>NC_057862.1:294167917-296567917 GCF_019393635.1 Dromiciops gliroides | reverse complement strand
TCCTCAATTATCTCTTCACTCTAGGTTTTCAGGACACCACTCTCTCCTGGCTCTCCTCCTGCCTAGCTGCCCTCTCCTCTGTTTTCCTTTGTTGGATCCTCCTCCTCACGGCCTCTAACTGTAGGTGTTCCTCAAAGTTCTATCCTGGGCCTTCTCTTCTCCCTCTATTCTACTTCACTTGGTGACCTCATCAGCTCCCATGGATTTAATTGCCATCTCTATGATAATCCTCAAATCTATTTATCCTGTCCAAACCTCTCTGACCTCTAATTTCCTATCTCCAACTGCCTTTCAGATTTCTTGAATTGGATATCCAGCAGACAGACATCTTAAACTCATTATGTCCAAAACAGCACTCATTATCTTTCCCCCATAAACCTTCTCTATTCTTGTAGGGGCAACACCATCCTCCCAGTTCCTCAGACCTGAATCCTAGGAATCATACTCAATTCCTCACTATCTCTCACACAGAGATCCAAGCTGTTGCCAAGGCCTGTCAATTTCACCTTTGCAACATCTCTCAAAGATGCCTCCTTGTCCCCTCTGACAGTGTCACCACTTTAGTGGTAGTAGCTCTCATCACCTCAGACTTGTTTTACTGCATTAGCCTGCTGGTAGGGGCTGCCTGCCCCATGGCTCTCTCCACTCCAGTCCCTTCAGCTACTTAAAGTCATTTGCCTAAAGCAGAGCTTCTTAAACTTTTTCTACTCTCAACATCTTTTTGCCCAAGAAATTTTTATGCAACCCTAGCTATATAGGTATATGAACTATGTATATTGTGATGTTTAAAATCTAAATTGTGGTCGCCTTAAATCAGAAGCTTCAGCACCAGTCTTTGGGCATTAAACATTTATTAAAGCATACAGGTATTCACATGGAGCTCAGAAAGTTAAGAAAAGGCTTATCTAGCATAGAGTTCCAGCCTGGTTGGATTCTTCCTGAAGTCCTCCTCCACGAGCCTGCTTTAATCAGGAACTCTCTAGCAAGCTGATTGTGGAAGCTTTTTATAGGTCTGGAACAGAGGCGGTCCTTACACACTGCTTCAAGGTGATTGATTGGTTGGTGTCATCCAAATCCATTGGCTTTGAATGTGTCCTCAAGTTGAGTTCACAGTCTAGCTCCTGAGAACAATACCTTCTTAAGGGATAGCCAGGTGTGATTACAATCCAATTAACTTGAAGTAGGCTTAATCAGCAGTCAATTACTCTCACTTGATTCAATCAGTATAGATTAATCTCCAGGTGGGTCTTTGAGTATCTGCTAAATCCCATTACTTCATCACAATATGTATCAAATATTTACTGCCAAATTTTTCACAACCTCCACATTCATCCTCACAACCCCCATGGGATCGAGACCCACATTTTAAGAAGCTTTGGCCTAAAGCTCAGGTATATCATGTCACCTCCCCCTTACTCAAAAAACTCCATTGGTTCCTATGACCTCCAGGACCAAATATAAAATGCTCCTTCTGGTATTCAAGGCCCTTCATAACCTGGTTCCCCTCCCTTAAGCCCTGCCCCCAGCTTTTTATACTTTGTTCCCCCTCACTGGCCTTTTGATTGTTCCTTGAACTAGACACCCCAGTTCTTGGCTCCAGGCATTTTCTCTGGCTGTCCATCATGCCTGGAATCTCTGTTTCATTTTGACCACCGACCTTCTTAGCTTTCTTTAAGTCCTAACTAAAATCCCAGCTTTTACTGGAAATGTTCTCCAAACCCTCTTAATTCCAGTGCCTTCCCTCTATTAGTTATTTCTTGTTTATCCTGTATAGAGCTTGATTTGTGTATATTTGTTTGCATATTATCTGCTCTGATAGATTGTAAGCTCCTTAGATCAGGAACTGTCTTTTGCCTTTTGTTTTCTTCTCCTTTTTTTTTTTTTGGTCTTCTGTCTTTTTGTGCCCCCAGAGCTTAGCACCGTGTCTGGCACACTGTACTCAAGCTTAACAAATATTGATTGATTGATTGATTGATTGATTATCTCTCCAAAGCTTCTTGTCATTGAATTCTCTGGGGTCAATCATAACAAATCTTATTTAGAGGCAGCTAGGTGGTACAGTGGTTAGAGTGCTAGGTCTGGAATGAAGAAGACCTGAGTTCAAATCCAGCCTGGAATACTTATTAGGCGTATGTTCTTTGGTAAGTCACTTAACCTTTGTCTACCTCAGTTTCTTCAACTGTAAAATGGGATTATTAATAGCACCTCCTTCCAAGGGGTATTGTGAAGATCAAATAAAAAAATTTTTTTTTTGGCGGGACAGTGAGGGTTAAGTGACTTGCCCAGGGTCACACAGCTAGTAAGTGTCAAGTGTCTAAGGCTAAATTTGAACTCAGGTCCTCCTGAATTCAGGGCTGGTGCTTTATCCACTGCACCACCTAGCTGCCCCCTAAAATATTATTTGTAAAGTGTTTAGCACACAGCATTTAACCTGGCCCACAGCAGGAACTTAACATGTTTGCTTCTTACTTTCCTATCAGGAAATTTACCATCTGATTGGAGAATATTACATTTTCCACATTCTCTCTCTCTTTTTTTTTTTTTTTTTGGTGAGGCAATTGGGGTTAAGTAACTTACCCAGGGTCACACAAGCTAGTAAGTATCAAGTATCTGAGGCCAGATTTGAACTCAGGTCCTCCTGACTTCAGGGCCGGTGCTCTATCCACTGAGCCACCTAGCTGCCCCTACATTCTCCACATTCAAAAGAATGATACAAAAAATGGTACAAGGTAGAAAGTGAAGGACTGGGAGACTGAGAAAGGGGAAGTGATTTATCCAAGTTCAGTCGGGTGATAGCCACAACTAGATTCTTGGTTCTCCCTGACCTGTGTACTTTCTACTATATCACATTGCTCCACCATGCAAAAAGAAAAAAGAAAAAGGGAGGGGGCAGGGTTTAAAGATGTAGGCTCAACATCTAACTTTCCCTTTTATATCCTGTTACAGATACAGTGTCCACAAAAGAAATGTGGGCTATTAATACTTTCAGCCTGTCACAGGGGAAAGATGGGGGTCCTTAGGTATTCCTCAATAGTTACACTCTCACACAACATCCAATTAGAATTAGGTCTTTTATTTGACACTAGAGAAAGTGACCAAGTGAAAAGTCAAAGAGTTCACCCCTGGGAAACATTCTCCTCTGCGAACAGAGAGAAGGCAAAAAATTTTATAGAGGATAAAACAGGAAAGTTCCCTTTTGGGGTGGGGTGGGGAAAGCTTGGAGGCCTGTCATATTCCTAAGAGTCAAGGGGAATTTTTTTGATAGTCTTGAGCTTAGGGGTTTTCTCTGTATCCTAGCTCAGGTCAGGTAGTAGCCATGCCTAATTGACTTCCCTGCTGTACAATTTTATCTCCACTTACTTCTTAGGTGTGTCCACTCTGATATCTAGTTGGTCAATCTTGATTCCTCAATATGTCTGTCCTGTTATCTGGACATCTTTGGTTTTGCTTCTCACAAGAGAAACTTCTTCTGGTTTATCCTAAGCCCCATGTCAAGCCCCTAGTTCTTGATTCTCCTGGCTTACTTTTTTGCTGGTTGAAGTTCTGACCTACAGAAGCATAGGCAGATGGTTTTACTTACATTATGCACTCAGGAATGCTTCTGATTAACTTCTGGTGGAATAGTGAAAAGGTAGCCCAGCAGGAGCAGAGAGTTTTGGTAGGAAGCAATAAGAGACAAATTTGGCAGATAAGATTAGATTTATTTTTACTTGGTCCCAGAGGGCAAAACTAGAACCAAGGGGTGGGAGTTATAAGGATACATATTTTGACTCATTAAGTTACATACCATCCTAACAATTACTTGTCAATGGTCCCACAACCAGGAAGGGCAGAGCCATGATTAAAACCTAAGTTTCTGTATTTCTAGGGAAGATAGTGAGCTTCCTGGAGCTCTTTGGACATTTGTTTGTCCTTCCTTCTAGAAGAGGACCATGACATTAGGAGGGCTGTGCTAGGTCACTAACCTCACTCTCTTTCCTCCAGAGTCATCTGGGTCCAGTGGCAAGGTATAGATCAGGATGACTGAAGATGGCCCGGATGTTTTTAATTTTTTAAAAAATTTTTATTGTTTTTTGCTGGGCAATAAGGGTTGTGACTTGCCCAGGGTCACACAGCTAGTAAGTGTCAAGTATCTGAGGCTGGATTTGAACTCAGGTCCTCCTGAATCCAGGGCCAGTGCTTTATCCACTGTGCCACCTAGCTGCCCCTCCTGGATGTTTTTAAAGGTAATTGGGGTTAAGTGACTTGTCTGTCCATGGTCACACAGCTAGTAGATATCTAAGGTGAGATTTGAACTCAGATCCTCCTGGGCCAGTGCTCTATTCACTGCACCACCTAAACAGAGGTTGGCTGACCATTTCTTTTTTTGTTTTTGTTTTTGTTTTGTTTTTTGGTAAGGCAGTTGGGGTTAAGTGACTTGCCCAGGGTCACACAGCTAGTAAGTGTTAAGTGTCTGAGGCTGGATTTGAACTCAGGTCCTCATGAATCCAGGGCCGGTGCTTTATCCACTGCGCCACCTAGCTGCCCCTGACCATTTCTTTTTTTTAATTTTATTTTTCAATTAACAAGCATTTATTTTTTCAGATCTATAAAAAAGGTAAAAACCTTGCAACAAATATGTGTAGTCATGCATTGATAATTCCCACATTTTCCATGTCTAAAAATGTCTCGCCTTAGGAGGTAGGCAGCCTAGATTATCATTAGTCCTCTGGTATCCTACTTGATAATTTTATTGATTTGATTAGAAAGTCCAAATCTTTCAAAGTTGTTTGCCTTTCTCATGTTGTTACTATATAACTGTTTTCCTTGTTTTATTCACTTCGTGCTGCATCACTGAGAGTTTTCCCAGGTTTTTCCAAGCCTGAGGCTTTCATTTCTTCTAGCAAAAAAACACATTTGATTCTCTTCATATATCATAACTTGTTCAATCATCCATTATTTAGTTCATTGATACCCCCTTAGTTTCCGGTTCTTTGCCACTAGAAAAAGAACTGCTATAAATATTTTAGTACATACTCTTCCTCTTTATATAGAGATATATAGGTCTAAAATTTTTGCTGGGTCAAAGTGCACGTTTAATGACTTTGAGGGGAGGAAATACTTCCCAATTGCTTTCCAGAATGGATAGAGGAATTCAGTTCCACCAGTTGGTACCTTTTTTTTCCCACAGCCACTTCAATCTCTTGTCATTTTCTAATTTGATCATCTTTGCTAATGGGAACCTTAAATCTCAGACACCTTTGTCTCAGGAACACTCTCTGGGCCAAAGCTCCTCAGAATCAGCCCTCTCCCTTCTCCACTTCAAAATGCCTTGTGGAGGAAAGGTTTTTAGCCCACTTTCCTGCAGGTCTTGCCCCTTTGATGGTCTGACACTGTCTCTCCTGTTAAATATTCAGGACCACCTCATGGGCCTATAGGGAAAACATCTTGTTACACCAGAATGCATCAAAGATATGTGAATCACTTAGTATGGATTTATGTTGAGACTGAACAAACAATCATTAAGCACCTACTCCATGTAAGGCCCTGTCTCCATTACTGGGGAAATATAGGATATAAGAACAAACAAAATCAAGTCCCTGCCCCACAGTGGCTTTGAATTTAGCAAGGTAGAGTAAGTTTCAAGAGTAATAACCACAACACAGTGTGCTGAGTACTAAAGGAGAAGGCCCAAGCAAAATGCTGTGAAATTTGAAGGTACAGGCAGATTTGGGGGATGTGGAAGAGAAGTAATGGAGGATGAAGGAGACGGCCTAAGGTGGGCCTTGAAAAGAGGAATGGGAATGGTCAGAAATTGGAAGGGCAGCAGAGAGGCTTCAGGCCAACTCCAGGACAGGCCTAGAAAGATTCAACCAGATCTTGAATAACTAAATTCGCCTTGAATGACAAACTTTATTTTCTGGCGGGGCAGTGAGGGTTAAATGACTTGCCCAGGGTCACACAGCTAGTGTCAAGTGTCAGGCAGAATTTGAACTCAGGTCCTCCTGAATTCAGGGCCAGTGCTTTATCCACTGCACCACCTAGCTGCCCCCAAATGACGAATTACTAGGGAACCAGGGTAGGATCTTGGGAATGTATAGTCCAGGTGGGGCTGTCCAATTGATAAAGCCCTCCCCTCACAACCTTATGGAGTAGGTCCAGGGAGGAGGGATATCCCACAATTCTGTCTTTTCTAGTTTTCAGATGAGGAAACTGAAGAAAGAGGTGATAAGACCAGCCTAGAGCAACACAGTGGAATGTAAGAAACACTGAATTTCCACAAGATTTGTGGTCAAGCCCCAGCCCTGCCAACTGCCTAATTTGGAGAAATCCATTAATTTCCATTAATCCCAGGCTTTACTTTAATGGGGGGGGGTTACAAAGGAAGGATTCATCCCCCACAAAATGTTCTAATGCAAAGTTATTTAAAAACAAAACTGAATGCTAATTTGGACCAAACTTTGCTCAGGTGAGAGAAATGTTCCCTCCCCCATGTTTTCTTAAGAGGTATAGGTGTAAATATCCCATATTTCATCTAGTCAGATCTAGCTGATGTGATTATTTGTTTTTGTTTTTGTTTTTTTGGTGAGGCAATTGGGGTTAAGTGACTTGCCCAGGGTCATACAGCTAATAAGTGTTGTGTCTGAGGCTGGATTTGAACTCAGGTCCTCCTGACTCCAGGGTTGGTGCTCTACCCACTGTGCCACCTAGCTGCTCTCGTGTGATTACTGAATGGCTTCCTCTCTCCTTAAAAAAAAAAAAAATTCCTTGTTATAAGGGACATAAGAGCAGTTAGGAATATATAGGAACCATGTCTTTCTCACCATCTTTGAATGGTCCTCTGAATCCAGAGTAGCTCTCTGCACTGGTCAAATGACTATTGGATAGCTCCCTTCTCTATTATAAAAAATTAAAGGGAGACTGAGAAATTGAAAAGCTAATTCGTCCCAAATAAAAAATGAAACGCAACTCCTTTCCTTAAGGAGAAACTCAGGGGCTACAAGGGAACTGTATGTTTTAATGCCTTGTCAGATAAAGTCTCCCTATTGTTTTTATTTAACTGTTTTGTCATAAGAGGATTCAATAAAGTGTTGGGGGGTAGGAAAGTGTGATGGTATGCATATGCAGAACTGACTGATATAAAAAGGCATCAATTTTTGGTAAGTCTTGATTTTTAAAAAATTTTTATTGTCTGTACAATAATTACAGAATATATTACAAAGATAATCATTGACTTGTTACATAAACTTTAGGTGACATTCATTTCACATTCAGTGGGAGCCTATAGATGGTGCCAATACTCTTCTCTGCCTTCCATCAAAAATCTGGATCCAGAAAATAAGTGTCTCCAGCATAATTTCTGAGAGTGCAAAATGCTTTAATTATGTTTTCTTTTCTTTTCTTTTCTTTTTTGCAGGGCAATGAGGGTTAAGTGACTTGCCCAGGGTCACACAGCTAGTAAGTGTTAAGTGTCTGAGGTCAGATTTGAACTCAGGTACTCCTGAATCCAGGGTTGGTGCTCTATCCACTGCCCCACCTAGCTGCCCCCTAATTATGTTTTCTTAAAGCACAATTTAAAATGCACCCATCCTCTGAACTCTTTAAACCTGTCCCAGGTCCTCTGCACCTATCACCAAGGGAAAGCCATTTCCTTGCTTCCCAGGAAACAATACAGTAAATGGCCACATTCTTTATTATCTGCAGCTCAGTCCTTGTGGGTCACCCCCTCCATGGCATTAACAAGGGTCCTCAAAAATAAGAATGCCATAGTAATAGCAATAAATAGATTCCCAGAGTTCACACTTGATACTGCACACTTCTCAATATGTCGAAACCATATCTACCTGCATCACTGTGGGCGACTGCCTGAAATACCCATCCAAAGTGTGTGGTGTGGAGATTGGGGGGGGGGGGGGTGCCTTCATCTGACTCTGTTAGTTCTCCCTGTCCTGAGTTTAAAATGATAAAAATATTAACTGACTTCTTTATTGGTAAAACACCACAAGCAGACTTTCTGTTACTAAGGAAGGGTCAAAGAGGTGTCATCTTTTTTTTGTTTTGTTTTGTTTTTTTATTTTTTTAGTGAGGCAATTGGGGTTAAGTGACTTGCCCAGGGTCACACAGCTAGTAAGTGTTAAGCGCCAGAGGCCGGATTTGAACTCAGGTACTCTTGACTCCAGGGCCGGTGCTCTATCCACTGCGCCACCTAGCTGCCCCAAGAGGTGTCATCTTGCTGGGCAATGATGCCCAGGCCTCTCTGCTTGTGCCCCCAGCTGCAGTACTATCACTTCTGAATGGAATGGCTGCTGACCCAGCAAGCCTTAGCCTAGAGAGCCAAGGTTTATCCTCTGGGAAAGGAAGAACAGGAAGCCAACAACATGCCTTGACTACGAATCCTAAAATCTAGACTGGGAAAGACCCCACACATCCCCAGTTCCAACACCCTCATTTTATAATAATGGAAATTGACTTCTAGGGAAGAAGTGATTTGTTCAAGGTCACACGGGAACCGAGGTGACATTCAAAACCCAAGCCCGATTCCAAATCAGCCTCAGAAAAATCATGTGGGGCCCAATATAAGAAAGTAAAATGTGATCATGACCGGGTGGAGCAGATTTGACCTCCCTGAAGGAAGGGCCGGGTCGATTAAAATTCAGGAAAAGAATCTGTCAGATTGCTGGCATCAGGGGATAAAAGAATTCGCCCCAGTGCGCCCCTGGATCAGAATGCTGGCATTTGAGGTGGCTCCAATCCCAAGAAGCAGTAGAAGGAAAGGCTGTGTCACCAGGCAGGATGATGCCCAGACCCCCGGAGCACAAGATGGTACCCAGGCCAAGCCAGGCGAAACAGCTCAGTATTGTTTGTTTACATAGTCTTCTACAAGGACAGGCATTTACAAAAATAGATAGGGTAGAGGGGCAGGTCAGAACGGAAAAGAAGACACCCGGGGGCTGAGGGCAAATCTTTACAAGCTGGAAGGCTGAGGGAGGGCTGCCTCACACTCTGTCATCACTTCCTCGGACCGCATGTACATAAGGAAGATGGTGACAGTGGCGAAGGTGGCTGCGTTGACCGGGAAGGCCCGCAGCAAGGTGGATGTGAGACCGCGGGTGAACACTCTCCAGCCTTCCACCTGATAACTCTTGCACACACAGTCGAGGATGCCGCTGTACTGCTGGACGCCCCTCACGCCATCTGCCTGTAGACGGGACTTAATCACATCTACGGGGTAGGTGGAGAGCCAGGACACGATCCCGGACATGCCGCCTGCCAACAGCAGCTTGGGCACCACAAAGTTGTCCTCGGGCTCACAGCCCAGGGAGCGGGTCAGGCAGTCATAGGTCAGGAAGTAGAAGCCAAAGCTGGGCGTCTCCCGGATCAGAGTGGACACCATGCCTTTGTTGATGCCGCGCAGACCCTCCTGCCGGTAGATCTTCGCCAGGCAGTCCAGGGAGTTTTTGTAGGTCCTTGTCTTCAGTTTGTACTCGCCTGTGCCCTGAAGCTGCATCCGAGTCTTGGCCAGTTCCATGGGGCAGCAGATCACACACTGGATTGCGCCTGCGGCAGACCCTGCCAAGAACTGGTTCATGGGTGTGTCGTTCCCCAGGGCCCGGATTGTGTTGCCTTGGACTCCAAACACAAGGGCATTGATAAAGGTCAGGCCCATCATGGGTGACCCAATACCTTTATACAGGCCAAATACCTATAAGCAAAACAGAAGAGGAAAAAAATCAATGATGGGGAGTGATGGTGACAAAAACTGACTCATGAATGCTGGAAGTCATTGTTTGGGGTGGGGAGGGGGAGAGACAAACAAATCCTAAACAACAACAAAAATTAATCTGTAGGCTAAATTCTGAAGACTTGGGTTGAGAGCAGGCTCTACCACCACCTCACTCACTGCCATGACCTTGGACAAGAAGCTTTCTCTTTCTGAGCTTCAGTTTTCTCATCCATAAAATGGAGAGAATAAAAAACACTAAGCCCCCAAACCCATTTATCTTTTTCTTTTTTTTTTTTTTTGCAGGGCATTGAGGGTTAAATGACTTGCCCAGGGTCACATAGCTAGTGTCAAGTGTTTGAGGCTGGATTTGAACTCAGGTCCTCCTGAATCCAGGGCCAGTGCTTTATCCCCTGAGCCACCTAGCTGCCCCCCCCCCCATTTGTCCTTTATATAGCTTGCTTTGTATATATTTGTTTGCAATTTGTTTCCCCCATTAGACTGTAAGGTCCTTGAGGGCAGGTACTGTCTTTTGCCTCTTTTTCTTTCCCCAGTGTTTAGAGCACAGTGCCTGGTGCAGGGAGTGCTGTGTGAATGTGAGCCGTTATTATTTATTATTATTACTACTTCAGAAACTTAGTCTGTTTGAGCACAAGCACAATGAGGAAGGACAGTCTTCCCCACAGCACTGAGCACTCATCGAGCAGTCAATATAACAACCGATGAGATGGCTGTACCTCTCTGTTCCTGTGCACAAGCCTGTGTGCGCACTTCCCTCATTTGTTCCTCAAAAACCGTGACTTTCTTTAAGGCTCAACTGAAGTCCTACTGCCTCATCCATGAAGCCTTAGCTGCTCGTGCAATCTCTCTCTCCAAATTACCTTGTATTTAGTTATCTGTGCTAATGTCATATCTTCCACTGAAACTTAAGCTGGCTATGGGTAGTTCTTGTGCATAGTAGGTGCTTAAACCAACTGACAATTAACCAAGCTTTCTACACTACTGAGAGAGTGGTATGTTAAAATGGGTACCAGACTAGATCAGAATTCAAGTCTGTTGTTGCTGAGTTATTTCAGTAGTGTCTGACTCTTCATGACCCCATTTGGGGTTTTGTTGGCAAAGATACTGGAGTGCTTTAGCCACTTTTTCTCCAGCTCATTTGACATATGTGGAAACTGAGGCAAACGAGGTGAAGTGACTTGCCCAGGGTCACACAACTAGTAAGTGGGACCATAATCCAGTGATCTTGCCTCTAAATGAGAGATAACAATTCTTGGATTACAGGTCTCCTAAGGGCTGTTCTAATGTAAAAACTGGGCCTGGGTGAACCACAAAGCACTGAAAAAATGTGAATTAGTATTACTTACACTTTCTTGCTTTACAATGGACTGAAAGCAGTGGAAAGTCCCTCGGTAGAGAGGTTTCTCTACACTCTGAACCTGGAGGCGTACCTAGAACAAAAGTTCACAGTGAAAAAGTTTGACATGCCCAGGGAAACCCACACAGTTTACTCGTCTTCTGTACTTAGCATCTAGAGCACTAGGGAGGCCCACATGTGGCCATCCAAAGAGCACGAAGTGGTGAGATGCACTAGGCAGGTTATTTTATCATTAAGGTAAAGAGGGTTGGTGGGGGAACAGGGGTGATGCACAAAACATTTCACGGGGCTTGAATGGGAAGGGAGTTAAGAGGAAAGCACTCATGGTGAAAGCACAGCCCTCCCTTTGTGTCTGTGACTCTGACTGGGGCCTGGAGTAGACTGTGGTTACCCCTTGAGGTGTCCAAAATCAGGTCCTAGAACCCCTCTTGTTCCCTACTAAGCGGCTAAATACTCGTGCCCAGTTAACAGGTTCCCATTGTAAGAGCAAGCAGCTAATGTCCATTGGGCTACCATTATGTCACCAGAGAGGCCTAGCACAATACCTGCTCTCAGTTTATTTAAGTGTCCTCATTATAGGGATCAATACCGTGCTTCTTTTTCCTTTTTAAAGGGAGTGGTGAGGATTAGGAAGAATAAATACAGCACAATTTATCTTTCTTCTATGCTCAACAGTTTGGATTTGCCAGGAGCCCCTAATATAGACATCAGCCCCCCACCCCAGTTTAAAAAAACTATGGTTTGTGTCACTCCAGACCAAATTCCAAAGACCCCCAGTGGCAGCTCTCACCTATAAAAGGGAGGGCCAGGTTCCTTGAGGCTGGCTTTAGATTTCAGATATCAGCAGCTGGGAGGAGGAGGTTCCTTACAGACTATACACCCCACATGGCCCTGGGACTTATCTCTACTCTTGATAGGCATGTTTTTAAAGCCACAGAGATCTGGAGAAACATTTCCCAAAAGCTTAATTTGGATGTGACTGGAATGTCTCCACCCCCTCCTCCAGTAGCCAGAGCACTGGATTTGGAGATGAAGAATGACCTAAGGTTTCAATCTTTGTGCATCCTAGCCGTGGTTTCCTCCTTTGAAAAATGAGGGAAGGTTCCTTTTGAGGGAACAAGCATTTTATGGGGGCAGCTAGGTGGCGCAGTGGATAAAGCACTGGCCCTGGATTCAGGAGGACCTGAGTTCAAATCCAGCTTCAGACACTTAACACTAGTTGTGTGACCTGGGCAAGTCACTTAACCCTCACTGCCTTGCCCCCCGCCAATGCTTCTTTAACCTCAAACTATGTACCCCCAATAAGCCCCTCTAAAAACTCCATGTGGCTGTGCATATGGACAGGGTCCAGGGGAAATGCCCACCTGGCTCACTGCGGAATTGTAACAAAGGTCACTCCATATCAAAAACCAAATGCATCTTAAGAAAGGGTCCCTGCAGCTGCAAGGCTCAAATTTGAAAAATAAAAGAGCTGGTTTTTACGGATTGGATGAGTTTGAAACATAATGGGATTCTTGGTGGGCTGTTTTCTTCCCCTAACATTCAGAAAATTTACTTTAATTAAACTCTGGTGAAGAAGAACATGCTGTTCCTTCTTAGAGACAGGGCTTGGAAACACTATGGGGAGGAGGTTGGTTCCCAAGCCCTGATCACTCTCAAATGAGGACTTCCTGACAGGCTGCCTGTCGGCTAGTTCAAGTTTGTTTTCAAATCAGGTAGAGAACCGCAGATCTGTGGAACAAACTACCCTTTGCTCCAAAAAAAAAAAAAAAGCAGCCTTGAGGTTCATTCATCCCCATCCCCACACTCCCTCCAAATCCAAATGATCCCTTTCTCCACTTCCTGACCCATCCTAGTTATCATCCCAGCTCTGGGTTAGAGGGAGAAACAGGGTTCAAGTCTCAAGCATGGGAAGAAACACAGTTTAAATGCTCTGAATAACGGGTGCAAGAAGTCAAGTCTAGTTATATTGCTAGTGGAGATAGTGCTGCCAATTCCTTCAGGATTTTTTTTTTTTAACGGGGTAAGAAGACATGAAAAACTGGGTTGGTCAGTGGAGGTTCTAGCCAGGCTGGGATACGCTCCCTACCCACAACCCTCCACCCCCAATTACCAGTCAGGGCTTGGGGGTGCCTGAGAGGAAGAACTCCCGGGGGGGGGGTGCGTTTTAAGTCCATTCTTGACACTGGTCATACATTCTGGGAGAAATTCAGACTGAGAGAAACAGAAGGTTCACCTGTTCTGTACTTACTAGGTAACTCTCCAGTGATGAGGCTTATCTCTCATCTACAACAAAGTAACACTTTTGCTGTTATAATGAAGACAGCCCTGGGCTCAGAAAGTAAAGGCAGTTAAAAAGCAACAGAACACATTTTCAACATCACATCAAACACACTGGGGTGGGGAGGGAAGGGAAGGAGCGGGAAGTGGGGGGACCCCCATCCAATCTTTTCTGGAATTGGAAAACCAACGGCCCCACCCTCAGGCAGCCAGACCCAGGACGCCCTGCGGGGCACTATGGGAATGACAAAAGCCAAACCATTCACATCACAAAAGGGAGACTTTCCCCAAATCCTCGGAAACGCCAGCCCCAGGTGTATTTAAAGTGTTTGTTTACAATTTAGCTTTGAACAGGGAAGAAACAAACAAAATTTAAATCTACGAAGGCCCTAGGCTTAGGAAGGGCAAGAGGTTAAAAGAACAAAGGATTTGGATCCCAGAATCTGGGTTCAAATAGACTCCAATTCTGTCAAATCATTTAATGTTTTAATTTTCTTATAAGTAAAACTAAGAGGTTGAATAAAGTGACCCCTAAATCTCCTTCCAGCTCTAAATAACTATGATGAAGATGCAATATTAAATGATCATCATAGCCAAGACTTAACCCACAAAAAAAGGTGTATATATTAACAGGCCTTAAGTCAGCATGCCTGGGTTCAGAACTTTGCCACTTATTAGCTAGCCAAGTCAATTCACCTCTCTAAGCCTCGGTTTCCTCATATGTAAAATGGGAATGACATTCTCTCTACTTCACAGGGGTCCTTGGGGGAGGAAACCACTTTGTAAGCCTTAAAAAGTTATCCGAAATGAGTTAGTATGTTGGTGGCCTGGAAGGAAACCATCCAGGAAAAAAAAAAAGTGGGACAATCTCCCTAGCAACCAGATTTAGTGAGGAAGGTTTTCAAAGGAACCTATTTAAAAAAAAAATAGCACTTTATGTTTTGCAAACATCAGGAAAAGCTAAGTAATTTGCATAATATCCACCAGCTAGTGGCCTTTCTATACAATACTTTCTTCACTATCAGCTGTTTCCCAAGTTACAGAAAGTTAAAAGGGATTTAGGGGGGAAATTCATTTTGGATGAATTTTCAAAACGAGAGTTGATGAAATCAATTTCCTTCCATCCTGCTATCCCTAACACCTCATCCAGAGGTTTGTTTTGAACAGAGGCTAAGCAATGGGAGAATGCTTAGGAAGATCCTCTGCAAGGGCCTCAGGTTATAAAAGTAATGGCTATAATTTTCTTTAAAAACAAAAACCCTGAGACTTTTAAAAACACATGTGAACAAAATATCACATTCAGGAGACAGAGCCTGCAAGTTGAAAACCCAGCTCTAACACTAAGCTTCAGTTTCCTCGTCTGTAAGATGAAGTTAATAACACCTGCACTATCTACCAGGTAAGGAAGAATGTTGGGGATTGGAAAGAAATCATTCCATAAACCTTTAAATGCAACAGAAAAGTAAAAATTGCCTTTGCTCCTCCCCCACAGGCGAGGGGCTGGGACTGAGGGCTATTTCCTGCCTGCAAGGGCCTGTCTGGGAGTCAAAGCTAATGCTAATTCAGGCTAATGTTCGAGGCTATGCAGGTGTGCCTTTATAAGAGAATCTGAATGTGTAACAGGATGAATATGGACTTGCCTCTTGGCTTTGTAAAAACTTCCCCTTGACCTCCAAACATATGAGATCTGACTTGCAAAAACGTTTTAGAAATTACAATTGCCTAATGCAATCTTGGATCAAAATGAGGAAATACTACAGCTTCGTAAGCCAAACAAAAAAGCAGCCCAAGCTTTAGTTTCTTATAAGTTTGGCAGAAAGGAAGGGAGGAAATCTTAGTTTTAGCTTGTAATGGAACCTCTCTATTAGATACATTTTCTTCCTTCCCATAAGGCACTTGGCTTCCCCCAAGTGGGCAGTGGCTAGGAAGGGGAGGGAGGGAGTCATACAGTCTGGCAAAAAGAAATATGTCATCACACTTTAAGGGTTTGGATTGTTTTTCCTGAGGTTTTCCCCAAAGTTTCTCTTTGATCCCGGGCTGGTCAACCAGTCCAGAAGGTAACCCATTTATGTGTTTAGCCTCCCTTCTCCTCCCTGCCGCCCCTCCCCCCCCAATAAAAAAAGAAAACTCAGCTGAAACTCTATCTACTGGTTTTCATCTTCCTGAAAAGTGTGTCAAAGAAGGGCATTCCCCAGTGGCCTTGGAAAGGTGGCCAAGAGATATCTATCACAGGGCTTAACTAACAGCAACTGCCCAAGTTGGTACAGGTCAGAAATTACAGAAAAACTCGCTCAAGTTTTTCGAAGTGTCCAAGAACTCAAGACTATTTCAAATGAGCATTTAGAACTGACTCACCCCGTCCCCCCCACCCCCACCCCAGCAGTTTTAGATTTTAAAAATCTCCCTAACATGGTTTCTCCAGGTACGCACTTGACACCTCTCAGAAGCCACCCAGGAAGCACTTTGACGCACTTCAGGTAAAAATGGAAAAAGATGGAAAACTTCCCCTGAAATGCTGTCCCCAGTGTTCCCCAGTACCCTTTTTTGGTGGGGCTGCCTTCTGGACAAATTAGTTTAATAATTAAAGCTGTGGAAAAAAACCTCACCTTGACGGTGTCAAAGGGATGTCCCACCAGCACACCTGCAGCACCTAGGAGGATTATAAAGAAAAGTGGCACTGTCATGTGGACAGACATAGGATTGACTCCCCAGGCCCCCCAACATCTCCAATTCCCAAGGAGGCTGAGTTGGGTAGGAAAGACTTTTTGGTAAAATACAGCGGAAGGGTTGGGTCTAGATTCATTGGGGGGGGGGGAGGTGGTGAGTGTAGAGTTCTTGGCAAAGATACTGGAGTGGTTTGCCATTTCCTTCTCCAACTCATTTTACAGATGAGGAAACTGAGGCAAACAGAGTCAAGTGACTTGTCCAGGGTCACACGACTAAGTACACATCTGAGGCCATATTTGAACTCAGGAAGACGAGTCTTGCTGACTCCAGGACCCACATTCTATCCACCACGCCAACCTAGCTGCCCCAAAGGGAAGGGGTAGGAAGAGACTCTGAACGAGAGACTGGAATAATGGATCAAAGGCTGCCCCAATCAATTATCGACCTTATCCCTTCAACTTTCCCCACCCTTTTCATCAATAGCTACAGTGGAATGAACAAATTGTCTGAAATCAGAGGTGGCTGTTGTTTAGGCTTTTCTTGGCAAAGGCACTGGAGTGGTTTGTCCATGTCCTTCTTCAGTTCATTTTACAGATGAGGAAACTGAGGCAAACAAGGTTAAATGACTTGCCCAGGGCCACTTAGCTAGATCTGCATTGAAAAATTCCATCTCAGAAGATCTTGAACAAGTTAGCAAACCTCTCTGGGCCTCACTTTCTCCATCCCTATCATGAAGGGGTTGGTTGGACTCTGGCCTCTGAGGTTCCAGGCAAGGCCTTTTCCTTTAACTTAGACTTTTCTGCCCAGGTTCTCTGTCTGATGAATTCCTGCTCTTCCCTTAAAGTTGAACTCAAGAGGAAGCTAGGTGGCGCAGTGGATAAAGCACCGGCCCTGGATTCAGGAGGACCTGAGTTCAAATCCGGCCTCAGACACTTGACACTTACTAGCTGTGTGACCCTGGGCAAGTCACTTAACCCTCAGTGCCCCACCAAAAAAAAAAAAAGTTGAACTCAATACTACTTCTGGGGTGAAGCTTGGGGGAGTCTGGGAAGAGGTGGATCATCATGTGGGAGGAACAGCTGGAAGGCCTTCAAGTACTTGGTATGGAGCAGAGAGAGGCATGAGAAGTAGGGAAAGGAAAGGGGACAGGTGAAGAAGGGCTATAAAAGCCTAAAAAAAGGATTTTGTATGTGATCCTGGAGGTGATAGGGGAGCCAATTAAAGTCCTGAAAAAGGAGGCTATGACATGCACTTTAGGAAAAATCACTTTGATAGGTGAACGGAGAACCAATCAGTGTGGAAAGAGACAATGCAGGTAGGACAATTAGGAGGCTGTAATAGTCCAGGTATTATAATAACAACAACTAGTAGATAAAACACTGGCCCTGGATTCAGGAGGACCTGAGTTCAAATCCAACCTAGACACTTTACACTAGCTGTGTGACCCTGGGCAAGTCACTTAACCCTCATTGCCCCACAAAACAAACAAAAAACCCCAAATATTCATATTTAAGATGAGTTGTCTAGGGTCACACAACTAGTAAGCCTCTGAGGCTGGATTTGAATTTGGGCTTGGGTATGAGAAAATGAGGGCCTATACCAGAGTAGGGGCAGTATCAGCAGAAAGAAGGGGGTATATCCACTAGATTTGGTTTTTGTTATTGTTGTTCAGTCATGTCTGACTCTTCGCCTAGTGCTCTATCCACTGAACCACCTAGCTGCCTTGTAGAAATGACAGGATTTGTCAATCGACTGGATGTGGGGTGAGAGTAGAGTTGAAAATGAGGTTGTGAGGCTGGGTGATTAGAAGTGGCACCTTCAATAGTAACAGGGAGGTCAGGGAGAAGGAAGGCTGGTTTGGGGGTGTGGGTGACAATGAGTTGGTTTGGACATGTGCAGGTATTGGTACGCTTTAGCTTTCTACCTAGATAGCTCCAGACATGAAATCTTTCCCATGGAAGGTGCTTATTATAGTATAACAAAACACAGAATGTCAGGACTGGAACAGATCTCACATTCCACCAAGTCCAGGAGTCAGCAAGCTCTAGCTTGGCCTGCCTGCCCAGAGGCCAAAAATCCTACTCTCAGCCTGTTTTTGTTATTATTTGCAGGCCCTACAAAACAGTGGGTGGGGGAAGGGGGTGGGAGAGGGTGGCCAGCAGTTCGCTCTAGTCCAAAACTCTTTCACCAAATGACTATCAGACTATCAGAGAAGTTAAGCATCTTAACTTGTGACTCAGTGGCCAGCAGGGCCTGGAATCAGGAAGATCTGAGTTTAAGTTCAGTCTCAGACATTTACTAGCTATGTGATCTTGGCAAGCCATTTCACCTATTTGCCTCAGTTTCTTCATCTGCAAAAATGGGGATGAGAATATGACCTACCTTTGCAGGATTGTTTTGTGGACAAAATGAGATATCTGTAAAGCACTTAGCACAGTGCCTGGCACACAGTAGGCATTGTAATAAATGACAGCTTTTATTATTATTATTCTTGATTTGTCTAAGGTCACATAGTAAGGGCTCCCCTTCCCTTTGTTCTTCAGTCATTTCCATTGTGTCCAACTCTTTGTGACCCCATTTGGGGGTTTCTTGGCATTGGCAGAGATACTAGAGCGGTTTGCTCATTTTCCAGATAAGGAAAGGGAGGCAAACAGGGCTAAGTGACTTGACCAGGGTCACACAGCTCTTCTGAGGGCAGATTTGAACTCAGGAGAATCTTCCGGACTCCAGGCCCAGTGCTGTCTCCGCAGTGCCACCTAGCTATCCACCATATATCTATAACTGTACACAGGATGGATTTGAAATAATCAACAGAGAGAAGGCACTAGAATTAAGTGGCTTCTCAGTGAAGGTGAGATTTTAGTTGAGACTTAAAGGAAGTCAGGAGGCCAGGAGAGTGAATATTCCAGGCATGGGGGCAGCAGCTAGGGAAAATGCTCAGTCTAGAGCTAGAAAGTCACTGAACCTTTCTTTGTATCTGTAAGTGATGGAGCTGGAACCCAGATGTTCTCTAAGGTCTCTTCCAGTTTTAAATCCTAGGATCATGTTAAACCTGTGGCCCATTATTCTCAGCACATCAGCCCTGGATCAATAACAACTGCACCGCCTTTAACTTTTGTTTTCAGTCCTGTCCGACTCTTCATGGCCCTGTTTGGGGTTTTCTTGGCAAAGATATTGAAGAGGTTTGATATTTCCTTTCCTGTGTCTTTAACTGTCAATCAACATTTATGTGTGCCAGGCATTGTGCTAAGTGCTGGGGACACACACACAAAAAAGAGTAGAAGGCAGTCCCTGCTCTCATGGGGGAGGCAGCATGCAAACAAATATAGACAAGGCAAGGATTGAATGGGAAATACTTAACAGAGGGAAAGCACAGAATTAAGAGGGGCTGGGGTAAGATTGGAATGTGGAAGGTTCTCTGTGTACTTTGTTTGGCTTAACTTCATTTCTAGGTTCTTGGGGTGGGGGGGTCAGAGTCATTGGGAAGTGTCAGGAATGTAAAAAAATATCAAAATGAAATTTTTCAGTAATAAAACATGCAGAGGGAAAGGCACTGCTCCCTGCTCTCCCCTGGATCTTGCCACAGGATACAAAGTGGAAATAACACTAGCTAGCACCTGGATGGTGCTTCAAGGTTTACAAAGCACCTGATACATTACATATAATTTCGTTTGATCTGCACAGCCCAGGGAAGTAGGTGCTCTTTTTATTATTCCCATTTCACAGATGGGAAATCTGAGGTTTCGTTGGAGCACTTCAGTAACTTGACCAGGGGTCACATAGGAATGAAGTTTCTGAGGGCACATTTGAACCCACTGGCCACTTCAAATCCAGCTCCACTCTGCCATCTAGCGGCCTGAGGGGAAAGTGTAGATGGTATCATGCTACAGGCTATCTACTCAGTTCTTCACTGCCCAGCATTCTGCATTGCTTCTTTATTGTGTGTTTCGAAGTCAATTATGTCTTGTAAAAGTGATTGAGACAATTTCTGGTGGGTGGGGCAGTGGCTGGAGACACTGGGCCTGGACAAGTTGGTTTCTCAAAGCGAGCAGCAGTATTCCAGGTCAAAGGCATAGCAGGCATAAATACACCAGGTTTCCCTGGTGCCTAAGCTAAAAAACGACTTGACTGGGGTACCAATAATGATAAAAGCAGAGGCAACTAGAGTTAGGGTGCTGAACCTGGAGTCAGGAAGACTCAAGTTCAAATCCAGCCTCAGATACCATGTGTATGTGACCACAGACAAAGACACTGAAACTGTTTATCTCAGTTTCCTCAACTGTAAAATGGGGGTAAATAATAGCACCCAGGGGGTAGCTAGGTGGCCCAGTGGATAGAGCACCGGCCCTGGAGTCAGGAGGACCTGAGTTCAAATCTGACCTCAGACACTTTACACTTACTAGCTGTGTGACCCTGGGCAAGTCTCTTAACCCTCACTGACCTGCCCCCCCCCCCAAAAAAGAACCTAATTCTCAAGATTGTTGTGGGGATGAAATGAACCAATGCCTGGCAAATAGTAGGCACTTATTAACTGCTTATTTCCTTCTTTCCTCAGTTTCCTCATCTGTAAAGCTGAGATAATAATAGCACCTACCTCTCAGGGTCATTGTGAGGATAAGGTAATATTTGAAATTATCTTTGCAAACCTAAAAGTGCTAAATAAATTCTAGTTGTTATTATTACTGGTGGTGTTATTATAATTTAGCTTGTTATTTTACTTATTCTTTCTTTTTTTTTGAGGCAATCAGTGTTAAGCAATTTGCCCACAGTCACACAGCTAGTAAGTATTTGAGGATGGATTTTAATTCAAGTCCTCCTGATTCACTGAGTCACCTACCTGTATTACTTGTCCTTTTTGGCCCCAAAGATCTTGGAGCAATGAGTGGATGGGGCAAAGAGGTAAACTGAGGCTTGATGTCATTAACAATTATAACTGTCTACAGGTGGAATGAGTTGCACTGAGGGGTGGGCTTCCTGATCCTTGGTGGTCTTCAAGCAGAGGCTGGATGATCGCGAGTTGGTATTATTTTTTTGTTTTGTTTTGTTTTTTGTTTTTGTTTGTGAGGCAATTGGGGTTAAGTGACTTGCCCAGGGTCACACAACTAGTGTTAAGTGTCTGAGGCCGCATTTGAACTCAGGTCCTCCTGACTGCAGGGCCGGTACTCTATCTACTGCGCCACCTAGCTGCCCCCAGTTGGTATTTTCTCATGGAGGATTCTTTTGGTGCACAGGTTGGACTAGATTGTGGCTATGGTCTCTTCCACATCCAAAATTCTGTGATTCTCTCTGATTGTATCTGTATCAGTGGGAGTGCCCAAACCAACAAAACCAAAGACTTTTTCAAGTATAGAAATAAATAACTCCTTGAGGGAGGAGACTGAATCCCATCTCCAAATCTCTCCTCCAGTATAGATAAGGGAATAGAGCTCTGAGCACTAATAACTCACATTTATATAGAGCTTTAAAACGTGCAAGGCATTTTACATACATTATCTCATTTGATCTTTATAACAATTCTGCAAGGATCTTAGTATTACCAGTTATTATTATCCCCACTTACAGATGAAGAAACTGAGGTTGAGAGGAGTTACATGACTTGCCCATAACCTCCAACCTGGTACTTCACCTACTGTCCTTAGGACCTGGGCTTCTGATTGGCAAGTCTTCACCATTTCTATTTTTTTTAAATTTTTTTTTTTTAGTGAGGCAATTGGGGTTAAGTGACTTGCCCAGGGTCACACAGCTAGTAAGTGTTAAGTGTCTGAGGCCAGATTTGAACTCAGGTACTCCTGACTTCAGGGCCAATGCTTTATCCAGTACGCCACCTAGCCACCCCTATTTTTTTTAATTAAAAAAAAAAATTTCACCATTTCTAATAAACTCAGATGCCCACACTCCTTTTTCTCCAGCCATTTTCATTCATTCCACCAAATATAAGACCTTTTCCCATTTTTTCCATCTCAAGGTCTGAGAACAGTCAGCAAATCAATATTACCTTTCTCAGAAAGGATGTGACAGTCACTATGATTCTAGGGAGACTTCCTTGAATAAACAACCCTCCCTGCATAACTCTCCCCTATACATATTGTCTTCTTCATTAGAATGTAAATTCACTGTGGGCAACACAAGGTCTTTTTCTGCCTGGCCCATAGTAAGCCATTTAAGCTTTTTCCTTTGTCCGTCCATCTGTCCATCCATCCATCCATCCACCCATTCTTGTCACATAGCAACTAAGTGTTGGAGTTGGATTCCAATTCCAACTTCCTTCCTGACTCTTAATACCATCCCTCTATCCATGGAGGCCTTCAGGAACAACAATAATAATCACTGAATAGTAACCTGAGCGCTGGAATGACCTCTGAGGTCATCTATTCCAACCTCATCATTTTGTAGATGAAGAAATTGAGGCCCAGAGATCAAATGACTAGACCTGGGTTTGAACCTAGTTCCTCATTCCACACCCAACACCCTATATTACCACACTTAATCCTAATAAATCACCTTCTAGAGCTCTGTAGTACGAGTGCTTGCCCCATTTTACAGAAAAGGGAGCAGAGGCTCAGAGAGTTAGCCCATGACCACTGCTTTCAGAGCTGGGGCTGGAATTCCTGCCTGCTAACTAGACCATTTATCTCTTCCAGAAACCTTTATTTAATTTATTTTTCGGGGGGAGGCAGTTGGGGTTAAGTGACTGGTCCAGGGTCACACGGACAGTGAGCGTCTGAGGCCAGATTTGAACTCAGGTACTTCTGACTCCAGCTCTATCCACTGTGCCACTAGCTGCCCCCAGAAAACTTTTTTAAGAAAGAAAAAAAACTGGACAAAAAAATTGCCTGGCCGTAGGAATTAAGAGAGCAACTTAATCTGAGGTAGTTGCCATGGGGAACACAGCTAGTATGTCATCAGCACAACTTGAACCCAGATCTTACTGATGAAGGTAGTTTGTCTTTATAAAGATGCCCACAGCTTGCCGGGTATCAGTGCCTATTATGGTGCCCAGCCTTGTAGGACAGGATACACAGATGTACCATAGTTTCTGCGTTAGATTACAGTCTAGGCTGAGGACTAAAAGAAATGTCTTGGCCTTAAATTCTCCATTCTACTCCCTTGCTGAGTTCTCTAAACACTGATTCTGGGCTTGAGCAGGAATGATTTACTGTGGGGGAAGGGGTAGAGGGATATTCTGGTGTAATGAGTGGAAGTGTAGGGAGAAGGGATAGGACAGCTCAGAGTCTACATTGTATTGTGGGGGAGGGGAGGTGCAGGAGACAATGACATCCATCACTCAGTCCTGTGATACCTTCTTGGGCAAATCACTTTACCTTTCTAAACCTTGGTTTTCTCACCTAATCTAGCAATTTACGGGCTTATTAGAAGAATCATATGAGGAGCAGCTAGGTGGCGCAGTGGATACAGCACCAGCCCTGCAGTCAGGAGGACCTGAGTTCAAATCTGGCCTCAGACACTTAACACTTACTAGCTGTGTGACCCTAGGCAAGTCACTTAACCCCAATTGCCTCACTAAAAAACAAACAAACAAAAAAACCCCAAGAAGAATCATATGGGGTAATAGATAAGAAAGAGCTTTGAACACTGTAAAGCATTTGTGAGAAGGGATCACTATGGCACACAAACCAGCATGGTACACAAAGATGCGTCCCCTAGTCCTTGCCATGGAGATGACAAAATACCCAAGGAAACAGAAAAGACATTCCCATAAACCAATGTGAGAGACACTGTATGTGAATCAAAGCTCTTCAATGGATAGCATCTCTTCAAGATAACAGTTATAAAGTGGGATCTAGATTCTGTGTGACCTTAGGCAAGTCACTTTAAATTCTCCAAAACTCAGTTTCATCATCCATCCAATGGGAATAATAAAAAAAGCAATCATTTATAAGGTGCTTTATATACATATATTATCTCATTTGCCCCTCAAAAGAACTCTTGAAGTAGGTACACACTATAGGTATTATTGTTTCTTTTTAACCTATGAGGAGATTTAGTTGAGTCTATAAGCAATATGCCCATGAACATACCAATTATCAGGGGTGAGATTTGAACCCAGATCTCTCCTGACTCCAAGTCCAGAATTCTGTCTACCACATACAAACTGCATCACAATTTGGTAGTACTAATTTAACCTTTTTTTAATTTTAATTTTTTTATTTTTTGGAGGCAATTGAGGTTAAGTGATTTGCCCAGGGTGACACAGCTAGTACCTGTCTGAGGTCATATTTGAACTCAGATCCTCCCTGACTCCAGGGCCATTATCTTACTACTTAGCTATCCCTAATTTAACCTTAAAGAATGAGCATTTCCTTAGGACAGTGCTGAGAGGTAGGTAGTTAAGAAATTAATATTAATAATACATTTAACAATTCTTTTCTTTCTTTCTTTTTTTTTTGGCGGGGCAATAGGGGTTAAGTGACTTGCCTGGTGTCACACAGCTAGTAAGTGTCAAGTGTCTGAGACCATATTTGAACTCAGGTCCTCCTGAATCCATGGCTAGTGCTTTATCCACTGCGCCACCTAGCTGCCCCAACAATTATTTTCTATCACAAAAAAGAGGCTAAAATATTTTTGCACATATAAGACCTTTCCCTATGTATTTTACTGGGAGGGAGTGGGGTGGTATCAGGGTAGCAGCCTAGCAGTGGTATAGCTGAGCCAAAAGACCACCGTTTGGTCACTTTTGGTGAATAAAATCCAAATTGCTTTCCCAAATGGTTGTAACCATTCACAGGTCCACTAACATTAATGTGCCTGTTTTCCTACCACCCCTCCAAACAATTTATCATTTTGGTTCTGCTGGAATATACTATGAACTAGAAATACTTTCTCTACCTACCCCATGGGATTCTTTTGAATTCCAAAGACAGTAGAAGTACATGGGTTTTGAGGCAAAAGTTGATAATGTTCATCATTGTGACATCCTAGAATCCTGGATGGTGGCCATTTTTACTCCAACCCCCTAATTTAACAGCTGAGAAAACTGAGGCCTAGACAAGTGAAGTGACTTGCCCAAATTCCCTTAGGTTAGTTAAGAAATAGAGCTAAGACTGACTCATCTCTATTTCCTCCCTGCAGCCTGACTCAGCCCATGAAGTTCATTGGCTGGCTAGGACCCTTAGGGCTTACAGTTTGGCTTGGACCAACTCCCTGTTCCTCCCTTTGAACCATCTGTGCCAGGAGACACATCCCTACCCCAGATAGTGTGTTTATGTAGAAGGAGAAACTCTCTACTTTTTGTTTTTCAGTTCCGTCCAAGTCTTTGTGACCCCATTTGGGGTTTTCTTGGCAAAGTATACTGGAGTGGCTTGTTATTTCCTCCTCCAGCTCATTTTACAGATGAGGAACTGAGGCAAACAGGGTTAAGTGATTTGCCCTGGCTCACACAGCTAGTAAGAATTTGAGGCCAGATTTAAACTAAGGAAGATGAATCTTCCTGATTTCAAGCCTAGTGCCCTATCAGCTTTGCAACCAGGGAAGGTTAGAACTGGACAAATAATTCCAAGAATCATGTGCATAGAGAAAATAATTGCAATTACGCAGTGAAATAGTATAGAGGAGAAAGTGAGGCTGGTGACTTTGCATGGCCCTTCCTCACTTAAATCCCATTCAGTGCAAGTCATGACATCACCCCCCAAAGTCATGGTCCTCTTCAAAAATGAAGGACAAACAAGGTAGCTACACTTGTACAGCTTACTCTTCCCCGTCCATTACATTCAGTCTTCAGTCTCTGTGCTTTTGAACAAATTATTTTCCATTTTTGCAATGCATCTCTCCTCACTGCTACCTCCCAGAATCCCTCACTTCCTTCAAAGCTCACCTCAGATATCCCTTCCTACAGGAAAGTCCATTCTGATCCTCACCCAGAATTTTTGTTTATATCGTAGATTTCGTTTTCTCTGTACATTGTCTCCCTTCAATAGAAAGTGAGCTCCTTGAGGGCAGGAACTATTTATACTCCCAGAGCCTTGCACAGTGCCTGGGTCTGTAATAAGTACTTAATAAATTTTCACTGAATTTTTAATATAAAAAAAAATTTTTTAAAGAAATAGTATAGAGGGAGTAGAGAAAATAGACAGAGCCTTGGGGGACACCCATAGTTAGCTTTATCCACTACTGTTTATTACAAAAATTAACTGAAAAAACCCCAAACTGGTACTTGATACCTATTCGTTGGGCTGTGAGCAATGCTGTTAAAGAAATAGCGGTTAGGACAGGATATCAAAGTTGGGACTGGGCCTTAGAATTATAGGTCATAAATGATCATAGTTCAAAGGGATTTTCTAGAAAACCATAACATATTAGAATTTAGTTTTTTGTTTTGTTTTGGTTTTGGTGAGGCAATTGGGGTTAAATGACTTGTCCAGGGTCACACAGGTAGTAAGTGTCAAGTGTCTGAGGTTGGATCTGAACTCAGGTCCTCCTGACTCCAGGGTTGGTCCTCTATCCACTGTGCCACCTAGCTGCCCCTGATGTCAGTTTCTTTTTTCTTTTGTGGGGCAATGAGGGTTAAGTGACTTGCTCAAGGTCACATGGCTAGTGTCAATTGTCTGAGACCAGATTTGAACTCAGGTCTTCTTGAATCCAGGGCCAGTGCTCTATCTACTGCGCCACCTAGCTGCTCAACATGTTAGTTCAGTATGATAGGAAATCCTGTGGCAGGAGACAGGATAAGACATCTATCTGGGTTCCAGTTCAGCAAGGACTCTTACTGTCTATATGAATTTAGGCAAATCCCTAAACCACTGTGAGCTTAAGTTGCCTCTTCTGTAACATGGGCATGCCACCTGTACTACCTACACACTGTGTTCGGTTTTAAGAAAAGCCATTTTCAATGTTAAAGTACAAATGGCGGCTACCATTATTTGATGGATGGGGAAATTAAGGTCCAAAGAGGATACATCACTTATCCACATGGGCTCAGCTGAGGTCAATAGCCCAACAAAAAGCCAAGTCTGTTAACTTCTAAAGCAGGGCTGCCTCACTTATCTATGCACAGGCAGATCTGCTTGTATCAGCAAGTCTCCAAAAGGCAGTTTTTGTTAAAAATCTTCAAACTGGCTTCCTTTTTTAGTCTCTACTACAACATTACTGTTTCCCATTTGCATACAGCATTTTAAATTTCCAGAGCATTTTAGTAAGATGTGGGGGATTAAAAATTCAGGGTCCACCAATTGGACAGATGAGAAAACTGAGGGTCAAAGAAGGAAGGTGATGGTGCTAGGTATCCCAGTCTCCTTCAACTTTCCAGACTCTCCTCTGGGCTGGCCAGGGAAAACCGGATGTGGAGTCTAGTCCTGCCTCTGCCACCAATTACCTATACGACTTAGATCCAATGACCAACAGTGGTCATAAGAGCTGATAGTGATACAGTAAGTCCCAAAAGTCTTAGTGTAACTTTTCTACTTAAAACAGCAGTAAGACTTTGTGGGGACACCTTGCATAGTACCATAACATTTGAAAACCAGTTTATATCCATTCTCTAGTTTGGTTATTAATTTTATTAATTAATGAAGGTAATTAATTAATTAAATTAATTGTTATTAATATATTTTCATTTTAAAGATTAAAGATTCACTTTAAAGATGAGGAAACTGAGGCTCAGGGAAGAAACCTGACCATCATGATCACACAGCCAAGTAAGTGTCAGAGGTGGTCTTTCTGCCTTTTAAGTCCAGCTTTCTATCCACTATGCCACACTCCCTCTAACAATTTAAAGATTTTTAGTTCTTACCCAGCTGTACATTTGTTTTGTTTTGTTTTTTTAGTGAGGCAATTGGGGTTAAGTGACTTGCCCAGGGTCACACAGCTAGTAAGTGTTATGTGTCTTAGGCCGGATTTGAACTCAGGTCCTCCTGACTCCAGGGCCGGCGCTCTATCCACTGCGCCACCTAGCTGCCCCTCAGCTGCACATTTTTTAAACTAACTATACCTAATTCTAAGAAAGGTCGGGTATTATAGAAGAAACAATATTAGGCTTAAAGTGAAGGAGATATAATAAAAAACGGTTTACCCTCTTGGCTACTTTTTCACTGCCCATGTGTCCACCATTGACTGTCTTCTCTGGCCATAAGGTTATCCTTCCATCACCACCATTGGTTGCCTTCTCTTGGCCAGTGAAACTGACAACTGCTCTGGGCTGTGAGGGCCCAGATTCTGTTAACTCAATGTCTCCTAGACCAGGACTTCTTAAACTTTTTCTACTCGAGACCCCTTTTTGCCAGATAAATTTTTATGCTAACCTGGGCATACAGGTAAATAAAATAGGTATACAAATCTAATATTTACTGCCAAATTTTTCTCGACCCCCACCCCATGGGGTTATGACCCACACTTTAAGAAGCTTTTCTCTAGACTCCCAGAAACTGCTAAGGGTCTTGTCCATCTGATATTATGTGGCACTTTGGGGATCCAGAGTTGGAGAGTGTTTCCGGTAGAGAACAAGCCAAGCGGCTGAGTGGATAAAAAGCGATGCTCGCTGCCACAGTAGGACAAGGGCCAAAAACCAGGCTTAATAACAACAGACCAAATGCCAGAAAGTGGAAGGAGACAACTCCCCACTCTCTCTCTCTGGAGGCAAACTCACTGCTAAATCAATGCCTGGTCTGTGGCTCACCAAGGAGGTGCCCAGGGAAAAAGAAAAATGAATTCTGAAAGACATAATAAGGTCACTATCCAAAGCCTGGAGCAAATACCAGCCTGGACCCGGAGGTATCACGTGGCCTTGCTGCAAAGACTCTAAATCCTTGGCTTCGTCTGCCAATCCTTCTCTGTTCCAGCCGCAAATATAATTTGCTTTCTTTAAATAAGGCACGATGTTAACTTCGAAATGTCAGGCCTGAAAAGAGGATGATGTGGAGAGGACTCGCGTGACCTTTTGTAAATCCCTTCCCATTGGAGGTAAAAAAGAAGTCATCTCTAAGATGCTTTTCAATTCTCAATCCTATGATACCAGCCATTTTATTTGACT
This sequence comes from Dromiciops gliroides, assembly GCF_019393635.1. Taxonomy (NCBI): domain Eukaryota; kingdom Metazoa; phylum Chordata; class Mammalia; order Microbiotheria; family Microbiotheriidae; genus Dromiciops; species Dromiciops gliroides. Next base: position 296,538,910 of record NC_057862.1, on the reverse strand, counting down.
TCCTTTTCCTTGTCATCTTCCCCCGCCCCCCCCCAAATGCTTGAAGTTCTATCATCTAAGTTCTGAACAGAGAAGGAAAATGGACATTTCTTGATTTTAAATTAAAGCCTGACACAGTTGTCTCCTCAATTTATGTTGGGGAGGGGAAAGGGAACCCAAACCTAGTCATGTTTGTGGAAAATTCTGGAGCTCTAGCCAGAGACCTCACTCAACTCAAGTTGAGAAACCTGAGGACAGGAAGTTATTTATTCATGTGATCTGCGGTCAGAAACCCCAGCCTCTTCCCACCACTCCCCTCCCCAAGCTCTAAAAACCCTTCGGAACCAGCCACTCTTGAAGGGTTGGTTTCTCTGGGTCCTTTGACTAACACTGCCAGCTCAAAGCTCAGAGGGATGATACAAGACAGGCTGCTATGACCATCCCACAATACTGCTGCAGAAAACTTAGAGGAAAAGAGTTATTGATGGTATAGGGACAAGGGTTGACTCCATTTTTTTTTTTTCAAGAAGTCGTTTGTTGGGCCTCTGGCAACTTCCTAAGACTAGCTACAAAAATAAGAGAAGGGAGGGAATAGCGTGAGTACGAGCTCCCACAAAGGCACCCAGAAGAAGTATTTGGTGGGCACCTAATAGGTGCCTGAGAATCTAATTAAAGTTAAAATTCAACCTTGTGTGTGGTCTTCCCAGATTAAAAAAGCCTTAGAATTTTCTAGTCCACTCCCCTCAATTCAGTGGAAGAAAAATGAGACAGAGAGAGGAATTTAAATTAAGATACACTGTGTCTGGAGGGGCCTGGAGAGAGAGGGAGCCCAGGGGAGAAATGGGGTTTTAAGGAGATTGGGGGGCGGGACGTGGAGAGGGAGAAAGTGAGCCTTTTTTACCCGACCTTTAGGACTAAGCCAGGGGCCACGGGAGAGCCTCGAATAGGTGCTACCCAAATGCTTCAGGGCAACAAAAGGATCAAAGATCCCAGATGAGGAGTAGAGCTGCGAGGGGTGAGCCCCTCTCCCCTTTGTCTCCCCAGAAATGGGGAGCCCGGGCAGTGAGCCCTGTTCCACCCGGGGCAGGGACAAAGTAAGATTCGGAGTGGAGGTGGAGGGTGAGGTGTGAAGTGGGGAAGTCCGAGGCTCCGGGCCCTGGCTCGCCGGACCCTACGCGGAGGATGCTCGGAATGCAGGGGGGAGGGGGCGAGGCGCAGCCGTAGCTGCAGCGCCGCCGCCTCCCCTCGCCGCCTATTGTTCGCCTCTAGCTCCCCGGCTCCCGCCGGCGCCAAGGCCCGAGTCCCGCCCGGGGTTGGGGGAAGCCCAAGCACGCCCCCAGCTTCACCCCGACCCCAGCAAACTCAGAGGTGTGGGGTGCACGTGGAGTTGGGAGGCCTCCTCACATCCCGGGAAATGCACACACACACCCCTGCTCCAAGCTGTACGTCGCGGCGTACGCCGGCCACCGTTCCCCCGACTCACCTCCAACGCATCCTGCCAAGAAGTCGAGCGCCATCGTCGGCCTCTCTCCCGGTGCCAGGTGCAGCGCGGTCTCTTCTCCTCCGGGCCGCCTTCTCCCACCCGCGGCTCCCTGATCCGCCCGCCCCACCCGCCCGGCTCTGGGTGCCGGGCTGCCAAAGGCCGGGGGGCGGTAGATGCGCCGCCTAACCCGCGAGCCCGCCCTCCCCCAACCCCAGATGGAGCCTCCGCTCGCTCCTGTCTCGCTGCTCGGCCTGGCTGGGCGCTCCCTCGGCTGCTCCGGCGGCGGCGGCGACAACGGCGAGTACCGCCCGCCTTCCCCGGGGCCCGGCCCTGCTCCACACGCCCTGCCCAGCCCCCGTTGCACCCGGCTCAGCTCGCACGGGGCTCCGAGTCAGTACAGGGGAAAGCGAGCCGCGGCGCCAAGCTTTCTCCAGTCAAGCTCTCCTGGCCCGGCGGGGAGGGGAAGTCCCAGCCAATCAGCGGACAAGGTGCGGACAACACCCCAGGCCGGGCCCCGAGCGCCGAGGCCCCATTGGCTGGGAGGACTCACGGCTGGAGGAGACGAGAGGTGGACGTGGCGGGCGCGGCTCGAGGGGGGGCGGCCAGCTCCCCGGCTTGCAGACAAAGGAGCGGCTTTGTGCTGGTGGGCGGCTGCCTGGTCCTCGGAGAGGCCGGAGGGGGAGATGTAGTTCTGGAACGAAGCGTCCCTAAGCCCACTTTCATGGAAAGTGCTTAGAAACCCGTTTAGTTTGCTTAGGGAACAGGTTTATCGAGGGCCTTAAGGTTTGTTTTTAAAGTGCTTGGACTTACTCCAGCCCTGGGCGGTAGGAGAAGCATCCTTATCCGAATTTTATGGAAGAAGAAGCTGAAACTCAGAAAGCTTGAGTGACTGGACCTACGTCATATAGCTAGTAAAGTGTTGAAGAGGGGAAAGGGCTGCGGGTGGGGGGAGAGACAGAGAGAGAGATGGATACTTAGAGGGAGGGAGGAAGGGAGTTGATAGATGGAGGTAGGAAGATGGATGGATGGGTGGGTGGATGGATGGATACTGGAGGCAATAGGGAGCCACTGGGAGTTGAATGAAAAACATGGTCAAACATAAGCTTTTAGGAAGATCATTTTGACAGCTGAGTGGAAGATGGACTGGAGTGGGTAGAGATTTGAGACATGAAGACCACCCAACAAGAAGGTCTGTACCAGGGTGGTGTCAGTGTCAGAGGAGAGAAGAGGATATATGTGAGAGATGGTTTGAAAGTAGAAACGGGGGGAAGCTAGGTGGCGCAGTGGATAAAGCACCGGCCCTGGATTCAGGAGTACCTGAGTTCAAATTCGGCCTCAGAATACTTGATAGTTACTAGCTGTGTGACCCTGGGCAAGTCACTTAACCCCTATTCCCCCCCCCCCCCCAAAAAAAAGGAAAGTAGAAACGACGGGAGGCCGAGAGAGAGAATGAGGAATCAACGATAACATATACATTTCAAGCCCCACATGACTGGGAAGATTGTGGAATCCTCCACATGAATCCTTCAAAGAAAGAGTTAACTGTTGCTGTTTTGTTTGTTCGTTTGTTTGTTTTTTGCGGGGGGAATATGATGAGTTCAGTAATGGACGTGTTGAATTTAAAGTGTCTGAGGTGTCCAGTATGCAATTGGAGATATGAGACTGGAAGTGAGGGAAGGTTTGTTGTTGTTTAGTGGTATAGGGACTTTTGGTGACCTTATGTGGGGTTTTCTTGGCAAAGATGCTGCAGTGGTTTGTCATTGCTTCTCCAGCTCATTTTACAGATGAGGAACTGAGGCAAACAGGATTGAGTGACTTGCCCAAGGTCACACAGCTAGTAAGTATCTAAAGCTGGATTTGAACTCATGAAGATGATTCTTCCTGATTCCAAGACTAGCGCACTACTAAATCCTAGAATCATATGCATAGAGAAAATAGTTGCAATTACCCAGTGAAATAGTATAGAGTGATTAGAGAAAAGACAGCCTTTGGGGACACCCATAGTTAGCTGGGTGTGTCCCGGATAATGATCCAGCAAAGGAGACAAAAAAGGAGTGGTCTGACTGGTAGGAGGAGGACCAGGAGAGAGCAAAGTCCCAAAAGCCCAGAGAGAAGAGAATATCAAGGAGAAGAGGGTGATGTACAGTATCAGAAGCTTCAGGATGAAGATTGAGAAAAGGGCCTTTGTATCTGGCGCTTAAGAGATCCTTGGTAACTGTAGAGAAAACTTTTTAAATTGAACAGTGTTGGGGATAGAAGACAGACTAGAGAGAGTTAAGAAGGGAGTGAGAGGCATTGATTGTAGATTACTTTCTCCAGGAGTTTAGCCAGAAAAGGGAGAAGAGATAAGAGGATGGTAGCTAGCAGTCATGTATCGGTTATGCAGAGGTTTGGGGTTTTTTTTCTTTTTGGTTTTTTGGGGATTTTTTGGTGAGGCAGTTGGGGTTAAGTGACTTGCCCAGGGTCACACAGCTAGTGTCAAGTGTCTGAGACCGGATTTGAACTCAGGTCCTCCTGACTCCAGGGCCGGTGCTCTATCCACTGTGCCATCTAGCTGCCCCTATACAGAGTTTTTGTTTTTGTTTTTAGAATGGGGGAGATGTGGGCTTGTTTGTGGCCAGTAAGGAAGCAACCAATAGTCGGGGAGATTGAAGATAAATGAGGAATGGGGATGATGGAGGGGACAATCTTCTGGTAGAGACGAGATAGAACGGGATCACTTGTCTGCCTTGGCAAGGAGAAGGGCCACCTCTTGTGAGACAGGAGTGAAGGAGAAGGTAGTGCCAGAAAACACCTGGGTGGTCTGGGATGAGGAGGAGGAGCAGGGGGAGGGGAGAAGAGGGAGCTCATGGTGAGTGGCCTGGATTTTTTCAGTGAAATTCAAAGCAAGGTTCTCAGCCATAATCCTATTATTTTAGAGATCATTCTGATATAGAAGGCAAAAAAAGGGTTAATAGAAAAACCCAAGACCCAAGCTCTAATTCAGATATGAGCCCTAAAAGGGATTCAGACCCCAGTTAATGGATAACTTACAAGTCAGGATGCTAGGTTCTCTTACCCACAGTAGTCAGTACCCATAATGGGAACATAAAAGGGGCAGGTCATATAACAATGATAAAATGATAGCCTATAGAGACTCAAGCTAGGAATAAATGATAAATGAAGATATTTTGAAACTAAGCATGGGAACCAGAAAGAGACATGTACAGAAAAGGCCAAATTTGTCCCCAGATTCACCTTATGATGTGTAAACCCCCAAAACACACCTCCACCATAAAAGGTACCTGCCTCAGGGGTTGGCTTAAGCCCACAGGAACTCCAAATTAGGATAGGCCCTCCCCTATATCTCCCTAAAGTGGAGATTATTATAATGAGACCGATAATCAATTTATCCATACTATAAATATAACTGTCTTTTCTTTTACTATTTGAGAGATACCTTTCCACTATTCTGGTTCTCTCCCTGTGGTCACCCACAGTATTGCAGTAAAACTTGGGAAACTGAGTCACTGAGTCTTGTAATTCTTTTGGGATGACTCACAGTCAATTTGACCCCAAATTCCATCCCACATCAATTCCTTTCGACCTCAAATGATACTTGTTAGTGTAGCTGTAGCATCCCTCTATAGACCATGGAATGATGAAAGTAAAGTGTAAGAAGACTGGAAAGGTAGGAAGGGGCCAAGTTATTTTTATTTCTTTTTTCTTTTTTTTTTTTTGGGACGGGACAATGAAGGTTAAGTGACTTGCCCAGGGTCACACAGCTAGCAAGTGTCAGGTGTCTGAAGCTGGATTTGAACTCAGGTCCCCCTGAATCCAGGGCCCGTGCTTTATCCACTACATCATCCTAGCTGCCCCCAAGGGGTCAATTTATAAAGGACTTTAAAAGCCAAACAGAGGGGACCGACTGAGTAGTCAAGTGTGTCAGTGGAGAATAGACTGGGGTAGGGAGAGACTTACAGCAAAGAAGCTACTATTGCAATAAGCTAGGTGAGAGCTGTAGAGCACCAAGGTGGTGACAGGGTCAGGGGAGAGAAGGGGGCAGATACTAGAGATGTTTAGAAGTGACTTGGTCAAGGTCACAAAGCTGGTTGGGGCAGAACTGAGACAATAGCAGAGGTCTTCTGACAGTCCCGTGTTCTCTCCCTGGAACCCAGGCTAATAATTTAATTTTCATTCTAAAAAAGTTAAATCATAAAATAACAAATAATTTAAAAAGAGAATGGACAGACCAAAGTGGTGGAAGGGGAGGAGAGATGATGTGGGCTGGAGGAGTGGAGGACGGCTTCTGAGAGCCAGTGGGTGCTGAGTTAGATCCCCCTACAAGGAAGCAGGTATCCTATCCCATTTTTCTCAAAACCTATAAAGAAAAAACTGGGCCTGCTAATTTCCCCCAGGATCAGGGTGTTAACTGATTCTCAGTGACCAAGGATATAATTTGGGGCAAAGTTCCAGCTTTACTGGGTTGTGCCCAAACAAGAGCCAGATTTCTTTCTTGGAGAAAACTTAATAAACTTAGAGGAACAATTTCCAGGTGCTGGGAAGGACCATCTGATAGAGACAAAAGCCTAGAGAGGGGAAGTGACTTGTTCTTGGCCACACCTATCATGACAACTTAGCTTTATGTACTGTTTTAAACCTCTTTTGAAACCTCTGCCTCCCCCCCCCCCCCCCCCCCCCCCCCCCGCCCCAACAACCCTTTGAGATAAATTGAGAAGTGAATCGATTTACTAGATCACGAAGCTAGTAAGTGAAACTCGAAGCCATGTTGATCTCCTGGCTCCAAGCCTATCACTTTAGCCACTATTGCAACCAGCTCTGGTTCCACTGTATTCCTTCAAAGAGCCATTGGCTCAAATAGCCTGCATAGTAGGCAGCCATCTGGGCCACCAGTTGTCGTCGTCATTGTTGTTTTGCTGAAGGTAATTCTTGGGCTTTAGGAAAATTAACATTTATTAAAGAAACAGGAGGAGCAAAAGGGGTTTCCTTTAAGAATCATGGCTCCAAAAAAAAAAGAATCATGGCTTCATGGAACTAAAACATCTGAGACAAGTCAATCAGGGAAATACCAGGGCAGAATTCAGGATGGGAGCTGTGCCCGGTGCCTTAGAAGAATGAAAGAAGACAGCTTCTCCTGGAATTTCCTGAGCACTGTCTGCTTTCCGAGCTGTGGAGGCATGATGGACGGCTTAAGCACACCAAAATGTCTTTTTTTTCTTTATGTGAAAGTGAAAGTTAATCCGGCATTGCAGAATTATTCTTTCTCCAGGCTAGGGTCCAGCCCTAAAACTCATCCTAAGAGATTGTGAATTAAGGTAATTGACACTGGCCCAACTCTAGCATTTTAACTGCTGCCTCCCACCCTCTAGCCCTCTTCCCTGCAATCTAGAGCTGGGCTAACTTGAGATGCCTCACAGCTCAATAAAAGCTTATTGATAGGGTAGTTTCACAGCCAGAATCGGGGCCCTGAAGCAGCTGCCACTCCCCACCTTCCCTTTTTCTGGGCCAGAATATCCTGTCCTGGGAGTAGCTGAGAAAAATAGTTCATAGGACAATAAATTTCCAGCTGGAAAGGACCAATTCAGTTAAACAAATATTTATCAAGACTTATGGATAGGCGAACAATTTATGAATAAACAAGAGATAGAGAGTTGTGATGGTGGGGGGCCATAAAGTGGATAATGTCAATTATATTAAATTAAAAAGGGTTTCTATAAATAAGACAAATATAGCCAGTGTCAGAAGGAAAGCAGAAAATGGGGGGGGGATTTATAGATGGTTTCTTAGATAATGACCCCATATCTCAAATATATAAAGAACTTTGTCAGGTCTATAAGAATACGAGTCATTCCCCAATTGATAAATGGTCAAAGGATATGAACAGGCAGTTTTCTGATGAAGAAATCAAAACAATTTGTGGTCATATAAAAAAATGCTCTAAATAATTATTGATTAGGGAAATGCAAATTAAAACAACTTTGAGATATCATTTTATACCTATCAGATTGGCTAAACGGTTTGAAGGGGAAATTAACAAATGTTGGAGATATGGAAAAATCGGTACATTAATTCATTGTTGGTGGAATTGTGAACTGATCCAGCCATTTTAGAGAGCAATCTGGAAATATGCAGAAAGAGTTATTAAACTGCCCTTTGACCCAGCAATACTACTACTAGGTTTGTTTCCAAAGCTAACTAGTGAAAAAGGAAAAGAACCTATATGTCCTAAAATATTTATAGCAGCTCTCTTTGTGGTGGCAAAGAACTGGAAATTTGGGGGATGTCCATCTATTGGAGAATGGCTGAACAAGTTGTGGTATATGATTGTGACAGAATACTACTGTTGTATAAATAGAATGATGAATTCTATAATTTTAGAAAAATGGATAGTCTTGCACAAAACAACGAAGAGTGAAATGAGTAGAACCAAGAAAACGTATACAGCAACAGCAATATTGTTTTAAGAACAACTTTTAGTGACCAAGTCATATTGACTTTTAGAAATACCCCAATTAACCACAAAGGACAGGTCTGACCATGTCACCCCAACATATTTCAGTGACTCCCTATTCATGTCAAGGGTCAAATAGAAACTTCTTTGTTTGAAACAGAAAACTCTTCAAAACCTGGCCTCTTCCTATCTTTCCAGTGTTATACTTTACTCCCTGTTATGTGCTCTTTGATTTAGCAACACTGACTATTTGCATTTTCTTAAATAGGATACCTCCATCTCTTTACCCTGTTACTTTCAGTCTTCCATTCCTGGAATGCTCTAGCCCCTAATCTCCATTTCTTAGTTTCTCTAGTCTCAGCTCCTATCTCTTCCATTCTCAATAATTCAGCATTCAGAGAAAGAACTGATAAATAGAAGTATGCATGCAACAATTTTACATATGTATGTGTCTAATAATGGCCATCTCTGGGGGGGGTGGGGGAGGGGAGGAGGGAAAAAAAAAGAGAAAAAAGAAAGTTACATAGCTTTATGATATATTTAAAAGGAATACCAAGGGGGCGGCTAGGTGGCGCAGTGGATAAAAGCACCGGCCCTGGATTCAGGAGTACCTGAGTTCAAATCCGGCCTCAGACACTTGACACTTACTAGCTGTGGGACCCTGGGCAAGTCACTTAACCCCCATTGCCCTGCAAAAAAAAAAAAAAAGGAATACGAAGTTGTACATAATAGATTTACAGTTTCATACGCAATCATCTTTTTTTTTCCTATTCTCTACTATGTTATGGGAATGCTTGTTTTATTTCTTAGTTCAGAATAAAAAAAATGAAAATTAAAAAAAACAAAACACATTTATCAAGTACCTACTGTGCAGAGCTGGGTGGGGTTAAATAAGGTTTAGATGAGACAAAGTCACTGTCTTCTTGGAACTCCTGGAAGATAGACTCCAATAGCTACAATGCACAAGAATACAAGATAAGTGGCTAAAAGAGGTACAACCACAGGGCTATTTGAAATCAGAAGTTCTGCAAAAGAGTGACTTCTGAATTAGTCTTTAAAAGTTAAGAAGGGGGGCAGGTAGGTGGCACAGTGGATAGAGCACCGGCCCTGGAGTCAGGAGGACTTGAGTTCAAATCTGGCCTCAGACACTTAACACTTACTAGCTGTGTGATCCTAGGCAAGTCACTTAACCCCAATTGCCTCCCCCCCCCCAAAAAAAAAAGGAAGGAAGGAATACACAGCACAAAATACTCAGAGAATGTCTCAGGCCTATGGAACAGAATTTGTTTGGGGACAGAGGGTAGTCCAGTTTGATGGGAGCTTAAGAATGTATGAAGAATGGGGGCAGCTAGGTGGCGAAGTGAATAAAGCACCAGCCCTGGATTCAGGAGGACCTGAGTTCAAATCCGACCTCAGACACTTGATACTGGGGGGGAAAAAAAAAGAATGTATGAAGAAGATCAATATGTATGAGGAGGGTAGCACTGCCCTGGGTGCTGGAGGAAATTCAAAGTTTAGATAGTTGTTCCATCTTGGAACCTACTGGAGCTTACAATACAAAGTAAAGGCTTTTGAGCAAAAATAAAAGATTACTTGATTTATGCATTAGGAAGATGACTTTTGAAACTATATGGAAGTAAGAGGGAGATAGAGGTAGGAGGACCAATTAGGTGTCTACTACAACAGTTCTGACAGGTCATTTTTTGGGAGCCCATCCTGTGTCTGGTGACAAAAAGAAGAGAGTAGAATATGCAGAATTGAGTGATTGGTGCAGTTTGTGAAGTGTAAGGAATGGGAGCTAGCTAGGGCAGTTTTTCGTCTAGGAATCTTTTTTTGTTTTTTTGGCAGGGCATTGAGGGTTAAGTGACTTGCCCAGGGTCACACAGCTAGTCTAGGAATCTTAACCTGGGGGGGTCTGGGAACTTTTGATACTTTGCTTTTAACTTTAAAAAAATAATAGCATGTCTGTATTGAGACGCCATCAGTTCTTTCTCTGGAGGTGGATAGCATTTTTCATCACAAGTCTTTTGGAATTGTCTTGGATCCTTGTATTTTTTTTTTTTTTAGTGAGGCAATTGGGGTTAAGTGACTTGCCCAGGGTCACACAGCTAGTAAGTGTTAAGTGTCTGAGGCTGGATTTGAACTCAGGTACTCCTGACTCCAGGGCCGGCGCTCTATCCACTGCACCACCTAGCTGCCCTAAATTTTTTTTTTTTTTGGTGAGGCAATTGGGGTTAAGTGACTTGCCCAGGGTCACACAGCTAGTAAGTGTTAAGTGTCTGAGGCCGGATTTGAACTCAGGTACTCCTGAATCCAGGGCTGGTGCTTTATCCACTGCGCCATCTAGCTGCCCCGGATCATTGTATTTTGATAACTTTATTTCAACACAATTGGTTTCCTTTGGGGGAGCTAGGTGGTACAATGGACTCAGGGTTGGAAATACCTGAGTTCAGCAGTACCTGCTATAGTCACTAACTGCTTGACCCAAGTCACTGAACTCTCAACCTCAGTTTCCTAATCCCTGCAATGAGAATAACAACAGCACCTACCTCCTAAGGTTGTTAGAATCAAATGATAAAGGATGTGAAAGTACTTTGCAAGCCTTTAAAATAGCTCTATAAATGCTAGCTAATATAATTTCAATTTCAGGTACTCAGCATATGTTAAATGCTTTTAGCTCATCTGCCAAGACAGTTTTATTGGGGTGTGGCCGCTGTACTTCACTGTATCTTCTAGGAGTCACAGGTGAGAATTGACTGATCTGTGGAGAGAGGACACAGATCCTACCCTCAAGGAACTTATAGTCTAATAGGGGATAAACTAGGAAAAGTAAGAGAAGTGCAAAGGAGAGCGTTTGGTAAAGGAGGGAAGGAAATAGGCATTTGTATAGTACCAGCTATGTGCCAGGCATTGTACTAACTGCTTTACAAAGACTTCCTCATTTGATCCTCACAGCCACCATACAAGGTACATGCTATTATTATCCCCATTTTACAGTTGGGGAAACTAAAGAAGACAGAGGTTAAGTGACTTGCCCAGGGTCACAGTTAGTTAATGTCTTAGGCTGAATTTGCATTTAGGTCTTCCTGATTCCAGACCCAGTATTCTATCCAGTGCCACACCTACCTGCCCCAAAAGGCTTTGAGAAATTTGAATAGAGCAATTTCCATTTCTCCTAGGCTGAAGTGATACCTGAGCTGGACCTTGAAGAAAGAAAACCCAAGAGACTTGGGACAGTAGAATCAGAAGATCTGGGCTTATGAGAAGGTGGGATACCTTCCATACATTCTACGTGTGAGAACTCAAACCAGTGGCCTCATTTCTTTGGCCTTCCATTTTCTTACCTGTAAAATCAATCAATTGAGAAACATTTATTAAATACCTACTATGTGCCAGAGGCACATGGGGGCACAGTGGATAGAGAGCCAGGCCTGGAGTCACGAAGACTCATCTTCATGAGTTCAAATCTGGCCTCAGATACTTACTAGCTGTGCAACTCTGGGCAAGTCACTTAACCCTGTTTGCCTCAGTTTCCTCATCTGTAAAATGGGCTGAAGTAGGAAATGGCAAACCACTCCAGTATCTTTGCCAAGAAAACCCCAAATGGGGTCATGAAGAGTCAGACGTGGGGCAGCTAGGTGGCGCAGTGGATAGAGCACTGGCCAGGGAGTCAGGAGTACCTGAGTTCAAATCCAGCCTCAGACACTTAACACTTACTAGCTGTGTGACCCTGGACAAGTCACTTAACCCCTGTAATGATTGGAATGATGTGGGAAAGCTCCACCATGAGGAAAATGCCTCAGAGGCATTGTGGCTTTTCCTTGGCTTCAGGAAATTACCTTTGCTCATGGGTGCTGTCTATCAAGGCTACCAGCCAATCAACTTGAGGAGCCTCCTATTTTCTGGGAGGAGACAGGAAGGAGGAGAGGGAACCTTCGCGGAGGGCTCTTGCGCTTTTTTGGGTTCCTGACTTGGTGGTGGTGGCGGCAGAGGACTTCACAGGAAATTTGAGGAAAGATAGGAATGCCAGGCTGTTGGAATTCTGTTCTCAATCTTTTTCTTTCTATTTTCCAATAAACCCTTAAAAACCTAAACTCGTTTTATCAGTGATTTTAGTCAGTTTCCCCCAAAACTGGGGGAACATATTAGAATCCACATTTAGAATCTTAAATTACACACCCCAATTGCCTCACTAAAAAAAAAAAAAAAGAGTCAGACGTAACCGGAACGACTGAGCAACAACAACAAAGTACCAGGCACTGTGCTGAGCCTTGGGAAGTCAAGATAGGCAAAAGATAATCAATCCCTGCCCTGGAAGAGCTTACATTTTTTTTTTCTTTCTTTTTTTTTTTTTGGTGAGGCAGTTAGGGTTAAATGACTTGCTCAAGGTCACACAGCTAGTAAGTGTCAAGTGTCTGAGGCCAGATCTGAACTCAGGTCCTCCTGACTCCAGGGCCGGTGCTCTATCCATTGCGCCACCTAGCTGCCCCTGGAGCTTATATTCTAATGGGGAAGTTGAACTAAATGGACATTTGAGGTCCTTCCCATCTCTATGTTGTTGTTTGTCCTTTGTTCTCGAAGAGGACCGTGACATTGGGGTGATGTCATGACTTGTGTTGAATTGGATTTAAGTGAGGGAGTGCTGTGCAAGGTCACCAGCCTCACTCTCTCTCTAAGAGCCATCTGGGCCCAGTGGCAAGATATTCATAAGGACAACTGGAAATGGCCCCAGATGTTTTATTTTCCTTTTAAATTTATTTATTTATTTGTTTATTTATTCATTCATGCATTCATTTATTTATTTTTAATCATTAAATTATTTTATTATTTCTAGTTACATGTAGAGATATTTTTCTTTTTTTCATATAAATATTTTATTTAGAGATAGTTTTCAACATTTGTTTTTATCAGAATTCTAGGTTATATGTGTACAATCACATCAAACATATTTCTGCATTAGTCATGTTATGAGAGAAGAATCAGAGCAAAAAGGAAAAACCTCAAAAAAGAAAAACAACAACAACAAAAAAATAGAAATAGTATGGTTTGATCTGCATCTAGATTCCACAGTTCTTTTCTTTTTTCTGGATTTGGAGAGCATTTTCCATCATGAGCCCTTTGGAGCTATCTTGGACCATTGCATTGCTGAAAAGAATCAAGTCTATCACAGTTGATCAACACATAATTTTGTTGATACTGTGTACAATGTTCTCCTGGTTCTGCTCATTGCACGCATCATCAGTTCATGCAAGTCCTTCCAGGTTGTAGAGATATTTTTCAACATTTGGGTATTTTTTTTGGTTTGTTTTGTGTTTTTTTTTTGGTCAGGCAATTGGGGTTAAGTGACTTGCCCAGGGTCACACAGCTAGTAAGTGTCAAGTGTCTGAGGCCAGATTTGAACTCAGGTCCTCCTGAATCCAGGGCCAGTGCTCTATCCACTGTACCACCTAGCTGCCCCAACATTTGTTTTTATAAGATTTCTAGTTTCAAATTTTTCTCCCTCCCCCTTCCCCAAGACGGTAAGAAATCTGATATAGGTTATATATGTAAAATAACATTAAACATATTTGTGCATTAGTCATGCTGTGAAAGAAGAATCAGAGCAAAAGGGGAAAACTTCAAAAAAGAAAAAAAAAGTAGAAATAGTGTGGGTCAATCTGCATCTAGATTCCACAATTCTTTTTTTTCCCTGGATTTGGAGAGCATTTTCCATCATGAGTCCTTTGGAGCTATCTTGGACCATTGCATTGCTGAGAAGACTCAAGTCTATCACAGTTGATCAATCAATACATAATGTTGTTGATACTGTGTACAAGGTTCTCCTGGTTCTGCTCATCTCACTCAGTATCAGTTCATGCAAGTACTTCCAGGTTGTAGAGATGTTTTTATAAGATTTCTAGTTTCAAATTTTTCTCCCTCCCTCTCCCTTCCCCAAGACAGTAAGCAATCTGATATAGGTTATATATGTACAATCACATTAAACACATTTGTGCATTAGTCATGCTGTGAAAGAAGAATCAGAGCAAAAGGAAAAAACTTCAAAAAAGAAAAAAAAAGGAGTAGAAATAGTGTGGGTCAATCTTCATCTAGATTCCACAGTTCTTTTTTCTAGATTTGGAGAGTATTTTCCATCATGAGTCCTTTGGAACTATCTTGGACCATTGTATTGCTGAGAAAAATCAAGTCTATCACAGTTGATCAACACACAATGTTGTTGATACTGTGTATAATGTCCTCCTGGTTCTGCTCATCTCACTCAGCATTGGTTCATGTAAGTCCTTCCAGGTCTCTCTGAAATCCTCCTGCTCATTGTTTCTTACCGCACAGTAGTATTCCATTACACTCATATAGCACAACTTGTTCAGCCATTCCCCAGTTGATGGCCCCAGATGTGGGGGGTTTTTTGGGTTTTGTTGTTGTTGTTGTTGTTGTTGTTTTTTGCGGGGCAATGAGGGTTAAGTGACTTGCCCAGGGTCACACAGCTAGTTAAGTGTCAAGTGTCTGAGGCCGAACTTGAACTCAGGTCCTCCTGAATCCAGGGCTGGTGCTTTATCCACTGCACCACCTAGCTGCCCCTGCCCCAGATGTTTTTTAAGGCAGTTGTAGTATAGATGGAGGGTAGGAGGGAGGAGTAGTCCACTCCAGGCATGGGAGTCCAGCATAGACAAGAAAGGGCAGGGCAGGGCAAGAATAGAATGGAAAGTAATCCAGTTTGACCAGACCGAGAGTTAAAAAAAACAGAATAATATGGGAAAGAATGAAATCATAGAAGTTTCTCTTTGCTCTACACCTGTTGAGGCAGGATGATTGAGGGGAAAGAGCACTTCGGAGTTCAAATTTGGGCTGTAGTATTTGCTAATGGCGCAGCCTTGGGCAAGACATTTCCTGGGTCCTCTGTGATAAGGAGGGTTGGCCTAGATGATCTCTTAGAGATCTTCTGGGTCTAAATTCTGTAATGTGGTGACATAATCTCTCCCTGTCCCAAGATCCCACTTCTCTGAATTCCTGTCTTTCTCCTTCCTGAGATTCTTCCCAGGGCTCAGAATAACCTCCTCTCTTAGTCTCTTTCTCAGAGCTCTGCTAGGCCTGGAGTCCAGTTCTCAGGTGTGTGAGGAAGTAAAGAACATATTTAGTCTGATAAACTCTTCTACACTGAATGTGACTAATCGCAGAATAACTTTTACTACTGGTTGGGGGAGGGAGGAGAAGAGAAAAAAGCCTTTGCATTTTAAAAAGTGAAGCCTGAGTTCAAATCCAGCCTCAGACACTTGACACTTACTAGCTGTGTGACCCTGGGCAAGTCACTTAACCCCAATTAACTCACACACACACAAAAAAAGTGAAGCCACTTGGAACAAAAGAGGAATAAATCTCTAAATGTAGAATGTCAGCCAAAGCTTCAGGCTCATGGCAGGGATATTGTTGGTTTGGGGGCTTCCTTGGTGTCACTAACCACTAACACCTTTCTCGCCCCTTTTTTTTTTTAAACTGTATTTCTCTGTCCTTTTCTTTGTTTCTGCCTCTGTCTTTCTCTATACCCATCTCTTTCTCTCTACATCTCCCTTTGTCTCTGTCTATATCTAATCTAATAATAGAAACAATAGGATAAATGTAAACTTCAATACTTAGGTCTGAAAAATAAACTCTGAGTAGAGAATAAGGGGGAACCATGGTGCCAAGCAGCTCATGTTAATCAAACGAACCCATCTATAAACATCTATTAAATGCTTACTGTGTGCCAGGCACTTACAAACACAGTAAATGAAACAATCTCTATTCTCAAGGAGCTTACATTCTAACAGAGAAGACAACAAGGACATAAAGAAAGATATGCAATCAATATAAATGAATGTAAAGTAGTTGAGAAATGATAAAGGTGATAGTTTCTTTTTTTTTTCTGCTTTTTAAAAAACTTTTTATTTAGAATTTAATTTCCCCCAATTACATGTAAAAATTTTAACATCCATTTTTAAAACTTTGTGTTCCAAATTCTCTTCCTCCCTCCCTCCCCACCCCTCTTAAAAATGCAGGCAATTCAATATAAGTTATACATGTGTAGTCATGCAAAACATTTCCACATTAGTCAGGTTGTGAAAGAAAACAGACCAAAAAAACTTAAGAAAAAGAAACTAAAGAGGGGCAGCTAGGTGGCACAGTGGATAAAACACTAGCACTGGATTCTGGAGGACCTGAGTTCATATCTGGCCTCAGACACTTGATCCTTACTAGCTGTGTGACCCTGGGCAAGTCACTTAACTCTCATTGCCGCCAGCCCCCCCACACAAAGGAAACTAAAAAAATATGCTTCAATCTGTATTCAGACACCATCAGTTTTTTTGTTGTTGTTTTTGTTTGTTTGTTTTTTGTGGGGCCATGGGGGTTAAGTGACTTGCCCAGGGTCACACAGCTAGTAAGTGTCAAGTGTCTGAGGCCATATTTGAACTCAGGCACTCCTGACTCCAGGGCTGGTGCTCTATCCATTGTGCCACCTAGCTGCCCCCATTGATGAGTTTTTACAGAGAGATATTTCAAATACATAGCAAGAACAAAAATACAAATATTTTCTCCTAACACCTTAGGGGTACATTCTCCCCTATCCCACTACCATCTCTAGAGAATAGGCTCAAACATCACACAGTTCCTACATGACATTAATTCCTCCAAATTCACATCCAAATGTATCTTTGGTGCCAGATGAGTCCTTGTTTTAGTTCCCACTGGAATGGGTCCTGAGGGCCACTCCCAAAGTTATAACTTCTTTCTCCTTAGGTCATTAATGCTGAGCTGGCTGCAAAACCCAAACTCTGGGATGCTGGAATATCTCTACACTCGATTTCCTGTCCTTTTGAAACTCATGAGGTTGTTATCTCCCATACCTTTACTTACAATGGAAAAAAGCAAATATTGAGGCAGGCTTGCAAACTATAATTTTGGGAGCTCAGATGCAGAATGTCATGAACTTGGGATAGTCTTCCTCTGAATGATCTAACCTGAGAGTGTCCTGGGGGTGCTACATATGGAAAGAAAAAGGGAATACACATTTTTACAGTGCTCACTATGTGCTGAGCACTTTACAAATATTAATTAATGGCACCAACCTCCCAGAGTTGCTGAGCGTTAAATGAGATAAAATTTATTTATTTATTCATTCATTCATTTATTTATTTTTGGGTGAGGCAAGTGGGGTTAAGTGACTTGCCCAGGGTCACACAGCAAGTATGTATCTGAACATGGATTTGCAGTCAGGTCTTCCTGACCCCAGGCCCGGGAACACTCTATGCACTGTCATCCAGCTCATATGTGTACCTCTGTGCATGTTGGTTCTCCTGATAGAATGTAAATTCTTTGAGGGCAGGGACTATTTCATTCTTATTTTTGTGTTTTGGGCCCCTAGCACAGTGCTTGGCGCACAGCAGTTACTTAATGAATGCTAGTTGATTGGGAAATTTATCCTCACAGTGAAGTGTAGTCTGCCTTTCTGCAACTTTCATCCCTGTGCTCCTGGTCCTGCCCTGTAGTAACAAGCAGAACAGGTCTAATCCCTTTCATACTGGCTAACCCTACAAGGCCTTGAAGATAACGATCACTTCTCTCTAGTCTTCTTTTGTCTAGGCTAAGCAAACATCTCAGGGTCTTTCGACAGGTCTTTTTAGAGTGAGTTTTCACTTGCCTTGGCCAAACTTCAGTGTCTTCTGGACAGGACACAACCCAGATTGCAAATATCACGTCATTCCTAAAATTTTCAAGACTCCTAATGGTGCTCCAGATAATGCTTGACCAGGTCAGGTCACAGCAGGATGGTCACTTCTCTCACTCTCATCATTACATGTCTGAGTTTCAGGTGAACTTCTGTGTCACATCATTAACACATGGCCCCTATGGGGCAAAGGATGGCTTGGGACAAAAAAATAATAATAACCCACCACACTGCAAGATAGTGTGTCATTTTCTGTATGAGGGAATAAGGGAAGGCTTATTTTCTACAAGCAGGAGAGTTGACCTGTGAAACATAACAGATGCTGACAATTTCTACTTCTTAGGTGATAGGTGAGGGCCAGAAGAAGCAGGACCTTTAATCCAGCATTAGGCTGGCCTAATATCAAGATATGAGAGCTATAAGGAAAAAGATCAAGAGATTCGGGTGTCTCTTTGTGGTGGAGGGTGGGCTTGGGGGACTGGTTATCTGATACCTAGTAGACGATACATGTTTTTTAAATAAGTAAGTGGGTGATATTTCCATGTTTGCCATGTCTCCCTTGGAAAGTCTTAGACACAGAATATACCAAAGGTCTGGCTAGCTATTATGCTGGGTCACGAGGCTGTGATGACAGCTGTGTCCTTGATGACACCTACTGAACCCTGTTCTCTGGGGGTATATATAGCAGGATTCCTTTTATTTGATGTTATAGAGATAGAAAGGTCTCTTGTTTAGGCAGAATTTAATTGATTTTTAAGTTATGAGATTGCCACTGAATAAAGTAAACCCCCAAATTTAGCAGCAGCATTAAAAAAAAAAAAACCTGCCTTGATTTCTTCTCTCTGGGGCCATATTTTAAAAACCAAAAAACAAAACATAGTTCTCAGTGTTTCCCTCAACTTGGCCATTAAGAGTATAATTGTTAATAAGAGAATTCTCAGACATCAGTAGCTACCAGGAATCTGTAGCCTTGAGACCTGAAGACACGAAAAGCCACACACCACATGGTTTATACGACTGGGACAAGAATCACAAGAAGGAGAAAAGTTTATAAATAGATGCATGTCAAATGCTTGTCCCAGTAAAAATAGAGCTGAGCTGGGAGATACTATGAGGCACTGAGGTGTAGGAAATCTAAGGAGAGTGTGCCTTCACTGAGTTTGTAGCCACATATGCCAGCTGGGTTGGAAAGGACCGGATAAATTCATTCAAGCTACTAGGCATTTTTTAAAAATTGGGCCAATTTAGTGCAACTCCTGGTTATTTTGAAAATAACCTAGTGAATCAATTTAATAGCCCATTATTTTGGAAATAAATGGGTGAATTCAGTCAAGTAACTTATTTAAATAATTGGCTAAATCAAATCTTGTCATTCAGCCAAAGAGAGGCACTTTGGCATAGTGCACTGAGAGATGGCTTCAAAGCCAGGAAGAACTGGGTTCAAGTCCTCCTGCTGTGTGACCCAGGGCAACTCACTTAACCTCTCACTGCCCTGGGCAATTCTCTAAGACTAAGTTACAGAGAAGGTTTGCCAGCTTGCACTGGTAGAGGTAGGTCCTTTACCTTGGCGCTCTAAACTAATGAACTCAGAACTAATATCTATCTAATTCAAATAGGTTCCCTTTATTAGTAAAGTAACTAGTTTCTAGTCAATTCAATAAATATTTATTAAGTACCTATAACAGGGGCAGCTAGGTGGATAGCAGTGGATAGAGCACTGGCCCTGGCGTCAGGAGGACCTGAGTTCAAATCTGGCTTCAGACATTTATTAGCTGTCTGACCCTGGGCAAGTCATTTAACTTTGGTTGCCTCAAAAAAAAAAATTAAGGTACCTATAGCAGCAAGACCTTTGCTGGGAATTCAGTAAGTCAATATGCTTCATTTACCATAGAATAGGTGCTAAATATACCTAAATAAATTCCCCCTGTGGAATGGGCAGATGAGAACAATTTGTTTTAACAATCATGAAGGTAACTGAAGCAAAGATTGTGGAGAGCTTTGAGTTTGGTCAGACATTGAAGATACCAAGGTTATCTACTGCATTGTGGGCCATCACTAGTCATTCAGACTTTTGTTCTGTTCCTGTACTTCAATGACTCTGGGAGAGAAAGTAAGTCTGATGACTTTGTGTGCTACTCTGCCTCACTTAGATTCAATTCATGCACAAGTCAAGAGAACATCCCGTGATGACATTGGTCCTCTTCCTGATGGACAAACAGCAACTATGCTAAGCACCATGCTAAGCACTAGCGATACAAAGAGGCCAAAACAGCGCCTGCCCTCAAGAAGCCCATATTCTAATGGGGCTAGCAAACATGCAAACAACTATGCATAGGCAAAGATTTATGCAGGATAAATTGGAGGTAATCTTAGAAGGAAGGTACTAGCATTGAGGGGGATCAAGAAAGGTTTCTTGCAAAAGGTAGGATTTTAATTGAGACATGAAGAAATCTAGGGAAGTCAGGAGGTTGAGAATAGGAAGGAGATGATTCCAGTGAAAGTGCACCAAGGTGGGAGATGGAGTGTCATATGGGAGGAACAGCAAGAAAACCAATGCCACTGGAACAGGAATATATAGAGAGGAGTATATTGTTAGAAAACTGGAAAGGTGGGGGCAGCTAGGTGGTGCAGTGGATAAAGCACCAGCCTTGGATTCAGGAGGACCTGAGTTCAAATCTGGCCCCAGACACTTGACACTTACTAGCTGTGTGACCCTGGGCAAGTCACTTAACCTTCATTGCCCCAACACCCCCCCCCCAAAAAAAGAAGAAAAATGGAAAGGTGGAAAGGAAGGAGCCTGGTTATGAACTAGAATGTGTAGCATCAGACCAGAAGTAGTGTGGCCTCCCGGTCCTGCCATCTCCTGAGCAGGATTCCAGCTCCAGGTGCTAGACTCTTTCACTGGTTTAACTCAACTTGGCAGCTAGGTGCTGGTGCCGCTGTGAGGGGGAGAGAAATCTCCTTTCCACTCTCCAAGAAAGGAAAGAGAAAGATGACTAATAAAGCTCTTAATAGCGTCCATGGCCGGCCTTCTCCTCAAACGATGAAGAAACTCAAGTGCTAGCTTGCTGGCAGGATCTGCTCCATCCTTTTCCAGTTTTCACCAAGGCTAGCTCTGCCCACAAGCAGGTCTGTTGTCTCTGTCAATCCTCAGCCAAATTTCCTGGCACTTCTATTCACAAATGAGCCAGAGTTTGAAAGGGCCTGAAAGGGTCACCCTTATATATGCATCATCCTTTAACTTCATCAAGTGAGTTGGGAAAATTCATTAATCAACCTTCTCCTACATTCTTGCTATAAACATAAAATTTCCAATCACGGAAATACATCTTAGAGTCACTATTTTGTTTTGTTTGGTGAGGCAATTGGGGTTAAGTGACTTGCCCGGGGTCACACAACTAGTAAGTGTTAAGTGTCTGAAGCTGGATTTGAACTTGGGTCCTCCTAACTCCAGGGCCGGTGCTCTATCCACCACACCACCTAGCTGCCCCTTAGAGTCACTATTTTAAAAAAATATTAATTCATTTTCTCCCCAGGTGATTTCATTGGCAAATTTTTTTCAATGTGGTACACAGAAAATTCTTTTAACTATTTATATTTGTACAAGTATAATGTTTCCCATAGACCTGATCCAAGGATGGGACCCTGGGCAGGCTGGGGTGCTCCCATAGCACCAGGTAGGACTTCCCAAGCTGAATAACAGAAAGAAAAGTTGTGGTTGGCTGGTCTTCACTCAGGGGCTGCCAGAAGCACTATTGGTCACATGAGATGCAGGCGCTGGTTATCAGGGATACAGGTGTCTGAGCTGATGGGCCAGAAGTAGGAGGGAGTATTTGGATCGGAAGCACAGGCAGGCACCAGAGTTCAGTATGCAAGAAAAGAACTATGAGGTCAGGGAGAAGAGTCCAAGACTGCAAGGACAGAGACGGTCTGAGCTCAGCATAGAGGCCCAGAGAATGTGCAGTGCTCAGCTTCTTATTGGCCAATGCATGTTTTAGGATTCAGTGCATGAGGTCATCCCTGGTTTATAATTTCCCTTGAATGATCTTCAGCTGAAAAGTGCCATCATACTATGAGTAACATTATCCTGGACTCCATCAAACAAAGACTCATCATTTAATACCCATGTTATTTAAAAAGCTTTTTTGGGTTGCTATTCTGAATTTCACAAACATCATAGAATATGAGCATTTCCATATGTTATTTGTCCTTTGTTCTCTAAGAGGACCATGAATGACTTTGGGATGATGTCATAATTGGCAATGAATGGATTTAAGTGAGGGAGGGCTGTGCAAGTCCACCAATCTTACTCTCCTCCAGAACCATCTGGCAGTGGCAAGATATATATCAGGATGATCGGAGATGGCCCTGGATGTTTAAGGCAATTGGAGTTAAGTGACTTGCCTAGAGTCACGCAGCTAGTAAATGTCTGAGGTGATATTTGAAGTCGGGCCCTCCCAACTTCAGGGCTGGTGCTCTATCCACTGTACCACCTAGCTGCCCCAAGCATGTCCATATGAAACAATAGAAAGAGGATTGCATATGAAACCCTGAATCTCTGCTATTTCTAACTTGTTTTGGTTGTTTTTTTTTTTAAATATGTAACAGTCTATTAAGACAGGTCCTGAACCTTTAAGCACCTTTCTGCTTACCTGTTTATCCCTTTGGAACCCCTTGCATTCTCTTCTATTCATTTTTTTGTTTTTGTTTTGCGGGGCAATGGGGGTTAAGTGACTTGCCCAGGGTCACACAGCTAGTAAGTGTCAAGTGTCTGAGGCCAGATTTGAACTCAGGTCCTCCTGAATCCAGGGCTGGTGCAGTATCCACTGTGCCACCTAGCTGCCCCCTCTTCTTTTGTGTGTGTGTGTGAGGCAGTTGGGGTTAAGTGACTTGCCTAGGGTCACACAGCTAGTAATTGTTAAGTGTCTGAGGTCGGATTTGAACTCAGGTCCTCCTGAATCCAGGGCTGGTGCTCTATCCACTGCACCATCTAGCTGCCCCCCTATTCATTTTTAAATGCCTCATTGATGTTCTTTCTTTCTTTCCCTACTTTATTTGTCATCACTAGCTTCAGCTTCCCTCTCCTCCTTTCTCATTCCCCCCAAAAGACCCTCTTAGGAGAAATAAGCATAGTTAAGCCAAAGAAATTCACACATTGTCCGTGTCTGAAAAATGTATGTCTTATCGAGGATCTTAATACTATCACCTCTCTGTCAATATTTGTAAAGCATGGAGGCTTCCTCATCAGTCCTCTGGAGTTGTGATTGGTCATTGCATTGGTTATTGATGCTGGTATTTCTTCTCTTGGTGTTGTATGGCTGAGAATCACGGAGCTCTATAGTCTCCAAAGATCTGAAATTGAGAATTCCTAAAGGAAAATGGTTGGGTCTTTTACTTCGTTTTCATCCTTCTTGACCTCTCCGTAGCATCTGATGCTGTCAGCCCCTCTTCTTCCTGGATATTCTCTCTTCCTTTTTTTGCCAATGTTGCTTTCCCCCCATTTCGATCTATCTATTGTTTGCTGGATTTCTTTCTTTCTTTCTTTAGCTGGATTATCGTCTGTGTCCCATCCATCCCCTTTGTGTGGTAGTACCTCAAGCCTCTCTTCTGCTCCTTGTCCTCTTCTCTCTACATTCTTTCCCAGTGATCTCTTCAGGTCCCATGTGTTCAAATATTACCTCCATGCAGATGACTTCCAGATCTTTACATTCAGCCCTCACTGCTCAACGTGTCCAAAACAGAAATTATTCTTCTAAACCAAAGGAAAAAAAATCAACAACTCCATCCTCTTCCCAACTTGGCTACTTCTGTTGGAGAAACTACCATCTTTCCAGTTACTCATATTCAACCTCAACATCTTTGACCCTTCCTTCTTCCTCACCCTTTCTATCTCATCAGTTGCCAAAATGTCTTGATTCTCCCTCCTCAACATTCTTGTATCTGTCCCTTTCTTTTTTTTTAATTTTAATTTAATTTTTTTACGAGGCAATGAGGGTTAAGTGACTTGCCCAAGGTCACACAGCTAGTAAGTTTTAAGTGTCTGAGGCTGGATTTGAACTCAGGCCTTCCTGAATCCAGGGCTGGTGCTCTACCCACTGCACCATTTAGCTGTCCCCCTGTCCCTTTCTCATCATTCACATATAAAGGACTCTGGTACATACCCTTATTTCCTCTCACCCAGACCATTGAAGTAGCTTCCTAATTCCCTAGAGAATTTCTGATAGTTGCTAGTGTCTCTCCTTTCAAATCTAAGCTACATAGAGATGCCAAATAAATATTCCTCAAAAACACATCAGAGTGTGTCTCTGCTCCTCTGCTCTAGAAACAGAGCCTCTCTCTTACCCACAGGATAAAATACAAACTTCTCTGTTTCCCTTTTAAAGCCCTTCCCAGTGTACTTCTAAGACATTTTTTTCCAGGATAATTGCACATTATTGTTCAAGCACTCCATGCTCTAGCCTTCTTGCTGTTTCCTGTATAAGATATTCCATTCTCCTTGGTAGGCATGGATTAGTTGTAATCTGCATTATTAAAGGGAATATTGTGGCTGGGCCAATAAAACTTTAATTTCTGCAAATCTTTCCATAATTTCTGGTCTTTGTGGTTCTCTACCCATTTTTTTTTATTATGCATATAAGACTTTGGCTTTGTTTCTTTTTTTTTTTTTTTTTTTTGGTGAGGCAATTGGGGTTAAGTGACTTGCCCAGGGTCACACAGCTAGTAAGTGTCATGTGTCTGAGGCCAGATTTGAACTCAGGTCCTCCTGAATCCAAGGCTAGTGCTCTATCCACTGTGCCACCTAGCTGCCCTTGGCTTTGTTTCTTAAAAATTTTTGTAACTTTAAGGGAGATTCCTCTTTCTGAAGAATGAAATGCATTAATATTGCTTTCTATGGAATATATACATGTGTAAGGGAGGGAGTTTCCCTCTCATCTGCAGCAGATAATAATCATAGAATGTAGTCTTATGTGATGATATTTTAATGTGTAAACAAGTTGTGGTTACACCTTATGATCCCTTTATGAGATGTGAACTTCTGGTCAAGGAGACAATAATCAACCAGTTGAGCAAATAAACTAGTCATACCTCTTGAAGCTTTTAAATAGCTGGAAAAAGTTCAGAGGTTCCAGTTCAAAGGCTGGAGGCAGTTGTGAAAGGCTAACTCTGCCTTGGAAGACAGGGAAGCAAGGTGAAGAGGGATGATTTCCTCTCTCCCACCGTCAGCCATGTCAGAGTTTTTGAATCAGTAGAAGAGAATACATTCATATGGGAGCAGGGACATACATCTTAGGACAGACAGAGAGGCAAAGAGACAGTGACCCAAGGGAGGAGGCAGCTTCGGGGAACACGAACCATTGTGAAAGAGAGGAATACTAGCTATGACCTGGAGCAGACCTTGGGAGCCCAGATGAGTGCTTCACAAAGTAGAGGCACTGCTCCCAAAGGCCATGCAGGACCAAGAGTTGTAACTCTTTGCTACTCACAAATCCCATGGATATGCCTCACTATCATGGTACCTTAAATTAGTGGGGTATATGGGCTGTTCAAGGAGAACTGGCACCTCTGATCTGAGGGCTTGCTGAGCCTTTATCAGGGCTGCTCATCCACCTTTGGTGTTTACCTGTCACTCGACTCTGACCTGTGGCTCCAAGAAGCTATAGCAGTCACACCCTGGTAGACTGTCCCAGCAAATGGGCTAAACCAGGTTGAGGGTAACTGACAGGCCTCAAACCTGTCAGTGAGTTAGGGGGATGCACACTCCAAGCATGTGAAGAGTTCCCTGAGTGGAATGGGTGGATGAGAACAAGTTGTTCCAGTGCCCATGAAGGCGGCTAAAGCAGGGGCTGTGGGGCACTTAGAACTTGGTCATACATCAAAGATGCCAAGGTCATCTACTGCACTCTGGGACCATTGCCAATTGTCCTGACTTTTGCCTTGCCACTGGACTTTGATGACTTGGGAAGGGAGAGTGAGGTTTATGACTTCGTGCAACTCTGCCTCACTTAAATTCAGTTCATAAGCAAGTTAAGATACCATCCTGTGATGTTATTCATTGGTCCTCTTCCAAAAAGAAGGACAAACAACAACATTTTAAGTTAGGTTTCCATGGAAGTTAAGTGTATTTGTGATAGAATGTATTCCAGAGGAAGTTTTGAGGAGAAATACTTTGTACCAATGATCCTTACTGCAACACGTTAGTAAATACCTTTTTGTTGTTGTTTTCAGTCATGTCCTACTCTTTGTGACCTCATTTGAGATTTTTTTTTTTTGGCAAAGATACCGAAGTGGTTTGCCATTTCCTTTTCCAGCTCGTTTTACAGATGAGGAAACTGAGGCAAATAGCATTAAGTGACTTGCCTAAAGTCACACATCTAGGAAGTGTCTGAGGCCAGCCTGTCTCTAGGCTGCTAAGAGCTAATCATGGGGGCTGCTAGGTGGCACAGTGGATAAAACACCAGCTCTGGATTCAGGAGGACCTGAGTTCAAATCTGGCTTCAAACAACTTGACACTTAACTAGCTGTGTGACCCTGGGCAAGTCACTTTATCCTCATTGTCCCGAAAACAAAAAAATTGCCCTGCCTCCCCCCCCCCCCCCAAAAAAAAGCTAATCATGACTATTGGATGATTTTTTTTAATCTTTTTTTTTTTTTTTTTGGTGAGGCAATTGGGGTTAAGTGACTTGCTCAGGGTCACACAGCTAGTAAGTGTATAAAGTGTCTGTGTCTGGATTTGAACTCAGGTCCTCCTAAATCCAGGGCCGGTGCTCTATCCACTGCGCCACCTGGCTGCCCTGGATGATTTTTTTTTTAATTAATAAAGTATTTTTTTTCCATTACATGTAAAGATAGTTCTCATCTTTTGTTTATACAAGCTTTACAATTTCAGATTTTTCTCCCTCCCTCCCCTCCCTTCCCCCTCCCCTAGACAGCAGGTAATCTGATATAGGTTATATATATATATATATATATATATATATATATATATACACACACACATACATACATATATACACATAATAACATTAATTCTATTTCTGCATTAGTCGTGTTCTAAGAGAAAAAATCAGAGCACTGATGAAAAACCTCAAAATAGAAAAAAACAATAGCACCAAAACCAAAAGAAATAGTATGGTTCATTCAGCATCTATACTCCGCAGTTCTTTTTTTTTTTTTCTTGCATTTGGAGATCCTCTTCCACCATGAGTTCCCTTTTTAATAGAAAATATACTAGTGGGGACTTGTGATCTCCAACGGCAGAAGTAGCCACTCAGAAGGTTATATCTAGAGCTCAAAGCTAGCAATGACCTTCTTAAGGATTCAGCCTGTGAATATAAGTTGAAGTTGGGTAAGTAGCCAATAGATAGCATGCTCCTACATATGTATGCACATTTATACATCACTGTATTGATAAGTAAGGCCTTATTAGTATCTTTATAAGCTTTTTGTATAGGAAGTTTCTCTCCTTCGCTTCCCTCTCACCCTTATCTGAGTTAACTGTTCAAAGTCAGGCCACTGGGCAAAATATAGTCTGAATGTCTCTCATACATTAATCTTGCTCAACCTTTGGGTACTGTGCTCAGTCAGAGTTCAGAAGAGGGTGAGGTCCCCTTGAGGACTACTCCCATCACCTGCAGACTAATCTCATCTCCCAATGATGCTGTAATGGGGACAATCTAAGATGACATTTATCCTACTTCCTCTTGAAATCATCTACTAATCAGGATTGTTTTACCCTTATATATAAATTGTTCTACTATTATCTATAGAAGCTGGCTGGAGCTTGGGTTTGGGGGCTGATCCCACTCCAACTGCTTGGTGCCTTGGTGTGTCAATAAACTCCTTTTATCTTATTTCCTGAGTTTGTCTTTAATTGACCAAGGAGAGGCCCCAAACCAGGATTTTTCTTTTAACTTAATATCTCACATAAGAAGTCCAAAGAGAGGGAAAAAACTCCATAAACATGAGACTTTTAAGAAATAATCCAGGGGCAGCTAGGTGACGCAGTGGATAGAGCACCGGCCCTGGAGTCAGGAGTACCTGAGTTCAAATCCAGCCTCAGACACATAACACTTACTTGCTGTGTGACCCTGGGCAAGTCACTTAACCCCAATTGCCTCAAAAAAAAAATAAAAGAAATAATCCAGTGCTGCCCAATAATGATCCCATAGATAAAATCTCCCTGTTGGCCCATATAGCTTCATAGCACTTGATCTCATAGATAAGACCCTTGGCTAGTCCATCTTGAGTAAGGAGGGAACAGCTAATCCTCTCATCCTCTGCAACCAATTGTGATCCTCAGAGATCCCAAAGCATAGATCTGGGAGCAAAAATAACAGATGTCACCATCTTAAAATCCTTGAAAAGGGTTTGAGAATCTCTACTAACATGTCAGAGATAGAATGTTTCCTATACAAAAAAAGGAAAGCTGAGAAGCCAACCTTGGAGCTACCACACCATGACCTCAATCTGGATGCTGATTTGGAGGCCTCCAATATTGTTCAGGCCTTTCTCCACCTCTTTAAAAAAAAAACAACCAAAACAACAACAAAAAAAACCTTTAAGAAATATCCACTGGGGGCAGCGAGGTGGCGCAGTGGCTAGAGCACCAGCCCTGGAGTCAGGAGGACCTGAGTTCAAATCCGGCCTCAGACACTTAACACTTACTAGCTGTGTGACCCTGGGCAAGTCACTTAACCCCAATTGCCTCACTAAAAAAAAAAAAAAAGAAAAAAAGAAAAAAATATCCACTGGATATGGATGTCTGATGTGTGGGTTTCCTTTTCCCTTCTTTAGTGTGGGCACTTGGGTTACCACATAATCACTGGAGAGGGAAGAGACTTTTGCCCCCAAATAAAAGACTTGGAATGAGTAGGAGAAAGTGATCATCTCATTTTCAAATTCCTTGAACTCAGGGAGCACCTCATTCCAATTGCTACAGCGAGAGGCCCCAATTTAAATACCTAGATCAGTGAGATCAAGGATCCTTTCTAGTGAATGACTAGCAACACAAATAGTTTGGATCTTATGATTTTTATTCTTACTTTTGTTTATTTTTGTTGTGATTAAGCTTATTTTAAAACATAATTTTATTCTTTTTCAGTTAACAAACATTTATTTTTCTCCTTCCTCCCCTCCAGTTGAACAACCAAAAAAAAAAAAAAGGAAAAAGAAAAAGAAAGCCTTTGTAACAAATATGCAGTCAAAACTTTTTTTTAAATTGGCAAGACTGTCAAGTTTATAATCAACAGCATTACTAATTTAGAAAAAAAGACATTGTTCATGAACTCTCTGGGTTCCAGTTCTTAGGTTCATGCACTTATACTTATCTCCAGTATGATCTCAGGCAGTCATGTCACAGAACTTCTGAAAACATGGTGCAATGAAAAGAGCCTTGGCTTTGGAGTCAGAGCACCTGTGTTCAAATTCTGCCTCTGCTTCACAACCTGTGTGAGCTGGAGCTTGGTGGAAGATGAAGTCATCTTTTTGGGCTCAAATTTCCTTATTTGTATACTTCTTTTTATTGAAAAATTCGAGAAGGTAGGCTTTGTCATTGTTATTGTTCAGTTGTGTCTGAGTCTTTTGTGACCCCATTTAAGGTTTTCTTGGTAAAGATACTGGAGTGGTTTGCCATTTCCTTCTCTAGCTCATTTTATAGATGAGGAATAAGCATTTTTTAGTTTTTTGTTTTTTTGTTTGGGCAATGAGGGTTAAGTGACTTGCCCAATGTCACACAGCCAGTAAGCTTCAAGTATCTGAGGCTGGATTTGAACTCAGGTCCTCCTGACTCCAGGGCCAGTGCTCTATCTACTGAGCCACCTAGCTGCCCCCTCATTTTATAGATGAGGAAACTGAGGCAGATGGTTGAGTGACTTGCCCAAGGTCATAAAGCTAACAAGTCTCTGAGGTAAAATTTGAACTCAGGTCTTCTTGACTCTGGGGCCTAGTACTTTGTCCATTGTGCCATCTACATATTAAGAACATTATTTTTAAACACAAGAAGGGAATAGATGGGCTTGTCAGGGTTAGGTTTGTGGTTCAGCATTAGTTTGTTTGTTTTTTTTAAATCATATCTTTTTGTTTTACATCACTCTTATTTCCAAATATCTTTGGAAATAACTGCTCAGGGGTAGAATTAGATGATCTCTAAATTTCTAAGGTGCCTTTCATCTTTAAATTCTCTGATCCTCTCTGATCCTCTCCTTACCTGTTAAAGGAGAATTGTCATCCTTAAATTACCTGACTCCACAGGGCTATTGTGAAGTGAGCCCTTTGTAAATAAGGAAGAAGTGTGTTAAGCTTTGCTGCTATTGGTGTCTATGATTTTTTTCTTTACTCAAGTACTGACTTTGTTGGTTATTCATTTTCTCTGTGCTCAACCATGACCTTCTCGTTTGACCTTTTTTGCCAATCTATTCTTCAAGTGTCCACATGCTTCCTTGTTTTTGTTTACTTTACAATTGCTGCTCTGGTGCCCAGTCCTTCTTCTCCCCCTTCCTCTCTCTCCCCATCTCCTTCTCCTCCTCCTTCTCTTCTCCCTTTTTCTTCTTGTCTTCTTCCTGAGGAGGACAATATGCTCCTCTCACTCCACCCGACTGGGTAAACCTCTTACTTCTTAGGAACTGAGGCTTTACTGCTGTGGAATTTCTTTGGCTGAACCTTCTCCATGGTACTGTACCGCTCCTCCCTGCCCCCCCCCCCCAAAACAAAAAACCAAACCCTCAGCCAATACCATGGCTGTGCTGTGACATTTGGCCATCACCAACTCAACTCATTCTTACACTGTGGAGCTGGGGGTGGGGGTGGGTTGCAGCTAGCACCATAGTCTCCTGCCTTCTCTAGGGAGTTTCCCCCGGCTAGTTAGGTGAAACCGAATGGATAGAGGGCTAAATTTAGTCAGGAAGACCTGGGTTCAAATCCTGCCTTGGTTAGTGGAGACTAGACAAATCACAAACCTCTATATACCTGATGTAACTCCCTAGAACTTATAAACGAAGATGAGATGTGCCCCTACTTTGAGAAGAACAAGGATCCATCATGCATTTGTCATACACTTTAGTAGAAGAAGCCCATTACCACCATCGGAGAGGCAGAGCATCTAACCTCAAAGAATTCCTAGAATCTCAGTTTTGGAAAGGATTTTAGAGATCATCTTCCAATGGGACTGGATTCTTGAACAGGAATCCCCTCTACAACACCTCCAACAAGTCTCTGCTTGTACAACAGTCCTTTGAATACTTGAAGACAAGCTATTTTCCTACCCCAACTCCCACCCTCAAGTCTTCTCCAAACTAAACCTCCCGAGGTCCTTTCTGAGATGCTCACACGGCATTACAGCTTTGTCAGACAGGAAGCCAGCCGCTGTCAACGTCATCCTGATGAGGGCACCAGCTTTTCTTCCCTTCTAGAGTTGCCTGTCTTCATACCCAGAGCTAGCCCAGATGTCACTGGCCCTCATGCACTCTAAACTGATTGTGTTGTCCTGAGGAAACTGCAGAAGACTAGATGAGAGAGGCCTCTGTATGGGCTTTCCCTGGGAGTCTCATTAGTGGTCCCCTATGCTGGCTGTGGGTGCTACTGGGGACAGTGGCCTGCAGTGAGGGGGTATACTGCAGCCTTCTGGAGCTCTGAAGACACAGAGGGCTCCCAGAGCTCAGATGATCAAATCATCACAGAGTCAGTGACATCCCTGTTCTTAACAAACCTTTCTTTGTTGTTGTTGTTTGTCCTTCATTCTTATTTTTTTTTTTAATTTTAAAATTTTTTTGTGAGGCAATTGGGGTTAAGTGACTTGCCCAGGGTCACACAAGCTAGTAAGTATCAAGTATCTGAGGACGGATTTGAACTCAGGTCCTCCTGACTCCAGGACCGGTGCTCTATCCACTGTGCCACCTAGCTGCCCCTGTTTGTCCTTCATTCTTTTTTTTTTTTTTGCAGGGCAATGGGGGTTAAGTGACTTGCCCAGGGTCACACAGCCAGTAAGTGTCAAGTGTCTGAGGCTGGATTTGAACTCAGGAACTCCTGAATCCAGGGCCAGTGCTTTATCCACTGCGCCACCTAGCCGTCCCCGTGTCCTTCATTCTTGAAGAGGATCATGACATTGGGAGGTGATGTCATGACTTGCAGTGAATTGGATTTAAGTGAGGGGACCCCCCCCTTGCATGACCCTGTGCAAGGGCACCAATCTCACTCTCTCCTCCAGAGTCATCTGGATGCAGTGCCAAGATATAGATCAGGATGACTGGAGATGGCCCAGGATGTTTAAGGCAATTGTGAAGTGAGATTTGAACTCAGGTCCTCTTGACTCCAGGGCCAGTGCTCTATCCACTTCCCCATCTAGCTGCCCCACAAACCTTCCCTATACTCTCCTAAAAATCTGGGCCAGGGTTTACTGGACCTGACAATCTGCTCCTCTCACTCCACCCTACTGGGTAAACACATCCCTTTGTTAATTCTTTTTTTTTTTTTTTAATTTTTGCGGGGCAATGAGGGTTAAGTGACTTGCCCAGAATCACACAGCTAGTTGTGTCAAGTGTCTGAGGCTGGATTTAAACTCAGGTCCTCCTGAATCCAAGGCCAGTGCTTTATCCACTGCCCCACCTAGCTGCCCCACCTTTGTTAATTCTTAATCACTATTATTGATCCTTCTTCCTTTGTAAGACATAGAATTATGACTTCTGAAATTATATATCCATATGTGTATACCATACTGAGAGAGAGCTAGTAGAGCAGCGGATAGAGCCCTGGCCCTGAAGTCAGGAAGACCTGAGTTAAAATCTGAATTCAGACACTAGCTGTATGATCCTAGACAAATCACTTAACCTATTTGCTTCAGTTTTCTCAACTGTATAATGGGGGTAATAATAACACCCACCTTGCAAAGTTGTAATGAGGATCAAATGAGATAATAATTGTAAAAACCCTTAGTATAGTCCCTGGTATTTAGTAGGTACTATATAAATGCTTATTCCCTTATTCTCCCCCTCCATTCCCTTCCTTCTAACGCTCCAGGATTATCTCAAAGTAGGAAGTGGGTTGGCATTTGGCCAGGTTTAGTGAGTTAATGGTCTTTTTAACTTGGCTGTGGAAATAGTGACAAGAAGAAAGTCAGTGTGAATGTTTGCTACTTGGTAAGACTGGAAAGTTAAGCAAACATTCTATCTATTTCACTCCATAGGGTTTGTTGAATGGAATACACCTTCCTATGCATAAGCTCCTGAGCTAGGTTCTGGGATGAAAACAAAGACAAAAATCAAACAACCCTTGAGACTTGAGGATGCTTACACTCTCTTGGGAGGAGGGGATACAACAGAGACCAGTAAACGTGTAGTATATAGAAAATAATACAAAATAAAATTTAATAGTTGATAATAAATAATAAAATTTGATAGTTGAGAGGACTCAGAAAAGACTTTTTGTAGCAGGGGATACTTGAGCTGCACTTTGAAGGAAACTAAGAGATTCTAAAGGGCAGAGATGAATCAGTAGTGCATTCCTGATATGGGGGGGAAACATGCAAAGGCATGAAGGCAGGAGGTGGAATGTTGGGCATTTGGAACAACTTGGACCAGTTTAACTGGAACCTGCATGAAGAGTATGCCCACACTTGAGAGATGTGAATGAAGATGAAGCTATGGAGAGATCCAGCTTAGGGTTTCATCGCTATAGATACATTTATCTATGTATCTCTAGGTCTATATAGATAGATATAGCTATATCGATAAAGATATCTCTATATCCATCCGTCCGTCCATCTAATCTGCCTAGTTGGTATCAGCTTGATCCTAGAGTGGTGCCAGCTAACCTCCCTCCCATAGAGAGGCCATGGAATGTGAAACCAGGATTAGCTGACAAGAGTTTGTGCAGCATTTTGTTGTTCAGTCATGTCTGACTCTTTGTGACCCCATTTGGAGTTTAATTAGCAAAGATACTGGAGTAGTTTGCCATTTTCTTTTCCATCTCATTTTACACATGAGGAAACCAAGGCAAACAGGGTTAAGTGACTTGCCTAGGGTAACACAGCTAGGAAGTATGTGAGGCCAGATTTGAACTCAGGATGATAAGTCTCCCTGATTCTAGGCCCAGCACTCTTATCCACTGAGCCACTTAGCTGTCCATGCTTTGGCACAATTCCCATGTGGACTTGAAACCATGCATGGCTATTGTTTCCTGACTGCTTCCCCTTTGATCAGCTGCTGAGATGGAACTTTGAGAGTTATTCAAAAAACACTAATCAGCCGAGGCTCTTTCTCCTCTTCTACCTGGCAGTGTTCCAGTGAGGAGGGCTGTGAGCTTCTGGGTGGGTGGGGTGGAGAGAAGTCTTTGGGCCTTTATCTCTCCACCCAGGCTGCTACCATGTAGAGCACATGGCTCTGCTCCTGCTTTTATCTCTGTTGTGTCTACGCTGAGGGTTTAGGTTTCAGTTTAGCCTGACTGGCACTGGGTTAGAAAACTACCATCTGAGATAATAGGGCTCCAGCTCTCTTTTTATTCAAGGCAGTTGAGTGGAGGGTCTACTCAAGCATCTCTGGTGCAGGCATCCCTTGAGTTTCTTCGGAGAATCTTCAGTCTGAGGATACATGTCCAGTTTCACCTCCTTTGTACTTACCCTTGAATACCAGCCATTTCTGAGAAAACTCTTACTACTAATTAGAATGCTTGGCTCATTTGCTCTGTGCCTCAAAGCTCATTGGCACAGAATTCTTCCTTATTGGATTATTCAGCACTCCATGTTTGCAAAAGAGTGATGTGGGGGTTGGTAACACTTATGATAGAATTACCCTGAGCCTACACACAGTGTCTCCTTGGAAATGGAGAGCTCATAATTCTTCCAGTGAGTGATATTCCCTGATCCAGGGTATCATTGGAAATGCAGTTCTGGGCATGGCTCCCCTTGTCTGTACTTACTATGTTAACAAATCATCTTGCTCCATTTGCCAACTCTTCTAGACCTTTTCCACCTCACTTAATCTACAGAGAAAGATGAGTGTCTACAGTGAATGGAAATCTTCCCCAAGGGTTTTGTTTGGATTTTTTTTTGTTTTGTTTGCGGGACAGTGAGGGTTAAGTGACTTGCCCAGGGTCACAAAGCTAGTGTCAAGTGTCTGAGGCCAGATTTGAATTCAGGTCCTCCTGAATCCAGGGCTGGTGCTTTATCCACTGTGCCACCTAGCTACCCCCAGATCCACCTCTTTCAAAAGAGTATAGAAACCCTTGGAAGATGTCATTAGAGTCTTTTTTTTGTTTTGGAGGGCTCTTGGGGGTCTTGTAGGTCTTGTAGATCTTCTGGAGATTATCTTCTGCTCAAGCTAACTGGCATGCTGAAGCTCTCTCCCTGCTTTCTCTACCACAGGCCTTGAGACCATGAGAAGTTAGGGAGACACATGATCAGTCCTTTACTGGTATAATAATATTAATAAAATAATGATATGCTCACTGCCAAAACTGGTATCAATAGCAAATAGCAATAGTAATTAATTTCAAAAAACACAAAAATAAAGAGAAACTTAATCGGATTGTTTCTCCTTATTTTAAAACTCCTGGGCAAGAAAAGAACCAGAATAGCCCATAAACAATGTCCAGAGTCATGAGATGGCATATCTTCTTCAAGTAACAGCAAGGAGGCCAGTGTCCCTGATCTTAGATTGCATGAAAAGGAGTAAGGTATAAGAAGACTGGAAAGGTAGGAGGGAACCAGGTAATGAAGGGCTTTGAATGCCGAAAAAGGATCTGAGAAGTGAAAGGGAACTGACTGGAGCTGGTTGAATAAAGGAGTGTCACTCACTTTAGGAAGATCAGTTTGCCAATTGAGTGGAATACAGGCTGGAGTGGGAAGAGATTTGAGACAAGGAAACTAATCAGAAGGCTTCTGCAATAATTCAGGTGTGAGGTGATGAAGGCCTGCACCAAGGTGGTGGTAGTGTCACAGGAGGAAATGGGGTATTACAAGAGATATTGTGAAGATAAGACCAACAGGAATTGGCAACATTGAATAGGGTGGGGTGTGTGTGTGTGTGAGAGAGAGAGAGAGAGAGAGAGAGAGAGAGAGAGTGAAAGTTGAGGATAACACCTAAGTTGTAAGCCTGGGTTACTTCATATTTTGGATATACATCATACACACATATGCATGCATACATACATATACACAATAGCTCCTTCATATATATGCATATGTATATTGTGTGCACACATACACATAAAATAAACTCCTAACATATGTGTGTAGCTTTGTCTCCCTGTCTGTCTCTGTCTCTGTCTGTCTGTTTCTATCCCTCTGTCCATCTGTTTCTCTTTCTCTTGTTACCCTGGCCTCCATTGCCTGAAGTCCAGGTATATTAGATTTTTACCCCTCCCCCTGGGGTTCTCTGATACCCTTAAGGGAACAAGAGGGCTGTGTAGCCTCTCTGCATGTGGCTCTAGCCCTTATATGATGGTGTTTCCTCAATTGGAGGGAGTGGTTCTGTGCACCACAGTTCCATTTAGCATCTAACAGCTTAGCTTTTATGCAGAAATATTTACTTCCAAAGGAATAATCACAAATATACAAACTCACTCCCCCGACATGTGGGAGGAATAATCTTCCTCCCAGCTTTGTCCCATTTAAGCCTCTGGGAAGGGGATTAGGTTCATAGTTTCGCTTTGTTCCCACAGAGGACTATCCCAGTTGTAAATCCAATCCTTGGGCTCTAGTCCATGGCCCCCTGGCTTCTCAGGGCTTCCATGCTGGACTGGCTGTCTGGTTGATTGCTCCATCCCACCTGCAATTGTGGCTCCAGGGTCACCATGGCTTGAACTCCTGGTCCTGTGGGGATTACCTCCAGCACCTAAAATGGGACATCAAACAAAACAGAAACAAACACCCCCAAGCCCAGTTCTCAGAACCAGGGTAAAAGAGAGGGAGCAGGGGAAGGAGAGTCCTTCCCTTCTCATCGGTTCATTTAATGGTATCCTTGAACTGGGATGTTCACCCTCTGGACAAAACAGTTAAGCGTGGCTGAAAAGACAGCAAACAGCTCCTCCTCACCAGTTTTAAAAATGCAGGCAACTGGGGCAGCTAGGTGGCACAGTAGATAAAGCACAGGCCTTGGATTCAGGAGTACCTGAGTTCAAATCCAGCCTCAGACACTTGACACTTACTAGCTGTGTGACCCTGGGTAAGTCACTTAATCCCCATTGCCCTGCAAAAAAAAAAAATTCTAAAAAAAAAATTGCAGGCAACCAAGCAAAGGATACTGCTGCCCATGTGGCAGGAGACCAAGAGTTCCCCATGTTAGGAATCTAGACATGACATTGGGCCCCTCAAAGGAGACTCCATTGGTTTAACTGGGCATGCCCAGATATGCCCTGGTTTTATATACACACATAGGTATATGTGTATTTATCATATATATGTTTATGTTATATATGTATGTATATATACATATATGTATACACATACTCATGTACTTCCTCATTAGAATGTAAGCTCCTTACAAATAAGGATTATTTCATTCTTGGTACTTGAATCCTAGTGGCTAGCATGGTATCTGGTACATGACAGTTGCTTAATTAAATACTTATCAATTGATTAATAAAACCTTGCTCCCCAACAATTACAATTCTGGATGTAAGGGCTAAAATTCTAACTAGTCTGTCTAAAATATCTAATGAGTGGTCGCCAATAAATTATAAGCTTTAGCAAGAGTTAGACTTTTAAGCATTTATTAAGGAGAATAAGAATTTGGTGAAGAGAAAGAGAAAGGCCTAGATTCATCTATCTTTTAAAGGGAGAGAGCATTCCTAGCTCCGCTCTCCGCCAGAGTCCACACGAAAAAAAGAGAGTCAGAGTGCCAGGCTCCCTCTTCTTCCTCCCACAAGCAAATGTCACTTCCTGACGCCAAAGAAAAGATTCATGGTCTTGCCCTCAGAGACCTTCACCTCATGGCAGAGCTTTTCTATAGTAAGTCTCCAGCAGGTGGCGTCATTCCAATCATTACATGGAATATCCAAAAAGGAGAGAAGTTTCCTGTACAAAAAGGAAAATCTATGAAGTCAGTCAGTCAACAAACATTTGTTAAACGCTTACTATGTACCAAGTACTATGTTAAAACACTGGGGATCCAAAAAGTAAAAAGAAACACACATTGCCTGACCTCAGGGAGCTTATATTCTAATGGGGAGGCAACATATAAACAACCAGGCAGACACAAGAAATAAATAAATAAGGGAATGAGCAAATAAACAAACAAACAAATAAATATATAGGGGTGAGTAGCTTTAAGGAAATCTAATGGCCTTTTCTCAATTCTCAACTTTCTTGACCTTTCTGCAGCTTTTGACACTGTTTATTGCCCCCTTCTTCTTGTTATTCTCTTCTCTCTAGGTTTTTGTGATATACTTCTATCCTATGCCTCCTCTTACCTGTCTGACCATTCTGTCTCTATTGCTGGATCTTCATCTAGGTCATATTCACTAACTGTGAGTATCCCCCAAGTCTCTGTATTACGCTCTCTTCTCCTTTCTCTACTTCTTTTCTACTACTTTACTTGGTGATCTCATCAGCTCCCTAGGGTTTATCATCCTTATGCTGATTCCCCATTTTGAGAAGACTTATAGAAACTACTAAATGAGTTGTAGTAAGTAGCACGATGGATAGAATGTTGCATCTGGAATTGGGAAGACCTGAGTTCAAATGTGGTCTCAAATACTAGTTTTGTGATCCTGGGCAAGTCACTTAACCTCTGTCTGTAAAATGGTATTGCAATATGCAATGATCCAAGACAATCCCAAAGGACTAAGGATGAAGCCTACTATCAGCCTCCAGAGAAAGAACTGATATTGTCTGAATATTGACTGAAGCATGCTATTTTTCACTTTTTTCTTTCATTCTTTTTTTCATTTTATTTATTTATTTATTTATGTTTGTTTGTTTGTTTGTTATTTGATTTTTTTTTTTGGTGAGGCAAGTTGGGGTTAAGTGACTTGCCCAGGGTCACACAGCTAATAAGTGTCAAATGTCTGAGGCCAGATTTGAACTCAGGTCCTCCTGACTTCAGGGCCGGTGCTCTATCCACTGTGCCACCTAGCTGCCCCATTTGATTATTTTTGTACAAAATTACTAATATGGAAATCTTTTACATGATTGCACATGTATAACTTTAATTGCTTACCATCTTAGGGAGGGAGCAGGAGAGAGAAAAATAGACTTTGGAACCCACAACTTTAAAAAAGCCCCAAATGTTTTAATATGTAGTTGGGGAAAATTAAATATCATATGTGTGTGTGTGTGTGTATATATATATATATATTTAAAATAGTATTGTAATAATAGCACCTACCTTCCAAGTTGGTGAGGGTAATATGAGATTGTATTTGTAAAGTGCTTTTGCAAACTTTAAAGTGCATATAAATGATGGTACAAATGGCATTATCAGGGAAGAAGCTGAGTGCTATATAAATGCTTGTTCTTCCTCTCAACATCAGGCCCTAGAAATGGTATCATCAGGAAGAAGCTGCTATTCTCATCTGGACCATAAGGGGAGCCAATGCAATTCTGTGGGACTGGCCTAGTTCAGAACAGGCAGGCATGATGAAAAGTGATTATAAAAGAGATTAGGAAATTTAGGGTCATGTAGTCCAGTATTGGGTTAGTTCTTTTTATATGTCCTTCTAATGACCTCATCCTGGAATAACATTTCTATGGGATTTATTAACAAGGTACACATTCTTATTAATAAATCCTAGAGAATACACTGGTTATCTGAAATGTGGGTTGTAGAAGAGAAAGAAAGAGTAGCCAAATGGAAACATCTGGTCACAGTGGTAACAGATGTCAACCAGTGGTGGTGGTATGAGGAAAATTACGGATCAGATAAGGCTCACCTCTGAACTCAAGGGCTAGGAGATTTCAGGAATCAGAAGAGTTTAGGAAGAAGTAAAAGGTGAAAGCCCTGAGGTAGGAAGCAAAGGTCATCTGCACTGCTACTGCTACTGCTCTTGTAAGCTGACTGTGGATGACATCATGATACCTTCCTTCCTGCTGACCCCATCCGCATGCATCAGCCAGCTTACCAAGGTGGTTTATGAATGGAAGAAGCTGATTAACTCTGCACAGAGAAGTTCTATTTAATCTATTGCCTGTCCCATTCCCCTTCCTCTGACCTACATCTTGCAAAGCTGGCAGGAATGTTGATGGCTGAGGGCCAATCCTTCTCCATATGAGGGAAAGAGCGCTCAAAGCAGATATGGTCATTCAAATCATCTTTATGTAGGAAGCTCAGCACAGATTAATCCCTGTTTTACAGATACAAAACCTGAAAGGAAGCGATTTGACCTCGATTGGTAACAAATATGATTAGGCAAGTAAAACAAACTGAGAACAAATGTCTGATTCTGTACCTCATCTAGTCTTGTTAGACCAAGAGGTGGAAGGGGAAGGTGTGTTTAGTATCATTAGTATTAGTATTTTCTTTTTCATTTTTTGCTTTTTGGGTTTTTTTGGTTGGGCAATGAAGGTTAAGTGACTTGCCCAAGGTCACACAGCTAGTAAGTATCAAGTGTCTGAGGCCAGATTTGAACTCAGGCCCTCCTGACTCCAGGGCCAGTGCTCTATCCACTGCACCACCTAGCTGCCCCTAGTATTAGTATTTTCAAGTTATAAATGGTATAAACATCTGGAGTCCTTCACAGTTGTTTGATTTACATTATTAGTGTTGTGATTGTCAAGTAAATTGTTCTCCTTATTTTGTTTACTCCACTCTTCATAAATTTTTACAAGTCTTCTTAGGTTTCTTTGAATCAGTTAAATCCCTTATTTTTTATGGTGCAACAAAATTCCAGTACATTCATATTCCATAACTTGGTTGAACCATTCCCCAATCGATAAACATTTATTTTGTTTATATTACTTTACCACTACACAAAGTATTGTTATAAATATTTTGATACATGTGGATCCTTTCTCTCTGACCTTAATTGCCTTCCTTTTGGTATACACTTAATAGTAATATCAGTAGGCCAAAGAATGTGTATCATTTAACGACTTTTGGAGCATAGTTCCAAATTGCTTTCCATTATGGCTGGACCACTTTATAGCTCTACCAATAGTATATTTGTCTTCGCATAGACCCTCCAAAAATTGTCATTTCCTTTCTCTGTCCTTTTTGCTAATGTGGGATATAGGATGGAAACTCAGAGTTGTTAATCTGCATTTCTTTACTAATAATTTGAAGCATTTAAAAACATGACTATTGATAGCTCACATTTCTTCCTTTGAGTTATCTGTTCATATTCTTTGACCATGAACAATTTGGGAATAGCTCTTATTTTTATAAATTGGAATCAGGTCCTTATATATCTTGTATAAGACATTTTGGGGGCAAGCCTAATCCAGGACAGGGCCCCATTAGTCTGGGTTCAGTGCTAGGACCATGAGGCACTCAAAAATCATCGAACAGTTAACAAAAGGAGGTTTACTTAGCTTTAACATAGAAAAGCTATTCAACAATGACACAGTAGCACTTAGCCTGGGTAGTTGTGGCATACCTCCCACCCCCTCTTGTCTCCATATGGAAACATCAGGTCAGTAGGACAGGGTATAGTGGTTTGAGTGGTCTTAAGGCATCTACCAGGTCTAAGGGGCACAGAACCCACTTACATAGATCTTTCCATGGCCTTAGGTGCCCAGAAAGTCATGTTAACATAGCCAGAGGTCACCAGAAAACTGCATTAAGGGGAACATAGCTTGAGCTTTGTCCCATCCTTTGAGACAATTTTAGGAAAAATCTAGTCTAACCCATGTTAGGGAATGGTGGAGGAGAACCCTAGTGGATATTAGGCACCCTAGTGGATCGCAAGGCATGAGTGAGATGTTGGTTTGAATCTAATTCTAACAGACTGCTTTCTAGGTTTCCCAGTAGTTTTTGTTGAATCCTTTGTGATTCTTTCATTGAGTCCTTACAACAGTACTTGAAGTCTTTGGGTTAATGAAATGCTATGTAAGTATGTTCATTTGTTTCTGTGTGTCATATACCTAATATCTGTCTTCCACTGATGAACTTTTCACTGTTTTAATCGATACCAAATTATCTTGGTGATTACTTCTATGTAGTAGTTTGAGATTGTAGGGTCCAAAATTGTCCAACACTACAATAAAAGGAACTGAGGCAGAGATCTGAGCCAATAATCATTTCTTTTCTTTCTTTTTTTTTTTTTTTTGTGAGTCAACTGGGGTTAAGTGACTTGCCCAGGGTCACACAGCTAGTACATGTTAAGTGTCTGAGGCCGGATTTGAACTCAGGTACCCCTGACTCCAGGGCTGGTGCTCTATCCACTGCACCACCTAGCTGCCCCAAATAGTATCTTTTTTTTTTTTTTAAGTGAGGCAATTGGTGTTAAGTGACTTGCCCAGGGTCACACAGCTAGTACATGTTAAGTGTCTGAGGCCGAATTTGAACTCGGGTACTCCTGACTCCAGGGCCGGTGTTCTATCCACTGTGCCACTTAGCTGTCCCCCAATAACCATTTATTAAAGGGATTGGACCTCTTCAATGACTCGGACGTCAGCTCTTCTGAGATGCCCCTTTTTCCTAGGCTTCCTTTTATAGTACTTGATACCCAGATATACAAAAGAGGCAAAGTAAAATACTGAGTCTCATTGGTTAATAGAGCTTGATTCTGACCTTTCAGGAAGGACAGAAATGTTGCATCAACAAGGATGGGCAAGGCAAGGGTCATCTCCACTGACTAAGTGGTCCTGAGATGGTGCTCTCCTCATGTTGGGCAAAAGAGGATGGTCTAGAGGTACAAAAATAAGTAGGGGGACTTTCCATATGATATCAAGACATCAAACCCACTCGGTGCTTGGTCATCTACTCATCACCCAAAAGGGTGGCAGTCCTGTAGTCAGCAAGTAAACTTTATAACAAACAGTGAGCTTTAGCTTGTAGTTTAAAGTCTGGGGCCTATTATAAGAAAGAATACATCTTATCTAATTATCCCTAAATATAGTATATGGAAAATAGGTATTAATACAGATAATTCCTATATTTATATTAGGTGAGTAGACAAACTAAATACTACTAGATCAGTATAACACTAATAATCATTACCCTTATGGAATCATACTAAATTAATGAATATTGATTTTTCATTATTTCCCTTGAGATTTATGATCTTTGTTTCTTCCAGATGAATCTGGAGTTTCGTTATTTATGGGTGGCTTTTTTTTTTTTTTTTTGGTGAGGCAGATGGGGGTTAAGTGACTTGCCCAGGGTCACATAGCTAGTAAGTGTGTAAAGTGTCTGAGGCCGGATTTGAACTCAGGTCCTCCTGAATCCAGGGCTGGTGCTCTATTCACTGCGCCACCTAGCTGCCCCCTATGGGTAGCTTTTTGTTTGTTTGTTTATTTTAGTTCTATAAGGCTATCCTTGGGAGTTGGGAACTGAAAAAAGTAAATTAAGAAACATTGTCTTTTTTAGTAGATTGATTATAGCCCAACTATGAGATTAATATCTCTCTAATTATTTTAGGTTTGTCTTGTTTTTATAAAGAATGTTTTGTAATTGTATTCATATAGGTCCTTGTGAGTACTTTGATAGGTGGATTCCCCAATACTTTATAGATTCTGTAGTCGAAATTTCTCTTTCAATCTCTTCTTGATCTTGTCAGTTATATATAGAAAGACATGATTTGTGTAGGTTTACTTTATACCTTGCTACTTTACTGAAGTTATTGTTTTAAATTTTTGGTAGATTGAAAAGTTTTATTGAATAAGCTTTGTAGATGGAGAGGAGATGGGAGAAGATTCATTTCTTGGTCTCCAAGACTTAGACAGAGTCTTAATGATCTTCCTTGTGACCTAGTAGTTTTTCCTAGTACTTTTGCGCTTCCTTAGTTTTGGAACTATGGAACTCAGCCTGGTAATCCAGGAGTTTCTGTGGGCCTTGTCTACCTTCACATGATAAATATGTTCTATGAAAATCTGCTTATTATTGAACACATTTAACTTCATCTTCAAGTACAGACTGTGCTATGTTATTGTTGTTCAATCACTTTTCAGTCATGTTCAACTCTTCTTGACCCTATTTGGGGTTTTCTTGGCAAGGATACTGGAGTGGTTTGCCATTTCCTTCTCCAGCTCATTTTATAGATGAGGAAACAGATAAACAAGGTTAAGTGACTTGCCCAGGGTCACACAGCTAGTAAATGTCTGAAGCCAGATTTGAATTCAGGTCTTCCTTACTCCAGGCCTGGCACTCTAGCCATTGTGCCACCTAGCTGCCCATTGGTATGTTAGTATTTAAAACATTTTTTTTTTTGGTTACAATTATTACTAAATAAATGGCACGGAATCCTCATTCTTCTTATCCAGGTCACCTCAGCAGATGGGCACGGGTACTGGTTTCTTTTACCAGCTTTCTTGTGCCTGTTCTTCCAAAGAGTTAGAGCTTTTTTCTGGCAATGGGAAGAGAATTAGACATTAACAAGTTTGAAGATGATTAGTTCATCTTCTATCAGGTTCCCAGAGTTGGTCATTTCATTCGCTTACTGGAGTTAAGTCATCTCTTCTCCCTTCTCTGTTGAAGGATGATGGAGGCGAGCCTCTTCTGAACTCTGAGCAATCAATAGTCATGGCTATGGGTGCAGCGCGGTAAAGAAAAGGAGAGACAAGAAAGTCCTTGGCTGACACTCTAAGATTCCCTAGGTTGAAATGTCATATCATTTGTGAAAACTAATCATTTTGTTTCCTCCTTGATTAATGTAAGTCTCATTCTGCATCTTGAATCAATCACCTTTCTGTCCTATGGCGTCATGGATGGTCATTGCATGCATCAGAGATCTTAAGCCTTTCAAAGTTATTTATTTTTATGATGCTGTTAATATTGTATAAATCATCTGGTACTTATTTCACTGTGCAGCCA
Source organism: Dromiciops gliroides (assembly GCF_019393635.1). NCBI lineage: Eukaryota > Metazoa > Chordata > Mammalia > Microbiotheria > Microbiotheriidae > Dromiciops > Dromiciops gliroides. Next base: position 296,494,403 of record NC_057862.1, on the reverse strand, counting down.
TTCATATAAGTCTTCACAGGGTTTTCTGGATGTATCCCTTTGGTAGTAAAGTGTCTGGCACATAGTAGACACTTAATAAATGTTTATTGATTGATTAATTGGTGATTTCTTATGGCACAATAGTATTCCATTACATTCATATACTATAATTTATTTATCCATTCCTCAGTTATTTGACATCCCCTTACTTTCCAGTTTTTTGCTGCTATAAAAAGAGCTGCTATAAATGTAAGTCCTTTTTCTTTCCTCAATCTCTTTTGGGTATAGGCAAAGTAGAATGAGAATCTTTGCTTCATGTATATTTTCTGTTAACAGCATATTGCAATTCTGTTAACTTATAGTATTTCTTTATTGTAATAAAAGACCCCCCCCTCCAGTTTGCTCATGTCTACAGTTTTAGTTCTTGGGTTAGGACATTGTTGCATGGAATAACTAGGCCCAGATTTCATCTCCCACTGTAGTCCTTGAATGGGATGATGTTATACCAGACCTGGGTTCTCCTTCCTCTATAGTCTAGAAGTCACTTCCTAGAATGTCTGGGTGGGAGGTTCCCTGGCTCTAGTTCTTGCCTTCCACCATAGCGTTGCCCTGGGCTAATAGCACCATGAATTGCCTGAAATCTGCAGCTTCCTTCTTTCTTCTGGACCTTACCTAATGGCCTATGCTGGGTTTGTCGGTTTCCCTAGAGATCTGGGGCTAAAAGCCTTGGCACCTGAAGCTGAAGTGACCACACTTAGATCATATTGGTTTTAGTATGGTGCTTTAGAACATCACTAGAAGGGCAGCTAGGTGGCACAGTGGATAGAGCACCGGCCCTGGAGTTAGGAGGACCTGAGTTCAAATCTGGCCTTAGACACTTGACACTTACTAGCTGTGTGACCCTGGGCAAGTCACTTAACCCCAGTTGCCTCACCCCCCCCCAAAAAAATCCCCCCAAAAACAAAAAAACCCTCATCACTAGAGCTTTGGTTTCTGGCCCCACCTGCTTCCCTGTATAGTTGTCTATTTTAGGTCCGGGATTTCAGACTTCCTATGACTTGGCCCTTGGAGCAGCCCACCACAGGCGTCACCGGCTTTAGATTGACCTTTGGAAGCATTCCTAAAGTCCTTAGGTGCATTTTTCTTGGACCCCCTCCCCCTTCCCTTTCATTCCCCTCCTACCCAGAGACTTTCAACCCCTGAAGCATCCCTCTCTGTCAGCTAAGTGATAGTTTTCTTTGGCTATAGAATTTCATTTGGTGCTACCTTCTACCTGATCCCCCAACTGCTAGTATCCTCTTTTTTTTTTTTTTTGGTGAGGCAATTGGGGTTACGTGACTTGCCCAGGGTCACACAGCTAGTAAGTGTTAAGTGTCTGAGGCCAAATTTGAACTCAGGTCCTCCTGACTCCAGGGCTCGTGCTCTATCCACTGTGCCACCTAGCTGCCACTGCTAGTGTCCTCTTACTCAAACTATCTCGTAATTAACTACTTTGATTTATTTGTATTTGTTTATTCTGTATATACTTATGTGAATCCTTATTATTTTCCTCATTAGAATGTAAACTCCAGCCTGTAAATAGGGATTGTTTTGTTCTTTGTGTTTATGTCACCATTGGCTCATAATAGGTGCTTAATAAATGCTATTGACTTACCGATAGATGCATTGCTTTTTGTTTTTGTTTTTGTTTTTTTGCAGGGCAATGGGGGTTAAGTGACTTGCCCAGGGTCACACAGCTAGTAAGTGTTAAGTGTCTGAGGCCGTACCTGAACTCAGGTCCTCCTGAATCCAGGGCCAGTGCTCTATCCACTGCGCCACCTAGCTGCCTCGATACATTGCTAATAAATATTCCTCAAGGGAGTTGTGTCTGTTTAGAGCCTTTCATGTGGTGATCTTAACCAGAAGCCTCATTATTTATTATTCCAAAAAACACTTAATAAGTGTCTACTGTATGCAAAATTATTATACGCTAGCTTCTATGAAGGATACAGAATTTACGTAAGATACTTCCCTTCTCTTAAGGAACCTATAGCCTCATAGACACAAATATTTAAAATATGTACTGTCCCATAAGTGTATTTAGAAGGTTACAGAACGAAGTGCTAGGTGAGATTTTAGGAAGAAAGTCATTACTAGGGAGGGAGGGGAATTTAGGTAATCAGAGAAGGCTTCTAGGAGGAGATGCCATTTAAGTTGAACTCTGATGTATATAGTTAGAATTTCTGTTTCACTACTTCATCTTTTGGGGACCTTTAGTGTTCATAAGGAAGCAGATGAAAAAGAATGTTTGACTCCAGTAAATGAAAATGCCAGAGACTCGAGGAAGTTGTACTACACCGAGAATGCTCTGGGGAAGGAAATGATAGTCATATATATTATATAAATGTCTATCTGTATCTGTATGTATGTAGGTGTAGGTGTAGATGTAGATACAGAGACAGAGACAGAGACAGATATGGATAGAGATACAGATACAAATACAGATACAGATTACAGATATAGATATATCTTGTAGCTTCCAGGTTTGGCCCCTGCTTTTTTTTTTTCTTTTCTTAATGTTACCTTGAAGAGTTGAACTTTCTGGGCCCCGTGTAGGTAATGGCACACAAAGAATAGTTGCTATTCTGAGATTCAGGCTTTCTCACCATTCTTTTCCCCTACTTCCCTCTATTTCAGTTTGTGATCCAGGGACAGGGTTCTCAACACACACACCCCTTCCTTTCATCTCCTTGGTGACCTTTGGGTATGGGTGGTGCAGAAATTTCCCACTTTGCCACTCCTGATGAGGAAACTCCCTCTACCCATGCAGATCAGCACTTGCATTGCATTTTATAGTTGTGGTGAGTTGCCTAGAGCAGGAAGAGCTTAAGTGACTTGCCCAAATGGTAAAATTGGCTTCATGCACCAGAAAGACTGGTTAAGACCATAGGACTCAGTCAGTGTGCCATCTGGTGGCTACCTTAAGTATTAGGCTCTCTAAATGGCTAATTAATACATTGACAAGCAAGCTGTCCTTTTGCATGCTTAGGTAGGGCAACACTTAAGTCGCATGACCCAAGGGTACCAGGGGAAGGGGCCACAATAGTTGCTGATGCCCCCAAAAGGATAAACAGGAGTGCGAACTTTTGTTGACTGTTTTTAAAATTGAACTGGTAAATAGAAAATAGAAAATAACCTCCACACCAAGATGAGGGATTAAAGGAAGACTTTTAACTGAGGAGGTTATATTACTTAAATACTCAAATGTATCTATGATCTTATTAATTTGGAAACTTCTTTCAATGATGTAGTTCCCAATGTAGGTCATCCATGCCTGCCTAGCCCATGTGACTTCTGTCCATGTCCTCCCTTATATTCACCACAAGGGGTCCATCCAACATATTGGAGGCTTTTCTTGTTTCCTCCTGACAACGCACAATACCAGTGGAACACTCCAACTGACCACCTCTCATTCCTCTTCCTTGCCACTTGACCAACCCATATTTTCCTTCCTATAATATATTTCCTTGATGACCAGCCTTATCCCTTGTCTTCAAAGTTCTATTGGTTGGTTTATATTAGTTGGTTTGCTTGCTTATATGTTACAGACTGCTCACATATATTTATCATATGCTTCCCCATTGCCCTCTGTGTGATATTAATTTTGAATTCTTCAGAGACCATTACGTACCTTACATCATCCAATAGCAACCCTGGTAGAGGGTTGGTATTAAAAAGACAGACTTTTTGCTTTCATGTGAAGCTTGGGAGTTTTACAATCCCCACCCCCCCCAAGTCAATGACTTCTATTGTTCAATCCCCTGCCTAATTTGTTGTCTATTTCTATTTTCTCTCTCTCTTTCTTTGTGTGTGTATATATATATGTATGTAAATATATACATGTGAGGAAAAGCCCCTCATATAGTATGGGGGATATTCATGTATGGCTCAGAGAGAGGCAGAATGGACAAAATAGAACAGAATCTCTAGATTTTTCTGTTTCCCCTTTCTTCTCCAAGGGAGACTTTTTTTTTCCTTGCCTGGAAGAGAAGCAGGAGGTTGGGACCAGAAGGTTGGCCACTCTGCTCTCCCTTTTTTTTTTTTTTTTTTTTGCGGGGCAATGGTGGTTAAGTGACTTGCCCAGGGTCACACAGCTAGTACGTGTCAAGTGTCTGAGGCCAGATTTGAACTCAGGTACTCCTGAATCCAGGGCCAGTGCTTTATCCACTCACTCTGCTCTCCTTAGAGAGGAAATAATGGACTAGACTTATATCTATATAATATTTAAAATGTTATTAGTTTAGGGGTTCTTATTTTCAGATTCAATCTAACTTCTGATTGCTATTTTCATTATTGAGGGGGGAGCATGACCCCAAGTTATATATTCAAGGCTTGACTCCCTTACCCTTACCCCCTCCAGATAGCAGTTTCACAATTAACGTACATCTTATATAATAAAGAAGCCCATTTATCCAAACTAGTAGCAAAACAGAAACCAAAGAAGATATCCATAGATATACAGAGTAAAGGAACACTCCTAGTGGGAGCAAGATAACTCTGCTCAGCCAAGAGAGAAGGTCCTGGATCTCACTCAAGGGAAAACTCCCTGAAGTCTCCAGTGTAGCAAGCTGGGGATAGAGCCATGATGGAAACTGATGTGCCTCTCATATCTTACCAGCAGCTTTTCCTTTAGGAACCTGAAGTCAGGTTTGCCTCTTCCATCTTCCCTCTTGAAGCATGAAGTCAGAAGTGTCCAGAGCAGCTGCAGGGCCTAAAGCCACTCGAAATTCGAAGAGAATTCACCAAGTCCAATCTCACCCCTCACATAGGGCAGGGCTCTCATTTTCTCTAATGAAGAGAGATCATGTTTAACCCCAGCCCTAAAGCCCCTTGGCCTCATTGTTGGAAATGTATGTATGTACACACATGTACACATGTATGTATGTATATATAAACAATGTGTATATGTATGTACATACATTCATTTAAGACACAACAATGTATATATCTATCTCATATATATTGCAGTTCAGTTGTTTTTCAATTGTTTCCAACTCTTTGGGATCCCATTTGGGGTTTCCTTGTCAAAGATACTGGGGTGATTTGCCATTTCCTTCTACAGCTCATTTTAGAGATGAGGAAACTGAGGCAAGTAGAGTTACGTGACTTGCCCAGGATCACACAGCTAGTAAGTATCTGATGCCAGATTTGAACTTAAGAAGATAAATCTTCCTGACTCCAGGCCCAGCTCTCTATCTACTATGTCACCTAGCTGCCCCCATCTCTCATATATACATGCATATATATGTATACATATATACAATGTATATATTTACAGGCCATACATGTATGGGCACACATGTATGTGTGTATATATGTATAGGCACATGTGTATGTGTATATATGTATACACACATGTTTTCTTCAAATGCATGTTCCCAAAAGGCATCATACTGTTCCAAATTATGTAATAAAACCTACAGAACTTATGAGGAAAAATGGGGTTTGTGAAACAATGTTCAAAAACTTCACTGGGGACATATAAAAAAATGGGAACCCAATAAAAGTGGTAGTAGTTTTATATATGTTAAATAATTAAGAAATATATAAATACTCCAATAAATGGTGGCTACAATTGAAGGCTCTGTTACTGTCCATATTCCTAATGGACCTGGGCTGGTAAGGTCTCTTGACAGCTGGGCAGGCTACTCAGGGGCAGAGGTCATTTTGAGTGGCTTAGCTTTATTCTACCCACATCTCCTACTGCACCAGAACATGGACAATATAAATATGGTATCATCCCTTAACAAAAACCTGAAGTTGGCTGGTGGAAGTGGGCATTGGTAGCAGCTTGTGAATTAGAGTGAATTGGTATATTTCTACATTTTCACTGTTTCTTGGGGAAGAAATTATACACAAGCAAACTGAAATTTGTGTTATGCTAAAATTTTCCCCTAATAGATCAGTTGAGTTGAAACAAATTTGCATTTTCAAAAAAGAACATTATAGCAGAACTGATTTTATTTATTTTTTTTCAGAACTGACTTTTTTAAAAGACAAATTCTATTGTGTGTGTGTGTGGTTTTTTGTTTTGTTTTGTTTTGTTTTTTTACCCAATTTCATGTCAGAATCTGGGAAACAAACATTCTTCATCCATTTGGTCTTTACAGTATGAATGGTCAGGCCAAACAATTTTGAGTGTTTATAGGAGGTTCTGCAACATTTCATGTTGTATTGCAAGCCTTGCAACACTAACTCCCACAAACAGGAATATTTAGATTTACATTACCATCCACAGAGAAAATCTTTTCCATTTAAACTTTGCATTGGATATCCTCTATCATGGTACTGAGTACCTTTGGTGAGGATACATCTCCCCATTTTACTCTTTGCCTGATATATACTATCAGAATCACTGAACAGGAATATTTCAGTTGTTATGCCTTTCAAGGATTCTTGAATGATTTCGATTTATGGATGGGAGATAACTTGTGGGGAATTTCTAAGTAGCATTTTGCCCTACTGAGTCAAGTACTTTTTTTATTATCAAGAAACACAATGCACAATGGGATTGTATATTTTCTCTATCTTTTAGCAAACTCAGATATGGTAAATATATGTTCTGATGTTGATTATCACTTAATCGTAAAAGCTTTCTCATTCTCTAAACATACCCTCTTTGAAGACACTTTTGATTTGTGTTGTTAAAAGAAAAAACATTCTAATAAGGAAGTGAATTCTGCTTAGGACCGAGTGAATCCTTTTTATTTATTATAATTTTAGGAAAAGGTTGAAATGTAGACTTTCACTTCTCTCCCTAAAGAGTAAGTTTCACACAGAGGTTTTTATATCTTGCACGCAAAGGGAACAAAATGTTTATCGGTTAAGACAATTTACACTAAGTGGAGAAAAAAATTGATCCAAGAGTTTCACCAAAGGAAATGGGCATCAAAGAAGGGGCAGTTGTCCTCACTTTCTTGAATTATTTACACTTGTTATCAATAATATCTGGTATAATTACAGCAAAGAGCCTCTTAAACTTAACAAATATTTGAAAAAATTCCTGAGGCTACTGCTTCCTTAATGTAAAAGTTATTGCCTAATTAAGAATTATAGCTTTTTAGATCTTAATCAATGTCTAGATATCTCACATGAAGATTTCATACAGGTGGGAGAGGAATTACATAGGTGATTGGTTGTTTATGTTTTCTTGGTTGCCATTTAAAAAAAACAATAAAGCTTTTGAAAATGTTTTCCACACCTTTTGATAACTTGCCCTACTTCAGATGTCTTGCATATCAATCCTTAGCATCTTTACAGTTTTGTCTTTTCCAATATGATTATAGTTTCTATTGACTTGGCTTCATGTGGCTGCTTTTCCTATCTTTGTTTTCTTTAGTAACATTTCTCCATCCCCTAAGAGCCCATTCACTACTATAATGTTAGGGTTTACATGTTCCACTGTCCTTAATGGCGAAAAGTTTACTATAGTAATTGTTGCAGGTCTTTTTCATTTTCTTCCTTGTTCTTTCATTCCTTTCCTTTTTCTTTGTTTCTTTCTCTCTTTTTCTCTTTCTGTCCTTCCTTCCTTCCTTCCTTCCTTCCTTCCTTCCTTCCTTCCTTCCTTCCTTCCTTCCTTCCTTCCTTCCTTCCTTCCTTCCTTCCTTCCTTCCTTCCTCCCTTCCTCCCTCCCTTTCTTTCTCTTTCTCTCTTTCTTTCTTTCCTTCTTTCTTTCTGAGTTTGTTGTGATTGTTTTTACCCTTAAATGCCCCTGTGATGATTTTGCTTAGTTGCTTCTCTTGCCAAGTTTTCTTTAAGCTGGTTTTACTTTCCACTTTGCTCATAATGATTCTTTTTCTTTGTAAAATATTGCAAACAAGTTTTTAAAAAAAAATAGTATTGCCTTTGGTCACCATCTTTGTCTGCTTGGGAAATAAAATGTTTGTTGACTAAAGCTTTTTCTGGGCTCTTTTGATCTACTTGTTGTGGCAATAAATTTATAATAATGAAAATTCTTCATAAAGTTATTATAATTTAAAAATGATTTCTAATATACAGTTCCCATTTATTATTGCTGATTATTTATTTAGATAACTCAGTATTGAATTGTTTCAACTGTGCCATATCCTTTTTCTCATTTTTTTTTCTTGCTTTATATTCATTCTAATCTTTGTCCTGACAAACTGATGGTCTTGGTCAGGGATCTTGGTCAGAGATACCCCCTGATCAATGATATGTCTTTTTTTGTCTGTTAAAACATAGTGTAGGGGTGGCTAGGTGGCGCGGTGGATAGAGCACCGGCCCTGGAGTCAGGAGTACCTGAGTTCAAATCCGGCCTCAGACACTTAACACTTAACTAGCTGTGTGACCCTGGGCAAGTCACTTAACCCCAACTGCCTCACTAAAAAAAAACAAAAAACTAAACAAAAAAACCCAAAACATAGTGTAATGGGGTTTGCCACATGCCAGATCACCTAACACGCAGCCATTATCAATATATGGGACTCATCAGGGATCTGCTTCTAAGAGACAAGAGGAATGGCACATGTGTGTACATTCTGTGTTGGCTTACCACCTGGTTAGGAGCAGCTAATTGGCTGCATATTGGAAACTATCTATGTCTTTCAAACTACTGTGATGGGGATAGTCTCTCTCTTTTCTGGCACTGTTTTGGGGTGAAAGATTCCTTCATGCACAGAGGTATCATTGTGTAATGATCAGAGGGAGGATTGTCAGGTCATTATAGTACTTTTTGCAGATATTTTTCTTCTATTTGTTGTGCTCTTTCATTTAATTTCATTTTTATTTTAGTCCCCAGACTAAGAGCTCAATCCCTGGAGATCTTGGAGCCCAGGATTCCAGGCTAGATGTTGAAGATCAGGGAAGTCCTAAGAAGTTAGGGTCCTTGGTTATAAGTCCATGGGGTAGGCTTTGGACTTGTATTCAGTGGGACTAACACTACATAGGAACTAAGTTAAACCGTGAATGTATGTCCTTAGGTGTTGGGGAAAATATTTATGTTTATGTTTACTCTTTCTTTCTTTCTTTTTTTTTTTTAGTGAGGCAATTGGGGTTAAGTGACTTGCCCAGGGTCACACAGCTAGTAAGTATTAAGTGTCTGAAGCCAGATTTGAACTCAGGTACTCCTGACTCCAGGGCCGGTGCTCTATCCACTGCGCCACCTAGCTGCCCCATGTTTACTCTTGATATACCTTTAAATTTAATATTCTTTTGTAAAAGCTAATCTATTAAGTAGCTAAATGAAACTGGGGTCTTGGACCCTCTAAAATTGGGAGAACACCATGGAGAACACTCTAGACAATGGCAGAAAAGAGAGACACTTCAACCCCTTCATGGTATGGGAGAACCCTGAAGGAGGGATGAAATGTAATACCCCTGACCTTTAGGCAGTAAGAGCCCAGAGTTTTATTATATTATATATTATATCATATATTACTGTTGTGATAGTATATTTTATTATATTAATGAAATATTATTAAGGTTAACTATCAATATTAATGATGAACAATGTGTCTTTGTGGATAGGGGGATTCCCTTGGCATCAGGGAAACCTGGGTTCAAGTCCTGCCTCTAACACATATTAGCTTTGTGATCCTGGGCAAGTTAGTTAAGTGCTCATTGCATCAGGAAACAATCTAAGACTACAAGTTGTAGATCTGCATCGGTAGAAGATATTTCCACACAGGGATTTCCCTGGCATTTACAAAATCATAGACTGAGATTTTTAAAAAATTCAATCTTAAAATGAGGGACAATTAGGGGGCAGCTAGGTGGCGCAGTGGATAGAGCACCGGCCCTGGATTCAGGAGTACCTGAGTTCAAATCCAACCTCAGACACTTGACACTTACTAGCTGTGTGACCCTGGGCAAGTCACTTAACCCCCATTGCCCCGCAAAAAAAAAAAAATGAGGGACAATTGTTGTGTAATTGTTATGTAATGTAGCAAAGGCATTGCAGTCACTGGATTGGTGGCACACATCTGGTATTCTGTGCAATTTATCACTAAACCAGGCACCTACCTTGTGCAATTTGCAAACAATGGGTTGACGTAGGGTGCCTACTGATGCTCAGTGAAGAGGAGAGGTGGCCTCATTTTTTATTTGGACCCAGATATCACTTGTTCTGACTTGTAAGAGCTTTCTAGAATGAATTTGCTATTGGAAAAACAGGGTCAGTTTAGGTAGGGGTCAAGGAACCAGGGGTTCATTCTCTCTGGTAAATGGAGAGAAGATGGATTATGCCATCTTTTTTTTCCCCCTCAAGATACTCCATCCAGCTTTAGCATCAGCCTTTTTTATTGTTATTTTTTTAATGAACAAAATTTAGTTTTCTTTCCCTCCTAATATCCCCCCCCCCAAACTGGCTAATGAAAGGAAAGAGATTAATAAAAACAAAACCCTTCTAACAAATGTGTTGAGTCAAGAAAAACAAATTCCCATATCGTCTATGTTCAAACACATACGTTTCATTCGACATTTTGGGTCCATCTCCTCTCTGCTGGGATAGAGCTTCCTAGGGAGCCCTTTAGCAGCCCCAGGTCCAGTCCACCCACTTGCTTGTGGCCGCCTCCCTCCTGAACCTTTCTAGAGAGCATTTGTGAACCCCAGATCCAGACTTTTGGCTTCCTTGGTCCACCATTATCTTCAGTGATCTGGAAGCAGTTCCCAGATCAGACTCACCTTAAATTGCTTAGCTCCTGCTTCCTGATTGGACTTTCTGAGGTTGTATCTTTACCCGGTCTGATCTGCTGGGAGCTGGGTTTTAAGGGCTTTATAGGACTCATTACATCTACCTGCCACAAGGTTGGACATCAGAAAGAAGGCCCTGTCTAATCTATATCTTATCACCTGCTTCTCTTAATGAACTTGTCTCCAGTCACTGCAAATCTGCCTATGGATAGCAGATTCACGTCTAATCACATTCTCCTGATGTCAGTGATTGTAAAGCCCAGATTGTCATTGTATAATCCCTATTCCCTTACCCCTGCCCCAACTCGCTACTCCTTTACCCTCATCTGCCTCGCCTCTTCTCCCACAATATTCCCCTCCAGATCTACCTACCCCCCCTTCAACTGTGTCCCCTGCAGTGCTTGCTCCATAGTTAACTAATGTCTTTTCACCACTTTTTTTTTTTTTTTGGTGAGGCAGTTGGGGTTAAGTGACTTGCCCAAGGTCACACAGTTAGTGTCAAGTGTCTGAGGCTGGATTTGAACTCAGGCCCTCCTGACTCCAGGGCCAGTGCTCTATCCACTGTGCCACTTAGCTGGCCCCAACTAATGTCTTTTCAATTAAACCTTTTATTTTCTCATGCCTTTTATTTTTTGATTCTTTTATTTTTATTTTTAATTTAAATTTTTTTTTTAATTTTTTGGTGAGGCAATTGGGGTTAAATGACTTGCCCGGTGTCACACAGCTAGTAAGTGTTAAGTGTCTGAGGCCAGATTTGAACTCAGGTCCTCCTGAATTCAGGGCTGGTGCTCTATCCACTGTGCCACCTAGCTGCCTCTTATTTTTTGATCCTTACAAAGATCTGATTCCTCCTGATGACAAGGCATCTCAGTTCATTCTATCACTCATTAATTACACTTTCATTCACTCATTGGTCATAGCATGAAGGTGGAATATTCCTTATTCTCCATTTCTAATTCTGAGCTCTCTCTCTGCTCACCATAATTTTAGTAACTTCTCTTCCTTTGACATTCATTCAATCCATATTTAAAACCCAATCAAGATTCTGGTAGCTGTTATCCATTAACCCTCAGGATTCTTTTCTTTCTTCTTCAATGAAGGCAGTTGCCTGGTTCACCATCTTTCTCTCTATTCCTACACTTGCCATCTAGGGGACTTCAACATACATATTGCTATTTCCTCAAACATCTTAATTTCCCAGTTCCTCAATCTGATAATTTCCCATCACCTACTCCTCCATTCAACCACAGCTATGCATGGATGAAGTGTTCTACTTCAATGTTCACTAATTCTGAAATTCCTCTTTCTAAACTTTTATCATGCTAGCTTTCCTTTTGCCTCATGGACCCCAGTACTGTTCTCCATCTTCACAGCAGTTTATCATTCTTCCACCCATCAGTTCTTTCCCAGGCCATCACTCCTGCACTGCATATGCCCTCCTCTCATCTCTATTTTGATCCCTTGGTGAACAGGTTCACATCTATACTAACCTCTACACTTGAGTCCCTTTCTATCCCCTCCCCCCATTCTATTGCCAGTCATTCCTTACCAAGCTCCAACCTTGGATTACTACCACCATTTGCCACCGTCATTTTTGTCTATGTGCTGTTGAACAGAGTTGGATAAAATCATGAAACTCTGCTGATTTCATCCACTACAAATACATTATATAATCTCAACTGGGCTCTCACTGTAGCAAAGCAATCCTTTTTTAATTTGATTCACCATCAACACTCCTTGCAGCAACTATTTTGAACCTTTTCTTCCCTCCTCAAATTTCTCTTAGCACTTCTTCCCTGCTTCCCCTCAACTGAGAACCTTAACTCATACTACACTGAAAACATTCAGGGCATTCTCTGAGAGCTCCCTCTATCATTTCATTGCTCAGATTTATTCCTCATTATCTCCTCTTTCATCCCTATCCTACATGGAGAGATGCCCCTTCTCCTTGCCAAGGAAAACCTCTCTACAGTGTATCCTTAATCCTATTCTATCCAACCTTGTCTATCATATTACCCTCTCCATCATCTTCATTCTCTAAAGAAGATCCTCTCTGAAGAACTTTGGAATTGATTGTGAAACGTGAGAGACACTGGCACAGGACTGCCCGGTATGGTGTGCCTGCATCAAAGAAGGTGCTGTGCTCTATGAACAAAACAATTGAAGTAGCTCAAAAGAAATGTGGGATGTACAAATTTAGAGACATTTCCATTCTAAATCTTCATGTACACAATTTTTGCCCAATCTGTGATAGAATCTTCTGAGCTCATATTGGTATGATCAGCCACAGTCAGACACACTGTATCTTTTAAAAATTTTTTAATGTACAATCATGTTAAATATATTCCCACATTAGTCATGTTGTGAAAGAAGAATCAGAACAAAAGGGAAAAACCACGAGAAAGAAAGAAACAAAAAAGACAACAATAAAAGTGAAAATAGTTTGCTTTGATCTGCATTCAGACTCCATAGTTCTTTGGATGTGTATAGCATTTTCTGTCATGAGTCTTTTGGAATTGTCTTGGATCATTGTATTGCTGAGAAGAGCCAAGTCTATCATAGTTGTTCATTGCACAAAGTTGCTGTTACTGTGTACAGGGTTCTGGTTCTGCTCACTTTACTCATTATCAGTTCATGTAATTCTTTTCAGATTTTCTGAAATCTGTCTGCTCATTGTTTCTTACAGCACAGTGGTATTCCATTACAATAATATACCACAACTTGTTCATTCCCCAATTGATGGGCAATCCCCTTGATTTCCAATTCTTTGCCACTACAAAGAGAGCAGCTATAATTTTTTTTTGGTGAGGCAATTGGGGTTAAGTGACTTGCCCAGGGTCACACAGCTAGTGTCAAGTGTCTGAGGTCGGATTTGAACTCAGGTCTTCCTGAATCCAGGGCCAGTGCTCTATCCACTGTGCCACCTAGCTGCCCTCTATAAATATTTTTGTACCTGTAGGTCCTTTTCCCTTTTCTATGATCTCTTCGGGATACAGACATAGTAGTGATATTGCTGGGTCAAAGGGTATCCACATACCCTTTATACATATATAACCTATATCAGATTGCTTTCTGTCTTTGGGAGGGAGAAAAATTTGGAACTAGAAATCTTATAAAAACTATCTTTACATGTAAATGGAAAACAATAAATACTTTTATGATTTAAAAAAAGGGTATGCATAGTTTTATAGCCCTTTAGGCATAGTTCCAAATTGCTCTCCAGAGTGGTTGGATTAGTTCACAACTCCACCAACAGTGGATTAGTGTTCCAATTTTCCCACATCTTCTCCAATATTTATAATGTTCTTTCATTTTTTTTGGTCATAGTACTCAGTCTCATAGGTGTGAGGTGGCACTTCAGAGTTGCTTTAATTTGCATTTCTCTAATCAATAGTGATTTAGAGGAGGCAGCTAGGTGATGCAGTGGATAAAGCACTGGCCCTGGATTCAGGAGGACCTGAGTTCAAATCCGACCTCAGACACTTGACACTCACTAGCTATGTGACCCTGGGCAAGTCACTTAACCCTCATTGCCCTGTCCCCCCCCCCAATCTCTTTAAAAAATAGTGATTTAGAACATTTTTTCCATATGACTATAGTTAGCTTTAATTTCTTCATCTAAAAACTGCCTGTTCATATCCTTTGACCATTTCTCAATTGGGGAATGATTTACATTCTTATAAATTTGATTCAGTTCACTATATATTTGAGAAATGAGAACTTTATTAGAACCACCTGCCATAAAAATTGTTTACCAGCTTTCTGCTTTCGTTCTAATCTTGGTTGCCTTTGTTTTGTTTGTGCAAAACCTTTTTAATTTAATGAAATCATTTAATCAATGTAATCATTTTTCTATCTCTTGTTTGATCATAAATTCTTCCCCTCTCCACAGGTCTGACATAGATCTGACAGGTAAACTATTCCTTCCTCTCCTAATTTGACTATAGTATCACCCTTTATGTCTAAATCATGTACCCATGTTGACTTTACTTTGGTATATGGTGTAAGATGTTGGTCTATGCTTAGTTTCTGCCATGCTACTTTCCAGTTTTCCCAGCAGTTTTTGTTTAATAGTGAATTCTTATTTCAGAAGCTGGAGTCTTTGGGTTTATCAAACAGATTATTATTGTCATTTACTACTGGGACACACTGTATCTTGAGCCTAACATAGGGATGTCATTTTGGTCCTCTTTGAGAAGCAAGAACAATGATCATTCACTTATCTTCATCACCTCATCTACCGGCTTCTTCCCTGCTGTCTACCTGCATGCTCATGTCTCACCCATCCTTAAAAAAACAAAACAAAACAAAACATCCTTACTCCATCCCCACTATCTGTTGTCCTATATCTCTTCTGTCTTTAGTGGCCCAGCTTCTTGGGGTAGTAGACTGCAATTGGTATCTCTAACACTAGGTATACCCTAAGGCTCTGCTATTGGCCTTCACCTCTTCTTTCTCCATACTCTTTTGTTAAGTAATTTTTATCGACTGCCATGCATTTGTTTATTATCCTTATGCAGATGATTCTTTTTTCTTTTTTGGGGGGCAGTGAGGGTTAAGTGACTTTCACAGGGTCACACAGCTAGTAACTATTAAGTGTTTGAGGCCAGATTTGACCTCAGGTCTTCCTGAATCCAGGGCCAGTGCTTTGTTCACTGTACCACCTAGCTGCCCCCATGTAAATGATTCTTATGTCTATTCATCTTCTCTGCTAACCCTCAGTCTCCCCTTTTTATTTATCTGTTGGACATATTAAGCTGGATTAGTGCCTTCCCTTTGTTGATTATTTCCTACTTATCTGGCATATAATTTGTTTGCACATGTTCAGTCATTTTTCAGTTGTGTCTGAATCTTTGTGACTCCTTTTGGGGTTTTCTTAGCAGAGATACTGGTTTTGTCTCCAGCTCATTTTACAGATGAGGAAATTGAGGCTGGATTTGAACTCAGGAAGGTGAGACTTCCTGACTCCAGAACTTGTACTCTATCCACTGAGTCTCTTAGCTGCTCCTGTCTGTGCATAGTTGATTACATATTGTCTCCCCCATTAGATTGTGAGTTCCTTGAGAACAGGGACTGCCATTTTCTCTCCAGCATTTAGCACAATACCTGGCACATAGTTGGCACTCAATAAATGTTTTATTGACTGACTGGATGCCCTGTAGACCATAGCTTCTTAAACTTTTTCTACTCTGGACCCCTTTTTCACCCAAGAAATTTTTATGCTACCCTGTGTATACAGGTATATAAAATAAATATACATAACCTTTTACTGTTTTGCTTGTTTGTTTGTTTCTTTGTTATTTTGGTGAGGCAATTGGGGTTAAGTGACTTGCCCAGGGTCACACAGCTAGTAAGTGTCAAGTGTCTGAGGACAGATTTGAGCTCAGGTCCTCCTGACTCCTGGGCCGGTGCTCTATCCACTGTGCCACCTAGCTGCCCCTTATAACCTTTTACTGTTGCCGGATTTTTCATGACCCCTGCATTCAGTTATAAGACCCCATATGGGGTCACAACACACAGTTTAAGAAGCTTTGCTGTAGGGGCGGCTAGGTGGCGCAGTGGATAGAGCACCGGCCCTGGAGTCAGGAGGACCTGAGTTTAGATCCGGCCTCAGACACTTAACACTTACTAGCTGTGTGACCTTAGGCAA
This sequence comes from Dromiciops gliroides, assembly GCF_019393635.1. Taxonomy (NCBI): domain Eukaryota; kingdom Metazoa; phylum Chordata; class Mammalia; order Microbiotheria; family Microbiotheriidae; genus Dromiciops; species Dromiciops gliroides. Next base: position 296,478,085 of record NC_057862.1, on the reverse strand, counting down.
GTCACTTGACCCCAATTGCCTCACTTAAAAAAAAAAAAAAGAAGCTTTTTTGTAGACATCTTAAATTCAACATATTTAAAATGGAATTAATTATCTTATCCTGCCCTGTCCTCCCCACCCCATTCCACCCACTCACCTCCGCCTGCCTCCCCCCATACCTTCCCCTCTTCTCAACTCCCTGTTACTATCTAGGGTACCACCATCTCCCCAGTTACCTGGGTTCCCAACATAGGTTTCATCTTTGACTTTTATTCCTCACATTCCATATCCAATCCATTGCCAAGTCCTATAATTTTGACCTTCATAATATGTTTCATGTATGTTCCCTTCTTTCCTCTTATAGCTTGAACCCTAGTATAGGCCCTATCACCTTGTGCCTAGAGTATTGCAATAGTTTGCTGACTGATCTGCCTTTCTCTCTTCTCTCCCTACTCCAGTCCAATCCTCCACTCAACTTCCAAAGTGATTTTCCTAAGGTCTGACTATGTCCTTCTCCTACTCATTACACTTCAGGGGTTCCCTTTCATCCAAGGCCAAATATAAAATCCTGTTTGACTTTTAAAGCCTTTCACAATCTGGCTCCATCCTACATTTTACTATTCTCCAGATACTCCACTCTACAGTGACACTGGCCTTGCTGTTTCTCAAACACAACATTCAATCTCCTGACTCCATGACTTTTCACTGAGTTTCCCCCTTTCTGGGAATGCTCTTTCTCCTCACCTCTGCCTCTTGGCCTTTGTAACTAAACTCAAATCATACCATCTGCAAGAAGCTTTTCTGGTGTTTGTCTCCCTACCCTTACACCATTTCTCCATTATTAGTGCTTTTTCTCTGAAATTGCCTCAATTCACTTTTTTGTTTTTGTTTTAGGTTTTGTTTTTTTGTGTTTTTTTTGATGGGGCAATTGGGGTTAAGTGACTTGCCCAGGGTCACACAGCTAGTAAATGTCAAGTGTCGTAGGCTGGATTTGAACTCAGGTACTTCTGAATCCAGGGCTGGTGTTTATCCACTGGGCCACCTAGCTGCCCCCTCAATTTACTTTGTATATTTCCTGTGTATACACACATACAGAGTTATTTAAATGTTATTTTCTCCCATTAGAAGGGGCAAGGGGAAGGGAATAATCATATATAGCACCTACTATGTGCTAAGCACATTTTTACAATATTATCTCATTCGATTGATTATCTCCTTAGAATGCCTTCCTTTGCCTTTCTTTGTATCCCAAGCACTTAGCACAGTGACTGGCATAGAATTAGACCTTAATGAATGCATATTTACCTTATTTACTGGTATAGTACAGAGGATGAACAAGTGTATACTAAGTGATAATTGTATGTGAACAAACAATAAGTACTATAGAAGTTTAGAAGTACAAGTGGTTTTGCTTTGACCTAAGAGTTAGCAAAGGTACCCTAGAAATCATCTGAGTTCAATCCTCTCATTTTGCATCACTTTAAAGGAGTAAAACTGGGCAGCTGGGTGGTGCCATAGTGCACAGAGTGCCAGGCCTGGAGTCAGGAAGATGAGTCTTCATGAGTTCAAATCTGTCCCCAGATACTTACTAGCTGTGTGACCCTGGGCAAGTCACTTAACCCTGTTTACCTCAATTACCTCATCTGTAAAATGAGTCACAGAAGGAAATGGCAAACCCCTCCAGTATCTTTGCCAAGAAAACCCCAAATGGAGTCATGAAGAGTTAAACATGACTAAATCCACTGAACAACAAAATGTGTGGGTTTCTGTACTTGGTGTTGGGGATGGAAAGACAAAAATGAAATTGCCCTACCCTGCAGGAGCTTACATTCCACTGGGTGGTTCCCCATTACAGGAGGTATTCAAGTGGAGGCCTGTCCAGGTCATGGTAGCTGAGGTTTCTGCTCAGGTGAAAGTTGGCCCAAATGAGCTCAGTATCTTTCGGTAGAAGAGAAAGAGCACTGGGTTTTCAGTCTGATAATCCTATCTCTGTTCCTACCAATGTGACTTTGGGCAGCTTTTATATTTTCCCCAACTGATTAAGTGGATGTCAGTGACCCACGCCCTGAAAGTCCTTTTCCAAAATTGTCTTGGGAGAAGGATGACCTTTCACCTGTCACAGGAAAGCAGGTGAGAGGTCAGTCCTCTTCCCTGTGGCCAGGGTCGGGTCACTCACCTCAGGTACACGCAGTATCCTTGTCTTCTGTTTGAACTGGCTGGCTGCATGCTTTCACCCTCGGCCAAAGTGGCTTTTTGTGTTGGAAGTTCCATAGCATGCTGAGCTCAGGCTTTCTGTTCATGCTGTTTTCAAAGTTATGTTTTAACCATCCAGTCAACAAACAGCGGGCCTTTCCTAAGTTTCCTTCTGGGTGCCCAGCTCCGTGCTAAGTGCTATAGAGAAACTGATGTGTCAGACTTCATCCACTCTCTTAAGATCACTGGGGCTGCTCACTCTTTTGGTTTTGTCTATTCATCTCCGGAGTTTATAACAATTCTTTGGAATTGTTGTTCTTTGTCCTTCGTTCTAGAAGAGGACCATGACATCAGGGTGATGTCGTGACTTGCACTGAATTGGATTTAAGTGAGGGGGACTGTGCAAGGTCACCAGCCTCACTCTTTCCTCCAGAGCCATCTGGGTCCAGTGGCAAGATATATATCAGGATGACTGGAGATGGCCCCAGATGTTTAAGGAAATTGGGGTTAAGTGACTTGCCCAGGGTTACATAGCTAGTAAGCTTCTGAGGTGAAATTTGAACTCAGGTCCTCTTGACTATTGCTCTATCTGCTATCACTTAGGAATTCCCTTGGGAATAGTAGGTGCTTACTAAATGGTATTGAGTTGCTTCCTGGGTGACTTTGATGTCACTTCTCTCTGAGCTTCAGTTTCCTGATCAGTAATAATAGAAACCAGCATTCATATAATTCTTTAAGATTTGCCAAGGGCTTTACAAATATTGTCCCATTTGATCCTCACAATAACCCCGGGAGGTAGTTACTATTGTTATCCTCATTTTATACATGAGGAAACTGAGGCAGAGATTAAGTTGCCTGAGGCAGGAGTTGAACTGAGGTATTTGTGGCTCCAGGAGGCAGCTTCATGGCTCAGTGGATAGGGAGCTGGGCCTAGAGTCAGGAAGATCTGAGTTCAAATTTGGCTTCAGACATTAACTAGCTATGTGACCTTGGGCAAGTCACTTAACCTCTGCTTGCCTTAATCCACTGGAGAAGGAAATGGTGAAATACTCCAATATCTTTGATAAGAAAATCCTATGGTATACATATATATATATATGGTATATAACAATAGCAACTTCCTAGCTCCAGGCCCTTTCCTGGCTCCATCTATTACAGCACCTAGCTGTTTCATAAAATGGTTTGGACCAGATAGCTCCAGGGTTCCTTCTACCTCTGATTCTATGATCATTCTGATCCTTTACTTCTCTGAGCCTCAGTTTCTTTATTTGTTTTCAGTTTTTTGGGGGGATTTTTTGGTGAGGCAATTGGGGTTAAGTGACTTGCCCAGGGTCACACAGCTAATAAGTGTCAAGGGTCTGAGGGCAGATTTGAACTCAGGTCCCCCTGAATCCAGGGCTGGTGCTCTTTCCATTGCACCGCCTAGCTGCCCCAGTAGTTTCTTTATTTGTTGAACTCAGGGATGTGGTAGCCTCTCTACAAAGGGACACCTTTGTTTGGTATTTGAAAACTTGGTGGACTGACTTTGGTCCAGGAGGAATTTGATCTTCTAAAAGAAGTGTCGGACTCCTTTTCTTACATTCTTTGGCTTGTCACACTTCTGTTTCAGTACCCTAAGGAAAAATTACTTAAAGTTTAGGTTTGCCTTAGTCTCTTCAAAGGGGGAAGTAGAAGGTTATTCAGTATACAGGGTAAGTCAAGTATGGGACAGGTATTTATTTCTGGCACAGAAAATAAAAGGAAGACCCACAAATGTACAGTAACAGAATACCTAAACAAATGGCAATAACTACTTTGCATTTGATCCTCTCCTTGGTTCCAACTCTTGAACAGATTCCTCCTGGTGTCCCCACCTGGTTTCCCTTTCCTGTCTCTTTTTGTTTGTTTGTTTGTTTGGTGAGGCAATTGGGCTTAAGTGACTTGTCCAGGGTCACACAGCTAGTAAGTGTCAAGTGTCTGAGGCCAGATTTGAACTCAGGTCCTCCTGAATCCAGGGCCAGTGCTCTATCCATTGCGCCACCTAGCTGCCCCTCCTGTCTCTTTTTGTGTGATATCTCCCCCTCTCCCGCCACATTAGATTGTAAGTTTCTTGAGTGCAAGGACTGTTTTTCTTTTTAATTGTATCCCTTATATTTAGCACAGTGCCTGGCACATAGTATCCAATTCAATATTCAATTTGATAAACATTGATTAAGTATCTACTTTTCACAACCCTGGTCATATTTCTCTACATGACTGAATGAATAAAAAACATTTAGTAAGCACTTACTAGGTGCCAAGTGCTGTGCTAATTACTGGAGATACAAATATAAAAGGCAAAACAGTCCCTGCCCTCAATGAGTTTACATCTTGTTTGGGGAATGTAGTACCTGTCCCAGACTGAAGACAATACTCCTTATGTGATCTCACCTGGGCAAGAAAAGACCAGACTGTCATCCTGCACACTATGGTTTGTTTTTGTTGCTGTTTTGATCCAATCTCTGGAAACTCCCTCGAACCACATTTGTTTTGTAATTTGTTGTTGTTGAGTCATTTAGTTGTGTCTGAGTCTTTATGACACCCATTTGGGTTTTATTTGGTAAAGATACTGGAGTGGTTTGTCATTTCCTTTTCCAGCTCATTTTACAGATGAAGAAACTGAGGCAAACAGGGTTAAGTAACTTACCTGGGGTCACATGGCTAGTGTCTGAGGGCAGATTTGAACTCAGGAAGAGAAGTCTTCCTGACTCAAGGACTGTAGCTCTATCCACTGGGCCACCTAGCTGGCCCTGGGATAACTATGGTCATGTAATTGAAATGCACATTTCAAGAATCCATATTGGTACCCTTGATATAATGATGGAGGTGAAGGGAAGCTTCTACTATGTTGAGTAAATGCTCTAGTTGAATTTATAGAAAGACATGGATGGCAGATGAAGAGACTTCGAAGAAGTGGTTGTTGTCTGTGTTGATAGAGGGGAAACCCACACTAAGGAAATCACAGAACCTTTTCGTGTTCTTTGTCCTGGGTTGGAATAAGAGGGGCTGACTTTGGAAACTGCCTATGGTACTACATGTGTGACTTTGAGCAAGTCACTTAAATCTCCCTGAGAATGAATATCCTCATCTGAAAATAAGCAGAGTAATACATCAAAATCTATCCAACATAATAATCTTCCTCACAAGAGTTTGATGCCTATAATGTGCTAGGGGCATATGGGGAGTTCAGGAAGAACTAGAACCTCTGGTGTGAGGGCTTGCCAAGACCTTTTCAGGGCTGTTCATCTACTTTTGGTGTCCACCTGACACTCAACTCTCACCTGTGGCTCCAAGGAGTTGTAGCATGAGCAATGGCCACATCCCGGTATAAGTATCTCAGCAGATGGACTAAACCAGGTTGAGGGTAATCGACAGGTGTTGGACCCATTGGTGAGTTAGGGGGATGTCTACCCCAAGCATGTGAAGACTTTCCCTGGTAGAATGGGTGGATGAGAAACAATTTGTTCCAATGATCATAAAAGCGGCTGAAGTAGGTGCTGTGGAACGCTTAGAGCTTGGTCAGACATCAAAGATGCCAAGGTCACCTACTGCATCCCAGATAGTTGCCAGTCATCCTGACTTTTGTCTTACCACTGGGCTTCAATAACTCTGGAAGGGAGAATGAGGCTGATGATTTTGTGCAGCTCTGCCTCGCTTAAATCCAATTTATGCTCAAGTCAAGATATCATCCTGTGATATCATTGGTCGAACAAAACCAATGTCCCAGGCACTGTGCTAAACACTAGCTATACCAAGACAAGCAAAAACAGTCCCTTCCCTAAAGGGGCTCACAGTCTAATGGGGGAGACAACAGGCAAAAAGCTCTGTCCAAGCAAGATATAGACAGGTTACATTTAAGATGATCAATAGGGTATAAGCACCAGCATTGATGGGTATTGGGAAAGGCTTCTTATAGAAAGGTAGGATTTTTGCTGGGACTTGAAGGAAGCCAAGGAAGCTGGCAGGCAGAGATGAAAATAAAGAGAATTCTAGGCATGGAGGAACAGCCAGTGTGGAAGAGTGGATTACAGAATACTTGGAGGGGATAAAAGTAAGAGGGAGCTAGGTTATAAAGGGTTTTAAAATTCAAGCAATGAGGGGCAGCTAGGTGGTGCAGTGGATAAAGCACTGGCCCTAGATTCAGGAGGACCTGAGTTCAAATCCAGCTTCAGACACTTGACACTTACTAGCTGTGTGACCCTGGGCAAGTTACTTAATCCCAATTGCCTCACCAAAATAAACAAACAAATAAATAAATACAAGCAATGAATTTTATAGTTGACCCTGGAGATAACAGGGAGCTGCTGTAGTTTATTGAATAGAGTAGTGACATAGTCAGACTTTTAAGAAGATCACTGAATAGAGGATGGACTGGGGTGGAGAGAGACTTGAGGCAGGGAGACCAACCAGGAGGTCATGGTAATAGTCCAGGAGTGAGGTGATGAGGCCCTACCCTAGGGTGGTGTCAGTGTCAGAGGAGAGAAGGGCTATGTACAAGAGATGCTATGAGGAAAATGCTTTCACATTTTAATGTAGAAATGTGCATGATTATTAATTATTACCATGTGCCCAGCTCAATGCCAGATGCTTTTGGAGAGAGAAGGGGAAGAGAAGACACAAGGCTGAGCCCTCTCAGGGCTTCTAACAGAGTTTGCTAAACTTAAGTGAATTCTTTTCAACGACTCTGAAGCAGAGAGTGGAGGTATTACTTTTTTTTGTTTGTTTGTTTGTTTTTGTAGGGCAATGAGGGTCAAGTGACTTGCCCAGGGTCACACAGCTAGCAAGTGTCAAGTGTCTGAGGCTGGATTTGAACTCAGGTCCTCCTGAATTCAAGGCCAGTGCTTTATCCACTGCGCCACCTAGCTGCCCCTGAGGTATTACTATTATCATTTAGGAGAAGTTATTTTGGGATCTGGTTTCCTCATTTAAAAGCAAAGAGTTAGACTATCAGGGATTCTTTACCTGAGGTCCAAAAATTAAAAAAAATTTTTTTTAATAATTCTATTTCAATGTAATTGGTTTCCTTTGTGATCCTGTGTATCTTATTTTATGTATTTAAAAATATTATTATGAGAAGAGGTCCACAAGGCTTCACCAGACCACCAAAGGTCCACGATACAAAAAAGGTTAAGAGCTTCTGAACCAGGTAATTTTTAAGGGCCCTTTCAGATTTAAAATCCTATGAACATTCTATAAAGCCAAACCTTGAAGTTTGGGTAGCATTTCAATAGGTTAAAGGAAGAAGGGGGTGTGTTTCCAGGTAGAAGGAAAACATGAGTAAAGATACCAAGTAGAAATGAACATGAAGGAATGGGAGGGAAGAAATTCTCCTGGCAGAATCAGAAGGTGTATGTCAAGGAACAAAATCAACTCACATTTTTATAAGTACTTTACTTATAGTAAAGGGGCAGCTAGGTGGCACAGTATTTAGAGCACAGGGCTAGGAGTCAGGAAGACTCATCTCTGTGAGTTCAAATCCAGTCTCAGAAACTTACTAGCTATGGGCAAATCACTTAACCTTGTTTGCCTCAGTTTCCTCATCTGTAACATGAGCTGGAGAAGGAAATAGCAAACCATTCCCAGTATCTTTGCCAACAAAACCCCATATGGGGTCACAGAGTTGGACACGACTGAATTGACTGAACAACAGTTAAGAAAATTTGCACTTTCCTCACAACTTTGTCAGAGAGGTAGTGTGAGTAAAATTATCCACATTTTACAGATGAGCAAAATGAATGCATATAAAAGTGAAATGACTTTTGCAATTGACATCCCAGGCCAATATAGCTAGTAAGTGTCAGACATAGGTTTCAAATCCAGCACTCTTCTTCTCGGTGCTCAGACTGCTGTCTCTCATACAAAGTAGAATACTCAGGTGCTACTTTATGGAGATTTCAAATTATTTTCTGGCTCCCATACTTGAGAGTGGGAGGGAGTTGGCACAGGCTAATGTTTATGAAAATCACAGAAGTGACTCATGAAGGAATAATGTCCGTTCCTTTAGTAATCAAGACATTTACCCCTCTTTGTTTATGAACCTTTCTTCTTCCCATTCCTGGCCCACTGCCCTGAGGAATTTGCTGTTTGCTTCACTTAACTAAATTGCTCTGCTCCTGTTTGGAAAGTTGTTAGTAGTAATCCCCTAAACTCTGTAAAAGTAGATTTAAAACAACAACAAACTCCTTCAGAAATATTAGGGAATGACATTTTGCTCTAACGCCCTTACCAAAATCCTTGGGAAAACTTTTTGGACAAAAAGTCTTTTCTTAAGGAAATGGATTGAGCGGTACCAAACTTTTTAAACAAAGAATAATTCTTGTTTATATCATTGAAGAACACTATTCAAGGTACTGGGGTAGGGACAAATTTAATACAAGTCATGAGACAAACACAGCTATAATATACAACATTACATGAGAAGTGTATTAGGCAATAATATCTGAGAAGATTCAAAGGGCTATGTTGACTGATTGGGAAGAACACTGCTCACAAGAGAGATCATAGAAGGCTCCATGGAAGAAGTTGTATTGGATTGGGTAGAGATCAAAGGTAAAAAAAAAAAAAAAAGGAAGCAGCACTTTGCACATGTGAGGAGCAATATGAACAAAGAATTAGAGGGGGGAGGGCATTTATCTTTTTTTTTCTAGTTTCTTTTTTCATATATATAGTTTATTTATTTTTATTTTCACTTAATAGTATTTTGTTTTTCCCCAATTACATGTAAAGATAGTTTTCAACATTCATTTTTGTAAGATTTTGAGTCCTTAATGTTTCTTCCTCCTTCTTTTTCCTCGCCCCCCTCCCCAATACAGCAAGCAATCTGATATAGGTTATACAATATGATCTTGTTAAACATATTTCTACATTAGTCATGTTGTGAAAGAAAAATCAGAACAAAAGGGGAAAATCATGAGAAAGAAAAAACAACCAAAAAAGTGAAAATAGTATACCTTGATCTGCATTCAGACTCCATAGTTCTTTTTCTGGGATGTGGATAGCATTTTCCATCATGTCTTTTGGAATTGTCTTGAATCACTGTGTTACTGAGAAGAGTTAAGTCTATCATAGTTGATCGTTGCCCAATGTTGCTATTACTGTGTACAATGTTCTCCTGTTTTGCTCATTTCACTCAGCATCAGTTCATGTAAGTCTTTTCAGGTTTTTCTTAAATCTGCCTGCTCATTATTTCGTACAGCACAATAGTATTCCATTACATTCATATATCACAACTTGTTCAGCCAGTCCCCAATTGATAGGCATCCCCTCAATTTGCAATTCTTTGCCACCACAAAAAGAGCAGCTATAAATAGTTTTGTACATGTGGGTCCTTTTCCCTTTTTTATGATGAGAGGATGTTTTTCACAGAGAGAAAGTGAATTAATTTATTGGCTGCTTAGAGACCAGCTTTGTAAAAGCTGGGGGAAAGAGGAGGATCAAAGAAGGAAAAGGTAAGACTATTTCTTAAGATGTGGACAGAATGTCAACTGACAACAGAGAAAAGGAACATTCAATTCTGACTTGGGTTCTGCTTTCTTTGCCAAAGAGAGTGCTAATTGGACTAGAATGTGTGGGACCAAAATGGCTTATATGGAGCTGAAAAGTGTCGTCTTATATTCAGGTTTTAAAATATCAGTTTTGGGGCAGCTAGGTGGCACAGTGGATAAAGCACCAGCCCTGGATTCAGGAGTACCTGAGTTCAAATCCAGCCTCAGACACTTGACACTTACTAGTTGTGTGACCCTGGATAAGTCACTTAACCCTCATTGCCCCACAGCAAAAACCCCCCCAAAAAACAAAAAACAGTCTCATAGACTCTCGATAGTGTATGATTCTAGGTGCCATGTTTTGGAAAGGACACTGATAAGTTAAAAAACATCCAAGATAGTGAAGATTCTCAAGATCATGCCATCTGAGGACTGACAGAAGGAACTGGAGCTGTTAAGCTTGGAGAAGAGGCAGCTGCTCACCTGGGACTTGAGAGCTGTCTTCCAGTCCTGAAAGGATTGTCACAGATGGATGAGAGGCTTCAAACTTTAAGAGTAATATGTGGGAGCAGCTAGGTGGCGCAGTGGATAGAGCACCGGCCCTGGATTCAGGAGTACCTGAGTTCAAATTCGGCCTCAGACATTTAACACTTACTAGCTGTGTGACCATGGGCAAGTCACTTAACCCCAATTGCCTCACTAAAAAAAAGGAAAAAAAAAGAGTAATATGTGGAAATTGCTGAGAGGCTGAAAGAAATTTCATCTAAGAAAAACTTTGTAACCATGAGAGCTGCCTGAAAGGAAAATGATTTGTCTTATTAGAAAGTATGTTTGCCCTCCTCTAGTGGTCTGGATTCTTGTTTACATTCAGGTTGGATGGAATGACCACCAGCCCTTCAGAATCTTTGTTCCTAATAGAGTGCAGAGTGAGTGGGATCAAGGGCACTTTAGTTAGAGATACCTCTTCTGTGACCTGAAGGAGGAATAGAGAAAGCCGGGAATGGTGCTAATAAAATTTGATGAATAAATGAGGAGGCACTTTAAGGAGCTCGTGTTCTATAGCATCAATCTTTCTTTTTTTTTATATTCTTCTTCTTTTTTTTTTTTTGCAGGGCAATGAGGATTAAGTGACTTGCCAAGGGTCACACAGCTAGTAAGTGTCAAGTATCTGAGGCTGGATTTGACCCTAGGTCCTCCTGAATCCAGGGCCGGTGTTTTATCCACTGTGCTACCTAGCTGCCCCCAGCATCAATCTTTCTTAATGAAATAGGAGATTAAGTAATTTTGCTGTAATTTTGAAATGAGCAGATGGGCCTGGTATTGAGCAGAGAAGAGTCAGAAAACCATGCTGTGGGGCAGATTGTCAAGAGGCATTCTTGGCCAGATTAAAATACGTTTAAGTCACTTTCTTTCCAAAGGTCCTTTGGTAGATACCTTTTAATAAAGCATATCACATTTTGGAATCTCAAATATTCTTTTCTGGTGTGCTTCTAGGGTGGGGGGAACAGAGCCTGGATTATGCACACACATGTACATATATACAAATATATGCATATATTATATACATATGTATGAGAGAATAGATATATTCAAAATATTCTAGATATTCTGGATATTCTAGGATATATTCAAGAATAAATCTGTTAGAGTTCTTATCATACAATTAAAAAGATATGGTCAGGGTCAGCTAGGTGGCACAGTGGAAAGAGCACAGGCCCTGGATTCAGGAGGACCTGAGTTCAAATATGACCTCAGACCCTTGACACTTACTAGCTGTGTGACACTGGGCAAGTCACTTAACCCAAATTGCCTCACCCAAAATAAATAAATTAAAAAAAAAGATATGGCCAATACTTTTGCTGTAAGCCCTTTAGTTTTAGTAGGCCTCTGGGCACAGTGATTACTGTGGTAATAATGAAATAGCTCTGGAAGTACAGGTCACTCAGCTGAGATTATGTAATATAACTTTGTGATGGGTGGAATAAACTATTATAATAACTACCAGGACCAACTCTCATCACTTCCTACATCCAGGATTCCAGAGTGAAGTGTTCATTCTTGCTTTTGAATCTTTTTTGTTGTTGTTCGTGACCCTTTATGACCTCACTTTGGATTTTCTTGACAAAGATACTGGAGTGTTTTGCCATTTCCTTCTCCAGTTTTTTTTTTCTTTCTTTTTTTTTTTTTAGTGAGGCAATTGGGGTTAAGTGACTTGCCCAGGGTCACACAGCTAGTAAGTGTTAAGTGTCTGAGGGCAGATTTGAACTCAGGTACTCCTGACTCCAGGGCCAGTGCCCTATCCACTGCGCCATCTAGGGGCCCCACTCTCCAGTTCATTTTACAGATGAGGAACTGAGGCAAATGGTTACGGGTCGCACAGCTAGTAAGTGTCTGAAGATGGATTTGAACAGGTGAAGATTAATCTTCCTGATTCCAAGTCCAGTGCTACTTGCCTATACTTGGCCTCTCTACATTCCAATGAATATTTACTTCTATCCTTCAAGGCCTAGCATACTCCCACATCCATCAAGCCTTTCCTGACTGCCTTACCCCACAGTGATCTCTTGCTTTTTGAATTCCTAAAACACATAGTATTTCCTACACATTAAACTAGCATTTGTTACATACTCCTTTACTTTGTGTCCTAATAGCTTCTTTGTTTATCTTAATTCAACCCATTTTAATGAACTCTTCCTATGTACTAGTGTATGTAAGGTTCTGTCACCTTGGTAGAGAAGACAGGGTCTGTTCGTGGGTGTTGTCTGGCCGAAAGAAGGGTCCAGAGAGGCTGGCCCTAGTCTTCTGAGTATTGGTGGAGAAGACTGGCCCCAAGAGAAGGGTGCTAGAAAGATGTTGCCCCAAGGTAATGACTTAAAGACACTTGTGCAACACGGCAATGAAGGACCATGAAGCAACACATATGGATAGTTTGCATTCCCCAGAGATTGGGCAGCCAGGTGGTGCAGTGGATAAACCACTGGCCCTGAAGTTGGGAGGATCAGAGTTCAACTCTCACCTCAGATACTTACTACCTGTGTGACCATAGCAAAGTCACTTAACCCCAATTTCCTTAAATATCCAGGGCCAGCTCCAGTTGTCCTGATTTATATCTTGCCACTGAACCTGGAGGAGAGAATGAGGTTGGTGCCCTTGCACAGCCCTCCCTTACTTAAATCTAATTCACTACAAGTCATAACATCACCCCTATGTAATGGTCCTCTTTAGAAACAAAGGACAAATAACAACAACATCCCCCAGAGATGAGAGATGCTTCTGTCCCCTTTCCAATCAGCACCTTGTGGCCAAAACCTTGTTTTCCCCACACTGATTACTGCTCTGACTATTGCATCTCGACAGCACAGTGCCTCTATAAAGAGGAAATAAGGGGGGCAGCTAGGTTGCACAGTGGATAAAGCACCGGCCCTGGATTCAGGAGTACCTGAGTTCAAATCCAGCCTCAGACACTTGATATTTACTAGCTGTGTGATCCTGGGCAAGTCACTTAACCCCCATTGCCCCGCAAAAAAAACCAAAAACAAACAAGAGGAAATAAGAAAAGGAGCTTAAACTATAGTAAACAGGAAAATAGAAATATACAGATGACTGTGCAAGTTATGATAAGGGCATAAAAGAGATCTAAGCAGAATATATAAAAAGGGAGTGGTCACTTCTCTTTGGTGGTTGTATGGCAATAAATGGATGGATTCAAGAACAAATTTGGAGGTAGAAATGGCAAGATTTGGCAATGAATTGGATGTGTGGGGTGAGATTCAGAAATTGAAGGTGATATCAAGGATAAATGAGGATTCCCTTCAGATTAAAAAGAAAATTGGGAAAAAGGCAGGGTTTGAGGAGAAAGATAATGAGTTCTACTCTGATCAGTGCAATGACCAATCATCATTCAAGATGATTACACATAATTGAGACTTGTGGTTTTATGTACAACCCTTTTCTGTTCTACTTTGTATAAGGAAGTGCTCATTTAGGTTGGTGTTTGTTAAATTAGGATTTTATTTTATTTTTTTGCAGGGCAATGAGGGTTAAGTGACTTGCCTAAGGTCACAAGCTGGTAATATCAAGTGTCTGAGCTCATATTTGAACTCAGGTCCTCCTGAATCCAGGGCCAGTTCTTTATTGGAATTTTTTTTTAAAGAAAAAAAGTGGCTAATGAATTATGTGTTGGATATGTTGAGTTTAAGATGCCTACAGGATATCTGGTTGTAATGTGGGACTAGATAGCTCAATTGATAGAGTACTGTGCTTGGCATCAGGAAGACCTGAGTTCAAATCCAACCTCAGACACTTATTTGTTGTGCGACCCTGGACAACTCACTAAACCTCTGTTTGCCTTAATCAACTGGAATAGAAAAAGGCAAACCACCCCAGTATCCTTGCCAAGAAAACCCCATGGATAGCATGGTCCATGGGGTCACAAAGAATTGGATGTGACTGAACAACTAGACTAGAAGGGTAAGAGAGTAAGGATGGATATCTATGGTGGCTCTGGGAGTCAGCTGCATAGAAACACTGCTTAAACCCACTTGAGCTTATGGAGTAACCAAGCCAAATAGTGTAGTGAAGAGGGTCCAAATCCATGGGGCATACCAACAATTAGCAGACATGATGTAAAAGGTGATACAACAAAGGAGACAGAAAAAGTTATCAGACAAGGTAAGAGGAGAATCAAAAGATAACAACAATGTTGAGATAACTCAGAAATAAATGTGTACCAGGAAGAGAGGCTGATCAGCAGTGTCATGCTGCAGAAAGGTCAAGGAGGATAAGGACTACTACAAAAAAGACATTTGGTTTAGCATTTAAAAGATTATTGGGTAACTTTGTAGATAGGAGTTTCAGTTGAATTTATTCATTTAGTTATATACAGTATTATCAGATCTATATATCTACCTCAGTCTCTTTCCAGACTTCCACATTACTGACTGTCTATTGGACATTATCATTTGAATGTTCTATAGGTATCTTAAAATCAACACAGTCAAAAGAGAATTCATTTTTTTTTCCCTTAAAAATCTTCCCTTCTTTATAACTTCTCAGTTGAAGAAGAGGGGGGAAAAAGTGGAGGCAGAGAAGGTGGAGAGAAAAGAGGAGGGTCAAGGAGCAGAAAGATAACAACAACGATGACGATGACGATGATGATAGAAAATGTGACAGTAGATAGACAGCTGGCCTCAAGAGGGACTAGGTTTAAGTCTTACTTCTGACTCCTACTGGCTATATGACCATGGGCAGGTCACTTAATTTCTCAGTGCCCCAGGAAATTCTCTAACACTAAACATCAAAGTAGATGTTGATCTGCATTGATAGAGGGAGTTTCCTCAATGAGAGTAGCCTATACCATGGAAATCACAAACAAGTCTCTTCTCCCATAATAATGATAATAAATCCTCAAAGAATTTTCAAATATGATCTCTCCTTTTCATTTTACAAAAGTTACATAACTCATGATAAGTATTATTAACTATGTTATAGATGAGGAATCTGAGACAAAGGAATAGGAAATGGATGTTGTGCCCATGGTTAGATAATGTGCCTCTTTAAAAAAAAGTTATCGATGTCCTTTGTTTTTATATTAACTCCATTTCCCAATGTATTCCTCCCTTCATCCCCTCATAGAACTATCAATTATAATGATGAATAATAAAAAGGAAGAAAAGTTAAGCAAAACTAACCAACATATCCCCAAAAGTCTAATTTTATATACACTATTTCATGCCCATAGTTTCCCTACCTCTGCAAAGAAGTATGGGAAAGTGTCTTCTTTTATCTTTTCTTTGGTGCCAAGCCTGGTCATTAGAATCTTGTAGCATTCAATTTGTATTGTTTTTGTTGTTATAGTTTCCATTTATATTATCGTAGCCGTGACTATTGTTTTCCTTGTTTACTTATTTTACTTTGCATTTGTCAATGTCTTTCTCTTCACATACTTCTCTGTATTTGTTAATTCATTGTTTCTTACAGCTTCGTAATATTCCATTATAGTCATGTATTACAATTTATTTAGTCATGCTATGATACCACAATATGTGAGTATCTAATTCATTTCTAGTTCTTTAATACTATAAAAAAGGCCATTATAAGTGTTTTTATGACTATGAGACTTTTTTTTTGTGATTGACCTCCTTGGGACATATAGCAGTGTGTCAAAAGGTATGTATGTTCCCCAGTGGTCAAAGGATACGAACAGGGGCAGCTAGGTGGTACAGTGGATAGAGCACTGGCCCTGGAGTCAGGAGTACCTGGGTTCAAATCCAGCCTCAGACACTTAACACTTACTAGCTGTGTGACCCTGGGCAAGTCACTTAACCCCAATTGCCTCACTAAAAAAAAACAAAAAACAAACAAAAAAACAACAAAAAAACCCCAAAGGATACGAATAGGCAGTTTTCGGATGAAGAAATCAAAGCTATCTATAGTCATATAAAAATGTTCTAAATCATTATTGATTAGAAAAATGCAAATTAAAACAACTCTAAGGTACTACCTCATATCTATAAGATTGGCTAACATGACAGAAAAAGAAAATGACAAGGGGACAGCTAGATGGCGCAGTGGTTAAAGCGCTGGCCCTGGATTCAGGAGTACCTAAGTTCAAATCCAGCCTCAGACACTTAGCACTTACTAGCTGTGTGACTCTGGGCAAGTCACTTAACCCCCATTGCCCCGCAAAAAAAAAAAAAAAAGAAAAGAAAATGACAAATGCTTCAGGGAATGTGGAAAAACTGGGATACTAATGCACTGCTGGTGGAATTATGAACTGGTCCAACCATTCTGTTTGGTTTTTTTGTTTTGTTTTGTTTGCTGGGCAATGACGGTTAAGTGACTTGCCCAGGGTCACACAGCTAGTAAGTGTCAAATGTCTGAGGCTGAATTTGAACTCAGGTACTCCTGAATCCAGGGCCGGTGCTTTATCCACTATGCCACCTAGCTGCCCCCATGGTCCAACCATTCTTGAGAACAATTTGGAGCTATGCCCAAGGGGCTTTAAAATTGTCATACCCCTTGATTTAGCAATACCATTATTAGGGTTATATCCCAAAAAGATCAAAGAAAAGGGAAAAGAACCTAATTATACAAGAATATTTATAGCAACTCTTTTTGTGGTGGCAAAGAATTAGAAATCGAGGGGATGCCCATCCATTGGGGAATGGCTGAATAAGTTTTGATAAATGATTGTGATGGAATAATATTCTGCCATAAGAAATTAAGAGGGAGATGGTCTCAGAAAAACCTGGGAACACTTATATGAACTGGTACAAAGTGAAGAGAGTAGAACCAGGAGAATACTGTTACATAGTAACAGCAATATTGTAACAATGATCAACTGTGAAAGACTTAGCTACTCTGATTAAAACAATGATCCAAGGGGCAGCTAGGTGGCGCAGTGGATAGAGCACCGGCCCTGGAGTCAGGAGTACCTGAGTTCAAATCCGGCCTCAGACACTTAACACTTACTAGCTGTGTGACCCTGGGCAAGTCACTTAACCCCAATTGCCTCACTAAAAAAACAAACAAACAAACAAAAAAAAAAACAATGATCCAAGACAATTCTAAAGGACCCATGATGAAAAACATTACCTACCTCCAGCAAGAGAACTGATGAACTCTGAAGATTGAAGCATACTTTTTCCACTTTTTTCTTGCTTTTTTGTGTATTTTTTTTGCAACATGCATGGCTAATATGGAAATGTGTTTTCTATGACTTCATATCTATTTATCTATAGATATATATAACTGATGCATATTGCTTGCTTTCTCAATAGGTGTGGAAGGGGGAAGGGAGAGAATTTAGAACTTAAAATTTTTAAAAATGAATGTTAAAAAATTTTAAAATGTAATTGGAAAATATTTAAGGGAATAAAAATATAATTTTAAAAGCATATGCATGGTTCCAAATTTCTTCTTGAATAGTTGAACCAATTGATATCTCTGCTAACAATGCATTGGTATGTTTGGACTATATTTTATTATCTTTGTCAGGTGATGTGCCTCTTTTTTTTTCCTTTTTTTTGGGGGGGGGAGGGCAATGAGGGTTAAGTGACTTGCCCAGGGTCACACAGTTAATAATTGTCAAGTGTCTGAGGCTGTGATGCGCCTCTTAATACAGAACTATTGTCTATTCAATCCAGATTTTGTAAATTAAAAAAAAAATCAAAGAGAAAGAGGGAAAAAGGGCAAAGGTATCAGAACTTCTGATAAGCTTAGAAAGGGGACACAGAACCAAAACAATTTATTTGCTCAATGGTAGAGTACACAAATAGTCATGATAAAATATATAATGTGAGAGGAGCAGTGGAGAAAACCTAACAGAATGGTCTAGGAAAATTTGAAAAGGGAGAGATCATTTTTATGTGTATATCTGTTGGGGGGTGGGGATTGAAACAGAGAAGACTTCATAGAAAAGGTGGCACCTGAACTTGGAATTACAGAAGAGAAGGATTTTCATAGGCAGGGATGAGATGAAGAGGGGGTACATTCTAGGCATGGGTACTTACTGCCTCCTTGATTGTGCAGACAAGAGAGTAGAAGACAAAGTGGGAAAAGCTATTAGTCCAATTCCCTTGTTAGAGTCAGAAGTGTTAGAATAATAAAGCATAGAATAGGACCTTAGAGACCATTGATCCCAACTGTCTTATTTTATAATTGAGAGAAACAAGGTCTGGAGAAAATAAGGGACTTGCTCAGGATCACACATATGATATGGAGAAGAATTGAGATTTAAACTTAGATATTCCAAGTCCAAATATAGTGCTTTTTCATTTTCTTTTTTTAAAGTATTTTATTATTTTCCAGTTACATATAAGGATAGTTTTCAATATTTGTTTTCACAGGATTTTTAGTTCCAAATTTTTCCTCCCACCCTCCCTTCCCTCCCTCCTCCCCAAGATGGAAAGCAGTCTGATATAGGTCGTATATGTACAATCACATTAAACATATTTCTATATTAGTCATCTTGTGGAAGAAGAATCATAGCACAAAGGAAAAACCTCAAAAAAGAAGGGGAAAAAACCAGTCCAAAAGTAGAAACAGTATAGTTCCATCTGCATTCATAATTCACAGTTCTTTTTTCTGGATGTTGAGAACATTTTCTATCATGAGTTCTTTGAAACTGTTTTGGATCACTGCACTCCTGAGAAGAGTCAATTCTATCACCACTGTTCATCACACAACGTTGCTGTTACTGTGTACAATGTTCTGGTTCTGCTCCTCTCAGTCAGCATCAGTTCATGTATGTCCTTCCAGGTTTCTCTGAACTCCTCCTGCTGATTGTTTCTTACAGCACAATAGTATTCAATTACATTCATATACCACAACTTGTTTAGCCATTACCCTGTTGATGGGCATTCCCTCGATTTCCAATTCTTTGCCACCACAAAGAGAGCTGCTATAAATATTTTTGTACATGTGGGTCCTTTTCCCTTTTCTATGGTTTCTTTGGGATATAGACCTAGCAGTGGTACCACTGAGTCAAAGGGTATGAACAGTCCCATAGTCCTTTGGGCATAGTTCCAAACAAATATAGTGTTTTTTTCAACCTTTTCCTAGAAACTTTTAGAAGTGTCACTACTTGTTAAGGTCACATAACTAAGACATGCTAGATCTGAGACAAGACTCAGGTCCCCTGTGTGTTCATTGCTGGGAAGTCTAAGTTATTTGATAGGGTAGAAAGGGGGAAATTAGGATTTGGCTATCTCTGTATGGGTACAGTAAAGCAAGAGAGGAAAACAGGGTGAGCTAAAACAAGAAGTAGGGTTGGGCAAAGATGGAAATCCTATGAGATCACCTTCATCATTTCTATACCCTCAGACTAGTCTTCTCTTTCCTCCTTGGACAGGATGCTAATCATTAACTTCCTGTTTGAAGAAGTGGTTATTTGGTTTGTGGTTTATTCTTAGATACTCAGGGAAGGTCAGTCCAGGGAAGGAGGTCGTGGATGTATTCCCAGGGGCTGTTTTTAAAGCATGGGCTGGCTGGCCCTTGGCAATACAGAGTGACCTTTGGCTGGCTGTTGATTGAGGGGGTGGCCCAGCCACTGGCCTGCCTATTGGTTTCAGAAGCAAAGTATCAAGCAAGGGAGATAGTGCCAGCTGCCACGATAGCAGGCACTACCTGGACAGGGCCAAGTCCAAAACCCTGTACTTGTTTGTCTCATGTTTGGGGGCACTGCTTCTTCTCCTTCTCCTTCTCCTTCTCCTTCTCCTTCTCCTTCTCCTTCTCCTTCTCCTTCTCCTTCTCCTTCTCCTTCTCCTTCTCCTTCTCCTTCTCCTTCTCCTTCTCCTTCTCCTTCTCCTTCTCCTTCTCCTTCTCCTTCTCCTTCTCCTTCTCCTTCTCCTTCTCCTTCTCCTTCTCCTTCTCCTTCTCCTTCTCCTTCTCCTTCTCCTTCTCCTTCTCCTTCTCCTTCTCCTTCTCCTTCTCCTTCTCCTTCTCCTCCCTCTCTCCCTCTCTCCCTCTCCCTCTCCCTCTCCCTCTCCCTCTCCCTCTCCCTCTCCCTCTCCCTCTCCCTCTCCCTCTCCCTCTCCCTCTCCCTCTCCCTCTTCTTCTTCTCCTTCACCTTCTTCTTCTTCTTCTTCTTCTTCTTCTTCTTCTTCTTTTCTTTCAGGAAGATGGCAGAATCTTGATTTGGAAATGGGCATCTAGTCTCACCCCATCTCCAAAGTACCTGACAAGTGGTCATTCAACTCTTCTTGAAGACATCTAGTGACAGGGAAACAACTCCCTCCTGGGTTAGGCTATTCTGTTTTTGAACAGCTTTCATCCTTCTGTGGAGCTGGAATCTGCCTCTATGTAATTTCTACCCACTGCTCCTACTTCTGACTTTTGAAGCCAAGCAAAAGAAGTCTTCCCACATGACAGTCCTTCAAATACTGGAAGACACTAGTCATAGCTTCCCCCCCCCCCCCTTTAGTAGTAGTCACGGCTTCCTTGTATCTTCTCTGGTCAATACTAAACATCCTTATTCTCTACATTTGATCTTCACATGACATGATCTTCAGCCTTCTCACCATCCTGGTTGCCTCCCTCTGGATGGTAACCTCTTGACATCAAGTCAGTAAGCATTTATTAATTCCCTGTTATGTGCCAGGCGCTGTGTTGAGTTCCAGGAATACAAAAGCAAAACCAGTCCCTGCCCTCACAGAGCTCACATTCTAATCGGGGGAGAACATGAAAACAACAGTACATATAAGATATAGACAGGGAGCAGCTAGGTGGTACAGTGGATAAAGCACCGGCCTTGGATTCAGGGGGACCTGAGTTCAAATCCAGCCTCAGACACTTGGCACTAACTGTGTGATCCTGGGCAAGTCACTTAACCCCCATTCCCCCGCAAAAGAAAAAAAAAAGATATGGACAGGATAATTAGACAGAATAGCAAAGGAGAGATATTTATATTAAATAGGACCAGGAAAACTTTCTTTAGAAGTTGGGATTTTAAGGGGCAGCTAGGTGGTGCAGCAGATAGAGCACCGGCCTGGAGTTAGGAAGACCTGAGTTCAAATCTAGCCTCAGACACTTGACACTTACTAGCTGTGTGACCCTGGGCAAGTCACTTAACCCCAATTGCCTCACACACACAAAAAAAGAAGTTGGGATTTTAGCCAACACTTGAATGCCAGGAAGCAAGGAGGGTAAGATTCCAAGCAAGGGGAATAGTCTGAAAATGCATGGAGTTGGGAGAAGCATCTTCTTCAAGGAACAGTAAGGAGGACAAATATCACTGGATTATAGAGTGTATGGAGAGGAATATTTCTCAAAATGTGACCTCAAGGATTGAACTTAGTATATGAGATGGGATTTGACAAAATGCAGTTATGCTAAGTAGGCAAGAACATACATGAGGGTGTAGAATAGTAAAAAGCTCCCTTGCTGGAAGATTATCATCTTCCTTACTCTGGATTGATAACTACAAATTTACTGAGAATTTTGTGATTCACCACCCAGTCCCCCTACCCAGGCCCATGAATTGCCTGGGGCTGACTGGTCTTTGTCAATTCCAGGCTCTTGATAGACTTCTAGACCTTCCCCCAAGCAAAATGATCCCTTACCTTACTCCCTGGACTTTATGTTATTATGTAAAAGGATCCACCTCCATTAAATAGTTTCTATTTAGAGTTAAGTAGCTTCTATACTTAACTCTGGAGCAGTTCTATAGTTTCTTTTGTTAAAGGTTCATTTACATTAAGTACAGTAACTCCCAGAGTTTTGGTTCCCTTTGTTCTGTTACCCCATAAAACCCTGTCCTTGGTTCCCATCTTTGGATATTCCTAGCTTCTTGCTTTGAGATTCCTCGAGCTATAGTTCCTCTGCCTCAATTAAAGATCTTGTTTCTCCCTCTTTTAATATAGCCTAAAGTAATATTCTTTTTGTTTGCCACACCCATGGTTGTATTATATTGAAACTGAAATCCACTAAAACTCCCCAATTTTTTCTATGGAAAATTTTGTCTAGCAATACCTTCCCATCTTGTAATTGTGCAGTTAATTTTTTAAAAAATCAAATGCTATAAAAATTTATATGAAATTTCATCTTAAAAAAAAATTGGCCCATCCATCTAGGCTGCCAAGATCTATTTGGATCTTAACTCTGTCAACCCTCTTGTTTCACTGATTCAACGTGGTGTGAGAATCAGGGTGCCACCCCCCTGCTGAGAAAGACATTGTGAGAACCAGGGCACTGCTGCCCTGAGGAGAAAGCATGTGACTAGCATCCAGAAGTTACATCTATTCATAGAACCACCTGTAAGTCATGTCAATCAATGCTACCAGCCAATTAGCTTGGAGCTGTGTGTGGGGACCACACCTGGGCAGGCCTGCAGGGAGCTTCTGCTCTGGGAGTGGGAGTATGGGTATCTTCTTTCAGTTGGAGGTTGCAGTAGGGGCAGCTGTAGGGCAAGGGGGAGCTAGGCTCTTTCCTTCTGAACTCCATGTGTTTTCTTTACTAACCCCTAATATACTTTAATAAATACTTAATGCCCCAAGATTGGTGCTGTACACTTCTATTATAAGGAAACCACTCATTAGATTTTTAGACATCACAATTATATTTTAAACTTCACAGTGGATAGATGCCTCAGAGTAGGTCTTAACCGTATATGTGTTGTAAAGGTCACTAGGACCTCTTCCATCCTTATCAAGAGGAATGCTAATCTTCTCTCCTTTCATACAACATTAGCTATCCTTTTTGTCAATGACCTCCTTGGGGCATATGCCTAGCAGTGGACTCTTTAAATCCAAGGGTATGAACACTTTGTTTCCTTTATTTTCACAATTCCAAATTTCCTTCCAGAATAATTATACATCTCCATTAGTATTCCTGTCTGATATTTTCTATTCCTGTTGTGTGGGACAATTATGGATTTGAGTCAGATTAAACTCTGAGGATGGAGTATGAAAGATACCTAGCCCGCTTTAGAATAGCTAGCCTCTCACTTTGCCTAAAAGTTAATTGCTTGTCAAATCCTCACTGTCTCCTTTAAGTTTTATTGTTGAGATAATGGACTTGGGTCAGTTCTGTAAACTTTGGGGATGGGGTCTGGAAGATATCCAGTCCCCCAGTAAGTTTTATTACTTGTCACAGTTCTACCAATTAGCACTATTTACTTTACTTCTGCTTAGTTCCCACATGCAAGCTACACCTTAGTTTATGGCCTGTAATAAAAATCATGTCGCCAAATAGTTGGCTTACTTCTCTCTCACATGTCAGAATCCCAGTCCCTGTTATGGATTAATTGCAATCAGATAAAGGAGTGATTTCTGCCTCCCTCTTTCTTTGACTTTCCTCAGACTTGTAACCCTTTCCCTTCTCCCCTTTGTTCTTGGACTTGTCTCCATACATGGATCACGAGCTAGGCATGCACCATGGGTGAGACAGGATTGGATGTGTAATGATTGGAATGACGCCACCTACTGGAGACTTGCTGTGGGAAAGCTCCACCATGAGGAAAATGCCTCAGAGGCATTGTGGCTTTTCCTTGGTGTCAGGAAATGACGTTTGCTCATGGGTGCTGTCTATCAAGGCTACCAGCCAATCAACTTGAGGACCCTCCTATGGTCTGGGAGGAGACAGGAAGGAGGAAAGGGAGCCTGCGCAGAGAGCGCGGGGGCTTTTTGGCTTCCTGACTTGATGGTGGTGGCGGCAGAGGACTTCACAGGAAATTTGAGGAAAGATAGGAATGCCAGGCTGTTAGAATTCTGTTCTCAATCTTTTTCTTTCTATTTTCCAATAAACCCTTAAAAAGCTAAACTCGTTTTATCAGTGATTTTTAGTCAGTTTCCCCCAAAACTGGGGGAACAGATTAGAATCCACATTTAGAATCTTAAATTACACAGTTTGGCTGACCATGAAGAAGAAAACCGAACGTTCATCTTCTGATCTTCTAATTGGGTAAGATTTCCCCTCCCTTGTCCCCTTAAATTGGAAAGAACTACCAAGTATAGGCTATTTTAAATTTCAAATGGATCTTTTAAACATCCTAAGTACCCCTTTTCTAGCTTTACCTTCACTAATCAGAGATGTTGGCCAGTTTGAATTTGAATATATTTTTATTACTCTTTTTGGTTTTGTGGGGCTTTGTGGTGTGGTATGGAGAATTTGGCATGCCCTAGATAATGTTAGAATAAAGATGATTCCCTGGGATTCCCCATTAGGAAAGCTACTTATGGATTGGAATGAGGGAAAACTTAGACTAAATACAACCATGACCAGAGGAGAGCTTATCAGACTGTGTTTTATGTGGCATGAGGAATTACAGGAAGAATGGCCCAAATATGGGTCATTTGATCCCCAAACATTGAGGCATTTGCAAAGAACCCTAAGTAGATGTCCACCTGAACATTTACGTTATTGGAAAATCTGGGCCAGAGCAAGTGAAAATTATCATACTAAAAATATAAAACGAAGAAAATCCAGGCCCCAGTTTACATCTGAGTCTGCCACCCAAACTGAAACAATAAACTGGCAGAAAGACATGGCCTCCCAAACCGAAACGCCCAATAATACAACTAAATCCAAGGCCATTCAGACTGAAATTCCAAATGACCCAACTCTTATTCCCTCGCCCTCTACTTCCTCCATGCCAAACAAACAAATAAAGAAAGAAAGAAATGATTCCCCTGTAGAGGAGACAGAGAAAGTAAAAATTTTTCCCCTTCAAGAGATCCTCGCCCATGGTCAAAAAGGTACTATACGTAAGCTCAGACAATACACACCTTTTACACCCAAGGATTTGGCTTTATGGGGACAAAGCACTCCTAAATTTGATGAAGATCCCACAGCAGTTATCAGGCAGTTTAGAGCAATTTTTAGAGCATATCAGCCCACTTGGAATGATGTTACTGACCTTATGGAAATAATATTGTCCCCAGGAGAAAGAGCAGATATAGTAGCTGCAGCAAACAGCCTGGAAGCCACGGGAAAGGTTGATATTGGGTGGCCTATTCAAGACCCTGACTGGGACCCCAATAACCCTAAGCATTTTGATATGTTGAAAGATGCAAGGGAAACATTGCTGAAGGAAATGGAATCCTGTATTAGAAAGACTGATAACTGGCAAAAATTTATAGATATAGTTCAGGGACCTGATGAGAGACCTAATAGATTTTATGACAGGCTGTGTAAGTATGCCAGGCAATATGCTAGACTAGACCCATTAGACAGTAGAGACACCCATATTATCTGTTCTCATTTTGTAAACCAGTCATTACCAGAAATTCGGAAATATTTTAAAAAGCAATGTCCTGGGTGGAATAGTTTGAGTCCTGACAGACTTAAAGAAATAGCAACATATATTTATGAAGGAAATGAGAGAGAAGAAAGGAACAGACAGGACATTTTAGCTCCAGTACAGGAAACAACAGGGCAGAGAAACTGGAAAATTGAAAATCGTTATCAACCCCCTAAATTTTGCGAGTACTGCAAAAAACAAGGACACTTCTTGAGGGAATGTAGAACTAGAAAACAAGACCTTAAGAGGACAATGATCGAGAGCCTTGAGGAATTCTTTGGGGGAAATCGAAATCATTTTGGAAACTTTTATCAGAAAGGAAACAACCGGAGTAATTATAGGCCTTATTACAGGCAGAATCAAAATGGATATAAATCTTTTCAGGGGGATACAAAGAGACAGTATCAGAATAACCGTAGACCCTATCAGGGAGGAACAGAAGGACAGAACCAGAATCAGGGCAACCATGGACTCCCTCAAAGGGGGGCACAGGATTGACAAGAAGAAGGGGAGGAATGGAACAAAGATAATGAAAGCAACATATTCCCAGATCCGGATTTTTTGAATGCACTTGTGCCAGTCCATTCACCTCCCCAGAGTAATGAACCTCATGTGACCCTCAAAGTAGGGGATACCTATTATGACTGTTTACTAGACACAGGAGCTTCTAAATCAGTATTAATAAGCAAACCAGATGCTGGGTGTAGACCTGTAGGATTTTTGAATGTAGTAGGAGTCTCAGGAAAGAGCCAGAGAGTGGCAAAATTGAATCCTCGCATGGTATCTATGGGGCCCTTAACAGTAGAACATTCATTTTTACTCATGCCTGATGCCCCTGTAAATTTATTAGGTCGTGATCTCCTTTGTAAGCTTAGAGCAACCATATCTTGTGCTCCAGATGGGGCTGTCTCCCTACAATTGCCAGAGGATACTGTTCATTTATTACCAATTTTACTTACAGAAGCTCAAGGAACAGCAGGGGAAGTATCCAAAATCCCCTCTGACATTCCTGAGTCTTTATGGGCCTCATCCCCTAATGAGGTGGGGCTCCTTAAGTCTGCCATGCCTGTTACCTTTAAAGTTAAGGAGGGACCACCCCCCCTCCATTCCACAGTATCTATTGTCTAGGGAAGCAATAGAAGGGATCACCCCTATAATTGAGGCTTTGAAAAGCCAGGGTATTATTATTCCATGTCATCACTCTCCATGCAATACTCCCATTTTGCCAGTTAAAAAACCCAAGCCTGGGCCAGATGGTAAACCTGTTTATCGTTTTGTGCAAGATCTTAGAGCAATTAATAATTATGTTATCCCTAGACATGCTATAGTGCCTTCCCCTTCTACCATAATTTCTTCCATTCCCTATGAATCTACATGTTTCACAGTGGTAGACCTCTGCTCTGCCTTTTTCTCCATACCAGTACATGAGGACTTCCAATATTTATTTGCTTTTACCTGGAAAAATAGACAGTGGACCTGGACTAGACTCCCACAGGGATTTGTAGACAGTCTTACATTATTTTCCCAAATTAGATTGTGAGCTCACCCACCCTAGGTGCACATGGGAACATTCCTTTTCAAAGAGTACTATAAAAACCTAAAATATTGGGCATATCTTTGCAAGACTTAAATGTGTAATTGGTTTTTGCCTGTCCTCATGAGGATGTAATAAATCTGTCTCTGCTTGACTTGATGGTCTCCTAGAGTTATTTGGGTAAACTGAAGCAGTTTGTCCCAAACACTGTCTTTTGTTATCTTTGTCCATTTATTTGGTGCAAGGTGAAATCAAAGAGGGTTCTTTTGATGTGTATTTCTCTTTTGTGGAGACTTGGAACTGAAAAAATGTTCCAAATCTCTACAAGAGAAATGTACATGAAAACAACCCTCTTTGGTATATATATATATATATATATATTTATGTGTCTATGTGTATATATGTATATGTATTTGTGTATATGTGTATATATATGTATATACATACATACACACATGCAGATGTGTATATACAAAGCTTTATCAAAAGAATGTAAAATTACTAAGTTTTATATATATACATGCATACATACATGTGTAAATATATATATATATAAACTTAGTAATTTTACATTCTTTTTATAATGCTTTGTACCTATGTTTTGACCATTTTTCTATCAAGGGAATGACTTTTG
Organism: Dromiciops gliroides; assembly: GCF_019393635.1. NCBI lineage: Eukaryota > Metazoa > Chordata > Mammalia > Microbiotheria > Microbiotheriidae > Dromiciops > Dromiciops gliroides. The sequence goes on along the minus strand of NC_057862.1, from coordinate 296,450,504 downwards.
GTCTTATGGATTTCTATTAATTGTCTATATAGTTTGGATATCAAACCCTTATCAGAGATATTTGAAAAAAATTTCCCCCAGGCATTTGCTTCCTTTCTTATCTTATGAGTTCATTTTGTTTGTGCAAACATTTTTTTTTAATATTATTATTATTTTTTTTGCAGGGCAATGGCGGTTAAGTGACTTGCCCAGGGTCACACAGCTAGTAAGAGTGTCTGAGGCCGGATTTGAACCCGGGTACTCCTGAATCCAAGGCCAGTGCTTTATCCACTGCACCACCTAGCTGCTCCTGTGCAAACATTTTTTAATTTCTTGAGTAACAAGGGCCGTCCCCACCCCTTGCACCCCCAATAACATGGGGGTATCATTGTCTGGCTCAAAGAGAAGCAAAATAGACATCTCTAGACTCTTCTTCCCCTACCCTTCTCTAAAAGGAGACTTTATTTCTTGCCATAAGGGAAAGCAGGAGGTTGAGATTGGAGGCCACTCTGCTCTGGCTAAGAATTATATCTATCTGTTCCCTTAAATATTGTTAGTCTAGGGGATATGGTTTTCAGGTTCAACAAGAGACAGAGTCCTAGGTCTCACCCAAGGGGAAATTCCCCATGGTCTTTAGTGTAGCAAGCTAGGAAATGGGACATAATAGGAACAATCAGCTCTTCGCATCTCAGCTTCTTCCCAGAATCTTTTCCTTCAGCAACCTGTAGTAGGCTTAGCATCTTTCATCTTCTCTCTTGAAGATGTAACTCAGAAGTGCTGAATCTGAAGAGACTCAGAGACTTGAAGAGAACCTGAAAAGAACTGCAGAGCCCAAAGAAACTCTTGAGCTCAGAGAAGATCCAAAGAAAACTAATGCGTTTTTCTGTCCTCTCTATCTCTGTCTCTCTCTGTGTCTCTGTCACTGTCTCTCTCATTCTTGTTCTTGCCAACTCCACCCATCCTCTCAGACAGGGCATGGAATTCATCTCCACCAGTGAAAGGACAGTCCCATACCAATGGACTCTGGGACTGAAGTTACACTTATAACTAAAATAATTTTATCTTCTATAATTGTTTCTTGTTTTTTTTTTCTTTAAAAAGTATTTTATTTTTTCCAATTACATGTAAAGTCAATTTTTAACATTCATTTATCCCTTGTTGCTTTTTTTTTTTTTTTGGCAGGGGCAATGAGGGTTAAGTGACTTGCCTAGGGTCACACAGCTAGTAAGTGTCAAGTGTCTGAGGCCAGATTTGAACTCAGGTCCTCCTGAATCCAGGGCTGGTGTTTTATCCATGGCATCATCTAGCTGCCCCCTATCCCTTGTTTCTTACGAATTCATCTCTCATCTATAGCTATGAAAGGTATATGAACTTTACTTCTACTATTTTAATAGTGTAACTCTTAATATCCAAATTATGTAACCATTTTGAATTTATTATGTAATATGCTATAAGAAATACAATGTTTTTCTATTATAGTATCCTACCTGTGGTATAAAGGCATTGGGTCAGTATCAGGGAAGATACACACACATGCATACATATACACACACATGTAATAATTGTATATAATGATTATATATTATGGTATCCTATTTTACATGCACACATACATATACACATATGTGTGTATGTGTATAAATGTGTATGTATGTATGTATGTATATATATTTGCCAGAATGATTAGCAAAATATAGATGATTTTTGGATTAGCCAATGTTTTATATTATCTGTTCTTTTTCCTCTAGTATATTAGTATGTATTATTGAGGGCTAATTTCATCAACCATATGTTAGGCTATGTGTCAGTTCATATGCCTAAATAAGCTAGTCTGAAAGTAGATATTTGGTCCCTGCCCAAGTACAGAGAAAAGACTGATTTAAATCTCAAAAAGCAATGAAGTTAACAATTTAATCAATAAACACTTAAGTACCTAACATATCTAAGGCCTAGTAATAAAAAAATTTTACATTTATATTAAATTTAACAATACTGATATCAATTTTTTAGTTTTTAATTTTTTCTGATATCAATTTTTAAAAGTACTTTATTAAATAAACTAGTAAAAAATAATGAAATTAATTTTTAAAAACACCACTTTGCTGATTTCAAACAACAATGATAATGTAATTTATTTGACTGAAACTCTCTCCCAATCTAGAAAGCAGAGTGACTGTCTGGCTTCTCAGATCACCATTATCACCATAATCAGCAGCCATCTGTTCCTAATCCTAATTGGAGATCCTGGGTTAGGCATGGTGAAAGACAAAGAAGAATAATTCAATTCAAATTCATCTGACATTTATTAAATTCAATGCCCATTCACATATTCAAAGAGCAATTTACCCAGAGGGAATTATACAGCTTCATCCATCCTAGACTTCCATCAGCTCTATGTAAAGTGGGACTAGAAACAAAAGGAAAGAGAGGAAGAAGTCAGCGGTAGTGAGAAGAAGAGGAGTGATACAGAAGGACTTGAGGGTTGTAGAAAGCCTCATCAGCCAAGCCCGAGAAACTGATGGACTGGCTGTCATGATGTTGGAGAGAGTAAAAGGAGAAGGAAGAGGGAAGGAGAGAAAGAGAGAGAGAGAGACAGACAGAGAGACAGAGAGAGACAGAGACAGAGACACAGAGAGACAGAAAGAGAGACAGAGAGACAGAAAGAGAGAAAGAGACAGAGACAAAAAGAGAGGGAGGGAGAAGGAGAAAGGGAGAGGGAGAGACAGAGAGATATGAAGAGAGACAGAGAGAGAAAGGGAGAGAGAAGGGGAAAGAAGAGAGAAGAGAGAGAGACAAAAAGAGAGATGGAGGGAGAGGGAGGTGGGAGAGAGAGAGGGAGAAGGAGAGAGGAAGAGACAGAGAGACAGAGAAACAGAAGGAGAAAGGAAAACAGAGGCAGAAAGAGAGAGAGAGATACCACTATCATCCCTCTCCTTTACATAGGCAGAGTGCCACAGGTGTGAGGCAGGGCCTCTGCCAGAGGAGTTTTGCTCTTTGGGATTCTCAGGATATCCTTTGGAACTAATGGTTGCTCAATCAAGGATTTCTGTTTTGTTTCACTCTTTTTAAGAAGAATTTACTTTATTATGTCATATACTGGAGGATTAGAAGGAGGGAACCCACCATTATGTCCTAGGTGTATCATTTTGTCCTTGTGTTGGAGGGACCTGATACCTGGATGGGGGTGGGTACCTCACTCAAAGAATTGGATACTCAGAAAATCTTGTAAAATTAAAATAGATTTATTAGGAGAGAGAAGTATCTGTCTGGGAGACAGAATCACTGTGGAGACTGTCTAGCTCAGTAAAAGAAGAGCTGGTCTTTTGTATATTTATAAACAAAAGCTGTATGCAAAACAACTGGAAAAGAAACAACTGGGAAGGAGTGCCTGGATATGAATAGCATCCACCCATATCAATATATCATCTTTGTTGCTTGCAGATGTATCTTTGTTCTTGGCCACACCATATTCCTGAGATTGGAGGCAGAGATGCTTTTCCCTTGGGAAAGTTTAAGGATTCCTTGGGGATTGGGGTCTCTTGCCCCACAACACCAGGTTTCCTAGGTTAGGACTGTGAACCCAAGTGAAAACTCAAAGTGTATTTAGACCCTTCATGTTATCATCATCATCATCATCAAAATTGATGTTTATGTAGTTCTTTAAGTTTTGCCAAATATTTTACACACACTATGCCACTTGAGACACAACAACCCTTGGAGGTAGGTGCTATTATTTCCCTCATGTTATAGATGAGAAAACTGAGGTTTAGAGAAACTCAAGTGTCTTGTCCAGGGTTAATCAACTAGAAAGTACCTGAGGAGGGTCTTTCTTAGGAAATGCATTGCTTTATCTGGTGCTGTATGGCTTCCTTCCTGGAAGAATCACATATAGAAGGATTATATATTCAAAGCCTTAGGGCAGACTGTGTATAAGACACTGTCTTTGCCCCTGAAGGACTCTAGCTGGGGATGTAGGACTTGTGCATCTGATGATAATTATCAGCTTCTCTATAACTTCCTCCCTCTAAAACCAAGCAGAATAATCTAATCCCTATATGACAGCTTCACAAATACTAGAAGACCAACATCATGTCGGCCCTGAGTTTTCTATTCTTAGGTTAAACAAGTTTAACTTCAGGAATGTTCTGAAGCCAAGCTCAGCCCAACCAGCTTGGGAGAGCTGATTGTTAAATTTTTAGCTTGAGCATTTACATCTCAGATATCAGAAAATGCCACAAATCAGGACTTGATTTGTTGTTTTGTAGATTGTCTAGATTTAAGAAAATTATGGAGAAAATGTTAGCAATGCAATTTAAACTTCTAATTATCATATCCATACATTTTTTTTTTCCAGAGGGCTAGCTGTTAAACATTTGCCAGCACATCTATGCCCAGCTACTTCAACTCACCTTACTATATAATATGATCTCGAGGCTCTTCACCAACCTAGTTAGATTTCTCTGTATACTCTACAAGCTTCTTGATGTTTTTTGCCAAAATGTGATATTTAGAACTAAACATAGTATTGTATGTGTGATCTTACTATACTGCCCAGTATTTGTTGTTTGACCAAGCTGTGGTACAATGAGACCATCACTTTGGAACAATAGTCCTCTTTTTGGTTTGTTTTTTGGGGGCAGGGCAATGAGGGTTAAGTGACTTGCCCAAGGTCACACAGCTGGTAAATGTCAAGTGTCTGAGGCCGGATTTAAACTCAGGTCCTTCTGAATCCAGGGCCGGTGCTTCATCCACTGCACCACCTAGCTGCCCACAGTAGTCCTCTTTTAACAAAACCCAAGATTATAATAGATTTTTTTGACTGCCATCTCATACTGTTGGCTTACATTGAACTTGAAATCCCCTCAAACCTCCTAATATTTTCCAGATAGTCTGCTATCTTACCACACTTCCTCCAGATTGTTCTCATGACATTGTTTTTTTGAATTGAAATGTAAGATTTCGTATTCATTCATATCCAAGGTAATCATTACATTTGGTCCAAATTGACCTGTTGAAATCTTCTTTGGATTCTAACTTTGTCATTCCAACTATTAACTATCCTTCCAAGCTTTGTGTCATCTGTAAACTTGATAAAGATGCAGTTTATAAATTTATCCAAGAATTCACAAAAATGTTAAACAGGACAGATCCCTTAGTTACGCTATTAGAGACATCCCTTGAAGTCGACATTTAGTCAGTAAGGACTATTTTTGTCATTCAGTTGTTCTGTCCTGTCTGACTTTTCATGATTCCATGGACCACAGCACACCAGACCCTCCTTTTGAAGTCTGTCCAAGTTCATGTTTATTGTTTCCATGATCCATTCCATCCTCTGCCATCCCTTTATCCTTTTGCCTTCAATCTTTTCCAACATCAGGGTCTTTTCCAATGAATCCCATTTTCTTTTTTTGTTTGTTTTGTTGTTGTTGTTGTTGTTTTAATAAAGTATTTTATTTTTTTTCCAGTTACATGTGAAGATAGTTCTCAACTTTTGTTTATACAAGCTTTCCAATTTCAGATTTTTCTCCCTCCCGCCCCTCTCCCCTAGATAGCAGGTAATCTGATATAGGTTATATATGTGTGTGTGTGTGTGTGTGTGTGTGTGTATGTATATAATAACATTAAACATATTTCTGCATTAGTTATGTTATAAGAGAAAAATCAGAGCAATGACGAAAAAACTCAAAATAGAAAAACGACAGCACCAAAACCAAAAGAAATAGTATGGTTCAATCAGCATCTATACTCCACAGTTCTTTTTTTTTTTTTCCCCTGGATTTGGAGATCCTTTTCCATTATGAGTCCCCTGGAACTCTTCTGTACCATTGCATTGGTGAGAATAATATAGTCCATCACAGTAGATCAACACACAATATTGATGATACTGTGTACAATGTTCTTCTGGTTCTGGTCATCTTACTCATCATCAGCCCACACAAGACCCTCCAGGTTTCTCTGAACTCCTCCTGCTCATCATTTCTTACAGCACAATAGTATTCCATTACATTCATATACCACAACTTGTCCAGCCATTCCCCAATTGATGGGCACCCCCTCAACTTCCAATTCCTTGCCACCACATAAAGAGCAGCTATAAATATTTTTGTACATGTGGGTCCTTTTCCCTTTTCTATGATCTCTTTGGGAAAAAGACCCAAAAGTGATATTGCTGGGTCAAAGGGTATGCACAGCTTTATAGCCCTTTGGGCATAATTCCAAATTGTTCTCCAGAATGGTTGGATAAGTTCACAGCTCCACCAACAATGCATTAGTGTTCCAACTTTCCCACAGTTTCTCCAACATTCATTATTTTCCTTTTTTGTCATTTTAGCCAATCTGATAGGTGTGAGGTGGTACCTCAGAGTTGTTTTAATTTGCATCTCTCTAATCATTAGTGATCTAGAGCATTTTTTCATATAGGAATAGATAGCTTTGATTTCTTCATCAGAAAACTGCTTGTTCATATCCTTTGACCATTTCTCAATTGGGGAATGACTTGTATTCTTATAAATTTGATTTGGTTCCCTATATATTTTAGAAATTAGGCCTTTATCAGAAGCACTAGCCATAAAAATTGTTTCCCAGCTTTCTGCCTCCCTTCTAATTTTGGATTGCTTCTGTTTGTACAAAACCTTTTTAATTTAATGTAATCAAAATCATCCATTTTGCATTTTATAATATTCTCTATCTCTTGTTTGGTCATAAAATGTTCTCCTTTCCAAAGATCTGAAAGGTAGACTATTCCTTTCTCTCCTAATTTACCTATGGTATCACCTCTTATGTCTAAATCATGTATCCATTCTGACCTTATTTTAGTATAAGGTGTAAGATGTTGGTCTATGCCTAATTTCTGCCATAATATCTCCTAGTTTTCCCAGCAGTTTTTGTCAAATACTGAGTTCCTATCCCAGAAGCTGGAGTTTTTGGGTTTATCAAACACTACATTGCTAGTGTCATTTACTACTGTGTTTCCTGTGCCTAGCCTGTTCCATTGATCCTCCATTCTATTTATTTTTCTTTCTTTCTTCCTTTTTTTTTTTTTTTTTTGGTGAGGCAATTGGAGTTAAGTGACTTGCCTTAGATCACACAGCTAGTAAGTGTTAAGTCTCTGAGACCAGATTTGAACTCAGGTCCTTCTGACTTCAGGGCTGGTGCTCTATCCACTGCGCCACCTAGCTGCCCCCTCCACTCTATTTCTTAGCCAGTACCAGATAGTTTTGATGACTGCCACTTTATAGTAAAGCTCCAGGTTTGGTACCGCTAACCCACCTTCCTGTGAATTTTTTTTTCATTATTTCCCTTGATGTTCTTGACTTTTTGTTTTTCCAGATGAATTTTGTTATTATTTTTTCTAGCTCCATAAAATAATTTTTGGGTTGTCTGATTGGTATGGCACTGAATAAGTAAATTAATTTAGGTAGAATTGTCATTTTTACTATATTAGCTCTGCCTATCCATGAGCAATTGATATCTTTCCAGTTATTTAGATCAGATTTTATTTGTGTGAAGAATGTTTGGTAATTGTGTTCATAGAGTTTCTGGGTTTGTCTTGGAAAGTAGACTCCCAAGTATTTTATATTATCTACCATTACTTTAAATGGAATTTCTCTTTCTATCTGTTGCTGCTGGACTTTTTTGGTCATGTATAGAAACGCTGATGATTTATGTGGATTTATTTTATATCCTGCTACTTTGCTAAAGGTGTTAATTGTTTCTAGTAATTTTTGAGTTGATTCTCTAGGATTCTCTACATATACCATCATATCATCTGCTAAGAGTGATAGTTTTGTTTCCTCCTTGCCTATTCTAATTCCTTTAATTCGTTTTTCTTCTCTGATTGCTAAAGCTAACATTTCTAGTACAATATTAAATAATAGGGGTGATAATGGACATCCCTGTTTCACCCCTGATCTTATTTGGAAGGCCTCTAACTCATCTCCATTGCATATAATGCTTGCTGATGGTTTTAGGTAGATACTGTTTATTATTTTAAGGAAAGCTCCACCTATTCCTAAGCTCTCTAGTGTTTTTATTGGGAATGGGTGCTATATTTTGTCAAAAGCTTTGTCTGCATCTATTGAGATAATCATATGACTTTGGTTAGTTTTCTTATTGATGTGGTTGATTATGTTAATAGTTTTCCTAATGTTGAACCAGCCCTGCATTCCTGGTATAAATCCCACCTGGTCATAGTGTATTATCCTGGTGATCACTTGCTGTAATCTCCTTGCTAATATCTTATTTAAGATTTTAGCATCAATATTCATTAGGGAAATTGGTCTATAATTTTCTTTCTCTGTTTTTGCTTTGCCTGGTTTTGGTATCACCACCATATTTGTATCATAAAACGAATTTGGTAGAACTCCTTCTTCACCTATTTTTCCAAATAATTTGTATAATATTGGAATTAATTGTTCTTTAAATGTTTGGTAAAATTCACCTGTAAACCCATCTGGCCCTGGGGAATTTTTTCTTAGGGAGTTCATTAATGGCTGGTTCAATTTCTTTTTCTAATATGGGGTTATTTAAGAATTTTATTTCCTCTTCAGTTAACCTGGCAGTTTGTATTTTTGTAAATATTCATCCATTTCATCTAGATTGTCAAATTTATTGGCATACAGTTGGGCAAAATAATTCCTAATTATTGATTTAATTTCCACTTCATTGGTGGTAACATCACCCTTTTCATTTTTGATACTGGTAATTTGGTTTTCTTCTTTCTTTTTTTTAATCAAATTAACCAATATTTTATCTATTTTATTGTTTTTTTCATAAAACCAGCTCTTAGTTTTATTGATTAATTCTATAGTTTTCTTGCTTTCAGTCTTATTAATTTCTCCTTTAATTTTCAGGATCTCTAGTTTAGTATCTAATTGGGGATTTCTAATTTGTTCTTTTTCTAGCTTTTTAAGTTGCATGCCCAATTCATTGATCTCCTCTTTCTCTTTTTTATTCATGTAAGCAGTTAGAGCTATAAAATGTCCCCTAAGCACTGCTTTGGCTGCATCCCATAGATTTTGGTATGTTATCTCATTATTGTCATTCTCTTGGATATAGTTATTGATTGTTTCTATGATTTGTTGTTTGACCCATTCATTCTTTAGAATGAAATTATTTAGTTTCCAATTGATTTTCAGTTTACTTTTCCCTGGCTCTTTCTTACATGTAATTTTTATTGCATCATGATCTGAGAAGGATGCATTTACTATTTCTGCCTTTCTACATTTGACTATGATGTTTTTGTGCTCTAATACGTGGTCAATTTTTGAAAATGTGCCATGTACTGCTGAGAAAAAAGTTATATTCCTTTCTATCCCCATTCAATTTTCTCCAGACATCTATCATGTCTAACTTTTCTAGTAATCTATTCACCTCTTTCACTTCTTTCTTATTTATTTTTCAGCTAGATTTATTTAATTCTGAGAGGGGGAGATTCAGATCCCCCACTAGTATAGTATTACTGTCTAATTCCTCTTGTAACTCATTTAACTTCTCCTCTAAGAATTTGGATGCTATACCACTTGGCGCATACATATTTAATATTGATATTATTTCATTCTCTATAGTACCTTTTAGCAAGATGTAGTTTCCTTCCTTATCTCTTTTAATGAGATCTATTTTTGCCTGTGCTTTGTCTGAGATAAGGATTGCTACCCCTGCTTTTTTTACTTTAGCTGAAACATAATATATTCTGCTCCAGCCTTTTACCTTTACTCTGTGTGTATCTCTCTGCTTCAAATGTGTTTCTTGTAAGCAGAATATTGTAGGATTCTGGTTTTTAAACCACTCTGCAAATTTGCTTCCGTTTTATAGCAGAGTTCATCCCATTCACATGCACAGTTATTATTACTGTCTATTGCCTTCTATCCTATTTACCCCTTTGTACTTTTTCCCCCTTCTTTCACCCTATTCCTCCTCACTGCCATTTTGCTTCTTACCCCTGCCTCCTCCAATCTGCTCTCCCTTTTTATCACCCCCTCCCTTTTCTTTACCCTTTTCTCCCTTGCTTTTGTCCTCCCTTCTATCAGTCCCCCCTTTCCCTTCCCCTTTTACTTCCCTAAAGAATGAGCTAAGTTTCTTTATCCCAATGAACATGTATGTTATTCCCTCTTTGAATCCAATCTGATGAGGGTAGGGTTGAAACAATGTTCACCCCTCCTTTCTTTCCCTCTATTGTAATAGGTTTTTTTTCACCTCTTCATATGATGTAATTCACCCTATTCCATCTCCCCTTTCCTCTCCTCCCCATAGACTCCCTTTTTAACCCCTTAATTTTCTTTGTATCATCACATCAGAGATAATTTATATTTATACCCTCTGTGTATAGTCCTTCTCTCTACCCAAATACATTTACAGTTCTTAAGAGTTAGGAGTATTATCTTCCTGTGTAGGGATATAAACAGTTTAACCTAATTGAGTAACTTTTTTCCCCCCCTGTTTACATTTTTAAACTTCTCTTGAGTCTTGTATGTTAAGATCAAATTTTCTATTCAGTTCTGGTCTTTTCATCAGGAAACACTGAAAGTCCCCAATGTCATTGAATGTCCATTTTTTCCCCTGAAAGAGAATGATCAGTTTTGCTGGGTAATAGGTTCTTGGCTGCAATCCAAGCTCCTTTGCCTTCTGGAATATCATATTCCAAGCCTTGCGGTCCTTTAATGTTGATGCTGCCAGGTCCTGAGCAATCCTGACCGTGGCTCCATGATACTTGAATTGCTTTTTTTTGGCTGCTTGGAGTATTTTCTCCTTCACCTGATAATTCTGGAATTTGGCTACAATATTCCTTGGAGTTTTCCTTTTGGGGTCTCTTTCAGGAGGTGATTGGTGGATTCTTTCAATGATAATTTTATCCTCTGATTCTATAATATCAGGGCAGTTCTCCTTAATAATTTCCTGGGGGCAGCTAGGTGGTGCAGTGGATAAAGCACCGGCCCTGGATTCAGGAGTACCTGCATTCAAATCCAGCCTCAGACACTTAACACTTACTAGCTGTGTGACCCTGGGCAAGCCATTTAACCCCCATTGCCCCACCAAAAAAAAAAAATTCCTGGAATATGGTGTCTAGATTCTTTTTCTGATCATGGCTTTCAGGCAGTCCAATGATTCTCAGATTGTCTCTCCTGGATCTGTTTTCCAGATCAGTTGTCTTTCCAATGAGGTATTTCATATTTTCTTCTATTTTTTCTTTCTTTTGATTCTGCTTGACTAATTCCTGGTGTCTCATGGATTCCTTATCTTCCAAATGTCCAATTTTAATTTTTAAGGCATTGTTTTCTTCAGTGAGATTATGCACCTTTTTTTCCATTTGGCCAGATGAACTTTTAAGGAGTTGTTTTCTGCAGTCAATCTTTGTGCTTCCTTTTCCAAGCTGCTGATTCTTTTCTCATAGTTTTCTTGTTTTGCTTTCATTTCTCTCCCTGTTTTTTCTTCTACCTCTCTCAATTGATTTTTTGTTTTTGTTTTTTTGTGAGGCAATGGGGGTTAAGTGACTTGCCCAGGGTCACACAGCTAGTAAGTGTCAAGTGTCTGAGGCCGGATTTGAACTCAGGTACTCCTAAATCCAGGGCTGGTGCTTTATCCACTGCGCCACCTAGCTGCCCCTCAATTGATTTTTAAAATCCTTTTTGAGCTCTTCCAGGAAGGCTTTTTGTTCTTGTGACCAATTCACCTTCCCTCTTGAGGCTTCACATGTAGGCAATTTGAGGGTATAGTCCTCAACTGAGTTTGCGTTTGCCTCTTCCCTGTTGTTACAGAAGCTCTCAATGGAGAGGGCTCTTTTTTGCTTCTTACTCATTATTGCAGCTTATTTATTTATTTTTTAAGTTGAGGCCTGCTCTGGGGGCACCAGGGTCCCTGTTTTGAGCTTCTTGTGCTGGAGTATAGGTGCTGTGTCACCAGCTTTTTACACTGAGGCCTTTATGGGTTGTGGAGTTCCCCTACCCTGCACTTCCTGTCTGAGCATGCTGGGATCAATGGGCCTAATTGTGCTTATCCTGTTTGTGGCCCTCCACCTGGCAACTTGCCCTCTCGGCTGGTGCAGGTAGGTTTTTCTGCTGTCCTGCTGGGCCACCAGATTTTTGAGCCAGGATCCAGGGACCTCAGTTGCTCGGCTGTGGCCCACAGCTTCCTGTTGACTTTCCCTGACCCCCTCGGCGCTGGGCTGCTGCCCTGCGCTGGGCCTCCCTTTTGCCTGAGTCAGACGGACCTTTCCTGAAGTTTACTAAACTATCTCTGGTTGGAAGACTGTCTCTGTCTCTTTGCAGGTTCTATAGTTTCAGAATCTGTCCAGAGGCTTGATTTAATGTTCTTTTTGAGGAAACAGAAGGAGAGCTCAGGCAGCTTGTTGATTCCTCTCTGCCATCTTGGCCCCATTTTCTTATTATGTGACCAAAGAATTTAAGCTTCAGCTTCAGTATTTAACTTTCCGGTGAACATTCTGAATTAATTTAAACATTGACTGATTTGATCCTCTTGCTGTTCAAGGAACTCTCAAAGGTCTTCTCCAACACCACAATTCAAAAGCATTGATTCACCAGTGCTCAGCTTTCCTTATAGTTCAACTCTCACAGCCATACATTGCTACTAGGAAAACCATAGTTTTGGAGGCAGCCAGGTGGCACAGTAGATAAAGGACTGACCTTGGACTCAGGAAGGCCTGAGTTCAAATCCAGCCTCAGACACTTGACACTTACTAGCTGTGTGACCCTGGGCAAGTCACTTAACCCTCATTGCCCTGCAAAACCAAAACCAAACCAAACCAAACAAAAAAACCCAGAACCCATAGCTTGGACTAGATGGATCTTTGTCAGCAAGGTGATGTCTCTGTTTTTTTAGTACACTGTCCATCTAGATTTACCATAGCTTTCCTTGCAAGGAACAAGTATCTTTTAATTTCATGGCTTCAGTCACTGTCTGCAGTGGGGTCTTTGAACCCAAGATCAGTTCAGAATATACCTTACTATATATTATCACCTAGTCTACATCTCCTTATCTTGTCCATAAGGACAGCATTAGAGACTTCATTAAATAATTTGCTGAAATCAAGGTAATCTGTGTCTACACCAATCACCTACCTGACTGACCCTTCTAATAATACTGTCAAAAAAGGAAATGAATTTAGTTTGGTCAAGTCGTGCTGGCTCTTTGCAATGACCGTTTCCTTTTTACGATGCTAGATAATGATATCATTAATTCTATATTCTAAAATTGTTTCCAGGAATCAAAGTCACCCACATATGGTTTGCAGACTTTACTCTCTTTTCTTTTTTGAAAAGTACAACATTTGGAGATGAAGAATCCTATAGAATCTCTCCTGTTCTTTCAGAGATTACTGATAGAGTCTCAGCCATCACACCTGCCAGTTCTCTTAGCATCCTTGCATATAGCTTGGTCTTGCCCCATTGAAGACAACCAAGTTTTCTCTTACTACTGCACTACTTACCTTAGTTTTTAACTCCCTATTAGTCATTTTTATTCCATTCTTTTCAGTCCAAAGTCCACTCTTCTTGGCAGAAAAAAGCAGAAACAAAGTCAGGGGTGAGGAGGCCCATCTTCTTTCCATTGTCCATCATCATTTTCCTATCCACTCCAAGCAGTAGCTTTATTTCTCCTTCTTCGGTCTTCCTCTTCTTCCTGACATTGGTATTTTTGTTGTCCTTAGCTTTTCTTGCCATTTTCAACTCATTCTGGGTCTTCAGCTCCTAGCATTACAATTTTTCCAGGACTGTGTTATGCTTTCACATTCATCTAATAGTAGCTGTTCTTCCTTTTACCACCTACCTTTTTTTTTTTTTTTTTTTTTTTTTTTAGCGAGGCAATTGGGGTTAAGTGACTTGCCCAGGGTCACACAGCTAGTAAGTGTTAAGTATCTGAGGCCAGATTTGAACTCAGGTACTCCTGACTCCAGAGCCGGTGCTCTATCCACTTTGCCACCTAGCTGCCCCTATCACCTACCTTTTAAAGATCTAAGTGTGCCAATGAGTTCCCTACTCAAGGTTTCATTGAGGAATCACCCTGAGAGTAGCAGCCAGGACCTCGGGTTTGAAATGATTCCAAAGTTGTAGCTGAGTCTTAGGTTTTCTCTATTGGGCTCCAGGTATGGAAGCATCAGATGTCAGAGTTTAAAGGGATCTTAACATATGAACTCCATCTGATCCATCCTCTGTGCATGATTATGGATCTCTGTGCATTGAAACATACAAGGTCAGAGTTCAAAGGTTCATAAAACAACAAATTATAAAACGATGTTAATTCTCAGAAACATAGAACATAATATCTAACTTGGAAGGAGCCTTAGAATGTAAAATATATGTCAGATTTAGAGGGTCCTTAGAATCATAGGGGATTTCTTGGATGGCCTCTGGGGGGGTGGAGAATACTAGATTTGGAATTAGACAACCAGGATATGATGACTGCTTTTCTATTTCTTTACTACCTGAGTGACCTTAGACAAGTCACTCAGTTTTCTCGTCAGTAAAATGAGAGAAGTGGACTCTAAGTCATATGACTTTCCAGAAGGAATTTAGAATATTATAAAACACATAACAAGATGGGGAGAAGGGCAAGGGCCAGCTAACTTATTTGACCTTTTATAGTCTTTCTCAAGGCCGGCTCTCTAGGGGCAGGCAGATCAGTGGGGGCAAGAAGCTTCTGGGTGTGAGAGTGGTGAGCTGCTGACTGCTCACCTCGTGGGATTACTCATTGACAATGTTCCTGGAATTGTTTTTGCTTCTCCATTCCCACCCACCAGGGCATACACCCGCCTTTGTGTATATAAATCCCTAAGGGAAGTAGAGAACGCACTATCTCTATGCTAAGGACTCAATTTCTGGCCAACTGAAAAGATCCTGCCCCTGGGGTTGAACCTCTAGGATTCTCTCTTCTGAACAGGAAACAAAAGACAGCCCTCTAGATTGCTGATGGATTTCATTGCTGGAGCCATTGGAGGTAAAAAAAAAAAAAAGAAAAAGAAAGAAAGAAAGAAAGAAAAAAAGAAAAGAAAAGAAAAAAGAAAGAAAGAAAGAAAAATAAATAAAGAGTAACTGAGAACAGTCTGTTAGGTAGAGTCCTGAGCAGTATTTGCATGGAAGGCGTTGGATTGTGTGGAGAGAATTAAGATCCAAGGAGTTTACCTGATGTTTCATAGTTTGCCAAGACCCTTTGGGTAACGATCATATCAAGCAATTGGTTTGATGCTTGATTTAGGATTATGGAATGAAGAATATCAGAGCTTAAAAGGGAATGTTCTCCCTCCTCATTTCTGCCTCTGGGCTTCCTTGACTTCCTTCAAGTCCCTGCTAAAATCCCACCTTGTACAGGAAGCCTTTCCTATCCCTCTTAATTCTAGTGCCTTCCCTCTGTTGACTATCTCCAGTTTATCTTGTCTATAGTTTTTTTTTTTAGTAAGGCAATTGGGGTTAAGTGACTTGCCCAGGGTCACACAGCCCGTAAGTGTTAAGTGTCTGAGGCTGTATTTGAACTCAGGTACTCCTGAATCCAGGGCTGGTGCTCCATCCACTGCGCCATCTAGCTGCCCCTATAGTTTGTTTTCACATGGTTGTTGGCATGTTGTTCCCCCATTAGACTGGGCAACTTGAGAGAAGAGACTGTCTTTTGCCTTTTTTAAAAAAATTCTTAGCACATAGCATAGTGCCTGGCACAGAGTTGGCACTTAATAAATGATTATTAACTGACTTAGAAACACAGAATATAGAATGTCAGAACTAGAAGAAGCCTTAGAAGTCACAAAATATAGAATGTTAGAGATGGAAGGGGTCTTAGTGCCTGCAGACTTTACAGATCAAGGAATTGAGGTCAGCAAGTGAAACATTGGTATCATTTGTGTGGAAAGCCTGTTGGGTTGGTAGCTAGGACACCTGGCCTCTGGTTTCTTCTCTGCCACCAATTCAGCGCGTTCCCCATGACAACTCATTCCTCTCTAGGCTTCAGTTTTCTCTTCTGTGGAATGAATGGGGTGGTTTGGCTAAGTGATCTTTAAGATCCCTCCTAGCTCCGATTGTATATGAGACCATGAATATCTATCCTATACAGCTTGCTTAGGAATATAAGACATTTAACACGTTAGTGCATACATAGCCTTGTTTGTCTGTGGCCCCTTCTGAACTTCCTTCTGCTTTCTTCTGGGAATTTTTTAATGTTTCATTAATTCTTTTCCTTTTCCTTCTCTCCTTCTCCTCCTTCTCTTCCTCACTCCCCACTACAATTCTCCCCTTCCAAAAGCTTTATTTTGCTTATTTCTATTTTGCTTATTTTGCTTATTTGCTTCATTCAAAAGAAAGTCCTTCTTGGTAATGAATGAATAGAAATAAGCAAAATAAATTCACACATTGGTTGTGTCTGAAAAATGTAAGTTTTAACACCAAACCTATAGTCTATGGCCTCCTCTCTGCTGAGGGGTGGGAGGGCATCAGTCTGCTGTAGTCATGATTGGTCATTGCTCTGATCAAATTCTGAAGTCTTTCAAAGTTGTTTGTTGTTGTTGTTGTTTTTTGCGGGGCAATGAGGGTTAAGTGACTTGTCCAGGGTCACACAGCTAGTAAGTGTCAAGTGTCTGAGGCCATATTTGAACTCGGGTCCTCCTGAATCCAGGGCCAGTGCTTTATCCATTGTGCCACCTAGCTACCCCCTCTTTTGTCACTTCTTAAAGCACAATAATATTCTATTGCATATATTCTGTCATTCCTCAGTTGATAGACGACCCATTGATTTCCAGTTTGGGGGCTTGAGAAAAAGTGTTGCTATAGATGTTTTTGTACATATAGGCCCTTTCCCTCTTTCTTTGATCTCTTTAGGGAATACATGCCTAATATTATTAATGAGTTCAAAGGATATGGGGAGTTTAATGAATTTTGAAGTATAGTTCTAAATTGCTTTCTAGAATGGTTCGACCAATTCATAGCTCTATCAACAGGACATCAGTGTACCTATCCTTCCATAGCCCCTCCAACAATTCAGATAGCATCTTTCTTAAATCCTATCATAACTAGTTGGTACAGTAGATAGAGTGCCGGGTATGAAATCAGGAAGACATCTCCCTGAATTAAAATCTGACCTCAGACACTTACTAGCTGTGTGACCTTGGATAAGTCACTTAATCCCATTTGCCTCAGTTATTCATCTGTAAAGTTAGCTGGAGAAGGAAATGGCAAACCACTCCAGTATATTTGCCAAGAAAACCCCAAATGGGGATATGATGAGTCAGGCATGACTGAAACAACTGAAAAACAATAAACCACATCATCTATCCATGGTACTTCTCTATAACCCAGCTAAAGAAGGTAAAAGGGAAAAAAAGACGGGCAGATATATCCTCACTTCCCAACTATATAAACTGAAGTGAAGCTAGACTTCTTTAATAACAGCAATAGTAATTGTGATGATGTCAATGGTGATGATGATGGTAATATTTGATATCTAGATAATGCTTTACAGTTTCCAAAATATTTCAGAGTCTACAAAGCAAGTTCATATTTTTTATTTAATTTGATCCTCACTACAGCCCTGTGTAGAAGACAAACCAATCCATTTGAAGAAGACCTAGGGATTTTAATAGATTACTCAAGATGAGTCAACAATTTGTCATGGTAAAAGAGCTAATGTGATTTGGGATTACATTAATAGAAACATAATGTCCAAAATGAGGAAAGTGGTAGTCAGGCTATTCTCTGCCCTGATCAAATCTCATCTGGAGTTTGACATTTATTTGGGGGTATCATATTTGAGAAAGGCCATTGGCAAGATGGAGTATGTCCAGAGAAGGTGACCAGGGTGGTAAGGAGGACTCAAAAACTATGGCATATGAGGATAAACTAAAGTAATTTGGGATTTTAAGCTGATAAAAGAGAAGACTAAAGGAAGATATGATGTCTGTCTTCAAGTGTGTGAAGGGCTATTAAGTGGAAGAGTAAATAGATTTACTCTATTTGGGGCCAGATAATGGAACAGTGACCAATGGGAAAAATCATGGGGATATCTGTTCAGTAGAAGGGAAAATGTCCTAACAATAGGAGCTAGCCAATGGTGAAATGGGTTGCTTCAACAGATAATTCATCAAGCAATAGGCATTGACTAAGTACCAACCATGTGTCAGACATAGTATTAGGTTGTGGAGATCTGAGGACAAAAACAAAACAGTTCATGTCCTTCATGAGTTTCTATTCAGTTGGGCCATAGACAGTAAGTTTTCTGTCACTCAAAATCATCAAAAAGAGGACTGATGGATAATTACCTCTAAGGCATCTAAAGGATATTCTTGCTTCGAGTGTTTGTTGTTTTTGATTAGCTCTATGGTTTTTTCTGACTCTGAGTTTGTGTAATTCTGTGATAGATGAGAAAACTGAAACCCAGAGAGATCACACAGAGGCCAAATTCTCAGTCTGTCCAAAATGTTGGGCTTGAGGGATTTCTCTCCTGGACCTTTTCTTCCCCCTCTCCACCCCTGCCCCCTTCCCCATGCTGTGGAAAGACCAGTTGCAGAACTGTGATACAGAGGGTTAAAGATCAGAGTTGGGTAATGTTGTTCAAAATTAATGCCAAATAGAGCTGATAACCTTGTTCTGATGATTCTATTTTAAGTAAAAGAAATGGTGTCATGTCAGGTCAATATTTGCCTTGTGAAATAGCAAATTGATTTTTTTCAGGGCACTGTGGGGTTTTTGGAGGAGGAGCCTCCCCTAAGAAGGAGGGGAAAGGGCAATGATTCCAATCTTAGATGAGGGTCTTGGCGGAAAGCTGTCAGAACTTGCCATTATGTCAGGGTGATGGCAGTATGGTGTAGTGAAATGACTTTCAATTAGGAAACTTGGCTGGAGATGGTGGGGTCCTCATCCCAACTCTGCCTATCACTCACTTTGTGACTTTGGACAAACCACTTTTTTCTCTCTGAGTCTCAGTTTAATGCACTGTAAAATGAAGGGGTTATACAATTCAGGTTTTACGGTCCCTTTCCTGCTCTGAAGTCTTTGGGCTCTTAAAAAAAAAAAGTGCCTTTGATATTCTTGGGAAATTGGTTTCCCTCTGAGAAGTCTTATGTCTCTAGTACAGTGGGTTTTCCTTATCTCTATGCTGTTTACCTGAGAGGTCAGAGTTATTGAGAAAGGAGGAGGAATTATACTTTCTCTTATAAAGGGGGAAGATGTGATTCTCAATTGAAATGATTTACTCATAGATAGTAGAGTTTTTATTTGTTAACAAGGTTTGTTTGAGACATATGATACCTTTGAGTAAATCAGAAAGGGAATTCCATTGGCTGATGGAAAATGTGACATTTCAAAGGTGACCTTTAAAAGACAACTTGTGGATTAGGGGAAACTTCTGAAAGAGGTACAGG
Source organism: Dromiciops gliroides (assembly GCF_019393635.1). NCBI lineage: Eukaryota > Metazoa > Chordata > Mammalia > Microbiotheria > Microbiotheriidae > Dromiciops > Dromiciops gliroides. Next base: position 296,431,177 of record NC_057862.1, on the reverse strand, counting down.
AAGAGATTTCTTTCTCTTCCTCCCATTTGCCCCATGGCCTCTATCAGCAATTGGAATGGAATAATTTGAGTACTCCCTCCAGCAGCTCAAAAGTTCTTTAGTTTGAGAGACTTGGAATTATATTTGAGGGAGTAAAGACACATACTACAAGCAGAAACAGATACAGAAAAGCAGTCAGTGCAGGGAGGAAAGAGCTTTGAACAACTAGACCCTACCAGCAGAAAAAAAAAAAAAGAGATGGGGCAGCTAGGTGGTGCCGTGGATAAAGCACCGGCCTTGGATTCAGGAGAACCCGAGTTCAAATCTGGCCTCAGACACTTGACACACTTACTAGCTGTGTGACCCTGGGCAAGTCACTTAACCCTCATTACCCCGCCAAAAAAAAAAAAAAGAGATGGCTGTGACTCAAGAGAAAGATAGTCCTGGCATTCAAGCCATGGAGCAGAGTATACCCTGGGAGCCCAGCTAAGCAAACTGCCCAGCAGAGTTACTGAGTATAAGGGAAACTCTTTAGAGGACCCTACAAGAGGAGAAAAGACTTTTATATTTTGCTGTACCAGTATTTGTGAGCTGTCTTGGCCAAATCTATTCCTTATATTGGTTACTACTAACATTATAGTCTAAGTTTGTGCCTTATATTCTGAGTTTCCTAGAATGCAGTGTATATTTCTGTGAGAGTGTACTCCAGGTTTTGGGGAAGGGGAGATGTTTTATAGCTACTGTTTTGACTACACCATCTTAGTAAATGCCTTTGCTAAGAGTTAAATGTGTTAGCTGGCTGACTGTTTAAAAAGAAGCACACTGGTAGGGGTTTGTGAACATATGTATCATTATAACATATATTACATCTGTATAACATACGTAACACATGAATATGTATCACCAGGATTACCCCTACAATCTTAGGTAAATGCCATTTTCTGGGTTTCCAACCTGTGAGGGTGACTGCCTAGAATGTTATACCTTGATAATTCAGTGGCACTTTGATTTCATCTGTGTATGCATTTACTCCATCGCTGAAGGTCATAGCCCTTCCATGTCTTTTTAGACAGTCATTGTAAGTTGTGGCAAAAAATTTTCATGATCAAGTAGATAACTCTCTTGAGTTAGGTGGACACCAGTGGAATCAGGAGAAGGAATTATCACAGAGCTGTAACTAAACTAAAGCTCTGGATTTACACAGGCTAGGTCCCTTCTCTTTCCCCTTTACTTCTTCCTTTCTTTCTCTTTTCACTTCTCTTCTTACTTCCTTTCTCTCTCATTTCTTTCCTTCATTCCTTTGTTCCTTTTTTCCTTCCTTCCCCCCCTTTCCCCCCTCCTTCTTTTATAGGCCAAGCACCAAGTAGCTTTGAATTATCCCTCTTAATTCAGAAAGGCTGCATATCACAATGAATATTCTCCTCCATGAAACCTTTCTTGATCTTTCCTCCCAAGAAATTGTCATTTCCTTCTTTGTACATCTAGAGCACTTTCTTTGTGTTTCTCTTGTGATCCTAATTTTAAAAATATGATGATAATTCATATTTACATAGCATTTTAAAGTTCACATAGCACTGTGCTTAAGACTGCTCAGTAAAATATATGTATTATTATCATCATTTTGCAGATAAGGAAACTGAGGCTCAGAGAGGTTTAAGTGACTGATTGTTTCCCTAATTGTAAAATACGCTCATGGCTCTTCATGGCCAAAAGTTCTATTGCCCTCGACCTTAAGCCATTTCTGGTGATCCTCTGTTTCTCTGTTAACAAGCATACTGCAGGGGGCAGCTAGGTGGCACAGCGGATAAAGCACTGGCCCTGGAGTCAGGAGTACCTGAGTTCAAATCCAGCCTCAGACACTTGACACTTACTAGCTGTGTGACCCTGGGCAAGTCACTTAACCCCCATTGCCCCACAAAAAAACCCAAAAAACAACAAAAAAAACCCCAAAACATACTGCAGGGGGTGGTACCAGAAGTAAACATGAGGATGGTAGCAAGGAAGAGGGGCATAGTTCAGCTGGGGCTTTGTACCAGTGAGGAGCATCTGGGGCTCCAGTCATGTCAGTAAGGTATTTATACAGGCCTGCAGTACTTTCAGTGCTGGCTTACCCTGATTTTATCAGCATAGCAGCCCAACTGTCCAGAAAGTTATAACATAATGCAGACTCATTCTGCTGGTAATTTTACCCTGAAGGTAGAATTAGGAACTATGGGTGGAAGTTGCCAGGGCTTAGTCTTGAAGTTTAGATAAACTACTTAAGAGTGTGAGCTCCTCTGGAGGTAGTGGCCTCCTACTCAGTCAGGATCTTCAAAGCAAGGCCGGGATGATACTTCTCTGGGTGTTTGTTATAGAGGGGAGTCTTATTCAAGCCAGGGTTAGATCAGAGAGATGTACTTCTACCTCTGAAGAGTCGACAAATCTGAGATTATGTGTAGGAGGGATCGGAAGGTGAATGGCAGCTAATTGCTAAATAATTGTTAATATTTATATAGTGCTTACACTGTGCTAATCACTACAAAAGTAATAGCTAGCATTTACATAGCAGCTAATATAGTTCTAAGCTCTGTGCTAAGTGCTTTACAAATATTATCTCATTTGGGGGCAGCTAGGTGGCATAGTGGATAAAGCACCGGCCCTAGATTCAGGAGGACCTGAGTTCAAATTTGTCCTCAGACACTTGACATTTACTAGCTGTGTGACCCTGGGCAAGTCACTTAGCCCTCATTGCCCTACAAAAAAAATACACAAAAAACCCCCCAAAAGACAAAACAAAACAAATATTATCTCATTTGATCCTCACAACAATGCTGGGGAGGTAAGTACTATTATTATCCCCATTTTACAGATGAAGAAACTGAGGTAAACTGCTTGCCCATGGTCACATAGCTACTAAATGTCTGAGGCAAGATTTGAACTCAGGTCTTCCTGACTTCAGGCCTGGCACTCTATCCACTGTACCACCTGGCTTGCTATGGCTCAGCTGTGGTGGTCCTAGATTTTCCCCATCTATCTTCCGTAGTGTTTTTTGGCCCTCAGTCGGGAGTGCTGTGCCTGTGTTCCTCTGGCAGTCTTATATTGCCCATAATTGTGTTCCATACTGCTTGGGAACTGGGACACAAGGGGTTGGAGTGATGATGATATGTCCTACAGATCCAACCTAGGAGGGTGGGAGGGAGGAATGTGTCTGGCCTGAACCAAATCATTGGGGAAGATTGCCTAGCATAAAGCATCTTCATGACAGACTGTGATAGGGGCCTCTAGTTCTTAGAGAAGCCTGACATCTCTCTGGCCTTTTTAATAGATTCCTCTAAGACTGGTAAGAGGCTAAGGAATGAATGATGTGCCATTCATCTGCAAAATTTCTGTTTCTTTCAGGTGTCTGTGGTGTTGCTGTGGGTTATCCCCTGGACACAGTGAAGGTACTTTGATTCTTGCCCTATATTTGTCCCAAATCTGCATTCCATTGCCCTTTCTTCTTTCCTTCTCTTCCTCCTTCCCTCTTCATCTTCAATACATTTATCTCAATAATAGTTTAGCGAGGGGCAGCTAGGTGGCACAGTGGATAGAGCACCGACCCTGGAGTCAGGAGTACCTGAGTTCAAATCCGGCCTTAGAAACTTAGCACTTACTAGCTGTGTGACCCTGGGCAAGTCACTTAACCCCAATTGCCTCACTAAAAAAAAAAATAATAATAGTTTAGCTCACTGGCATAGAGTCGTAGGAGTTAGAGCTGGAAAGGACCTTAGAGATCATCAAACTCTATCCCCTCATTTTATAGAGGAAAAAACCCACCTGAGTCCCATAGAGGTGAAGTGGTTTAAACAACATCCCTCAAGTAATAAAGATCAGAGCTAAGATTCAAGCCCATGTTTCTGAATCCTTTTCTAATTACTACTTGTGTCAGTTGACTGTTGAAAAAGAAACATATCTTTGGGGGCCTGTAAGTTATATTACATCTCACCAGGGTTACCCCCAAGAACCTAAGGAAGAAGTGGTTTCCAACCTGTGAGGATGAGTGTTTCATTGAGGGGAGTAGTCCAATGGAGGTGTTATACTTCAGTACTTCAGAGGGACCTTGATTTCATCAGTGTATTCTAGTATTCTTTCCAGTTTGATCCTGAGTACGCTACCACTTACTTTCAATTTTTAACATTAATTTTTATTCACTTGTTCAGATTAACGCCCCCTTTAAAATTTTAATAGTATTTCATTTTTTCATTACATGTAAAGACAATTTTCAACATCTATTTTTTGAAAGATTTTGATTGGAACACTAATGTATTGGTTTTTTGTTTTTAACACTAATGTATTGTTGGTGTAGTTGTGAACTGACCCAACCATTCTGGAGAGCAATTTGGAACTATGCCCCAAGGGCTATGGGGCTGTGCATACCCTTTGTTTGACTCAGTAATACAACTACTAGGTCTGTATCCCAAAGAGATCATAAAAAAGGGAAAGGACCCACATATACAAAAATATTTATAGCAGCTTTCTTTTTGGTGGCAAAGAATTAGAAATTGAAGGGATGCCCATCAATTGGGAAATGGCTGAGCAAGTTGTGGTATATGAATATAATGGAATACTATTGTACTATAAGAAATGATGAGCAGGCAGATTTCAGAAAAACCTGGAAAGACTTAAATGGAGTGATGCTGAAGTAAGCAGTAAGAAGTAAGTGAAGTAAGCAGAACCAGGAGAACATTGTACACAGGAACAACAACATTGTGTGATGATCTTCTCAGCAATACAAAGATACAAGACATTTCCAAAGGATTCATGATGGGAAATGTTCTCTACATCCAGAAAAAGAACTGTGGAATCTGAATGCAGATTGAACCATACTATTTTAACTTTTTCTTTTTTTTTTTTATCTTTCTTTTGGTGTTTCCCTTTTGTTCTGATTCTTCTTTCACAACGTAACAAATGTGGAAATGTTTTATAATACTTTTTTCTTTTTTTAGTGAGGCAATTGGGGTTAAGTGACTTGCCCAGGGTCACACAGCTAGTAAGTGTTAAGTGTCTGAGGCCGAATTTGAACTCAGGTACTCCTGACTCCAGGGCCGGTGCTCTATCCACTGCGCCACCTAGCTGCCCCGTGATTTATAATACTTTTTTTTTTTTTTTGGAAATGTTTAATGTGAATGTACATATATAACCTATATTAGATTGCTTGCTGTCTGAGGTGAGGGAAGGGAGAGAGGGAGAAAAATTGGAACTAAAAATCTTATAAAAATGAATGTTGAAAATTATCTTTATATGTAACTGGAAGAAAATAAAATACTATTAAGGAAAAAAAGGAAAGATTTTGAATTCCAAATTTTTCTCCCTCCCCTTCCTTCTCTGCTAGACAGCAAGCAATTTCATGTAGGTTATACATGTGCAATCATGTAAAACATATTTCCACATTTATCATGTTGTGAAAGAAGAAACGGAGCAAAAGGAAAAAACCCACAACCCCCCCCAAAAAAAAAAAGTGAAAATAGTATGCTTCAATCTGCATTCAGACTCCATAATTCCTTCTCTGAATGTGGATAGCGTTTTCCACGACGAGTCTTTTGGAATTGTCTTGGATCATTGTATTGCTGAGAAGAGCTAAGTCTATCACAGTTGATTGTTGCCCGTTGTTGCTGTTCCTGTGTGACTTATTCTTTTTTTTTTTTATTTTTTAAATTTATTTTTTTTTTGCAGGGCAATGGGGGTTAAGTGACTTGCCCAGGGTCACACAGCTAGTAAGTGTCAAGTGTCTGAGGCTGGATTTGAACTCAGGAACTCCTGAATCCAGGGCCGGTGCTTTATCCATTGTGCCACCTAGCTGCCCCCTGTTGCTGTTCCTGTGTACAATGTTCTCCTGGTTCTGCTCATTTCACTCAGCACCACTCCATTTAAGTCTTTCCAGCTACCCCCTTTTGACAACCTAAATCAACTCATTTATAAAGTTATGGAATCTCAGAGCTAGATGAGATTTTAGTGTCAGAAGGTCCATTCCCTCCCCCCCCACCCCCCAGTCATTCATTCAACCTTGGCTTGAACATTTCTGGTGATTGGAAGGTTATCAATGATTCTATAGATTTCTTTAATTGAGCTGAAGTCAACCTTTTTGTAATGTACACCCATTGTCCCTAGTTATGACTCTTTGAAATATTCAGAATCAGTCTATTCTCTTTCCTACTTCATTCTTTCAGATAGTTGAAGACTGCTCTAAGTGTGTTTAAGTCAACACTTCTCTAGGCTAAACATAGGATTATAGATTTAGAGCTGGAAGGGACCTTAGAGGTCATTCAGCCCAAGCCTCTTATTTTACAAATGAGGAAACTGAGGCCCAGAGAAGTTAAATAATTTTCCCAGGCTGATATAGCTAGTATGTGTCTAGGGTAGAATTTGAACCTAGGTCTTCCTGTCTCTGTCCAGCACTCTAGCCATAATCCTGCCTCTATCTCCAGTTCTGTCAAATAATACTAGGAAGATATGGTTTCTAGTTTTCCCACAGTCTTGGTTGCTCTTTGGACATATTCTATTTTGATAATATCTCAATAAAATCAATCACCCAGACCTGTACATAATATAGCAGATCTGTCTGGGAAGAGTGAAAATTTCTAGCCCTTAAAAATTCCTCTTTCAAATGGAAATTGAGGGAAGGCCCATCAATTGGGGAATGATTGAACAAGTTATGGTATATAGATGTAATGGAATACTATTGTACTACAAGAAATGATGAGCAGGTAGATTTTAGAAAAACCTGGAAAGATGGGGGCAGCTAGGTGTCAAAGTGGATAAAGCACCAGCCCTGGATTCAGGAGGACCTGAGTTCAAATCTGGCCTCAGATACTTGACATTTACTAGCTGTGTGACCCTGGGCAAGTCATTTAACCCTCATTCCCCTGCAACCCCACCCCCAAACCTGGAAAGACTTAAATGGAGTGATGCTAAGTGAAGTGAGCAGAACCAGGAGAATATTATACACAGTAACAGCAATATTGTGTGATGATCAATTGTGATAGACTTAGCTCTTCTCAGCAATACAATGACCCAAGACAATTCCAAAGGACCCATGATGGAAAATGCTCTCCACATGCAGAAAAAGAACTATGGAGTCTGAATGAAGACTGAGGCATCCATACTATTTTCACCTTTTTTTTTTGTTTTTTGTTTTTTGTGGTTTTTCCCTTTTGTTCTGATTCTTCTTTCACAACATGACGAATGTGAAAATATGTTTAACATGATTGTAGTGTATAGTCTATATCAGATTTCTTGCTATCTTGGGGAGGGAAGAGGAAAGGGAGGGAAGGAGAATAATTTGAAACCACCAAATCTTACAAAAATGAATGTTGAAAGCTATCTTTACATGTAATTGGGGAAAAAAGAAAACACTATTAAGTGAAAAAATTAGTCTTTCTCAAAATTTACAACTGAAAATAAAATAAAATTGAATTAAAGAATTACTATTTCTTTTATGTCTGCCATTTGTGGGTTACAATAATATGAATAATAATAATAGCTAGCATTTTATAGTGCTTAATAATTTTCTTTATTTTTCTTTTCTTTCTTTTTTGCAGGGCAATGAGGGTTGAGTGACTTGCCCAGGGTCACACAGCTAGTATGTGTCAAATGTCTGAGGCCTGATTTGAATTCAGGTCCTTCTGAATCCAGGGCCAGTGCTTTATCCACTGTGCCACTTAGCTGCCCCCTCGCTTAATAATTTTCAAAAGATTTTACATAAGTTATCTAATTTTATCTAACTGATGACATGTCATTTCACTGTTCAAGACTTCTCGGGCTTTTCCATGATGCTGTGTTCACATTTCTGCCTTTTGTTTATCCTAAAATCCTTGGCAACCCTATGATTTCCTGACCCTCTGTTTCTCTTCTCCTGGTTTCACTGGTTTAGAAACAGAGCTTACAAGATACCACGGGGTGACCCCCAAGTCCTAAGGATCCTTGTAATTGGCCTAGCTCTAAATGGATCATTTCCTTCTTTACAGGTCAGAATACAAACTGAGAAGAAATATACTAGCATCTGGCAATGTGTTCGAGAACTATACAAAGCAGAAAGGGTAACTCTATGCCCCTGGTTACTATCAACATTTCTTTCTTTTTTTTTTTTTTTAGTGAGGCAATTGGGGTTAAGTGACTTGCCCAGGGTCACACAGCTAGTAAGTGTTAAGTGTCTGAGACTGGATTTGAACTCAGGTACTCCTGACTCCAAGACTGGTGCTCTATCCACTGCGCCACCTAGCTGCCCCAACATTTCTTTTAGAGGTTCAATTCATCCAGAGGGCAAACACCAAGATCATCTGGGAAGGATACTGCCTTCTAGCCTCCTTTATCTCCTGACCAAAGGGTAGTTTACCAAACTTATTTTAAAATTCAAATGGATTAAAATTATTTTGGTCTTAATGGGTGTAGGATTGAAGACAAGATCTCTCCTTCTCAGATGAATCACAATAGCAATGACAACTAGATGGTTTAGTGGCTAGAGCACTGGGCCTGAAGTCAGGAAGACCTGAGTTCAAATCCAGTCTCAGACAATAGTTGTGTGATGCTGGCCAAGCCACTTAACCTCTATCTACCTTAATTGACTGGCGAAAGAAATGGCAAACCACTCCAGAATCTTTGCCAAGAAAACCCCATGGGCAGTATTGACATGCTATAGTTCATGGGATCAGGAAGAGTTGGATATAACTGAACAATAGCAACAAATTAAGTAAATTATCCCATTCCATCCTCAGGAGAGCCCTGTGTACTCTTATTATTCCCATTTTGCAGATGAAGAAACCAAGGCTCAGAAAGCCTAGGGTCACACAACCAATAAGTGCTGAAGATGGGATTCAGACTCAGGTCTTCCTGAGCCCAGTACTCTAACCAGTTAGCCATGCTACCTCTCTCAAGTCAATTCAATTTATTCAACCTCCCACTCTAAGGAGTACTTAGTGTCCACAACATCTTTGAGGTAGGCAGGAAGAGCCATTCAGCCTCTACATGAGCTCCTCTACTAATGGGCACTTACTATTTAATGAAGCCTGCGTTCTTTCCTTCATTTGGATCACCTGCATTTCTGGAGCATAGACAGTGGCTAAGGCCCAGAGCTAAATACTATAGGAAGAGCAGTCAATCTCATTGTTATCCAGTTCTAGTTGGGGCAAAGTTATTTTTTTTTTGGTGAGGTAATTGGGGTTAAGTGACTTGCCCAGGGTCACACAGCTAATAAGTGTTAAGTGTCTAAGGTCGGATTTGAACTCAGGTCCTCCTGACTCCAAGGCCAGTGCTCTATCCACTGTGCCACCTAGCTGCCCCCGGCAAAGTTACTTTTAATCGTTCATTCAATAAATATTCATTAAGCACCTACTATGTGCTAGGCATTGAGCTAAGCACTGGGGATACAGAAAGATGCAAAAGACAGTTCCTTCCCACAAGGAGTTATAGTCTAATGGGGGAGACAACAAGCAAGCTGGCTTCCTCACCTGGAAGGTCACTATACTAACAAAATCAGAGATCCAGTTCCTGTCCCCATGGACATGTACTATGTCCCACTTTTGTCTCCAGTTATTCCTTCTACCGAGTTATCTTATTAGGCACTTACTGTGTGCTGGGGCCCCTGTGCTAAGCTAAGCTGTGGAGGAGACAGAAGAAAGACATTTGGTACCTGTCCTCAAGAAGTCAGCAGTGAGGACACATTGACTCAAAGAAAAATCAAAGGGCAATAAGAAATAGTATGGTATGATATCTCCCCCATTAGACTGTAAGCTCCTTGAGAGTAGGGACTGTCTTTTGCCTCTTTCTATATTCCCAGTACTTAGCTCAATACCTAGCACATGGTAGGTGCTTAATGAATATTTTGGGATATAAACCTAGCAGTGGTATTGCTGGATCAAAGGGTATGCACAGTTTTATAGTCCTTTGGGGCATGGTTCCAAATTGATGCCATTCTCTTTTCTAATGATCTCTCAATCTCTCTTTTCTTCTCTTTTTTGCTGGTTTCCTGGCTCCAGCTATCTGGGTTCTACAGGGGGCTCTCCCTGCCCGTGTGTACAGTGTCTCTGGTCTCCTCAGTCTCCTTTGGCACCTATAGGCACTGCCTTTCTCACATCTGCAAGCTCAAGTATGGCAATGCGGACGTGAAGCCCTCCAAAATGGACATCACTCTTTCAGGATGTGCCTCTGGCATGGTCAGGGTAAGGAAGGACAAGATTGGCCCTCTGTTCCCAGGAATCATGTTTAAAGTGGGAGAAATAAATCCATGGGGCTTTAGAGTCTTAGAGAAAAGGATCCCACTGGTATTCCTAGCTTCTGGTAAGCAATAAGGTCATGGGATCATAGAATGTCAGACTTGGAAAGGGCCTTAGAGACCAACCTAGTTCATTCTCTCATCATACAGGTGAAAAAACTGAGGCTTAGGAAAGGAAATCTGAGGCCTCCCCAGAAATTAGCAAAAGGGTTAGGGAGCAGCTAGGTGGCACAGTGGACAGAGCACCGGCCCTGGATTCAGGAGGACCTGAGTTCAAATTTGACCTCCGACACTTAACACTTACTAGCTGTGTGATCCTGGGCAAGTCACTTAACCCCAATTGCCTTGAAAAAAAAAATTAAATTAAATTAAATTAAATTAAAAGGGTTAGGATTAGATTGCAGGCCACCTGCCTGGCTCCTGCTCTGGTGCTCTGCTCTAGTAAGGCACAAATTCTCATGAAGTAGGAGGCAGGAAAATGATTAGGACAATCTTTTTGTTTGATTTGATATAATCCTGCCTAAAGGTAGGGCATGAATGGACTTGTTGACCTGACAATCAGTCATTAAAGAAGCATTTATTAAATATTTACTTTGTGCCAGGCCCTGAGATACAGAAATACACAAAAACACTGTCTCTGTCATGAGGAGCTCATATTCTAATGAGAGAGATGGGTCAATAACTAGGTACACATAAATATACACAGAATAGATGGAAGGTAATTTTGGGGATGATGAGGGGGACTAGAACAGCCTCCTGTAGAAGGTGATATTTGACTTGAGTCTTTAAGGAAGCCAGAGAAACTGAGGCACTGTGAAGGAGAACATTGCAGGCATGAGAGCCAGTCAGCAAAGGTTGAGTTGAGGATGAAGTAGTGTGTGTGTGTGTGTGTGTGTGTGTGTGTGTGTGTGTGTGTGATAAAGTATGTGGAGGGGAGGAGAATGTGAGAAGACCGGAAAGGCAGGAAAGGGACTGATTACCAAGAGCCATAAATGTCAAATAGAGAGATTTTTATTTTATCCTGCAGGCAACAGGAAGTTACTTTAGTTTATTGAGGAAGTGGGGCTACATTATCAGAACTTTAAGAAAATCTCTTGGGCAGCTGAATAAAGAATGCAATGAAGTAGGCAGAGACTTGAGCTTGGGAGACCAAATAGTAAGCTTTTGCCATTGTCCAGGCTCTAGAAGTGCTATGGGGCTTTACTAGAGTGATGGCTGTGTGAGTGGAGAGAAGAGGAGGCATATATAAGAGGTGTTGTGAAGGAAAAAACAATTTGGGAATTGATTGTATAATATGGGGTGAGTGAGAGTGAGGGGTTGAAGGTGGCATTGAAGTTGCAAGCCTGGGTGACTGGAGAATGGTTGTGCCCTTAATAGCAATAGAGGAGTTCAAAAGAGGGAAAGGATTTTTGGTGGGAAGGGGGAGGGGAAGATAACAAGTTTGAGTTTAGATGTGTCACGTTTGAGATTCCTCTAAGATATCCAGTTTGAGGGGACAGCTAGGTGGCACAGTGGATAAAGCACCAGCCCTGGATTCAGGAAGACCTGAATCCAAATCTGGACTCAGACACTTGATACTTCCAGCTGTGTGAACCTGGGCAAGTCACTTAACCCTCAAACTGGATAACCCAAAGTATCCAGTTTGAGATGTCCAAAAGGCAGCTGCTGCTATTGAATTAGAGCTCAGGAGAGATACTAGGGTTAGACATATAGATCTGTGAGTCATCTGCATAGAGATGATAGTTCAACTCATGAGATCTGGTGAGATTGCCAAGTGAGAGGATATAGACGGGAGAGAGAAGAGGACCCAGAACAGAGACCACATGATTATTAAACATTATAAGCATGAAGAGCAAGCCAAGGAAACTGAGAAAGAGCAGTTGGATAGATGTGAAGAGAACTAGAGAAACCTAGGAAAGAGAGACCATGCAGAAGAAGAGAGTGATGAATGGTGTCATACGATGCAGAGAGGTCAAGAAGAAAAAGGATTGATAAAGGCCATTAGATTTGGTAACCAAGAGATCATTGGTCACTTTCAAGAGAACAGTTTCATTGAAGAATAAAATTGGAAAGTGGATTGCAGAGGGTTTAGAAGAGTGAAAGGGTCCAGGGTCTAGGGTCCCCTACCCTATCAGGAAAAAAGGAAGGTAGAAATGAAGGAAAGAAAAAAGAAAGAAAGATGTTAGAAGAGAGGAGACAAGTATGTGAGCAGCACTAGATCCATGTTACCCACTCTAAGACCTCTGGGCAACAGTTCCCATTTCCCTAGTGCTTAAAGTTAAACAACTGAAAAAACAGTCATGTTGTTTGTTTATATTACATTCCTTTCCAAATATATCCTTATCTGTATAATGAAGAGTTGGGACCACATGACCTTTAAAGTTCTTTCCAATGTCATCTATGATCCTTCATCCCCCCAGGGAATAAAAGGTTTTAAACAAATTACTTTCCTCCTAACACCCCTAGGAGGTAGAAAGTACAAGTGTCATCTTTGCAGTTTTACTAAAGAAAAAGCTGAAGTTCAAAGGGTCCAATGGATTTGCCCAAGGTTATGTTAGTTATACAGTTAGTAAGTGTAAGTGGCAGGGTATTAGCCCAGGTTTTCCTGATTTCCAACCCAGGGCTTTTTTATCATTAACTTGGGCTTTAGGAAGTAGCTGCAAGAAGAAGAACTTGGTGCGGTAGAGAAACAGAGTGGGGTCTTCACTGAGGCTCCAGAAGCTGCCCACTTTTGGAATGACGGGCTCCTAACAAGGCCTCTAGAAAAATGTTTGGTGGTCCTTGAGCTGAGAGGTTGGAGGTGCCCAGGCTGCTCTCGCGCTGACCCTGCCTTTAAATATGTCTTTGATGCATGGTCTTGGGCAGTGTCAATTAATTTCTCTGAGAATCTTATTGAAAATGAGCATATTAGGAGATCATCCATGTGACAACAGTGTGGGGAAGACAGTGATAGCAACCATTTCTATGATGCTTTTAGAGTTTACAAAATACTCTCCTCAAAAACTCTGTGAAGGGGGCAGTTAGGTAGTACAGTGGATAAAACACCTGCCCCGGATTCAGGAGGACCTGAGTTCAAATCCAGGCTCAGACACTAGACACTTATTAGCTGTGTGACCCTGGGCAAGTCACTTAACTCTCATTGCCCTGCCAACCCCCCCCACCAAAAACCCCAAAACCAAAACCTCCCCCACCCAAAAAATCAAACCCTGTGAGACAGGGATTTTAAAAAGTAAACTATTTAATGAACAAAAACCTGTTTTCTATGCCAACAATTTCCCCTCATTGGGAAAAAGAAAAACTTTTGTAACAAATATGCTTAATCAAGCAAAATAATTTCCTGCATAGGATATGTTTAAATGTATGTGTGTATATGTGTGTGTGTCTCATTGTGACATAGGGTTTTTGTGCAACTATTTTTAATTTCCATTTTACAGATGAGGAAACTGAAGCTAAGAGGTTAAATGACTTACTCAGGGTCACCCAGCTATTAAGAGTCAGATCCTGGATTTGAACTCAGGCCTCCTCTGACTCTGAGGCCAGCATTCTTTCCACTGCACCCCAATAACATAGCAGCAGTTTTATTCTTGGTCTTTCCTTTGATTTCCCAGGTCACACTGACATCCCCGACAGAAGTGGCCAAAATCCGATTGCAGACACAGAAACAGCGTCCCTCGATAACTTCTTCATCTCCCAGTGAGCTCCTTCCCCCACCAAAGTACCAAGGTCCCCTGCACTGCCTGAAGACTGTGGCCAAGGAAGAAGGCTTGGGAGGCCTCTACAAGGGCAGCTTGGCATTGATGTTCCGAGATTGCAATTCCTTTGCCACGTACTTCCTCTCCTACTCCATCATCTGTGAGTGGCTCACTCCAACTGGGCAGAGTCATCCAGGTAAGACCAACACTCAACAGAGATTGACAAAGTTATTATGAAGTGCCAGGCACTGGGCTAGGTTCTGGTGACAAAGACAAATCATCCCTGCCCTCAAGGAGTTTACATTTTTGGAGAATAGTAACAATAGCTAGGATTTACATATTGCTTTAAGGTTCTCAAAGTGATTACAAATATTATCACATTTTACTCTCACAAAGACAACCTTGGGAAGCAGGTGTTGTGATTATCTCCATTTTACAGATCAAGAAACTGAGGTAGACAGAGGTTAAGCGGCTTGTCCAGTGTCACACCGTTAATAAGTGTCTGAGGCAGGATTTGAACTCAGACTTTTCCTGACTTCAGGAATCGTTATCTTCCCTCTATGCTCTAGCTTCTTAAACTGTGGGCTGTATAACTGAATGTTGGGGTCATGAAAAATTTGGTAACAGTCCTGTGTACCTATTTTATATACTCATACACCTGGCATCAGTAAAAAATTCTCGGGGCAGCTAGGTGGCGCAGTGGATAGAGCACCAGCCCTGGATTCAGGAGTACCTGAGTTCAAATCTGGCCTCAGACACTTTACACACTTACTAGCTGTGTGACCCTGGGCAAGTCACTTAACCCTAATTGCCTTCCCCCCCCCAAAAAAAAGATTCTCCAATGAAAAAGGAAAGGGGTCATGAGTGGAAAAAAGTATAAGAAGCCCTGCTCTACACCACCTAGCAGTAACTACTAGGTGCTTCAGAAGGGATTCAGTTATGAGGTGGCAACTGAATTAAACCTTAAAGGGAGGTAAGAATTTCAGGAGGGATAGCCTTCCAGGCATGGAAGAAAACTCACTGTGCAAGCACAGGGCCTTAGAAGTCTAAATAGGTTTGTTTGGATGGAATATAGAATGGATGAAGGGGGATAATAAGAATAAATCTGGAAAAGCCGGCATCAGCCAGAGTGTGGAGGTCTTTAAATCCTAGGCTAAGGAGCCTGAATTTTATTCTATATACAGTTAGGAAATCAGCGAAGATTTCTGATCAGAGGAGTGTGTGATATGGTCAACTTTGTGCCTTAGGAAGATGAATTTGGTAATGATGGTAGCTGAATTAGAGCAGGGAAAAGTGACAAAGCGGTTAGGAGGCTATGGTAATCATCCAAGTGATGAGGCTTAGATATAGAGCAGCTAGTTCCCATATCCGAAATATGAGTGTGGTGCTGAGTGCCTTCTCTGTCTCTCCCTTGCAGACATCCTGGGTGTGCTCTTCTCTGGTGGCTGTGCGGGTGTCCTGGCCTGGGCCGTGGCCACTCCCATGGATGTGATCAAGTCCCGTCTGCAGGTTGATGGGCTGGGTCAGCAGCGGTACCGAGGATTCATCCATTGTATCACGCAAAGTGTGAAGGAGGAAGGAGTGAGGGTCTTGTTTAAAGGACTGGCTCTGAACTGTTGTCGGGCCTTCCCTGTGAACATGGTAGTTTTTGTCTCCTATGAAGCGGTCCTGAAACTGACCCGGGGTTTCATGACGTAAGTGACTCCTTTCCTCATCCTGAAATGAGAAGAGGCTCCATTTGTGGATGCAAACCAAGCTGGGGTGAAATGGAATTGAATTCCAGACTTTGGGACTCAGGGTTATAGGTCTCTAGCAGCAACATCTCATTCCAACAGCTGGTGGCTGTGGGGGCTGGAGGATCCAAGTCGGGGGCTGGAGGTGAATGGTCAGGAGTTGAACAGGCAGCTGCCCATTCCCTGCTTCCTTAGGACTGCTCTTTGGTGAGGTTCTACCTCCCTACCAATGATTGATTGAAAGAAACTGAGTCCAGCCCAAGGTGGGCTGTTAGGTCACAGAATGAGTTCTCCATATCTACCTTCTTAGAACAGGCAGCTCCCTACCTTCTGAGACTTCAGCACTGCCCTGTTAATAGGGCCTGCCTACCTCACCCACCTCTTTAAAAGCTTCTGAGAAGCACAGCCTGGTTCTTTGGTACGTACATATTGATAACATTTTCACACTTTCAGATGCTTTCTATTGATGTTTTGAGTGTAACCTTTCAGGTGTTTTAAACTACATGTAAATAAAAGAAATGTTTTGGATGGCTTTCGTTTTGAGTCTTAGTCTATAAGGAAAAGTAAGAATGCTAGAATTAAAGTCAAGAAGACCTGAGTTCAAATATTCAAACACTTATTAGCTGTGTGACCCTCAGCAAGTCATTTATCCTCTCTAAGCCTCAGTTTCCTCATCTGGAAAATGGGGGATAATAATAGCATCTACTCAGGTGGCTTCCCGAAATTGCTAAAACCAAATGTAAAGAGTTTTGCAAACCTTAAAGCTTTATTTATGTGCTAACTCTCATCATCATCATCTGAAATTTTCAGTATGTCATCATGATGTCATAGCCAATAAAAGCTAATGTCTGAGGCTTACAGAATGTTCAGAATAAAGGAGTTACTAATTCCAGTGTATTCTGTCTTGGCCAGATCACAACTGTAGTATTGAATGCAGGTCTAGGCTCCTTCATTTAAGAAGGATAAATTGGCTAAAGGGAGGAGACCAAAATGGCAGGAGGAAAGGAAACTATGCCATATGGGAATTAGTGGAAGGAAGAGGAGATGTAAAGCTTGAAGAAGAAAAAAACCAAAGGAGGACATGCCAGTTGTCCTTGGTATTTGAAGAGCTGTCATGTGGTTAGAGATAAAGAGATTGAAGCCTCTAGTTGCCTTGGTGGATAGAGTGCTGGGGACTTCCTTTTTAATTATCTTTTATTTATCCTATATATAGCTTGCTTTATATATATTTCTTTACATGTTGTCTCCCCCATTAGATTGTAAGCTCTTTGAGGGCAGGGACTGTGTTTCACCTCTTTTTGTATCCCTAGCACTTAGCAAAATGCCTGGCACATTGTAGGTACTTAATAAATGTTTATTGATTGAGATTAAGTGACCTGCCCACATTACTGTCACACGTTTAGTAAATGTGTGAGGCAACATTCAAACTCATGTCTTTCTGTCCTGCACTCTTCTCCCTCTATACTGCTTCACTTGGTGACCTCATCTGCCCCCATGGATTTAGTTACCATCTCTATACTGATGATTTTCAAATGTATTTTTCCTGCCCCAATCTCTCTGCTTGCTGACCTCCAATCTCACATCTCCAACTGCCTTTCAGACATTTCCATATGAATTTTGTTATTATTTTTCTAGAGCTATAAAATATTTTTTGATAGTTTGATTAGTATAGCACTAAATAAATAAATTAACTTAAGTAGGATTGTCATTTTTATTATATTTGCTCGGCCTACCTATGAGCAATTAATATTTTCCCAGTTGTTTAGATCTGACTTTATTTGTGTGAAAAGTGTTTTATAGTTCTGGTCATATGGGTTTGTCTTGGAAGGTAGACTCCCAAGTATTTTATATATTGTCCACAGTTATTTTTATCAGAATTTCTTTATTCGTTGTTGGTGGACTTTGTTGGAAATATATAGAAATGCTGATGATTTATGTGGGTTTATTTTGTATCCTGCAATTTTCCTAAAGTTGTTAACAATTTCAAGTAGTTTTTTAGTTTATTCTCTAGGATTTTCTAAGTATAACATCATATCATCTGCAAAGAGTGATCATTTTGTTTCCTCATTACCTATTCTAATTCCTTTAATTTCTTTTTCTTCTCTTATTTCTATAGCTAATATTTCTAGTACAATATTAAATAATAGAGGTGATAATGGGCATCCTTGCTTCACCCCCTGATTGTATTGGGAAGGCTTTTAGCTTATCCCCATTACAGATAATGCTTGCTGATGGTTTTAGATAAATATTATTTATCATTTTAAGGTAAGCTCCATTTATTCCCATGCTCTCCAGTGTTTTTATAAGGAATGGTTGCTGTATTTTGTCAAAGGCCTTTTCTGCATTTATTGAGATAACCATATGATTTCTGTTGTTTTTGTTATTGATATGGTTAATTATGCTGATAGTTTTCCTAATATTGAACCAGCCCAGCATACCTGGTATAAATCTCACCTGGTCATAGTGTATGATCCTTGTGATGTATTGCTGTAATGTAATTGCTAGTATTTTATTTTTAAAATTTGCATCAGTATTCATTAGGGAGATTGGTCTATAATTTTCTTTCTCTGTTTTGGCTCTTCCTGGTTTGGGTACCAGCATCATATTTGTCTCATAAAAGGAATTTGGTAGGACTCCTTCTTCACTTATTTTCTCAAATAATTTATATAGTATTGGGAAGTTTATTGATGGCTTATTCAATTTCTTTTTCTAAAATTGGGTTATTTAATCATTTTATTTCTTCTGTTAATCTGTTAATTTATATCTTTGTAGATATTCATCCATTTCATTTAGATTGTCAAATTTATTGGCATATAATTGGGCAAAATAATTCTTAATAATTGTCTTAATTTCCTTTTCATTGGTGGTGAGTTCACCCCTTCATTTTTGTTTTTTGGGTTTTTTGGGTTTTGGGGTTTTTTGCAGGGCAATGAGGGTTAAGTGACTTGCCCACAGTCACACAGCTAGTAAGTGTCAAGTGTCTGAGGCTGGATTTGAACTCAGGAGTCCTGAATCCAGGCCCGGTGCTTTATCCACTACACCATCTAGCTGCCACCCTTTCATTTTTGATACCAGTAATTTGGTTTTCTTCTTTCCTTTTTTTGACCAAATTAACCAGTCATTTATCTATTTTTATTGTTTTTTCATAAAACCAACTCAATGGTTTCCTTACTTTCAATTTTATTAATCTTTCCTTTGATTGTCAGAATTTCCAATTTGGTGTTTACTTGGGGATTTAAAATTTGTTAATTTTCTAGTTTTTTTAGTTGCATGCCCAAATCATTGATCTGCTTTTTCTTTATTTTATTGATATAAGCAGTTAGGGATATAAATTTTCCCTCAAGAACTGCTTTGGCTGCATCCCATAACTTTGATATGTTGTCTCATCATTGTCATTTTCTTTAATGAAATTTTTGATTGTGTCTATGATTTGTTCTTTGACCCACTTGTTTTTTAGGATCAGATTATTTAATTTCAAGTTGATTTTTAATCTCTTTCAATTGTCCATTATTGAATGTAGTTTTTATTGCATTATGATCTGAAAAGGATGCATTTACTATTTTTGCTTTTCTGAATCCGGTTTTAAGGTTATTATGCCCTAATACATGATCTATTTTTGTGAAGGTCCCATGTACTGCTGAGAAGGTATATTTCTTTCTATTACTGTTCAGTTTTCTTCAGAGATCTATCATATCTAACTTTTCAAGAATTTTATTCATTTCCTTAACTTCTTTCTTGTTTATTTTTTGGTTAGATACATCTAGTTCTGAGAGGGGAAGGCTAAGGTCTCCCACTAGCATAGTTTTATTATTTATTTCCTTCTGTAACTCATTCAATTTCTCCTTCAAAAATTTAGATGCTAGGGCAGCTAGGCAGTACAGTGGATAAAGCACTAGCCCTGGATTCAGAAGGACCTGAGTTCAAATTTGGCCTCCGACACTTGACACTATGTGACCTTGGGCAAGTCACAGCCTTCCTTGCCCCACAAAAAACCCCCCAAAACTTAGATGCTCTACCATTTGGTGCATATATGTTAAATATTGATATGACTTCATTGTCTATGGTACCTTTAGGCATGATATAGTTTCCTTCTTTATCTCTTGTAATGTTCTATTTTTGCTTTTGCTTTGTCTGAAATCATGATTGCTACCCCTGCTTTCTTTGATTCAGCTAAAGCATAATAGCTTATGTGTACCCTGTGTGTATCTCTCTGCTTCAGATGTGTTTCTTGTAAACAACATATTGTAGGATTTGGGGTTTTAATTCATTCTGCTATCTGCTTCCATTTAATGGGTGAGTTCATCCCATTCACATTTATAGTTATGATGACTAACTTTATTTCCCTCCATGCTATTTTTCACCTGTTTATCCCTCCCACTCTTATTCCTACCTTTTTCCTCCTCACAAGTGTTTTATTTTTGATCACTTTTCCCAATATCTCCTCCCTTGTATCAGTCCCCCCTCCCCCTTCTATTATCCCTGTTCCTTTTTTTAACTTCCTTATAAGGTAAGATAGATTTCTATATCCAACTGGGTATATATGTTATTCCCTCTCTGAACCAACTTTTATGAGAATAAGGCTTAATCTTTGCCTGCCACACTTCCTGTCCTCCATATTTCCCTCCATTATAATAGTTCTTTCATGCCTCTTTTTTTTTTTTTGTGGGACAATTTACCCCATTCAATTTCCCTTCTCCTTCCATGCAATTTCTTTCTTAACCCTTTATTTGGGGGGGGGGGGGTGTTGTCACATCAATGTCACCTAATAACCACATTCTCAGTCTACATATAGTCCCTCTAATGGCTCTTATAATAAAGTTGCTAAGACTTACAAATATTCGTTTGTCATATAGAAATATAAATAGTTTAACGTTATTGAATTTCTTATAGTTTGTCTATCTTGTTTGTTTCTTTGTTTTTTTACCTTTTTATGTTTCCCTTGAGTTTTGTATTTGGAGGTCAAGTATTTTATTCAACTCTGGCCTTTTAATAAGAAATATTTGAAAGTTTTCTATTTCATTAAAAATCCATTTCCCCCTCCCCCCAAAAGATTATATTCAGTTTTGCTGGGTAGATGATTCTTGGTTGTAAACCTAACTCCTTTGTCTTCTGGTGTATCATCTTCCAAGCCCTGCAGTTCTTTGATGTAGAAGCTGCCAAATCCTGTGTAATTTTGACTAATTCCATGATATTTGAATTGTTTCTTTTTGGCTGCTTGCAATACTTTCTCCTTGTTCTGTGAGCTTTGAAATTTGTCTTTGATCTTCCTGGGAGTTTTCATTTTGGGATCTCTTTCAGGTGGTGATCAGTGGATTCTTTCAATTCCTATTTTGTCCTCTAGTTCTAATATATCAGGGTAGTTTTCTTTGATAATTTCTTGAAATATATTGTCCAGGCCTTTTTTTGGGAGGGGGTGGGGCATGGTTTTCAGGTCGTCCAATAATTCTTGTATTATCTCTCCTCGATATATTTTCTTTCTTTCTTTTTGTTTTTTTGTTTGTTTTTTTTGGTGAGGCAATTGGGGTTAAGTGACTTGCCCAAAGTCACACAGCTAGTAAGTGTTAAGTGTCTGGGGCTGGATTTGAACTCAGGTTCTCCTGAGTCCAGGGCCAGTGCTCTATCCACTGTGCCACCTAGCTGCTCTTCTTTTTTCCCCCTGGATCTATCTAGATCAGTTGTTTTTCCAATGAAAAATTTCACATTTTCTTCCATTTTAAAATTTTAAAAATTTTGTTCTATTGTATCTTGATGTCTCATAGAGCAATTAGTTTCTATTTGTTCAATTCTAATTGCCTTTCAGACATTTCAAACTAGATGTCCAATAGACACCTTAAATTCCCTATGTCCAAAACAGAACTCATTTCCCTCTTAATTTTCCCCCTAAACTCTTCCTACCTCCTATCTTCCCTATTATTATACAGGGGAACACTATCTTCCCAGTGTCCCAGGCTGACAGCCTAGGAGTCATGCTGGATTCCTATCTCTCCAGGCCATATCTAATCTGTTGCCAAAGCCTGTGAATTTCAACTTAGCAACATCTCTCAAATAAGCCCCCTTTCCCCTCTGAAAGTGCCAGCGCTGTTGTGCAGTCCCTCATCACCTAACACCTTAATTATTGTGATAGCCTATTGGTGGGTATGCCTGCCTCACGTCTCTCCCCACTCCATCCAATTCAGCCACTAAAGTGATTTTCCTGAAAAGCAGTTCCTATCAAGTTGCCCCTTACTCAGTAAACTCCAATGGCTCCTCGTTGCCTCCAGGATCAAATAGAAAATGTTCTGTTTGGCATTCAAAGTCCTTCTAACCTAGCCCCCTCCTACCTTTCCAGTTTTCTTATAGCTTACTTTCTGATCTATAATCTTCAATCCAGTGATACCAGCCTTCTGGCTATTCAACAAAGAAGAGAAAACAGTCCAGGACAGAATCTATGTCTAGAAGACATGATCTGGAGGAGGATCTGTCAAAGGACACAGAGAAGGTGCAGTCAGATAGGTAGGAGGAAAATCAAGAGAGAGGTATTCTGAACACCTAGAGAGAGGAGGGTATCAAGGAGAAGGTGATCAACAGTGTCAAAGGCTGCATAGAGGTCAAGGAGAAGGAGGATTATGAAAAGGCCATTGCAGAAACTAGGTGTAGACCAACATCTCATACCATATACTAAAATAAGGTCAAAATGGGTACATGATTTACACATAGAGTGATTCCATAAGCAAATTAAGAGAGTATGGAATAGTTTATTTGTCAGGTTTATGGA
This sequence comes from Dromiciops gliroides, assembly GCF_019393635.1. NCBI lineage: Eukaryota > Metazoa > Chordata > Mammalia > Microbiotheria > Microbiotheriidae > Dromiciops > Dromiciops gliroides. Next base: position 296,408,794 of record NC_057862.1, on the reverse strand, counting down.
CAGGGGAAGAATTTAGGACCAAAGAAGATATGGAGAGCATTAAAAATGGTAAAGTAGATATATATTATATAAAATTTAAAGGATTTTGCACAAACAAAACCAATGCAACCAAAATTATAAGGAAAGCAGAAAACTGGGAAAGAATTTTTGCAACAAATATCTCTGATAAAGACTTCATTTCTCAAATATATAGAGAACTGAGTCAAATTTATAAAAATACTAGTCATTCCCCAATCAATAAACAGTCAAAGGATATGAGCAGGCAGTTTTCAGACAAAGAAATCAAAGTTATCTATGGTCATATGAAAAAATGTTCTGGATCACTATTGATCAGAGAAAAGCAAATTAAAACAATTCTCAAGTATCACCTCACCTATCAGAGTGGCAAATATAACAAAAAAGGAAAATGTTGGATGTTGGAGGGGATTTGGGAAAACTGGGATGCTAATCCCAGTTGGTGAAGTTGTGAACTGATCCAACCATTTTGGAAAGCAACTTAGAACTATGGCCAAAGGACTATCAAACTGTGCATTCCCTTTGATCCAGCAATATCACTGCTAGGTTTATATCCCAAAGACATCCCAAAAAAGAGGAAAGTACCTATTTGTACAAAAATATTTATAGAAGCTCTTTTTGTGATGGCTAAGAATTGGAAATCAAGGGAATGCCCATCAATTGGGAATGGCTAGACATGCTGTGGTATATGATTGTGATGGAATATTATGGTGCTATAAGAAATGACAAGCAGGATAATTTCAGAAAGGCCTGGGAAAGATTTATATGAACTGATGTATAATGAAGTGAGCAGAATAAGGACAACATTGTGCAGTGACAGCATTATTGTTCTATGAGCAATTGTGAATGACTTAACTACTCCCAGCAATATAATGATCCAAGACAATCCCAAAGGACTATTGATGAAACATACGATCCACCTCCAAATGAAAGAACTGATATTGATTGAACTCAGACAGAAGCATGCTATTTTCCACTTTCTTTCATTTTTTCTTTTATTCAAATTTTCTTATACAAAATTACTAATATGGTAGTGTTTTACATAATTGTGTGTGTATGATCTATATCTGATGGCTTACTGCCTCAAGGAATGGGGAGAGGAGGGAGGGATAGAATTTGGAACTCAAAAATATAAATAAAAATGTTTATCACATATGAAAAAAGAAAAGGTCATTGGATTTGGCGACTAAGAGATCATTAGTCACTATGGAATGATAAGATCAAAAGCCAGATAGCAAAAGGTTAAGAAGAGAGCAAGAGGAGAGAAAGTAGAAGCAGCTACTATAGACAGCCTTTCAAAGAGTTTGGCTGCAAAGGGCAGAAGAGATATAGGAGGACAGTGGGGAATGAAAGGGTCCAATGAGGGTAGGTTTTTTTTTTTTTTCAGGATGGGAGAGACAAGGGCATGTTTATAGGCAGTAGGAAATGAACCAGTAGAGAGGGACAGATTGAGAAGAAGTGAAAGAATGGAGATGATAAAGGGGAAAATCTGCTGGAGTAGAAGGGATCACTTGAATAAAGAGAGGGGTTAGCCTTGCCAGGGAATAAGGCCACTTCATCACGTGAGATGGGCAGAAGGCATCTGAGTGATAGGGGACAAGGAAAAGGAGAGAGGAAGGAACTCATGGCAAATGGCCTCAGTTTTTTCTATAAAATAAGAGGCAAGATTCTCTGACTGTTTCCTCATCTGTAAAATTAAGAAGGCAGACTCAATGTCCTCATGGGTTTCTTTCATCTCTAAATCTGTGGTCCTAGGATGCCGTGTTCCATTTGGCCCCAGAGGGCAGAACTAGGAACAATGGGTAAAAATGATAGGGAGGCTATTTTTAGCTCTACAGAAACAAATCATCTTGGCAATTAGAACTGTCCAATAATACACCGGGCAGCCTCAGAGATGGGGATGATGATGATAACAACTGAAGCTTAGATAGTGCTTTAAGATTTGCAAAGCACTTTTCTCCACACCTCAGTTAGGTAGGTACTAAAAGCATCTATCTCTATTTTACCATAGAAGAAAGTGAGGGTAGGAGATGTTGAGTGACTGACCTAAGGTCAAACAACAGTTGGAACGACTTGGATATGAATCCAGGTCTCCTAAATCTAAGTTCTTTAGTCTTTCTATGACAGCACATTAATACAGTGAGTTCCCTTGTTGCTCAAGGCTCTGTGGCAATAAATTGAGAATGGAAGATCACCTTTGAGCAGGCCTTGTTGCTGGGATCTCTTCCAACCCTACCATTGATTTTGTGATCTTCCCATGTAGTCAGTGGAGTTTCTGGACCTAGCAACAAAGAAGCCCAGACTTTTCTCCAGATTATAATCAGCAGATACAAAACTACCTGGTGGCTCATTAGGCTCCACATGAGTTTGCTTGGCCAGTTGATCAGTGGACTGAACAGTCTGTCCCCCTATAAAAGCAGCTCCAAATGTCACCCTGTACTAGCAGAGGACACTATCTTTATAGATGACCAATAGATAATGTGTTCTCTCTTTCCACAAACCTGCTCTTCCACTCCTGAGATTAGCGTTGACTAGGTTACAGCCAGACACATACCCCTCTGGTTCTCAGGTATTTCTTGGCAAAGAAATATTGAGGTGCAGTGGAAAGAATTTTGGAGTCAGGAGATCTGGCTTTGAGTCCCTACCATGAGACTTACTAGCTGTGTCACTTCCCTTCTCTAAATCTTAGTTTGCTTTTCTGCAAAATGGATATAACAGTCCTTGTACTTCCTACATTATAGGGTTGTGAAAAATCAAATGAGATAACGCATGCAGAGCTCTGTGCTGGGTATTGGGAAACATATATAGTCTAGATAAGACATGATTTCTGCCCTCCTGAAACTTATTTTCTCTTAGTGCTTTGTCAACAGTCAAGTGTTACAGAAATGGGGCTGTTAAAAATTGGGAAGGGGGCAGCTAGATGGCGCACTGGATAAAGCACTGGCCCTGGATTCAGGAGAACCTGAGTTCAAATCCGGCCTCAGACACTTAACACTTACTAGCTGTGTGACCCTGGGCAAGTCACTTAACCCCAATTGTCTCACCAAAAAAAAAAAAAAATTGGGAAGAAAGTGGGTACCTGTTGATTGGGGAAATGGCTGCCCAAATTGGGGTATAGGAATGACAGGGGACATCATTGTGCTGTAAGAACTGACAGAGATCAAAATACAGAGGCTTGTGAATAGATGTAAAACACACCAACAAAACAGAGAATCAGGAAAGTGAGGACGCTGCCTAAAATAATGTAAGAACAATACTGAAAGGCTGAACTCAGGTTAAATGCAATTGCCAATATTCTGGGGGGCACTGAAATACACCTCAGTCTGATTCAATTCAACAAACATTTATTAAGGGTCTGCCGTGGTCAAGGGGCTTTTATTCTATGGTAGGGATATGGTGACTGATAGAAAACTATGATTGGGAAAAAGCAATCTGTGACTCATGTCTATTGGCTAACAGTATTCAGGAGGGGAATGTAATGGAGGATGCTGGTTACTAGCTTTGTATACATAAGACTGAATAGGTCAGGGGTTTAAATATCTATTTAGAACATTAGGGTATTCCCTAACTGGAGGCATTGAGCAAGGCTGAGAGAATCTCAGTGATATATGTTGTAAAAGTAGAATCACTAAGACTTGTTAAGTGATTGTCCATGGAGGTTGAGGGAGAAGGGAAAGGAAGGAAGAATAGTGATAATTCTAAGGTTGAGAATATGGGTTATTGGAAGGATGGTGGTATCCTCCACAGAAATAGGAAAGTTTAGAAGACTCATGGGTTTGGTGGGAGAGAGGAAGGAGGACTGTTGCTTTCATTCATTTCTGACTTTCTAACAAAGATCTTGATAAAGATACTGGAGTAGTTTGCCATTTCCTTCTCCAGCTCATTTTTCAGGTGAGGAAACTGAGGCAAACAGGGTTAAGTGACTTGCTCAGGGTCACAGAGTTAGTGTCTGAGACCAGATTTGAACTCAGGGATATGAGTCTTTCTTCAGGCCTGGCAGTCTCTGCACTCTATTACCTAGCTGCCAAATGTGTACACTGACTGATAGATGAGGTCACTGCACCCTTTGGTTTTGCTTACCTGTTTCTCTGTTACAAGAAGTATGGGAAAGTTCTAAGAGAGTTGGGAAAGTTGGAGAAGGGGGTACATGAGGACATCAAATTTGTAAAAAAAAAAATCTGGATCTGTGAAAGATTCCCTTTACCAATGTGATTTAATAACTGCTCGGAAACATAGCTTTAGGGAGTTTTCTGGGGCTCCCAGAGGTTGTGACTTGTCCAGAATCACACAGACAGGGTTTCAATTCAGGTCTCATATACTCAAAGACTGGCTCTTAGATACCTATGAACTTGGCTGCCTCTTAGGAAGTGATTGTGTGTAAAAAACAAAAGATATCCCCAATATAAAATTACAAAAATGTTTATTTAGAAAAAGAAAAACTTGCTGAGCTTAAGCAGGTTCCAGAGACTGCAGTCTGAAAAGACAATGTGTGTTTCTTTTGGGGGGCTACAAGTTCCCAATAATAGGATGGATTTCTACTATACTGGAAGTTTTAAACTGAGCACTGGGGCAGGAGAGGAGCCATTTGTTTTGGAAACTAACCTTGAGAGGTGATGACGCAGCTAGAGTTCTCTCTTCTGTTTGCCGTTCTGTTAATTAAAAAAAACATTCTAGAGAAGAGGCATGTGAAGGGAAAGGACTGATAAGGTGGGCTCTTGGCACTCCTGGAGATCAGCCAAAGCACAATGAAGGCTCAACTCCCCTTTCCTCTATCCCCTATGCTTGTAATAAGTTTGTGTGTCTCTTTACATGATTTATCCCCCTGATTTCTTTGAGCTTTTTCTAATTCTTGATTTTTGTCTCATCTCAACCTGGATATCCTATAAACATCCTAAACTGAACAAGTTTACTGAACTCGTTATCTTTCCCCCAGGCCTTCCTCTCTTCCTAATTTTCTTAGGGTCGTGCAAGACATCCTCCTATCCTGGGGCAGCTAGGTGGTGAAGTGGACAAAGCACCGGCCCTGGATTCAGGAGGACCTGAGCTCAAATCCGGCCTCAGACACTTAACACTTACTAGCTGTGTGACCCTGGGCAAGTCACTTAACCCCAATTGACTCACCAAAAAAACAACAACAAACCTTCATAACCTGGTCCCCTCTTGCTTTTCTCCCCTCCACGTACACTGTGATCCTGCCACCCCAGACTCCTTTTGCATAAGACATTCCATCTCCTGACTCTGGGCATGTTCATTGGCTGGCCCCTGTGCCTGGTATTCTCTCCCTCCTCATCCCTATTGCCCAACTTCTCTGGCTTCACTCAAGTCCCAGATAAAATCTCACCTTCTACAAGAAACCTTTTCTGATCCTCCTTAATGTTAGTGCCTGCCCTCGGTTGATTATGTCCTATATATATCTTGTTTGTATATAGCTGTTTGCCTATTGTCTCTAGATTGTGAGCTCTTTGAGAGCAGGAACTGTTGTTGTTATTATTTTTAATTTTTTTTTTTTTTGGTGAGGCAATTGGGGTTAAGTGACTTGACCAGAGTCACACAGCTAGTAAGTGTCAAGTGTCTGAGGCCAAATTTGAACTCAGGTCCTCCTGAATCCAGGGCCAGTGCTCTATCCATTGCGCCACCTAGCTGCCCCGTTGTTATTATTTTTAAACTTTCTTTGTATCCCCTGTGTATAGTGTCTGCCATATAGTAAGCCTGTAATAGTAAGCATATTAATTGTATAGTATAGTATAGTATAGTATAGTATTATAGTGAGCATAAAAGTAAGTATATAATAAATGCTTGCTGATTGACAGAAAACTTTGGGAAAAAACAATCTGTGATTCATGTCTGTTAGTTAATAGTATTGAGGAGGGGAGTGCAATGGAGGATGCCAGTTAATAGCTTTGTATACATAGGACTGAATAGGTCGGGGTGGGGAGTTAAATGTCTATCTAGAACATTAAGGTATTCCCTAACTGGATGTATAGAACAAGGCTGAGAGAATCTCAATGATTTATAAACAGTTCTTCTAAGCTCCTAAATGGCAGAGGAAGAAGAACCAAATAACTTAGGACTATGTCCCTAAGGTAATTGGTAAGCCACAGACAAGTGGCTTATATACACAGGTGTCTCAGTAAAACTCTGATCACTAAGGTAAGGGAGAGTATAGTATAGTAAAGAAAGGGAAAGTCACATCTCCTAGGTCACCCAATAGGAAGAGAAAGTTGTGGTTTGGGAAGAATCTGCCCTATCCACATTCTTCCGGTGAGCAGGAAATCTCTGCAGAAAGTCAAATCTTGCTTTGCAGCATCATCTGCTGGTCATGATATTATATAAGGTCAGGAAGCTTTTCTGTTTCCTACTGACTACTGAATAAAGTATAAACTCATTCTGGCATTGAAAGCCTTCCACAATCTGTTCCCAATATTCCTGTCTAGCTCTATCTCATACAACTACGGTAGCAGTGTGATTTAGTGGCAAGTATTGTACTTGGAGTAAAAAATGATCTGGGTTCTGCTTGAAGAAAAACATATTAATACAAATACTGTACTCTTTTTTTTTCCAAATTAAGTAACAGCTCTATTAGACTGAGTGTGATCATTTTTACATTTAAATGGAGAGATGTATGTAAAAAGTCTTTATTTAGGTTTTGAAATGGAAACATTTCAAATATGAAAATTCAAATGTAAAGCAGCATATATATTAGATATATTTTCCAATGACTGACCAATTCAATGATGAAATAAATATTTATCTAAACTCTGGGAAAAAATTTAAACAGTATTGCTTTGTTATAGTAGACAATTTATCTTATAAATCATTATACATGACTAATGTGGAAATATGTTTAGTGTGATTGTACTTGTATAACCTATATAAGATTGCTTGCCATCCTGTGGAGGAGGGAGAGAGCAAAATTTGGAACTCAAAATCTTATTTAAAAATCAATGTTGAGGGGGGCAGCTAGGTGGCGCAGTGGATAAAGCACTGGCCCTGGATTCAGGAGTACCTGAGTTCAAATCCAGCCTCAGACACTTGACATTTACTAGCTGTGTGACCCTGGGCAAGTCACTTAACCCTCATTGCCCCGCAAAAAAAAAAACCAAAAACCAAACCAAACCAAAAATCAATGTTGAAAGCTATCTTTACATATGATTGGGGAGAATACTATTTACTAAAAAAGTTATGCATTTGCCCCCCCCAAAGAATACTTAAGTACAAATGTATGCAAAAAATCCTTATGAATATTTTAATGAGCTTAATACATGATATAAAATTCAACTTTACAACAAGTCGGCAAATATGAGCATTTTGTTTTTGGACTGTGTGGATAATATTGCTCAGTTTGCCACTTTTTTTTTTTTTTGCAGGGCAATGGGGGTTAAGTGAATTGCCCAAGGTCACACAGCTAGTAAGTGTCAAGTGTCTGAGGCTGGATTTGAACTCAGGTACTCCTGAATCCAGGGCTGGTGCTCTATCCACTGCGCCACCTAGCTGCCCCCTAGGTTTGCCACTTTTAAGGCAAAATGGAATTCCTCATTCGGAGCCCCCCAAATGTAGGGAGACCTTAAAAAATGTAGCATAAGTACTTCTTCACACTGCCTTTAGAAGTCTAGTTTGTGCAGAGATGTTTCCACTAGATTCACAGAGTGTACTTTAGAAGGAGGGACTCTTCATTCGACCAACTGTTGGATAGCCTTCAATTCCTTAACAGGTTTCCACTTCTGTTTAATTGTGAAAAGCTTTTGAGGCTCGTAAGGATTCACATTTCCCCATGGTTCTGGATTTGTCTTTCTGTTAATGATCACATCAGTTTTGAAAAGGGAATAGATGGACATGGACAGCAATACTCAGAAATGTGGTCAAAGGAATAAGTTCTTTCTTTTTCTTCATGAGTTGTAAGAGGTTCATGACTGAGACTTTGGGGCTGGCAGTCTGGTATTTGGGTGAGTCTTGCTAAAGCTGAGAACTGTATACTCTATTTTTTTTTTAAGGCTCAAGCCTGACAGAAGCAAATTTATTCAATTTGGCATAATTTGTATTCAAATCTTTTCTAGCCTGAAGAGAGATTCTAACTGGCATGGCCTCTTATGCCCTCTGACAATACTCTCTAGCCGCAGACAGTTTCAGGTAACTAGGGGATCTCTAGATGAGCAGCCCAGTAGATAGAGGGCCAGGCCCGGAGTCAGGAAGACGAGTTTAAATTTGGTCCCAAATGGGGTCATGCAGGGTCAGAAAACAACAAGAAGGACCTGAGTTCAAATCTCATCTCAGACACTTACTAGCTGTGTGACCCCCCAGAGCCATCTCCAGTCATCCTAATATATATCCTGACCCTGGACCCAGATGGCTCTGGAGGATAGTGAGGCTGGTGACGTTTCACAGCCCTTCCTCACTTAAATCCAATTCACTGCAAGTGACATCACCTCCTGATGTCACAGTCCTCTTCCAGAACAAAGGACAAGCGCCACCAACCAACCAACCAACTGTTCATGACCGTATTTGGGTTTTTTTTTTTGGCAAAGATACTGGAATGGTTTGCCATTTCCTTCTCCAGCTCATTTTACAGATGAAGAAACTGAGAATAGGGTTAAGTAACTTTTCAGCTCCCTTTATGTGTTGTCTTCCTCCACCTTTTCTAGGGGCTTCTCCAATTCTGGAAAGGGCCTTAGGTTGGGGGAAATTATTATTTCTTAATATTTATTTTTACTAGAAAGGAGATTTTTAGGATACTTCTGCAGTTCAAAATCTTAGCTCTGTCATGAGTTGTGTGACCATGAACAAGTCACTTGAGTGAGTCTTAATTTCCTCATCTGTAAAATGGGGTTCATACTACCTGTACTGTTTATGGCACTGGGTTGTTAATGAGGATCAGATGTAATATATGTATGTAGCTATGAAATGTCAGTTGTCCTATAATGAACTCCCCTTCTTAAATCATTCAAGCTAGATCACACTCAGATTCTCGTGTTGACTTTTCCCCATCTCTGTGGCTTTGTTCATCACATCTCCCAATCCTGGAACATGTACTTTACCACCCCTCCCTCACTTTCCCCAGCTCCTATCTCTATTTGTTTAAGCTTTTCCTTTCAAGCTTCCACTCCAAAGATCCCTCCACTCAAGCACCCTTCCTATCAACAGTGATCTCTCCTCCAAGCATTTATCTCAGTCCACTTTGAATCATGTTTATTTGCACATTGGTCCTTCATCTTTAACATCCCCTCCCCCCCAAACAACTGATAAGTTTCTTAAAAGCTGGGCCCTTGCCCTATCCATCCGTGTCATCATCACAAGTTACAAGATTTTGCCCCAGAGTAGACAAGTAATACATATTTGTGGAAATGCATTTGTGGTGGAATCCCATTTATAGTGCCTGGGCCACAGATACAGTTTATAATGGGGCTTCTTAAACTTTTTCCACATGATCCCTTTTTGCCTGAGAAATTTTTACATGACTCGGGGTATATACGTATAGAAAATAAATATATAAATCAAACATTTACTGCCAACTTTTTGCGACTCCCCCCCCCCCACACACACTTACACAACCTCACAGGGTCTTGTCCCACAGTTTAAGAACCTTTGGTTTATAGAATTACTTTTGATCTCTCTCCCTGAGGGTCTTCCATAAAGCGGATAATTACATGATTTCTATCTTCAGTATAAAACATCATTCATCTGCTTTCAACTTGCCATCATTCCTGTTTTCTAGTTCTCATCCCTGACCTCCCTGACTAGCTCACAGCAGCCCACTTGTGGGGTGCTGGGAAGGGTCCTGGATTTGGAGTGAAGAGAATGGATTTCAAGCCCGGATTCTGCTGCATACCACCAGGGTCTGAGATAAATCATTTAACTTCTTGGGCCTCGGTTTCCTCAGAATGAAGAGACTGGCCTTTATGTTCTCTAAGACCCCTATAATATATCCATAAAATAAAGGATCTGGAAAAGGTCTCTTGTGCGTCTGATTTTCTGTTCCTCTGATGAACTTGAGTCATGGCACAAGCCCGGTAACCTGGGACACATCTTTCCTTTTCTCTGGCTCTGTACTAAGGGAAAAATAAATCCTGCCCTGCCTACCTCAAAAGGTTGTCCTGGGGATTAAAGGAGATAAATGTGTAAAGTGCTTGGTTAAGTGGTATAAATAGCAGCAGTTATGATCATTAGAGAAAGGGTGCTGGGTTACTATGGGTCAGCATTGAGTTTCCTGTTAATGAACTATACATATGCTTCTTCAGCAAGACTGAGGCCTCCAAAAATAATATCTGCCCAGAGGGTAATTGCCCTTGAACTCCTGTATTGGGGTTTAGCATGTTCTAAACCCAGAGCTGGGTTTGTTGTGATTTCCGTTCCCCGCCCCCCCCTCTGTTTCAGATACATTTTCTAAAGTCCCACCAGTAATCAAGAGGATGAAATCTGGCCTCTGCTTCAGACACTTATTAGCTGTGTGCTGTGTGACGCTGGGCAAATCATTTAACTTCCTTTTTTTTTTTTTTTTTTGGTGTGGGGCAATGTGGGTTAAGTGACTTGCCCAGGGTCACATAGCTAGTAAGTGTCAAGTGTCTGAAGTTGGATTTGAACTCAAGTCTTTCTGAGTCCAGGGCCGGAGCTTCATCCACTATAAAAGAATAAAAGAAAGAAAGTGAAATAGCTGCTATCTTCAGAACTAATCAAACCTGGGGGTAAAAGGCGTTTTATAAAATTTGAATGAGATGCAATAGTGGATGGAGTTCTAGCATTGGATTCAAAAAGACTTTCATTCAAGTCCAGCCTCTGATAGATATCACCTGTATGACCTCAGGCAAGTCACGTTAGCCTCTAAGTGACCCAGGCAACTCACTAAAATGAGTTAATAATAATAATTAACATGCACATAGCATTTGAAGGTATACAAGCTCTACATATATCTTATTTATTATTATTATTATTTTTTGCGGGACAATGAGGGTTAAGTGACTTGCCCGAGATCACACAGCTAGTGTTTAAGGCTGGATTTTGATATGGGGAAACCGACAGGAGAAAGCACATGGGTCCTTAGGATTCCTCTGTAAAGAATTACACTCTCGCACAAGACCTAATCAGGAATAAGAGAACAGGTTTATTGGGGTACAAGAGAAACCGGCCGGGAGGAAGGTTTTGCCAGAACAAAACGCTTTCCCCCCCACAATTGACTTGTGGGGTGCCATTTTATAAGGGTTTAGATGGGGGGTGGGTAAGAGTCTCTTATTGGGTGAGGGGCTGGTGGTCTTCCCGAGTTGCGCTGTGGTAGGAAGAATCCCTCGTGAGAGATCTGGTGGTGGGTGTCAACTTTGTCCTGATGGGTCTAAGCAGTCTGCTGATGGGTGGTTCCAGGTGGTCTTCTCCTGGATTACCTCATCCAGATGCTTAGGAGGACTGGAATGTGGGGTGATGGTCCTGGAGCATGCTCAGTTCAATCTGTGCCACTTATCTCCGTTAGGTGGGTGTGTGTGTCCTTGATTGTGTTCAAGGAGAGGCCTACTTGATTTCAAGGGAAAACCCCTGAGGTTTCAAGGAAAAAGTTCCTTGAACCCCCCAGAGAATTGTTGGGGTGACCAGGGCCCATAATCCTCCCATGACAATTTGAACTCAGGTCCTCCTGACTCCAGGGCCAGTGCTTCATCTACTGTGCCACCTAGGTGCCCCCATATCCTATGTGGTAGGTGCTATTATGATTTCCATTTTACAGATGAGGAAACTGAGGGTAAGAAAGCGTGACTTGGTCAGGATCATATGGCCAATAAGTGTCTGAAGTAGAGTTTGAGTCCTGGTTTTCATCTCTCAAGTCTAGGACTCTATCTACCATGCTGCCCCCCCCCCCAGTTACAGATTGATCACAATCAAGGATTTGGAGGGTATTTTCACAACATGAGTTCTCCACAATGATGAAATCACAAGTCCAGATAAGAATTTTTTAAAAAATTAAGTCCTCTAATTCAGACACAAGCCTTGTTCTGGATCCTTTTAGAGGCTGTGAATATTGTACTAATTTCTGAAGAAATAATAGAATCCCTGCAGATTGACACAAATTACTAATGTGAGATGTCTATTGACTCTGAAGATTATGCCCTAATTGGGAAAAGTGCTGCTGGAGATTTGACTAGCAATTTTGGCACCCAGGGCAAGCAGCAAGAAGCATGTCCTTCAATCAGTTTTCTAAGACAAATTTATTTGCAGGAAGGGGAGACCCTGGACACCTCTCCATGGGGAGAAGGGGAAGAGACTGAGATCTAAGGATTCCAAGAGGCCTCCTAGGGTGGGGACTAAGAGGAAGGAGGTTACCTGGGGCGTCCAGAGTGAGTGGGAGGAAGATTGCCCATCTAGTAACTTCCTTTTTTAACTAATTATTTTTGCTCACAAGGTGCGAAATTCCCTTGTTTCTATGGGGTGGAAAGAGTGCAAATGTTGTCAGCATTCTTTACATTTCAGTACCTGGAGGCAAAACCCTGATCTCCTGCCCAGTTAAGATTCTGGCTGCTTGGATTAATGATGCTGAGAAGGAAAACAAGACTCATCATTCTCACTGAAAGGACTGAAGGAATCTCTAAGACAAACTGTACCTGGATAAGAATCCTGAGAACTACAGAATTTACTGAGAACTGATTCCCCACCCTGTCCCCTTTCTCAGACAAATGAATGCCTGGGGCTGACTGTCTTTGTCATTTCCAGACTCTGGATGGATTTATGGACCTTCCCCCAAGCAACTTATCCCCTCCCAATGTTCCCCACCTTACTCCCGGGACTTTAAGTTATTATGTAAAAAGGGTCCACCTACATTAAGTAGTTTCTATTCAGAGTGAGTAACACCTATACTTAACTTAGGAGCAGTTCTATTATTTCTTTTGTCAAAGGTTCATTTACATTAAGTAGCTATTATGTCACTCTGGAGCAATCTTTTGGTTCCCTTTTTGTTCTGTTACCCCATTAAAAACACTGTCCTCTGTTCCCATCTTTGGGTATTCCTAGCTTCTGAGCTTTGCGATACCAGGAGCTATAGTTCCTCTGCCCCGATTAAAGACCTTATTTCTCCTATATTGATTGTTTCCTTAATTTCCAGGTTAACAATCCTTGCTACAAAATTCTCACCTGTGAGCATCTAGCTTGCACTTGAAGATCTTGAGTGACAGGGAACCTCAGTAGGCCTTGGTTTCTCCATCTGTAAAATGAATAGGCTGTATTGGTTGGTTGCTGAGGTCCCATCCAGCTCTAGACCTATGATTCTATGCTCTGTGAATTCTCTGTCATGATAATGATTACAGTTCACATATCCATAGTGCTTCGAAGATCAAGAAACTTGTTTTAACCAATTCTGTGAGAGAGATAATGAAAGTATGATTATAGGCACTTCACTGATGAGGGAACTGAGTATGGGACAAAGGAAATGGCTTGCTCAAGGTCACAGAGCTAGGAGGTGGTGGGATCAGATTCAAATTCCTTAAGTGCTCTGGGAACTATCTCCAATGCCTCTCATATCTCATATTTATAAAGCTCTTTAATGGACATTATTTCATTGTTCTCAAGACTCTGTAAAGTAGACAGTTTAAGTCCATTTTATAGATGAGAAAATCAAGGCTTCAAAAGGAAAAATGAATTGTGAGTTCCCAGGGTAAGTAAACAGCAGAGGCAGGCCTGTAAGTCAGGTGTATCCGGTCTACACATTTAATACTCTTTCTGCTACATCACTGCTCTATTTCCATGATTTAGTCCAGACTCTCATTGACAGGACTGGCAGCTATTTCAAACGATGTTGCTTAGCAATGTAATTTTTGTGATCATGAGGATGTCACTTAGCCTCTCTAAACCTCAGTTTTCTTATCTTTAAGATGGGGATGATAATATTTATTATCAGTTGGTCAGTTAAGCATTTACTCTGTGCCATATGCTAAGGATAATCATGCAAACAGAGACAGAAGACAGTCTCTGGCCTAGAGGAGCTCACAATCTAATTGAGGGAGACAACAAGCAAATATGGACAAACAAGCTCTGTAGAGGATGAATGGAAAATAATTTATAGAGGGAAGGCACTAGAAGTAATAGAGGTTGGGAAAGGCTTCCTGTAGAAAGTGGGATTTTAGTTGTTACTTGAAGAAAGCCAGAGAAGCCAGGATATGAAGATGAGAAGGAAGAGCATTTCAAGCATGGGGACAGCCAAAGGAAATGCCCAGAGCTGAGAGGTGCCATGTTTTTCTCGTTGAACACCAAGGACCACCTGTATTTGGTGAGGTGTAAGGTGTAAGAATACTGGAAAGGTGGGGCAGCTAGGTGGCGCAGTGGATAGAGCACTGGCCCTGGATTCAGGAGGACCTGAGTTCAAATCCGGCCTCAGACACTTGACACTTACTAGCTGTGTGACCCTGGGCAGGTCACTTAACCCCCATTGCCCTGCAAAACCAAAACAAAACAAAACAAAAAATAGGTGAGGCAATAGGGGCAGCTAGGTGGCGCAGTGGTTAGAGCACTGGCCCTGGAGTCAGGAGGACCTGAGTTCAGGTACAGCCTCAGACACTTAACACTTACTAGCTGTGTGACTGACCCCGGGCAAGTCACTTAACCCCAGTTGCCTGAGTTGTGTCTGAGGCTGTACCTGAACTCAGGTCCTCCTGACTCCAGGGCCGGTGCTCTAACCACTGCGCCACCTAGCTGCCCCTCCTAATTACTTTTTGTTTTGTTTTTGCAGGGCAATGGGGGTTAAGTGACTTGCCCAGGGTCACACAGCTAGTAAGTGTCAAGTGTCTGAGGCCGTATTTGAACTCAGATACTCCTGAGTCCAGGGCCGGTGCTTTATCCACTGCGCCACCTAGCCGCCCCCTAATTACTTTTTAAATACTTTTTTTTTTTTTTGCGGGGCAATTGGGGTTAAGTGACTTGCGCAGGGTCACACAACTAGTAAGTATTAAGTGTCTGAGGTCAGATTTGAACTCAGGTACTCCTGAATCCAGGGCCAGTGCTCTATCCACTGCGCCATCTAGCTGCCCCCCTCCCAACTACTTTTTAATTTGGCTTGGCCTACTCAGGAGTATTGTGGGCCACAATGCAGTCATGTTTGATACCACTGGCCTATAGCATTGAGAAATTACTAACTTGTCCAGGTTACACGCCATTATATGTATTAGGGGTAGGACTTGAACCCCGGCTTTCTGCTGGTTCTCCATCTACTATGCTAAACTGCTTATCTCCTTAAGGATAACCCTTCCATAATCTCTGATGGTGATAAACTTCTATGTTTCCATAAACAAATCCATGTGACTCAGTCATTCATTTGGGGCTCCCTTTTCAACCAGGCAGGACCTGGATGAAGATGCAGCAGAGTGAGAAAGAGTGGTCAGAAAGGTAAGAGGAAAACCAGGAGAGGAAAGCCTTGAGATGAGAGTATGCTGAAGAGGGTGATCAATAATGTCAGTCTGCAGAGAAGTGAAGAAAGATGAGAATTGAGGAAAAAGCCATTAGATTTGGCAATTAAGAGATGATCGGTAACTTTGGAGAGAGTAATTTCAGTTGATTGATAAGGTTGGAAGTCACAAAGCAGAAGGTTTAGAAGAAAGTAAGAGGAGAGGAAATAGAGGTGTTGATTGTAGATAGATTTCTTGAGGAGTTTTACCTCAAAAGGGAGGAGAGACAAAGGATGGTTGGATCTAGTGAGAGGTTTTTTAAAAATACATTTTTATTTATTTCATTAAATATTTCCCAATTGTATGTACACAAATTTTTAACATTCATTAAAAAAATTTGAGTTCCAAATTCTCTCTTCCTCCCCTCCCCAATGCCTTGAGAAAGATGTTATCAATTATACATATGAAGTCAAGCAAAACATTTCTATATTAGCCATGCTGCAAAAGAACACACACATACACACACACACACACACACGAAAAATAAAGTTAAATATTGCTTGTTACTGTGTATAGTGTACTCCTGGTTCTACTGCTAATGAGAGTTTCTTTTCTTTTCTTTCTTTCTTTTTTGTTTTTTAAGAATGGGGGAGACAGAATATTTGTAGGAAGCAGGGAAATAGCCAGGAGACAGGGAGAGAATGCAAGTTAGTGAGAGAAGGGATGACAAAGCTGGGCAATCTGCTGGACGAGATGAGATGTGGTGGGATCAAGGGCACATCTAGATGGGTTTTCCTTGGGAAGAAGGGTCACCTCTTTGTGTGAGTCAGTGGTGAAGGAAGACACTGTTGGGAAATGCTGAATGATGAAAGATGAGGAGAGAGCTTTGAGGGAATAACCTCCATTTTTCCAGTGAAGTGAGATTAGATTCTCAGCTAAGAGTCTGGCTTGAGATAGTGACATGGGAGGTTTCAGAAGGGATGAAAGGGTTTGGAAAAGCCGTGATAAACTGATTAGGGAGGTATAACAGGAACGCTCTGCTATAGTGAGGACCCATTTGAGATTATGTAATACACTTTAGTAGTAGACTCAGCCATTACATTTGTGTCTGTTTCTCCAGTTCCATTCAGCAGCACATGAATAGGAGTAAAGACAGTACATGGTGGGAGTAATCCAATTGGCACTAGGATAAGGAGGCAAGGGACTTGAGGGTAGGGAGGAGAGTATAGAGGATGGTGTAGGGTTGAACTGGTTCACCAAGGAGCCAAAAGTGGGTAGGGAGGAGCGAGGTCCCAGTAAGGAGGAAGAACATGGTCAAGGGTTACAAGGCAGAAGGGAACATAGAATGATAAAAGATGTCCTGATTAAAGAATTTCAGAATTCATTTCAGAGTTCATCAACTTGGGTTATTATTATAGGATTTAGATTTGGTAGAGACCTTAGAAATCATCAAGAACAAACACTTCATTTTAAACAACAAGGAAACGGAAGCCTAGAGAATAACCAGTCTGAGGTTATTCATGCAAGTAAGAGTATTGGACCAAATATGAAATGTTTTCCATAAGCAAGTTTAATAATTTTAATTTGGCCTCCCTAGAACACTGATTCATGTTTAAAAAATAAACAAACCAAACAAATGACAAAGTAGCCCACACCCAAAAGTGATGGAGAAAAAGCTGCTTCTCTTTGCCTCTGGTTTGAAAGGGAACATATTGTAGTGGTTAGAGTACAAGGAGTCTGGGGCCCTGTGTTCAAATCCTGCCTAAAACATTTATTAGTTGTGCATTGGTGGACAAATCTCTTAACACCTCTGCTCTTTCCTACTCTGTAAAATGATGAGGACAATACTGTTGCAATGAATGTGCTTTGCAAACCTTAAAGCACTATAGAAATGGGAGTTTTTAATTCTTCTTAGAAAGAGAATTGGTGTGCGACTCTGGCAGGGATACAGGCTCTTGGTACCAGAGCTTGCCTTGGCAAAATACAGGGTCCTGTTCCTAAGTCTTATAGAACTGGAATGGACCAGAGGGTGGAAATGATGGAAAAAGCCATAGACTTAACCTTGGTACTTGGGTTCAAATCTTAGCTTCAAGACTTCCCAGCTGGGCAACTCCTGACAATCTGGGGAGAGGGTGTTGAGAGATGTCGTGGGTAGTAGCAGAAAGGACAGTCCTATTCCTGGAGCAGCCAGTCCCCTAAAGAATCCCATGCTGCCCTAAGCCAAAGGGGCATTCTCATATGTAGGACTAAGAAGAGGCTGAAAGAACACCAGTTTGGGAGTCAAGAATAAGGGGTTCAAGGGGCAGCTAGGTGGCGCAGTGGATAGAGCATTGGCCCTGGAGTCAGGAGGACCTGAGTTCAAATCCAGCCTCAGACACTTAACACTTACTAGCTGTGTGACCCTGGGCAAATCACTTAACTCCAATTGCCTCACTAAAAAAAAAACCAAACCAAAACCAAACCAAAACCCAAAAAGAATAAGGGGTTCAAGTTTCAACTCAGCTCTTTGCTAGCTATATTACCTTGGATATGTTATTTCCCTGTTTCTTCACCTATAAAATAGAGGATAAATTAGATGATCTCAAAGTTCTCTTTGAACGCTGATATTCTGTGTTTGGATGCTTCAAAATTGTTGTGATCCCTGTCACTGGGCTGGTTGAGCTGTCATAGACTGAAAGGGACCTGAGACTCGGAGAGGTCACACAGAGTGGCTACAGCTAGGACTTGAACTCAGATTTCCTGACTAAGTCTAGTGCTATTTCCCTTATACCAGACTGCCTCTGTCAAACAACTCAGTGACTGCTTTTGCAACCAACCAAATCTATTGTTGGCTGGTCTGGTGTAGAGAAGGGTCTAGTCAGCCAGTGACAGGGGTGGAAGGAGCAAGGAGGGATGGCCTCCCTCTCTACATTTTGATGTGCTACATCTCTCCTCCTGAGGCTCCACTGGTATCAAATGCTTACATTGGGGTCCTGAAGTCATGGGGGTTTGGAAGTTTATCCCAATCACTTTCTTAGGGATCTGTCTTGTGTTCTTAAATCAAGCAAAGCCCTTCCAAAGATTCACAGTTGTTGGCAAAGGGGGACTTGGGAAGAGGGATGGTGTTAGGAATGACATTCTGGAATCCTGAATGTGGAAAAACACAGGGGCTGGTACAGGTGGCTGGTTTCACTCACTACAAAGTTATATCACATACTTTTCAGATGAGTGTTCAGGGCTTTCAGGTTCATATTATCAACTTGTAAGCACTTTCTTTCTAGCTATTTTTATTGTCCTTCAGAATTAGGACACAGTTAAGAGAAACCCTCCTGTTTTGCATTTCTAAGCCAGTCAAGAGCTAAGACAATGATCTGAAAAGGCAAGAGGTGTTTTTCTCTCCAGCATTTTATGTATCAAAAGTAAAATGACAAAATCTTTTCATAGTTCCTTTGTCATAGATGGAGTGTGAAATCTTTGATTCTTTGGTTTTAGAAATACTGGAAAATCATAATTAAGAAAGGATGATTTCTGGAATAGGGGCCCTGGACAGTACAGCAGAAAGCAGTTCAGGAAACAAGATGGAAAAATTTAACCATAAAAGACCTGGTAATTTCCTAAGAACTGATTACACTATATTGAAGCATCATCCACAATGCAGAATTGTGTCAAGGTTTGTCTCAAGTCAGCTGAGAAGGTATGTTCTAGTCAAACTTATTGCGAAGCTTTTTGTTAGTACTGGGGGAAGGCAACTTCTCTGCTCGGGTAGCATTTACCAGAGTTAAACTTACTAAATAACAATATCCATTTCCTAAGCAGCTTTTTAACTCAGCAGGAATGGCATTTTGGTTATAGCTATACATCAGTTTACATTTTATGCCCCAAGCTGGATATAAAAGAATAGATTCAGAACACTGAGGAAGATTGGAAATGGACATTTTTAGTATCTGTACCAAATATAAGTACAGAAAGACGTATTTTAGGTAAAAAATATGAGGGTCTGTCCACTTAATAAACGATCATTTTCTCAACTTGCTGAGAATTTAAATATGTGGATTATCAAGTAATGGATGATCAACTTTCTTCAAACACTGGACCCAGATTCTTTCATTTATTTTTGTAGTAGAAATGAACTTCTGGAATTCTTTATTTTGCCTACACGCCATTACACAGTACGGACTTTTCCACATTGTTTTTGTCTACATTAAGCTGGTACACGCTAATTCACAGGAAGAAATATGGTAACATATGGCTTACAGACAACAAAGTAAGATTACCACTTGCAGGGATGCTGTAGACAGAATTTGTGAGAGGTTCCTTCTAATTCTCAGCTGAATATATGATAATTAACAGTTGAGAGATGACTATGGGCGAATGCAATCCAATCAGGTGGATATTTATGTGTATATAAACCCAGATGTCTATATGATCTATGTTACTGGAAGTCATAGGACAACTTCCTTGGAGTCATAAACTGCTTCACGATTTCCTCTGTAATCTCCTTGCGCCGGGCCTGGTGATTGGCAATCAGGGGCTGCAGCACTTCAATGAGAATCTTCTTTAGCTCTCCAGTGAGCATCGCTCCACTGGTGTAATCCTGCCAGAAAGAGAACAAAATCATAAGGGAAAAAGACTGTTCCCCGAAATTCATGTGTCCACTCTGGGGAATGGTGGTGAGGGAGGGGATTCCTCTTCTAGTGTGGTTGGGATGAAATGATTCCTGATGTCCCTTCTAGCTCTGAGGTCTTGGGAGACACCACAGAAGGTATCCCATTCAGCCCTAACCTTAGCAGGAATCTCCTGTACCACATCCCTGACAAGGGGTTACAATCTAGATCATCTTATCCATCCTTAAAGAAAGAGTGGCATAGACCCAGGGAAGGGAATTGTAGATATGTAGAAAGGGAGGCACAATTATCTGGTCCCAGGTCACAGAGCTGTTGGTGACAGGCCTGGGACACAGTTATCTTCTAGCCTCTATCTACCAACAAAGCCTATGTTACCAGCACCACCAAGTTGTATTTACGCAGTGCCTTAAGGTAATTCTATATAAAAAGAGAGAGAAATGTCTTTTTCATCCAATAAGTTGCCACAGCCACTGTCAGTTCTGCCATAATATACATCTAACACCCCTCCTTCTGCTCCACTCTCTTCTTTTTTTTTTTTTTTGAGGCAATTGGGGTTAAGTGACTTGCCCATGGTCACACAGCTAGTATCAAGTGTCTGAGGCTGGATTTGAACTCAGGTCCTCCTGAATCCAGGGCCGGTGCTTTATCCACTGAGCCACCTAGCTGCCCCTCTGCTCCACTCTCAATGCTACCACATTAATCCTGGCCTTGTCACCTCTCACTCAGACCACTGTGACAGCTTCCTAACTGGTGCTGCTCCTCCCCTCTTCAAACTGCTCTTTACAGCACTGCCAGAATAATCTTCCTAGTGCACAGCTTGACCAGATCACCTTCGTGCCCAAAAAACTTCAGTGGGTCCCCATGGCCTAGAGAAGAAAATGCTAACTCATCAGACTGACTATGTGTGTAAATGCCTTATTCCTCTGGGAATATGATAAGCTTTCTGAGGGTTGTATACCCTTAGCACTTTTCATCTTTGCATACTTGGTAGGTAAGGACTTAATTCATATGGGGCTCATAGAATTTGACTGAATTTAGGCTGAATGGAAGGGGAAACTTCCTAACAATTAGAGGTATCCAAAACTGAAATAAATGGGCTGCTTTGGGAGGTGGTGGGTTCTCTCTCATTAGAGGTATGTGGAGGTGCAGATTCCTTTTCCCAGAAGAGCCAGACTAGGTGACCTCTAAGGTCCCTTCCAACTCTCAAATTCTATGATGGGAAGGGACTATTAACACATATTCTCTTAGTCAATCTGATAAAACTACCAGTTTGGATCACAGATATGTAGAAGTATAGGTACAATCGACTTGTCCCAAATCATAGTTTGTTAGCAACAGATATGGGCCATATTAAGCCACACCACTTGCCATTCAGGCTAATCAGTCACTTTTTTCTAGTGCTTTAAGGTTGCAGAGTGCTTTAGCTTTCTGTAGTGCTTTGATGACTGATCTCCACAACCCTGTGAAGCATCTAGTACAAGTATGACCATGTCCTTTTTTTTTTAAGTGGGGCAATTGGGGTTAAGAGACTTGCCCAGGGTCACACAGCTAGTAAGTGTTAAGTGTCTGAGGCCGGATTTGAACTCAGGTACTCCTGACTCCAGGGCTGGTGCTCTATCTACTGCGCCACCTAGTTGCCCCTGACCATGCCCTTTTCTATGTTTTTTTTTTGTTTTTTTGGGTGAGGCAATTGGGGTTAAGTGACTTGCCCAGGGTCACACAGCTAGTAAGTGTTGTGTCTGAGGCTGGATTTGAACTCAGGTACTCCTGACTCCAGGGCCAGTGCTCTATCCACTGCGCCACCTAGCTCCCCCTGACCATGCCCTTTTCACAGATGAAGAATGTGAAGCCCAAAGAGAGTTTGGAAATGATGGAACTGGGACTTAAATTCAGATTTCCTGGCACTGCATCCAATGCTCTTTACTATACCCCACTGTGGTCTGGCACTGTTTCTACCACCAAACAATGGAACTTAGAAAAATCTCCAAAAACACATATTCCTAAACTCTCTGTCCAGTGAATAGTCTCTGCCTGACAAGGACAACCATTCTTCTCCATCAGAGTAGAAGGATTAATGTAAGGGACACTGTGGTTTCATTCCTCATTTTAATGAAACAAGACAAAACCAAAAAAAAAAAAATCTGAACCCCCAATTTTGTTGGGACACATTACTGCAAATACACCCAAACTCAAAATCTAAATATTTAAAATAGTTCCTCTTAGTTCTTATCTCAAGAATATGTTTTAAAAATTTTTTGTATGTGATGGACCCTGATGACAATCTGATGAAGCCTATGGATCCCTTCTAGGAATAAGGTTTTTAAATGGACAAAATCAAATACATAGGTACAAAGGAACTCAGTTATTTCTGAAGCAAGGTTATCAATAGATTTTACAAAAATGTTTGTGAATCCCAGCTTAAGGATTCCCGTTTTAGAACATTCTTTTAAAAGTTGGCTTACTATTGCTGAATGAGTATATTTCAAACTTCCCATCCTGGTATTTAAGGCTTTTTCAAATCTGATGCTACCTTGTAACTTACACTCCTCCCCTGCCTTGCTGTCCTTGTTTACACTGGTCCCCATGGTAAGGGGGGCCCTGAATTCTGATCTATCCTTTAGACCCAATTCAAATACCATCATCTCTAGGACAGGTTTCCCTGTCAGCTGGTAAATGACCATTCCTCTCTGAGGTGTCAGCTCACTGCTTTCCTTTCTTACGCACTTCTCATGTATTGTCTTTATCTGTGTAAGTGTCCTATTTATTCAACTAAAGCTTCATGAAGGTTGGGACAGTGGCTTATCAAAACTTTCAAACTCTTCACATGCCGAACATCATATTCTGTATGTAATAGGTGTTTTAAAAGCATTTGTCAAAAATATATAAAACATATTACCAGCCAAATTCAGTTACAAACATTAGTTGAAGCCAAATTAAGTAGCAAAATTCAATCACTGAGAGAGAAGAGAACAAGTGTCTTGTCCATTTATTTGAAATGTTTTAAAGTAGTGTAAATCAAGTTGCTTTCTGTACTTTTTTTTTTTTTGGTGAGGCAATTGGGGTTAAGTGACTTGCCCAGAGTCACACAGCTAGTAAGCGTTAAGTGTCTGAGGCCAGATTTGAACTCAGGTCCCCCTGAATCTAGGGCTGGTGCTCTATCCACTGCGCCACCCAGCTGCCCCAAGCTGCTTTCTGGCTGCACAGAAAGTCTGACAGAGAATGCATGCAATGCTGGATTATGCCCTTAGAAATACCTGTCTTATCTGCTCGAGTTTGTCATCGTCCTCTAGAAAGAAGGTGAGGTACATGAAAGACACGTCAATGTCGCAGTTGCCTCCGAGCTCTCTGTGTTCCTCTATGGTGTCTTTGCCTCCAGAAAACGCGTGTTTGTTGACCTGCAGAACAAAATTCGTGACACCTTGATCTCTGATGATCTGGATAAATGAGCTGAGAGTGCTGGTAAATGTCTGCAGTCCCTGTTGCTGGAAGAGGCTGAGGCTGGTGGATCACCAAGTGTGAGAATTTTGAGATGCATCAGGGCTTATAGACAACCAGTGTCTCTACTAAGTCTGGTACCCATCTGGTGTGCCTCCTGCTTAAGGAGGGGCAGACTGGGTTAGGCTGAAAAATTGGAGCAAGTGAAAGCTTCTGTGCCAATTAATAGTAGGAATGGCTCTGTGAGTGGCTGCTGCACTTCTGGCCTGGGTGAGATAGGGAGACCCAGCCTCAAACAAATAAGCCAACAGAACATATCAAAACAGCAGTATCTATTGAATGTCCATTGATGCTATTTCAACACTCCAAGCACCCAAGATGTCACTGGTGTGGGGATTTCTCCAAGAAACCTCACAGACCCATCTCTGAAGGATGTATTTCTTCAGAGTCAATTCAATCAAATAAGAGCTTATTAAGTGTCTATTATCTGCAAGGGACTACCAGTATAAGTACTATGGATACAAAGGCAAACACAAAACAAAACAATTCTTTCACTCAAGGAGCCAATGTTCCATGGTGGAGGGTGGGGATGGGGAGAGAATGGTCTTCATAAGGAAGACATTTCCTCCATCTGGTGATTCTCTCTCTGTACTTAAGTCTGGTTCTTAGATGACAAATATACACCGTCTGGGGCCAGACACATTCTCCACGTCCAGGACCTTTCCAGATTAGTAGGGTCTGATGGAATGTGGACTTTGTTCACATGACTTTTGAGTCCCTAGAATCATCTCTTCAGTCCCCTTTGAACTCTGAAGAGTTTGTGAACTGATTTACAGAAAGGGGTCATTAAAAAAAGGGAGCAGGGAAAAAACCTCATGCAAGACAAGCGAAGAAGATGGGGAGCATGCACCACACTTTATTATGATCCATTACATTTTTGGATTTCTAGAAACAGTACTCAATACTCCAAATCAAATGAGTAGAGGCAGTTACAGTAATAGCTATTCTAATAGTATAAATTATTACAATCAACAACAAGTATTCACCAGAGGCAAAAGTGAATGTTTCTCAAAAACACTGTTGTTTTTCAGTTGTGTCTGACTCTTTGAGATCCCATGGACCAAACTAAGATACTAGAGCAGTTTGCTATTTCCTTCTCCAGTGGATTAAAACAAACAGAGGTTAAGTAACTTGCCCAGGGTCACAAAGCTAGTAAGTGTCTGAGGCAGGATTTAAACTCAGGTCTTCCTGATTCCAGGCCCAGAGCTCTATCTACTGAGCCACCTACAGGCTGGTTTTTTTTTTTTTTTAGCCAAGGGAGGTCTTTACCTTGTTCTTGATCTGCTTGGCTGTGTCAGTAAGGAAGATGGAAGAGTTGGGGTCACTGGCACTCATTTTAGTCTGGGCTCCCTGCAGAGCTGGGAAGAAAGTTGAATGAAGCAAGGCTGGTTTGGGATAGCCAATCCTCGGGGCCACATCTCTTGTCATTCTAAAATAAGGATCCTAAAAAGAGAAGAATAAACGCAGAGATGATATGAGGCAAACAATGAAATAATCTACTTTAACATGGTGCTTTGAGGACTAAAAAGCACTTTCTTTATAATAACCCCAATGGAGGGAGTGGAAACATATTTATCCCCACTTTATAGATGAAGAAAATCAGACTCAGGAAAGTAAACGTACTTGCCCAAAGTCAGTTTGGACCCAGACTTGAATGCAGGTCGTCTAAATCCTGGATCAAAGCACTTCCTACTACAAGAAAATTGCCTTTAGTCTAGAACACAGAATGTGGGAGCTGGGATTCAAACCCAGGTGTCCCACGTTCAAGTCTAGGGCTTTTCCTGCTACATCAGGCTGCCGATCATTTTCTATTGTATTTTAGCCTCAGATTTAAAAAAATCAATCTTTTTTTTATATATATTACCTTCATTTTCTTTCTTTTTTTTTTTTTTGCGGGGCAATGAGTGTTAAGTGACTTGCCCAGGGTCACACAACTAGTAAGTGTCAAGTGTCTGAGGCCGGATTTGAACTCAGGTCCTCCTGAATCCAGGGCTGGTACTTTATCCACTGTGCCACCTTCATTTTCAAATGTATCATCCCACCCTCCCTTATCCTTTTTTTTTTTTTTTTTTAGGCAATGGGGGTTAAGTGACTTGCCCAGGGTCACACAGCTAGTAAGTGTCAAGTGTCTGAGGCCGGATTTGACTCAGGTACTCCTGAATCCAGGGCCGGTACTTTAACCACTGCGCCATCTAGCTGCCCCTCCCTTATCCTTTTGACAAAGAAAAAATAAAAATAAGGTCAACAAAACTAATGAAAACTTAAACCAAATCTGACAATATATGTTATGCTCCACTCCCACAGTCCTTTCTGGGGAAAAGGTCCATTTACACAGCAATTTTCCTGGGCCCAACCTGATCATTATAATGACAGAATATTCATTTTTTGTGGTTGTTCTTTATGCTGTTGTAGCCATTAGTATATTCTTTCCTTGGTTCTGTTTACTTCACTTTGCATCAGTTACAGGAGACTTCCTATGGCTAGGCCCAGACCTTACTAAATAGATAATACTTTAGGGCTCCTCCCAATTAAAATCTTGAAAGTATATAGAAACTAAAGTTGCTCAAATTGTGTAGGATGCAATGGTTTCTCACCTGGTCTATGGCACATGGAATAAGACACTGAATATCTGTCCTGTCTTTGAAAATCTGTGGAAATGAGTTGCTGAAGGATGGGGCAGCTTGGATAGCAGGAAAACTAATCTTTCCTGAAAGAAGAAAAAAACGACAAAATACACATTTTTTTTTTTTTGGATACAGGACAACTCCTGGTGCTTCTAGCTAACTCTGCCATGAATCTCCAGCCACTAGTCTGGATATTCAGGCTTTAGCAAATCGGTAATTACAGACTCTAGTTCACAAAAGTCCACAAGATCCTAGTTGGCCAAATTCTGATCAAAGTTGTATTTAAAAGAAGAGAAAAATGTTTCTTCATTTAAAATTCTGCAGTTAAAGCATCAAGATAGAATTTTTTTGAGTTCCAAGTTCTCTCTCTAGCCCTTTTCCTACCCATTGAGAATGCAAGCAGTAGGATACCCATTTTACATGTGAAGTCACATAAAACATATTTCCACTTTAGCCACTGACAAAAAAAAATAAAGCAAGAAAAATAAAGCAAACAAAAAAGTATGCTTCAGTTTCCACTCAGAGTCCAGCAATTTTCTTTCTGGTGGTAGAGAGCATTTTTCATCATGAGCCTTTTGGAACTGTCAGATCATTGTATTGATCAGAGAAGATGAAACTTTCACAGTTGATCATTGTTACTGTTTACAATGTCCTCCTAGTTCTCACTTCTCTTTGCATCAGTTCATATAAGTTTTCCCAGGTTTTTCTGAAACCATCTCCGTCACAATTTCTTATAGCATAATAGTATTCCATTGCAATCATATATCACAACTTGTTTAGCCATTCTCCAATGGATGGGCATCCCCTCAATTTCCAATACTTTGCCACCATAAAAAGAGCTGCTATAATTATTTTGGTACAAATAGGTCCTTTCCCCTTTTCTCTGATCTCTTTGGGATATAGATCTAATAGTGGTATTGCTGGGTGAAAGGGTATACATAGTTTTATAGCCCTTTGGGTACAGTTCCAAATTGTTCTCCAGAATGGCTAGACCAGTTCACAACTCCACCAATATTAGTGCCCTAATTTTCCTATATCCCCTTCAGCATTTGTCATTTTTCTTTTCTATCATGTTAGCCAATCTGATAGATATGAGGTAGTACCTCAGAGTTGTTTTAATTTGCATTTCTCTAATCCATAATGGCTTAGAGCATTTTTTTGTATGACTATTGATAGCTTTTATTTCTTATCAATTGGGGAAGGAAAGTCATTTCCACCCCAACAAGGTGGCTTTCCTTGGCATTTGAGATGCCTTTCTTTACTTACTTTTCTACTCCCCATGATATTTTTTTTTGCCTGCTCCAAAAATATCACCCAGCCTATCCCTCCCCCAGCTGATTAAGGAGGAAACTGAAAGCCAAAGGAAAAAAGTTACTTGTCCAAGGTCACACAGCTAGTTAGTGGCAAGGCTGGGCCTTAATCCCAGGTGTCCTTCGAATCCCAGTCTTTTCCCTGAACCATGCTGTGATGAGGGACATTCTTGGGGGAGCAGGTATACACTGTTTGGTAGAACTCAAACTCAAATTCAAGGCTGACTATTGTACTTGATAGAAGATATCTGGGCTTCTAAATTGAATGACTTCAAATTAATTGTAATGAATCAACAGGAATTGGTTTCATAACATTGCTTAAAAGACCAGGAACTAATCTTGGGAGTGAATATATGTTGAAGTAAATTACTTCTGTGATCCTTCCCAACTTTAAAGCTCTCTGATGCCATAATTTTTAAATTGATAGCTTTCAATGTAGCCAATGAAGTGCATGAGCTGATGTATGATTAAAAATGTATTGATGGTTTACCTCAGCTATTCCTTCTTATCCCATGGAAGGTATCTGTCCAACTCATTAACTCAAATTAAGGAATGGGCCATATGGGTTGCATGCATCCTATTGATAACTACAGATTATAAACAATAGCTTTGGTTTTTATAAAAAGGTGAAAATTTTAATGCATAGGAAAATACTGTAGTTAAGTGATGATGAGATTAAATGTACTGAAATGAAAATCCAGATTTCTGTGGAAGATATTTTACTTCCATTCTCTAGGTCTTAGTTTCTGCCTGTGTAAAATGAAGAGAATTTCTAAGATATCTTTCTACTCTGATATTCCATGATTCCAAGGCCACCTCTAGTTATGTTCTATCATTTCATGATTTCATGATTCCTTAAATATGCCCATTTTATTTATTTTAATTTCATGATTCCTTCTCATTTTACCTGTCTATAATTCTATGATTCCCTAAGTTTGTCCCAGCTCTATGATTATAAGTATTTTCTACATACATTATACCTCACTGATCCTATGATAAAGAAGAGGGAAACTAAACAATCATTCAGATTTCTGGATGAAGCTTCTAGAGGATCAACAAACATTCTAAATTAAGTAAAATTTCACATAAGGATAAATAGACCCGACTGATGGCCTTATATCAGCTTTTTGTTCTCTAGCCTTATGCATTCCTGTGTTTAATATTTGATGGGATAAGCTGACATGGTAGAAATTTCAGGAAGAATCCCTTGTGGTGGGTACCCAATTACCTTTATTCTATTCTCCTAAATTCCATACATTATTCTGTTGTTTTAAGTTGCTATCCCAGTGTTCCTCTGATGTCTCCACATAGAGAGCAGTACTTAGTGTAGAATACAGCTGGTTTACATAATTAGATTATCTTTCACCTAAAAATAGATGATTCCAGAACAGCTGAATTTGATCTTACCAATGCAATCACTGTCATTGAAGCCAAAGATGCCCTTTACTTGATTAAATGTGACATGCTTTTGGATTTTGACCACATTCTTGTAGAAACCTGGACTTGACCTGCAAAGAAGAGTCAAAAATGAAATAAATTCTGGTCTTGGGGTTGTGCTCAGGATGAGAAATTGATATCTAATCAGCATTAACTAGATACAAACATAAAGTTTGATCCTAGATCGATTTGGGGTATGTACAATGATCATGTGAAACACATGGCTGACTGATTCTGTCAGATGCAGAGGTCGCCTCAAACAAATCTTCCTCTGATGCTTTGTCATGGCATGGAGGGGACTCTGCCAGGTAGTGGCCACAGAAACTCATGTACATGGGGTTGGAAATGATGATTCCTCTGAAGCTTCTGTGCCCCAACATTGCCAAACTGTGAGCACTATGGTAAAGTGGAGAGATTCCAATTCCAGCTTGGTCATTTAGTGGCCCTGGGAGTAGAGAAGGGATGCTGGACTGGATGAACTCTAAGGTCACTTCCACTCCTAAATTCTATGAACCTATGAGTTTGATTAATATATATATATATATATATATACACTTTTTTTTTTTTAGTGAGGCAATTGGGGTTAAGTGACTTGCCCAGGGTCACACAGCTAGTAAGTGTTAAGTGTCTGAGGCCGGATTTGAACCCAGGTACTCCTGACTCCAGGGCCGGTGCTCTATCCACTGCGCCACCTAGCTGCCCCGGAACATGTTTTTTTAAGAAAAATATTAATTGGCAGCTGGGTGGCGCAGTGGATAGAGCACCGGCCCTGGAGTCAGGAGTACCTGGGTTCAAATCCGGCCTCAGACACTTAACACTTACTAGCTGTGTGACCCTGGGCAAGTCACTTAACCCCAATTGCCTCACTAAAAAAAAAAAAAAATCATGTTCCTCATCATTAAAAAAATCATGCATCTTCATGAGTATTTATTATAATTAAATCCTTAACTCATTAATCAGGCACTGACCCTTTTCTTTCAGAGCTGATATATGGGGGGGACGGACAATAATGATTCATAGACTGTAATGAACAAACAGTGAAAGGACACACTTTACATTCAGACAACAAACAGGTGAAGGAGATTTATATTATACAAATAATATAAGCTCATCCAAAGGTGAGCTTATTGATGGTGCCTCAAGTGTGGGAAAATCATGGGAGGTTTTAATTGAGAAAGAGGGATGATTATCTCTCTCTTTTTTTTAAACATTAGTGATAGGTATCAAAATAATTCTAAGAACTGGGTTTTCTTTAATACAGAATTTCATACTATGTTCATTTAAGAATCTTTCCTGAATGCCTTGAGCAAGGGCCAGTGCTTTGTGCTACAGAGGAAAGACAGAAGGAGGGAATCAGTGGTAGCATGACATCTCTGATACTGTAGCACCTCGCCTCAGGGACTTTTGGTCTTGTCAGGGTAAATAAGGCCTAACTGCAAAGGCATATTTCAGAATGGGGGCGTCATGGCAAAAGAGACAGAGTGTGGTACTGTAATGTAGGAAGACCTGGGTTCAAATCTCACTTCTGCTCCTTGGAAGCTGTGTAACTATAACCAACTCCCTTAACTTTTCTGACCCTGCCCCAGTTTTCTCATTTATAAAATGAGTATGATAATATTTGTAATACCTGTACCTCAAATGGTTGTTTTGGGACTAAAATGAGAAAGTGCTATATAAGTGTCAGGTATTATAATCTGAGTGGCATAAACAAAGAATTACAGAAATCTGGAGTAGGGAGAGATCACTTTTGACTGGGTGATCAGGGAAAGCTTACTGGAGGAAGTGATAGTTGACATTGGCCTTGAAGAAGAGGTAGAGTTTCTGTCAGGAGGGGGTGGGGGAAGAGGGAAGAAAAAGGAGAGATAAACCTGTGTACAGGTATAGAAACAACAACAACAACAAAAGGTTTTGGGTATGTAAATAATTCAGTTTCACTGAAGCACAGAGTACAGGAAGAAGAGTTGGGAGCCCAGAGGACCTTGAGTGCCAGGCCAAGGAGTTTGAATTTTATCTGGTAGAGAAAGAGAAAAGCAAGAAAATAAACATTTATATAGCACCTACTAATGTACCAAGCACATCCTAAGTGCTTTACAAATATTGTCTCATTTGATTGTCACTTCAACCCTGTGCGGTGGGTACTATTATTATCCTGATTTTATAGTTGAAGAAACCGAGGCAAACAGGATTAAGTGACTTTCCCAGGGTCACACAGTTAATAAGTGTCCAAGACCAGATTTAAACTGAGGTCTTCCTGGCTCCAGGCCCATTAAATCATTTAGCTGTCTTAGAGAGTGGGCAGTCACATTTTCTGAACAGAGCCCAGCTGTGTTTTAGCAAGATTAATTTGATAGCATGTATAAGATGGTGTGTCAGGGGGAGAGTCTGGAGGTAGGGATACCTTTTAAAAAGCTATTATAGGGGGGGCAGCTAGGTGGCGTAGTGGATAAAGCACTGGCCTTGGATTCAGGAGTACCTGAGTTCAAATCCAGCCTCAGACACATGACACTTAACTAGCTGTGTGACCCTGGGCAAGTCACTTAGCCCTCATTGCCCTGCAAAAATTAAAAAACAAACAAACAAATAAAAAGCTATTATAGGGGCAGCTAGGTGGTGCAGTGGATAGAGCACCGGCCCTGGAGTCAGGAGTACCTGAGTTCAAATTCGGCCTCAGTCAATTGACACTTACTAGCTGTGTGACCCTGGGCAAGTCACTTAACCCCAATTGCCTCACCAAAAAAAAAAACAAAAACCCAAAAAACAACAAGCTATTATAAAAGGAAGAAAAGTAGAGAGACTATCAGATGTGTAGTCAGAAAACTGGAATTCAAGTCTCACTCCACTCCAAACTGTCCTCCACTCAGTTGCCAACACGTAGCTCTGCCCACAGCACCCCATCAGATCATTAAAGTGTAGTAGAGGGGGTTCTTAACCTGGGATCCTTGAATCTGTTTTAAAGAAAATACTTTGATCCCTGTATTTCACTAGAAATGGTTTCCTCTGTCAGCCTCTGTATTTTATTTTCTGCATTTAAAAACATTCTTCTGAGATTGGGTTCATGGGCTTCTCCAGACTGCACATGGGGTCCATGGCACCAACAAGGTTAAGACCCCCTGACCTCTTGTACTTAAAGTCCTTCCCAGAGTCTTTCCACTTCATTCATTCTACATACCTTATGATCCAGCTGTGCTGATCTACCTGCTAGTCCTTCCTTGCATAGGGCCCCCTCTATTTCCAGTCTCTGTGCCTTAGCATGGACTGGCCCCTCTCCTTGGAATGCCCTTGCTCCCCTCCTCCAGGCTGAGCTCACACACCACCCTCAGCAGGGGGCCTTTCTAGGTATCTCCCTTTCCCACCCAACTCTCAGCTGCTGGGTTTCATTCAGATGACATTCATCTACTCTGTACATATCTTTTTTTTTTTTTTTTTGCAGGGCAATGGGGTTAAATGACTTACCCAGGGTCACACAGCTGGTAAGTGTCAAGTGTCTGAGGCCAGATTTGAACTCAGGTACTCCTGAATCCAGGACCAGTGATTTATCCACTGCACCACCTAGCCACCCCTACTCTGTACATATCTTAAGGTATATCTGGCATCTGCTCATTGTTTCCCTCATTAAAATGTGAGCTCCTTGGTGGGGGGGGGGGCGGGGAAGGGGGGCAGTTTTTGTCTTTCTTTGTGCTCCCAGCACTTAGTACAGTGTTAAGTATTTAATATCAGCTTTTTGACTGTTGACTGACTTTAAAATTTACTATCTCTGACTTCAGGTTTCTCAACATGGATCATAATGCCTGAACTACCTGCCTTTCAGGGCTCTTGTGAGAAAAGCACTAATTTTTTTTTCTTAAATTATAAACTTAATCATTACTAAACAGGAATATTTCAATATACAAAGATCAACAAAAGGGGACTGATTATATATGAAACTAAGAACTTGTTGAATAGTTTTAAAGTATGTTAAATTTATCAAAATTTTCCTGTTTGTGTTTTCTTCTATGTTTTTAAAAATGATGTTCTCTCTCTTTCTCTTGTCTCTCCTCCCTCTTCTTTCTTGCATTTCTATCACTGGTCACTAATATCACTCTACCCCCCCCCCCCTTAACCCCATGAAAGCCCTCTTTTGGTACCAAGGAGCATAGTTAAGCATAACAAAGAACACTGGCCATGTCTGAAAATGTGTGTCTCATACTAGATTTCTGATGCTTCACCTCTCTAATAGGAGGTTGGTGGCACACTTCTCCATAAATTAAGAAAAACATTTTGTAAACTCTAAAGCACACTATAAGTATGAATTTTGAACTATTCTTATAGACAAAGTGTGATGTACTAGGGCCTGATCTGGGATGGTGGCAGGGAGGATGAGAATGTGTAAGTGTGAGAGACATTCATTACACTGTCCTACTTCTCCTAAACAAAAGTAGTTTAGAAGCATCTAAAAACCCCGGGAAGTATCTGAAGCCATGAAGGAAAGAAAAAGTCATAGACCCTGGACTGCCAGACCTGGAATTGGCTTTGGAATCATAGAATTTTAGAGCTGGACAGAATATTGGGTCATTTATTATAACCCCTCCAGCCCCCCTGCCCCTTTTACAGATTAGGAACCTGAAGGCCAAAGAGGGGAAACTGTGCAAAAGAGATGAAAAATACTAAAGGGAAACAAACAGAATTTTTGACACTCAATTAGGGCAATTTAAAAAAGGATCAAGAGCTTTGCAACAAGCTAAAAAAAAAATGCTGGCTCTCCTTCCTTACTGAAAAAGTAAGCCTCCATACGGTGCCCCATTTCCATGGGAACAGGGAGGGGGAGATCTCACCAGTAGCTGTCCTCAGAATGCACTGCATAGACTGAGGAGGAACACTGCATGCCCATGTGGCTAACACCTTCACAGGTCTGGGGTCATTCCTGCCTTTCCTTTTTGAATGTGGAGGTGAGAATGGGAGTGTTCCTGAACAACACTAATAACTACTTGGAGAAAGTTCCTAAGATCACAGGGTTGGAAGGGACCTTTGAGGGAACCTAATACAATGCCTTCATTTAGTGTGTGGGGAAAAGATGGAGAGCTCAAGAGGGGACACGATTTGTTTCAAGTCACACAGGGTAATAGGTAGGAAAACCAGGATCCAGGCCCTGATCTTGTGACCCAGATCCAGTGCTCTCCCCAAAGCTCTCTTCCCTCCAGGCTTCTCGTAGCACTTCACTTGGGCCTTCCCTCATTCTCCCTGGTATCACAATTATCTGTATATGTGTGTTTGCCTATATTAGACTTGAAAAAGAGTTGAATCTATATCTGTAATCCCAATGCTAAGTATCGGGCCTCATCTGCAGATCAATAAATGGCTGCCAAACTGAATCGTTAATCAGTGCCTGGTGACAGGATTACATTTTATACCCTGTATATTTTTTAAATTTTTAAATTTTTTAAAAATTTTTTTGCAGGGCAATGGGGATTAAGTGACTTGTCCAGGGTCACACAGCTAGTAAGTGTCAAGTGTCTGAGGCCAAATTTGAACTCAGGTCTTCCTGAATCCAAGGCTGGTGCTTTATCCACTGCGCCACCTAGCTGCCCCTACCCTGTATAACAAATCCTTTCTTTTAACAATTATTTTTCACAATGAACAATGACTTATGTTTGTGCCACTTGAGAGGGATACGTCCAAAAAAAGCTGGAAAGGATGTCAGAGAGAGATTGTCTGGTCCAAAATGTTCATTTTACATATAAGAACCCTGAGGCCCAGCAAGAATTGAAATGATGAGGCACCAGTCAAATATATAGGCACACGTGGGCAGGGGAAGGCAAATGCCCTAGTCTCCACACTTGTAACTTAGAATTCTTTGTACTATATCATGCCAGTATCGAGCTGCTTTTCAGCCTTCATAGACCTACTGCCACCCCCTTGTAGCACCTAGTGCGGTGCCAGGCAGAGCAGGCATTCAATAATGCAGCCTGAATTGTTCTGTTAACAGGAAGGACCATAGAGTTAGAGTGGGAAGGGGCCTTCTTGGTAATCCAGTCCAACCTGCTCTTTATACAGACAAGGGAGGTTTCCTCAGGCTTAGAGAGATTAAGTGACTTATTTATTATCCAAGTTTTAAGTGGCAGAGCCAAGCTCTGAATCTAGAACCTCTGACTCCAAACCCAGCTTTCTCTCTACTGTGCCACACCCCCTCGTGGTCTTCTTCCTATAAGACTCACAGAAAATTGGGTAAGTGACCAGGCTCTCACTAGCTCTGTGAACCTGGGCAAGCCTTTTCCCATAGGATCCCAGATGAAAGCCAGAAGGGGTCTCATGTCATTTGGTTTGATGCCAACCTCTCTACCTAATCTACCAGATGAAGAAATTGTGTGACTTGCCTACAGTCACACAGGTAGTAAATAGTCAAGCTGAGATTCAGACCCAGGACCTTAGATCCCAAATCCAAAGTCAATCATTTCCTTCTGAAAAATCCACCCCAATTCCTAAAGTTGTATCTAGGAAAATAAGGGAGAAATGAGGGAGGAATCAGCTATGTACCCAAAACTATCCACTTTCCCTTACTGGGTCCTGAAGACTTCTTAGTTCTTTACAGAGAATCTGGGTCCCCCTCCCCCTCCCCCAATTTTCCTGGATTCCTGGAATGATGTTTTAAGCAACATACTTAAAACAAAATTTCTCTCTATTAAAAGCTGTTCAGATGTTCTCCAAACTTTGTTATTCAACTTTAATGATTTAAAAATAAAAACCAACAAAAAGGGACTGATTTGTTAAGACAGGATTTTTTATAGTCAAATATCAAAAAGGGAAGAAAATACTACAAGTTTTAAATAAGGCAAAGAAGTATTCCGGAAAAGTAGGCTTTAGTTTTCTAAATCTCCTTCTAGTATCTTCAAAATGAAGAGATCAAAGTTTGGTTCCAATATAAGATCCTTTTATAAGAGAACCCCAGTAATAATAGTGAAAGCTCTTGTTTCTGGTGTTTATAAAGCACCGTCTCCAGAAGCACCTTCTCAGTGAAGCAGGTCATACAAATATGATGATCCCTACTGTACAGATGAGGAAACTGAGGCTCACGGAGGTAAAGGGGCTTTGTCAAGGGCTACACAGTCAGTAAGGACCAAAGCCAGGACTCAAACCCAGGTCTTTGGACCCTAATAAAGAGCCTTGGCATTTTTTGAGTCTGGCATGTTTACCCCTGAGTAAACTGTTGGATTGTGTAGATATCAAAAAAATAGAAAAGTACTTTCTACTTACCCCATGTATTCCAGGTCAGAAAAGATGAAAGTTTTATTGATATCAAAACCACAGGCTATGATATCCTTTGCATTTTCTATAGTATAGCCGTATGCTTGCTCAAGTGTTAGTTCTTTCCAGAGGTATTTTTCATCATCAGTCATCTGGATAACCAGAGGGACATTGAAAACATCTTGAAGCCACCTAAAAAATACAGACCCCCAAATCATTACGATCTTTCTCCACCAAACAGTATCTTAACACAGAATCTCTTTTGTTGTTTAGTTGTGTCTGACTCTCTGTGACCCTCCTGAAGTCTGTCTAAGCTCATGCTCATGGTTTCCATGACACTATCTCTCCATCTCATCCTCTGTCATCCCCTTTTCCTTTCGCCTTTAATCTTTCCAAAAACCAGGGCCTTTTACAATGAACCCTGTCTTCTCATTATGTGGCCAAAGTATTTAAACTTTAGCTTCAATATTTGACTTTCCAGTGAATAGTTTGAATTAAAGCAGTAAGATTACTTTACCTACAAATTAGCATGCACTTCCCATGCAAGTTGTACAACTTCTTTTTTAAGATTGATCACGAAGATGTTCATTCCTTTTTTAAAAAATAAGCTCAGGAAGATGTGAAGTAAAAAAAGGGATACTGGAAAATGAAGACAGTTCACTAGAGATATTCAAGCAGAAGTAGAATGACCATTTTGTAGGATGCTGTTGAGTAGATCTGTGCTTCAGGTAAAGGTTAAACTAGATGCTCTATAAGGTTAATTTTAATTCACATTCTATGATTCTGAGCCACTTGGCTTGTACTTCATATGGTTTCATGATTCTTATGTTCCTCCCATCTCTAAGACTCTAGGCTTCCTCCAGCTTTATGATTCCATGTTTCTAAGTACCTAAAAATTTGGTTTCCAGGTGAGTTTATAAAAATAATAGTCACAGATTTTAAACACTGTTCGAACTTAATAATTAAAATTATAACAAAAGATATAATTATCAGTTATATTATGAGATGATAATAATTATAATAAAGACCATAATTTATAATAGAGATCATAATTTAAGAACCTCTGATATATAGTGCTACTTACTTTGTGAAAATAAATGGGATGAGATGACCTACATGCATTGCTTCAGAAGAGGGCCCTCTGCCTGTATAAAGATAGAATGGCTTCTTATTTTCATATGCGTCAAGAATGTTGTTCATGTCCCTAAGTAAGAAGAGAACAGAGGAAACAGTGTGACTTTCTTGGAAAAAGTATCAGAGGAAGGCAACTAAACAAAATTCCATCTGAAAATGAAAAATCAAGCAAATAAATGAATGTTATATAGTTTCTAATTAAATTGCTTCCTTTCTAATTGGTTCTTTTAAAAGAACGATTTAAGACATAGTTTTTAATCATTCTAAAAAGGTGAAGTAATGCAACTGACATTTTTTAAAAGCAGTGGTTCCTTATATGTTTCCAAATAAAAATGAACACTGTTTTCATTTATAATTCAATCCAATGAACATTTATTATGCATTTAATGTGTGTTAGAGATTTAGTAGTTTATTAGGGGGAAATACCACATATGTAATACCACATATGCAAACTTTAATGCTTCAAGAATCTAGGATTGTGAGTGTGGGTATTCTCTTCATCTATATAGGTTGAAATCTCTAATGGATTAGTAGTTTTGGAGAGTAATTTTTGTTGGAAAAATTCATCACCTTAAGGTCACTTTGGTGATGAGCTTCTCTGAATTTAGCTAGGCTGTTCCTTGGACCAGACACAACCCCATCTATAGCTGGGCCTGTAGTCTAAGCCCTTCTAGCCTGGGAGACTATATCAAAGCCTGTACTCTGATAGCAGCTATTGAGAATCTAGGGCCATCTCCACACCATGATGAGGCATCAGAATAGGCTTTCTGTAAGACAACACTGTTGGGACTATTGTTCGGGATTATGAATCATAGGCACAGGTGAAGCACTGGTTGTGAGTCTAAATCACAGGATGGGGAAAGAATCAGCTGGTGAGGGTTCTACCTTAGAGGGTCCAATGATGACTGGGGCAACAACAATATGGTGGTAGCTTGTCAATTAAAAAACTAGAGTGGTATATATGGAGGTGATAGGGCATTCTAGCTAGGTATCTGTGGTAGTAAATATCAGGTGGCTGGTTTCAGAAGGCCAGACTAAACTCTCAGTCATTGCCAGCTCTATAGCTTTATTACGAGGTGGGGGGAATGAGGTACAACCAGGAATTATTCCACATATGGGATATGGTCTAGACAAGCTCCTATCTCTGAAGCTCTGGGCAGTGAAGTTCTCCTGGTCTTTCTGGTGACCTGGGCTTAAGACTTCTGATAGATCTGAGTTATGCTTCAGTGTATGGCCCTGCAGTGATTTGGTTCAATATCTTTCAACAAATACATCATACTGATCATATAATGGTGAGGTTACAATACTGAGAAATAAACATCGTTATCTGCTCTAACAGAATTACTGAATACACTGTGTTCATAGAAAACTCCCTCCTTACACAGGAATTTGGGGATTTTTAAGAGGAGTCCTGCTGATTCTACCAAAGTAGCATGTTGGGGGAAAGGTAATAATTATTTTTTTATTAAAAAAATTTTTTTTTTGAGGGGCAATAAGGGTTAAGTGACTTGCCCAGAGTCACACAGCTAGTAAGTGTCAAGTGTCTGAGGCAGGATTTGAACTCAGGTCCTCCTGAATCCAGGGCTGGTGCTTTATCCACTGCGCCACCTAGCTGTCCCTGAAATGTAATATTTAAATTAGTATCACTTAAGCCACTATTATCAAAATGCTTCCGTTTTTCCTGTATTAGCTTCATGCAATTTCTGTTTTCCTTTTTTTGCCACATTTTTTATCCTAATTATTATAACTAACTCACAGAATAGGAAAAGGTCCATATAAGGGTTTAAGATGGGAAATGCTAAATGTGGATACACACATATTTTATGTACTTGTCCTTATGTAGGGGAAAACAGGAAGAATGAAGAGGTACATGGGAACATAAAATCTTACCTGTGAGAGAAAAAGATGCCTCTACGCAGGAAATGATGTGGTTTTTGTCCTATAACCCTCTCAATTCGATCTATCAGTGCTTTGTCAATCTTGCTGCTTCCAAACCGAACTGGAAAAAAAGAAAAAGAAAAAGTAGTAAAAAAACCCCAAAACACACCTTCCTTAGCTGTCATTGTGCCTAGAAATCAAATTAAGTTAATTCAACTTGATTTACCTTAAATGAAAAGTACTGTGGACAGAAATATTAAAAATAATACTATCCCTACCTTCACGAAACTTGCAATTTGGTTAAGGGATGAGTCATATACATGAATAAACAAAATTAAAGTTAAAATGAGAAATATTCTCTGCCTGGGGAGAAAAGCAGGGAATTCTAGGTAGTACAATGGGTACAAATGCATGGAGGTGGGTGAGAGCAAGATAAGACTGGGGTATGAGTAGTTCAGTTTGGTACAAATGTAGACCGTGTGAAAGACAGTAATGAAACTAGGCAGAGAAGGTCAAATATGGGTGTTAGAGCCTAGGTTCCATAAAAGTCAGGCCCAAGACTTCCTTAATCTCCTCCCACAACTTGATTCCACCCAAACCTTCTGCCATACAGTAAGAGGGCCGTATGCCTGTAGGTGTCCTAGATTATGCAAGAGAAACTATCTTTTAGTAAGTGGTTTGAGTCTCACTAATAAAAATAATGTTTAGAGATCAAGTAGTAAAACAGAACAAAATAAAGTATGTATTAAAAATGATTTTGAAATATGAAATCTACCTAGAACAGGGATTCTCAAACTTGTATTCATGACTTCTATTCATGAGAAATTTTTATGCAACCTTGGGTATATAGGTATATAAAATAGGTATAGATGACCTTTAACTGTTGCCAAATTTTTCGTGATCCCTACATGGGGACCCCATATGGGGTCATGACCTACAGTTTAAGAAGCTAGGACCTAGAGAACTAGACTTGTTTGTGCCTTTCAGAATCTTAAGTTTGTTTTTTAAAGATTATTTACGCTGGTTGACTACAGTCATGAAGAAGTATACTATCACCTATGAGTGAGTCCTCTTACTTGTATTTTGTAGTTAGAGTATGGAGAATGACTTATGGAGAAAATGTTGGTGATTATAAGTGTCAAGTGTCTGAGGCCGGATTTGAACTCAGGTCCTCCTGAATCCAGGGCTGGAGCTTTAACCACTGTGCCACCTGGCTGCCCCTGGTGATTTTTTATAATGAAAAATTATCCTGGGCTCTTATGTCCCTCCATAATAACAGCTATAAATGGAGGTAAGTAGTTTACAAAATGTGGATGCTTTTGATCTTGTGGGACCCTCACAAAAACTCTGTGGGGAAGTTAGCACAAGCAAGATTAAGAGTTTTATAGATGAGAAAAGTGAGGCTTAGAGAGGAATAACTTCTCTCTGAGTTGTCCCAAATAGGTCCCTTCTTTTCTGAGAAGATAAAATGTTTACTCTGTTGTTCTCCAACTCTCATGGGAGGAGGTCCAGAAAGTGGCTACAGCTGTGTCTGTGGGGCCTTCTTTCCCACCTTGCTTCCCTCTAGTGCAGCCTCATTTCTACAGGATGAGGAGAGGCTAGACGACACACCACTCTGCTTCCAAGAAATGAACACTAAACGTACACTAAAAATAGTCATCCTATGTCCAAACTCAGGTGAATTCACATAACATCTAGGTTGCCTATGGTCGATAGTTCATTTAGTACTTCAGACTTCTCTCAATACACAAGATGCTTGCTAGATATGGATGTTTCCTTGTCCGGTGAATGAATGAATGCCACAGCCCCTCCACACCTGGGCAGAAGGCCTGGTAAGCTGTGTTGGCTAAAAAAATTCCAAACGATTCACCAATTTGTTCCAACCCTGGGCTGATGTGAACTCAGAGCAGCTGTTTCTGGCTAGCCTGGTCCCTGAGGCCTCTGGCTTGAGCAGACCTGTGGAGGCTGTATCCCATTGGTACAGAGTACCATGGCATAGTGGAAAGAAATGATCAACCTGAATACTTGAGTTCAAACCTGGACTTTGACATTTACTAGCTATGTGACAGTAGACTCTAATCTTCAAGTTTCTTCTTAAGCAAGCTGGTGGCTCAGTGGATAGAGTGCTAAGATCAGGAAGAGCCTAGTTCAAATCTAGCCTCAGACATTTATTAGCTGTGCGACCCTGGGCAAATCACTTAACCTCTGTTTGCCTTAGTTTTCTGTGAGGAAAGGTAATGGTCTCCTCTTAGGATATAACCACCACCATTGACATTACACTCCTCCAAATTGGTTTGAGGACAAAGGTCTCAGTCCCCCTTCCCTCTGGCAGACAGATCAGGTGGTTCGAGTAGCCCTGAGCTGGTCTCAGTCAGGTCCTTTCCTGGGAGGATTGAAGGAAAGTCCCGGTGTCACTGCCCCATTAGCTAAGAACTCAAAGAATAGATTGTAACCCTTAAGTAAACTGGCCAATGTCGAACAAGGGGAGGGTCCATTTCTCGTTGGGGACTAGGGATTAAAACGGGGCCTGCAGCTGTATGCTTCACTCTTTCTGGCTGTAGCTCTTATTTGCAAGTGTCTATTCTTGTGAAAATGAAAATAAATGAGCCTTTGACACATCACTGCCAAGTTCCAGAGAATTACTGAGCAGGGGTCGTTTTCCTCTCATTTTCTCCACTGTAAAATGGGGGTAATAGTAACACCTACTTCCCAGGGTTATGGTGAGGATCAAACAAGATAGTATTAACAAAAAACACATAGCACAGTGCCTGGCCTATCTCAAGCCCTGTATAAACGTTTATTTCCTTCTCCAGTAAAATGGAGATAATACTGGTACTAACTACCTAATAAGGCTATTGTGCCTTGTAAATAAACCTTAAAGTACATGGAAATGTACTCTGTTATTATTTTACCCTAGGAAACAGGAACTTGCCAATGCCTATGTGAGGTCATAGAAGAGGTGGTAACTGAATACTGAATAACAAAAGGCAGTGTGGCCCATTTCCTCAGTCACCCAGACTACCAGAATTTGATAATTATCTTTGTGAATTTGAAACAAAATTAGGAACTTAATTAAAAAAACAAAAACATTTACACTCTTGAAATAGGCAAGGACTCTTCTAAAAAAGGAAGGAGAATGAGGCAGGGGCAGGAGGTGGGGTAGGGTACCTATGAGCTTGTCGTAGTCAACGCCTTTGGCACTGCTGGTCTGCACAGTCCAAGGATCTACAAAATCATCTTCGCCTTCAGTGGTCCCTGGCTCCCCGCTCCTGTCAGGTCTGGAGTTTGTGGGAGGAGAATTGGCATTATAATCCTGTCCTGTCACTTCTTTGTAGTTTATTTTTAGTGACAATAGTTGTTTTACAGCAGAATCAATTTCATTCTAAAAAAAAGAAAATGGGAAAAAAATTTTTAATTGTGAATATATACTACGAGAAAGCCTTCTGTAGGATGTGTGGAAGTCAAGTAGGCAAGCAACCAAATATTCAGCATCATTTCATCTCCCCCAGCACCTCTGCAGAAAAATGAACACTTAATAATGTTTTCCAAATAGCAGTGACATTCTTTGTAATCCCTTCTCATACTGTTCCATTATTTGCTGTTCCTTGAACCTGACCTATGCATTCCTGCCCGTCTTTGTTTAAGTTCTTAATCAGGAAGGTCAGGCACTTCATCTTGAGTGAGTGAGTGAGTGAGTGAGCGAGTGAGCGAGTGTGTGTGTGTGTGTGTGTGTGTGTGTGTGTGTGTGAATCAGGGTTAAGTGACTTGCCCAGGGTCACACAGCTAGTAAGTGTTAAGTGTCTGAGGTCAGATTTGAACTCAGGTTCTACTGACTACAGGGCTAGTGCTTTATCCACTGCGCCACCTAACTGCCTCCCTACCTACTAAGTCAAACTCAAGTGCCACTTTCTCCAGAATGCCTGCCCATGTAATAACAATAATAATAGTGGGCATTTATATAGCACTTCAAAGTTGGCAAAGCACTTTACAAATTTTATCTCATTTTGTCCTCACAACACCGAGAGGAAGATGCTATTATTGTTATCTATTTTACAGAGGAGAAAACTGAGACAGACAGCAGTTAAGTGACTTGTCCAGAGTCACACAGCTATCTGAAGCCAAATATCCATAATTGATAATAAACTTTTCTCCCTTGGACCTGATATGGTACTTTGCTTAGATTTCTCTTACCCACTTACATTATAATTTTGTCTAATAATTATTTGTGCAAGTGTCTTATCTCTCTACTCAACTGTTAGCATCTTAAAGGTAAGGCCTGGATTTTATTTGTATTTCCTGTCTACCTCGAGGCTCATAGTGGTTATTGTTGTCTGATTCCTCATGCACTTGTCCATGGGGTTTTCTTGGTGAAGATATTGGAATAGTTTGTCATTTCCTTCTCAAGTCTGCCCCCATTTGACAGAAAAGCAACTGAGGCAATAAGAGTTAGCTAATTAAAAAAAAAAGTTAGCTAATTAAGTGTCTGAAGCTGGATTTGAACTCAGATTTTCCTGACTCCATGCCTGGTGCTCTGTCCACTGTACCACCTACCTGTGGTAGTGGTAGGTATTAAATTAATAGTGAAGAGTGGGCC
This sequence comes from Dromiciops gliroides, assembly GCF_019393635.1. Classification (NCBI taxonomy): domain Eukaryota; kingdom Metazoa; phylum Chordata; class Mammalia; order Microbiotheria; family Microbiotheriidae; genus Dromiciops; species Dromiciops gliroides. The sequence goes on along the minus strand of NC_057862.1, from coordinate 296,365,144 downwards.
TGTTTCTGGAAGGCTAACAAATTAAGGGAAACACTAAACACTTAGTGTGATCAAGATAGGCATTGAAATGGGAATTATTTCAGGAGACTATGGATTCTAGAATCTTACTGAAAGTGTCTATTTTACAAAGAAGAGCTAAAATCTATGCTGCAATATATTTTATCCAGTGGCACAATGATATACTGACCATCACTGGGCCAAAGAAACCACACACTTTAAGATGTTCAGGGCAGTGTTAATGATTTGCAGACATTTCAAAAACTGCTGATTACTAAGGAAGCTCATAATTAATCTCTTTAATAGGGTCCCATTAATTACTGTGTTGGAAAAACTATCAGCATAGATTGTAATTTGTTTGCTTCTTCTGCTCCAAATGCATCAGGTTTTCTTGACTATTTCATTTGAACTACTGTTGAAGCACAGAGACAGCTCTGTTAATTTTGAGGAGAAAACAGAGGAAAAAGAAAATTATCTTTTGTATCTGTTGCTGTAAAAATAGTACTGTCTTCTATTAAGATATAGTCTATGTATTTGTCTCTGTTACTGATCTCACTTTTAAATGGAATTGACTTTATATGTGCATATCTCTTATCTTACCTGCTAGATAGACTATAAACTCATTGAAGACAGGGACCAAGTGTTGAATAACTGAACTCATCCACATATTCTGTGAAATATTATTAGAGATGACATATCCTGGGATCTTCGAGTTTATACTCTATCTTCCCTGATATTTGCTCAGGTCAAACTGGACTTATAGTTCCCAGGACATGCCTTGAACTCACTGGTCTTTCCTTATTCTTGCCTCTAATCATTCTGCTCTCCCTATTTCCACTTGCTGAATTCTGACTTTAATGACCAAACTGTGGAGTAGCACACGGGTTTTTTTCTCCTTCCCCTGGTGGGTAACAACCTTCTTTCCCCTGACTTCACATAGAACTTTACATCTCTCAAATGCATTAAAAATGTGTTATTTTGAATTATACTGATTTATAAATGTGCCATCTACTCATACTAGACTGAGATGCATGAGGGAAGGGGCTTGTATCATTTTTGGCCCCTAAAACAGTGGCATATAAATAGCGTTTAATAAAAGGTTGTTAAAGTAAAAAAAAAAAAGTAACTATAGTGACCTATGAATTGAATACAGTAGACCCTGAGCACAAACCATAGCATATCCTTATTCCTGGGGCAGTTATGTTAGAAATGTTACAAATGGGACAGCAAGGTGATTGTCTGACATTCATGGTAGTTAATAAAGCTGGGATTCAAGTTCTGGATCAACTCACCGTCAATTCTCCAACTTGTGTTTTGGGTTGATGCTGACTTTCTACTGTGGGTGGGTCTTGTCCTTTTCCCCACCTTTGCTGCACCATTCCCCCACTCATGTTATGCTCCTTCCTAGTATCCCCTCCTCCCTTTATCCTGCTGTTACAAAAATGTTAACTTCTGTAAAAAATGGGGAACCCTTTTGGTTCTACATGCATGTTCATTTCTCCTGTAAACAAATCTGGTTTTCACATAAGTCTCATGACTTTGTGATTGCCTGCTGACAGGGTAGTGTGGTGGGGCTGATGGTGTTGAAAATGGATAAATGAGGGTTTTACAAAAAGTCATTGGTCTAGGCAAAGTAAGGTGGCAAAGTATGCCTTTATGTAGCTGATGAAAATATGGGCCTATAATCTAAGTGGAAGAGACATAGAATTATGGTAATTTCTTCTATAATGATTACCAAAAAACAGCAACACACAAGTACTATTAAAATTCATAAAGGACAGAAAAGGTTCAGGTCCTTATGTTGTGCACAAAGATCAGTTCAAAGTTAATGATAGGTATTTAGCTTTAGACAAGTGAAATGTAGTTAAATGTACTCAGGTAGACTTCGGAAATCAGTTATAGGTTTTTTTCTTAGGAAATCACATTATTGTCTTTGGAAAGAGATAGGTCAAATTTATTAGTCAGTCTCTATAGCTACACTTAAATGGTGTTGAGAGATTAGGCCACAGATTATAAAAAAGAAAAATACACATAGCCTAGTTTCCTTATACTCAAAAGGATAAATTTTCTTTTTAAAGTATATAATGTGCTTTTACCTTTGGACTATTTTTAGAGGAATGTCATGAAACCGAATTTTAGAATGTTAGAACTGGAAGAGACTTTAAGAGATCACTCAGCCGCACCTCTTATTTTATGTACTGAGGTCCATGTAGATATTTTTTAAAATGGCATCTTTTTTAACTTGTCCTAACAGTTTGGTTGAATATAGTTACATCATGCAAACTATATGGTATCTGTCTAAATATTGTTGAAAATGAAAGTAAAATGGCTCCCTGACTTAGGTCTTCCCAGCTGGCTTCATTTTGTCTGAAATTAATTCGCAGAACATCAGATGCATCTCCTATCAACATTTATCCTTAAGTCAAATACAAATGATATTTCACCAAAAAGTCTGCTTCCTTCTATTTGTTTAATTAAGAGTTAACCGCACAAGGCTACCACATACTGTGCTGCATAGCATTGAGCCTCATTTGTAGACATTAAAGTCATCAAAATGGCTGTATTCACTGACATTTACAAGAAAATTTATTAATATTGATCATGTTCTGCTTGTGGGACAGGGTAGCAAAACAATAAAAAATAGCACTACAAAGACACCCAAATGCTTTTCCAAAACAAATATGTCCAAATCTAGACATGTTTGTGTCTTTCAAAGTTGTGCCTATAGTTTATTCTATTTTAGTTTAGTCTGAACCTCATTGTTGTGGGGAACTCCTGGTTTAGAAACTCCTTCTACCAGTGAGCATTGGCAACTTAAAGCCTTAATTAGTAAAAGGCCCGGGGTGCAGAGAAGTGAAGTGAATCTCCCAAAGTAACATGGCTAGTGGGTGTCAGAGATGGGACTTAAACCTGGGTCTTCCTGACTCCAAGGCTGGCTCTTTATTTTCAGGACTTACAATTTAGCAAAACTTTTACATCTTCTGGAAACAAATGACTGAAAAGAAAACCTGTTTTCCTAATTCAATTCAACAAGCATTTATTAAATCCCTCCTACTATATGAAAGGACTTTCTTATGTTGGACGTTGAAAATATGCATGAAGAGAAGAGACCCTTGCCCCTGAGGCAGATGTCACTGTGTTGCAAGAGCTGATCTGAGTCTGGTCCCTGTTGCTCAGCCTTTAGACTAAAATGCAAATTTCTTAGAAGTAAGGAACTCCTGGGTTTGACTGACACATCAGGATTGTGTGACTCTGGGAAAGTCATTTAACCTCTTGATGCTTTATGCAAATGGTTCTCAAAACATTTTGGTCTCAGGGCCCCTTTTAATTTTTAAAAATTATTGAGGACCCTCAAAGAACTTTTGTTTAGGTAGGTTATACCAACAATATTTGCCATATTGGAAATGAAAATATCTTAGCATTATTAGGAAAACAATTTTCAGTTTTAGCACATCCCCAGAGTGCCTGGACTGAACTTTGAGAAAGGCAACTCTCCAAGAGTTTAAGTTTCCCCTAAGAGAAGGGGCTGATGTGCACTGACAGTAGTTTTCTTAACCTGAAAATTCCCAATACTAATGAAATAACAGGTCCAGGCCTGATCCCTAAGAAGGGTGTTTTTGTCTTTGACAATCTAGTTCCAACCTACCCTCCCAGTCTTATTTAATTTTATTATTATTGCCCTTCATTCAACCCCCATTCCTGCCAGCCTCGATTTACTAGTTGTTCCCCAAATTCGCCGTTCCTTCTCCTGCCTCTGCATTGCCTAAACTAGTCCTCATTTCTGGAGTGGCTGCCTGCATGAATTTCACCTTCACACTCCTTATTTTCCTTTAAGGTTCATCTCCATTGGTTCCTCTTACTGGAGCCTTTCCTGATCTTCCCAATTGTTAGTAATATTCTCCTTTCTCAAATGATCTTTGACTTCCTTCTCTTGTACACACTGCTTCCCACCAGCAGAATGTAAACTTCCAGAAGAAAAGAACTGTTTCTCTTTGTCTTCCTGATGCCGAGGGCCTTCTGCATTATAAGTACTTAATAAGGTCAAAACAAAACAAAACAAAACAAAACAAAAAACTAAACCTCTGTAGCTATTGAAGCAGCCATGAGTAAGGGAAGTCGAAAAACCATGGTCTCTTCCAGCATATTAAGTAGTATTCTAGTGTTCTGACAGAGTTAATTGTGGGGGCGCATATCACTCCTAACTCATACACCAACCTATTTCAAATACTGGATACAACAGAACAACTAGAAAGAAACTAATTGCTTTTAGGAACTAAGATTAATAGGCAAAGAATCCCAAAGTACCTTTGGTGCCTTTTCTGCTTTTAATGATCGGACAATTTCTCCTTGTGCCGCTATGCTTTTGAACAGCTCCAGCGGGGTAGAGGGATATGGTTCACCATTCAGAATGTCGGCCATTTTCCACAGTTTAGATTTGTGAAATTAAAGTGCTTCAGGATAAGCAGTTGATTGGATTCAGTAGGTCAAAAGAACAAAATCGAGGCCTACAAAAGAGAAAGGGACAGGAAAGCTATTATTCACCTGTTGTTGGCTTAACAAAGTTTTTTTCAAAGTTTTGGTTTACACAGATATCAAAGAAACATGCCAACATATAACAATAAAGTTGGAAGAAACTTCAAAGATGATCTAATCCCACCCCTTCACATCATGCCCCAACTCTGAAATGTGCTACCCATTGTCATAAATCTGTTTAGTGAAGTTTCTTGCTTTCCAAGTCAGATGATACTTCTTCCATGACACCTTCTGTAAAGCCCTACTCCCATTTATCCCAAAATAATTTCTCCCTCCTCCAATTTCTCATAGTATTTTGTTTGCCAGGATCTCTCTTTTGCCCTTACCTCATAATTTCCTATTTATTTATTTATTTATTTATTCATTCATTCATTCATTCATTCATTCATTCATTCATTTATTTATTTATTTGCCTATTTACTTATTTATTTATTTATTTACTTACTTACTTACTTATTTATTTATACCATAGTTGCCTTTGTACCTGGATCTTTTTTCTATTAGGCTATTAAGCCTCTTGAGATGAAGGTTTGTATTATATCAATTAGTGTATCTCCATTACCTACTATGTTACCTGGCACATATATGTTGAACATTCATGAATTGTTTAATGTCAAAGGGTTATCAAGATTAATCGAGTGTCATGGTGTGGTGTGGTGTGGTGTGGTAAGGTGAAGCCATTGTATAGATGTTTTTTCTCAAAGAGTTTGGCTGTGATGGTGAGGAGAGACATAGAATGATAATAGCAGGGAAGGTTAAGAACAAGTGAGTAGGGAAGTAGCCAGTAGTTTGGGAGAGATTGAAGATTAGAGAGAGTTAACATGATAGAGGGGGTAATCTGCTGGAGAAAAAAGAAGGGATGGGATCAAGGATGCATGTAGAGGGCTTTGTCTTGGCAAGGGAAAAGGCCATCTCCTCATGAATGACAGTGGTAGAGGAAGACATTTGAGTAAAGTTGAAGTGAGGAGGAGGGAAGAAGAGGGAACTCTCATCAAATAGCTGTTTTTTTTTCTCCCAAACATTTTCTTGCATATTTGGTACCATATATTGGCAACAAAAAAGGACACATCTGTAACTGCAGGAATAAGAAACTGGCCTCTTAATGAAAAAATAATCTCGGCTCCTTTAAAAGTTATAGTCTTGGCCTTCCCTGAAACAACTGAGCAAGAAATATATTTTTAGAAATGGAGGGCTTCGAGTATTCTAAATTTGTGACACTGGAAAAGTTCCGGAGGTACCTAAACTACAGTACTTTTTATTCTTTCTGCATAATGAGAACAGGGCCTGCTCAGGTTTTATCTACTAATCTCCTGCTCAGTCATAGAATGGTAGTAAGGAGTTCTGATCTTTATCTTCAAACAACGGGCCACAGGAGGTTAGACTAGATAATTTCTAAGGCCCTTTTCAATTCTAAATCCCATGAGAGATACCCAAGAGAAAAAAAATCAACAGAAACCCACAATTTTTGTTCACCATAGTGTTTATATCTACTTGGCTAATACTCAAATGTTAAATTATATTAATAGACATATGTAAGTTAACTAAAACCACCTGAAACATTTGAAAATGATACTACTGTTCCAAGGTTAACTGTTCAGTTTCCAAGGTTCCTAAGGTTGAACATATTTCAAGTCTCCAATAGAATTTTCATAAAAGTAACTGAAAATATGGAAGACTAGTGTACTAAATAGATGAGAATTTTACTCTAATGGCAGGCTAATAATAATAAGCTAGATGTATGGAAACTGTTAATAGACAATACTAAGAGATAGGTTTTGAATTTGAATACCATATAATTTATTCATAAAAGCTGATTAAAATTTATACATCAGCTTGAACATAATTTTTGGTGGAGGAGGTGCCACTCAGTTTTCTGATTTGTAAAAATGAGGATGTTGCACTTTGGGCTCTATAGGGTCTTTCCCAACCCTATGAGTCTATTATAGTCCATGCATATGAATATGGAGAGATTGTTTTTAAAAGTTGTACAAGTAACATGTTTTGGGAATCAAAGTGGGAAGTTTTAACAATGCAGAATTAAAGTTAGTAACATCTCCAATGAGATTTAAAAATTTTGCTAATGTTCATTGTCGTAATACTTGGATGCTAATTAAAAACACTAGTTTAAAATTATTTGAAAATATAGACATTATTCATCTACAGACTTCTCTGAACACTAGAATTCTATTTTTGTAGACACAACTACAAGTTTTCTAGGTACAATAAGTTAATTTGATATTTTAGTAAACTTAAGCTTTCTAAAGTCAAACACGATTAGTAAATGGGTGTTTGCTTTTTCTCTCAGTTTCCTTGGGTACTAATTTCTAATGTGCTTTTGAAGTTACCGAAGCACAAACCTTTGGTGTCCTCTGCTAGCCAGCTGTAATATTCCCAGGCACTTGGAGGTTCACAAGCTGACAAAAGTTCCTTATTTCAGTCTACGTTTTACACGAAACCAATGGAGACTATATATAGCTTTTTTATTCTCAGCGCTGTCTTGTTTAATTTTGTACCCTCTGAAAAACTTTCTTTGTTCATTCTATTAGTTATTACATCCTTCTTAACTTTGAAAATGTTGCCTTAAAAAATCATGATATTCTTTATGGAAAGTTAGGCATGGCTAAAGGGGTAGGCCCTTAGCTTTCCTCTTCTCCCCTAGCTTGAGGGTAGGCTGTGATTGGAAGAGTGGTAAGTAAGGCAGAAGGAAGTCATTATGCCTATATCATGGTCCTAAAGAAAAGACCCCCCCCCCCCCAAACCTATAATTACCACTGTTCTCCTATTCCACTTCTATTCTCCACTGCCTGCTTTTGCTTGACTATTCACTTCAAAATTGACAACTTCAAGGTTTCTTTTCTTCATTTGGTGTTAACATTAAAGTAATGAGTTAAATGCTTCATTTCTCACCTGTTAACAACCTTGCCTATCTATATGAGAGGCACTACCGAGAACCAAAAGAAACAAATTTTACAGCCATCTAAATAGGTCATGATATCATATTGTTGTTTGTCCTTCATTCTCAAAGAGGACCAATGACATCAGGAGGATGATGTCTTGACTTGTAAGTGAATTGGATTTAAGTGAGGCAGGGCTGTGCAAAGTCATCGACCTCACTCTCTCCTCCAGAGTCATCTGGGGTCCAGTGGTAAGACAGAAGTTACCTATTTGAAACTGGAAGGGACCTTACAGGTCATCTGATCCAACTCCTTTATTTTAAAGTTGAGGAAACTGAAGCATCAAGTGACTTGCCCAGGGTGGCACAGTTGTCAAAGTCTATCCCTAAAACTTTTGCATGTTATGTACTGGTAGACTACAAATTCGTTTTCTTTCTTTCTTTCTTTCTTTTTTTTTTTGTGGGGCAGTGGGGGTTAAGTGACTTGCCCAGGGTCACACAGCTAGTAAGTGTCAAGTGTCTGAGGCCATATTTGAACTCAGGTCCTCCTGAATCCAGGGCCAGTGCTTTATCCACTGAGACACCTAGGTGCCCCCTACAAATTCATTTTCTATCCACCTGATTTTAGTAAGCTGGTAAGATCATCATTAGGTCATTCTAATAAGAGGGTTAAACCTTTGAACACGATTTCATAAACTGATGTGGCCCAAAGATTCGTCATCTGATGGCCAACTCTTTTTGGTGCTGAACATTGCCAGGCATAGCTAAGATGGTTCTTTGAGGATGATCTATTGTTGGGCCCATTACTTGCTATGTGATCCTGAGCCTCACTTTCCTCATTTGTCAAATGGGCATAATAATAGCATCTCCCTCACAGAGTTAATTGTGAAGATCAAATGAGATAATGTAGGTAATGTACTTTGCGAACCTTAAAAGGCTGTATAACTATGAGCAGACATTATTATATATTTGGTAGAATCTCCCAGAGCTAGTGCTTTGTGGGCATACATCTTGAGTTACTGCCACTCCCAGATGAGGCATCAGAAGAGGGCTAATTTATCAATTCCCAAATGTCAATAAACAAAATTAAAATAACGGGCCAATTTCTGAACACTGCCTTCACAATAAAATTTTTATCAAGAAAATGACATTTACTAAAAGAGCTCTCAATCCCCTTGAATTTCTTCTCTTACTGAACTCTAAATCCTGTCCTGGTAAGGGGGAGAAGTTCATCCATCAGAAACCCAATCCCCTCTAGCCAGGAGCCAGGGATCTATTTTACTTTGTCCCAGAGCTGTAATCTGTCTGTCCCTTCCTGAGGAGTTAACTTTCAATTTCTCCTAAATCTTTTGATTTCAAAGGGTGTGTATTTGAGGATATGGCTAGCTGCCAAATTATTTTTCTTTCTTTTTATTCTCGGAAATTCCCTTGAGTCATGGAGGAGGGACCCTAAGCTTTGTAAACAAACACCTAAGAGACTGACCACATAAGGCCACTCTTACCATGCTGATGAGGGGAGTCCTGCCTAAAAGACAGGAACCTGAAAGGGCATTTTCATTTGGTTAGAGGGAAGGTAAATATAGCGATCGACCAATGAAATTACAAGTAAAGAAGGTTTCTACTTGTTCTCCTCACTTTTCTTATTGTTTCTCAGTTTTCTTCTATGAAGTTCTCTTCCTTTCGTTCTGCCCTGATTATTTTTTCTTCAGAGTTTAATAAATTGTATATGTTTCGAACGGTCATAAGGTGGTTTCCTAACCTCCTACAAAGGAAAGGCAGTTTAATAAATATTGGTGTCTGATGTAATAGAACTGAAATACTCTTATCTGACATAATTAAAAATAGTTTTCATGTGAAAGTTTTGGTGGTTTAAAAGCATGAGCTAAATAATCTAAATTCATTATCAAGGAAGACATCACATTACATCTCTAAAGAAGAATCTGAGAGAGAAGTAATTTCATTTTATTTATTTATTTAATTTGGGGGGGAGTGTGAGGCAATTGGGGTTAAGTGACTTGCCCAGGGTCACACAGCTAGTAAGTGTCAAGTGTCTGAGGTCACATTTGAACTCAGGTCCTCCTGAATCCAGGGCCAGTGCTCTATATACGGCGCCACCTAGCTGCCCTGAGAAGTACTTTTAAAAATAAAATACAAACTATTTTTTCATTGAACAAATATTTAATCCTTTCTTTATTGACTAGCAGTCAGTCAATTAGCTTTTATTAAGTTCCTACTATGTGTCAGGGACTGGGGATACAAACAAAGGGAAACCAAACCAAACCAAACATTGTTCCTATTCTCAAGGACCTTGACTATTCCAGGTCAGAGTTCAATAAGACCCTTACCATTCAAAGAAGAGTATTTGAGTGGGGAGAAGGAAGAGAAAGAGAAGAATAGACCTCATTATCTTCTCTCCTAAACCACCCTTCCTCCTGACCTCCTTATTTCTGCAAAAGGTGCAATCCAGAAGTTGCTCTGGAAGCTTCTCTGTCACTTACTGTCCTCTCCTCCTACTTCCATTCCAGGTCTTTGGTTTGACTGCCACAGTATCTCTCCTCCGTCCCCTTCTTTTCATTCACAGCATAACCATCTTAACTACAGCCCTCACTACCTCTTGCTATATTGCAAATGCTTCCTAACTGGTTTTCCTGCTTCAAGCCTCTCCCTCCTCCAATGCAGAACAGCTGCCAAACTGACAGTCCTAAAATATCTTTATAAAGATACTTTAAAAAGTGTCTTATTTGAGAATAAGTATGTATGGATGCTATTATAAGTATGAAAGTATGCCAATAAACGAGAAGTATTAGAGAAAGAACCATGTAGACCTGCAACTTTACGGAAATAATCTTGTCTAAGTCTAAAATGCAGGTTTTCCATAGCCTAAAGGCAGAAGAGCAGCTTTCCGGTTCTGTGGAGAGGGCATCCTGGGGGATGATGGGAGCTGTTCAGCTGTTACTTTGGGACTCTGAGAAGGGAAGGTGGAGGTATGTCTGAGAGTTCTTTCACAGTGACCTAAATGCTAAGGGTTGGTCAAGACTCTTCCAAAGCTTCCTCTTGTCTCGAGATTAAAATATAAACTCTCCTGTTTGGGAATGAAAACCCTGCACCATGTGGTTCCAACCTATCTCTCTGGGCTGATTACACCTTCATTCCTTTCTCACATGCTACATTCCAGCCAAACTTGCCTAACAGCTGTTGGCATAGATGACATTCCGGATTCTTTGCCTTGGTGGCTCTTCCTCAGGCCACAAAGGCTCCTCTTTCCCACCTCCACTTTTTTAGAAATCCTAGTTCTCATCAAGGCTCAGCCCAAATGGAATCTTCTACAAGAAGCCCTTCCTAACTTCCCCCAGTTAGGACACATTTTATATTCACTTATTTGTGTACCTGCTGTCTTCCTTCCAGTAACACATAAGCTCTGGGAAGTAGAGGCTGTCTTATTTTTGGCTCCCTATCTCCAGGTCCTAGAACAGAGTAGATACTTAACAAATGCTTGTTGAATTGAGGAAAAGAGAACAACTGAACAAAAGGGCAACAGGGATATTGTTGGGTTTTATGTAAATTATATCTCATCAAGATGAACAGAATATGGCAATTATACAAAAGAGGCGAGGGGCAGCACCAGTACATGTAACCTGGAGTATTGGTACTTCAGGAAGACTGTCCTCATTATGACAGCCCCATTGTGGAGTGACAACCCCCCCCCAAAAAAACCCCCCAACCCCCCAAACCCAACAACAACCAAAGAATGAAAACCAAACCTGCTTTTAAGCAAGCAACATTTCCTCCTGACTTCTAGACTTTAACGTGAGGGATTGGTTTGTAACATCAACCTAATGAAGAGCTTGCCTTTCCCAAAGACAAACAGAGTCACAAGTCCCTGTTTCTCTTTGTTACAGGTTACCAGGAAGAAAAGAATATGGCAAGACACCAACCCTTCTCAGTAAATAGTGATGATGATGGCGGCTAATACTTCTGGACCTCTGTCTCCCTTAACAATGACTTTCCTATTATAAAATACTTTCATTGCCAGATTCCTGTGAGGTAGCTAGTGCAAGTATTGTGATCTACATTTTACAGATTAACTCAGTTTGAAGAGGTCATAAAAGCAGCTAAGCACTGAAGCCAGGGCTCCACCTGACCCTTCTGCTAGGAAGACAGTGTACCTTCTATTACCCCACATCAATCTAGCAGAAAGTCACTTTTCCACTAAAAGGAAGAAAGTTATAGCTCCACATGTTTGTTCGTTTTTTCCCCTCCATGCATTAAAAATGTCCTCTTTCAAAAATAAAAAGTAAACAAGTGATTAATTCACAATAACTGGAAGGTAGTGTTGGAATACATTCATGCAATATCATAGAAATGCCCAAATTCTCCTTATTAAGGATGCAGAATTAGGGAAAACAAGTTAAACAATTTGAGTTTTTAATTCAAAATATTTACACTTTTCTAGGATTTCAAGGTCAATCGCATCCAATTGTGAGGCATAAATCTCCACTCCAATATGCCTGGCAAGTGGACAGCAAGTTTTCCAAGATCTACAATGATAGAGTGTCAGAGCTTCCTGAGGCAGCCGATTCCACTGCCCAATGGCTAACAAAGAACTCTGATCAGTAGTGATTGACCAGAATTCCAGAAGATAGATGATGAAGCATCTGGCCCTCTACTGATGGAGAGGTCATAGGCTCTGGGTGCAGAATGAGACATATCTTTTTGGACATGTCAAGTGCAAGAATTTATTTTGCTTGACTATGCATGTTTGTGACAAAGTTGGTTTTCTGTTTTTTTTTTTTTTTGTTTTGGTGGGGTGGTGGGAGATTAAATTGATTTTGTTAACTGATATAAATAAAATTCATTGAAAAACATTGTTTCTTTTTCCCAAGTTCTGCCCTCTCAGACCACACAAAAATGAAGAACTCCTTCAAATCACCCCAAAGTCTTAGAAACCAAGACACTATATATTTATCTACAGTAATAGTATTATATGAATTTCTAGAGCCTCCTTATTGATGACAACTTTAGCAGCAACAGAACTCAGCAGAACCCAGTGTATTCTCTTATTTAACGAGACTGACCTGCTCTGGCTCCTGACTACTCCCCTCCCCCATCATTATCCCTTCTTTAACTTCTCTCATACTTTGGTAAAAGTAATCACATACAATACAAAGAGCTAAAACTACCAGCAAAGATGTTAATACAGACCGCAGCAGAAGAGGAGGATTCTGCATACGCAGGCTACAGCAGGAGATGCTCTATGCATCCCTTCCCTGTTCCTTTATTTAAATTCTCTCCTTAAACTCCGCCTTCCTCCTACTTGGGTCAGAAGCAGGTTACTGGAAACTACCCTATTGCTGAGAAATACTTAACAAAACTGAAAGCCAAGGGCTGCCCTTCCTGATGACAAAAAGAATCTTATGAGCTGGGCTGGCTGATGAAATAGGGATGATTACATTCTCTGGAGGATTGGCTCATGCAATCCAAGACCTAGTACATCTCATGCAAGTTATCCATGCTTAACCTCTCTGGGCCTCAGTTTTCTTATCTGTAAAATGAGGATAGTAATGTCTTACTTATCACTTTGGATAAATGGGTAAAGTGCTTTATAAAATCTTAAAGCACTATTGGAACGAAAGCAGTTTATCCTAGATCTTATACCTTTTCCCCTGTTTGTTTTCACCACTGAAACTTCTCTAACAGTGTCTTATGTATGTAAGAGGAAGGGAGAAATCATGATGGAAAGGGAGGGAAGCACTAGGAATTCTGGAACGCCAAGGTTAGAATGAACCTCAGAGGTTATTTAGTTTAACCTAGAGCTGGATTTTTTTTCCCCTTCTATCTTCTATCCTTCAGATGCCTTTTGCCACTCAGATCTGTCTCCCAAGAAGAGATGGATTTATCCTTGCCAAGGATAACCCTGTACAAGTCATTTCCTTCCATCCTATCTCCTCCAACCGACTGTCCTCTCTGTCATCCCCACTCAATCACTTATCTACAATCTCTGGCTCTCTACTGGCTCCTTCCCTACTGCCTAGAAACATGCCTATAAGACCTCCATCCTCAAAACCCCCTCACTTGATCCTTTCACTCCCTGCTTTTGTTCTATATCTCTTCTGCCCTTTGTGGCTCAACTCCTGGAGGTGGTCATATAGAACAGGTGCCTCCACTTCCTCTCCTCTCATTCTCTTAAATAATTTCAGAACGGCTTCTGATGGCATTCTTTTTTTTGGGGGGGGGGCAATGAGGGTTAAGTGACTTGCCCAGGGTCACACAGCTAATTAAATGTCAAGTGTCTGAGGCCAGATTTGAACTCAGGTCCTCCTGAATCCAGGGCCGGTGCTTTATCCACAGAGCCACCTAGTGGTCCCCCCACCCCCATACTTAAGTCAAAACTTCTCTCCAAAGTTACCAATGATTTCTTAGTTGCCAGATTCCAACAGTCTTTTCTCAGTAATCCTCACTCTCCTTGTCCTCTCTGTAGTGTTTGGCACTGTTGATCACTCTCTCCTCCTCAATACTCTCTTCTCTCTAAGTTTTTAGGACCCCGCTCTCTCCTGGTTGTCCTCCCGCCTATCTGCCCTCTCCTTCTCAGTCTCCTTTGCTGGATTCTCCTCCAGATCATGCTCTCTAACCACAGGTGTCTCTCAGAGTTCTATCCTGGACCCTCTTCACTTCTCCTAGTAGCATACTACTTCACCATTATCTCTAAGCTGATGAGTCTCAAATCTACCCATCCTGCCTTAACCTCTCTACTGACCTCCAATTTCCTTTTTCTTTTTTTTTTTTTTTGCGGGGCAATGAGGGTTAAGTGACTTGTCCATGGTCACACAGCTAGTAAGTATCAAGTGTCTGAGGCTGGATTTGAACTCGGGTCCTCCTGAATCTGGGGCTGGTGCTCTATCCACTGCCCCCATGACCTCCAATTTTCAACTGCTTTTCAGACATCTTCAACTAAATGTCCAGTAGTTATCTTACGCTCAACACTTTAAAAACTGAACTCATCATCTTTTCTCTCTGCACCCCCTCCCTTCCTAAATTCCCTACTAGTGTAGAGGGTAACAACATCGCCCGAAGTCAGCCAGGATCACAGCCTAGGTGTCATCTCTCATTACCCCCACCCCCAAACCCTGCCCCCACCCCCACTCCCCAAGTTCAAGCTGTTGCCAAGGCCTGCTGATTTCACCTTTGCAATATTTCTTTAATATGTCCCCCTCTCTCCTCTGACACTGCCCCCACTCTAGCAAAGGCCCTGGTGGCTTTGCCTGCCTCCAGTCTATTCCCACTCCAATTCATCCTCCATTCAGCTGCTAAAGCCAAAGTCATTTTCATAAAGCACAGGTCTGACCACGTCACCTCCCTTCTCAATAAACTCCAGTGGCTCCCTATCACCTCCAGGAGCAAATACAAAATCCTGTTTGTGTTCAAAGTCCTTTATAGCCTAACCACTCCCTCCTTACCATCTGGAGGTGTGGGGGCTGCCACCCCTCCAGTCTTCTTATAGCTTATACCTCTCCACATACTCTGAGATCCAGTGTCACTGGCTTCCAGGCTATTCCACAAACTAGACACCCCAGCTCTCTGCTTTGGGTATTTTCTTTGGTGGTCCCTAATGCTTGGATTGCACTTCCTCCTCATCTCTGCCTCTTGGCTTGCTTCAAATCCCTGATAAAAATCACACCTTTTATAGGAAGCCTTTCCTAATCTTCCTCCCCCCCACCCCTTTTTTTTTGCAGGGCAATGAGGGTTATGTGACTTGCCCAGGGTCACACAGCTAGTAAGTGTCAAGTGTCTGAGGCCGGATTTGAACTCAGGACCTCCTGAATCCAGGGACAGTGCTCTATCTGCTGCTCCAACTAGCTGCCCCCCCATCTTTCTTAATGAAGGATTATCTCTCTTAATTATTTCCAATTTATCATGTATATAATTTAATTGTACATAGTTGTTTACATAGTCTCCCCCATTAGACTATGAGCTTCTTGAGAGTAGGGATTGTCTTTGGCCTCTTTTTGTAACCCCAGTGTTTAGCATAGTACCAGGCACATAGTAGGCACTTAATAAATGCTCACTGACTGACCTCCAGGAGTCCAATGACTGGCTCACAGCTTTCCTCTTTCCTCAACCCTGCTATCATAGCTAAGGATTTTACCTTAACAATACCTTAGTTTTCACAGCCTCCCAGTTCACCAACCTCCCTGATAACTATGAATGACACCTTCAGTTCACCTTAGCCATCTCTCTTCAGTTAGAAACTCCATCTCCATCTCTCCCACACTTCTAATTCTATTCTCCAAGACCTCAGTCACTCCACAACTCCTTTTCTTTTCTTCTTCTTTTTTTTTTTTGCGCAGGGCAATGAGGGTTAAGTGACTTAAGTCACACAGTTAGTAAGTGTGTCAAGTGTCTGAGGCTGGATTTGAACTCAGGACCTCCTGAATCCAGGGCCAGTGCTTTATCCAGTGTGCCACCAAGCTGCTCCCCACAACTCCCTTTCCTAAGTCTCATTGGCCTACTTTGCTCTCACTTTCCTTCCATTATTATCTTGATCTTATGATTAAACAATTCAAATAAACATTGTTTTCTACTTTTGAATTCTTGCTTTCTTGTCTGACTGCCAGTCACATCTTGCTCAATCCTAACCCATTACTTTCAAAAACTGTCTTGCTTTCTTTTCAACTTCCGTTCGTTTGTGCATTTAAAAAAAAGTCTGAACGGCCTTCTCTCTAGCTCTGTCTGTCTGTCTGTCTGTCTCTCAGCATCACTGTTGCTATCTCCCTGCTTCCTCCCATTATCTCAACAATAACAACAACAACAAAACCCACTTTTGTCACAAATAAGCACAGTCAAGCAAAATGAATCTAGGTAATGATTTTATATGTCTCTTTCTTTACCTCGTTTTCATTATGCCAGGAGGCAGGTCACATACTTTATCATAGGTTCTCTGGAGTTATAATTTGGTCACTAGTTTGACCAAAATTCTTAAATCTTTCCTTTAAGACACTGTGGTCCTTTAAAAGCTGTTATGGTTCTGCTCACTGCTCTTAATCATTCACCCTAACTAGAATTCTCTGAAATAATCTCTTTTCTAATTTCTTATAGCAGAATGTTTAATTATATTCATCTGCCACATTTTATGAGGTCATTCCCTAACTGTCCAAAAGATACTTTAAGGTCCTCCCTTAGACTCTAGCATTCCTTCCCTGCCCCTTTCAGTCCTTTCTTCAGAATCAGGAATTTTATTTTGCCTGTGACTATTCCTTCTCTGGTATTAACTTCCTTCTTAACCCCCCCCCCCACCCCCAATCCCTATTTGTTTTCCTGTTAAGTTCATTATAGTTCTATACCCAACTGTGTGTGCTGTCCATTTCAGAGATTCACCTGATGCCCACTTCTTCCATGTTTGCATATTTTTCTTATACACTCTAATTACAAGAAGCAGCAAGTCCTTCCACTCCACTTCCTCCTTTCTATATTAGTATGTTCTTCCTTTTATCTAGTTTTCTCAATCCTCTGTTGAAACTATCAGAAGAGAACCAATCCACATCACAGGACCTCTGCTTGTCTTCAATAAGCCTTGAAGATATTGGCCAGGACCGCCCCCCCCCCCCCCGCTGGTCAATGGGGGTTAAGTGACTTGCCCAGGGTCACACAACTAGTAAGCATCAAGTGTCTGAGGCCAGATTTGAACTCAGGTCCTCCTGAATACAGGGTGGTGCTTTATCCACTGCGCCACCTAGCTGCCCAATCCTTGAAGATATTAAAGTTCTGAAGGGATGTTGAGAGAACTACGGGGTCCCTGGATAAAGCCCAGTGAACAGAGTGTAGGATTTGGAGTCAGGAAGACCTGAGTTCAAATTTAGCCTCAGATACTAACTAGTTGTGTGACACTGGGCAAGTCACTTAACTTCTGTTTGCCTTAGTTTCATCATCAATAAAATGAGCATAATAATAGCACCTTCCACAGAGTTGTTACAAGAATCAAATGTGGTAACATATGTAAAATACTTTGTAAACCTTAAGGTGCTATGTATTATTATTATTAAATTTTTTTTTTTGTGGGGCAATGGGGGTTAAGTGACTTGCCCAGGGTCACACAGCTAGTAAGTGTCAAGTGTCTGAGGCTGGATTTGAACTCAGGTACTCCTGAATCCAGGGCTAGTGTTTTATCCACTGCGCCACCTAGCTGCCCCTGCTATGTATTATTATTAGGCATTAATTTCTTTTTCTCATTAGAATATTGGAGCTACATTGTTATTTAGCTCTTTCCAATTGTTCAAATAGAAATGTATCTGTACGTTCTTCAGTTTCTCTGGATTCTTGTGTTTATATTTTAAGTTTATTTACTAATAGAATCCAGGTAGAACAGGTAGGCAGCTGTCAGTGTGGGATTGTGGTTCTGGAGACTTGGGTCATCTGCATAAAGATGATAATTGACCCCTTCATTCATTCTATGTTACAGACAAGCTGGTCAACTATAGAGAGCTTCACCTTGGTAGAGGATCATAGATTTAGAGTTGGTAAGGACCTCAGAAGAGGATGACTGGTGAGGGAAAGATGATGAAATCTGCTTTGGACAAATAAGTTTGAGATATCTTTAGAAGAGAGGTTAAAAACTATAGCCCTTTGCCTAAATCCACTTCTCCATTTTTATTTAGCCCAAGAGCCATCTAGGCCAACTTCCTTAATTTATGGATGGTGAATCTGAAAGCCAGAAAGCTATGATGACTTGCTGAAGAATGACATGGATAGTAAATGCTAAAAATGGGATTTGAACCCAGCTCCTTGACTCTAGAGCTAATGCCCTTTCCACTGTGCCAGCCTGCCATGCCATCACCTCCCAGTTCTGTGCCTTTACTAAGGATGCCTTGTTTGCTTGGAATACACTCCCTCCTGCCTCCACCTCTGAGAACTCCTGGTTTTTCTTCATGGCTCAGCTTAGGTGGCACCTTGTATATGAAGCTATTCCTGATTTGCCATGTGCTAGGACCTGCTGTTTCCTGAAGTAACTTAGTATTGAACTTATTTCTGTCCATGCTCTGTTACTCCAGTAGAATTCAAGTACCTTAAGGATGGAGAAAATGTCCTGGCACCTTGTTCAGTAGGACTTAGTCAATGCCTGAATTGTTGAACTGAACTGAACAGAGATTCTCTCTCCAGTAGTGCTTAAAGGAGCCCTCTCTGAAAAACCTACCAGTGATGAGGAACTTCTTACTGAGGTGGTTAATTCCCTTCTTGGGTAGTTCTGTGTTAGAAAGTTCTCCCTCATGAAGGAGAAGAGAATAAGCATTTACATAGCACTTAGTATGTGATAAGCATTGTTTTTTTTTTTTTTTTTTGCAGGGCAATGAGGATTAAGTGACTTGCCCAGGGTCACACAGCTAGTAAGTGTCAAGTGTCTGAGGCTGGATTTGAACTCAGGTCCTCCTGAATCCAGGGCTGGTGCTTTATCCACTGCACTACCTAGCTGCCCCGTGATAAGCATTGTAATAGGCTTTTGCAAATATCTCATTTGATCTTTACAACTCTGCAAAGTAAGTGCTGTTATTATCTCCCTTTTTGCAGTTGAAGAAAGTGACTTGCTCAGAGTCACACAGCCGAGAAGGGTCTGAGGCTGGATTTGAACTCAGACCTAGTGCTCTATCCATTGTGCCATGTAGCTAGTACTCACAGTCTCTTGACTGCAGGTGTAAGGTCAATTAGTCATATCTCTCTAGTTCTGTACTCTGGTATCAGAGACATCCTGGGAGTTGAATTTGTTGTGAAGGAGATAACGGTCAAAGGAAAGTGATGGTGAAGATCCAGGGACTGGGGAGAAACATACAGATGAATTTCCAGGGTATGATGAGAATAAGATCAGGAAATTTCAGAGCCTGGAGAGAAAAGGGAAGAGAAAGGAGAAAGGAAAGTGAAAGAGAAAGAAAAAAAGGTGTGTGGGGCACATCGAAAGTCATAGAATCAAAGGCTGGAAGCGACCTTTCCATACTGTCTAGTGATGGATAAGGAACTGATGAAATTTCAGACTCTGGGAAGGAGGAAGTGATTATCATAAAGTTCTTGAGTATAGATGAAGAAGAAATAATAATGATAAGGAGGCTGATAATCGATGACAATAGCTGGCATTTATATAACACTTTACAGTTTGTAAATCATTTTACATGTGAGGTGGATGCTATTATCATCTCCATTTCATAGATAAAAAAACTGAGGCACAGAGTGGTTAAGGGACTTGCTTAGGGCCAGGTAGAGAAGCATTTATTAAGTACCCACTATGTGCCAGACACTCTGCTAAGTGCTAGCATCTGAGACAAGATTCCAACTCAAGTCTTTCTGACTCCAAGCCCCACTATCCATCTGCCCCAGCACTGACGTCAGTGGAAATCTCTGGTCTGGGCAAGGAAGGAAGAAGGTGATTGAAAAGATGGGGGGAGGGGAGGGAAGGGAGGAGTCGTGAGAGGAGGGGAATGAGATAAAGTAAAGAGGGACGATTATCGATTTAGAGCTGAAAAGGACCATTGAGGTCACCTAGTCTAACACCCTAAGTTTTGTAGATGAGGAAATTGAGGCTCAGAAAAGTAAAGTGACTTGTCCAAGGGCACAGGGTACTACTAAGTGGCAAAGCCAGTATTTGAACCCAGATCCTCTGACTCCACTCCAGTCCCCTTTGCGCCGCATCAGGCTACAAGATGATGAAATTCTAGAGTTTGGGCAGGTGGCGATGATGAGTAATCCTAACAGCTGTCGTTTCAAAAGCGCTTTTCGTCTATGGTTCTATAGGATCGGAAAGAAACTGCAGGAGCAGGAGGCGAGAGTGATAAGAGCGCAATGCCGGGGCTGCTGGGGAAGAAGAGCAGGAGGGCTCGGGGGCTCCCCGACGGCCGTGCAGTGGCTATGGCTGGACCGTCCCCTTCCGTCCCTCCCCCCGGGGCCCTGGCAGGGCAGGCTCGTGGGTAGAGCCGAGCCTCCCCGGGCCCCTTCCGCCACGACTCACTCAGTCCCTCCCGGCTCGTGGTCCCAGCACCGCAGCCGTCGCCGCCGGCTTCACTGACAGCAGGGCCGGGGCGTGCAGCTGCACTGCGGTCCGGCCGGAAACAGCTTCCGGGGCTGCTCCGCCGGCGATTGGCTTGGCGAGAGGGGGCGGGGGCGCCCAAGTTGGCCGGAGGGAGGCTCCGCAGCCTGGGGAAGGTCCCTTTCCTTTTTTCCTCTCCCGCCCTCGGCTTTTACCTGGGCAGTTGGAAGCCCCGTGGAGAGACGGAACGGGTCTTTCCAGAGTAAGGGTTGTAACCGGATCCCGAGGCCCAAGGACAGAGCGCTTCCGGTCGAGTGGAGATCCGGCTCCGGGCCCTGGGGCTGAGGCTGGGGGCTAAGGTGAGGGTGAGAGAGGGTGTGTGGCAGCGCGGTCACTGGGTCTCTTTCCTGTCCCGACCCCTTGTCCCTTGCTTCCCGGACCTGAAGGTCCCTGTTCCGTTCACTTCCCCTCACCCCAGTTCCTCTTACCTGTTCAGCCCCTATCCCCAGGGTCCCGGCCTTTACTTTCTCCGTCACGGGTCTCTCTTCTCTATTCTCTGTCCTTTGGCCTTATCAGAACTGGGACCCCAGTTCAAATCCTCCCTCAGACGCCTGATAGCTGCGTGATCTTGCACAAGTCATGGAACCTCCTGCGCAGCCTCAGTTTTCTCATCTGTAAAATGGGTAGGGATAGCTATCCCACAGGAGTATTGTGAAGGTCAAATAAAACAGTCGTGATTGTGAAACCCTCTGCAAACCTTAAAGCACAATGCAAACGCTGCTCCTCTTCTTCATCTCTGTCCCCTACCCAACCCCCCTGTTCTCATCTCTTTCCTTCTCTCCTATTAACATTTTCTCCCTCAGCTCTGATTCCCTCCCCTTATTCATTTTCTTTCCTCCCCACTTCTGTGTTCCTTCTTTTTCCTTACTTCTCTTGTCCGCTCGTTGCACCTTAACTTAGTTGCAGCTTCTTGTCTTTGCTCCCTTTCCATGCATTCAGCCCTATTTTTGCCGCCCCCCCCGCCCCCAGTTCCTGGCCTTTTTCCAGAGTCTGTCTTTCCCCCTTTCCCTTCCTTTGTCCCTGTCCTCTTCTCATCCTTTTCTACCTTCTCTTTTCTGCCCTTCTCACAATTTCCCTCTTCCTTTTTCCTCCCCTTAATGTATAAATAAGATACATGCAGTGGGTAATGGGTTAGGTCACTTAATAGCTGAATGACCTTAGTCAATCACTTCCCCCTGAGTCTGTTTCTTCATGTCCAGAATGGGGTAATAATAATTATGGTCCTCTTTCATGCGGGTCCTTTTCAGTTTCCTCAGCTAACTCATCATTCATACTTTGTACCTTATTTTTGGTTGTGCTCAAGGCTTTGTCCTGGGGCCTCTTCTCTTTGTGTTCTATCTACTACACCACCTCCCTGCATCAGAAATGCTATTATTATCTTTGTGCAGATGACTTTCAGACCTATATATCCAGTCCTAGTTTATCTCCTGAGCTTAAGTCCCACTGCTGCTTATTGGACATTTTATCCTGGATGTCTAGAATAGGGGTCAGCAAATTATGGCCTGAAGGTCGGATCTGGAAAAATATAAAAACCATTCTTAGCTCTTGGACCATGCTAAAACAGGCTGGCAGATTTGGCCCAAGGACCATCATTTGCTGACTTTTCTAGAGACCTCTCAAACTCAAATGTCCAAAACAGAATTCATTATCTTCTCCCCTGACCCTTCCTCCCAATCCTCCTTTTTACTGAATTTTACTATTTCTGTCAAGGGTACCACCATTCTTCAGGTATCCCAGTTTTGTAACTCTGGTCTCATCTTCAACTCTTTTTTTTTGGTGAGGCAATTGGGGTTAAGTGACTTGCCCAGGGTCACACAGCTAGTAATGTCTGAGGTCGGATTTGAACTCAGGTCCTCCTGAATCCAGGGCTGGTGCTCTATCCACTGTGCCACCTAGCTGACCCTCATCTTCAACTCTACTCTTACCCCACCTATCCAACCTATTGCTTAAGTTTTGCTTTTTCTATTTTAACAATATCTTTCAGTCCCTCATCATTTCTATCCTGAACTATTACAATGGCTTCCTAATCATACTACTTACTTCATCTTCCTACTCCAGTTCTGTGTACACACACTTGTCAAAGTGATTTTCCTTAAGTACAGAAGTGATCACATTACTCCCTAGTCCAGCACCTTCATATTGCTTCCACTATAAAGTTTAAGCTCTGTTTGTCTTTCAAATGCCTTCATAACTTCTCTCCATCTTATCTTTCCAACTGCATTCTACCTTATGTACCTTTCCAAACTCTTATCATCTAGGCTCACTGAGCTTTCCTGTTCCTCATGGCACTCATTCCTTCTCACATCTTCATGCTCTTCCACTACCTGTCCCATATACCTGGAAAATACTCCCTCACTGCTACCTCATCAAATCCTTTCCTTCCTTCAAAACACTACTCACGTACCACCTTATTCATGAAGCTTTTTCTGCTCTTTCACAACTGGCAGGCTGTTTGTTCCCTTTTTAAATACTTTGTATTTATTCTGTATACACATAGATCAGGATGTTATTTTCCCCATAGAATATAAACTTGAGAGTCGTGGTTATTTCAGTTTTTATCTCTGTATCCTCAGGGCCTACCACAGTGCCTGGTACATAGTAGGTGCTTAATAAATGTTTATCGATTGATTCCATACTTTCTTTAGTCCCTGTGTGGACAGTGTCATGGGAAGACCATTCTAATTCAGAGAGGCTCATCTTCTCATCTGAAGGGTGATAGATTTTTCAGCCATTAGCAACTCCAAGACCATCTTCTAAGATGTGATTTGTGCTGGGGAGGGAGTGCCCACACTATTAAGATTATATATTGAAGTATAAGTAAGAACTGGCTCATACAAAGTTGTAGTGAGGAAAGCTCTGGGAAGTGTGATTTAGATATGAGTTGTTATTATTCTACTATATCTGCCTATTTTACTGTGTGTCTCAGACTCCTGAAGCTCAGGAATCTTGTATGTTCTTTTTTTTTAAAAGATATAATAATTTTTTTTTGGTGGGGCAATGAGGGTTAAGTGACTTGCCCAGGGTCACACAGCTAATGTCAAGTGTCTGAGGCCGCATTTGAACTCAGGTTCTCCTGAATCCAGGGCCTGTGCTTTATCCACTGCACCATCTAGCTGCCCCCTTGTATGTTCTTTTAAAAGCCACACACATAGGTAGGTGAAAAATGCTTTTATCCTCTAAGAATTCTGGAAATGCTTAAGAAAAATCACAATTAAATGCAATTCAGGACATTTATGATCCTAGTTAAATATATCATGATGTCTCTTAATATAGTGCCAATTAAAATGTATTTTGAATCCAGCATTGTTTTTTGATCGGTAGGGACTAGACCTATGATTTCACTGGCATAGGGAAATCTTAGGTGAGGGAACTGTCTCTGTCAATGCAGGTCAGCACCTTCTCTTCCATTTATAATCTTAGGTTGTGCCTTAGAGTATTGAAAGATTACATGATTTACTCAGGATCACTCAGCCAGTGTGTTTCAGAAGCAGGACTTGAATCCAGGTCTTCCAGGCTGTTAGATTGGCCATTTATGACCTCTACTATTTTGCTGTTCTCTTTTTGGATGGGCAGTTTAAATTGCCTACTTTCTTGATAGCAGGCTGGTCATTAAAATCTCTGACACTGCTCTGCACCTGACAGAAACTTACTTAAGGGATTCTTGTTTTAAGTAAATTGGTTTGATTTGAATTGTTGGGAAGATGACATAAAATTTCTGCAGGGTATTATAGAGTGAGATCCATACTTTTTAAAGGAAACATTGCTCTCTTCCATGCATTACCACATTGCAGCCAAATTGGCCTTCTTGCTGTACCTCACATGTGATGTTCTATCTTCCAACTCAGTGTCTTTGGACAGGCTGTCCCCCCATGCCTAGAATGTCCTCCCCGACTTCACCTTCACCTCTTGAAAGGCCTAGCCTCTTTTAAAGCTCAGTACAATTGCTGTTTCTTATATGAGACCTTAGTGATCTACCTCAGTTACTACTGCCTCTCCCCTCCCCTGAAATTATTTCACATTTACTTTGTATATGTCTTGTATCTAATTATGTGTACATGTTATTTTCTATGATAGAAGACAAATTCTCTGAAGATATGGACTGTTTTGGTTTTGTCTTTGTATCTCCCAAGTGCCTAATACAGTACCAAAGACATAATTTGTGCTTAATAAATGCTTATTGGTTTGTTGATTGGCTAAAGGGGACAGAAGGTTGGCTACCAACTGGTAATTTTTTTTTCCCCCTCAGCATTCAAAAAGATCATCTCTTAAGACATGGAGGGGTTGGGAAGCTTTGTTGGAGGAAGAACCCAAGTCACTGAAATAATGGATCCTTCAAATAGTGAAATTAGTGTAATTTATTGTATTGATTTCCTAATATTAAGCCATCTTTGCATTCCTATTAGACTGTAAACCCATGAGGTCAGAGATTATGTCTTGTTTAAACTATGTATCATCCCCAGCACCAGGCTTTGCATGCAGTAGTTGATTAATAAACATTTGTTGCTGTCAAATTGAAATAAACTCTCCTTACATTTCTCATAGCATTTTGCTTGGACCACCCCTTTTCCAGTCTAATTTTTATTATAGTTTTTTTTTAACATTTGTTTTATTTTCTTTACTAGATTTTGAGTACTTTGAGGCCAAAGATGGTGTCTTACTTTATCCCTGTATCCCTAGTTTACCAGAGGGCCTTGTTTATATAGTAGGCACTTAACAAATGTTGACTTGCTTTGAATTGACTCAGTTATTACTGACATGGCTAAATATTTAGAAGATTAGCAGACAGTTGAGTAATATGCATTAAACAAAGCATATATTTACATTGAAAGTAAGCTATAGGTAAGGTATATTGTAGAGTATTAATGGGGTGGCCTATTATGGAAGTTTTATATGAAGATGTAGGAATATTTGTGGAAGTCGATTCACTTTTGTGAATTAATGAGGGAAAAATTAGTGGAGGAATCAGGATTTAGGGGAGGTATTTGATTAAAAGACCCAACTGGTAAAGAATTCGTTCAGCCAATATTTATTAGGCTCTTCCTATGTGTAGAACACTGCTGGGCACTAGGAGAGATACACATTTTAGCCAAAATTTATTCACTGCTCTCAAGGAGCTTAGAATCTGGTAAAGAGGATCAGAACTTAATTAGATCTGATCTCATCAATGTTGGTATTTCCCACATTGGTGCAAATTGTAAACTCACCCATGTCTTTCTATCCTGTGACATTCTTGTTCACATTTTTCTTTTTAGAACTTGACTTCTTTTCATGTTCTCCCATACATCTTTTGCAGAGGATCTACTTGTGTACTGTAGGCCTTCTCAGTCTTGTTATATTCCTCATGTCCCAGTGGAGCACTTAGGCTCTGCATTGGATAACTCTTCTTATTATCCAACTGACGCACCCCTTTTCATATCACACATTTGCTCAGTGCTGTCTATCCATCATGCTACTTCTTGTGTGAAGGTTATCATGGGAGCTTATGCTGCAGCCTCTATGTATCTACTATGGGTCATTGTGATTCCTTCCTCTGACTTCTTTTCTGCTATTCTAGCACCATCACTACAGAAATGGAAGGGGGCTTCCCAAGCCTGAGGGCCATTTCTGTTTTCCTTCACCTCATAGTTTGTCATCTTTAAATAATTTGTCACCTGTTGGTGAATTAGTAAATTTCTCTATGCTTGGCTAGGTTGGTCCTCAGACAGTACACTCAAAGCCTTTCCAGTTGGGCAGAAGCTTCTAAAGCTTGTCCTCCATTGGCACAGGCTCAGTATGAGAGCTGAGAATCACTTTCATGCCAGGGTGAGGCATCTGAGTGGTACTTTGTGGAGAATTTGACCTAATTTACTAAAATACAAGGGGCAGCTAGGTGGTTCAGTGGATAGAAGACTGGACCCAGAATCAGGAAGATCTGAATTAAAATCTAGCCTGACACACTTACTAACTATGCAACCTTTGGCAAGTTACTTAACCTCTGCCAAGGAAACAGCATGATGGTTCAGTGGATAGGGCTGGGTCTAGAGTCAGGAAGACCTGAATTCAGATCTGGCTTCAGACCCTGAGCATATAATTTAATCTCTGTTTGCCTTAATCCACTGGAGAAGGAAATGGCAAACTACTCTAGTATCTTTGCCAAGAAAACCCCATAGACAGTGTGGTCCATGGGGAAGAGCTGGACATGGCTGAACACCAACTAAAATATGAGGTGTTACCAAAGTGGTCTGTGAGGTTGGGGTGGGAGGCAAGATCATTACTAAACTGAAGATATGTCATTTGAGCCTGGTTTTAAAGCATGGGGAGAATTCCACCAGGCAGAAATGAAAGGTATGACATTATAGGTTTAGGGGATGTCATGAGCAAA
Source organism: Dromiciops gliroides (assembly GCF_019393635.1). Classification (NCBI taxonomy): domain Eukaryota; kingdom Metazoa; phylum Chordata; class Mammalia; order Microbiotheria; family Microbiotheriidae; genus Dromiciops; species Dromiciops gliroides. The sequence goes on along the minus strand of NC_057862.1, from coordinate 296,338,300 downwards.
GCCATAGAAGTAGAATAGGATAGGATGAGTATGAGGAATGATAAATAGTGTAGAATGTAGACTATATGGAGGTGATTGGTATGATATAAAACTGGAAATGGAGGGTGGTGCCTGATTATAGTAGGCCACAAATGGCAGACAGAGACATTTGAGTTGTTGTTGTTTTTTTTTTTTTAATTTTTTTTTAATTTTTGGTGAGGCAATTGGGGTTAAGTGACTTGCCCAGGGTCTCACAGCCAGTGTTAAGTGTCTGAAGCCGGATTTGAACTCAGGTCTTCGTGACTCCAGGGCCAGTGCTCTATCCATTGTGCCACCTAGCTGCCCCTGACATTTGAGTTTTAACCAGTAGTAAATAGGGAGCTCTTGAAAGGTTTTGGGCAAGAGCAGTGACGTGAGTAGATTGAAGTATAAGGAAGACAAGTCTAGCAGAAGTCTGTGGGATAGACTGAAGAGAAAAGAAGATTAGGAGGCTACTACAATAGTCCAGGCTGGTGATAATGAAAGCTTATACTAGGGCAGTGCTAGAGAGAATAGAGAGGATTCCAAAGATTTTCCTGAGGTTTCATTCATAAAATGTAGTAATTGTATGTAAGAGTTAAGGGAGAGGGGAGATAATACCAATATTCTGTATATGGGAGAGAGGGTACCAGGGACAGAAATAGTGAAGTTAAAAGGAGAAAGAGGTATAACAGGGAAAGACAGTAATCCTCAAAACTGGACATGTAAATTTCAGTTCCTAGTGGGATATCCATGGGGAGATGTTCTGTGGGTAATTAGAGATACAAAGCGGCAGCTCTGAAGAGAAGTCAGGGCTGGAGATGTATCTGTGTATAAGGGATGGTTGACACTGATGTAATAAATGAGACGGTCCAAGAGAAGAGGGTTAAGGATTTCCTCTTGGGCTGCACATACATTCAGTGGATAGGCAGAGAAAGGAGCTGAGGAGGGAAATGGAAACTTCAGATAGAAGGCTGCTGGCCTTTGTGATTAGGGCAGGGAGTAACTTCAGTAGAGTGGCAGGTCTGGAAAAAGAGAAGAAGGTGGTGATGATTTTGAGGTATGGATTATTACTTCAAGAGGTTTAATAGGGAAGGAGTGAGAAGATGGTGGCTCTGTGAGGGAGTTGAAGGAACGCTTTTGGAGACTGGAGTTAGACCCAAGCATGTTTGTATTTACATGGGAAGGAGTCATTAGAAAAGGAGAGATTGAAGATGTAGGAGAGGGGAGGATTGCCGAAATTTGGTCTTGAAGTGGCTGTAGATGAGAACAGGGTCAAAGATAGAGGGATTAGGTTTATAAAGGCTAATCTTTTCCTGAGAGATAAAAGGAAGAGCTAATGAATGTTACCTCTAAGTCTGGAGTAGAAGAAGGCAGTTGAAGAACCTTCCATTGGATGGTCTCTATTTTAGTGAAGTAGGAGACAATTTATCTGCATTACGTGTGATAGGAAGTTTGGGAAGAAAAGGTGTGAAAGTTGTGGGGAATGAGATAAGGGAATCAGCAAAATGTAGAATAGGATTGCCTAACAGCAGTGAATGCTATCCGAAATGATTCTGCTAACTCGACAAAAAATTGCCCCAACTTCAATTAATTATATATCAAATTTCACTCTCACTTGACATAAAAATTTTAACCTTACTGGATATTATATCTACAATCCTAGGTGGATGCACTATAAGTTCTTGGTTGATGGAATCACCTTAATTTGTATGACTTTCTGTATTAGGGTTGAGCAGTGGTAGGTTGGGGACTGTGAGGTGGTCGATGGGGTGAAAAGGCAATGCAAGTCAAGACTAGGTATGGAGCCAAATGAAGCTGGGACTGGGAAGATAGACTAGGGAAATTAGGAGGGAATAAAAGGATGGGGAAGCCACAAAGAGAGTGAAAAACACTGAGGGAGAGATTTGAGGATAGAAAGTTGTAGAAATTGGGATTTAAAGTTCAGTTATATAAGATGGCAAGGCTTAAAGCCTGACTGTGTTTGCACGTGGCCAAAGTTGGGGGAGGAGTAGCCGTGGTGAAGTGGAAGGGGTGCTTTATTTGGCGTCAGAAGACCCAAGTCAAATCCTGTTTTTTTGACTTAGTAGCTGTGTAACTGTGGGCAAGTTATTACCTCTCTTAATCTACTTCCTCATCTGCATCCTTACAAGCTAGAGTTCTTTATCTCTCTTCCCTTTTGTGGCTAAACTCCCAGAGAAGGCCATCTACAAGGGCCTCTGCTTCCTTTCTTCTCACTCTTTGCAGTCTGTCTTCTGACCTCATCATTCAACCAAAACTGGCATCTCCAACGTTACTAATGATCTCTTAATTGAAAAATCTAATGGCCTTTATTCTATCCTTATCCTTCTTGAATTCTTTGCAGCCTTTGACAACTGTGGATTACCACCTTCTCTGGCATATTCTCTTCTCTCTAGGTTTTTGTGATCTTGCTCTCCTGGCTCTTCTATCTGGCTGCTCCTCTTGTTTCTTTTGCTGGGTTTTCACCCAGATTGTGCCTGCTAACTATGGGTGTTCCTCAACCCACTGTCCTAGGCCCTCTTCTCCCTCTGTATTACTCCCTCTATACTAATATAGTTCTCATGGTTTTAATTATCATCTCTGTGCAGATGGCTGTCAGATCTACTTGTTCAGCTCTGACCTCTCTCCAGACCTCCAGTCTCACATCTCCAACTGTATACTAGATACCTTGAACTGGATGTTTTGTAGACATCTTAAAATTCAGTGTGTCCAAAACTGAGCTCATCTTTCCTTCTAAACCCTCCCCATCTCTTCCCTTTTATTGTGGAGGGTGCTACCATCCTTACAGTCATCTAGGCTTGCAGCCTTAGTGTCATACTTAATTCCTCACTCTCAGTTGTTGAGTCCAGTTGTTTCTACCTTCGTAACAGCTCTTGTATCTACCCTGTCTCTTCTCCGACACTTCGACCACCTTGGTGCAGGCTCTTGTTACCTCATGCCTGGAATATTGCACTTGTCATAGCATGGTCTTTCTGCCTCTAGGCTCTTCCCACTCCAGTTCATCCTCCATTCTGCTTTCACAATGGTCTTATGAAAATGAAGGTCTGACCTTATTATTTTCCTATTTCATTAATTCTAGTTTGCTCCCTATTACCTCCAGGTTCAAATGTAAAAGTCCTTTATTTGACTTTTAAAGCCCTTTGTAATTTGACCCATTCCTACTTTTCCAGGCTTTTTACAACTTCCTGCCTTCTACTTACTCATCCATCTAGTGACATCCACTGGCCTTCTTGCTAGTCCTTCACTAGGACACTCCATGTCTTGACTTCATGCATTATCACAGACTCGCTTCTAGAGCTTTCGCCCTCCTCATTTCTACCTCCTAGCACCCACCTGTCTACCTTCAAGTCTTAGCTAAAGTCCCATCTTCTACAAGAAGCCTTTCCCAGTCCTCCTTAACCTTAGTGCCTTCCCCTGAGGTTGCTCTTAATCTATCCTTTTATCTTGTTTGTTCAGAGCTCTTCACCTACTGTGTAGAAGATGAGCGCCTTGAGAGCAGGGGCTACTGTTTGCCTTTCTTTGTATCCCCAGTGTTAAGCAAAGTGCCCGGCACATAGTAGATTCTTATAAGGTAAATATTTGTTGACCGACAAATGCGGTTAATAGTATTCATATCACCTGCTTCATAGGATTATGGTTATGAGAAGAAAGTACTTTGATTCAAGGAAGTTGAAGATTTCTATTTTTAAGATGTTAGGGGGGCAGCTAGGTGGCACAGTGGATAGAGCACCGGCCCTGGAGTCAGGAGTACCTGGGTTCAAATCTGGCCTCAGACACTTAACACTTACTAGCTGTGTGACCCTGGGCAAGTCACTTAACCCCAATTGCCTCACTTAAAAAAAAAAAAAGAATAAGATGTTAGGGGTTTAGGGGGCAGCTAGGTGGCACAGTGGATAAAGCACTGGCCCTGGATTCAGGACCTGAGTTCAAATCTGGCCTTAGACATTTGACACTTACTAGCTGTGTGACCTTGGGCAAGTTACTTAACCCTTATCGCCCGGCCCCCCCTCCCCCCCAAAAAAAGATGTTAGAAGGTTATTGACAAATATTGAAATCGATGATGATAGCAGAGGATAGGGTAGAGAGGGAGACTGAGCCAGGTCTGTGGTGTTACTGGTGGCGGTGGGTGGTGGGGGGTGTGAGATAATGACAGTGGGATGGAGGCTGATTGTCTAGGAAGAAATGGAAGAAAGAAGAAAGGGAATGAAGTAATGTGAGAAGACTTGGCAAGATGTTTGAAGCCTTGGAACTGACCCAAATTTTACCTGTATTCATTTAATTCAGTTCCTTAATGTTGAGGAAGTGTAATTCAGTTCCTTGCTAGAGCAGCAGTTTATAACCCGGAGTTAAGATTACAGGAAGTCTGTGAACTTGAATTGGGAAAAAAAAAAATTGTATGGTTATTTTCGCTAACTATAATTTAGCATTACCTTCAATTGTGCATTTTAAAAAGATCCTTACTCTTAGAAGGGGTTCCTAAGGCTTCACCAGACTCCTGGGGGTGGGGTGGGAGGGAGTGGTCCTTGGCATGAAAAAGAGTTAAGCACCCTTGCTCTAGGGGTTTAGATGCTTCATATTTTCTCTTTATTTTTCTTTTCATAAATTTAATAAAAAGAAAATGGATAGTGATATTGAGCTGTTTCAGATCGAAATACAATTCCTATTTTATGGTCCTCCTTGTGTTGATCATTCATTCTAGGGGCAAGATGGTAATAAAAGATTTATGGTTAAATGTTAGCTCAGAATTGCAGACTTTCCCAACCCCCCCCCCCCAATAAGCTGAAACTACCAGAATAGCATATTATGAAGCTGACTTTTATCTCAAAGGGAAAAAATAGGCCACTTTTAATCTTCCTTTTGGCATTATATAAACATCTAAAATGTATCCAATTTATATCTTATATTTAATATTTGCATAGAGCTATTCTGTTTAGGGGAATGTATGTCTGGTGATTGTATTATGGTCCTATTAAGACTGAGAAAGCCAAAAGTTCTCTCCTGAGAGTGGTATTAAAACTATCCCATTTTCTAGATGTTTTCCCCATTTCTATCATTTGTTCCTTCTATATTCCTTGCCACAGGAGGGGAGAATATATGTATTATATGATGGACCAGTTATTTTTTAAAAAATTAAAAAATTTTTTTTGATGGGTCAGTTATGTTTTGGCTTCTTTTCCTCTGGGTAGATCAGTGGAGATAAGCCAAAGGTCTCTATTGTACTTGAGCTGTTTCTCTTCCTGACACTTTGTGGTATCTTTCTTTGGCCCCCAATCTACCTTTCTAACTGTATCTCACATTCTTCCCTTTTCATATGAGGTATGCTTAATCTAGGCTGAATTTCTCACTGCTCTATGAATGTGTCTCTCTCTTTCCCCATCCTCTTCATTTTCAAATATATTCCTTCAAACACCCACTTTATTTTTCAAATCCTAAAACAGCAATGATGTCAAAAAAGCCACTTACTGTAGGCAGATCCTGTGCTAGGCCTTGGGGAATGTATAAAGTTCAGCTAAAACATATAGTCTGCCTTCATGCAGTTTGTAATTTAGTCAGGGGATAAGACATAGATACAGATTAAATAATAAATATATGATATACACATTAACCTTGTGTTTTGTAGTGATATGTGTTTCAGGAAAGAGACATGAATTCAGTTAACATCTTCCTCTCTGGTCCTCTCAAGCCAGAAATGACCTCTCTGTGCTGATGCCTCATAACATAAAAAACCAAACAAAACAAAGCGGGCATTTCTCATGTTTTAATTTGTATCATTGTTATTAACCATGTCAAAGCCCCTCTGGTAAAAGGGCAGAAAACAAGGCTAGATATAACATGGGGTAGAGAAAGAAGACTAGAGAGGGAGTCAAAAGGCAAGGGTTTGAATCTTGGTTCTGATCATTATTAGCATTATTAGCATCTCTGAACCTTAGTCTTCACATCAGCAAAATGGGGATAATTAATTTTTTGTGTGATATCTTTGTTCACTCACTTGCATTTCCAAATATATCTCATCCTTCAGTCCCCCAACAAGCCATCCCTTGTAACAATAAAAAAGAGAAAACAATTCTGCAAAACCAACATATCAACTAAATGAGACGGTATATGCAATATATCACTTCAGCAGTCCACCTCTGTTACTAGGGGGAAGAAGTACATTTTCTTTTTTTTTTCTTTCTTTTTTTTTTTTTTTGCGGGGCAATGGGGGTTAAGTGACTTGCCCAGGGTCACACAGCTAGTAAGTGTCAAGTGTCTAAGGCTGGGATTTGAACTCAGGTACTCCTGAATCCAGGGCTGGTGCTTTATCCACTGTGCCACCTACCCGCCCCAGAAGTACATTTTCTTAACTCTACTAGTAAAGCTTGGATAGTTACACAGCATTCATTTTCTTGGGGTTCCCCCATTTGCATTTTTGTAGTTGTCTATACTATTTTTCTGGTTCTGCTTACTTTCACTCTACATGCTTTCATGTCTTCCCATGCTTCTCTGAATTATTCATATTCATTTTACCTTATGGCATAGTAATAGATCATATTTTACTTTGTTTTGAATTCTTTGCTGTCACAGAAATGCTGCTATGAATACTTGGTGTATAGTAGGTGTGTAGGAATCCTGGGGACCTCATTAGCATAGACCTTAGAGGTTTGGATGAACTATATCAACAATTGCTTCTGTTTTGAAGCTTTGTGAGCCTTGTAGCCTTTATATTATTGTGGCAACAAAGAGATTCCAATAAAGTCCCTTTAGCAAGTATGAACAGGAGAACATCACTTTTATCTGGGGGTGGGAAATCAGGAAAAGCTTCCTGGAAGGAGTAGGCCTGAGAGGAAGAGGATGACTAACAAATGAAGATGAGAAGGTAGTAAGTTTCAGTGCTAGAGGATGGCCTATGTGAAGGCATGGAGAAAAAGAGGGAAGAATTAGATCAGTTAATAGTTAGCAGTTCAGTTTGTTTAGAGTGTAGAATGTGAATAAACAAGTATTTTTTTTTTTTTTTAGTGAGGCAGTTGGGGTTAAGTGACTTGCCCAGGGTCACACAGCTAGTAAGTGTTAAGTGTCTGAGGCCAGATTTGAACTCAGGTACTCCTGACTCCAGGGCCTTATCCACTGCGCCACCTAGCTGCCCCATAACAAGTATTTTTTAATTTTTACTAAATTTTTTTTTTTTTGCTGGGCAATGAGGGTTAAGTGACTTCCCCAGGGTCACACAGCTAGTAAGTGTCAAGTGTCCGAGGCCGGATTTGAACTCAGGTACTCCTGAATCCAGGGCCGATGCTTTATCCACTGCACCACCTAGCTGCCCCAAGTATTTTTTTAAGCACTTATTTTGTGCTTGGGACTGAGGACACAAAAACAAAGAATGAAATAATCCCTAGTTGCAAAGAGCTTAGATCCTAATGGGAGAGATAATAAGTACGTCTAAAAATATATACAGCCCTAATATGAAACTAATAAATATATCAAGTAAAATAGTATGAAATATAACACCCAAAGTAGGCTGGAACTAGATTGTAGAGAGCCTTGAACCCATATACCTGTTCTGGAGAAACAGGCAGTTCAGGAGGGGGAAAAAAACGAAGCCAAGAAAATAAGATTGTCTGGGACTGGCTAATAAAGGACTTAGAAGTAGAAATTGAAAATCTGGGTCTTGATGGAGGGTGTAATAAAAATGAAAAATTTAGCAAACTTCTATTGGGTAATTTGTTGTAGTCTAAGAACTGTGGCAGGTGACTGATGAAACAATAATTTGTTATTGTTCATTTGTATCAGTTGTGTCTAACTTTTTGTGACCACATGTGGGATTTTCTTGGTAGAAATACTGGAGTGGTTTGCCTTTTCCTTCTCTAGCTCATTTTACAGATGAGGAAACTGAAGCAAACAGGGTTAAGTGACTTGACCAGGTTAACATAGCCAGTAAATGTCTGAGGACGGATTTGAACTCAGGAAGATGCTGCCCCAAACAGTAGTATAATATACTAATAATTGTATGATGATATTTATTATAGTAGAAGCAGCTAGCATTTATATGACATTGTAAAGTTTTCAAAATGCATTACAGATATTACCTCATTTATTCTCACAGCCGCCCTATGAGATAGAGGCTATTCTGATCTTCATTTTATAAGGAAATTCACAGCTGGAAAGTGAATTGGGATTTGACTCCAGATACAGTGCTCGGTCCACTGCGCCATCTAGTGGCCAATTCTAGTGCCTCTTGTACATGTTGCCTCTTCTTTCAGGGCTCAAAAGGAATAATCTTTATTCTCTTTCCACTCATGACAGTTTACATCTTGCTATGAGGCATGTATCACTGCTCATCTCCACTTGGTGCAAATGACTATGGAGATCCACCCAAAAAGCTTCTCAGATACTATTGCACCTACTTCAGCTTACACTTAGGAAAGGCATATTAGGATCATATAGTTTGTAACCCTAATTTGGGTTTCAACCTAAGATTAGGAACTGATGATTTAGAAAAACATGCTACTTTGTAGTTCCAAAGGCTTCTCCCCCCTCAAAAGCTTAAAAAATTAGTTTAGATCCTAAAATGTGGGGTTGTCACAGATATGGTAAAACCCATCAGTTAAATAATTGATAATACCTGATGTAATAGGTATCGTGCATGTGTGTGTGTGCGTGTGTGCTACTGCTAACCATTTCCAATTTTATGGTATCCAACATTTCTTTTGTTAACTTTATTCAGATGAACTATTATTATGCAACACTCGATTACAGGATCACCATGAAGGAAGGAAACTTTTAAGATGATGGAACAGGTTTTAGCATGTCTGTGACAACCTTACTCTGTCTTTTTCTCCTAAGTCTGAGCTGAAGTAGGTGCAATAATATCTGAGAAGGAGCCCTTTTGGGTAGATCTCCATAAGCTGCCTATACCTGGTGGAGCTGAGCAGTGATAGTTTATTATCATGGTAAAGTGGAAACTGTTATAAGTGGAAAGAACAAAGATTACTTCTTTTGAGCTCTGGCCGAAGATAGACAAGATGTACAAGAAGATGCACTAAAACTGGCCACTAGATGGCCTAATGGATTGAGTACTGGATCTGGAGTCAAATCCTGCCTCTGGTCCTTCGTAGCTATGTAACCCTGGCCAAATCAGTTTCCTTATCTGTAAAATGGGAATAATAATAGCACCTACCTCACAGGGTTGTTATGAGGATCAAATGACTTTGTAAAACGTTTTGCAAACCTTAAAGAACTATATAAATGCTAGCTGCCACATTTAGCTACCACAGTTGTTAGACTACTACAAATGTCCAATAGGTGTTTGCTAAATTTTAAATTATCATACTCTGGGTTAAGACCCAGATTTTCAATTTCTGCTTCAAAGTCTTTTGTTAGCCAGTACTAGACAATCTCATTTTCTTTTCTTTTTTTCCCCCCTCCAGAACTGCCTCTGCTTCTCTAGAACAAATGTGTGAGTTCAAGACTCTCCACAGATCTAGTTCTAGCCTACTTGTTTGTGTGTTATATTTCATGATCTCAAAAATATTTTGCTTGATATGTATTTATTAATTTCTTATTTAGCCTGTGTATATTTCTGTATGCATTTGTTATCTCTCCCATTAAGCTACAAGCTCTTTGAGACTAGGGATTATTTCATTCTTCAGGGTTTAGCATATAATAGGTGCTTAAGAAATACTTTTTTATTGATGATTGATTATGCATTGTGCACTAGATAAGTTGAACTGTTCACCATTTCCTGATCGAATTCTTTTTTTATTTCCATGCATTCACATAGGCCATCCATCCCTTACCCCTGAAACTTATTACCTCCTCATCCTCATTTGTTAAATCATCCTTTTCCTCTAAAGTCTTCTTCTTCCAGGAAGCTTTTTTTTTTTTATTCTCTCCCCTCCTTCCCAAGCTGAAAGTGATGTTCTGCTCATATTTGCTTGTGGGCAAATATGTACTTTGTTAGGATCTCTTTCTTTATTCTCACCCGGGCGGGCCATCATTATAGGAAGGTATTTCACTTCTTCCTGCATGTGATACTAAATGATTACTAATCTGACTTCTTCTTTTTTTTTTTTTTTCCTTTTTCAGGGCAATGAGGGTTAAGTGATTTGCCCAGGGTCACACAACTAGTACTAAATATAGTACAAAATAGTTCTCTCTCTCTCTCTCTCTCTCTCTCTCTCTCTCTCTCTCTCTCTCTATATATATATATATATATATATATATATATATATATATAAAAATACACACACACACCAAAAAAAAATAGGTCTTTTTCTCTTTTTTGAGATGTCTTTGGGATATAAATCTAGCAATGGTATTGCTAGATCAAAGGGTATGCACAGTTTGATAGCCCTTTGGGCATAGTTCCAAATTGTTCTCAGAATGATTGGATCAGTTCTCACACTGTTATCTTTCTTCTTCTTCTTTTTTTTTTTTTGGGTGGGGCAATGAAGGTTAAGTGACTTGCCCAGGGTCACACAGGTAGTAAGTGTCAAGCGTCTGAGGCCAAATTTGAACTCAGGTCCTCCTGAATCCAGGGCCGGTGCTCTATCCACTGCGCCACCTAGCTGCCCCACTGTTATCTTTCTAATCATCTGGGTTCACATCCTTGGTGTCACCCTCAGCTCCTAATTCTGACTCACCCCACATATTGTTAGTTGTCAAATCTTGTTGGATCATTTCCCTTTTCTTGACTCACATGACCATCACCCTACCTTTCACCTGAACTATTGAAATAGTTTTATAATTAGTTGCTATTCCCCATGTCTTTTCCTGCATCCACTGAAGTACTTTTCCTAAAACACTGATTTGACCATGTGCTCCTCAGCTCAATAAACTCCAGGTACTCCCCATTACCTCTAGGAGCAGATATTAATCCCCATGTTTAGCATTTATGTCCTTTCATAATGTGGCTCCAACCTACCTTTCTAGCCTACACATACCTTGCACATACCCCACTTCCCACTGCAGTACAGCTAAATCTTCCAGATCTTCAAACAATGAATTCCATCCCTTATCTTATTGTCTTTACTCAGGGTATCTCACCTTCCTAGAATCTGTCCTTTCTTTTTCTTTTTTTTCTTGGTAAATACTCCTTTATTTAAAAGTTTGAGTTCCAAATGTCATTCCTTCCTACCTGTCCTCCCCTTTCCCCCTTCCTGAGGCAGCAAGCTATCATACAAACTATACATGTGCAATTATGTAAAACATTGCCATATTAGTCATTTTGTACAATAAAACTTGAATAAAAGAAAAAATGAAAAGAAGTGAAAAAGAGCCTGCTTCAGTCTGTGTTCCATCAATATCAGTTCTTTCTCTGGAGGTGGATAGCATGCTTCAATAATAGTACTTTGGGATTGCCTTGGATCCTTGTATTGCTGAGAATAGTGAAGTCATTCACAGTTCTTCATCAAACATGATTGCTGTCACTGTATACAGTGATCTCCTGGTTCTGCTCACTTCACTATACATCAGTTCATACAAGTCTTTCCAGGCCTTTCTGAAATCATCCTGCCTGTCATTTCTTATAGCACAATAATATTCCATCATCATCATATACCACAGCTTGTTCATCCATTCCCCAATTTATGGACATTCCCTTGATTTCCAATTCTTATCTACTACAAAAAGAGCTTCTATAAATATTTATGTACAAATAGGTCTTTTTCTCTTTTTTGGGAGGTTTTCGAGATATAAACCTAGCAGTGGTATTGCTGGATCAAAGGATGCCCTTTGGGTATAGTTCTAAATTGCTCTCCAGAATGGTTGGATCTTTTCATAACTCCAACAACAGTCGATTAGTATCCTAATTTTCCCACATCCCCTCCAACATCCAATATTTTCCTTTTTTGTTATATTTGTCACTCTGATAGGTGTGAGGTGATATCTCAGAGTAGTTTTAATTTAATACCTTCTTTTCTTGACTCTGGCTCTTAGAATGCTAGTTTCCTTCCAGATAAGCACACATTCTACCTATCCTGCTTTCTCCATCCCAAATTGTCATGTACTATTTTGCATATCTTTATGTGTTCAAGTTATCTCCCAATCTAGATTATAAACTTCTTGAGGGCAGGGACTCTTTTACTTTTTCTTTTGCATTTCTGGACTCTAGCACAATAAGGTACTTGATTGATTGATTGATCAGTGGGGCAGGAAGGCAACAGCTATTTTCAGGAGCCCAGTACATGGCAACTGACTGTTAGGAGAGATGAACCAGAAACATTTTGGATTACCTGGGGGATGTTAGCCTTGAATTTGAGTGAGTTGTGATTATTATTATTAATCAACATTTTCCTGTGGATAGACCAAACTTGGATCATTGAGTGTTAACTACATAGGCAGAGCTGTTGCTCAACAGCCCATATTACAGTATGTTATATGTTGTTTGTGGTCCTGTGAAATTTTTTCATTGCAGCATTTTCTGATTCTTTCTTTTCTTCTTTTCTTTTTTAAAGAATTTTAGGTATTTTGTATTCATAGGGAAATTTCAAAAGTGTTTTGGTTCTTCAATGACTTCCTTGGTAGCTTACGATGATTCTGACTCAGAGATTGAGACCGACAATTTTAATAGTTCCAGCCAAGAAAAGACTATCAGACCCCTTGGTCAGCCTTTACCATCTGACATAATAGCTACAAAAAGTGAGAATGACCCAGGACCTGGATGGGACACCCTGAATGCTGGTTCAGGTGTTGTCCCAGAACCTCAAGCAGAGAGAAGTACGCAGAAGTCTTGTCCAAGGCCTAGATGCCGATGGCCTGTCACAGAGCTCCAAGTCAAACCCCGGACATTCCCACCTTCAGATTTCTCCACATATTCCAGCTCCACATCATCTGGGAAGAGGGAGTTTGCAGGTGTATCTGTTAGCAAAATGAGGCCTTTGTATGATGCTTTCAGAGTCCCCAACTCATCTTCCTGTGCTTTGATGTCTTTGGAAGCCACAGGTCAACATGGAAGCCTTTCGCAAAAGAGAAGACAGGAGAACCTGGATTTTGTTGAAGGAGGAATTAAGCCTTACATCCCCAAAAGACTGAGGCAGACACAGACTTTAACAGTAGGAACTAATGAGAGAGGTGAATCTGAACTACAAAGACAGAGAACAGATGGCCCATCCTTGTTGGAAGGATCCCCCATGAGAGAAGGCACAGCCACAGTAGTTTCTAACTTTATTAAGCCATATTTAGAGGCTAAATATAAATCAACAGAAATTCCAAAGAGGCTGATCTTTCAGATGTCTGAGCATGGAGGACCAGTCAACAGTGTCCAGTGGTGCCCAGTTTTACAGCACAGTCACATGCTTCTCTCGGCTTCTATGGATAAAACTTTCAAGGTAACATTCCTTAATTATAAAAAAGTCTCATCAGATATTCAGTCATTACTGATTAAGCACTTTCTGTGGGCAAGATACTGTACTTGCTTGGCCTTGCAGGGAATACAGAGAGGCATTAGAATGGAGTGGAAAGAACCTGGGACTTGGCATCAGAAGATTCAGGTGCTAGTCCAGGTTCTGCCATTTGTTAGCTTTGTGACTCTGGGCAAGTGATTTTTGCCAGTCTGAGCCTCAGTTTCTTAATCTGTAAAATGGAGCTGATAATTCTAGTAATTCCTCTCTGGCAGGGTTACTGTGAAGAAAAACCATGCAAGGGTTTAAATGTTACATAAATGTGAGAAGTTGTTATTATACAAAGATCAATAAGACATGAGTGTACCTCTCAAGAAGCTTATGGTATACTGGAGTGGAGGTGGGAAGGAAAAGACTTTTATAATAAAATACTTTATAAATCTTTAGAGTGCCAGAGTATATGAGAGAGACATGACTAGTGCATAGAGCTTTCAGAGGTCATAAGAGAGAAGAATCTCTTCTGGTTAAAGGAATTAGGACTCCACTTTAGAGGCAAATGTTTCAGCTCAGTCTTAAAAAAAGGTTTTAATTAATGGAGATGTTGAGTAGAGGACATGCCCTCTGGTAGAGTTGAGAAGGGTAAGTATGAGCCGTGTTTGTAAATTGGTAATAAACTGGTAATAAATAAACTGGTTATGTGAAAATGAGTTTTTAAAAAATAGTCAACAAGCATTTGCTAAGTGCTTACTATGTGACAGGCACTGAACTAAGTTCAGGGGACACAAAGAAAGTCAGCTCCCCCCCAGAACAAAACAAACCCACAAAAGAACCCAAACCCCAAACTCCATAGTCCTTGCCCTCAAGAATTTCACATTCTAATGTTTTTTAAAAAGGAAAAAAAAATATGGCCTATTGACAAATTGAAAAATTCCAAAAATCTGCAATATGTAACATATGTGGACCTTCCCCTTCCAAAAAGGGGTGGGTTCGGGGGTATCCTCTTGTATCTTTCTTCATTTGAGGCATGCTTCTCTCAAGGAATCTTAAATAATATTAACATTTGCATGGAAGACGCCTTTTTGGAAGAGAGCCATTAAAGTTTCTTTGTGTTCTACTGAGTCAAATCCTTTTTTATAATCAACACACAGCTGGGATCTGGAATTTGTTATAACTTTCAGTTAATTTATGATTGTGAAGATATTTTCTGTAGAAAATAGTTTTTGAAGGCTTGATTGCTCCTCTCTCACGCTCTCTCTCTCTCAGACACATTCACACAAACCCACATTTTTTTCATCAAATATCCTTAATGTACTTTATATTTCATAGAAAGAAAGTATATATATAGGTCAATAGTTTTTTTATTTACATTTTTTGTAATACTAAACTTGACAAACACCAACAAATGTGAACATTTCCACATAAAAGGAAAAGAAAAAGAGAATTGTATATGAAATCAGAAATTTCTACTATGTTCAGCTTGATTCTTTTTTAAAAGTCTCTAATAAATTCAAAATGTTACTTTCAAAGTTGTCCTGCTTGTCTGTGTCTCCCTTTGAACTTTCTTCTGTTCTTTTCTATGCATTCTTTTAAATGCTTCATTGACACTATTTTCTTTCCTTTCCATTTTTGGTGTCACTGTTAATATCTCCCATATTTCTCCTCCACACTTTTTTTTCTGTTAATTCCCCTTTTACACCCCAGCCTCTGAAGATGAGATTTCTTGTGACTCTTTTCTGACCTTACCCTCCCTCTTAAACTCCTTTTTCCTCTCTTCCAATCTGTTTCCCTTTTGAATTTAATGTACTTCTACATTGAACTCTCTCTCTCTCTCTCTCTCTCTCTCTCTCTCTTTCTCTCTCTCTCTGTAACCTTTCTTTATATAGTTCAGATAAAAGTGAGGTTCAAGTGATGTCCATTCCTCCTCTACCTTTTCCTCTATGTTTTTATTATCTTTCTAATATACTTTAGTTATAAGAAATAAGTTCTATTCCTTTCTTCCTAATTATTCCCTGGTGTATTCCTTCCCCCTTACTTTTTATTTCATCTTTTAAGACCATCAAAACAGAAAAACCCCACCCTGGACTCTTTGTCATATTTAATACTACCCACAACCCTTGAATACATTAGGGTTCTGAAGGAACATCTCTTCTCCCTTTATTAGGATATAAATACTTCATCATCATTTAGTCCAGAGATTCTTAAATTTAAAAAAAAAAAAAAGGTGTCATAGACCTTGTTGGCAGTCTGGTGAAGCCTAAGAACTCCTCAGAGTAGTTTTTGGATGCATAAAATAAAATATATAGGATTACAAAGAAAGTAAAGTATATTGAAATACTGTTATCAAAATGTTAAAAAAAAAGTTCTTCTGAGGTTAAGAACTCCTGAAGTTTAGCACTTTCTGAGTACTCAGATATATTTAATTTTTCAGGTGTGATGCCTCTTGTGTGGAGTGTCTATTTGTATTTTTTTTTGTGGGGCAATGAGGGTTAAGTGACTTGCCCAGGGTCACACAGCTAGCAAGTGTCAAGTGTCTGAGACCAGATTTGAACTCAGGTCTTCCTGAATCCAGGGCCGGTGCTTTATCCACTGTGCCACCTAGCTGCCCCCAGAGTGGCTATTTTTCACATGAGCGTATGCACATCTACTTACTTTCTGGGTTGGCTCCATTATTAACTAACCTTTTCTCTGTGTTTCCAGAGAAGGACCACCACTGTGCAATTAAAATTAAATTTCTGTAAGGTAACCAGGTTGTGAAAGAATGTAATTCCCTCACTTAGTACTGTAGCCCCCATCAATGTGTTTCCATTTATACAAACCAGATGCTCACAGTTATGACAGTTTTAGATCTTTTTTTTTTTTTTTTTAGTGAGGCAATTGGGGTTAAGTGACTTGCCCAGGGTCACACAGCTAGCAAATGTCAAGTGTCTGAGGCCGGATTTGAACTCAGGTACTCCTGATTCCAGGGCCGGTGCTCTATCCACTGCACCATCTAGCTGCCCCCAGTTTTAGATCTTAAACATAAACCCTTTACTTAGCAATAAGGCAAAAAAGAGAGAAAGCCAACATTTGAATAATATGATACATCATCATACACAGAAATGTGGGTCACACTCATTAATTTACTCAATATCTGTGGGAAAGGAAGGTCACACACAGAAATCAGGCAGGGAAGCACATGAAGGAGGAAAATCCATGCGTTTTGAGTAATTTAACTCTAGACTGCAGGATTTAATGTCGTTCCATTCAGGTAGAGATCTACACAACATGAAGCTGTTTCTCAGCTAACTACTTGTCTGTTTATCCTTGTTTCTCCAGCTGGGTAAATCTTCTTTTAGACTTCCTTCTTTCATTTCTTTCTTCCTTCTCTAAAACTCTACTTTCCCTTGTCATTTTGTTTTTTTCTCTTTCTTCATTTCTTCTTTGTGGCGAAACCATTTTTTTTTTCCTTTGAGGTTCTGTATTTGTTTTGTAGTTACTCTCTTTTTCGGGCCTTGCCTGTCACTATTTCTTCATAGTGTTGGGTATGTTCTGTTTGCTGATATTGCTAGCCTCAGTTCCTGATTTGGTATTTTGTGCAAAGGCCAGCCTATGCCCCCTCCCACACTCTTGGATCCATTATCAGGCCACATTTGAACCCAACCTATATTTCTGGGGTTTCTTCTTCTGGCTTCTACTTTCACTGCTATAGCTGTGTTCAAAGTACTAGCAGGTTTTTGGCTCCTCAGGATCTTCTGGGGTCATAGTGCTATGATTTTCAGAGTCCTCTGGAACCTCTTAGGTCAGATTACTGTGGATTTTTTGACCTTGTATCAGCCTAGTGAGATCATCACATTATTCTGGGCTTCAGGCTCTTTGTTTTCTCTCAGACTTCTGCCTGTTTCTGACCCTGCTGGAACTTTTCCAACTGAATTCTTGGCTCCATGACTTGGAACAGGCCACTGTGGCCTTCATTGTCTTCCTTTAGGATCTCTGATTAATCAGATTACTCATAGGCATGACTTTTTTTTTTTTTAACCTTTGCTTATTCTGGTTTCGCCAGCAGAGGGTCTTGAAATTTTGTTTCTGGCTATCTTTTTATGCAGTCTTGATCTGGATGAAAGAGCTTATTTTTTTTCTTTGAATTTCTTGATAATTTTATCTCATGCTCTTTTTAGGCCTTTCCTGTATTATACGTGTTAGTGCTGGACTCCTCTTTGACCTTTTCAGACTACCATTTTCACTGGAAATTAGGGAACAGTTGCTGATGACTTCTCCATAGCCTTTCCCCCTCCCCAGTAATAAGACCATTTATGATATCTTCCATTCTTTTGGCATCTTCCCCTTTCTTGAATTTGAGTGCTTTGAAAATTTCTTTTTTTAAACCACCATCACAGATTTCTTCTTTGTGCATTTAGCTCTAGCTGTTCTTCCTTGTTTCATTTTCCTAAGTGCTATTCCTACTTCCTCATATAACGCATTAAGTAATGAGGTGTTAGAGGGCAAATGTGGTATTTGCACTGTCATAAGTGAAAAAATGAATTACTTTAGAAGTGCTCACAAATTTTTTGAATTTTGTGTCTGTTATCCACCTGATTTCATCAGAAAATGCTCTTGGTTTGCTCTGGCCTAGTTTGGTCTCATGCCAGGTTTCCTATGAGCTTGTTTTCACCTTCACTGCTTTCTATCATTTTGTGAGATGATATTGTGACAACATTTTATGTATTAAACAGCAGGTTTAGATGGCGAGGAAGATCAGAAGCCATTACATATGATGAATGATGAAGGATATCTAGGTTTATTTTGTCAAGGCTATTTTTTTTACATGTATTTAGTATCACTTATTAAATCTAATATTGGGCATGTAAAGTGTCTTCCTGTTTTAAGGTATTTCAGTACTATAAAAATCTGATTTATTCCATGTGGACGCTACTTTCACTTCCCTAACCTCCTTCTTTCCTTCAGTTGTTGTTCCTGATTGAATATTATCACCTGATGGCCAAACTTCTGGTGATAAGCCTGTCTGCATTTGGATAGATTGGTCTCTCAATGGCAGATGCACAGTTTATAACTGGTCCTTACTTGAAGTCTGTCAGCTCTCACTACTTTGCTAAAGCCTTTGAACCCAGGTTCACTCCCATGCTATGATGAGACATCAGTAGAGGATGTTAGTAGAGGTTTCCCCCCCTTTTTGATATTATAAAACAGCAAATTAATGAATAAGACATCTGTACAGGGATAAAAGGTGATGTCCTGTGGCTATAATTAAGTGGATGATTTGAGTAAAGGGACATTTTTTTTTTGGTCTTAATTATCTGAATTATTGTCACAAGGTCATCTCTTGGATAATCAGAATTTTATTACTACTGGTTTTCAGCCAGATTTCTCACTCTGATAGTGATAATTTTCATCATGAACATAATATCTCAAATTGTTATATAGATTTTTATAGTTTAGAAAGCTTTCTCCACCACTACTATTTGAGGCCAGTGTTGTATTATTCTTTATTTTACAGATGAGGAAACTGAGGCTTTAGGTTTAACTAACTTGCTTATTGTCATCTAATTTATTTTAGAGCCTAGACTTGTGCTTAGATGTTTAGACTCATTATCATTAAAAACAGTGAGAGGACCACTGTAAGTTATGGCAAACATTCTAGAAGGAAGAGACTTTTTTTTTTTTTTGAGAGGCAATGGAGGTTTAAGTGACTTGCCCAGAATCACACAGCTAGTAAGTATTAAGTGTCTGAGGCTGGCTTTGAACTCAGGTCCTCCTGAATCCAGGGCCGGTGCTCTATCCACTGCGCCACCTAGCTGCCCCTCCATTCCTTCTTGAAGGAGAGAGACCCAAACGCAGATTCTTGCTGGATCGAGCCACATTTCTCCAAGGGGGTGAGTATTTTCAAGCTGCAAATTGAGATACTCATTTCCTTCTTTACTTTTCTTTCTTCTGCCTTCTGATACTAAGTAATTATTTTAATTGGGTTTAAAAATTAGAAAGCTAGCTGGCCTGATTAGAGACTTGCTTGAAGTTATTCAACTACCTAAGACTCTTTGTGGTTCTTAGGTTTCAGTTTTAAGAAGAACTTCTGCTTTTTCATGTTGCCTACTAAGTTTGTGAGAGTTCTCTTTTTTTTAAACTGTGAAATCATTGATTTTCTATTAGAGGGAGAATCATTTATGATTTTAGCTTTTAAAGATATAAGGAGATAATAATTGGTAATATTTCTAAATTGAAATTTGGATTAGAATTATTTATGATTTTATCCTGTAGAAAGAGGAGATGTAGAAGTAAATTAGGATAATTTGTAACATTTTCAAATTAGAACCTGGATAATTAATATAGCTAAAATTGTAAAATTGTTCTAAATTTTTAGTTAAGGAGAACAGTGTGTAGGGGTCAGTAAAGAGCAGTAGAGTCCAAATGGTCTGGCCCAACAGAGTGTATATTCAAGGGTAATGAGGGTGTTTCTGATCAGTCAGAGGAACCCCCCCTTGTAGAAGTCTAGAATCTGGTTCTGTTTGCCTAGTACAAGCCAGATAGGTCTTCCACACTCTGTGTGACATGGGAACTAGACTAAGTAGAATATCAATGCCTAAAGATTCTCCACTGGATAGATTTTTAGAGGAATGGGACAAAGGAGAGTTAGCTGTAGGCAAAGAAATTAATAGAGAAACTACTATTAGATATTGTTTTTATTGATGCAAAAACTTTAGGAACCTCTGGAAAAAATTTGGGAACTTTTTATCTTTATATTCTAAACAAGTTAGAAAACTTCTTAAAAAACCAAGAAAATTGGGAACAGTTAGAATATTTAGTTCGTTGAAAATTGTTATCTACTATGATTTCTGAAGAAATTAAACAAAGAAAGGAGTCTGTTACTAATATACCATCAGGTATATTCCTTCTCATTTTATACCTGAAGAGGAAGACTGGGCATATCTCAACATGCCTCAGAATGCCATAACATGTCCTAATCTGATAGAGACCTTCCCTCAGTCTCTACTGTTTTCTTTAATAGCAGACATGAAACAACTAAGAAATTTTATAGATGATTTAATTAGAAGAATAGAAATTTTCTTAGAAAGACCAGAGAACTATAGTGTTTCAAGAGACAGCACAAGAAAAAGATGAGACCCTGAAGAGTTTTTATGATAGGTTGTGCAATAGTACTAGAAAGTTTTCTAGATTGGACCCCATAAATCTTAGGGATGCCAGAATGATTAATACTGTTTTTGTGTATCAGTCTCTTCCAAATATTCAGGAGTATTTTCTAAAATATTGCCCTGGATAGCATGAAAAGGATATTGGGGAACTAAAAGCAATTGCTCAATATGTATTTGAGGGAAAAGAAAAGGGAGAAAGATCTAGTCAGAAACCTGAAGCCAAAACTGTTCTTGCCACCATTCAACAGGTACCTACAGGGCAGAAAATCAGAAGAAAGATTTATTGTTTCTATTGTGGAAAAAACTGGACACATAGCTAAAGAATGTTTTAAAAAGAAAAGAGGGGCAGCTAGGTGGTGCAGTGGATAGAGCACTGGCCCTGTAGTCAGGAGTACCTGAGTTCAAATCTGGCCTCAGACACTTAACACTTACTGGCTGTGTGACCCTGGGCAAGTCACTTAACCCCAATTGTCTCACAGAAAAAAAAAAGTTAAAAAAATAATAAAATTTTAAAAAAAGAAGAAGAAAAGAGATTGGGTAGGTAGGTGGTGCAGTGGATGAAGCACTGGCCCTGGATTCAGAAGGACCTGAGTTCAAATTCGGCCTCAGACACTTGACACTTACTAGCTGTGTGACCCTGGGCAAGTCACTTAACCCTCATTGCCCCATAAAACCAAAACAACACCAAAAAACAAAGAAGAAAAGAGATCAAGAAAGAAAGAAATTTAGGGGTGAGCAAGGAGTAGAATAGGACAAGTGTGGTCATGCCTGGACAGGTCTGAAAAAGTTAATGGTTCTGTCTTATCTAACATGTTTAAGGCATCGTTTGATGATTTATTAACTTGTTTACTCCACTTTTTGTGGAGATCTTAAAATTCCTATTTTGGGGTAGAAATATTGTTTAGTGAATTGGAAATTGTTATTCAAATTTGAAAATTGATATTTATTGTGTTAGAAAATACAGGAATTGTTAAAAAATTTGATAAAGATCTTTAAATTGCATTGTGCATTTATATATATTATTATCAAAGGAGGGAAATCGCCATCTGTACCATCTACATAGGTCAGGGACTAACATTTCAGTTCTATTACAGAAGCCAAAGTCTGATCCTGACAGTAAGTCCATCTTTTGTTTTGTTTAGAATTTTAGAATGTTTTTGTAATTGTTCTTTATTCTGTGATGCCTAACCCAGCCACTATTGTGACTGTTATTCCTTGTGATTTCACCTGTCGTTCAGGATTTGATTCATAATTCCTATAAGCCCTGAGTCCTAGTATCTCTTTGCATTTACCTGGTTATCATTTTTAAAAGGTTCCACTTTGTTCCTAACCCAGAAACTTGAGACCAAGATAACTGTTAGTTGGTCCAGAAACTATTACAGTGGGGACACAAGATCTGAGGTATTGTGAAACCCCCTTACAGCTTGCCTGTATAAGATTTACTGCTGTGGTTACTGACTATGATGTGTTGTGATTAACTTTACTTCATCAACTTTGAGTGTACAGGCAGCTGAACTTCTAGCTAGGATTTTTAACTTCATCAGAGAAAAAAAGATTGCTCATTCTGGCCTGATTAGAGACTTGCTTGAAGTTATTCAACTACCTAAGACTCTAGGTATAATTCATTGTTCAGCTCATAAAAAAGGGACTGATCCAGTGTCTCAAGGAAATGAAAGAACTGATGCTGCTGCAAAGACAGCAACTATTGAAGGCCCTATTTATGTGATGCCACTTCAAGCTTCTGAGGCTGAAGATGATGAAGATGCTGGAAACAAAACTCAGTGGCAGGATTTTAGTTATGTAGACAAGGAAGTGGAAACCTGGTTACAAGGTATAATGCTAAACAGATAATGGGAGTTTGGGTGAGAAAGGGAAGCCTTTTCTTACAAAGAAATGTTATCACCAGGCCTGCTTAGCAGTTCATTTAAGAGATCATTATGGTACACAGGCAATCACAGATACAATAATTGGCTTCTTATATTACAAATACTTTTTCCTTTTTGGAAAGAGGCTACTTTAAAAATGAAACCATGAAAAGGTTGATTTTTCTTGCTTCCCACTTCCCAGTGTAAAAACAAGGAATCAACTGGTCATCAGAGGTGGTTCCTCCAGGAATTAAGGATTGTTTGAAGAGGGTACTTGGCCAAGAGTGGTATTGACTATTGGTACTTTGGGACAGAAGTATATAGATGTAGCAGTGCAGTGTGCAGCTAGGTGGCGCAGTGGATAGAGCATTGGCCCTGAAGTTGGGAGGACCTGAGTTCAAATCTCATCTCAGATACTTACTATCTGTATGACCATAAACAAGTCACTTAACCCCAATTGCTTTAAACATCGGGGACCATATTCAGTCATCCTGATATTTATGTCTTGCCACTGGACTCAGATGGCTCTGGAGGATAGAATGAAGTTGATGACCTTGTACAGCCCTCCCTCACTTAAATCCAGTTTGCTGCTAGTCATGACATCACCCTGATGTCATGATCCTCTTCAAGATTGAAGGACAAACAACATATAAATGTAGCAATAGTGATTTAAGGGAGTTCTGGGCAAACTATTCATCCCAGCATTGCCCTTTCTGCTAAGTTGCTGCAGTAAGGCATGTTGGGACTTTTGGCCAGGCAAGAACACCAGTGTAAGAGGTAGACAGCAAGCATGGCTTTCAATGTATGGAGTTTTCCTCTTACCTCACCCCTTCGCTGGGATGGAGAGGAGAAACACTGTAATCACATAGGACATAAGAATTGTGGTGAAAATTCCAGTGGTCTTTGGTTGGAAAGATTGGGTCTGGAGTAGACTCATTTCCCAACAGTTCCAGCTTGAGTCCTGGACTAGTTGGATAGTTTATTTGTTTCACGTGGGGTAGCTGTTTACCCATGGTCTGACGCATTCTTTCTGTAATAGTTACTAGCCCCATAATAATATAACAATTCCCCCTCTCCTATTCCTGAGAGGGAGGAGATCAGACCAGCTGTTGTTCTCACTCAACTTCCACCAGCTTTTAGAGGTTCTTGGTTGTGGACCATGCAGTTATGGCATTTAAATAGATCTCCTGTCAGCTGAGGAATGTCCACTCTTCCCCACTTGAATGACTCGATGGAAAGCTACTTGGTGAAATGCTTCATAGAGATTGATTGATTCATTCTCAGGGAAGCCAACCGAAGTAAAGAATGGGGATTCAGGAAGTTTTTCAGGTATGGGGCTTGGGGTGAAAGTAATTGAGGCTTTGAAGTCATTGTGTATGTTGTGGCTCACCACATTATTTTTTTTTTTCCAGGGAAATGAGGGTTAAATGACTTGCCCAGGGTCACACAGCTACTAAGTGTCAAGTGTCTGAGGCCGGATTTGAACTCAGGTCCTCCTGAATCCAGGGCTGGTGCTTTATCCACTGTGCCTAGCTGCCCCTCCCCCCCCCAATGTGTATCTTTAAGATTTCTTTTTAGGCTACCTTAAAGGGGGTAACATTAATCTTATGCTCCTTCTTAATATCACTCCACTTGTAGCCCACAATTTTGCAGGAAGGGTAGGTATATTCATCATAAACAGATCACTATTGTCACAGTGCTACATTGGGTCAAAAACTGGTAAGCCCTATGCTTATCATCTCATGGTCAAGGACCACCATCTTCTTGTTCTCACTTATCTCTGGTCAAGGTGGGAGGGTTTGAACAGGTAGGAGGGAGTAGAGGCCACTCTGGGATTCTGACAGGAAATCTACCTTAAATGCCATAGCTGTCGATCTGGTTGTACACGAAGGAGCAGGTGTCAGCCTAGACACTTGTTATTTTCTGTGAGTGAGATTTTCCCCGTCCCTTAGTTATAACTTAGTTATAAGAGATTTACTATAGTTTTAAGTGCTTTAATTAAAATAATATTCAATATATTAACAAAAAATAATTGTGCTTCATATAGATTGCATAAGGTTAGTAGGTCAAGTCCTTTTTCCATGTTTCTCAATTTTCCTATGACATAGTGTAGTAGATCTTGTGATATCCACCCTAGGAAATGTCACAGGGTCTGTAGGTGGTCAGTAATACTGTTCACGCCGCTTTACACTGGCCTAACAATGATCCACCCTATTGATATCATAGTGCTGATCCCTCGTTATTACTCAAGACTATGTCCTAATTTTAGATAATGCCCCCCCGGGGTATATAAACCTATGTAGTTTGTATTTCTGGGTCTTTCAGGCCCAAAGCCTGGATGACCGGTTTTGTTGAGGGACGAGCTCTCTCTCTCAATAAACCCATTTGCTTCAGCCTGGAAACTTTGTTATTTTCATTTTTCCGTCGGACTTAAAATTTTTTCCGCGACATTTCTTACTGAAGGCCTTTTCGGTTCCATTTTTTTCCCCTGATTAGATGTTTTCCCTTTAGGGTCAGTGAGAGGATAGAGTTTCTGTTGACTATTCTTGCTAAGGGTCCCTCCTTTATTTAGGATTTTAGAATGCCCTGACCCAGATGCTGTTTTGGGGACCTATATCTGCTTTAGAAAATTTCTCTATTGTTACCACTGTCACCATATGAAATGCTGGTGCTTACGGTTGCTCTCAGTTGCCTTCTTTGAGAAACCATAGCCTCCAGAGTTCAAGTTGAGATTCAGGGTAGACATTATCAAGGAGGGTTGGACCAGAAAGGACTTGCTTCAGAATCAGTGTAGGGACTTATTTTTGGCCAAAGGCCACAGGTTCACATGCAAAATATGCAAAATACCCTACACTAGCGGCCCCTGTAAAGGCTAGAAGAGACTGGGTGGATTGCAGATTTTTCAGGTTATTCAGGTTGTGTCAGAATTGTTAATATCTTTACTAAAAATGATCATGAGCCTTTAAAAAATTGATGTGGAAAAAAAAAAGGAAAAAAATTGATGTGTAATAACTTGAATGCATGCCTCTTTTTGACCACTGGATGGCACCATTACATCAAGAATGAATGGTCTTAGCCTTAGGTTTACATAGAATCTTAGAATTTAGAACCAGACAGAACCTTAGACCATTTAATCCAGGAGTTCTTAACCTGGGGCCCATAAACTTGTTTTTTTTTTAAATTTAGATAACTGTATTTTAATATAATTAGTTGCAATTGTAATCCTGTGTATTTTATTTTATGTACTTAAAATCATTTTTCTGAGGAGTCCATAGACTTCATCTGACTACCAAGGGGCTCCATGTCACAAAAAAAGCTAAAAACCCTTGATCTTTATAGTATTACTTCTTCATTTATAGAAGAAGAGATTGAGGACCAGGGAGAGGAAGTGATTTTGCTCTTGTTCATATCCCTAGAGTTAGTTCGCCATTCTAAGTTTTTTTTTAATAGGTTACTTTATAGAACCTTTTTTTTTTTTGGGTGGGGCAATGAGGGTTAAGTGACTTGCCCAAGGTCACACAGCTAGTAAGTGTCAAGAGTCTGAGGCTGAATTTGAACTCAGGTCCTCCTGAATCCAGGGCCGGTGCTTTATCCACTGTGCCACCTAGCTGCCCCATTCTAAGTTTTTGATCCCATTTTTTCTCTTGAAAAAATGCTTTCATCCCAAATGGATCTTTGATCTCATTGATTTGGATATTCCTTTCATTGATACAAATTGAAACCCAGTTATGCCTCCCTATCTTTTGTAACTCTTTTCCATGTGTTCCCATAAGTTTGCTTCAGGGAGTTGTACCCAATATGTTAGAGGTCTATTTTGTTTTGTTTTGTTTTCCTGAAATTGGGAGGGTACCTCCCCACATAACTCACTCACCACATGACCAGCCAGCCTACTTTTTCTTCCTAGCAGATATTTCCATGATGACAACTTTTACTCATGTTCTTTGAAGTTCTTCATTGGTTATATGTTGCATTCTGTTCACGCTCACCACCATAAGCCTCTCCTTTGCTCTTTATGTTTTAATTATTTGGAGGTTTCATTTTTCCATATTTCCTTCATAGCAGCACTGGTAGAGTGTTAGTATTAAAAAGATGAGATTTTGCTTTCATAAGAAACTTAAGGTCATTAAAGAAGCTTTGCAATTTCTTAAAGGCAATTTGCCTGTTCCTTTCCTTCTGTTCAACTCAGGGCCAAAGTATTAATGATCTGTATTGTCTGTTCCAGTTATATATCCTGATTCACAATCTCTCTCTGTTTTTCATTCAAATGCATATCATAACCTGGGCAATAGACATTCTTCATCCACTTAGTCTTTCTTGTGTGGTTGGTTGGGACAAACTTTTTTGAATGATCATTGAGTCTCTGCAATGTTTCAGGGCTTGATACAACCAGCACAATGTCTTCTGCAAACATGAGCATCTAGAAGGCTTCATTATCCAAGGAGAAATCATTTTCTACTTGGACCGAGTTTTGGAACTTCTCTTTCTCTTTGCTTTCTTCAATCTCTTTTGGATTTTCTCTTTGGATCTTCTCTTTGTGGAGAATACCACAGTAATGAGTATATACCTTCCTGTTTTTTACTTTGTGTGATGTTTATTATTATAGAGTTGATGAAAAGGATTATTTCTGTTGTCTTACAAGACCTTTTGAATGATTTTGATTTATGGATGGAAGACACCTTTAAGGAAGTATTTTGCTTTACTGAATCTAATGCTTTTTAATAGTTGACAGACAATAAGCATGATGGGATCTTATATTATTTTTTGTCTTTCAGTCAGTTGAAAAATGGTAAAGATGTGGTTTATTGTTGAATGATTTTCACAAGTCTGCTTATTTCTTACTAAGACTCTCA
This sequence comes from Dromiciops gliroides, assembly GCF_019393635.1. NCBI lineage: Eukaryota > Metazoa > Chordata > Mammalia > Microbiotheria > Microbiotheriidae > Dromiciops > Dromiciops gliroides. Next base: position 296,311,109 of record NC_057862.1, on the reverse strand, counting down.
TTGAGGATGTCTTTGATTAGTGTATGGATATGCTTAAACATTTTGTGTACTTGGGGCCATGGGTCGCCAAAAAAAGGCAACCAAGAAAACATCTACAACTACTAACCCATAGGTTATACTTTTTTTTTAAACCAACCCATAGGTTGGTAGTTGTGCATGTTTTCTTGGTTGCTTTTTCTTTTTGCATGTGAATAGAGTATGAGGTTTTTTCCCCATGACTTTGATATCTTCTCTTTCTTTAGATGCCTTGCATAGTAATCCCTCCATGCACTCAACTGTATTTAGTCTAGTGTGACTTTCCTCTAATATGAACTTGGTCTAATCCAGAAACTTTTCCTATTTTCCCTTTAATGCCATTTCTGTTTTTTGTTGTTGTTCAGTCATTTCAGTGACTCCATGTGGGTTTTTTTTTTTTAAAGTAAAGATACTGGAGTGGTTTGCCGTTTTCTTTTCTAGCTCATTTTTTGGATGAGTAAACTGAAGCAAACAGGGTTAAGTGACTTGTCCAGGGTCACAGAGCTAGTAGGCGTCTGAGGCCAGATTTTAATTCGGGAAGATGAGTCTTCCTAACTCCAGGCCTAGTGTTCTAACCACTGTGCCACCTAGTTGCCCCAGTGCCATTTCTACCTTCTCAATAAGTACAACTGGGATTGTGATGTTAGGGTCCAAGAGTGGTATTTTCTCCCATAAGTGGAGAAAAAAATCCCTCAGCCTGTCTGATTTATAAAAAAATCAAACACATATGCCATCTGTTTCCTCAAAAATGAACCATTAGACTGAATAAATTTCAATTTGCTTTCATACTTTAGTAATGTCTTAATTCTTTGGCCTCAGTTGACAGTCCCCCTAAAAAATCATCACCTTGTGACTAACCTGGAGATGAGCATCTGGTCACATGTCAGTCTATCACCAGCCTCTCCTCAAAGCCTTTCTGGCTTGTGCTGCAGGGTCGCTTCCATGCTACCATTGTTAACATTTAATTGCATATAGCATATTTTAGATAGACAAATAATCCTTAGCCTTATGTTTTATGGCATTTGTCATATTCTATTTTGTATTATAATTCACTAGTGTATGTGCCACCTCCCATATGAGACTAATCTTCTTGAAGGTAGGGACAGCACCATATTTATTTTTGTTTCCCCAACATGACCTAGCATTGTGCCTTGTACCTAGGTGGTACTTAATTAGCTCACAAAGCTGGCCGGATAAAAAACAACAAAACAGAGTCTTTGCCCTACAGGGTCAGTGTGAAGGAAAAAGAACTACTTTTCAATGTAAATTGCACATAGTAGGTCCTTAATAATTACTTCTTTAATTTTAATTTAATTTTTAAATGATTGATTTATGCACCAAAAAGGGATTGTTTCCATATATATACAGTAGAATACAAAAGGAGGATTTACATATGAAACTGTGAATCTTCATTTCATACCACTTGCTTTTAAAAAAAGAAGTATATAATAAAATACACATGCAACTTTCAAAACTATTCTGCTTGGTGTTACTTCTAAACTTCCTTCTGTTCTCTTCTGTGCATTAAAAATATTTCAGTGGCTCTCTTTTTTTTTTAATATCACTATTGTTGACCTTCCCTTTACCACCCAATCCCCTCCCCCCAATTAAAAATCAAGGGATGGGGGCAGCTGGGTGGCATAGTGGCTAAAGCACTGGCCCTGGATTCAGGAGGACCTGAGTTCAAATCCGGCCTCAGACACTTGACACTTACTAGCTGTGTGACCCTGGGCAAGTCACTTAACCCTCATTGTCCTGCCTCCCCCCCAAAAAATCAAGGGAAAAAACCCCAACCTTTATAACAAATAAGTATTGTTGTACAGTGGCCATATTTTAAAAAAAATGTGTTGTCTCCTGTGCCTTGAGGCCATCACCTTTTTGCCAGAATGTGGACAAAACCTAAGAGTTATGGTTGGTTGTTGCTTGGATCAGAGCTCTAAAGTCCTTCAAAGGTATTTTTCTTTAAAGTGTATTGTTCTTGTGTATGTTCTTCCTTCACTCTACTTCAATTATTAATTACTCAGGATTCTCTGAAATCATCTCCTTCATAATTTCTTATCCCACAATGGTGTTCCATTGCATTCACAATTTTGGGGGACTTCCAGAAAGGAGAACTTCTGCGTCCAGTTTCTGAGCCCCTTGGGTCTTTATTGTGGGACCCTCTGTTCCATTGCCTTTGAACAATGAGCCTTGATTTCTATATTTGTCCCGGGCCTGTCTCTGGTCACACTAGGAGGCTACCATCTTGTTTGCCTGTGTTGGCACCAGCTTTTCTGGAAGACCTATTTCTTGTTGCATATGGGCTTCTGGTTGACATTTTGTGCAGATCTGGGGTACAACCATTTACTGTAGTTTCTCATTGGCCTTCTTGATCATTATTTGTCTGGCATGAATTTCAGGTTTTTGCTGGGGTAGGTATGTGAGAGCTGGGAACTGGCTCTGTTCAGCTACCCATCTTGACTGTAAGTCCTAATACTATTTTAACTTTTTTAAGTTCCCTTCCAGATATATAAAAAAACCAACTGCTTGACAGCAGTGTGGTATTATGGGAAGAACATTGACTTTGGATTCAGGAGACCTGAGTTTGAATCCTGTTTATACTTCTTGGCTCTGTGATCTTGAGCAAATTACTTAACTCCCAGAGTCTCAGTTTTCACACATGTAAAATGGGGACGATAATCCTCACATTGCCAATCTCACAGGTTTTTTGTGAAGATGATACTTTGCAAACTTGAAGTGATATAAAAATGTGAATTATTTTTATTCTCCTCTGAGTTTCAGTTTTCTCACATACAAAATAAAGGGACCCTTACTGCTCAAAATCTCGAGATACGAAATTGAGAGGAAAACTTGGTAATGAGGGAAACAGAAGGGAAATCTGTACTTTGATAGGGCATAGAAGGGAATTAGGTAAAGTCATGGTTTGTGTTAGAAACTGTTCTAAAGATTAAGAAAAACCAGGACAGCATGCTTCTCTCCTTCCCCATTCCCACGCCTATTATGTTCTTCTAATCTGAATATTTTTCTTGGTGTGTATATTCATAATTATGTAAACTTGCAAGGGTGGTGAATGTGGGGGAGTTTCAAATGGGCGGAAGACAGCCTGCCTGCAGAACACACGACGGGAACTACCGAGATAGAATCAGATCTTTGTAGGCACAAAATTTTTTGATGCTCCCTAGGCCCATGTGAAGACTGCAGTGGATTTAAGGGTAAAAAATAACATTTTCCAGGCTTTATGTGTGTGTTGGACAAGTTTTTAAAATATTTAATTTATGTACAAATCTCATGTTGCAGTAGAAATAAGAACTTGACTGTGCCACAAATAAAAGAACATATTCCATGCTTATTATGGTAGGAACTTAGAACTTCTGTATGCCAGGTTACTGTGATGCCTCTTTTTTGTGGGGAGAATGAGGGCACAGTCTTACCCAGAACTATAGAAGTATACTTTGTTTTTCCTGTATATGAGTGTTTATATTTTATGACCTCAATCTGAAAAGAAGTTCATGATCCTGGACATCATCATTTGTTGTAGAGACATGTGGGATCTGTCTGGGCATCACTGACCTTTCATTTTCCATTTATAGAGGATATGGATGAAGTCAGGCTAGTATTGGTTAGTCTTTGTTTGATGTTGTTTGTCCTTTGTTCTCAAAGAAGACCATGACAGTGAGGGAGGGCTGTGCAAAGTCACCAACTTCACTTTCTCCTCCAGAGCCATCTGGGTCCAGTGGCAAGATATATATATATATATATATATATATATATATATATATATATATATATATATATATGTATATATCAGGACAACTGGAGATGGTCCCAGATGTTTAAGATGGTTCCAGTTGGGGTTAAGTGACTTGCCCAGGGTCACATAGCTAGCAAGTGTCTGATGTGAGATTTGAATTCAGGTCCTCCCACCTTCAGGGTCAGTGCTTTATCTACCTAGCTGCCCTGTATGTTTACGTGGCACTGTCTAAGTGTGTTCACTTCCTTCTTGAACTCTTGAGATCTTGTTGTAGACTCTTAGTGATCTTAGTTGGGGTTTCAAACTAAGTGCCCTATGATATGAAGAGAAAGTTCATATCATGATTCATATACTAACTATTATGCATCACCAGTTTGCCAGCTTCTGTTATATGGAAGTTGAGTCTGTTATATGGAATAGTCATTAGACTTGTTCTGCTTAGACCAAGGTCAATAAGTTAGTAGACAAGACTGTATTAAGTACCTAATAAGTGCTACAAACAGTGCTAGGATCTGGGACATACAAGCAAAAACAATGTAATCCCTGTCCTCAGGGAGCTTACTGATGATACTCCTGTAGGGTAGAACTAGGGCCAATGGGTGAAATTCTAGAGAGGGAGATTTCAATCTGATGCAGGAACAACTTCCCAAAAATTCGAGCTGTCCAAAAGTTGACAGTGGGTTGTCTTGGAATTAGTGAGTTCCCACTCAATAGAGAGTTTTAAGTAGATCATTTGTCATATTTGTTACAGAGAATATTCTTGTTTGTGTATAGATTGGACTGGAGGGCCTCTTAAGACTCTTCCAATGATAAGATTTTATGATTATGACCATGGCTGAGTCATGTAGCCCCTCCTAGCCTCAGTTTTTTCTTCTATAATGGGGCTGTTATTATTTAACACTTCCTATTTCATAGTGTGATTATGAATAATGCACCTTATAAATCTTAAAATAACATAGGAATGTGTGCTTTTAATCTTATTCTACCTTTTTCCTCTTATAGAAAGCTAAAAAGTTTGACTGCTAATTATTGAGGCCGGTTTCTAGAATTCTCATATATAATAATTTTCCATTAAGAAAAGTTAAGCAGGGGCAGCTAGGTGGCACAGTGGATAGAGTACCAGCCCTGGAGTCAGGAGGACCTAAGTTCAAGTCCGGCCTCAGACACTTGACACTTACTAGCTGTGTGACCCTAGGCGAGTCACTTAACCCCAATTGCCTCACCAAAAAAACCCCCAACAAAACAGTTAAGCAAAATTGCTTAATATAGTAACTGTGAATGATAGTATATGTTACTTACAAATTTTATAGTTTTCTGGCTATTTATAAAATGTATATGTGTTTTAATTTTTTTGATTTGCTATCAACATTATCAATTGCATTATTGTCATCATATTGTATATGTTGGGTTTTTTTGGTTCTGTTGAGGTGGATAAAGTGACTTGCCCAGGGTCAAAGAGCTAGTAGGTGTCTGAGGCTGGATTTGAACTTAGGTCCTCCTGACTCCAGGGTTGGGTTCTATGCCCTGTGCCACCTAGCTGCCCCATTTAAGTTTTTTAAAAATAAAATTTTATGTTATTTTCAGGTCCACATTCTCTCCCTTCTATCTCCTTCTCATCGAGAAAGCAAGAAAAACAAAACCCCTGTTACAAACATGTATTATGAAGCTAAACAAATTCCCGCATTGGCCATGTCTAAAAAAAGTCTTAGTCTGCACTTTGAGTTCACCCCCCCTCTATCAGGAGGTGGGTTACATGTTTTATCCTGAGTTCTTTCAAATTATGGTTGGTCATTGTGTTGAACGGAGTTGATAACTCTTTCAAAGTTGCTTGTTTTTATAATATTGCTGTTATTTTTATAAATTGTTCTCCTTGTTCTGCTTACTTTATCCATCATCAGTTCATATGTCTTCCTGTGATTCTTTGAAACCATGTTCTTCATTTTTTTCTTATGGAGAATAGTATACTATCACATTCACACACTATACATAACTTGTTTAGCCAATCCCCAGCTTATGAGTACCCCTTGAGTTTCCACTTCTTTTTCACCACAAATAAATATATTTGTACATACAAGTGTTTCTCCAAATTCTTTATCTTTGTTGTTTCTTGTGTTAACATGTTACATTATGTTAATATATTACAGTTTGTTCAGCCATTCTTCAATTATTTTTTGTTTTTGTTTTTGTCTTTTTTGCAGGGCAATGGGGGTTAAGTGACTTGCCCAGGGTCACACAGCTAGTAAGTGTCAAGTGTCTGAGGCTGGATTTGAACTCAGGTACTCCTGAATCCAGGGCTGGTGCTTTATCCACTGCGCCACCTAGCCGCGCCCCCCCCCATTCTTCAATTATTGAGCATACATATAACTTGTTTCCAGATTTTTGCCATGATAGGCAGTACTGTTATGAATATCTTGGTACACAAGGGACCTTTGTCTCTGTAATTTATCTTTTTGAGGTATAAGCCCAGTAGTGAGATGGACTAAAGGTCATGAATAATTTACTAAGTTTTCTTGCATAGTTATAGATTATTTTCTATAATGACTGGATCAACTCATAGCCTTATTAGTAGTGACATAATGTGTCTCTCTTTGAGTGGTTTTAATTAATAATTATGTTGCTATTAGTGATTTTTGAAGAGCTTTCATACATATTTTTATATCTTTTGAAAATTATTCTTTTGTTCTGACAATTTGTCTTTTGGGGATCGTCTCATAGCCTTATAGATTTATGTCAATTCTTGTTAATTTTGGATATTAGACATTTATCAGAGATCTTTGATGTGAAGTTTTTTCCAAATTCATATATTTCCTTATTATGGATTTTGTTTGTGGAAAAAACTTCTTAATTTTGTTTGTTAAAATTGTTTTAGGGCAGCTAGGTGGCGCAGTGGATAAAGCACCGGCCCTGGATTCAGGAGTACCTGAGTTCAAATCCGGCCTCAGATACTTGACACTAGCTGTGTGACCCTGGGCAAGTCACTTAACCCTCATTGCCCTGCCAAAAAAAAAAAATTGTTTTATCCTTGTAATCTCCTCTAGCCTGTCTTTTTGAATTCTCCTATCCAAAAAATGTGACTTTCCATTATCCATTAATTTTATTTATCATTTAATTCTTTTTAAACTTTTATATGTTTGGAATTTATTATGATATTTGGGGTAAGGTTCTAATTTAAACATATTTTCTACCAAACTGCTTTCTAATTTTACCAGCTGTTCTTTTCAAATGAAGACTCTTTGTATCCCTATTGTTTATCATGGTGCCCGGCATATTTTTCTTGTTGTTCAGTTGTTTTTCAGTTGTGACCAACTCTTAATGATCCCATTTGGGGTTTTCTTGGAAAAGATGCTGGAGTAAGTTGCTGTTTCCTTCTCCAGCTCATTTTACAGATGAGGAAACTGAGGCAAACAGGGTTAAGTGACTTACCCAGGGTCACACAGCTAGTAATTGTCTGAGGCCAGATATGAACTCAAGAGGATGAGTCTTTGTGACTCCAGGCCCAAGCACTCTATCTCCTCCCTGCACCACCTAGCTGCTCTCACCTGGCATATAGCAGGAGCTTAGTAAAAATGTTCATTGATTGATTTTTGTGTTCTTGGGTTTATTGAACACTAGGCTACTATAAATGTTTGTTTCTAGGTCTTGTTTCTATAATCTATTCCATTGATTTATTTTTCTATTTTTAAACCAACACCAGATAATTTTGATAAGTACTGTTTTGTCATAAAATTTGAGTTCTGGTGATGATTAATTTCCCATCCAATCAAGTGGTTTTTTTTGCTTGTTGCTTTAGTTCAGCTGCCTAATAAGTCATATCAGATCTTTAAGGATTGACCTATTTTTAAAGGTGTTCTCTTGATTGAGTTTTAATTAGGTTCCAGTTCAATTTTATTCTTAACTTCTACTCTTTTGGTAGTTCTACCCTTTTTAGTGCTAGCTACCATTTTATTGACTGCACATCCTCAATTCATAATGTCCTGGCAGGAGTGCAGAATTTGGAGTCTGAGAGCTTGGATTCAAGACTCAGCTACTTAATACATGTATGACAGCAAGCAAGTCCCCTTTCTGGGCTTCAGTTTCCTCATCTATAAAACCAGAGTTGAACTAAACTATCTTTTCCCTTCTAGCTCTAAATCCTTCATGATAACTGTCCAAATCACCAGTTACCATAGGAAATAATGCTCTTTCTAGGGCCATACTCAGTATTTTTTTTTTTTTTTTGGTGAGGCAATTGGGGTTAAGTGCCTTGCCTAGGGTCACACAGCTAGTTAAGTGTTAAGTGTCTAAGACCAGATTTGAACTCAGGTCCTCCTGAATCCAGGGCCAGTGTTCTATCCACTGCGCTACCTAGCTGCCCCCATACTCAGTATTGTTCTTCTGAGGTGTCTCCTAATCCAGATGCTGCTTTCTCAGGCCGACTTCCCTCCCTCTTATAAAAATTATCATTCCCTTGCTAACTTTCTTCTCTTTCCTTTTCTCTTATATTCTTCCCCTCCCCTTCCCTTTCCCTTTCTTAGATCTTTAATTTTCAATGTGATTTTCTGATCTTTGGTTTTCTTTATGAGTCTCTCCCCATCTTAGCTCTTTCATAGCACTTTAAAAAATACCTCTCTAATTCACTTATGTAATATTTTGTACTATAGTCTGTGTTGGGATCTTGCTCACTTGTTTATGTTAAGGCAAACTCCTTGATAGTGGAAACCCTAGACTTTGTATTTCCTCCTAGCACATTTCTTAATAATTACTTAGTAAGTGCTTATGCTATTTGTTGTTTTAAGTAAAATGCTGTCTCTCAGATCCATTGCCATGAACTGCCGCTATGGGTGAGACTGTTACAGAAATTTTTTCAGTGCTTCTGGTAGTTACATATCATTAATCTTCTAACAATTCAGTGGAGTTTGTTACCCTTTAAGATGAGCTCTATGGTTAGATGACCATCTCTTTGGTTGCCGTAGAAGTGACTTTTCTGGGGGGCAGCTAGGTGGGCGTAGTAGCTAAAGCACTGGCCCTGGAGTTAGGAGTACCTGAGTTCAGATCTAGCCTCAGACATTTAACACTTACTAGCTGTGTGACCCTGGGCAAGTCACTTAATCCTCATTGCCCCGCCAACCCCCCCCCCCCAAAAAAAAACAAAAACACCACAACCACATACATACACACACACACACAAAACAGAATTGAAGAGTCCAAAAAAAATATATAAAAAGGGGCAGCTAGGTGGCACAGGGGATAGAGCACTGGCCTTGGAGTTAGGAGTACCTGAGTTCAGATCTGGCCTCAGACACTTAACACTTACTAGCTGTGTGACCCTGGGCAAGTCACTTAACCCCAATTGCCTCACCCAAAAAAAAAAAGTGACTTTTCTCATGGGTCAAATTTGCTTGGCTGAACTCAGGTTCTTTCTGTGCTAAAATTCTGTGGTTCCATGGATGGAGTCAAAGATGAATTTGTGATATAAATGAATTGTGGGAATAATAAATTCTGAGTTATGTGGCTGGTTGTATTGACCTTCCAAGCTGATAGTGATTCTTGTGGAGTTTGTAGTCAAATATACTTGGAAGATACTTTTATTTGAAATTGAATAGGAATCCATTTTCCATAGTGCCTGGAACTTTGATTGTCCTAAGATAGTAGAATGTTTGAGCATGTACAGTTGAGATAGCAGAATTATCTATCATCTTTCTGACCTAAAATTCCCAGTGAAAGTCTTTGACCACACACGAGCTTTCAGGAAATGTGCTGGTATATGACATATGATATATGACTTTTAACTTATGGGATGCAGCCAGTGTTGAGAGGGAGTGATTAGAGAGGAGAGACTGGAGGCTAGAAGACTAGTTAGGAGGCTATTAAAATATTCTGGGCCATTTAGGCCATTTAGGCCATTTAGGCCATTTAGGCTGACATTACATCCTTCAGGGAGGTTCATATGGCTAGTAAATGTCTAAATCAGACTCAGACCCTGGCCTTCTGACTGCAGGTTCAGGTTTTTTTGTATCTTGCCTCTGCTAACTTGACTTCTTTTTTTTTCTCTTTTATTTTATTTTCCAGTTACATGTAAAGATTGTTTTCGCCATTCATTTTTGTAAGATTTTGAGTTCCAGATTTCCCCCCTCTCTTCCTTCCCCCCTCTCCAAGACAGTAAGCAATCAGATATAGGTTATATATGTATAATCATGTTATACATATTTCCATATTAGTCATGTTGTAAAGGAAGAATCAGAACAAAAGAGAAAAACCACAAGAAAGAAAAAATAGCAACAACAAATGAAATGAAAATAGTATACTTCAATCTGCATTTAGACTCCATAGTTCTTTTTTTTGGATGTGGAGATCATTTTCTATTATGAGTCTTTTGGAATTGCCCTGGATCATTGCGTTGCTGAGACGAGTCAAGTCCTTCACAGTTGATCATCACACAATGTTGCTGTTACTATGTACAATGTTCTCCTGGATCTGTTCACTTCACTCAGCATCAGTTCATTTAAATCTTTCCAGGTTTTTCTGAAATCCACCTGCTCATTTCTTATAGCACAGTAGCATTCCATTACATTCATATACCACAACTTGTTCAGACATTCCCCAGTTAAGGCATCTCCTCAACTTCTTTTTTTTTTTTTTTTTGGTGAGGCAATTGGGGTTAAGTGACTTGCCCAGGGTCACACAGCTAGTAAGTGTCCAGTGTCTGAGCCCGGATTTGAACTCAGGTCCTCCTGAATCCAGGGCCGGTGCTTTATCCACTGCACCACCTAGCCGCCCCATCTCCTCAACTTCTAATTCTTTGCCACCACAAAAAGAGCAGCTGTAATTATTTTTGTACATGTTCGTCCTTTTCCCTTTTTTCATGATCTCTTTGGGATACAGACCTGGTAGTGGTATTCGTGGGGCAAAGGGTATGCATAGCACCATAGCCCTTTGAGCATAGTTCTATATTGCCCTCTGGAATGGTTGGATCAGTTCACAACTCCATCAACAATGTATGTTCCAATTTTCTCACATCTTCTCTACAACAAATAACATTTATCATTTTCCTTTTTGTCATCTTAGCCAATCTGATAGGTATGAGGTGGTACCTCAGTAACTCTACTGTTTCTTCTGGGAAAATTTGGTTTTAGGAGAATACCATACATAGGGAGAGGAAATGCTTAAACCCAAAGGAATGACTCAAGTGTCAAAATTTCAGCTATAGTGTAGTAGGACCTGAATGAAGAAAATATTTTGGGCACAGGGAAATTACACCTTTCTTATAATTCTCAAATTGTACTATTGACTTTAGGAATCTGTGGTTTTAGCTGTGTTGGTAGGCAGATACAGGAACAGCCACCTCCATCTTCTGTTACTTTATTTATTTATTTATTTATTTCTTTGTTAGTAAGGCAATAGGGGTTAAGTGACTTGCCCAGGGTCACACAGCTAGTAAGTGTTAAGTGTCTGAGGCCGGATTTGAACTCAGGTACTCCTGACTCCAGGGCCGGTGCTCTATCCACTGCGCCATCTAGCTGCCCCTGTTACTTTATATTTTAAAGTAAAAATCAGGGGAAAAATAGACAGTCAATTATTTGAGGAAATGCAGTATGGAAGAATATAGCTGTATGGATTTTGATTTTTATAGATAGCAAATATTAGATAGATCTAAATTTCTCCCCCAGTTTTTATAAAAGTAACCCAAGCCCTCTGTAAAGGTAATTGGGTATCTTCACAAAGTACAGTTCATTGTGGTGGACTTATTTTCTTGCTTTTGTGTCTTCAGGGTCTGATCAAATCCCTGTTGTTTCTTTAAAACCTTGTTCATTATTGCTAACATACGTTTACAGATTTTAGAAACAAAGACGATTTACTTTTTAATTATTTTCCTGCTTGTCTCAGGCAATGCTGTTGTCAAGGAAACCATAATCTTTGAAAAGGCTTGTTCTACTTTCTTAGATTCCCTGGTTGGAAGAGATTACTTGGTTAGTATTTATCTTGGCTGTGGAAACGGATACATTATTTTGCATCAAAATCCATTTTTTTAAAAAGACATTGTGTCCTCATATGCCTATGAATAGAAATTTCTTGACCTTTTAGTGTAAGATCAAAGGTTCCTCCTGGTAGTTTCCTTTTTAAGGATTGCCTCTGTGAACACATACAATGAGTGAGAGCCTATAGAGTGTGGAATTCTGAGAGAGGGAAAAAATAGTTTTCTTTTAAATAAAGAATAGAAAAAAGGCTCTTTTTCTCAAATGTTTAAAGAACAAATAGATATATTTTAGACTCTTTGCTCAGCAACACTCAGGAGACGTTAACTTACTATCCTCAGAGGCGTAGAGGTGTTGCTAGAATGCTTTGAGTTACAATCCACTTTCATTGCAAGAAGTGTTATGCTATTGAGACATTTAAACAAGTAGCTACATAGAAGTTTTCTGGTTGTTAAACTAGAAGGGACAGAAGCAGTATGATGTAATGGATGGAACATTCAACTGGAGTGGTCTTTGCCACTGGATTCTCTCCTTTTTCAGGTTAAGGCAGCAGAGCACACATTTTGGCATATTCTGCTAAGATGGAAAGACCAAGTACAGGCAGGAGCTAGAGCAGATACAGACCAGCCTGCTTTAAAGATGCAGAAAGCTCATCACTAGAGCTGGCCACAATGACAGATTACATTGACTCTTCAGTCATAGAGGGGTTGTGCTCTACTTTGGAATAGGCAACACCCATACTAATGAAATTTAATTCATCAAACAGTTAGTAAGTGCTTACTGTGTTCAAGACAGTGCTAAGTAAAAAAAGTAACTAGAAATTGAGATTGTATAGTGAAAAGATGGCTGGAGCCAGAAGATCTACATCTGCTCCTCACTTGTGTGACCAGGGGCAAGTAACTAACCCTCTCCTAGTATACCCCATTTATAAAGTGAGAGTTATATGTGATAATCTCTTAGATTCTGTCTTGCTAATTAACTAGTGCGGTTCTTTAGGTAAAACAAAGTATATTTCATTAATACCAGTGTATGTAGGCTTTGCTGATGATTATTTTACAAAATCTTTGTTGTGATTTTTCCTTCTAGTATTCTTCTTTTGTCTCTTCCCTGTTTTTTTCTTTCCCTCTTGCCCTTTCTGCTTGATCACTTTTCTTCCCTTTCATTTTTAGGTTTACCATTTTCCCCTCTTGCTTTTGTAACCCTGTAGTAGGTCAGTCTTTCCCTCCTCCTTCTGACATGAGGACCCTCACATAATCCATCTGGCCCATGCCCTCATTGGGGGGATACTCTGAGAATGTAAGTACCTGGTTCACTTTGTTTCCCAGAAAGAATTCTGAACTTACCTATAAGCACTCAGGTGAGTACAGGCATCAGATAGAGGAAAGGTTTTATTTATACAACACATGTGTAGAAATGATATGGACTGAAAGCCACAGATTGTAAAGAAGACCTCACCCCATCTTCCACAGGGGTCTGTACAGCCCTGTTGACTCTTAGTACCATCTCTTGTGGCTTAGGGTCTCTAGAATCACCCCTCACTCTTTCCCTCCCAGCCTCCCTCCCTCCCCTCGGGTTCTGTGCTACTTCACATTGTGGCTAGTGCCTCATTGTTCCTCACTTCTAGTATCCACTTTGGTCTTTAGTTTCCTGCCTTTTTTCCTCTCACTTCAGTGCCCTGTCACTCTGCTGCTTCTTCACATGTGTGCCAACTGCTTCCTTCTAGGGGCCATGTGGATGCAGTAGCCTTCGATACAGTTTTCTCTCCATGTTCACATGCAGTTTGGCATATCTGTCTAGCACTGACTCATTCTGTCTACTGCTTCTGCCTCAGGCCCATATAGCGAGGCTTCCTACCTGTTCTTGATCTCCTGCTTCCTCTTGCTCTGGTATGCTCAGTTCCATGTTGTTTTCTGCGTCTATCATTCATGGTCCATAGGTTTGTTCCCTCTTATACGAAAGTGGCTACTGTGTTGAACTTGCACCAGTGAGAATCTTTTGAATGGAGAAGAGCTAAGGCTTCTTCTCTATGCATGCCTGATACTCCTTCCACCATCCCCCCCCCCCACCTTGCATCACCTTTGTTTTTTAGCTCTCCCTCCTACCCCTTCCCCTCCGGTCTTCAATTTCCTTCTTTTTCTTCTCTGGGACAGTAAAGCTGTTGCCAAGGAAACAGAAACCTATGAAGAGCTTTGCTCCACTTTTGAGTTGCTTGTAAAGAAGATTACTTGAAATACATAGGATTCTAGTATTAGGTAAGCTTCCACTGTATTACCTCAGAATTCTTTTTTAAAAAATGCAAGCAGATTATAGAGTAAAAAAGTTGTTTTGTATATATAGTCATTTGAAATTTCAGACTCAAAATATGGTAAATGGAAGGAAAGAAAGGGCACAAGCATTTATTAAGCACTTACTGTGTACCAGGAACTGTGCTAAGCACTGGGGATACAAAGGCATGAAAAGAAAGACAGCACCTGCCCTCCAGGAGCTTACATTACAATAACGGAAGACTATACACCTATAGAGTGGAACAGGGAAGGGAAGGCATGAGAGTACCCTGTGTGGGGGCATGATTTTGAGGTCTGGAAGCCAGGAACAAGGTGAGGAGGGAAGGAAAGCCAGTCTATGCCCCTCACAAAATGGAGGCTTCAGGAGGGACTTGCCAGTGGGAGAAGGAAGTGACCATTTCAGAGGGAAGTCCCATGTTGAGAAGACCTCAGGAGTCATTAAATGGTTCAGGGAAAGGGTATCCTAGATGCTAAGAGGAAGTTCCACGATGAGAAAACAGACTTTTGGAAGTCCTGAAACCAGGATCAAGAGTCCGGAAGCCAGAAACAAGAGTCTAGAAGCCAGGAACAAGAGTCTAGAAGCCAGGAACAAGGGAAAATGGATTTCCTCAAATATGATGAACGGTAACATAAATTGGATAGTGTTGAATGGAAACAGACCAGCTAAGACAGATATAAGGTTAACAAATGCTTGTTTACTTTCCCTTTTCCCCTTTGGTGTCTATTGGTATGTTTCCCTTGTTCAGTGAGATTGTCTGAAGAGTCTGATGTACTTGGCCGTGTGGCCAAACTTTGGCACAGAAAACCACTAGGTATATGACTATAAAGTAGATGAATTTGTTTTATAATGTTATTGGAAATTATGGCCTTGCTAGTGCCTTCTAAATCTTTCTTTTTCCCTTAGGGTGTATCTGTAGTCACAGTTGGGGGACCCATACAGTGAGAAATTAAGTCCTAACAGTTGCTAGAATTTGGACTTAACTATGTAGCTGATACTAACTGGCTAATAGTCCAACATTAGAAAAGCTTATTGATAGTGAATTTAAGTTTATAATTTTTCCCAAACTTCGTGTCTCTATTACTGCTCTTGTTAAATGAAAATGTTGAGTAGCCTGATTGCTTGGTATAAAATGTTAGACTTGTGAAATGCAAACACTTGTGGAAGTGCAAACATTTTTATATGCTAATGGGTTTACATTCCATTACTAAGAGGCTTTTCCCAATAGAAGTGTAAAACTATCTCGGATTGTGGCCTTTTATTTTCATAATCACTTGGTGCTTATTTAAATGTCCTCCTTTCTGTACTGAATTTTTAAATGAGGCAGTTTTATTCTGTGAATAAATTTACAACTACCTACAGTGTCTCCCCACAATTTCTCTGATTAAAGTTGGTAATGGACCACATGTGTAGTAACTAATGTTGTTCGACTAGGGAATTTTTCGATTTCAGAAGATTGTTTGAAATTAGCTTAGTAAATCTTCATGGGAGTTTTTTTAAATAAAAGAAAATTCATACTTAAAAATTTTCAGAAAAGACATTCAGTAATGAATAAACCATCAGTGAATGAAAATAAGCTCTTTTAGTTATTCAGATAGAAGTAGTAATTTAACTAATTATTGCTTGTAGGTTTCATAATTCAGTTTTTTTTTCCCTTGCAATAATTTCACTAAGCTTTTGGTAAGTTATCAGATGCTCATGTTGTTACCTCTTCCTCTCTATCCTTTAATAACCTCCCCTTTCTTTCCAGTTTATGCCTGTTTTATCTAATCTTTAAGGTATTGCTCAAGTCCTCCCTTTGCTTTGCAGCCTTCTTGGTACCTTCAGCTTACATTGACCTCTCTTTTCACATTTATTTTCTGTGCAGATTATATAGAGAGGCTGTGTGGTAGATAGCAAGCTGTCCTCGAAGCCAGAGAAACAGGTTCAAGTCCTACTTCTGGTATCCGATGATTGGCTGTGTGATCCAGGGAAGGTCATTAAACCTCTCAGGGTTTTGGTCAACTCTCTAGGATAATTTGCATCCATAGAAAGAGTTTCCTTATACCAATGAAATCTCTGCTCTAGTCCTTATCTCTTTCTCAGATGATCTATGTAGTTGGGGACTGGGAGGGGACTATTTTCCTCCCTTTCCTCTTCCCCCTAGCTAGTTAATGTAATCACAGAAAGTGAGGGGCAAATAACAGGAGTGTGAGCCTGTAGGCCTTTATCCCTTTATGAAGTATGAAAGAGTTCTCTGTATTGGAAGGAAAGTTGGTCATTGACTGGGAGAAGAGGTTCATGCTCTGGGTAGCCCTTTTCAAAGCTAAGTTCACCAGCTCAAGAGACAGTTCTAGAGTTCCAGTTATTGGAGACAGACTGCAGCTTCATGAAGTGTGATTATGACTGTGGACTTGCAGTGAGGCCACCTGCCCTGTAGGAGATAACCCCAACAGTAGGGAGCAATTCCAGGGAGTCCAAGGTACAGTTGATAAGTACTCTCTCTGAAGACATATTCATAGAGAAAAGCAGCATTCTATATAGGAAGCACCTTTAAAGGGTGGGACTTATGGCAGAAGAAAGCTAACTGTAGATTCAAGAGGGAACTAGTTCTGATGATCAAAAGGCAAAAGGAGAGAAGAACAGAGGAGCCCAGCCAAGTCACCTCTGAGCAGAGATGCTGTATTCCGGGGGCAATAGTGTGAAGACTCTAGGAGGAGAGAAAGGACAGAGGGGTCCTGAGGAGACGTGTCAATTTGGCCACATATGTTCCTTTTGTGTGTTTTTCACCATCAGTGTACTCTGTGTTTGTGCTTACTCTTCCCACTGTCACTATGTGTATTTATGGGAAAACATGCCCTAGGTTTATGGGGGGGATTGTTTTGTAGCTACTGTCTTTTCAGTAGCATCTTAGTAAAACTCTTTGCTTTGAGGTAATTGGATCTTCTGGTTGATTATTAAAGCTTAATATTCCAGTAGGGGTCTGTAAGCTATAGTTTTTTGTTCTTTTTTGGAGATAAGTATATTCGTTTATTCCTCTTTGAATGGGATAGTATGGCTTCTATAGTAATGCATCTTCGCTATGCTGGATAATTAAAGGAGCACCCTCCCCCTCAGTCATTTTGGAATGGAAAATGTACAGTTGAATCCTTTGAATGAGAAAGTTCAGTAAATTAGACATTTGAAGAGCCCTTCAATCTATCTCTGTGTCAGGTCTGGTTAAATCAGTGGTCACAAGTGAGCCCAGTAGAGATAGTAGCCTTTGATAACTGCTACCCGTCTCAGTTTAATGACTTTCTTGCTGATTCTAGCATCATGGCTAGTATTCACAACATCTATCTTGGTTTTTATAGGATTCAGGGGCCTCTTTCACAACCAGTTTAGGTGAAGCAGCATGGATTGCACTGCCCATGTCAGCCAATTTCTCTGAAACATCCCGGAAGTCCAAAATTACATCAACATTTTACTTGAGATAATGTACAAACTGCTCTATAGCAGGTTGTTTCAAAAGTTTCAGTCATGCTTTGCTCAGTAGTAACAACATAACTATAGGTTCCCATGATTCCACCACTGTGGACTGGTTGTACAATCAGCTGGTAATCAACAGCAGTGAGGGGATGGTGAGGAGAGAAGGCTTGGGTGGATCACTTTCTGCATACCAATAGTGTCTGTTCTTTTCTATTCACTCCTTGCTGTTCTTCTTTGGTGATATTGTTGGAGATGTCATAAAGTACATGTAGGTACAAGTCATCAGGGGTTGTGATGAAGACCTTTGCAAAGGACTATTGGGTCAAGAAAGTCATAGAAGATGGGTTGACCCAGGTGTAATTTTTAGCTGTTGTCATTCCCTTTAGGTAGTTGGGCTGCTCAGGGGAGGAGATGAGAGCACATGCTAACTGGAGATTATTCCCAATCATCTTGCAAGTCTTCATAGCTTTATCTATGGCTACCATTGTATCTGCAGCTTCTTGATGGCTCAGGCCTTTGCAGCTACTGTGATTGTCATAACACACCTGCCCCTTGTGGTCAATGATCATTTTCTTAGCAGTATATTCATTTAAAATCTCATCTACAGGGGGTAGCTAGGGATGCCATATTGACAATCTATTTCATTGTTGGTAGGAAGCTATCAGCACCACCAGCTCAGTAGGTATTTCTTAATTTCTCAGACATTAATTTCTCAGGTACATCATTCACATAGAACACTCGGCATGTTGGGTATGAAGCTCATCTTGATACTCTCACAGCTCTTGTGGTACTGAAGATCATCACTGTAGCTGTGACTTATGGTGGCTCAAGACACTGGCCCAGCTTCTGCTGCCTGGCTATGCCTTCATGCTCTTGTGAGCTATAGTTTTAGGAGTGAAAATTGAAAGGGTACCCTTGAACCCTCAAGGGAGAAGTCACCTTCCTAGGGACTCATTTTCCAAACCTGTTGGTACCAAGTTGGAAGAGGTATCCCAGAAGAGGTACATAATACTATTTAATTGGTTTCTATTTGTATCTGTATTTCCTTGCCAATTGGATTGTTAACTTCTAGAGGTCAGGGACCATACCTTATCTTTTTTAGTACTGTCCCAATGTATAGCACAGTACAACCACCACCACCACAGCTGACTCTTTAAAAATAGTGCTTTAAGGTTTATAAAGTCTTTACAATTGTTATCTCACTTGATCCTAATACTAAATACATAATAGGTACTTGTTATTTAATTGACTGATTAATTGTATCACTTAAAGTTGTAATTTTGTAGTCAGGTTTTCTGAACCTACCTTTACTAGTAACAGTGAACACATATGTAACTAGCCCTGTTTTTTTGGGTGAGTATGCTTTCTCCCCACAAAGACTGTTTTCCCTACATAATGCCTCATAGTGATCCACTGGCTTCTACAGTAACCCCCAGGCTTCCATGCCTTCAAACCCATATGTCACACCCCACTTCTCCCCCCTCCAAAACCTTCTTTTTGCCCCAGGGGAAAAAATCTCAATTTTTCTTTTGACTTGATAATTTATATAAGATTATTACTGAACATCCATTTATTTATTCATTCATGCAAAAATATATTAAACATCTGCTGTGCTAGGTGTTGTAAAAGATACATTTGGTGAATGCCTCTCCTCACCCACTATTTCAGGGAGGCCCCAGCCATATGTTACTTTACTCCTTACTCCCCTGCTATCTACACTCCAGTCTCCACCTCCTTTCCTCCTGACTTGGCTCAGTTTGGTCACCAGTTTCCTATGTATATCGTCTCCTCTTATTAGACTATAAACTTATTGAGGAAAGAGATGACCTTTGATTTTCTATTTTTGTTCCCAGTATTTACCACAGTGCTCATCTCTCAATAAGTACTTAATAAATGCCTTCTTGTTCATTCATTTAGATATGAGATAGCAAAGGAGTGAATAGTCTGGTAGGAGGAAATAAGACACAAATGGAGGAAAGTGTAATACCTGGTATTACAAGTATAATAGTTGCAAAGCAAGTGCTGTACAGAGTGGGGAGGAGAAGATCATTATGGTTTAATGGGGTGAGGAGAGGCTTCATTGATGAGGTGGCATTTGAGTGAGACCACAGAGAATGGGACAAGAGCAGGGAAGACATTCTAGGCATAGAGAACAGCTAAAACAGAGACAGGAAAGTCCAGAGTGTGTAGACTGAAATAATAGTAAATGAGTAAGAATGGCACTAGACTGTGGATGGCCTTGAATGCCAGACAAAGGAATTTGAGCTTTACTTGATTGTTAGTAGGAAGCCACAGAAGATTTTGAGCAGAAGAATGACATGCTCACATGTATATGTTTTAAAAAAAGATGGTTCTATCCCTATTATAGGAATGTGGGTATTCTACCTGTAACTCTTTCCATTAGCTTTTTTACATAGGGTGATGGTTAGTGTCAGGTAGGGTATCCTGCTGACCATGCCAATTGTGGGGTAGGGTGTCCTATAGAATACACCAACTGTTGGGTACCATATCCTACCCACTACACCAATTGTTGTGTATAGGCAGAGGCTCAAGTGTATACTTCCCCCATACCCTGTAGATAACAACTTGATATTGAAGAAAGCCATGGGCAGCTCCAGGGTTAAAGTGATATAATTTATTTAAAAGAGACTAACTTACAGGGAGGTCAGGGATGGTCAGTGGACATTATGTGAATAACTATCTAGCTCTTCCCCAACCTTCCCTGATATTTATACATGTAGGTTATATAAGCATACTTAGTAGAAAGCCTTCTGTCTGTGCAGGTTCAAGTCAGAGATATAGGGACATGTGCACAGGAGGTGGATTGGCCAAATGGTTGTGTGATTTCTCCGTGCTTGGCTAGCTCATATTGTATGTACCTTAAGTGCAGCATGGAAGTCTTTTCCTAATTTGGATGTTACGTTCTGCATGTCATGGATCCCACACTCTACCTATACTTTCCTGGGAAACTACTGATAAGAAAGTCTCTAAGACTGCCAAGGATGGCTTAATGATGTGCCTGAAAGATGTGCATGCACACATACCTCCCCTTATGTAACAGGGTGAATAGGAGGTCAGATTTTCCCTTATGAGACCTGGCCATACAGCTAAAGCCATGGTACCCTACAGTTAGCCTTGTTTTCCTGCTGTGTGAAGGACTCAGAGGTATCATAAAATTGTACTTGAAAACCCAAAGCTCTTCATCTATCATTTCTCTAAGAATAACTTTTATTTAGTTAAAGCAATATTTTTTTCTTATTTTTTTCCTTCTTTTTCCTTGTAAGACAATGAATTTATACACAGTAATCAGTGGCTGGCTAATAGCTTTTTTTCTTTTTGCCATTATAAATAGTTGAGAAGACAAATAATGGACGATATGGAGGAAGTAGGATTAGATTGGGGGTCAGAACACCTGGTTTCCAATAAATTTTTGTTTGTTTGTTTTGTTTGTTTGTTATTGTTGTTGTTTTTTAGCGGGGCAATGAGGCTTAAGTGACTTGCCCAAGGTTGTCACACACCCAGTAAGTGTCAAGTGTCTGAGACTGAATTTGAACTCCTGTCCTCCCCAATCCAGGGCCGGTGCCTTATCCACTGCGCCACCTAGCTGCCCCCTCCAATAACTTTTTAACTTTATCTTCTTGGGCCTCATTTTCCTCACCTGTAAAGTAAGGGGGATAAACTCGGTGATCTCTAATACTCTTTTTTTCAGATCTAGTATTCTGTGATAGAACTGGTAACTCAGAAAACATATTCATTAATCAATAAACATTTTAAGCACTTACAATAGGCTAGGCACTGTGCTAGGTACTTGATTACAAAGCCAAAAATGAAGTAGTATCCTTTCCCAAGAAGCTTACGTTCTTTTGGGGGAACATGTGTACATGTACAAAATATGTACAAAGTAAATATAATATAATTTGTGGGTGTGTGCACATGTATGTATGTGTGTCTGTAGGCATTAGCAGCTATTTGTACTATGAAAAACTTTCTTTATGAATGTGAACACAAATTAATTATTATTTATGTACTTATGCAAGCTATGGAAGTGAGATATCCTTGTAAATTTTTTCTAAATTATGATTGAAAAGAGTTTTCATTATTCCTAAATTTGTCCTCACAGATACTGAAATAAGGCATTATTAAAGAAATAATATTAGTTACTGAAACTTTTTAGTTTGCCTGGACATCTAATACCATTCATATTGCACACACAATGCTATATATATAAAAATTGCTCTAATAAGTATAACTCTAAGATAATTCATTTTTCCTTTGCCTGCATTTGCAGAATAGATAAATTAGGGAATGACTTCATATTACAAATAATACTTTCTTTCACAAATGAATCCATGACAGAGTTCTTGGGAATTATGAGCTTCTTTAATGTATCTAAATATTATTTATAGATTTACTATTTGCCTAAAAGTTAGAAATTTCAAGCAAGAGTAATAGGAACTGCCAACTTCAAGATAAAACATTGATGCAGAATCTCTGAAATTATAAATTAATGTAAAATATGATTTTATTGGATAAAATTTGAGTAGATGAAAAACACACATTATTCAAATATGATATAGAGTTGGCTGGCAGTTCACTGAAGGAGAACTTTAGTCTACATATCTTAGAAGGTCCTACAGATATGCTGAGTTCAGAACTAACATCTCAGAACCTTGAACCTAAGAACCTTGGGAGTAGCAGCATCGCCCACACCACTGGCCCTGCTTCCAGAATGGGCCTAAATGCTCATTTAGAGAAGATTATTACTATAGAGAAGGGTCCCACTTTCCTCACTATCACCACCAGCTACTGAGTACCTCCCAAGAGCCCTGGAAATGGCAACACTGCTTCTAGCTCAGTGCCCAAAGCCATCATTCCAGAAAGCAACTCCTTTGGAGTCTTAGATTGGCAACTGCTTTAATGAGTTCTGTAGTTATAATTAATAAAGACCCAGAAAAAAAAAGTTCTTGCCACCAAAGTCCTTGGCACTATCATATGGCTCACCATTGGAAACTGATATAATTTCATCAGTGAAAATGACATCAAAGAAGATGCACTATCATCTGTTTTGCCAATGTACCCTAAGGATGATCAGCCTTCTTATTTGAGATGCAGCTAAAACCTATGTGTAATGTCTGGTCCCCAGTTAGAATGTGAGTTCTTCAAGAGCAAGGATTGTCTTTCTTTTCTCTTTGTATACCCAGTGCTAAAATAGCATGGTGCTCTTCATATCTTAAGTGCTTAATAAATCCCTCCCTCCCTCCCTTCCTTCCTTCCTTCCTTCCTTCTTTCCTAGGAAGAGATTAAGGGGGATCACACTTGAGAAATTATGTAGTACTTTTAGTGAACCAAAGCTATTTGTTCTTGCAAAAGGCCATCTCTTTAATATTGGTATTTTTACTGTGAGATATTGCTGGGATTTGTGGAATATCATGATCTGAGAAGAATCAAAGTAGCAGGTAACTCCAAAGGCAAGGGAAAGATGCATGGCAGGTATAGCTAGGCTGTGTCACCTTACCATTAATGAGTAAAGACAAAGGATGGGCAGAACCAGAGAAGGCAGAGTCAAAGGGATAATAGACGGACACCCTAAGTGCTACACTGGTATCCATGAAATATAAATAATGTATGTTGAGTGGATTCCCTTGGGAAGATTTATGGAAGGACTTAGAAGACAGGATGAGAAGTTGTGGGATTCATGAATGTTGTATAAAACATTAAACTGTGTTTAACTGAAATGGAATGATCCATGTAGCTTTCTAACATAAATAGCTTGGCTCTCAGACTTAGAAACTAGACAAATGCTGTGGTGATCAATATCTTAGCTTGTTTGTCTTGCACCTGCTAGAGAATCAAAATTGATGCTAGTTGTAGGGAAGCACAAGCCAAATGAAGAATTAATTTAATTTAGTTTCTGACTTCTTTTTTCAAAAGTCCTAAATAATATCTTACTTGGAAGCAGGTACTGACAGTTAATGCCGTCTTTGTGGCATATTTGATTTCACATTTTTAAGCACTTAAAACTCTTTCTCTGTCTGTTGAATGATTGATCAATTTATCTGCTTATCCATCCACAGAAAGCTTTCCTGGTTTCCATTACTTCTGTGCCTTCTGTGTGAGATTATTTCCAAGTTTTCTTGTGTGTATCTTGTATGTACATAGTTGTTTGCATGTTTCCTCCTCCATTAGACTGTTGTCAGATCCTTGAGGGCAGGTCCAATTATGTTTTGCCTTTCTTTGCATTCCTAGCACTTAGCATAGTGTGTGGCTCATAATTGGCAATTAATAAATGCTTGTCAGCTTGATCCAAAACCAGCATTTACTATACCATTTTGCCTCTGTTACGTACAGTGTCTTTAGTCTTGTGCCCCCTCATCCCCCATTAAAAACCAAGAGATTGGAAAAAAATAACCCTATCACTTCTGTGCCAGGAGATGAGCCTTTGAAGACTTGGTTGGTTATTGCATTGATCATAGTTCTCAAGTATTTCAAAGTTGTTTTCCTTTAAAATGTTTCTGTCCTTGTATATAAATTGTTTTCTTTATTCTGCTGCCTTAACCCTGTGTCAATTCATACCACTCAGGATTCTCTGAAATCTTTTATTATTTCTTCTGGTGCAAATAATATTTCATTATATTCATATGCCATAATTTTTTAAGCCATTCCCCAGCTGTCTTAGAGGCAGTCCTTTAGATTGGAATTGTTTTCTTTACTCTCCCTTCCCCCTTTTTATACTCTTCTTCAGGGTCAGGAAGTTTGTTTTGCTTGTCACCATTTCTTCCCATTGTTAACCACTTTTTTGGGCTGGAAAATGACTTGCCCAGGGTCACACAGCTAGTAAGTGTCAAGTGTCTGAGGTCAGATTTCAACTCAGGTCCTCCTCACTTTCTTAACTAGCTCTTCCCTTCTTCCCTGTTTGTTCCTTGTTAAGTCTGATGTATTTCCACACCAAACTCTCTTTCTTTGTGTGTGTGTGTGTGTGTGTGAGAGAGAGAGAGGTGTGTATATTTATATATGTGTGTTATGTTCTCCTCTTTTTTTCTGTTTCAGTTAAGTATAATTCATTTAATGTCCACTCCTCCTACCCCTTCCTCCATGTTTGTATGTTCTTCTTACACAGCTCAGTTATGAGAAATAGCAAATCCCCTTCCCCTCTCCTTTCTATACTAGTGTATACTATACTATATATAGTATATACTTTCTATACTAGTTTATTCCTCTTTTACCCTCTCTTTTCTTTCACCTCTTTAAACCCTCAGAATAGAACCAATTCACCCCTTTGACCTCTGTTTTTCTTGTTTAACTCCCTTCATACCCTTTGAAGATACTAAGGTTCTGATGAAAAGACCCTTGGTTTTCCTCCCCATGGGAATGTTTTGAATATCATAATACAACTCCTTTCAGTTGCTTACATAAATTTACGTAAGTTTCTCTGAACTTTGTACTTGTATTTTAATGTTCCTGCTTAGTTCTGTCTTTTCATCAGAAATACTTGAAAGTATTCCTGCATGGAAAGGCCATTTCCCTCCTATAGGACTATACTCAACTTTGCTAGTTATTTTTGGTTGTAAGCTTATATCTTTTGCCTTTTGGAATATTGCATTCCAGGATTTTCTCTCAGTTTTAGTAGAAGTTGCTAGTTCTTACTTGATCCTGACTATAGTTCCATGGTATTTGAACTGAAAGCATGCATGCAATATTTTTTCTTTGAAGAGAGAGTTCTAGATGTTGGCTGTAATATTCTTGAGATTTTTCCTTCTCAAGTTTCTTTCAGCAGGTGATGATGAGTAGATCCTTTATATCTTTATTTTGCCCTCTGGTTTTAATATACCAGGGCAGCTTTCATTTATGATTCCTTGAAATATAGTATCCAGGTTTTTTTTTTTTAATCATGGTTTTCAGGGAATGCAGTAGACCTTTCCTGGATGTTTCCCAAGGGAGTCCTCCATTCTTGCTGCCTCAGAACACAGATTCTTCCTGCCTACTTGGGTCCCGTCTTTGCTAATATTGGTGGGGTGCTTTGAGTTGGTGCTGGCTTTGCTGCTGGGGCCCCCCTTTCCTATTGCCAGTTGACTTCTTGTTTAACTTTTTGTTCAGTTCTGGTGTAGAAGATGTCACTTACTATAGTTTTTCATTGGATTTCTTGATTATTATTTGCCTTGGTGAAAGCTTCATGTTTTTGCAGGAGTATGTGATGGAGCTAGGTGGTCTGCCCTAGTTCAGAAAGGCATCTTGGCTAGAAACTGCCACTCTAACTTTATAACATTAAGAATTATTGGGGCAGCTAGGTGGCGCAGTGGATAAAGCACCGCCCCTGGATTCAGGAGTACCTGAGTTCAAATCCGGCCTCAGACACTTGCCACTTAGTAGCTGTGTGACCCTGGGCAAGTCACTTAACCCTCATTGCCCCGCAAAAAAAACAAAAACAAAAAAACCCAAAAGAATTATCTAGGGGGCAGCTAGGTGGCAAAGTGAATAAAGCACCAGCCCTGGATTCAGGAGGACCTAAGTTCAAATCCAGCCTCAGACACTTGACACTTATTTGCTGTGTGACCCTGGGCAAGTCAATTAGCCCTTATTGCCCTGCCCCCCCCCCCCAAAAAAGAATTATTTAGCCCCCACAGTCTATGGACTAGGGTGGTTAATCAATATTTGTTTATTGTTTTAATAAACATCACCCATATTGTAACAACTACTGTGCTATGTTCCAAAAGCTCTGTTGTTTGGATCTCCGTCTTTTTTCTTCCAATAGAAACAATGTTCTTAATGATGGTTAGATTGCTGGGTCAGTAGCGTAAAAGCTGTTTAATGCTGAATGTGAATACTTCAGGTAATCTGTGATTTAGCCACTATGGGTACTCCTTTCACTCTCTCTTGCCTTTCTATTCTTATCTGACCACAAAACTTCCATATGTATTCTATCCAATGCGCTTACAGACTTCCTCTGGTTCTTTTGATAGTTCATTGATCCTTCAGCTCTTGAGAGTTAGTAGTTATTCCTTGCTATTGCTAAGTGTTGCTCTCCTTTTCCTATCATTTATGTTTTAGATGGGCCATCTAGGTTTAGAGTGGATCAGGCGCTGGCCTGGATTCAGGAACACCTTTATTTAGATCTAGCCTCAGACACTTACTAGCTGTGTGATCCTGGAGAAATCACTTGACCCTCTTTGCCTCAGTTTCTCATGTGTAAAATGAACTGGAGTAGGAAATGGCAAACCACTCCAGCATCTTTACTATGAAAACCCCAAATGGAAGGTCACTGAAATGACTGACAACAATAACAAAATCTTTCATGCTATATCTCTCTTGTAAGTGCCTTAGTTCTTGCCTGTAAAATGAAGGTTTCTGAAAATCCTTCCAGTTTTAAATCTATTATCATGGGATCACATCCTTCCATAAGGAAGTTTACCTTGACAAAATTGTGCTGGATGAATTGAAGCAAGGAGAGATTGGAGGAAAGACTTGTGAAGAGATCAGCTTGCTGTTCTTAGTACATACTCTTCATTCTCCTTACCTTTTTGTTTCTTAGAATGGCTAGTTTTCTTGGAATCTTAGTTTAAGTTTGTTCCTCTACATGAGGCCTTTCCTGATCTTGCTTTTCTGCTAGTGTCTCCCCTCCCAGGCAGACTCTCTCATATTTATATATGTGTGTACATGCTATCTTCCCTGATAAAGTGTAAACTCCTTGAGACCAGGAAGTATTTCTTTTTTTTTTTGTCTTAGTATGCTTATCATAGTGCCTGGCACATAATAGGTAAATAATATGTCTGCTGATTGATAGTCTATTACAGTAGTTTTGGTGGGGAGTAGCAAGAATCTCTACTCTGGTGGTGTCACTGGAAAGAGAAAGGAAGTGGCTGTTATGAGAAATATTGCAGAAGTGGAATCATTTGGCTTGTAAACCCTGGGAGGTCAGGGACTGCATTTGATAAAACTTTGTATCTCTTGGTTTTATCTGTATTTTATTCCTTCCCCCAATTACATGTTAAAATAATTTTTTAGCATTTGTTTTTTTTAAAGCTTTGAGTTCCCAATATTGTTCCTCCCTTGCTCCCCACCACCACTCCTCCCTGAGACAGTAAGCATATAGGTTATACATGTGCAATCATGTAAAACATTTCCATATTAGTCATTTTCAACAAGAAGACTTGGATAAAAGAAAAAGAATGAAAGTGAAAAATAGTATACTTCAGTCTATATTCAGACAGTATCAGTTCTTTCTTTGGAGGTGGGTAGTTTGTTTCATCATTTGTCCTTTGGGATTGTCTTAGATCATTTTTACTGAGAATGGCTAAGTTGTTCAGTTCTTCATTGAACAATATTGCTGTTACTGTGTATAACATTCTCCTGGTTCTGTTCATTTGACTTTGCACCAGTTCATGTAAGCTCTCTCTAGGCCTTTCTGAAATCATTCTGCTTGTCATTTCTTATAGCACAATAATATTCCATCACTATCATATACCACAGCTTGTTTAGCCATTCCCCATTTGATGGGCATCCCTTTGATTTCCAATTCTTAGCCACCACAAAGAGAGCTTTTGTAAATATTTTATACAAATAGGTTCTTTTCACTTTTTCTTTTGGATGTCTTCGGGATATAGACCTAGCAGTGGTATTGCTGGATCAAAGGGCATGCCCTTTGGGCATAGTTCCAAATTGCTTTCCAGAATATAAATCTTGTATGTCTTTAGCACCCAGAAGTGTTCTACTTACAATGGGAGCTTAATAATTGTTTGCTGAATTGAATTAAATTTGCTGAATTGTAGGCTCATCTGAACACCATCTGTATTGTCCTAGAACCCAAAACTCCACGGACCAAGTTCAATCTTGGGAGCTTCTCATAAAACCAAACCAAACCAAACCAAACCAAACACACATACACAAACACAAAGCAACAACAGCAACAACAACAAAAAACCCCCTCTTTTGACTGGTACCTCCTGCCAGTGTTTCCTTTAGGAATATCAGAATTTGAACTCACCAGGATGGGTTTTACCCAGTCACATGGTATTCTATTTGTCTTTCTTTTTAGTGAGGCAGTTGGGGTTAAGTGACTTGCCCAGGGTCACACAGCTAGTAAGTGTTAAGTGTCTGAGGCTGGATTTGAGCTCAGGTCCTCCTGACCCCAGGGCTGGTGCTCTATCCACTGCGCCACCTAGCTGCCCCATGTTCTATTTGTCTTATGGCTTGGGTAAGAGCAAAGATCTTGGTTTGAGGATTTACAGGAAATCTGTAAATAAAACATTTACACATCACACCCTACCACACACATACATACATTATATGGCAATACAGACAGCCAGTGTTTTGGGCACACAGGGCCTCATCTGGGAGGGAAGGAGAGAGTCTGGGAGCAAAGATCTTGGTGGGAGTACATGCTCAGAATGGGACTGAGCAGGGGATTTTTATACCTTAAAGATGGGCTTGATTGGAAACAAGGGATTGATGCCAAATGTAGGAGGAGAAATTCCTAGCCCCACCCAAGTATGGTAGGGAAATTTCCTACTTATTGATACCAGACTTGGGTAGAGGAGTTTCCTTAATGGGTACCAGAAATTGGGTGAGGGTTAGAATTGATAATCAAGGACCTCAGGAATGGGTGTTGGTGCACAGACACTGCAGTCAGCTGGGAGTCTCATCCAATCATTCACATGTTTGACAAAAGGTCAGAATGAGTTAGGAAAAGTACAGCCTTGTCTGTCATTGCTTATTTGTTTATGATTATTGGGACCATTTAGCCTAAGCAACTCTATATTGGAGTCCTACCATTTGTAACTACAACATCAAACAATATATTTCAAAAATCTCAATTATTATACATGGTTTCAGGTACCCTTGTATAGTCATAATAACCTCAGAGATGTGATGCTGCTGGAAAGAGAACATATAGTCTATCCTGTAGCTGAGACAGGAATCCTTTTTACAGCATCCCAGACAAATGATCAGCCAATCTTTTCTTTTCTTTTCTTTTCTTTTTTTTTAGTGAGGCAATTGGGGTTAAGTGACTTGCCCAGGGTCACGCAGCTAGTAAGTGTTAAGTGTCTGAGGCCGGATTTGAACTCAGGTACTCCTGACTCCAGGGCTGGTGCTCTATCCACTGAGCCACCGAGCTGCCCCAGCCAACCTTTTCTTGAAGACCTCTAGTAGTAGGGTAATCTTTAATCTCTGGAGGCAGTCCAGCCCAATTTTGGACCGCTCTAAACAGGAAATTTTTCTTTAAATAGAGTTAGATCTTCCTCTCTACAACTTCCACTCATTTCCCTTATTCTGCTTTCTGGAGCCAAGCAGATCAAGTTTAATTCTACTTCTGCATGACAGCCTTTGAAAATAGTTATTATAGGGACAGTTAGGTAGGGGATAGAGTGCCTGCCCTAAAGTCAGAAGGATCTGAGTTCAAATCCAGCCTAAAACGCTTACTGTGTGACCCTGGGCAAATCACTTAACCCCAATTGCCACAAAAAAAAAAAAAAAAAAGAAAGAAAGAAAAAAGAAAATAGTTATGTCACTTTGCACTTAATTACCTACTTAACTTCTAATTCTTGATTGACACCTAGTTTTTTGGTCTTGCAAAACCTTTTAAATTTTATCTTTCATGTGCACTTACATCTCCTGTTTGAGTTCTCTGATCTGGCAGAAATTAGGTTTAGAGCAACATCTTATACCATATTGCAGTAACTTTGCTGTTTATATTTAGGAGATTAGGGATGTCTGTGTATATGTGTGTATATGTATGTATGCATGTATGTGTGTGTATATATATATGTGTGTATATATATATATGCATGTATATACACACACTGCTTGTCTGAGACTGCTAATGAGAAAAAAGGGTTATCCAGTTTATTAAAATTCATTTCTGCCTTTTAGTATCCTTATCTTCCTTCAAGGCTCAGTTCAAGTGACTCTTTCTTCATGTAGCCTTTCCTCTCTTCAAATTACCTTGTATTTACTTAGCTCTGTACATCTTTTATCCCCAAGTATAATGTAATCTCCATGAGATCAAGGACTAAGTCTTTTTGTTTTCCTGTTGGTCATTTGTCTGCAGCACCTAACACAGTGCCTTATATGCTTAATAATATTTTTGTTGAATTATTGAAGAATGAATTAACTCTCCAAAATTTCTACCAGGTATTTAGCCAACTTTTCTTGAAGACCTTTAGTGACAGGGAACTCACTACTTCCTAAATTTATCTGTTCCATTTGCAAACAATTTTAATTGCTACTTTTTCCTTAAACTGAAATATACATTATTTGCCTATCAGTAGGACAGTGTATCCTGGGGAATAGTTATTCTTAGATGGCAGATAACTCTTACTACCCAGGCTGTGATTACTCAGAGGGCATTTCTTTTTGAGGAAATTACCTGCTCATTAACAGATTAGGAAATTCTGGGGATTTTCTGTCTTTAGGAGCAGTAGAATTGGATTTCCTTGGGGCATATCAGTGTTGTATATTAGTAGTACATTTGCTCAGGGACCAGGATGAGGGATTTACCAACCACACATACCTTCTTTTCACCAAATTCCCCCCAAATCCA
The DNA here is from genome assembly GCF_019393635.1 of Dromiciops gliroides. Classification (NCBI taxonomy): domain Eukaryota; kingdom Metazoa; phylum Chordata; class Mammalia; order Microbiotheria; family Microbiotheriidae; genus Dromiciops; species Dromiciops gliroides. Next base: position 296,280,127 of record NC_057862.1, on the reverse strand, counting down.
ACATCTGGATGCAACAAGCAAGGTATTGACTAGGCATGGGAAAGGGGAGCTAGAAAAATGTTTTGCTGCTTGGCAATTTCAAGTCCATAGGACTGTTGCTGGTCATCTGATGTGTGTTTCTGTTGATTAGCCAAATAATATGGTTTGAATATAATGTATTAGTCATTACTGTAAGATAATATTGGTTAGGACAATATTATTCTCTGGTATGCCTATATATTTTTTAATTATCAAGAATAGGCTGTACATGTAATATCTTCAAAGACTTGACTTAATATTTGAAAATTGCATAAGAAAGGCATCACTTGGGGGTTACCAAAGACTGTATAATAGTCATTCATATGGTTAACAGCCACAGAACATTTTTAGTGACTCATTAAATTTTTTCAAAGCACTTAGAATGTTTAAGCTTCACTGAAGGGACTCAAGTGATCAGCATTGAAGTACAGGATAAGACAGTGTAATAGTGCTCCTATGTGTAGGGGAGCTCTGTTTTAGCCTCAGGGCTTTTGTGTTACCTGCATGAGTGATTATTTCCCATTGAAGTCTTATTAAAAATGTATTCCTTAGGCAAATGGTAATTTCATTGGGCTGCATTTCAAAATGTGAGCAGGCTAGAAATATTTGTAATGAAACATGAATTTCATTACTTATATTCTTCAAAAAGCCCATGTTTTCATTGGTGTGAAGTACACCCTCCAGTACTGAAGATTTCTAATTCTACCATGCTTTAGTAGAGTGGTGTCAAACTCAAATAAAAATGGAGGTCCTGCATATTGACTCCTTCATATTGACTTAGAAAACCACATATTAATGTTATCAGTGTTCTATTGCATTTCTATTTGTTTTGTTAAATATTTCCCAGCTATGTTTTTTTTTTCAGTGCAACAAACATTTATTTTATTTTTTTCCAGTTACATGTAAGAGTAGTTTTCAACATTCATTTTCATAAGATTTAGAATTCCAAATTTTTCTATCCCTTCCCTCCCTTTCCTTCCCCCTCCACAAGATATCAACCAATCTGATATAGGTTATATATGTACAATTCACAAGTGCTCCTTTTATCAGTTCTTTCTATGGGGGTGGATAGTATGTTTCGTCATTAGTTCCTTGGGATTATCTTGGATCATTGTATTGCTGAGAGTAGTTAAGTCATTCACAATTACTCATTGAACAGTACTGCTGTCACTATGCACAATGTCCTCCCAGTTCTGCTCACTTCACTATACATCAGTTCATATGAGTCTTTCTAGGTTTTTCTGGGATCATCCTGTTTGTTATTTCCTATAGCACAATACCATTCCACAACAATCATGTACCACAGCTTCTTCAGTCATTCCTCAATTGATGGACATTCTCTTGATTCTCAATTCTTAGCCACCGCAAAGAGTTGCTATAAATATTTTTTGTACAATCCCCCTGCCGCCTTTTCTCTTTTTTCATGATTACTATTGTTAACTGTTTCCCTCCATCCTATTCCCTTTCCCATGATATTTACTCTATTATCTATCTTATTTAACCCTATCCCTCTTCAAAAGGGATTTGCTTCTGTCTGTCTCCTCCCCCAATCTGCCCTCCCTTCTTTTGCCCCTCTCTTTATCCCCTTCCCCTCCTATTTTCCTGTAGAGTTAGATAGATTACTCCACCCAATTGAATGTGTATGCTATTCCCTCCTTGAGCCAATTCTGATGAGATCGAGGTCTTTGAGTCTATTCTGATGAGTGTAAAATTCATTTACTGCCCTGCTCCTCCCCCATCTCTTCCCCAATTGTATAAGCCCTTTCCTGTTTCTTTCATGTGGGATTTCACTCCGTGTTAACTCTGCCCTCCCCCCTTCCCCAGTGCATTCCCCTCCCCCATAAATTTTTTTTGGGAGGGGCAATAAGGGTTAAGTGACTTGCCCAGGGTCCCACAGCTAGTAAGTGTCAAGTGTCTGAGGCCAGATTTGAACTCAGGTCCTCCTGAATCCAGGGCCAGTGCTTTATCCACTGAACCACCTAGCTGCCCACCCCTCAATTTAACCCTAAAGATGTCATCATGGGGCAGCTAGGTGACACAGTGGACAAAGCATTCACCCTGGACGCAGGGGGATCCCAGCCAAAACCCAGCCTCAGACACAAGACAGTCACCCACTGCATGCCCCCAGGTATGTCCCCCAACTCCCAATTTTTTGGTTTTGTTTTTTTTAGTGAGGCAATTGGGGTTAAGTGACTTGCCCAGGGTCACACAGCTAGTAAGTGTTAAGTGTCTGAGGCCGTATTTGAACTCAGGTACTCCTGATTCCAGGGCCAGTGCTACTCCCAATTTTTTATGGTTCTCTAGGGTCTTGTATTTACCATTCAGTTCAGGTCTTTTCATCATGAATACCTGAAAGTCCTCTTTTTCATTGAAGTCCCATTTTTTCCTCTGAAAGATTATGATCAGTTTTGCTGGATATGTGATTCTTGGTTGTAATCCCAATCCCTTTGCCCTCTGGAGTATCATATTCCATGCACTCCAGTCCTTTAATATAGATGCTGCTAGATCTTGTTTTATCCTCATTGGAGTGCCACAGTATTTGAATTACTTTTTTCTAGCTGCTTGCAATATTTTCTCCTTGACTTGAGAGCTCTGGAATTTGGCTATAATATTCCTAGGAGTTTTCCTTTTGGAATCTCTTTCTGGAGGTGATTAGTAGATTCTTTCAATTTCTATTTTACCTTCTGTTTCTAGAATATCAGGGCAATTTTCCCTGATAATTTCTTAGAAGATGATGTCTAAGCTCTTTCCTTAATCATGGTTTTCAGGTAGACTAATAATTTTCAAATGATCTCTCCTGGCTCTATTTTCCAGGTCAGCAGTTTCACATTGCCCTCTATTTTTTATTCATTTGGATTTGCTTTATTGTGTCTTGGTTTCTTATAAAGTCACTAGCTTCCATTTGTTCAATCCTAATTCTTAGGCAATTATTTTCCTTTCTTTCTTTCTTTCTTTCTTTCTTTCTTTCTTTCTTTCTTTCTTTCTTTCTTTCTTTCTTTCTTTCTTTCTTTCTTTCTTTCTTCCTTCCTTCCTTCCTTCCTTCCTTCCTTCCTTCCTTCCTTCCTTCCTTCCTTCCTTCCTTCCTTCCTTCCTTCCTTCCTTCCTTCCTTCCTTCCTTCCTTCCTTTCTTTCTTTTTTGGTGGGGCAATGAGGGTTAAGTGATTTGCCCAGGGTCACACAGCTAATAGATGTCAAGTGTTTGAGGCCGTATTTGAACTCAGGTCCTCCTGAATCCAGGGCCGGTGCTTTTATCCACTGTGCCACCTAGCTGCCCCTAGCAATTATTTTTATCAGAAAACTTTTGTACCTCCTTTTCCATTTGGCCAATTTGGCTTTTCAAGCTGTTGACTTTTTTCTCATGTCTTTCCTGCATCATCCTCATTTTTCTTTCCATTTTTTCCTCTACTTCTCTAACTTTATCTTCAAAGTCCTTTTTGAGCACCTCTATGGCCTGAAACCAATTCATATTTTTCTTGGAAGCTTTAGATATAGGGACCCTGATGTTGACATCTTCCTCTGAGGGTGCACCTCAGTCTTCCTTGTCACTAAAGAAACTTTCTATGGTCCTCACCTTTCTCTGTCTGCTCATCTTGCCTTTCTTTTACTTGACTTTTAGCTCCTTAAAGTGGGGCACTGTTTCAAGGCTGCACTATCCCAAGCTTCAGAAGGTCCCGGGTGGTAATCATTTAAGGCGGATCAGGTTCTTCACTCACCTGGCCTGTTCTCTGGTCCCTAGATGACCCCAGACCAACTTACTAATCAACCAGCTTTGTGTGTTGTAGTTGTCAGCTCCGATGAGCCTGTGCCCTTCCCCCACCTGGGCCACTACCACTCAAGCCTACCTTCTGGTTCCCAGTGTGACGATTGGAATGATGCCACCTGCTGGAGACTTACCGTGGGAAGGCTCCCCCATGAAGAGAAGGTGCTTGAGGGCAAGCCATGTGGCTTTGCTTTGGTGTCGGGAAGTGACGTTTGCTTGTGGGAGGAAGAAGCGGGGAGGCTGGCTCTCTCTCTTTTGTTAGGACTGTGGTGGAGAGTGGAGCTAGAAATGTGCTCTCCCTTTAATAGATGAATCTAGGCCTCTCTCTCTTCACCAAATTCTTATTCTCCTTAATAAATGCTTAAAAGTCTAAACTCTTGGGGCGGCTAGGTGGTGCAGTGGATAAAGCAACGGCCCTGGATTCAGGAGTACCTGAGTTCAAATCCGGCCTCAGACACTTGACACTTACTAGCTGTGTGACCCTGGGCAAGTCACTTAACCTCCATTGCCCTGCAAAAACCAAAAACCAAAAAAAGGTCTAAACTCTTGCTAAAACTTATAATTTATTGGCGACCACTCATTAGATATTTTAGACAGACTAGCTAGAATTTTAGCCCCTTACAGCAGCAGGGGTGAAAAACCCAAGTTCTGCCTCAGCACCGGCATAGACCCTTGTAATCTCCCCCCTGCCAAGGACTCAACCCTCTCACCAGACTGTGAGCTTAGTTCCAGGTGACACTGGCACTGCAACTGATTCAGAGGCTCTGGGGGGTCTCTTTCTCTGGCAAGGCCTTTCTGGGACTGGATCTATGTCAGGGTGACTGTGGGGTTGGGCTCCACTCCTTTCTCAGCACAGCAGCTCCCTCCTTCTGACCTTCCAAGCTGTCCTTGGTTGGAAGATGATTTCAGCACATTCTTCTGTGGGTTTTGCTGCTCCAGGAATTGTCCTATGGCATTTCTCTCATTAATTGTTAAATAGTCTTGCAAAGCTGAGTATAATCCTAGAAGAAGAAAATGGATTTTGAAAGGAATAGAAGACATTAGAGCTGAGCAGGAATTTTTTTTTTTTTGGCGGGGCAATGGGGGTTAAGTGACTTGCCCATTGTCACACAGCTAGTAAGTGTCAAATGTCTGAGGCCGGATTTGAACTCAGGAACTCCTGAATCCAGGGCCGGTGCTTTATCCACTGCGCCACCTAGCTGCCCCCTGAGCAGGAATTTTGAAATAGAAACACAGCAGTATAGGGAAAACTAGAAAGGTAAACCTATCCCCAATTATGTTTTAATCTGTTTCTGGCTGAACTCAGGAATGTTGACAGCTGCCACTGGCTATGTGTTTGATACCTTTGCTGTGACCAAAAAAGATTGCTACTTTGTAGATAACCCTGTGGACATGGGTCTTTCTTGGTTTAGGTAGGACAGTCTATATGTTAAGTCCTTAGATGCCAGATATACAGTGCATGGCTGGGCCCATAATTGAACTTTTTTTCAGTGTATCAGGACCTATCAGAACTTGTTTTACTGATATAACCATGCCCATGGTCACTTCTGGGCCACAATGAGGTATCAGAGGAGGACTTCAGTGGATGTTGGATTTCATTATTAAAGTTTTTTCCTGAAATAGGCATTATTACCAAGCTGATAGCGGACTTCCTAAAGATTTCATTAATTTTAGAGAAATAACTTGGAAACATCTTAGAGATCACTTAGTCCAATTTTTAGGTGGGAGGCACAGATAAAGGAAGTAATAGCATTGAGCTGAAGTTAATAAAATGAACTTTAGTTCATATAAATGTAAAGTCTTATCTTTGGGTTCAGAAAGTCAGTTTCACAAGTATAGGCAAGTGGAGACATGGATGGATAGTAATTTGTCTCAGAAAGATCTGAGGCTTTTAATGTATGACAAATTCAATGAGTTATCAGGGTGATGTGACAACAAAAAAGATACTGCTGCCACACCCTGCTCTAGTCTGGACACACCTGGAGTACTCTGTTCGGTTGTGAGTACAGCACTTGGACACCCATTGACAAGATAGAGAACTTCCAGAGGGTAGCATCTGGGATGAGTCTATATCATATACTGATTCAAGGAACCCAGAATGTATATTTTGGAAAAGAGAAGACTCAGGGGAGACATGATAACTTTCTTCAAGTATTTACTGTGTTGTCGTTATGGAATTAGGATGAGGCTTGTTCTTTTTGACCCCAGAGGACAGAATCAGAAGTAATAAGTGGACATTAAAGAGGCCAGTTTAGGCTTGAAGTAAAAAATCACAACAATAATAACAATAACAACAAAAACAAGAACAAAAAAGGCTTCTCGACAATTAGAGTTGTCAAAGGAATGAGCTGCTTTAGAGAAGATGGATTCCTCCTCCTTGGAGGTCTTCAGGTAGAGGCTGTATGACCATTTGTTGGGTATATTATGGTAGGGATAGTTTCTGTGTATGGGTTTGACTAGATAACCTCTAGTGTACTAAAGATCCAATATTAAATTAATGTCAGAGCTCAGACTTGAATCCAGCTGAGCTCTGCTACCATCTTCTTGTCATATTGCTTTGTGTTCCCCTCTACCTTCCATTGTGTGGCTCTGCTGCTACGTACTCCTGATTGCTTAGAGTTAACCATATGGAAAATGCCCCAGATCCAAGATGGTGCTCTTCTATTGTCCTACCAAACTGCTTATCTTTGACTCTCCTTCTTCTGTCTTCTGTTAATAGGAATCAAGTCAATACTATCTTTCCTAGAAAGGATGTGTCAGTCAGTTGTGCTCTGACTCTACTCTCCATCCCTGTAACTCCCAGACCAAAACACATTGGCTGCCACTCTCCACATGTGTTATTTCACCCAATAGAATGTAAACTCCTTTGAAGGCAGACATTGTTACTTTTTGTGTTTATATCCTTACCACTCAGCATGGGGCCTAGCATGCATTTAGATACTTGATAAATGCTTATTCATTAATATATTTATTTGTTCAGTGTTCTCCCTACTAATCTACACAGTTGTCCACATGGAGGAATATTCAAATAATAAATAACTATCATTTGATGATGAGAAACATGACATCAATAGATATTTGTTGAATTAAAATGAGTAGCTGTGTCAATACCCTGAATTTCTGACAGTTACCCTAGGAATGTATGATGAGTAAATTAAGCAAAGGAAATTTTTTTCTTGTATAAATTTAGCATAATTTGAAGTTTTTTGATTGAGGAAGTTGATACATAAATCATTCTGTCTTGGAGCTCTGGATACCAGAAGATCTATGTTGGCATACTAGCTCTGCTTCCTGTGACTTAAAAAATATGTACATATTTATAGTATTATATATACACATATGTATATAACATCTATACACATATTTTCTTTTTTGTTTTGAACTTAAACTTTAACAAACATGAACACTTAAATATACAGAGAACAAAACAAAGGATTGCCCATGAAATTGCAAACTTCTGGTATATACAATTTGTTCTTTTAAATATTTAATGGAGGGGCAGCTAGGTGGCACAGTGGATAGAGCACCAGTCCTGGAGTCAGGAGTACCTGAGTTCAAATCCGGCCTCAGACACTTAACACTAACTACCTGTGTGACCCTGGGCAAGTCACTTAACCCCAATTTCCTCACTAAAAATTAAAAAATAAATTAATGGAACATGGACATGACTACCCTGCTTATCTATGTCCCTTCTGAACTTTCCCCTCCTCTCTTCTGTATATTTTTTGATGTGACATTGACACTATTATTTTTCTTCTCCTTTTCTTTTTATTTCTCCTCTTCTTCTTTTTCTTCCTTTTCCTTTTTCTTCTCTATCCTCTTCTCCTCCTTCCCCTACTCCTTTTCTTCCTTCTTTTTTCTCATTCTCCTTCTCTTCCTTCTTCTCTTCTCTTTCCCCTTTCCCTTCTCCCTCCTTTTCCTTCCCCCTTTTCTCCCCCATTCACCAATTCCCTTTTCTCCAAATAGATAGTAAAGCAAAACAAATCAATACTTTGATGTTGGACTTTGGACCTCACTGTTCTTATCTGTAAAATGGAGGGATTAGGCTTAGAAGGGGCTTTTTTGCTCTAAGATGCTAGATGTGTTTTTCTTATGTGTCTAGTTCTCTGGGTAAAAGTTAAATAATTTTGGGAGCTACAATGATTTATTGAGGTGACCATGATAGAAATCAGCAATGAATATTCTTGGAGGTTGTAAAAGAGCAATTCAGTTCCCCAAATGCTTTTACCTAAATTATAATACCTTTTTGTAAAATTTATGCAAATGTATTTTTCTATTCTCATGAAAACTTGAGTTGGTAGAGTTGTCAGAAGTCATGTAGTCTAGTGTCCCACCTCCCATTGTTTTTGGCAGTGTCTTAAAACTAGGTATGTTTGAAAAATAACTTTTTTTTTTTATATCTTCAGTTCAATAATTGAGCACCCAGCTATTAGCTACCTGCTGTGTGCAGAGCACTAAGTTCTGGGAAGACACAAACGTTAGTATCTGCTTCCATGGAGTTTGTAGTAGGAGGACAAAATATATAGACGGCTGACTATAACACAAACTAAGATATAAATATGTTACAGGGGAATGTGCACTATGTGAGGAAAGGGAGAAAAGAATCATAGCTAGCTGGGGGGACTAAGAGCACTTCCTGGAGGAGGTAAGGATCTCTAGGACCTCAGCTAAGGGAGCAGAGGGAGCAACATGAGCACAAAGGTGAGAAGGGCTGGTCATGTAAGAAGAATTGCAAGTAATAGAGTTTCTCTATATTATATAGTATTTAAAAGAGAGTAATTTGAAGTGAGCCTGGGAAGGTAGAGCAGTGCATTATTAGAGAGTGTTCCAAATATGGGACCAAGGAACAGGCATTTTTTTTTTTTTTAGTGAGGCAATTGGGGTTAAGTGACTTGCCCAGTGTTAAGTGTCTGAGACTGGATTTGAACTCAGGTACTCCTGACTCCAGGGCTGGTGCTCTATCCACTGCACCACCTAGCTGCCCCCGGAGCAGGCATTTTTAGCAAGTAGGTGGTAGGCAGCCACTGTAGGGGTCTGAACAGAAGAGTACTATGACTATCTGTGAGGTGGCAGGTATAACGGGCAGAGCTTGGGTCTAAGAGTCAGAAGACCAAGGATGGAGGACTGGCCCTGCTGCACCTTGAAAAAGTGACTGCTTTTCTCTGGGCTTCACTTCTTGCCAAGTTGGTCAACCAAATAGGAGGTAGGTCACCTGGGTCTTATATTTTTATTCCAATAAAACCCAGAATTTTGCACCAATCCCAATAATGATCCAAAAATCCAGAGATAAACTACAGGGTCTTCTTCCACTTCAGAACTAAGGCCTTGTTTTTTATCTATCTATCTATCTATCTATCTATCTATCTATCTATCTATCTATCTATCTATCTATCTATCTATCTATCTTGTGTGGGGCAGTGAGGGTTAAGTGACTTGTCCAGGGTCACACAGCTAGTAAGTGTCAAGTGTTTGAGGCCAGGTTTGAACTCAGGTCCTCCTGAATCCAGGGCCGGTGCTTTTATCCACTGCACTACCTAGCTGCCCCAGAACTGAGGCCTTATAAGCCAAACCAGAGCCAGTGCAGGGTAACATTTACTGTCTGGAGGCAGCAGGAATGGAGGGTGCCCTATTCTGGGGTAATCAGTAAGCTCCAATATGGGGACCTTGGAAGTCTCAGGGAGCAACTATAAGAAGGGAGCAGAGGGCAGTCCAGGATGGTGCTGAAGTGCTCAGACCAGGACAGCCCAGTCCCAGGGGCTCTGAGGTCCTTAATACCTCAAAGTACTGATATGACAGCACTCTGATCCTCAAAGATGGCCAAATCCCAGGAGGTACAAGTCAATGCAGAAACCCAGGGGATCCAGGGTGATACCAAGCAGGGCCCACTATCCTCCCCAAACCTGAAACAGGGGGTGCAGCCTGACTTTGGCATAAAGCCCCAGTTCAGGAACTAATCAGATGAATCACTCAAAAAATACCATCCACTGTGAGACATTATTTTAAAACAAACTCCGTAACAGCTGTAAGCACAGACTTAAAGGCAAAAAATGGATAGTCCACAAGGATGACAAGAATTGGAGTTAGAAGAAGCAATAAAGAGATAAAAAGTGAATGTGAGCTTCTCGAGGTCAGAAACTTTGCTTTTGCTTTCCTTTGTAACCTCCACACTTAGCACAGTGCCTTGTGCACAGTTACTGCTTAATAACTGCTTGTTGTTAATGAAGAAGAAGATGATGAAGATAAGCCTATTTTTCTTACTCATCTATGTGCTAGCAAAACTGGACTGTTTTCTGAATGTGAAATTCTGTTTTCTGCCATTGTGCACTTCTGCAAGCTACCCTCCAGGTGTGACCTCCATTCTTCCTTGACTCTGCCTTTCAGGATTGTTCTCCTTTTTCAAGGTCCAGCTTAGTTGCCCCCTCTTTTATGAAGCCTTCCCAGATTCAATGTCATGCTGACCCTCCCAGTTTGTATTATACTTAGCCATGTACACGCCACACATGGTACATTTTGTGTCTCACCAGCATAATATTACTAACTCCTTGACGGCAGGGACTGTGTAGTTAGCACCCAATGCAGAACCTTGTACAGAGAAGGCATTTAATAGATATTTTTTGATGGAATTATTGTATATAGAACATTGTGCTAGATGCTAGGAATACAGAATGAAAGGACAGAGTCCTGTTCCTAGAGGAGTTTGCAACTTAGTAGGGGAGGTAAGATATACTTAGAAAATACTAAAACAAATTGGGGTAAATGCAAAAGAGAAATCCAAACATTGTGCTGATTGTTGTGAACAGTGAAAAATCATGTACAGCTGGGTGGATCAAGAAAGACTTAATGGAACACATAGCACCTTTCTTAGGCTGTAATTTGTTCTGGGCTGCCAGGTTCTTCTGCTAATAATTGATGGTGTGAATTTCTTAAGATGAAAAAAAAATTAAGCTTTCTGTTTAAATATTGAAAAAATAGTTTGTCTTTGGAGAGTTATCGACCCTATTTATAAAGAAAATAATTTATGGTATAAGCTGAGATTTTTGTAATTATAAGCTGTTTCAGAAATGTATTCAATTTAACAAATATAGGTAGAGTGCTGATCCCATGTAGGACTATTTATGCAATTTTCAGTTCATATAAGAGATGGGCAAGGTTTTCATTGGTAAGAGTCAAGGGAAGGAAAAAAAGACCTTTAAATGAATTTTCTTATTTTAAAAACAAAGGCAATAAGATAGAAATAAATCTTGTATCAAAGAAATTCTAGTATTAGCAGTATTTTGGTTTTGGTTTTTGTTATTTTGCAAGTGGTTTTTTTTGTTGTTCGTTTTTGGTAAACATAGAGATGACCTATGACTGCTGTCTCATCACAGTTCTGCTTCTGTGAAGGACAGGAAAGTTAGAAATGATATCAAGAAGAGAAGTATAAGAGAGGAAATATTATCCCATCTCCTCCTATGTCTCTGCCCTAACTACTTTCCTTTCCTTTACATCTCCCAATGCTAGCTGAGATGGGAGAAAAACTGGTAAGTTAGGTAGAAAATAAGTTGAATGTGGCTCACCAGGGAAGAAATCTGACAGTCCAAGAATTTTTTTTAGGGAACTCATAACTAGGCTCTCTTTTATGAGCTTTCATTGACCAACAGGCCTAGGGAAAATCCCAAGGATGAATATAAGGCTAAGATGAAGACTCAGGATGGATAATAACATCAGTTCACATTTCTGTAGCACCATATTTTACAAATTGCTTTTCTCATAACGTCCACGTAAGACAGGTGGGTAGAAAGAAGTGTTTTACTTAAATCTGAGATAAAACCAAGGCTGTCTATATAGTAAGTGAACAGTTAAGTGTGAAAGGTAATAACTAGTACGTGTTTTTTTTTTCTTTCAATAGTACTCAAAATGTGTATCATTTAAAAATTGTCTTCAAAATGATGTGTTTGCAATGCTCCTGTTTTTCTTCTTCTAATTTTATAGGAATAATTGAGTAGAAAATTATGGGTTACCTCTAAAGTTGGTTAATTGGATCATGTAGCAATAAACAAGGGAATACTCCCCACCTGTGATCACTGTGTGCTAATTTCAAGTATAATACAAAATATAACTGTTAAACTTGAGACTCAAGTTAAAAAAATGACCATGTTAACAATGCCAATAACAATAACAACAACAACAACAATAGCAACTGACAAGTACCCTGGAAAGGGTAAATATGTTGTAGGGAATTTGCATAAGTAGTTCTTTATGCATAGAAATTTAATATAGAGAGATTCACATAATAGTATACCAGTTACAACCATGTTGTTGTTAATAACACTTACGGTGGCCTGGGCCCAATCATTCTACTTCCTCACCTGCTGCAATATATGAGGCCTCTTCACCCCATATCCAGGTTACCACCCACTGTAACAGTGCAGACCCCATGTGCTTTCTCCAGGTTTCATTTGCCCTAGCCTTAGTCAGTCAAAATAAGTACTCAGGTAGTGCACTGGGGATACAAAGGAAGATGAAAATGTGACCTGTGATCTCAAGGAACCCACATTCCAATGAGGGAAACAACATGAAATAACTATGTATAAATAAGATGTATGTATACATATAGTGTGTGTGTGTGTGTGTGTGTGTGTGTGTGTGTGTGTGTGAGAGAGAGAGAGAGAGAGAGAGAGAGAGAGAGAATATGAGAATGAATACTGGGTTATTGCTATTTCCTGGCTGACAGAGTGACTTGATTGGCCTACTTATATACTGGGAAGTTCCCATGTCCCCCAAAATTGACTTGGTTAGCTACATTTAGGGTTAAGAATGCAAGGATGATAAACTATCATCTTAGCACTTCATTTAATCCAGGCACAGAAGGTTAGAAAACTTTAGGGATCATAGTGTCTTTGTGGTTGTAAGGATGGGGATGAAATCCAGACCACATGATAATTGATGGCTCCTAACCCCCCTTGCCACTCAGTCCCTGTGAATTTGCCCAGCAACAACAATCCAATATAAAGGCAGGAGATCTGGGGTCTTGATCACGTTACACAACTTGCGGTGTGCCTGTGCCCGAGCCATAGGGAACCACACATGTTTACATGCCTGTGAGGAATAAACTCCTTTGCTTGTGGTCCTTTGAGTGCTTAGGCTCCTTCTCATATCGCCCTGCTCAGGATGTGGAGAACATTTTCCATCATGAGTTCTTTGGAATTATCTTGGATCATTACACTGCTGAGAAGAGCTAAGTCTATCGCAGTTGATCATCACACAATGTTGCTGTTACTGTGTACAGTGTTCTCCTGGTTCTGCTCACCTCACTCAGCATCAGTCCACTTAAATGTTTCCAGGTTTTTCTGAAATCTGCCTGCTCATCATTTCTTACAGCACAATAGTATTCCATTACATTCATGTACCACAACTTGTTCAGCCATTCCCCAACTGATGTGCATTTCCTCAATTTCTACTTCTTTGCCACCACAAAGAGATCTGCTATAAATATTTTTGAACATGTGAATGCTTTTCCCTTTTTTATGATCTCTTTGGGAAACAGACCTAGTAGTGGTATTACCGGGTCAAAGGGTTAAATAAATATTGTTCTTTAAAGTTTCGAGTTCCAAATTCTATTCTTCCCTTCTTCCCTCCCCTCCTTCTCCCTGAGGCAGCAAGCAATCAGATATTGGTTATCCCTGTGCAATTATGTAAAATATTACCAGATTAGTCTTTTGTATAAGAAAACTTGAATCAAAGAAAAAATGAAAGAAAGTGAAAAATAGCCTGCTTCAGTCTGTGTTCAGTCTTTTTTTGGAGGTGGATAGTATGCTTCATCATTAGTTCTTTGGGATTGTCTTGGATCATTGTATTGATGAGACTGGTTAAGTAATTCACAGTTTTTCATCAAACAATATCGCTGTCACTGTGCACAACGTTCTCCTAGTTCTGCTCATTTCACTATATATCAGTTCATATAAGTCTTTCCAGGCCTTTCTGAAATCATCTTGCTTGTCATTTCTTATAGAACAATAATATTCCATCATAATCATATACCATAGTTTGTTTAGCCATTCTCCAATAGATGGGCATCCCTTTGATTTCCTTTTTTTTTTTTTTTTTTTTTTTTTTTTTTTGTGCAGGACAATGAGGTTTAAGTGATTTGGCCAGGGTCACACAGCTAGTAAGTGTCAAATGTCTGAAGCTGGATTTAAACTCAGGTTCTCCTGAATACAGGGCCGGTGCTTTATCCACTGTGCCACCTAGGTGCCCCCATGATTTCTAATTCTTAGCCACCACAAAAAGAGCTGCTCTAAATATTTTTCTACAAATAGGTCTTTTTCTCTTTTTGGGGATGTCTTTGGGATATAAACCTAGCAGTGGTATTGCTGGATCAAAGGGTATGCCTTTGGGCATAGTTACAAACTGCTCTCCAGAATGGTTGGATCTTTTCATGACTCCACCAACAAAGTATTAGTGTTCCAATTTTCCCACATCGAGGGGAGGGCTTTTTTTGTTTGTTTGTTTTTAGGGAAAGGTAATGATTTCTGTGTTGGGCATATTGAGTGTAAGTTGTCTATGGGATACCTAATTCAAGAAGACCAAAGGACAGATGGTGCTGTGGGATTGGAGCTCAGGAGATGGGTTAACTAGAACATATACATCTGGAAATCATCTACATTGAGATGATAGTTGAATCCATGGGAGCCAATGAGATCACCAAGTGAGATAGTTTAAAGGGAAAAGAGAAGAAGACCGAGGATAGAACCTTGGAGGATACTGATGGCAAGTGGGTGTGACCTTGGTGAAGATCCTGCAAAGGAGAATGAGAAGAGGGAGGTCAGGAGGAAAACGAGAAGACAGAAATGTCCTGAAAACTTAGAGCAGAGGCAATATCCAGGAGGAGATGATGCTTGACACTGCCAAAGGCTACAGAGATGTCAAGAAGGATGAGGATAGAGAAAAGACCATTATATTTGCAAATTAAGAGCAATTAAAGTTGAATGATGAAATCTGAAGCCAAACTGTAAAAGGAGAGGAGAGTAAGGGGAAGCAGTCAGGCAGTCAGTATTTATTAAGTGCACCCACTATGTGCCAAGCATGCTGTTAAGCACAGATTGTGGGTGGACTGTGTAGAAGAAAGAAAACAGAAGAAGCGGGCACACAGATTGTGGATTGCTTTGTTAAGGAGTTTAACGAAGGTGTGGATGGATCAAGTGAGGAATTTTTGTGAGCATGATTATAGGCAGCAAATAGATAGGGAGAGGTTGAAGATTAGTTCGAATGGGGATCATAGAGGGGGAAGTCTGCTGGAGAAGATGGGATGGAATAGGTTTGGCAAGGAGAAACCTTCCTATGAGGCAGGGGTGAAGGAGATAATGGGTAAAGGCATCTGACTGATAATAGATAAGAAGAGAAGAGGGAGCTCTTGGTGAATGGCCTCGATAGTTTTCTTTTTCTTTTCTTTCTTTTTTTTTTTTTTGGTGGGGCAATGAGGGATAAGTGACTTGCCCAGGGTCACACAACTAGTAAGTGTCAAATGTCTGAGGCAGGATTTGAACTCAGGTCCTCCTGAATCCAGGGCCAGTGCTTTATCCATTGCACCACCTAGCTGCCCCTGGACTTGATATTTTTCAATGAAATAAGAGACAAAATTCTCAGCTGAGAAGGTGGGGGCAGAGGGAGCAATGTGAGCTTTGAGGAGGGGTGACAAGATTTGGAAAGGCTGCTATGATGAGTGAGATAATGAATTGATTAGGGAGTTGTGAAAGGATTGCTTTGCTGTAGTGAGGGCCTGATTGAGGGTACACAACATAAATTTATGGTGAATTTAGTCATTATGGTATCATGATTTTTCCTGTTTCATTCAGCATGTGAATAGCAGTGCAGGTAGTGGATAGTGGGAGTAATACAAGGTTGGAGTTTGGCAAAGTGAGATAGGCAATAGGAATGGGGGAAAGAGATTTCAGTGTAAAGGGTATTTAGAATTGTAGAGGGTATGTAGAATTAAACTGATTTTCCATGGATCAAGATAAGGGAATAAAGAAGATAGAGTGGGAGTGATGCCTGGGAAAGAACTGAGGGGTAGAGGGACTGAAGATCATGAAGAGGATGAAGAACAGGGTTAAAAGTTATAAGGCATGGGAAAAGATGGATTCATAAGAGATTATGATCAGATAAAACAATTTTTGAGTTCACTAATGTAGAAATAGAATACTTCCATGGCAAGATCAGGAGTGTGGCCATCTCTCTGTGCAGATGAGGTGGAGTGAAGGATTAGGTAATAAGAATTGAGTAGATTGAAGACCTTAGAAGTTAGGGTAGTTGAAAAGCTTCAGCATGTATGTTGAAGACCTGTAGAAGTGGGGAGGAGAGAAAGACTGAGCTAGACTCTGAACTCCTGGAGAACAGAGGAGAATGTCTTAGGGATCACTAGAAAATGACCATGAAGATCTGGATGGTTAATTAAAAAAGCATGAACCTCAAAGGAGAAGTCAGGGAGTGATGATGGTGGTAGGAAAGTTTGCAAGTGGCATTGTGCATAAGGAGGATTTCAATTCCTTCACCACAACCACTGAGTCAGGAGAGGGTTGTGGTTTGAGTGAAAGTCTAACCAATCCTGGAAGAGATGGCCAGGGATGAATCAAAGTATCATCAGGAGCAAGCCAAGTCTCAGGGAGTGCCAGACATTGGAAGGATTGAGGAAAGAAAAGGTTTAACATGAAAATGAGTCTTTTAATTATGAAGCAGGCATTTTAGAAAGCAGAGTAGAATGGGTGGTAGATCTGGAGCGGGACATTGTGGGGGGTGGTTTGGAGGGGGATGGAAGTCTCAGGCATACCTTCACAATCTATGAAAATCTCATCTCTAGGGAAGCCCTTCCATCACTAAAGTCAGCTCATGTGATTAGTTACTGTGCTGTTCTACTTAATTGGTGGATATGCACATTAGAAGGCTTTGTACTACATAATATGTTGATATGGAGTGTGGCATAGCAGAGAGCACTCTGAATTGACAGTTAGAAAACTTGACAAATTAGCTTCTGCACGACCTTGGAGAGGTAGCTGAGAGTCATAGTATATTAGTACTGGATGAGAAATTAGAGGCAGTTCACTGTCTCACTGCAGTGTCCCATTTTTCAGATGAAGGAAGTGAAGCATATAGTGAAATAAAATGACCTACCCAAAGTCATACCCCTAGCTGTGATAAATAAGTCCAGATTAGAGCTGGAACTCTGACCTTATGTGTGTTATATGGGACCTTTTCCTTACCCTATCCAGCCTTCCAACCACAAGTCCATTGACCTTGAGACCCATCCCTTTCCACCTACTTCATGGGAAGAAATGGGATACCTTTTTTCTTCTCTCTATTTATTCCTCCAGATTGTTGTTGGGAAAATTGATTCGCAAAATCTGCTGCCACTGAGAGGAGTCATGGATAGTTCTTCTCTCCAAACAACCCTCATTGCTCCAGTTCTCATTTCCTGACAGCTGGGTGGCACAGTGGGTAGAGTACTGGAATCTTCCTGGAGTCAAGGAGACCTGAGTTCAAATCTGTCCTCAGATACTTATTAGTTATGTGATGCTGGGCAAGTCACTTAATCTCTGTTTGCCTCAGTTTCCTTAACCTACCTCAGGGTTGTTGTGTGGATCAGATGACATAATAATTATAAAGTGTTTATCACAGTGCCTGGCACATAGTAAGTGCTATATAAATAACTATTATTATTATTGCTATAAATATTTTATATATGGGACTTTCTTCTCATCAGTATTCCTTCTTGGAGTATATGCCTAGTGGTTCAATCACTAGGACCAAGGATATGAGCATTTTTGTTACTTTATTTGCATAGTTCTAAGTTACTTTCCAAAATGGTTGAACTAAGTCATAGATCTACTAGAAATTCTCTAGTGTGCCAGTCATTCCGTAGCAGCATCAACATTGACTATTCCTATCTTTTTTCATTTTTATCAATTTTTTGGATGTGATGTGAAACACAAACACAAAACAACCCAGGGTTGTTTTGCTGTACATTTCTCTAATTATAAGTGATTTGGAACATTTTTCAAATAGTTGTTATTAGTCTGCAAATTCTTATAATTAGCATTTGTTCAAGTGCTTTTGGTATTATATATGTGTATATATTCCTATATATGTATAAATATATATATATACATGTATATGTGCACATATACACATATATATTTATAGTAGCATTGATTACATGAATTGGAAAAACTTCTGCATAAACAAAGTTAATGTACTAAGGATAAGAAGGGAAATAATTAAATATAATTTTTCTAATAAGGGTTTAGTATCTAAGACAGAGATATATACATACACACATATGTATATATGTATATAAAGCTATATATAGTTAACTAACATATTGTATATGTACACATATACACGTCATATATTGATATATATGTATGCATGTATATATATACACATATGCATATATATATATGTATATATCAGATATATGTGTTATGTGTGGGTTTTTTTGCAGGGCAATGAGGGTTAAGTGACTTGCCCAGGGTCACACAGCTAGTAAGTGTCAAGTGTCAGAGGCTGGATTTGAACTCAGGTCCTCCTGAATCTAGGGCTGGTGCTTTATCCAATATTCCACCTAGCTGCCCCTATTTTATTGAATTCTATAAAATATCACTTTGATAGATTTGGAATAGCATTAAAAGTAATAGTTAAAATTAATAATCAACAACTTCAGCAAAGTTGCAGGATACAAAATAAATCCACATAAATCTTCATCATTTCTATATATTACCAACAAAGTCCAGCATCAAGAAAGAGGAAGAGAAATTCCATTTAAAATAACTGTAGATGATATAAAATACTTGGGAATCTGCCTGCCAATACAAATACAGGAACTATATGAACATATTTACAAAATACTTTTAACACAAATAAAGTCAGATCTAAATAATTTGAAAAATACTAATTGTTTGTGTGTAGGCAGAGCCAATATAATAAAAATGACAATTCTACTTAAGTTAATCTACGTATTTAATGCCACACCAATCATATTAGCCAAAATTATTTTATAGAGCTAGAAAAAATAATAAAATTCATCTAGAAAAACAAAAAGTCAAGAATATCAAGGGAATCAATAGAAAAAATGTGAAGCAAGGTGACCTAGTTGTATAGATCTCAAACTGTATTATAAAGTTGTAATTATCAAAAAATATGGTACTGGCTAAGAAATAGAGTGATGGATCAGTGGGATAGACTAGGTATGCAATACAGTAAATGACCATAGTAATTTAGGGTTTGATAAACCCAAAGATCTAAGCTTTTGGGACAAAAGCTCATTAAAAAAAAAACTGCTGGGAAAACTGGAAAACTATGGCAGAAACTAGATATAGACCAACACCATATACCAAGATAAGGTCAAAATGGGCACATGATTTAGACATAAAGTATAATACCATAAGTAAATTAGGAGAGCTTGGAATAGTTTACTTGTTAGATCAGGAGGGAAGAATTTAGGATCAAACAAGATAACATTATAAAATGTAAAATGGTTAATTTTGATTTTATACAACTAAAAAGTTTTTGTACAAACAAAAACCAATGCATCCAAAATTAGAAGGAAAGCAGAAAACTGGGAAACATTTTTTTACAGCAAGCATCTCTGATAAAAGGCTTCATTTCTCAGATGTATAGAGAACCGAGTCAAATTTATAAGAATACAAGTCATTCCTCAATTGATAAATGGTCAAAGGATATGAACAGGCAATTTTCAGAGAAATCAAAGCTATCTATAAACATATGAAAAAATGCTCTAAATAACTATTAATTATGGGAATGTAAATTAAAACAACTTTGAGGTACTATGTCATACCTATCAGATTGGCTAATATGACAAAAAAGGAAAATGATAAATGTTGGAGGGCATGTGGGAAAACTGGGACACTAATGCACTGTGGTGGAATTGTGAACTGATCCAGCCATTTTGAAGAACAATTTGGAACTCTGTCCAAATGGCTATCAAACAGTGCATACCGTTTGATCCAGCAATATCACTTCTAGTTTTATATCCCCGGGGCGGCTAGGTGGCGCAGTAGATAGAGCACCAGCCCTGGATTCAGGAGTACCTGAGTCCAAATCCAGCCTCAGACGCTTAATACTTACTAGCTGTGTGACTCTGGGCAAGTCGCTTAACCCCAATTGCCTCACTAAAAAAAAAAAAAAAAAGGTTCATATCCCCCAAAAGAAAAGAAGCCCTATTTGTACAAAAATATTTATAGGAGCTCTTTTTGCGGTGACTAAGAATTGAAAATTGGGGGAATGCCCATCAGTTGGGGAATGCCTAAACAAGCTGTGTTATATGATTATAATGGAATATTATTGTGGTATAAGAAATGACAAGCAGGATGATTTCAGAAAAACCTGGAAAGTCTTACATGAATTGATACAAATTGAAGTGAGCAGAACCAAGAAAACATTATACATAGTAATAGCAATATTGTATGATAAACCTACTCTCAGCAATACAGTGATCCAAGACAATCCCTAAGGATTCATGGTGAAAAATGCTATTTGCCTTCAGAGGAAAAAAAAACAACAACTAATGTCTGAATACAGACTGAAGCACATTTCCCCCTTCCTTCCTTTTTTTTTTGGGGGCGGGGTTTGAATTCTCTTGTACAAAATGACTAATATGGAAATGTTTTACATGATTACATGTGGATAACCTTTATCAGATTGTTTACCATCTTAGGGGAGATGGGAAGGAGGAAAAGAGGGATGGAATTTGGAAGTCAAAGCTTAAGAAAACAGCAAATGTTAATTAAACATTTTTATTTAAAATTTTGCGTTCCAAATTCTATCCTTCTTTCTCTCCCCTTCCCCTTCTCCAGGTGGCAAGCATTGAGATATAGGTTATACATATGCAATTATTTAAAACATTACCATATTAGTCATTTTGTACAAGAAAAATTGAATGAAAATGAAAAAATAAAATGAAAAAAATAGCATGCTTCAGTGTGTGTTCAATTAATATCAGTTCTTTCTTTGGTGCTGGATAGTTTCCTTCATCATTAGTCCTTTCAAATTGTCTTGGATCCTTGTAGTGTTGAGAATAGTTGTCATTCACAGTTCTTCACTGAACAATATTGCTGTCTCCATATACATTGTTCTCCTGGTTCTGCTAAAAAACAACAAATATTAAAAATTGTTTTTACATGTAATGGGGGAAAATAAATATTATTTTTAAAAAGTATAAATTAACTTTCATAGAATTATGATTTTTATTATATTGGTATGGACAAGCCATGAGTACTGAATGTTTCTCCAGCTATTTGAATTGCCCTTTATTTCTTTAAGAAGCATTTGTTATTGAATCTATACAAGTATTTTGTGTGCTTTAGGAGATTGATCCACAAATTTTTTTGTGTTTTCATAGTTGTCATGAATGTAGTTTTCCTTTTTATTATTTCCTCTTGGATTTTGTTGGAAAGGCTGGTATATGTGTGTGTTGTGGGTATTTAATTTGTAGCTTGTCACTTTGCTGAACCCATTCATTGTTTCAATTAGTATCTTTGCTGATTCCCTAAGATTTTCTAAGTAAACTGTCATGTAATCAGCAAACTATTTCATATATTTATCAGTGACTTGGATAAAGGCATATATGACATGCTTGTCAAATCTGGAAATGGCACAAAATTGGGAAGGATGGCTAGATCCCTCCACATCCCAGACACGTTGGATGACAGATCCAAAAAGATCTTGGGGGATTATAGTATTGGAATCAGTCTAATAAGATGATATTCAGTAAGGATAATTGTAAAAATTTTCACTTAAGTTCAACAAAATCAAATTCATCAGTACAAGGTAGGGGAGACATGATTAGACAGAAGTTTCACTAGAAAAGATCTAGGGATTTTAGTGGGTTCAAGCCCAATGTGAGTCATCAGAATTATGTGACAGTTAAACAAATTAATGTAATATTGAACTTCATTAAGAGGATAGTTTCCAGAAATAGGAAGATTAGTACCATTGTACTGTTTTCATCAGATCTTTTCTGGAATTTTGCGTTCAGTTTCGATGGCACAATTTAAGAAAAACATTAATAAACTTGGATTGATAAACTTCCCAGAGGAGGTTGATTAGGATAATGAAGGGATTAAAGTCCCTATGAGGATCAGTTGAAGGAATTGGGGATATTTAGCCTGGGGAGAAGAAGATTGGGGCACATAATAGCAGTTTTCAAGTAATTGAAGAGTTGAGCTTTGTAGGAAGGACTAGACTTATTTTGTTTGGCTCCAGATTGTTGAACTAAGAGCAATGGGTGGCATGCGTCTAAGACACCAATTTAGCCTTGATGTTATGGGGAAAAAAAGTTCCTAACCTTTGATCTGTCCAAAAGTGGAATGGGTGGGTTCCACCTCCTTGGAGGTCTTCAAGCAGAGACTTGATGACCAAACATTGGATATTATAGTAGAGATTCCTTTCATGTATGGTCTAGACTAGATGACCTTCTGAGTTCTCTTTGTATTCTCAACTTCTTTGATTCTTTGAATTCAACAGGCAGGAAGAATGGGTTCTTGCACTATTGGGAACATCTTAAGAAAGAAAGAATGGAGGCATCAGAATTCTGTTGATGTTGGGCAAAGAGTTGTCCAGTTTGATTGGATCTTTGAGGGTATAGAGGGGAGCAGTGTAAAGGTAGGATGGTGCCAGATTGTGAAGGGCCTTGCATATTAGGCAGAAGAAGGTTGACTTAGTAGGCAATAGGCAGCCCCTCAGGATTTTTGAGCAGAGCAATTATATTTTTTTTTTGGGTGATAATCCAGGTAGGTATTTATTATATTCAGTCTTAAAGTTGAAATAAATCATTCAGTTCCTTTTCTGGCATTTTTATACAGCCACATCAGTGGCATTTATAAAAAAAGAAGTCAATTTGTCTCTGGAAAATAAATTTACAATCCACTCAGATTCATTCAGTTTTCAATGGTGCACAAAAGATGATTCCCATGATATAGATAACCATTCCTTCTTTAAATGAGGAGAGGCTTTATTGCTAAAGTCTGGTTATAGTGTTGAGAGGTAACACAGCAAATACAAATGAGGTCTGATTTTCAAGTCAGGAGTACCAGTTCTAATACAGATAAGAAACTTCAGGCTTCTTATTGAAGAGAAAGAGAAGATAATATTCTCAAGCAAACAGCAGTCTTTCTGTTCAGACTGAATTAGATTACAATTTTAAAAAGGAGCCACAATTTCACTCTGGGGACACAATTTGGAAATTCATAATAAAGGTCTTTTTCATTCTGAAGTGCTTTTCAAATTTGATGAGAGAAGCCATCAGGTTAGATTTGTTCATTATGATAACTGGGTTCTTTGAATTTGGGGTAATAGGAACATAAGTAACATGTTAATCATGGAGCTGCACCCATTAGAGGAACCCATGACAGACATTGGCACCACAGGCAATCGTGTCACTGAGTGGACATTAAAAACTAGGCTAGAGAAATACGTTGACATTCTTTCCCATTACCTTTGTTCAGATAATGATAATTATCCAGCTCTTTGAATGAGCCCTGCATGAGGCTTATTTCCACGAGTAGTTCTCAAACTTAAATGATTCCTATTTATAGGGAGGTGATAGAATAAATGAAATTTCCCCATGTTACACAGTATGTGCTTAAAGAAATAGAATTATTCTTTTCATTGGTTAATCATATTCATGATCCACTAATGTCTCATTCCTTAAGGCATGGAGGTGATCCTGGAGTTTCAAAGGCTGTGCCAGAAGAATTCAAGCTGCAGTAGTTCAGGCCAAATTTGAAAAAGCTTTAAAGTTTGGGACCAATGAAGTACTACATATACGTCATCCAAGGGCAAGTCTGTTCAAGCATGTAGAGCCTTTTCAACAAAAGTTGCCTAATGAAACCCCATACCTTTATATTTTTATATTAGAGTGGAACTAAGGTATTAATAATTGCTGCAGTAAACGGTAGGAGTGTCTCTCTGAGCTTCTAAGCAAAGATACACAGTGTTGACCACTAGTTGTGACCTCTGGCACTTAGCAAAATTCCTGGAACATATAGTCATTGACTAAGTGCTTCACTGATTGATTGGCAGCCTGTTTTTCTTCTCTTGAGCTGTTACTAGGGGAGGCTCTAGTTCACTTCTTGATCTTCCACAATGAGAAGGAGCTATAGTAGGGATTGTAGATAGATACCATTGTTCTCCACAACATGCCATCTCGAGCCCTGAGGTCTGGCCTTGGGGGTGAGTGGTAGCAGTGGAAAAATCCCTATATCCCGTCAAGGGAATGGAAATAATGTTCAGCCTCCCAGATTCTTTTCTTGGGACATCACTTTCTCACTCTACCACTACTAATAAATGTAGGTGAGTAAGACATTGTCCTGGATTCTCATTCCTGCCATCAGTCAGGATGTGGTGTGATACTGAGAATAATGAACAAAGTATGAAATTCCCTTGACAAGTCCCTCTCCCTGATAATGTGTAAACTTACTTTATTTGGGTACATTGCTCTTTGGACACTACATTAAGGCTGATAGATTGATTCATGACCAGTGCATATATCCGATCTACATCCTTAGACTTGGTCTTTAAAAGGTACAATAGAGGGACAGGCACATAGAGACTAAGAGAACTGGAGTTGGGAAGTAGACAAAAGGAATCTGTTCTAAAGCACACAAAATCATCTCCCCAAGGGAAGTCTTTGTATTCTTATGGCCTCTCTAGGGAACCCTGTGTCAAGGAATTTATGACACATGAAGATAACCATGATAATAAGTTTTAGACTAAGCCTCCAAGACTCAGCAGAGGAGTTCAGAGACCAAGCTCAAATCCTACCTTACAGGGCCCAGTGTATAGAAGTTCTTATAGTGGACATCATAACCTGTTGAGTATATTTTGGTATATCAGTTAGTATTTCAATCTGTAATTTGGTCTATGTGAGTAGATTACAACGCTATCATTCCTGTGAGGTGGTCTTGGTGTAATGCTTTTGCCTTATTTGGCAGGGATCACCCTGCTTTTTGATACAGACTAGTCCTTAGGTGAGAGACACATAGTTCCTTGTTAGGTCCATATAAACCTTTCTATTTTTGTAAGACTGGGGACTCTGCTGATGAGATTGATCATCACCTTAACCTCAGAAATTGATGCCAGATGATATTTCCAGAAATTGATCTTCAAAGTTTTTCATCTTTGAAGATATTGAAATAATTTGCTATTGACTTTAAAGATAATTCCCTAAAAGGAGTTTCAAAAATATTTTAAGCAAAAATGTTATTGGAATAAGTATATCACCTTCTGGGATTCTACCTCACCCATCTCCCAATAACATTTAATATAGTGAATGAAACAGATTAAAGAGTGTTACTGGGGCAGTTAGTTCCTCTGTATCAGTGTTATAAAAGAATAATGATATAGAGAGGCTTCTTGACATTATAGTGTGTGTGGTCTTTAACACATGTAGTACATGTTTGCAGAATTAACTTGAATTGAAAGTTGAATTTTACAATTAAGGAAACTGAGGCCCAGAGAGTGCCAATGGTTTACCCATGGTTATGAAGTGAATTCCTGAATAAAACACCTGATAAAGCTGACAGCAGATGATAAATAGTATGTGTGACTAGAAAGCAAGTATTAAAGTGCCTCACCCAAATCATAAAAGATTGGCACCCAGGAAAGACTTTAGAATCAATGGGATTAACCCCCTCATTTTATGGATAAGGAATTTGAACTTTGAGAGTTTAAAGCAGGTTGTCCAAGGTTCCACATTAAGTGTCAGAGCTGGGACTAGATCTTGAATCCTGGCACTCCATACTGCTTGATGTGAGCAGCATTCTTCCTGAATAATATTAAGGACTAAACACATTGCCAGACTGGTGATTATTGACTTTATCTTGACATTTTGGTGTTACATGGCAAATGTAGTTTTGCCTCCGGTTAGGAAGGCATTGTGACCATTCTGTGTGGGAGGATGCTTTGAAATGACAACTTTCATTAAGAAATTACTTTTTTAGCCTTGTAGTTCTGTAGAGCCAATGTTTGTGTACCTATTACTCAGAAACCGTTATGTCTGATGAGAGCAGCAGATAATTAAAATAATTTTCACTTGACTTAATGCCAGTATGTATGGCAGCAAAACACCAGGAGAAAGACTTAGCATTTGAGCTCAGGGACAAATAGAGGCAATGTGTTTAATTGAAACCTTCAAAGAATATTTTTCTTGACATTTCAGCATATGAAGTTACATTTGCATAAGCATTAAGGTATAGCCGGGCTCTTGTATGCATCATTTCACTGTTAACATGCCTTCTGTGACTGCATTACTTGGTTAAAAATAAATAGATTTTATCCTTATTGTTCTTTATAAACCAGTTCTTAAAAATGAATGTTTTTTGGTTCAGTAGCTCTCTACTTAGAAGTACAAATTAAGTTTTCTTAAATTATCCATCAATAAAAGTTATGGGACTGTATATTGTGGTATGTCTCTGAAGTTACTCTTTTCAACATTTATATTTTCTTTTCATTTTTTAGGAAGTCAACATGAAATTTGGTTTTGTATTCAAAACCATGATTTTTTTTTTTACTAAGCTAAAGTTTTAACCCACAGGATATAACAGTATTAGATGATACAGTGAAAAGGCATATTTTATTTTTTTCATCATATACCTTTCTTTAGTACCTCATTGTGGGCTAGAGGTGACCCCAGGGTCTCAAAAATCTGTTGTTAAAGAACAGAGGGGTGCTTCTGGTTAAAATGATGATTTGAAAGGTCACAGGGGAGCCCAACTTTCATATATATACTCTTTCCTATTGTTATTCACTTGTTTCAATTGTGTCTGACTCTGTGACTCCATTTGGGGTTTTCTTGGTAAAGATACTAGAGTGGTTTGCCATTCTTCTCTAGCTTATTTTACAGATGAGGAAACAGAGGCAAACAGGGTTAAGGGACTTGCCCAGGGTCACACAGCTAGTAAGTGTCTGAGGTCAGATGTGAAATCAGGTCTTCTTGACTCTAGGCCCAGTGCTGGTACTCCATCCATTACACCACAGCTATGATATATAGTCTAGTAAAGGTCTAAAAAAAGGTACTAGATCAAATAATAATTAAGCCTCTATCCAGACTGCACAGAAAGGTAGCTAGAAGCCTGTGGTTTTTGAAAGACTGGTCCAGCCAGGAAAGCTAGCAGTTAGTTAAATAGGTATGAAACCTGTCAGCCTTCTGACTAGGGATGCTGGTGGGGATCTGAAGCCCATAGTGCTAGAAAGAGAGAACACTTTAGGTGAATTTGGAACTGGTTGAATAGCTAGATCCAAAGATCCAAAGTTATTAATGGCTAGATATCTGATTGGAATGAGGTCCTTGGAGAAATACAGATCCAATATGCAGATGATGCAAAGCTGGGAAGATTAGTGAACACACCAGAAGATATAATCTAAAAAGATCTTAACAGGCTAAAATATGGGTTGAATTAAATAAGGATAAATGGGAAATCTTGCACTTGGGCTTAAAAAGTCCACTTCATAAGTACAGGATACAAAAGATGTGATAATAGCAGTTTGCTTTAAGAAAAAAAAAAGGTCATGGGGCAGCTAGGTGGCGCAGTAGATAGAGCACTGGCCCTGGATTCAGGAGGACCTGAGTTCAAATCCAGACTCAGACACTTGACATGTACTAGCTATGTGATCCTGGGCAAGTCACTTAACCCCAATTGCCTCACCAAAAAAAAAAAAAAGAAAAAGAAAAAGAAAAAAAAGTTCATGATTTTTAGTGGGCTTTAATCTGAATATCAATAAATAGGGTCATGTCAGAGCCAAAAAAAGATTAATTCAACCTTTCTATATTGAGAGGCCTAGTTGCCTAAGACCTGGGAGGTGATATTTTCATTGTGCTCTGTTCTGATCCCACCATATCTGGAATATTGTGTTCAGTTTGGGCTGTCATATTTTAGGAAGGACATTGATAAGCTGAGGAGGGAAATGAGGTTGTTGAAGGATCTTGAGATCATCCCATAGAAACAGCTGTCAAAGGAACTAGAGAAAAAAAAAGGGGGCAGCTAGGTGGGGCAGTGGATAAAAGTACTGGCCCTGGATTCAGGAGGACCTGAGTTCAAATCTGGCCTCAGACACTTGACACTAGCTTTGTGACCCTGGGCAAGCCACTTAACCCTCACTGCCCCGCAAAAAAAAAAAAAAAAAAAAAAGGAACTGGAGATATGCAGCATAGAGAAGAGAGGATTCTGTGTGTGTGAGTGTGTGTGTGTTACACATGATACTGCCTTCAACTATTTGAAGGGCCATTGTATTCTCATTAACTTCAAAGGGCAGAACTGAGCATAGTGAATGGAGGTTGCAAAAAAAGAAATTTAGCCCTGAAGGAAAAACTTCCTAATAATTAGATAATTAGAGCTATCCCAAAGAGGAATGGGCTGATGCAGGACAAGTGAGGAGCCCAGATTTAGGGATGGAAGTGAACTTAGAAGTTATTTATTCCAACCTCCTCCTTTTTACATATAAAGAGGCTGAGGCCCTGAGAGGTTAAGTGACTTGTTCGTATTCATACAGGTAATAAGTAGCAGAGTTAGGATTAGAACCCAGGCCTTTTGCCTCCAAAGTCAATACATAATTCTACTCTACTACACTGAATTAGTAAACTTAAATTTTTATTCCAGGCTCACACACCTAGTAAGTGTTTGAGACTGGTTTTGAACATAGTAAGCAGAGTCTTCCTGCCTCCAGGCTCGGGACTCTATCCACTGTGCCACCTAGCTGTCTTGAACGTGTGTGTTTGTGTGTTTATGTGTATACATACATACATATATAGATGCATGATTAGAAAAGTAATAGGGAATCAGGTTGTGAAACAAAACACAGGATTTTATATTTTATCTGAGAGGTAATGGGGAGCAATGGAGTTGGTTCTTTTTAAATTTTACATATTTTTGATATCTATATCTTTTGTGTACATAGTTATTTTCACATTGTCACTCCCATTTAGAATGTGAGCTTCTTGAGGGCAGGGGTTGCCTCTCTTTTTGTCTGTATTGTAACTTCAGTGCTTAGCATAGGGCCTGGCATATAGCAAGTGCTTAATCAGTGTTTGTTGACTTAACTTGTTAACAAGCTACTTCATTAGTTTGTTGTGAAGAAAATGCTTTATGCAGAGGAGAGAAGATGAATTTCAAGTCAGAGGACTGATTCTGCCACTTACTGCTTGTGTGACCTTAAGAACCCTTGACTAGTCTGGATCTCAGTCTCTTTATCTGTGAAGTGAAGGAGTTGGATCAGATGACCTCTGAGGTTCCTCTTCTCTCTATGATCTGATGAACATCAGAGAAATACAAGGGGTTATTAATGTAGAAAGTAAAGATTTTCTTTTGCTTCTAGCCTCTTTTGCTGTTCTATCTATAAGGATGACTTTCTTTTCCTTTTAGATTCCTTTTTTCAGTGAATGGATCACATATTGTGTCATGCTTACTTTACAATTCACACATTGTGAATTATACTATTGGGCTAAATAGCAAAACTGAGAACAATACTAATGTTTCATAACTTCTCATTTATTAGTTCAGGGTATCTGCCAGACGGAATAGTTAAAAGAATACAAATCACTTGCAAAAGCACACTAATATAAAGAAGGTGTCATAAACTAATTGCTACTATATTACTGGCTATAAGAATCAACTCTTTTTCATTAATTTTAGAGCATTTATTGCCACAGTGTTAGGAGTTTTTAGAAAATGGAAACTACAAAAGCGATCTTTGAAAATGCATGCATGCCAAATATTTACCAGTGCATACAATAGGATTTTATATCAGCTTGATCTAGATTGTATTATAAACTGAACCAAAGAAAACTCACTAATTCATACTCATTGTATACCTTAATTGGGCGGGGGTACCCTTAATCCTCAAATTAAAACCTGCCTGTGTATTGTATATTTGTCACACAGTAGGCACTTAATAAATGTTTGTCAAATGTCACCTGTCATCTGTAAATCTGAAGGTGTTGCCTGACTTATAGAACACAGAATGCCAGAGCTAAAAGGAGCCCCTGAATCAGAACATGAGAGAGATTTTAGAGGTCATGTGAAAGGACCTCTTAATTTTATGGAGAAAGGTACCATGACACAAAAAGGTCAAGTGATTTGCTTATGACAGTGCGGGTTTAGGTAAGTAGCAGAGCAAGGATTCAAATTCTTTTGTGGGGCCTAGTCTAAGAAGAATCTTGAGGGTTAAGCCTAGGCCAGAGGAACTTCAGTTAAAGGCTAGATTAGAAAATTAACCCTACCTAGACTGAAATTGAGGAGTGTTCTTTTATATACACATCTGCTGTGTTATTTCTGAATCTTTATATTTTATTTTCCCTTGTAAATAAATATCCTTGCTTAAATCCAATATACCTTTAATGTGGTAAGAAAAAGAAGGAACAGGTGCTGATCCTGGGGTTTCCAAAAGAGATACCAGTAACAAAAAAGAAGGAAAGGTAATTAGGAATTTTTTAAAAATAGTTTTTTATTTTTCCAATTATATGTAAAGACAATTTTTAACATTTTTTTTTTTGGCAGGGCATTGAGGGTTTTGTGACTTGCCCATGGGTCACACAGCTAGTAAGTGTCAAGTGTCTGAGTCTGGATTTGAACTCAGGTCCTCCTGAATCCAGGGCCAGTACTTTTATCCACTGTACCACCTAGTTTCCCCTAACATTCATTTTTATAAGATTTTTGAGTTCCAAATTTTTCTCCCTCTTTTCTTCTCTTTCCTCCCTAAGACAATAAACAATTTGATATGTTATATATGTACAATACTTTAAAACATATTTCCATATTAGTCGTGTTGTGAATGAAGAAAAAAAGAAAAAAGGGAAAAAATTATGAAAAAAAGTGAAACTAATATGCTTTGATCTGCATTCATACTCCATGAGTTCTTTCTCTGGATGAGGATAGCATTTTCCATCATGAGTCTTTTGTACTCATCTTGGATCATTGTATTGCTGAGAAGAGCTAGTCTATCACAATTGATCTTGGCACAATGTTGTTGTTACTGTGTACAGTGTTCTGTTTCTGCTCACTTCACTCAGCATCCGTTCCTGTAAGGAAATGTAAAGAGTTGGGAATAAAAGAAGCCTAGAGCTAGAAGGCTTTGAGTTAAAAGTTGTAGGTTTGATTTCCCTTTACTACTTGGCTCAGGATTCTTTCTCTCTTGAAATCTGTTTCCTCATCTGTATAGTGGAGTAGCAAGACTTTTACTCCTTTGTTCACACGGTGTTTGTGAGGAAAATGTTCTGTATATCATAAGCACTGTATAACTCTGATTTGTTATCATCATGATTACTCTATTATTTTCAGGGATTTGATATGACAAAACTTTGAAACTAAGGAAGTAAAGTAATGGACCAAAAAGCTAAAGGGGGCTCAGTGCCTTGAGGTAGAGACTAAAAATTATGAAGTTGAGAGAAGAATAAAGAATAAAACCCAGGTACCAGGGCAAGGCACTTCACACTGAAGGGGAAGACCTGGGTTGTATTCTTTATAACCCTCTGTCACAGATCATTTGAAGTGTATGCCAATTTTAGCAGTTTTATTTAGCAAAATATTTTAAGTTCCTACTATGTACAAGGTGCTATTGCAGTGATATTCAAGAAACTAAAGTAGAAATAAGAGGCTACAAGTCAAAGGATCCTGTGTTCTGACCCAACTTGGTGGCAGGCTGGCTCTCAAGAGTGGTTGAAGAGGCTAAAGAGACAACATTTTATCACATGTCTGACTAGAAATGGAGGCAGACGTTGCATATATCTATAGTGAGGTATAAAAGCCTCAATGCTGTATGAGTAACCATGAAACACAGAGGAAGAACCTTTGGAGGGTTTTATGATGAGGACCAGAATTTCATCTCAGGAGGAGTAGGCTGCCATTTTGTTTTAAGTAAGTGATGCTGTGCCTTTTATCTCTCTGTAATAGATTTAATCTATTAACTTTCCATACCTGATGACTTCTCCTGTCATTTAATCTGAGAATGTTGTTGTGGTTTATTTGCTTATAATTTTTAAAAAACTTTAGAGAAAAGGCTACAATTCTGTTTTAATACCACTTTAATATATTTAGGGCTTTGTTGCCTTTGTTTTTATAGCAATATAATTTTCAATGGACTAGTTTTACACTGAGATCACAAGTTTTAATTGCATTTTAATGGCTTCTTAATGGCATCTCCATGGATTTCCAGGGAAATCATTTTGCCATCATAACTTTACTTCATAATGGAGAGCAATGGCATCATTACAAGGCCTCCAAAGACCTGTATTTAAAGTATTCATTTATCAATGAATTGTTGACTAAGCTCCCATTCACACCAAGAGCAAATATTCAAACAAGGCTGAATCAGGAAGTAAGCTTCAATACTTCAATAGACCTGTGATTTGTTAAGTGTGCTTTTATAAAAATCACTCCAGCCCACCCCTATCTTTGCCTCTCTAGATGGTTTTAATGAATTGCTTGTGGTCAAGAAAACTTATTACCTGATAGCTTTCATTCTGGTGATGAACCTTTCCAAGCTTTATGTGGACTGGTCTCCAGGTAACAGGTTTACAGTCCACTCTGTGCCCCATTTCCAAGAATGATGCCATGAGGGGATATTGGAAGACTTTAGTAGAGGCAGTAATTCAATATCCCTTATAATATGCATGCATTTAAATTTCTCCTTTGTTTATGGGGTGCTCAGGGAGAAGAAATAAAATGCTACCTTAAAAACATTAAATAAGTGTCTAATTGGATCATATTTCTATGTGGTTGCCTCCTCCCAATCATTCCATTATAAGGCCCTCTCTCACAATCCAGAAATACAGCTAACAAAAAAATCAACACATATAGCATTCTAGATGTGTGCCTCATTTTGTACCTCTAGCCTAATAGCAACTTGATGAGAACAGGCCAGCTTCTCCAAGCTGTTCATTGGAGTCATGAATAGTCATTACACTGACCAGAGCTTTGAGGTCTTTCAGGATTGTTTTTCCTTTCATTATTGTGACCATTGAATACATTTTTTCTTTTGATTCTGCTTCTTTCTATCTATATCAGTTTCAGAAAAGGTCTCCTCAAGTTTCCTGGAGTTTTTACTAATTCATTCTTTTTTATAGTACAACAATATTCCCTCAATTCTTTCTTTCTTTCTTTCTTTCTTTCTTTCTTTTTTTTTTTGGTAAGGCAGTGAGGGTTAAGTGACTTGCCCAGGGTCACACAACTAGTAAGTGTCAAGTGTCTGAGGCCGGATTTGAACTCAGGTCCTCCTGAATCCAGGGCCAGTGCTCTATCCACTGTACCACCTAGCTGCCCCACCTCACATTCTTATACCATAGTTTCTTTAGTTATTCTTCAATTGTAGTTATTTATTACCACAAAAAGTGTTGCTGTAAATATCATTAATATTATACATGAATGACCTTTCCCTATACTCTATAACTCTATAGTATTTACAACTTCATGATATTAGTATAGTTTTTTTTTTTAATTTTTGCAGGGCAATGAGGGTTAAATGACTTGCCTAGGGTCACACAGCTAGTTAAGTGTCAAGAGTCTGAGGCTGGATTTGAACTCAGGTCCTCCTGAATCCAAGGCCAGTGCTTTATCCACTGTGCCACCTAGCTGCCCCTCCATGATATTAGTATGAATTTACAACTTCAGATTTCCTCTCTGAGTTATTAAGTTTAGAAGTTCAGTTTTCCTGCTAATCACTGTTCTATTCTTGTGTCATGGAAATATGTCATCTTTGAAGGATTGAGTTAGATGCCCAGGAATCTGGTCTGTTATCTCTGTAACACTGAATACCCTTCAAGAAAGTCTGCTCTAGTGTCCCTGTGACACTAACTGGCCATTAAGGTGGATAGTACTGTGGCGAGTAAAACTATATGCGTGTTCGCCTTATTTCTGTTTGGGAAAATTAGCTGGGGTTCCTAATATATTTGTTACTTATAAATTAGAAGCTTTTGCACCAGTTTTGGGCATCAAGTATTAGTAAACAGAGAACACTTGGCTCAGAAAGTTAAGAAGCCTATTTACCCTAGAGAAGAGATAAGAACTCAGCTTTGCCTGCTTCTTCCTCCAAGACTTCTGCCACCAAGAGCACCTCCTAGAGAGTCTGACTGATAGTAACTGTGTGTGGAAGCTTTTTATGGGTCCGGAGGAGAGGCGGTCCTTACATACTGCTTCAAGCTAATTGGCTAGCATCAACCAAATCCATTGGTTTACAGGACTTGAGGGTGGTCTCATGTTGAGGTTAGAGTTCACAC
This sequence comes from Dromiciops gliroides, assembly GCF_019393635.1. Taxonomy (NCBI): domain Eukaryota; kingdom Metazoa; phylum Chordata; class Mammalia; order Microbiotheria; family Microbiotheriidae; genus Dromiciops; species Dromiciops gliroides. Next base: position 296,246,093 of record NC_057862.1, on the reverse strand, counting down.
TCTCTGAGAATATACCCTCTTGAAGGCTAGGCAGGTGTGGTTTTAATTGAATTAACTTTAAGCGAGTTAATCAGCAAAGTCAGTCAATCTAATCTTAACGCAGTCAATCTCCTCAAGCTGGGACCCTTTGGAATTCCCCAAACCCTATTATTTTCTCACACTACCAATAAGCTTCCATATCGACAAAATGGAAGGGGGAGTTATTGCTAGCCCAGAATTCCTAATTTCCAGACAATTATATTGTTTTCTCATTTATGATGTGGCAGTTTTGTAACTAATCCTATTCTTTTCCCTATCTGTGATATTGCCTTCTAGTATTTGGATGATCTTCCTTTTGTCTATAAAAAGGATCTATTAACTTTCATTCAGAGCTAATGACCCCTATTCTTGGTAATTGCTAGCTTTACCAATACAATTGAACATGCTCAGAACTCTGTACCTCAGTTTACCTTAATTTCAATTGTAACAAAATCATGGGCCCATTAAAGTATAGAAATATGTGAGGGTACTGCTCCTGTCCTCAGGGAGTTTACTATTTAGTAAGCTCTAAGCTTCTCTATAAGAACTGATGAAGGCAGTTCTTGACTTCGCTACAGTTCTTGCATATGCTCTCTTCTTTCCTCAGACACTGCCACCACCATAGTGCCAGGCCCTCATTACCTCACCCTTGAACTACTGCAGTATCTGATTGGTCTTCTTGCCTCAGGCTCCTTTGGTGTCAGAGAGTGTTTTTGCCTTTCTTTGTGTTTCCATTCTTGCACAATGGCTAGTATATGGTAAATGTTTATAGTATCTGACTGTTGACTTAATTGTGATATAATAAATAACTCAAATTTATAGAGCATTTTAAGATCTAAAAACCCATAGGGTACTTGAAAGCTCTGTCCTGGGGCATACTCTTTCATGGTGATCTCATTAGCTCCTCTTATCATCTCAATGCACATAAGTCCAAGAGCATATGTCCAGTTCTAGTCTCTTCTGAACTCATCCCATATCAACAATTTCTTATTGGATATTTTGAATTAGATGTCCCTTAGGAATCACAAACTTAACATGTTCAAAAGAGAATTCCACTTTCCTTTTAAGCCCTCTTCTTTTTTGGATATTCCTATTATTGTATTGTGTTGTGTTGTATTGTATTGGACACTACCATCATTCTAGTCACTCAAGTTTACAACCCAAGAATCATCCTTGACTCCTAATTCTTACTCACTCCACATATCCATCAGTTGCCAAACCTTAACTTTTCTACTTCTACAACATTTCTTGCAATAGCTGTCTTGGAGTAAATCTCCTCACATTCCAGTCCATTCTCTACATAGCCAACAAATGGTTTTCCAAAAGTGCAAGTCTGACCATGTTACCTACTCTACTCGATAAGCTCTAATGCCTCTCCTTATTACTTCTAGGATCAAATATTTAAGCAACAACAAGAAGAAACTTTCTTTGGCATTTAAAACTCTTTACAAGGTAGCCCTTTCCCTCTTTCCACTCTTCTGACACATTACTCCCCTCTATGAACTCTGTGGTCCAATCCTCCTTCCCTACTTGCCATTCTCCATACACAATGGTCCATCTTCTGTCTCTGTTCCTTTTCATTGGCTGTCCATCATGCCTCAAATGCACTTTTTCCTCACCTCTGACTTCTGGAATCCCTTGTTTCCCTTTAAGGATTAGCCCAAGATTCGCCTTCTTTGGTGATGTTGTTCAGTTGTTTCAGTCATGATACCATTTGGAGTTTTTCTCGGCAAAGATAATGGTGTGGTTTGTCATTTCTCTCTCTATCTCATTTTACAGAAGAGGAAAAGGAGACAAATAGAGTTAAGTGGCTTGCCTAAGGTCACACAGCATGTAAGTGTCTGACGCTAGATTTGAACTCAGGAAGATGAGTCTTCCTGACTTCAGGCTTGGCACTCTACTGCACCACCTACATGAAACCTTTCTTGGTTTCCACTAAGTTGTGCCCTCCCTCTTGAAAGTGCTTTAATTCTGTATTCTGCATATGTTTATTGTATATGTTATGCTGTAGACATTGTCTGCACCTAACACATAATAGGCATTTAAAAGAGGCTTATTGATTGGTTGAAAACTAATCTCAGATATTAAAGAGGATCAAGAAGTCAAGCTTCTTCACAAAAAACACTAAAGAGAAGAAAAAGAGTTTAAAGACACTCCAGAAGATAAATGTCAACCAAAACTTAACACAAACCAGTCAAAGAGTTCCAGTACTATAAAAAGTACTATAGAAAAACTGATACTAAAAGCAATGGAAATGAAAAAAGAAACAGCAGAAGGTATCTCAAGAGATATCCTAAAACAAATAAATGTCACATTTGAAGAATTAAACAAGTTTTGGCTCTGGTGAGAAAAATCACAAGATCAAATAAAAGAAAGGCTTGAGGAAAATAGGAAATCAGTCTTTGGAATGAAAAGATGCTACGTTTCTTAAATATTTAAATGGAGTTTTACTTATTTTGTACATTTCTTATGATTATCAAATTTATGGGGAGAACTTTGACATAGTTCTTGGCTTGTCATCAGGAAGGCCTAGATTCAGATGTCCTCCCTGGCATTTGTTAACTACATGAGGCTGGGTGAGTCACTTGTATCTCAAGCAATTCCCTAGGACATGACTTGTCTCCTGAGGCATAGGTGGATCACCAAGACCACAAATCCTTCTTGTATTCTTGTAAAATGTTAAGGAAAGAACAATTTTTAAAATTTACAAAGTGTTTGTTTCACAATCCAGTGAAGTTTAAAGCATATATTACTCCATTTTATAGATGACAAAATTTAGACTCAGAGATGTTGTTACTTATAACATCATACCATTGCCTTTCCTGGAAGAGATTTGAACAAGGGTTAGTAGCTTTACCTTGGAGGCAGAATTTAACCCAGGTCTCCTGACTCAAAGGCCAGGGTTCCTACAAGATCCTTATCTTTCCTGCTTCATTTTGCTATTTGTTACTACACAGCTCCAACTGTATCATCACACTTGCTCAGAGTTGAATAAGGCATGTTAAAGAGAAGAAGGGAAGAGCTGGAACAAATACATATGTCTGCCAAGCTGTTCAGGAATCCACAAGATAAATGCTTTTGATGTATGGCTCTACCAAGTCCCAAAGGGAGATGATGTATAGTCCCTCCTGCTTAGTTCTCTCCCTCTACTCGTATGTTACTGTTTCTGCCTGAGGCAGAAAAGAAATGGTAAAAATGGAGGAAGAGGAAATTACAGACTCACTTCTGTCATAGCAAAACCAAAACTATAATAGGGGCTTTAAAACTGGGGTTTGTGAACTTTTAAAAATATTTCAATAAAGTTTGTAATCCTATATATTTTATTTTATACATTTAAGATATTATTCTAAGAAGGGTTCCATTGGCTTCACCAGATTACCAAAGGGGTCCATGACACTCAAAATGTATGAACCCCTGAACTAGAGAGTAGGGAATCCCATCAAGTGGTACTTCCCTGATTCTATGGCAAATGTACTCTCTCATTCTCTTAGTCCCCAGTACTGAGTTGCTATCTACTCATTTAAACCTGTCCTTCTTTCTTTTAGTGCTGTCCTGCTTTTAATTCGTGTCTTTTTTTCATTCTGAGTTTAAACACCTAAACAAGAGCATTTTCATAAATATGTCAGAACAGAAAAAGATGCCATATGAAGCCATGAATCTCCATGTCATATCACTTACTTTTTAAAAACAGCATGTAATATATTTACATGTTACTTTCAAAAACTGTCCTGCTTATCAGTGCTTCTTTCTAATCTTTCTGTTCTCTTTTGTACTTTTTAAATATTTCATTGGTCCTTTTTTTTCCCATTGCTATTTGCTACTCTTTCTCCCTGTCCCCCATGCCCCACCCATTAGCTAAGAGAAAGGAAGGAAAATACTTATAGCCAATAAGCATAGTCTAGTAAAGCAAACCCACACAGAGGCCATGTCCAAAAAATGTATGTCTTGTGTCTATCTCTTTTGTGTTAGGAGATGGGTAATGAGCTTTGTCATGGGTCCTTTGGAGATATGGTGGGTTATTGCTTTGATCAGAATTCTTAGTCTTTCAAAGTTGTTTTTCTTTACAATATTATGGCCCTTCCATAACTTGTTATCCTAATACTGCTTTCACAAGACTCTCTGATATTGTTTCTTTTGTCATTACTTAAAGTGAAATAATAATCCATTACATCTATATTCCACAATTTTTTCAGACATTCCCCAGTTCTCTAAGAGGCAATCTAAGACAGTCCCTTACTTAGATTCTTCTTCTTTGATGTTCTTCCCCCCCACCCCTTTTTAGTTCCACTTTTAGTTTTGTTTGTTTTGCTTGTGACTATTCCCTCTCTGGGGGAAAATATTTCCCTTTAACCCTGACTCCCAAATCACCTTTTGCTTCTTTCTCTGTTGTGTTTGATATATTTCTATATCATACCATATGTGTGTGTATATTCAACCTTCTTTTGTCTTTTACAAATAGATTATGCCTACGCCTTCTACCCCTTCCTCTATTTTCATATATTTTTACACATATCTCAGTCATGAAAAATAACTATCCATCTCACCTTCCTCCTCTCTTCATTAATGTATTCTTCCTTTTACCCTCCCTTCTCTTTTCCTTCTACAACCCTCAGAACATACACAATCCATTCCTAGAACCTCTACTTTTCTTATTTATCTCCCATTATAACATTTGAAGACATTATAGATATGAAAAAATGTTTTATTTCCCCTAGTTGAATGTTAGCATTACATCATCATTCAGCTCCTTTCACTTTTTTTTTTTGCAAAAACTTATCTTGGATTGTATTTCTAAGTTTCTACTCAGCTCTTGTATTTTTATTGGAGATACTTGAAAGGTCTCCATTCCATTAAAAATCCATTTCTCCCCTGTAGGATTATATTCAGCTTGTTAGATAAATTATTCTTGGTCACAAACCCACCTCTTTTGCTTTTTAGAATGTTGCATTCCAAGATCTCCTTTGTTTTTTTGTAGTTGCTAGCAAATCTTGTGTGATCCTGACTGGTACTCAGATGCTTGAACTGTTTCTTTTTTAATACTTATAGTGTTTTTATTTGACTTGAGAGCTCTGGATTTTTGTTAGGACATTCCTAATTGTTTTTTCCTTTTAGGGTTCTTTTCAGTAGGTGATCAGTGGATTCTTTTTTATCTTTTTATATATATAATTTTGCCTTCTAGTTCAAATAGATCTAGGTAGCTTACTTTTATCATATATGTATATATATACACACACATACATACATATATACATATACATTTACACATGCATACATATATATGTGTGTGTATATAGACACACATACATATACACTTCGCTTTTTTATCATGGTTTTCAGGGAGTTCAATGATTCTTTAATTATCTTTCCTTGATCTCGTTTTAAGGTCATTTGCTTTTTATATCATATCTTACATTTTCTTTTATTTTACAATTTTTAAAAAAGTTCTTTTCTGATATTTCTTGCTTATATCATGTCCTTGATTTTTGTTAAAGGAGTCTACTTCTTGGGTAAAGTTTATAACTTTCTTTTCTCTTTCTAGTTCTTACCTTCTACACTTTTATTTCATTTTTATCACTTGCTTCATTTCTTCTAGACATTCATGTAGCCCTTTGGAACATCCATTTTTTCCTCTTTGATTCTCTATTTTTTGTTTTGAGTCAGATTTAGAATGATTTAAAAAATACTTGTTGGTATTTAATTTTATTTACTCAATCCTCCAGCTTTAGTTCCTGAATTTGGACTTTGTGCTAGGACCAAGCTCCTCCCTTTGCTTTTGGGTAGGGTGGTGATCCCTACTTGACTTAACCCTGACTTCTCTGGGGTTTTGAACTGACCTCAAGGTCAGTGTTAATAGCCAGTTCTATGAAAAAAATGTACACAGGACAAATCTTTAGTTTTAATTAATAGAGCCACAAACAGAAATAGGGAAGTTTAGAGGAGGAGTAGGTTGTCAAAGGGGTTGAGGAAAGAAAGATTTAGACAGATGGAAGAGAGTGGAAGATAAATGATCAAAAAAGCAAGCTCCCAGAAAAGAGTGAGGCAGATGGAATTAAGGACCCAAGTTATGCAGTTGGCTACTGCTTTCTTTTTTCTTTTCTTTTTTTTTTTTTTTTTGGCTGGGCATTGAGGGTTAAGTGACTTGCCCAGGGTCACACAGCTAGTAAGTGTCAAGTGTCTGAGGCCAGATTTGAACTCAGGTCCTCCAGAATCCAAGGCTGGTGCTCTATCCACTGCGCCACCTAGCTGCCCCTGGCTACTGCTTTCTCAAAGACCTCAGGGTCACTTCCCAGGGGTAGACACCACCCCCAGGTCTTTGAGGTTCAGAATGTTGATTTTCAAGGTCTTCCCTGTCATCTCATGGCAGAGTGTTAGGGACCTCAGAGCCCCAAAGCCTGATCTGTCTGGGTCTCATTGTAGCATTGTGCTTGTGGCTGCCTGCTGCCCCCCTCGCCCCCTTGGTGTACCCCTTCGGCCTTCATGACCATCCTGGGCCTTTTTCAGGGGACCCTCTGCTTTTGCTGTTTCTGGACAGAGAGCATTAATAGGTTGTATGTATTCCATCTCTGGTAACACTGGCCTCTGCTTTTCTTGAGAGACCCCCTTTCCTGAAGCTCATATGCTTCAGTTTGATTTTATGGGTCAGTTTTTGGGTTGAAGATGTAATTTACTATGGTTTCTAATTAGATTTCTTGTTCATTATTTGGTCTGGGATGAACTTCAGGGCTTTGCTGGAGTAAGTGTTAAGGAAATATGTTGCCTGCCTCCTGTTCATGTGGTCATCTTGGAAAGAAATCTTCCTCCTCATTCCCTATCCCCACTCGAACTCTGGTACCTGCTTTCAGTCTTTCAGCCCCATTTAGTATAGCCTTTGCCTTTCCTAGTCTGCCTTCTTCTATCTTCCCCTTCTACTGGGTCCTTGGAAACCTGTGTTTAACATACATTAACATCTTATAATTCTTTTTTCATTTTTTCCTTATTCTTGTATTTAGTGAAAATTTGTTGCTTCTGGAAGATCTTGTATCCTTGGCCACCTTTCCCAGTGCTGAATGTCTCTTCTCTCATAGCCCCTTTCTCTGTCCCAACACTTCATAGTTAGGAATAGGCATAGGCATGCTCCTTACTTCTCATTGTCATTTGCAGACTCTCCTCCTGCTATCATTACTCAGCAACCTGTTCCTTTGAGATTCATTCTGTCTTTATCACCCAGTCAAGATTCTTGTTTTTGCCACCTAGCTCCTTCTTCCTGCTTTCTTAAAGGGTTCAGTACCTGGCTTACAGTTTTCTCCATTCCATCCTCATCTTTGCCCAATATTTTGGGACTTTTTTGTACATGTTTTGTTCAAAATATTATCACTCTTTTCCTTACTCCCTTCCCAGTTTGTCAGCCTTTTCAACACCCATGACCCATATTTTCAGTCTTCCTCAGTTACTGTCTGGAATGACTTTAGTTGCCTCCATCACTCATACCTGCTAACTCCAATTTTCTGAACTATGAAATACTCTTCTGATCATAATTTCCTGTCCTATTTCTCCTTTAGGCTCACTATGAACCTCAAGCCTTCTGTTCCTCCATGTTCTCCCAAGCCAGCACCTACTTTTTCTTTTCATGGGCCCTAGAATCTAGTTTCACAATACACTATTCACTACCCTTGTAACCCTTGCCCCTTTGTCTTATCACTACTCGAAACCCAACCCTGGATACTTCCATCATCCGCCTTGCTTTTTCCTCCTCCTATGCTGTTGAATGGAGGAAGTCACATAGCCATGCCAACTGGATCTACTACAAATTTGTAATCTAAGATCAAATGAGCTTTCAGTGCTTGAGGAAATTCTTTTGTTCTTGCCTCACTTTCTTTTTTAGGTTACTCCTTAAGACCCCAAATATTGCCTTCTTCCCTTTCCCTCTAAACAAGAAGATATTTTCCTTCTTTATTAAGAAAAACCAAGGCCTTCCTCTTTAAGTTTCCACTTCTCTGCACCTCCAAAATACCTATGCATTCTCTTCTCTTCTATTATCTTTTTGCAAGGTCTTTGAGGAAGCAGTAGTCTTTTTCTCTGCCAAAAGTCAACTGGGTAAATTGGGTGCTTGATCTCATCTGCCTCTTTTTGGGGAGCTTGCCTTTTTTTTTTTTTTTTAGTGAGGCAATTGGTATTAAGTGACTTGCCCAGGGTCACACAGCTAGTCAGTGTTAAGTGTCTGAGGCCGGATTTGAACTCAGGTACTCTTGACTCCAAGGCCAGTGCTCTATCCACTGCTCCATCTAGCTGCCCCAGAGCTTGCCTTTTTTGATCATTTCTCTTCCTCTCTCTTTCATTTTCCCAATCTCTTTCCTTCTCAACCTCTTTGCCAACCCACTTCTCTAAATTTCCTTATTTCTGTTGAAGCCTCTATTAACCTTCCATTACCCAGCTTTAATTCATTCTTGACTCTTTCTTTTCTCCAAACCATCCATCATATCCAATCATTTGCCAAGTCTTCTTGCTTTTACCTCTACAACAATTCTCTTTCATTCATTTTCTCTCCACCACTCTTTCTTTAATTCAAGCTCTTGTCACCTCTTCCCTATATTATTATAATAGCCTCCTAATTTATCTTTTTAATTTAAATTCCTGCTTTCTCCAATTTATCTTCCACAAAGTTGACAGAATAATCTTTCTAAGATATGGCTATATCACTTCCCCCTTCAAAAATAATCAATGACTCCCTTTTTCTATAGGATAAAATGCAAACTCCTAAACTCAACATTTAAAGCCCTACATGATCTGGCTCCTACCTACTTTTCTAGATGTTTCATATTATTCCCCTTTGTAAACTTTAAATTCCAACCAAACTGGATACTGGTTGTTCCTCAAATTTGACATTCTATATTTTTTGCCTTTATACAAACTTCACCCCTTTCTCCTTACCCCACTCCCCCTTCTCAGAATATTTAATTTCATTCAAGTATCACTTCAGAGGTAGCTTCTTTGCTGAAGCTTTTCCTTATACCTTAGTTTGATAATCTTTTTTCTCTTCAAATTACTTTATATTTCCTTACATGCAAGGATGTGCTGGTAAATGTTCAATAGCCATTTCTATAAAAAATGTACACAGGACATGCATTTAATTTCAATTTGCATTATTAACATTTTCTCCATCACTTTCTTAAGTATAGATGATCAACAAAAGTAGGCATCAAGTCCTGATTTCTAGTTTATCAATATCCAAGGTGTAAATGTTCAGATTGACAATTTAACCCTAGGCTCTGGCCAGCTGATTTGAGTTAGTTCTAGCATCTCTCTGGTACAGATATTCTCCTAGGAGAAAGTATATTCTTTGAAGACAGGAAATGTTTTGTTTTTATCTTTGTATGCTTGGCAGTTAGGACAAAATGTTATACTTAATAAACGGTCAACAAATATTTGGTTTTGAAGGGTAGGGGGTGTGTTTACATAGCAGAAGGGTGTTTTCCATTGCTTCAAAGATCTATAATTTCTTCTGTGTTTTTAATTATTCCACTGGTGCTAATCTTAAAGCCTCTGTAACTCAGAGTTGCTATTGCTGAAAATCCATTATTTTGTGTCCAGCTTGTTGATGAGTTGGAATAGACCTTTGAAAAATTCAAGCCTTGTCAGGTTGGTAATACCTGTCAGATATTGAGCTGTCCTGGGATAACTCATAACTCAGATTTGCTTCCATATCACAAGAGGCCTTAGAGTTATTATTAATCAGAATTCCAAGGCCTTCAGAATTGTTAGTTTTTACAGTATTATTGTTACATTACAAATTATTCTCTTGGTTCTGCTCATTTCTTTTTTTCTTTTTCTTTTCTTTTTTTTTGGTGAGGCAATTGGGGTTAAGTGACTTGCCCAGGGTCACACAGCTAGTGTCAAGTGTCTGAGGCTGTATTTGAACTCAGGTACTCCTGAATCCAGGGCTGGTGCTTTATCCACTGCGCCACCCAGCCGCCCCTGGTTCTGCTCATTTCAATATGCATCAGTCATACATGTCTTCCTGTTTCTCTGAAATAAATTTTTTTCATAATTGTTTATTGTATAATAGTGTTCTATTTTATTCATGTGCTATAATTTGTCCAGCCATTTCCTAGTTGATGGATACCCCATTAGTTTCCAGTTTTTTGCCACTATTAATAAAAGCTGTTATAAATGTTTTTTGAACATTTAGGACTTTTTCTTCTTTCTTTAATCTTTTTGCGATATAGGCTTATTAGTGATATCTGGTTTTTTTGTTGTTGTTGTTTCAAAACCATTTCGTTTTTTTTCTTCTGTGAAGATTTGCTTTGCAACCTCTTCAAAAATTCAAAATATATTTAAAGGAAATATTGTCATTGAATGTAAAAATGTGCTTGTTTACAGTGTGGTGGCAGTGAAAAGAGCACTGACTTAAAGAGGAGGGTGACCTGCATTATATTTTTAACTTTGCCATTTAGAGTCATAGCTTTTTGAAGGAGGAGACAGGCCCTACAAATCTGACTTGAAGCAGAAATGATGTCATCCACTTAGCAGGAATATTGTACAGATTACAGAGTCATAGAGTTTTAGAGTTGAGAGAGACCTTATACATCATCTTTTTTTTTTTTTTTGTGGGGCAATGATGGTTACATGACTTGCCCAAGGTCATATAGTGTCTGAGGTCAGATTTGAACTCAGGTCCTCCTGAATCCAGGGCTGGTGCTTTATCCACTGTGCCATCTAGCTGCCCCTACATCATCTGTTCTAATTCTTTCATTTGATACATAAGGAAATAGGTGGGGTAAAAGTAAAGTGATGTCTGGGGTGATACTGGAGTCATCAGCAGAATTGGACCTGGAACCCAAGTCACTTTGCCTGTATAAGCCTCAATTTCCTTACCCATTATATTGGAATAGAATGTCAGGTGAAATAACATGCAAAAAATACTTCAATGAAAGCTTAAATGATTGGGCTGAAAGGGCACTTGAAGAGTCTATGTTCCCCTTATTTTATACTATCGCTAACTTTCTATATATTTATAACTCCATAGTTATATCTATATAGTGTAAATATCTAGATATATTTTTACTTTATGTTCACAAAAATCTACATTTTCACATTAATCTTGCAAGGTGAAGTGCTATTATTCTAATTTCACAGATGAGGAAACTGAGGCTCTGAAGTGTTATGACTTGCCTAAGATCATGCAGCTTAGGGGTGGATCCACACCTTCTGATTCTAAGCTGAGTGTACTTAGCAGTATCTGCTGTACTTCTCAAGTAAAGGTGGCATTGCTGTTATTATAACATAAAATGCATAGGCTTCAAATGGATTTGAGTTTTTAGTTTAGGTCTTTTGTGCTTCCTACATTCTCCAGATTATGAATAAGTTTATCTTTAGACCGGAGAGAGCTCATTAGGTATTTGCATTTCCTCAAGCAGATGGCCACCGACAAAATGTATAAGGTATGCTAATTAAGGACATATTGTGAATAGAGATCAGAATGAATGCAATGAGAAATTTTCCTTCAAAAAGTTGAAGTGTTTCTCAACAAGTTAAAACAGAAAATGGATATTGTCAGTAGTCAATAAACATTTATTAAGGGCTTACATTGTGCTAAGCAGGGTGGATACAAATACAAATACAAATTCAAGGAGTTTACTTTGTAATGGTGTGAGACAACGTACAAAAGGAAGCTGAAAAGTTGGGGGAAATGTGAGGGGGAGGTCATGATAGAGATAGAGAGTTCCAGAGAAGTCCAAAGACAATGTAGCTCGTGGGAAATAGAGGGAAAAACTGGGCTTCTTTAAAGTGAGGCTCTCTAGCCCATGGTGCTGCTCTCCAGAAGGTACTGAAAACAATTTATTAACTAGCTTCTAATCTGTGAACTTCTGGCTGGCTGGCTATCTGTAAAACTATAGCTGGTAAAGCTATAGCTGACTCTTAGCTGCCTAAGCCAGTCTGTAAGGGCTATTTAAAAAACAACCCCAACTGCTTCTCCCAGACTGATAAGCAAAATCCTTTTTTTCAATTACACAAAACAGGGTTTATTTATGAGAATAAACTTAGAGGTAAATGCACTTTTGACACAAATAAAATTAGATGTAAACAGCTGGAAAAATATTAATTGTTCATGGGTTGGCTGAGTGAATATAATAAAAATAATAATTCTACCTAAATTAATTTACTTATTCAGTGCCATACCAATCAAACTACCAAAAATAATTTTATAGAGCTAGAAAAAAGAATAAAATTCATCTGGAAGAACAAAAGGTCAAGAATATCAAGGGAATTAATGAAAAAAATGCAAAGGAAGGTGGCCTAGCCATACCAGATCTAAAACTATATTATAAAACAGCAATCATCGAACTATTTGGTATGGGATAAGAAATAGAATGTTGGATCAGTGGAATAGGTTATACACACAAGACACAGTAGTAAATGACTAGTAATCTATGGTTTGATAAACCTAAAGACTCCAACTTCTGGGATAAGAACTCATTATTTGACAAAAATTGTTGGGAAAACTGGAAAATAGTATGGCAGAAACTAGGCATAGACCAACACCTTATACCATATACAAAAATAAAATCAAAATAGGTACATGTTTTAGACATAAAGGATGATACTATATAGGCAAATTAGGAGAGAAAGGAATAGTTTACCTGTCATTTCTATGAAGAGGGGAAGAATTTATGAGAAAACAAGAGATAGAGAACATTATGAAATACAGAATGGATAAGTTTGATTACATCAAACTTAAAAGTTTTTGCACAAACAAAACCAATGCAACCAAGATTAGAAGGAAATCAGAAAGTTAGGAAATAATTTTTACAGCCAATATTTCTGATAAAGGCCTCATTTCTAAAATATATGGAGAACTGAATCAAATTTATAAGAATGCAAGTCATTCTCCAATTGAGAAATGGTCAAAGGATATGAACAGGCTATCTACAGCCATATGAAAAAAATGTTCTGTAAGGAATTAATTGTGATTTGGGGTTTTCATAACCTTATCTTTGCTTTATTATGGTCAGACTGAAAAAAATGTAAGCTTAAAAGTCTAAGAGAAGATGGGTGTGTACTTTGAGAGATAATTGAGGTCAGAGGAACTCTGACCACAGGGAATATTTATTTTTTTATCTATCTATCTATCTATTTATTTATTTTTGGCTTTTTAATGTAAATAAAATACATAAATACATTTAAAACCCCAGAGTTACACAACAGAACACACATATATTTTATATATACATATGTACAGGACATTGCAAATAGAAGGGGGAGACAGCCACCCTGACCCTGTCCAGGGCAGATGTGCTAAGGCAGCAGCAGCTGGGCCTCTGCAGTAGCTTCTGGAGGGAAGTGAGGAGCAGGCTGGAGATGAGTTTGAGAGCAAAGAGCCCAACAGTGCTTTCCTGGCTGACCTTTTACCCCTCTTCCAGGCAGACCACCATGCTTAGTGTTTTGGTGGAGCTGGTAGATTACACCTGAAATCTGGAGGATGCCGTGGGAAGGGGCCAGAGGGCTCTGCTCCCAGCACGTTGGCCTGGGGCTGCTCAGGCAGAGTCCCGGCCAGCTAAGTGCCGTGTCACAGAGAATATTTATTGAAACTAAGTAACTAATAGCTCCTCTAATAGCTTCCCCACTCCCACATGGGTCTGGCCAGATTATAATGGGGACAGCCCATGTGGGTTTGCTGAGCCAATTGGAGACTCAGCATGGCTAAGAATCGCCCCTTCCTTTCTGGTGGGAGAGTCAGTTAGTTACAGTTAGAGGGAGTTAGAGGAAAGGCAGTTAGGGAGTTTTTTTCTGAGGAGAGTGTTCTGAGAGAGACAGAGAAGGAAGGCAGGGACAGTTAGAGACGCTGCTGGCGTTTTGACCGTTGGACAAAAACAGAAGAGACTACACAACTAATTCTCCGTAGAGCTACAGATTTCGGGTATTGGTGAATTTGTGTTTTTTTGGAGCTAGCTGGGCTGGAGGCAGGTTCGGGTGCCTGGGGCCTTTTTACCCCAGAGATTTATACATTGTTTCTAGTTCTATTAATCTCACTTGTGTGATTCAGATATTGTTTTAAATTTGTTCCCATTAATAAACCTGTTTTGTTTTTAAAAGAGGCTGTTTCTTTTCTTACCCCAATACTACAGCAAGCCATCCAATTAACTCTTCCCATACTAAATTTGGCCCTTACAGTTCTAAATCACTATTGATTAGAGAAATGCAAATTAAAACAATTCTGAGGCACCATCTTACACCTATAAGATTGGCTAATATGACAAAAAAGGAAAATGATAAATGTTGGAGAAGATGTGGGAAAATTGGAACATCGCGATGTTGCTGGAGTTGTCAACTGATCCAATCATGCTGGAGAGTGTAATGATTGGAATGATGCCACCTGCTGGAGACTTACTGTAGAAAAGCTCCGCCATGAAGTGAAGGTCTTTGAGGGCAAGACCAGGAGTCTTTTCTTTGGCGTCAGGAAGTGATGTCTGCTTGTGGGAGGAAGAAGGGAGGAGCCTGGTGCTCTGACTGGGGCTCTTTCCTGGGGTCTCTGGTGGAAAGAGGGCTAGAAATGTGCTCTCCCTTTAATAGATAGATGAATGTAGGTCTTTCTCTCTCTCTTTACCAAATTCTTATTCTCCTTAATAAATGCTTAAAAGCCTAACTCATGCTAAAGCTTATAATTTATTGGCGACCACTCATTAGATATTTTAGACAGACTAGCTAGAATTTTAGCTCTTAACAAGAGCAATTTGGAACTAAGCCTAAAGGGCAATACCACTGCTAGGTCTGTATTCCAAAGAGATCATAAAAAAGGGAAAAGGCCCCACACATACAAAAATATTTATAGCAGCTCTTTTTGTGGTGGCAAAGAACTGGAAATTGGGGGTATGCCTAACAATTAGGGAATGACTAAACAAGTTGCAGTATTTGAATGTGATGGAATACTATTGTGGTGTAAGAAACAATGAGCTGGTGGATTTTAGAAAAACCTGGAAAGCCTTACATGAACTGATGCTGAATGAAGTAAGCAGAAGCAGGAGAATATTTGTATACTGTAACAGCAACATTGTGTGATGATCAGCTATGATAGACTTAGCTCTTCTCAGCAATACAATGATCTAAGACAATTCCAAAAGACTTATGATGGAAAATGTTCTCTGCATCTAGAAAAAGAACTATGGCATATGAATGCAGATCAAAGCATATGATGTTCACTTTATTTGTTGTTGTTATTTTTTCTTTCTTATGTTTTTTCTCTTCTGTTCAGATTCTTCTTTAATGACATATGAAAATATAACATCTATATAATCAATATCTGATTGCTTGCTGTCTTAGGGAAGGGAGAGGAAAGGGAGAGAGGGAGAAAAATTTGAAATTCAAAATCTTACAAAAATGAATTTTGAAAACAGTCTTTACATGTAACTGGAAAATAAAATAAAATGTTAACAAAAAAAGATAATTATCCACAGTTCTTTTGTTGATCTTCATATGATGTAGACTTATGGCTCTTCATGATCCTCGTTGGCCTCCTTTGTACAATTGCCAGACTATCAATGTTTTCCTAAACTGTTGTGGGGGAGAAAACAAACTCAAACAACTAATTCTCTATGTTTTATCCAAAATTTGCATGAGATAGTTTATTAGTATATAAGTATTTCTGCTTGGAGAGAGGTTCAGATGAACAGATTCCAGTTACTAATTCACTGTCTGACCTAAGCAACTTACAGCTTATATTCTATGGAAAGCATGAAACATGACAAAATTCCACAGCATTTTTTTAAAAAAGGATGCATAGTTTAGGATTTTGATTAATCAAATGGAATAGAAATGATGTTAATGCCAGACACTCTAGGTAGAAAGATCTTCTTGAAACCAGTTACTCCCTCTGTAACTTAATTCCTTTCAATCTGGTCAAAGGTGAACAAAGATAATAATTTGTGAAGCTAACATTTGTGTAATGCTTTGCACATATCTTATTTGATTCTCACAGCAAGCCTATGAGACAGGTACTATTATTATCCTCATTTCACTAAGGACACTGAGTCTGAAAGACGTTAAGAGACTTTCTTAGATTCACATAGCTAGTGAGTGTTTGAAGCAGGATGTGAAACATTTTCACTCTTAGTTTGATCACAATAAATAAGACAAGCTGAAATTTATTAAGTTCAAGAAAGATTTATTAGGTCATTCAAGTGATACCAGAAACTTTAGATGTCATTATTATTTCTTAATTTTTATAGAATTTACTTTTCAGTAATTTTTCAGTTGTGTATGAGTTTTCATAACCCCATTTGGCATTTTCTTGGCAAAGATACTGGAGTGGTTTGCCATTTCCTTCTCCAACTCATTTTATAAATGAGTCAAACAGGGTTAAGTGACTTGCCCAGGGTCTCACAACTAGTAAATGTCTGAAGCCAGATTTGAACTCAGGAAGATGTTTTCTTGATTTCAGGCCCCACACTCTATCTACTGTACCACCTTGCTGCCCTTTTTATAACATAGCTAAGGCCTTAGCGTGATATGTGTACACATTGTTTTGTACATAACTGAACATAGTTATATGGAATAACAGTATTACAGGTGTCTAACTAGGGACAAATGCAGTGATACTATCATGTAGTTTCCAGAAGTATCTTTTTAAAAGATTAATTTCTCATATATTTATATGTATATATATGCATATATGCATATCTATGAATATCTATATATATGTGTATATATATATATATGTGTGTGTGTATATGTTTGTGTGTGTGTGTGTGGGTATAGTTCATTGTTCATCTTTA
Organism: Dromiciops gliroides; assembly: GCF_019393635.1. NCBI lineage: Eukaryota > Metazoa > Chordata > Mammalia > Microbiotheria > Microbiotheriidae > Dromiciops > Dromiciops gliroides. The sequence goes on along the minus strand of NC_057862.1, from coordinate 296,229,330 downwards.
GTGACTGTTTAAGGTAAAAATACTAATGGACCAGCTCTGTAGATTGGTGTTTTTTTTTTTTTTTTTAGTGAGGCAATTGGGGTTAAGTGACTTGCCCAGGGTCACACAGCTAGTAAGTGTTAAGTGTCTGAGGCCGGATTTGAACTCAGGTACTCCTGACTCCAGGGCTGGTGCTCTATCCACTGCGCCATCTAGCTGCCCCTCTGTAGATTGTTTGTAGCAAATGTATATCATAATATAGACATTAGACATTCTTCACCCATGTAGTTGTGTCTGTGTGTATTCCTAAAATGAGCTTTTTGTAGTAAATTTGGAACTTGTTTAAGAGGCTCTGCAATATTCTGTTGTTTAATGGAGTGAGCAGTGTCACCTACCTCTAGGAGCATCTGGAAGACCTTGTCATCTTTAGGGGATCTCTCTTTGAGTTACACTCTGTACTGGACACCTTCTTTTGATGATCTATATTTCCCTGTTTTTGCCTCCTTTGATGTTAATCAAAGGGCTATTGAACAGTTATGTCTGTTTTCATCATGAAGCAATATCATTTTAGCATATGTGTTGGAGAATTACTTTTCAGGTGGCAAGTTGCTCTACTGAAGGAAATGCTGCATTATAATCAGCAAACAATAAATGCAGTGGAATCTTGTCTTGAATGCACCTTCCATTCAGTTATTTGATATAGAATATTATTTGGGGAAGCCTGCTGAATGATGCTTATGAAACTCCAATCCACAGGGCTGTTAGGAGGATCAAATGATATAATGTATGTAAAAATGCTTTGCACACCTTAAAGCCATATATAAATGTCAGCTATTACTATTGTTATCATCTTGTGAAGTTAATTAGGCTCACAGGATTTAGAGGTGAAAGAAACCTTAAATGTCACCTAGGAAACCAAGGTTTAGAGGAGTACAGTGACTTGCCCAAGGTCCCAAGGGTAATAGCTAATATTTGGTCATCTACAAAGAGTGTTACCAGGATTTCCAATTCAAAATAAAACTAGTTGAAATGGTAGGTGGTGTGAGGTCTTGAGAATCTAATGTAAACGTACCTTTGCATAGCAGAAGGCAAGAGGAACAAGTATTGAGCTGCTAATTTCTCATGGGGAGGAAGTATTTAGGTGCATAAATAATAATGCAAAAAATCACAATTATTTAAGGAGAATGGAGAGTAGTTGGTATTTCCAGGAGATTTGAGACTGGCCTTTGTGCAGCATTGGTTTATCACTGAAGAGAGGAACCAACCCAAAGAAGCCCTGTTGTGTGGGGATGGGAATAGCTGCATGTAGGTGGGAAATCCTGTCTTCCTTTTCCTGTGTATTTTGTATGCTTTGCTGGTATAATTTTTCCTTGGGAAGGCAGGGGGATTGTGATATTCAATTAAATTTAATTGAGGAAAAATATTAAGTGCCTTCTATGTCCTAGGCATTGTGCTAAGTGCTAGGGATACAGACAGATGCAAGAGACAGTCCCTGCCCTCAAGGAGCTTACTTACTTAGAGAGGAAACAACATGCAAATAAATATATATATCTAAAACAAGTTATATACCAGGTAAATAGGAAATAATTAAGATTAATAATTAATAATTAAGCATTGGGATTAAGAGATTAGAGTAAGCTTCCTGTAGAAGGGGGGATTTTGGTGGGGACTTAAAAGGAAGACAGAAAGTCAGTTGTTTCCACTGAGAAGGGAGAGCATTCAAGGCATGGGGAATGGCCAGAGAAAATGCCTGGAGACTGCACTGAGGAGTATGATGTACTGCTGGCTGGCCTGGTACCTGCCTCGAAATAGGGGGCCAATTCCCCCAAATGAAAAGGCAAATGAGAGATGATCTTCACTGTATAAACTGTACAGGTGACTGACCAGTGGGAGTAATTGGATGAGCAGGTGGTCAGGAAATGTAATTTTAGGTTCTCAGCCTGATCTTCATGATCTCTCTGACTTTGGACAAGTCATTCACCTCTCAGAGGCTCAGCTTCCTCATGTGTAAAATGCTGACAGTTGTCCACTACCTACCTTGAGAGAAATGTGAGGAAACCTTTTACAAACTTGAAGCTGCTGTATAAAGGTGTGCGAGTATCTGAGGCTCTGTCTTCTTCCAGGGTATTTGGTAGCCCTGGATGTTAATAGCCACAAGATTAAAAAAAACTGTGACATGGTCTTTGGGCAAATTGAATTTCAGTAGAGCTAAAATATGGCCTGGGAGCTAGAAATAGATCCTTAATAGTGTTTCTTTGTTTCCCTGAAAATGAAATAAATTTGATTTTATTGTGTTGATATTATATGCGAATAAATTATGTCAGGCATATATTATTTTTAAAATTCACGTGGAAAAATTGACATGTGTTTGTCTTGAAAAAGAGAAATAATATTTTCCTAGCTGGTGTCTGAATCTTTGGATAAAGAATAGGTTTTTATTTTGCAGAGTTTGAAAAATTTAATTAATTATTTTAATGATTTGTTAACAGGAATAGAATTCAAAAACATGATTTCCTTCTTCAATTTCACAATGATGCCTTTATGTATGAAATCATGGTTAAATCAGCAAAGTATTTTCCTCTTGAATACTTTTTTGCTTGAGAATTTGAAAGCACATGTTCTTTACAATAACAAAATAGATGAAACAGCTGATGGCACAATGAATAGAACCTTGGGCCTCTAGTTTGGAGACTTAAGATCAAATCCAATTTCAGATACTGACTAGCTGTGTGACCCTGGGGAAGTCATTTAACCTCTGTTTTCTCAGTCTCTTCATGTGTGAAATGGGGATAATAATATGTCCCAGGGTTGTTGAGAGGATAAAATGAGATAAGTTCTTATGACAGTGCTTGACCTGTAGTAAGCACTATATAAAAATTACCTATTATTGTTGTTACAAATATTTTGTATATGGGACTTTCTTCTTATCTGTATACCTCCTTGGCATATATGCCTAATAATGCAATCTCTGGGTCAAAAGGTATGGATATTTTAGTAATTTTATTTATATATATTACATATACATATAATATATACACACATTATATATGTGTATACACATACATATGTATGTACACACATAAATATAAATAAATGAATGAATAAATGAGCAAATAAATAAACATAAATGAAAGAAACAAAGAAAGAATGAATGAATGAATGAATGAATGAAATTCCAAGTTGCTTTACAAAATGCTGTTACTAATTCACAGCTCTGCTATAGCTAGTGTGCCTGTCTTTTCACAGCCCTATCAACACTGACTCAAGGAGGCAGTTATACTCCAAGGTATTTATCTGGGGGAGCTCTTGTTCTGATCTAATAAAGGCCCATATCATTTACCATCCTCCTGGCACACACTTCCCAGTCCCACTTTGAGTCTTCAATTATTGTGCCTGTATCTTGTAAATACTCCTTCCAGTCATTCAGATTGCATCTATTCCATGCCCTGCCATCATTTTGTGGCACTCTTGTGTGTGTTTCCCCCTAAATCCTTCATGGGTGTTCACTCAACTATGATAGTGATAATAACTCACATTGATACAACTCCCTATGTTTTACCACTTTGCTTTAAAATAACCCTTTGAGGCAGGGTGGGGTAGCTTATGTCTGGGCCCGGATTTGGGCTCAGAGCCTCCTGGGTCCAGGGCTGGTGGTTTGTCCTCTGTGTCACCTAGCTGCCCCATGATGACATCTTTAAAATAAAGTTAAGGGGTAAGAGGAATGCAATGGAAGAAAGGGAAAGGGAGAGGTGGGAGGTGGTAAAAGTAGCTCAAATAAAAGAAACAAGAAAAAGCTTATGGAGTGGTGGGGAAGATGGGGAAGGAGTAAGGGAGTGAGTGAGCCTTACCCTCATCAGAATTGGCTCAAAGAAGGAATAACATACACACTCAAGTGGGTATAGTAATATATTTTGCCCTGAGGGAAAGTGGGAGGGGAAGGGGCTAAGGGGAGGAGAGGCGAAGGAAGGGAGGGCAATTTGGGGCTGGGGGCAGTAAAAACCAAAACACTTTGAGGAGGATAGGGTGAAAGAAGATAGAAAATAGAGTAAATATCAAGGGGAGGGAATAGGATAGAGGGTAATACAGTTAGCAATAGTAACTGTGAAAGAAATGATGAGCAGGATGCTATCAGAAGGACTTATGAAAAATGCAAACCATAAACAGAGAAAGAACTGATAGTATTTGAATACAGATTGAAGTATTATTTTATTTGTTAGTTCCTCTTTTTAAAGTTATTTTTCCTTTTTTCTTTTTTTCTTTTTTTTCCATTTTCTTTTACAACCTGACTAATATGAAGATGTTTTGCATGACTGAACATGTATTATATTGAATTGCTTGATTTCTTAGGGAAGGTTTAGGAGAGAGGGAGGAAGAAAATTTAGAACACAAAGTTTTAAAAAATCACTGTGCAAAAAATTTGGGGTTTTTTACATGTAACTTGTGGATAACTATAAATAATCCATCTTTAAAAAATAGCCCTGTGAAATAGAAAGTGTAGGATTTATAAGCATTTTACAGATGAGGAAACTAAGGTTGACTGGTCCAAGGTTACAAGTTCTTTCATTTATATCTCATTGCTTCTTAACTCTTTGTATTACTGAATTATTTTTAGTATAATCCCTTATCCAGTCTTATTGTGTGTGTGTTGTTTTGTATTTTTTATTTTTACCCTCAATTACATGTAAAAACAATTTTTAGCATTCTTTTTAAAACTTTGAGTTCCAAATCCTCTCCCTTCTACTTTCTCCTCAACCCCCTCATTGAGAAGGCAAGCAGTTCTATATAGGTTATACATGTGTAGTCATGCAAAACACATTTCCATAGTAGTCATATTGTGAAAGAAAACATAGACCAAAAAAAAAAAAAAACTTCAAGAAAAAAAAAGGAAAAAAAAAGTGTGCTTCAGCCTGTGTTCAGATGCCACTAGTTCTTTCTCTGGGGAAGGATAGCATTTTTCATTATAAGTCCTTCAGAATTGTCTTAGATCATTATATTGCTAAGAATAGCTAAGTCATTTGCAGCTTGTAATCTTCCAATATTCCTCTTACTTTGTACACAGCACATTTCACTTTGCATCAGCTTATGTAAGTCTTTCCAGGTTTTACTGAGAGCATTTTGCTTATCATTTCTTGTAGCTCAATAGTATTCCATCACAGCCACATACTACAATTTGTTCAGCCATTCCCCTATTGTGGACATCCCCTCAATTTCTCATTCTTTGCCACCAGAAAAGAGCCACTCTAAATATTTTTGTACATATAGATACTTTTACTTTTTGTTTTTTAATATCTTTTTGGACACACACCTAAGTAGTGGTATTGCTACGTCAAATGGTAGGCATGGTTTTATAGTTCTTTGGGCATAGTTCCAAATTGCTTTACAGAATGGTTCAATCAGTTCACAACTCCACCCACAGTGCATTAATGTCTCATTTTCCCCATATCCTCTCCAACATTTGTCATTTTCCTTTTCTGTTCTATTAGTGGATCTAATAGGTATGAGGTAGTACCTCAGAATTGTTTTAGTTTTCATTTCTCCAATCAGTAGTGATTTTTTTTTGGGGGGGGTGAAGCAATTGGGGTTAAGTGACTTGCCGAGGGTCACACAGCTAGTAAGTGTCAAATGTCTGAGGCCGGATTTGAACTCAGGTCCTCCTGACTCCAGGACCAGTGCTCTATCCAACTGTGCCACCTAGCTGCCCCGAATCAGTAGTGATTTAGAGCATTTTTTTTTTCATATGGCTACAGATAGCTTTGTTTACTTCATCTGAAAACTGTCTATATCTTTTGATAATTTATCAATTGGGGAATGCTCTTATTTCTATAAATTTGACTCATTTGAGAAATGAGGCCTTTTTCAGAGAAACTTGCTTCAAAATGCTTTTTCACAGTCACAATTACTAACTGTAAGTCTTATTTCTAAAAAACTAATTATATTGTCTCCTAGTTTCATCATGCTTAGGAATGGAGTCTTATATTGGAGCCTTAATGTTGTTTTCCTAAGGAATGCACAATCCTTTGGAAGTTCTATTTATTCTTAGATGTTACCCGGAAATGTCTTTTGCTTGTTTTTTTCCTCAGCTACCTAACTTCCATTAAGGTCCTTCTTTAATGTTTTATCATGGTAAAGAGGTGATCTTGGATTCTTCAAGGTTATATCAATAGAATATAAACACTTCCAGGTCCCATTAAACTAGAAAGACTTTGAACCTGGTTGCAGGCATCCATCATTTTCAGGTCAGCATAGCTAAGTACAAAGAAGTGCATCATGAAAAGGCTGGCCAATGGGTGATGAAAGTTTGGGGAACCACAGCTCTTAGGAAAGCTGCTGAAGAATGGAGGGGTTGGAAATTAGAAGGTCATTCTCAATCAAGGTCCTTAGGACACAGTGCTCTGTTAAAAGATTATAGGATTTAGAAATAGCTTTTGGTGGGGCTAATTTCTGAATAGAAGACTGACTTGAAATTAATTATTTTTGATAGTTCTCACTTTTCTTTTGGAGGGGATTATTTTATTAGTTTGTTGTCACATTAACTAATTCTTCCCTCTCTGGAAATAATCCCAACCTCTGGCACAAGAAAACCATCCCTAGGGCATTGTAAGAATCTTTTAGATTGTGTATAACCTGTTGCTGATGGTTTGTTTCCAGCTCACATTTAGACTGCCCAAATCCCCAGACACCATGAAGTTCTCTGCCTTGGCAGCCTTTTGAAGCCTTTTAAAGAAAACCTTGCCAGGTTTTGCTGGCATGTTGACATGGGGCACCAGTCTCTAGCCAATAGAGGAAGGGCAAAAAGCATTTTGTGTTGAGGTAGGGAAAAGGAACCAGAAATTATTGAGTTGTAAATGGCCCCCTAGTGCATAGCCTTTAGCCATGAGTCCTCTTCTGTTACCACTTCACAAGGAGCCAATGAACATTTTTTACATCCTAGTAGGTTTGAAATCTTGTCCTGTTTTTTATTTTGGTACAGGGTCAAAATAGCATCTGGGCATACATCTTAGGTTAAAATTATTCATGAGATAGTTATTAAAATTTATTATTTATGAATGAGTGATGCATTGGGAACTCACCAACTACATTTATCCAACGGAGAGGCAGCTGGAAGAATGTGTGACTATCAGGTGATAGATCAGATATTGCATGTAGAGTGGGATTATGCTCCTGGGATATCTTTAATGGCAAAAGCAATTGACTTTTTCAATTCACCCTAAAATGATTAGAGAAACTGCTGATGAATTTCCTCTTAGGTACCCAGACTGTTGGGTCCCAGCCAGAGGAACTGATAGTTCCAGTGATTAGGAGAGTTGTTAAGCCCAGAGGGAGAAAATTGGAGGGGGGGGGGATTAGGGAGAGAGGGGAAAAGAGAAAATAGTAAAAAGAAAGGTAACAGAGTATGTAATAGAAATCACAAAGGATAGAGAATCAGATGCCCTGGCATTTAAATCCCAGCCTCTTCTGACATAGTTTAATATGTCATGCTTAATATGTTTCATAATAATCTGTTTAATGAATGTTTATTGATCAGTTGGTGGATTACTTATTTTGGGACTAAGTAGCAAAGGACCTTAGAGATAATTAATACTCCTCTGTTGTTTTATATATGAGGAAACTGTGACCCAGGGACATTTGGTGACATATATAGGGTCACACACATAGTAAATTGGAGAGCCGAATTTTGAACCAGTCAGGTTTTCGACTCCAAATTTTAAACCCTTTTCTCTGTAACATATTCTTTTAGTCTTCCTCACTTGTAAAACGAGGATAATAATTACTCACTTGTGTTACCTGACCTTTAGGGTTGTCATGAAGAAAGTGCTTATTTATAAACCTTAAAGTGCTATAGAAATGTGAATTATTATTATTGTTATTACTTCTATAATAATAATAAATAATAAATGACAGAGCACAGTCTGCACAATGATGCAGAATAACTACAATGCTGTTCCAGAGCCAGAGTGGGGAGTTTCTGGAGGCACATCATTCTAGAGGGAAAGACAGCAGTGATGAAATAGAAAATGGGACAAAGTTGTGGGAGGCAGGAGAGAGAGATTACCAGGTCAGAAATGCAGTAGGTAGAAGCAGTACTGGCAAATAAGGATTTTTCTCTGGAATGGTGACTGCCCAGGTCAGTGCCCTTTGATGGCACTGTTTTGTTCACCATGCCCCTTTCTGAGTTACCATGGTACCACTGTGGGCCCCAAGCCTGTCATATCTTTCCCCTCTCCAGTCCATCCTCTATGTAGCTATCAAAATGATCTTTCTTAAGCTCAGTTTTGACTTTGTCACCCCTCTCCAACTCCCTCAATAAATTACAGTGGTTCCCTATCCCCTCCAGGACCAAATATAAAATTTTCTATTTGGCATTCAAAGTTCCTTATTATCTGTCTCACACAGTCTTTCCAGTATTTTTACACTTTACATTCCCTTTCCCTCTCCAACTTGCACTCTTCAATCCAGTGACTGGCTTCCCTGCTGTTCTTCAAACGACATGCTCCATCACTGGGTTCTGGGCATTTTCATTGGCTGACCCCAGACCTTTATCCCTCCTTATTTCTGCCTCCTTCCTTCCTTCCTTCCTTCCTTCCTTCCTTCCTTCCTTCCTTCCTTCCTTCCTTCCTTCCTTCCTTCCTTCCTTCCTTCCTTCCTTCCTTCCTTCCTTCCTTCCTTCCTTCCTTCCTTCCTTCCTTCCTTCCTTTCTCTTTCTCTCTCTCTCTTTCTCTTTCTTTCCCTCCCTCCCTCCCTTCTTTCCTTCCTTTTTAGAGTTTATTTAGAATTTTATTTTTCCCCAATTACATGTAAAAACAATTTTTAATGTCTATTTTTAAAACTTTGTGCTCCAAATTCTCTTCCTTCCTTCCTCCCCCCGCCTTAAGAACACAAGCAGCTCAATATATATTATATATGTGTTGTTATGTAAAACATTTCCATATTAGTCAGGTTGTGGAATAAAACAGACAAAAAAACTCAAGAAAAATAAACTAAAAAAATTATGTTTCTATTTTCAGACACCATCAGTTCTTTCTCTGGAGATAGATCACATTTTTCATTATAAGTCCTTCAGAGTTGGCTTGGATCATTTTATTGCTGAACTGTCACTCACAGCTGATCATCTTACAATATTACTGTTACTTTGTATATAGTATATTTCACTTTGCATCAGCTCACATAAGTCTTTCCAGGTTTTTCTGAGAGTAGCCTATTCATTACTTCTTATAGTACAATAGTGTTCCATCATAATCTCATCCCACAATTTGTTCACCTTTGCTTCTTTCCAGTCCCAGCTAGAAATCACCCAAAAGGGTTCTATGGGAAGCCTTTCCTATTTCCTCTAAATCCTAATTTCTTCCCTCTGTTTTTCCAATTTATTCTGTATCATTGTTTGTACATAGTTATCTCCCTAACTAGACTCTGAACTTCTTAAGAATAAGAACTCTTTTACTTTTCTTTGTATCACTAGCACTTAGAACATGTGTCTGACTCATAACTGTTGAACATAACTGTTCAATAAATGTTATTTACTGAGAAAGTGTTCTATAAAAACAATAAATAGGTTTTTATTTATTTCTTGCACAAATGTTTCTAGCATCTCTTCTTATGACATTTTTATTTATTAACCACTTTTATTACAGGATCCATACACTTGAAATGATACGCTGTGGAAGTAGGATCTTTGTTACTTTGCTACTCAGAATACTTAGGCACCAGAACTATGGCAATATTACATGTGTAGCTCAAGGATAGTTGATAGATCTTGTTGGAAATCACTGTCCCAGCATCCAGCTTTAGCAGTAGTCAGTACTATCTGATTGTTTAATGGAAGATAACCTTGGAATCTTGATTGAGAATGATCCTCCTGGGACCACCAGGTAAGTCTATGAGTCATTTGATATAGGGAGAAAGGAAAGGTCATTATTGCTATACCTTCTTTTGGCTCAATGTAAAGGAAAACTTGATATAATCACAATTTCCAGCACAGGCTGCTTCATGGGAATTCCCTGATCAAAGGTATCAAGTACAAGGGCTGGTACCTCAGTAAGGCCTCAGAAAACTCACTAAAATATAATCAAGAAACTTTTGACAAAATAAACAAAAATACAGTACATCACAGGGAATGTTAATTTGTGGTTTTCTAAGTTAGGATGCCTCAGTTTATCACCACTGGTCTAGATGACTACTTGTTGAGAATTTCTTGTGAATAGGGGGCAGCTAGGTGGCATAGTGGATAAAGCACTGGCCCTGGATTCAGGAGGAGCTGAGTTCAAATCCGGCCTCAGACACTTGACACTTACTAGCTGTGTGACCCTGGGCAAGTCACTTAACCCTCATTGCCCTACCAAAAATAAAACAAAAAACAAAAACAAATAATAGAGAATGTCTTGTGAATGAATGAATAAGTGAATGAGTGAAAAACCATTTACTAAGGACTTCCTATGGGCAAAACATGGGGCTACAAATAGAAAAGCAAGGGAGTCCTTGTTCATAAGGAGTTTGTATTTTCTTGGGGGAATAGCACAGTTGGGAGGTTTGAGCTACATGGCAGATAGTAAAGCTGGTGGTTCTTGGGGTGACAGGAAGATAGATGATAATGTATTTTCTTTAATATAATTTCCATTGATAAAACCCAATCTGTTTCTGATGTTGAACCATTTGACAGTGCCCAATGACTTTAATGGAAGGAGCTTTCTTTTTTAGTTCTTTAGTAGCTGTGGCTGCCTTATAGCTGGGGCTATAGTTACTTAGGGGAAATTGCCAGATTGGGTTTGCACATATTGAGTTTGCCTTCCCTTCCCTCTGCAATTGAAAAAAAGAAAAAGAAAACCATTATAATAAATATGCATAGTCAAGCAAAACAAATTCTCACACTGCCTATGTTCAAAAATGTAGATATCTCATTCTGTACTGTGACTCTATCACCTCTGTTAGGAGATGGGTAGCCAGCTTCATCATCAGCTCTGATTTCAGACCATGTTTTTGGTTCATATTATTCACTGTTCTTCCAGCTAGCAATTACATTTCTACTTTTTTTATCACATGACTTGTTGCACAGGATTAACCAGATATGTCTCAGCTATTATTAATTTTAGAAACAGGGTATCTGGTTCACCATCTTTTCTATGGCTTAATTGTGTTGTAATTGTATTTACTTTCCCACATTGATCCCTATTTTACATGAAGTATCATTTTCACCCTTAATTTTTTCCATGTTCACTCCCATTTTTTCCTATCCTCATCCACATGTCATGGAGCCAGTAGTGGAAATGGAAATTTATAGGAATTATTGCAGTGACCAAAACTGTGTATAAATGTAAGGCAGATCAAATATAGATGAGCATCTAGACCCTCCCCACAGGTAGGTCCTCATGCCTTCTTTTTCACCTTCAATTCATGGCATCCTTGGTTTTCTTCAGACTCAAATTCTGACATCCCTTTCTCCATCAAACTTTTCTTGATCCTCATAACTCCTAGGTCTCTCTTTCCCACAACTACCTTGTATTTATTTTGTACAGATTATGTGTGTCTTTATATGTGTACAGGTTGTACTTCCATTTCAATATGAACTTTTGTGATGATAGGGACTATCATATTTTTTATCTTGAGTACTTGTCACATTGTATTAGTACACAGTAAGCACTTAATAAATGCTGTTCATTAGAGCACATCCAAAAGAATTTAAATGTGGGCCTTGTGATATATAGAGTGTCTTTCTTCTGGCCCCTAGGAGAGTGGGCATTAGGTTATTCGAATTATATTGGTAGCAACACTTTATAAAGAACCAGCTTGTAAGATGTGGAGGGATTATGAACTGTATTGGTGGAGATGTGACTCACTTGAAAGAAATCATGGTACATGGTGTGTGGGTCAAATTTAATATATGAAGAGTTAATTGGGTGGCTTGCCTAAATATTGGGGTCCCGGAGATAATGAGGGACCTCTAGGTTTAAAGCTCCCTCCCCTCAGAAACTGCCTTTTTAGATATTTCTCCCAGGCCAATAAGAAAGAAGCTTTACAGCCTCTGTTCCACAGATGTTTTATTAGGGAGAATCAAGTAAACAGCAAAGGTGAAATTAATAAAATCAAAGACAAGGAAATAGGGAAAAGGAAATACAGTTTATCCTCCTAGCTCTAACCTAAGTCTATTCAAAAGAGCAGAGTACCTTACCACCTGGAGCTTGTAGCTTCAATGGAAAGTACAACTTACAACCAGGCTTGAAAGACTCTGCTGCTTCTCCTTCTGCTCGAGCCATTGGAAGGGAGGAAAAGGAAAGAAGAGAGAGAGCTCCAGAAGAGGCTCAGCCACCCCTCAGTGAGCATCCAATTTCCCTCCCCCAAAAGGGGAGGTCCTTCAAAAACTGCCTGTGGAGAGAGGCTTCTTCTGACCTCAGTAGCATATGTAACTTCAGGGCGGGCCAGGTCTGGCCCCTCCCAAATGAGTCAGCTGAATCCTAATAATTTTACCACACTTGCTATTTTATAAACTTATGCTCGTGGTAGAGGAGTAATGGGACCTGGTGAATAGATATCCTTGGAGTTGGGAAAAAACTGTGTTCAAGCTCTTGCTTCTGATTACATACTGATTCTTGACTCTGGGCTAGTCACCTGACCTTTCTTTGTCCCTGGAAACTGTCTAAAACTGTAAGTTGTAGAGCAAGGGCTGATATGCATTGCTAGAGAGACTTTTGGTACTAGACATTTACTAATGCCAATGAGACCACTCATGTCTCTTGCCCCACTCCCATTCCCTTCCAAAAAGATTTGTGGGATAAAATAGCTTTATGCGTTTGTGTGAAAGAAGATATATTCTTCTTGTTTTCCTTAAGACACACTTTCTTCTTCCTAACCACAAAAAGCAAATTCATATACTGGTAGATGTTAACATATGTACTACCTTCTGTGCCACACCAACTGAAGAATTCATCAAATTTGATTTATCATTCCAAGACTATTTCTTTTTGTAGGTGATAGAAATGATTAGAAACCCTAAGGAGGGACAAGATTAGATTCTCTTGTCTTAAGAGATGCTGCTATAATAATAATAATAATAATAATAATAATAATAATAATAATAATAATAATAATAATAATAACAATAATAACAATAATAATAACAACAACTTGTGACATTTATAACTCATTTTAAGGTTTGCAAGGGGCTTTAAATTATGTTGTCTCATTTGATTCTCACAATATCTTGGGAGGTAGGTGCTATTATTATCTCACTTTCAAAGATGAGGAAACTAAGGCTGAGAGTTTGAGTCATATTTTCCTGATTCCGAGTCCAACTCTGTATCTACTAATCCACCTCCCTGCCTCCAGCACCTGTTAGCAAGTGTTCTCTTGAGAGATGAAGGAGAACTTTCCTCAAAGTAGTGAACACCTGGAGTTGGAATCTTTCCAAAGATATAGATTGACCACTCCTTTAAAAAACTTGCCTTGTGCACTGAGAGGTTGAGTGACATGTCCATGGGATGTATCTGAAAAAGGACTGAACCCAGGCCTTTCTGACCCCTATTCTAGGCCCGCTACCCACTATCCCACTTTACCTCTTGTAGCAATGAATAATTTAATTAAAATTTAAATTATTTCCTCAGCTGCTATTGTTTTCTTGGCTGTCTATAGGAACCATTGATAGTACTTCCTCAGTCCTGTGGTCTGTTGGCTTCTTTTTCTGCATGGAGCTGAATATTTATGTTGCAGAAGTGTTAATTATTTGGGGCCCATCAGGTCTTAAAGTTCCTTAATTATAGAATTAAGCCAAGCTAATGATAGTGTAATCTGTTCTTTGATTAATTGAGTGAGCTCTTAGCTGGTTTTAAATGAGTGCAGTTGGGAAATATGTGCAACCTTAAATGATTAGCCTATCAATAGAAAAAGACTGTATTAAGTGTGCAGCTTGATCTTGGAGAATCCCATTGCCTTAAAATTCCATGAAATTTTTCTAGCTGAATGAAGCAACACTAAACTGATGAAATTGGATAGTAAAAATCACATCTGACATTTATATAAGGTACTTTCCTTAGAATAATCCGGTGAGGTAGGTAGTAAAAGTATTATTATTCCCATCTCACAGCCAAAGAAATCGAGTTTCAGAAAGGAGTGATTTTTATTCAAGTAGCAACAGAGCTGGGATTCAAATCCAGGTCACTTTATTCCAAGGCTAGTGGTCTTCCTTCTACATTAAACTACATCACAATGAAATGGTAGTCTCAGTGGCCAAGATGGAAAGGAAAAGAGATGCAAATGTATTAAAAATGGAGAGAAAGGAACAACTCTTTACACTTTGACAACTATGATTTCAGTGATGTATGTACTTTCTTCACCGTCATCTTGCAATCCCTCCACATAGTTTCATTCTGTGTTACTCTTATCCACATTTTCCTATATATCTTCCAAAGATAATGTGCCTAACACACTGGAGAAATTATTCTCATTCTTAATAAACATTTATTGATTTTTTTTAGCATCTTGAGAGGTAGTAATATACCACTTGGATATATCTGTGGCATTCATTCTTATTAAGTGACTGACCCATCCACTTTCTGGTTATATTCTTAACAAAGTTTGTTTTTTTCAAGTATCAAACATTTTTCTTCTTCCACCTACCCAAGTGGGGAAAAAAAGGGGAAACCCCCCCCCTGCAATAAATATATAAATAAGTAAAAAAATTCATATATTGGCCATTCCCAAAAATGTGTTTGATTCTCTACTTCCTTTCTGTCAAGAAATGCACAGCAAGAGGGCACAGTGGATAGAGTGTTGGGCCCAGAGTCAGAAAGACCTGAGTTCAAATGTGGCCTCTGACACTTAACTAGCTGGACAAGTCACTTAACCTGTTTGCCTCAGTTTCCTTATCTATAAAATGGGGATAATAATAGCACCTACTTCTCAGGGTTGTCATGAGGATCAAATGAGATCCCTATAATAAAGCACCTAGCACATAATTAGTGCTACATAAATATTAGCTATGATTATTTTCAGCATTCTTCATCATCTATCTCCTGAAATCCTGATAGAGTCTGTTGATCAGAATTCTTATCTTTCAGAATTGTTCCTTTTTACAATGTTGTTATAGTAGAAATCATGTTCTTGGTTCCATTCACTTCATTTTGTATTACTTCCTACAAGTATTCCTAGATTTCATTATTTCTTATAACACAATAATATTCCATTACATTAATATGGTATACTTTGTTTAGCTATTCCCCAACTGAGAGGCATCTTAGTTTAGTTTATTACCACTACAAAAAATGTTGCTATGCTTTTTTTGTTGTTGTTCATACAGGACCTCTTATTTTTTCTTTGATTTCTTTGGTGTATAGACCTAGTAGCAGTATAGCTGGGACAAAGGGTATGCACTTTTTAATAACTTTTGGGGCATGGTTATAAATTGCTTTCCAGAATGGCTTATACCAATCCACAACCCCAACAAAGCTACATCCACGTGCTTGTTTTCTTGCTGCTTCTCCAACATTTACCATTTTCCTTCTTTGTCTACTTTGTCATTCTGGATGGAGTATCAGAGTTGCTTTAATTTGCATTTCTATTTCAGAGCATTTTTTTATATGAATATAGATGTCTTGGTTTCTTACCCAAAGAACTACCTCTTTATATCCTTTGACTATTTATCTATGGGGGAATAACTCTTATTCTTATAAATTTGAATTAGTTTCAAAATGAGCACTTTATTAGAATAACTTACTATAAAGATTTTTGCACCAGATAATTGTTTTCCCTTTAATTCTTAGCTTTGTTGGATTTGTTTGTGCAGAAACCTTACTATTTTACATTATTGAAATTGTTCATTTTATCTTCTGTGATATTTTTATTGTGAACGCTTTTCCTAATCATAGATCTGAAAGGTAATTTTTTTCCCTTGTTCCTCTCATTTGTTTATGATGTGGCATTTATATCTAAGTCATATAGCCATTTGGAGCTTTTATTTTGGTATGTGGTGTAAGATATTGGTCTAAACTTAATTTCTTGCTTGCTGTCCAGTTTCTTAACATTAAAAAAATAGTGCATACTTACCCTAGTAACTGGGGTCTTTGTGCATATTGAACACTGGCTATTAGTTTGTTTGCTTCAGTATATTGGATACTCTGTTGTACTGGCTTACCTCTCTTTTTTAAAACATTACCAAATAGTTTAGATGATTTCTGCTTTGTATTATGGTATGAGATCAGGTACTGCTAGTCCTCTTTACTTCCCACTTGTTTTTTCCCCATTGTTTCCTTTGAGATTATTAACCTTTTGTTCCTCCAGATGAATTTCATTATGATTTTTCTAGTTCTATCTTTTGGTAGTTTCATTGATATGGCACTGAATAAGTAAATGAACAATTTTTAGTGTGTTGGTTCAGTTAGCCATTTAGCAATTAATACTTATCCAAGTATTTAGGCCTGACTTTGTTCTGTTTTTAGTTATATTCATGGAGTTCTTTTCTGTATCTTAGAAAGTAGACACCCAAATATTTCATATATTCTATAGTTATTCTAAATGGGATTTCTTTTTTTTATCCCTTGATGCTCTGTTTTATTGGTAATATAAAGAAATGCTTATAATTTATGTAGATTTATTTTGTATCCTACAACTTTGCTGAAGTTATTAAATTTTTCAAGTACTCATTTGAATATTGGAATTTTTACTAAAGATATTTATTACAAAGCTATTTTCCTATCCAATAACTTCTATATTTTGACACCATCATCCAATTGAAACTATTTTCTTCTAATGATCTTCCAATTATGTCTTTTTTATATTTAAAACAAATTTTAATTGATTTATTTTCTTTTGCATCATTATGTTCCTCCAATATTTCTCTTCTTCCAGAAAGTTATCTTATATAACTAATAGTATTTTTTAAAGATAAAAAAAGAAGAGGAAAATCAGCATAACTAATCAGTACATCAAAAGAATCTGCAAATGTATACAATATGCACACTCGTGAACCTCTCTCCCTCTGCACAGGGGTAGGTTGGCAGTGCTTTCTCGTATCTCTCCTTTCAAAATATGCTTGTTCCTTAAAATTTAGCAGTATTCACTTCTGAATTGTTTACGGTTGTTCTTTTTGTTTATATTGTTGTAGTCATTGTATATATTGTTTTCTTGACTCTGTTCACTTCACCACATCAGTTCATGTAGATCTTTCCCTGCTTGTGTTGATCACATTTGTCATTTCTTACAGCAAAGTAATAATTCATTACATTCATGTACCTCATTATGGTTAGTGATTCACTAATTGATGAACATCTACTTTGTTTTCTTTAGCTATCATAAAAGTACTTATAAATATTTTAGCATGTATGGGGACATCCTTATCAGTGCCCTCATTGAGGTATAAGTCCGGTAATAGAATCTCTGAGTAAAAAGATATGGAAATCTTAGACCCCTTTATTTGCACAATACCATAGGGTTTGAAGGTAGAAAGCTTTCCTAAGTGGTTGTATTAATTCAGAGTTCCGCCAACAATGTGATAGTGTACCATCTTCCCATAACCCCTCTAACATTGACTATTCCCCTCTTTTGTCAACCTAGGGGTTGTTTTGATGTGCATGTCTCATATTATTAATGTTTTGGAACATTTTTTCACATGGTTAATAGTTAGCTTTTCTTTTTTTGAAGGCTGTTTGTTCTTATCCTTTGATACCAATGGTCTCTTAATTCCTTTTCGTAATCCTGATCTTTCTTGACTTCCTTTAGCATTTGATACTCTTGATCATTTCCTCTTTCTGGAGACTTTTAACTTTTCTAGGTTTTCATGACACACAGCTCCCTTTTGGGCCTCCTTCTATTTGACTGTTCCTTTTCAGCTTCCTTTGCTGTTTCTCCATCCATGTCTCACTCCCTGAGAGTGTCCTTTAGCGTTCTGTCCTAGATTCTCTTTCCTTTGATACTGTACTGTCTCAACTGGTGATCACATCAGCTCCTTATGGGTTTAGTTTTCATCTCTATGCAAGTTATTCCCAGGTTTCTATATCTAGCCCCAGTCTCTCTCCTGCTTTTTAGACATCTAAAACTTGACATGCCAGCAGAACTCTATCTTTTCCACAAACTTTCTCTTCTTCCTAGTCATTAGGCTTGCAATCTCAGTCTCATCTTTGACTCCTCACTGTCATTCACTCCACATATCCAATCTGTTGTCAGATCTTGTTATTTTTACCTTTACAATATCTCTACCTTCATCTTCCTCTCATAGGTCCCCTTCTTTCCACACAACCATAACCATAGTCCAGGACATCATCAACTCTCCTCTGGACTTGGCAATGACCTTCTAGCCTGTCTCCTTGTCTCAAGTCTCTCCCTATTCCATTCCATCCTCCACTCACCTGCCAAGGTACATTTTCTAAAGTGTAGATCTGACCACATCAGTCTCCTGCTCAATGAGCTCCAGTGGCTCCCTTACCTTTAGGATCAAATAGAAACTCCCTTGTTTGGCACTTAAAGCCCTTCCAAACCTGGCCCCTTCCTGCCTTCCCAGTCTTCTTACACTTTACTCTTCACTATGTACCCTCGGTTTCTAGCAACACTATGTTTCTAAAAACGTCTTCCTTGCAGTTCTTCAAAGGCAACACTGCATCTCCTATCTTTTCACTCTTTGTCCCCCATGCTTAGAATACTCTACCCTTTTGCCTCTTAATCTCCCGTTTAAGACTCAGCTCAAATCTTACCTGCTCCAGAAAACCTTCCTGGACCTGTTCCCTCCCTCCTCTCAATTGCTAATGCTTTTCATTTTTCCCTACTGACTTCTATCTACCCTATGTATCTTGTATCTACTTAATTGATTACATGTTTATCTGTCATTAGACTTTAAGTTCCTTAAGGGCAGGGGTAGTGTTTTTTACTTTTTCTGTATCCCTGGACTTAACATAGTACATGGTACACAGTCAAATCCTTAAAAAATTCTAGTCTTGACTTGATGTCTCCTTCTTCAAATTTTCTTAGAGTATTTTGTCTTCTTCTTTCCTTTTCTCTCATCATTCTCTCTTTATCATAGTTTTTTTAACTTTTAACTTTAATATTTTATTTTCCCCCAAATTACATATAAAAACAATATTTAACATTTGTTTTTTAAATTTTTAAGTTCCAAATTCTCTCTCACATTCCTTTCTTTCCTTTCCCTTCATTAAGAAGGCAAGCAATTTGATGTAGGTTATATATGTGTAGTCATGTAAAACATTTCCATATTAGTCAATATCATAGTTATCTGTGTGTATATTTTATGCCCGAATGGAATTATAATCTTCTTGAAGGCAGGGACTGCATGCTTTTTTCCTTTTTGTCTTCCTAGCACCAAGCACATGATACTGTACCTAGTAGACACCTTTAATGATTGTTCAATTGAATTGAATAACATCGTGACAATTGTAACTTATAAATATGAAAATTGAGACTTTTGTTCTTTTGTTAATGTTGAGAGGCTCATATGGTGAAATATTTTAGTTCTCTTTTACTTGTGGGTCAAGGAAATCTACCACAGGGAAACAAACATGAAATAAACCCTCTTCAAATGTCTGTTGAATGAAATAAAAGCCAGGTGACTAGAGAGAAGCCAGATTACCCAGACCTTTGTTCCTATACTAGTCTCGGTTCCCACTGCTCCTACTCTAGCCCATACAGACTTTTATCACTCTACATTAGATGTGAGTTCTTTCCCCCTTCTCTATGCTTCATAACCTCCCTGTCTCCTTACTTCTCTTTGGTCTCAAAGGAAAAGTTACTCTTCTTCTTTAAAGTCACTCTTTACCTGTCTCTTTCTTTAAAGTTACTCTTTACCCATGTCTGTAATTCCGTATCCTCTGAGACTTTGTTTTATCAATTATCTCTCCTTGTTCATGAATCTTAAGATACCTCCTCTATGTCATCTCTTTCCCCTGAGTCTACAACTATGTATCATCTTCTTAACCTTAAAACAAAACAACAAAACCTTTACTTTGATCCCAGCTCCTTCTCAATTCATCATCCTATCTTTTTCCTTGCCTTCACTACCAGACTCCTAGAAAGAATTGTCTACTCACTGCCTCCAATTTCATACCACTTGATGCAATCTGGCATTTTTTCCTATTGCTTTATTCTTTTCAAGCTCATGAAATTTGGAGTTGAAAGCAAGCCTAATGAAAATCTAGTTTGAACCCCTCCAAACCCATCCCCTGATATAGAAATGAAGGCTTATTAAAAGTTTACATAGGTAATAAATAACAGATTTGAACCTAGGTCTTCTGACTCCATGCGATCTCAGATTGAGAGCTGGAAGGCATTTCAGAGGGCATCTAGTCCAGATACTTCATTTTTATTTCTTTTTGTGTGTATGTGTGTGTGGGGGGGGCAATAAGGGTTAAGTGACTTGCCCAGGGTCACACAGCTAGTAAGTGTGAAATGTCTGAGGTCTGATTTGAACTCAGGTCCTCTTGAATCCAGGGCCAGTGCTTTATCCACTGTGCCACCTAGCTGCCCCCCAGATACTTCATTTTAAAATGAGAAAAACTAAAACTGAGTGAGAGAGGTGGCAGCCTTGCCAAAGTCACACAGGGATTGTAAGAGGCAGAACTGAGTTTCAGACCCAAGGTCAGAACCTCTAATTCCAAATCCTGGAGTCTACCTCATGTCCTACCTTCTAGATGAAAGCTTCCTTGATTATGCCCATCCTTATTGCTTTTCCTATTGAACCTATGTAGTACTTAATATGTATACACAATTTGGTATCTTAAATTATACTAATATTGCTTCCCACTTGTCCTGAGTATGCTACCCATTAATAGATACGTGTAGAAGAAAAAAGGGTCATATGTAAAAGTTTGTTCTACTGAGTTCCCAAAGAAAAATGGGCGTTTACACCAAGCAGACATGTTTATTGCTTATCTATAAGTTAATTTGTATTATCAACTATCATAGATATATATTTTACAAGGCAAAGAATGCCATGACTTGCAAGCCAAAGAATATCATAATAAATATGCTGTCTAAAAATACTCAATGAAATGATGAAATCCACCAACAGTTATGACTTTTATGGTTACTTTTGAGTTTGTGAATTTTTCCTATAGAAAGTTTATTTCATTTTAGACCCAATTAGAAAGACATCATAGTGGAGTAGAAAGAAGACTCAACTTGGAATCAGAAGAGCTGAGCTCATGTCCTAGTTCTGCCTGCCACTTCTTGACTGTTTCCTCATGTGTGAAAAAAGTGTACTCACAGAACCTCATTTGGTGTGTTCTACATATCATAACTCCAATAACTCTTTGCCTAGGAGAGACTTTTCCCAGTATGACTTCTCTATCCCCTCCAACTTGGCTTTTTTTCTCTAGAAAAAAGAGATTTTAGAGGAGTACCAAGTTGTGAATTCCCCATGACTGTGTTTCCAATTTGGAGAAAATTTTCATGACAACCAAGTTTACTCCCCCTTACTTCCCCTTACTTCCCCTTAGTTCCTTACTAATGCATCATTTCCTCCCAAAGTTGTTCCCCCTCCCCCAAGTTGTAATAACTGACATTTACAAAACTTTAAAGTTTTAAAAGTGCTTTACATATTTAATTTGAACCTTACCACAAGCCTGTGAAATAGAAACTATTGGTATTGTTTCCATTTTACAGATGAAGAAATTGAGGTTTATTAGAATAAGGATTTGCCCATGACTGCACATGGGGGCCAGAGAGTGAAAAGATAGGACATTCATTGTTGTATTTGAAGAACTGCAAGGAGGCCAGTGTTGCTAGAAACCGAGGGTGCATGGTGAAGAGTAAAGTATAAGAAGACTGGGAAGGCAGGAAGGGGCCAGGTTTGGAAGGGCTTTAAGTGCTAAACAAGGAAGTTTCTATTTGATCCTAAAGGTAACAGGGAGCCACTGGAGCTCATTGAGCAGGAGAGTGATGTGGTCAGATCTACACTTTAGATAATTTACCTTGGCAGGTGAGTGGAAGATGGAATGGAGTAGGGAGAAACTTGAGGCAAGGAAACAGGTTAGAAGGTCATTGCTAAGTCCAGAAGAGAGTTGATGGACTAGGGTTGTGATTGTGTGAATGGAAAGAAAGGGACCTATGAGAGAAAGATGAAGGTAGAGATATTGTTTTGCTCTATGTGTATGCATGTGTGTGTGTGTGTGTGTGTGTGTGTGTTTTGTAGGGCAATGAGGGTTAAGTGACTTGCCCAGGGTCACACAGCTAGTAAGTGTCTGAGACTGGATTTGAACTCAGGTCCTCCTGAATCCAGGGACGATGCTTTATTCATTGCACCACCTAGTGCAGGTAGAGATATTGTAAAATGACAAGATATGACAACAGATTGGGTAAGTGGAGTGAGTGAGTGAGGAGTCAAAGATGATACTGAGATTACAAGTCTGGTAACTGGGAAGATGTTGGTCCCTAGGAGTGAAGAGAATTAAGGGAGAAGGGAAAGTTTATGGAGAAAGATAAAGAGTTCTGTTGTGGACATGCTGAGTTTGAGATGTCCAAGAAGCAGTTTTTCAAGTGGGACTGGAGGTCAGGATAGAGACTACAAGTGGATATATAGATCTGGGAAGTGTCTACATAGACTTTATTCTTAGGGTCATCAGGTCAACATTGTTGTCATTTTCAGTCATCATTTATATGGTGTTTTAAAATCATCGAAGGCTTTTATATGTTATCTTGTTTAAGCTTCACAACAACTCAGCAAAGTAAGTTTCATAGGTATTAACTTGGTACAGATTAGAAACCTGAGACCCAGAGTGGTTAGATGACTAGGAACTGTTAGAGCTGGAAGTTGAACTTAAGACTTCCATACTGAAAGTCTGGTATTTTCCATTACAGCAGGCTACTTCACAGAAGTATTGATATCAGTAATATCAATCAATCAATAAGCATTCTGTTTTTTTCATTAAAATATTTTATTATTTTCCAGTTATATGTAGAGATAATTTTCAACATTTGTTTTTATAAGATTTCTAGTTTCAAAATTTTCTCCCTCTCTCCCCCCTCCCCAAGACAGCAAGCTCTCTGATATAGGTTATATATGTGCAATCATATTAAACACATTTATGCATCAGTCATGCTGTGAAAAAAGAATCAGAGCAAAAAGGAAAACCCTCAAAAAAGAAAAACAACAACAAAAAAAATAGAAATAGCATGGTTCAATATGCATCCAGATTCCACAGTTCCTTTTCTCTGGATTTGGAGAGCATTTTCCATCATGAGTCCTTTAGAACCCTCTTGGACCATTGCATTGCTGAAAAGAGTCAAGTCTATCACAGTTAATCGACACACAATGTTGTTGATACTGTGTACAATATTCTCCTGGTTCTGCTCATCTCACTCAGCATTAGTTAATAAGCATTCTTTAAATGCCTGCTCTGTGCCAGGCACTGTCTTGGCCAGTGGGAATACAAAGAAAAAAGGAAGCAATCGCTGACCTCAGTAGGTAATATTTACATATCTAGGCATGCAAAATAAATGATGAGGAGATTTGGGGATGGAGGAGGCCACTAGACCCTGAGGATGGCTAGGATTAGAAAGGACTTCATGTGGTATTTGGGCTGAATCCTACAGAAAATGGGAGGTTTTAATAGGTGGAATAAGGGAGAAGTACGTTCCATGCCTGGGCGACTGTGAATGCCAAGGCGTGGAGTTAGGAAATGAAATATTGTGTTTGACAAGGGGAGGAGTGCTTTATCATTCTGAAAAGGTGGGTTGAGGCCAGATAAAGCTTAATGGTGGGTGTTTATATTCGATCCTGGATGTAATAGGGAGTCATTAGAGCTTATTGAGTAGGGGAGTAACTTGATCATATGTGCTCTTTAAGAAAAGCACATAGACAGAAGAAAATGGATCGGAGTAGGGAGAGACTTGAGCCCAATTAGGAAGCTCCTGCAATAATCTAGGCAAGAGATGATTACAACCTGAATTAAGGTATGTGAGTGTGGAAGCAGAGACCTGTATGAGAGATGTTGTAAAGGCAGAAAACACACAACTTGGCAACTGATCCTGTATGTCAGGTAAAAGTCAGATGACAAGGATGACTCTTGAGTTGTAAATCTGGGTGAATGGGAGTTTGATGGTGCCCTTGACAGTAATAGGAAATTTGGAAGAGAGGGAGGTTTGGGGAGTGGGGCTAAAGATAATGAGTTCTGTTTTCCACATGTGGAGTTTGAGATGCCTATGGAGTATTCATTTCAATCTGTCCAGTAGGTAGTGGCTGCTATGGGACTAGAGCAATCAGTTACACCTTGTTGGTTAGAATCAGGTTTAAAATAGAAGCTCTTCTTATCACTTTTTCCAGGCAAAATATGTGTCTGCCATTTCAGTGATGTTTGGAGCTAATTGTGTCCCTGGACTACCTGTTAAAGTGTATGCTACTGGGGGTTCATGACCTACAGTTTTAGGAATGTGAATTCACCTCCTGAGTCATCCTATCATCCGTTCTGGGGGGATTCTGCTATTGTGCTTTTCTGCTACTGTGAGTTTGGGGAGAGAACAAAGGAAGTCTATATTGTGTTGTGTTGTATTATATAGCACGTGGCCACTGGAAGAACATTCCTGCATGTAGGTGAATTTCTAGGTAGTGAACAATGGGATTAAAGGGAGCCATACTTTTGAGAAAGCTGAGTTTGCCTTTTGCTCTGCCTTAGAACAGTCTTCTTTTCCCTGGCTGTACACAGTGTAGGAATAAAGTTTTGTGATACTTCTCATGTTCTCTGGGTCCAAGTTACTCTGTGTCACCAGGGTCACACCTAATGAAAGGGCTAATGGGTAAAAATGAAAGCAGCATTTCCCAAATTTGGTTCCATAGTCATATTTATCTTCACTAAAATATTAGATACAAAATGAATCTGAAGTCTACTTATGACATGTAGAAATTTTCCACTTAAGTGCGACAGAAGCATCATTATTATCACATTACATAATTTTCCCCTTGAAATAGCTTGTTAAACCTTTATAGGTAAAAATTACTTTATGTTCGTTGAAGTAATATAATTATCCAGATTAATACTATACCTTTAGAGCGCTTTCAGCTCCATTTATAATACCATTTAAGGCTTTAAAGCCAGAGTTAGTTATAAAGATTAATGTACTTAAAGTGAAAACAACAAAAACAAACCCCAAACACCAGGCTTAAGCATCATATCCTATGCTTAGAAATTTTAAATGAGCCTTAACTGGCATTTTTAGAAGTAAATTCAATTCAGGAGCGATTTCTAAGAGATAGGATAGGGAAACATAAATTTACTACTATTTTTTTCTAAACCATCAACCAGTAAACACAAAGGTAATTTCTAATCAGTTTGACATAAGAGCTAAGCAACAGATCTGTGATATCTTGTGGGGGTGTGAATAATATCTAGCTAGTAAGAAATTATTTCTACATTGTTACTGAGGTTCTTTTGTGGTTTTGAACATCTTGGTATGGTGGGATGGGGTTTAAATTATAGAAAATAAATGTTGAGGTTCAGCTAGATGGCACAGTGGATAGAGCACCGGCCCTGGATTCAGGGGAACCTGAGTTTAAGTCCGACCTCAGACACTTGACACTTATTAGCTGTGTGACCCTGGGCAAGTCACTTAACCCTCATTGCCTTGCCAAAAAAAAGAAAAAAGAAAAAAAGAAAAAAAATGTTAAAGTGTAGAACGAAAGTTCTTAGAGGGTGGACACTTTCATTTCTTTCTCCATGTCAACAGTACCTGGTACAGTGGCTTAATAAATGTTTATGAAATTGAATGAAATTGAGATTCAGGAGACCTGCTCAAGATCCTTCACAGTCTGTTGCTAGCCTACCTTTCCATCTTGATCTTATGTTGTATACACTGTACACTCTAGCCAAAATGAATAACCCTTTGCCCAGTTTGGATGGATCCTGAACTATTAGGTTTCCACCTGTCCTTTAAAGCCCAACTCAGATGCTACATCTACCTCATGAAGCCTTCTCCAAATCTGCCCTCCTGACCTGTCTTGTGGGAACTCATTTATCTCATATAAAACTTTGTTCTACATTTCTCTAATGTACTTAACCAGTAATATTTTATACTGTCATTTAAAAAGATACATGTTATCTTACATGTATATTGGCATTTGTGTCTTATAACTCACTAGACTATAGGCAGGGCCGACATCTTATCTAAGATTCGTATTTCCCCTAGGCCTAGCCTAAGTTTTTATTCACAGTAGATATTTAATAAATGTTTGTTGAATGAATGAATCCCTCCCTCTTTCAATTTCCTGCATAAAATGAGGAAATTAATTAAATAATCTCCAAGGTCCCTTTTAGCTCTGAAATTGTATGGTAGTGTGGCACCTACTAGCCCTATGATTTTATGTGTGGTTTTTTTTTTTTTTTGTCTGTATGGGCAATGAGGGCTAAGTGACTTGCCCAGGGTCACACAGCTCGTAAGTGTCAAGTGTCTGAGGCTGGATTTGAACTCAGGTCCTCCTGACTCCAGGGCTGGTGCTTTATCCACTGAGCCACCTAGCTGCCCCTAGCCCTATGATTTTAGACAGGTCATTTCTCTTCTCTAGGCTTCATATTTCTCATCTATAAAATGGGGATAACTACAGTTCTTAAAGGAATACTTGAGAGCCCTCTATTTCATTTAATATCCATGTTTTTTTCTCCTGAAGGATTATACTTAGTTTTGCTGGGTAGGTGATTCCTGGTTATAATCCTAGCTCTTTTGCTTTCCAGAATATATCCTAAGCCCTCTGCTTCTTTACTGGCAAAGCTGCTAAATCATGTGTGATCCTGACTGTTGTTCCACTATATTTAAATTGTTTCTTTCTGACTGCTTGCAATATTTTGTCCTTGACATAGGAGCTCTAAATTTCTGGGAGTTTTTATTTTGGGATGAGCATTCTTTTGGTTTCTAATTCTTTGCCACCACAAAAAGAGCTGCTATAAATATTTGTATACATATGGATCCTTTTCCTCTTTCTTGGATCTCTTTGGTAACTCAGTTATTTGAAAATGGAGGAAACTGAAGCCCAGAGGTTAAGCGAGCAATCCAAGATTATATAGGTAGTTAGCAGAATTGGGAGATGAACCTAATGCTTTTGTATTACATAGTTCACCTAAACAATCCCAGCAAAGGGAAAACCTGATCCATATTTTCAAGGAAGGGACTAATTTTGTGGAGAAGTAATGTGACAGAAGGTCAAGATTGTGTTTAGAACAAAAAGAACAAAGAAGAGATAGGCTCACTGCTTTAAAGTGACTATGGCATGGTATTCAATTACAGAAGGAAAAATAGGACTGTTGAACTTTTACTTTGCTTCATTTTCTTCAGAAAAGAGAATGATTAGAAAGCGTAGAGCAATTTTGCTATCATCCACAAATTTCCTACTTCCATGTTCATGAACTCTGAAATTCCTTTTTCTGATCCCAATCTTTTATTATTCCATCTTTTTTTCCATACTATGACCCACACTTTCTCCACCTTTTAGTTCTTTCTCAGGCCATTAATCCCTTGCACTACCTGCACTGTCCTTTTCCTATTGAACTCTTGGTGAACTAGTTCAATACTCTCCTCTCCTCTCCTCTCCAATCCCTTGCCTGCCAAGTCCCAGTCTTGGATTCCTCCCATCATCCATTGTCATTGTTCCTATTCATGTGCTGATGAAAGGAGCTGGAGAAAACCACGAGGCTATGATGACTGGGTTTACTTTAGATGTAAACTGTATAATCTCAATTGGGTTTTCACTGCAACAAAGCAATCCTTTCACAGCTCCCTAATCAGCTCACTCTCCCAGTCACCACAGTGGCTTTTCCAAAGCTTTTCATGCCCACCATGGCACCTCTTCTCCTCTCCAAGCTGAGAACCTTGCCAACTATTTCGCTGGAAAAATTGAGGCCATTTGCTGAACACTTCTTCTTCTCCACTTGTCCTCATCTCACATCACTCTGATGCCTTCCCCCACTATCTCCTTTACCATTCTCACATGGAGAAATGACTCTTCTTCTTGCCAAGGCAAAATCATCTCCATATATATGTGATCCTATTCTATCCTATCTTCTCCAGCAGATTGCCTCCTCTTTCATCCCTACTCTTACTAATTTTTCATTTTTCCCTGTGTATGGGTTGCTTTCTTGGTGTTTAGAAACACAATCATGACTCTTCCATCCTTAAAAAAACTTACTTGAGCCAGTCATCCCAAGTAGCTATTATCCTTTAATTCTCACTTTTGTGGCTAACTTCCTTGAAAGAGTAGTCTACAATAGGTAGCTCTACTACCTTCTTATTCTCCTCTCCAATATTGCGGTGAGCCGCTTAGCTAGCACTCCCCAATTAAAAATTGGTTCCCACATCATCTTTCTTGACCTCTCTGCTACTTTTCACCACTTCCAATTAGTCTCTTTACCTTGGTACTGTCTTCTCTCCAGGTTCTTGTTACATTGCTTTCCTCTGGTTTATTGCCCATCTTCTCAGCTTCTTTAGCTGCAACTTTAACCGTCAAGCCAGATAACCATGATTGTCCCATGGTGCTCTGCTCTGGGCCCTCTTTTATTCTCCCTTCATACTATTTCTCTTAATGATCTAACCAGCTCTCATGTATTCACTTATCTCTATGCAGATGATTCTAAGAACTATTTATCCAAGAGTGCTAATAAATATTTAACAGACCCCCCCTTCCCCTGAAATGTATACAGGATAGACACATTTAATCTGCACCACTAACATTTTTTTTGGTGAGGCAATTGGGGTTAAGTGACTTGCCCAGGGTTACACAGCTAGTAAGTGTTAAGTGTCTGAGGTCAAATTTGAACTCAGGTCCTCCTGACTCCAGGGCTGGTGCTCTATCTACTGTGCCACCTAGCTGCCCCCTGCACCACGAACATTTTATCTTTCTTTTTAAAAGTCTAGGCAATCAACAAAATAACTCAAACCCTGATTCATAGCATTTGCTGATTTCTAAGGTGTAAGTCTCACACTGAAAATTTAACAATTGGCTCTCATGAGCTAGTTTAAGCTGGCTTTAGCACACCCTTGTACTTGTTCAACCCAAACCTTTCTCCTAACCTCTGGTCTCAGATCTCTTAACTGCCTACCAGATATCTTAAACCGGATGTTCCGCAGACATGCTAAATTTAACATATCCAAAACTAATCTTATTCTGCTTCCTTCCAAACTCTCTTTGCTTTCTAACTTCCCTATTACTATCAAGGACACGACTATCTACCCAATTACCCAGGTTCACAATGTTGGTGTCATCTTCAACTCCTCACTTTCTCTCTCCTTTATATCTGATTTGTTGCCAGATTTTTCCTTTTCAACCTCTCTCTTGATACCCCCTTCTCTCTGCTGACATCGTCATCACCAGGGTATAGGCCCTCATCCCCTTATGCTGGACTATTGAAGCAGCCTGCTTGTTGGTCTCTTGGCCTACAGTCTCTTCCCATTCTAGTCCTTCCTAATTAGCCTGCAGGGATCTTTTTAAACCATGGAACCAACCATATCACCTTCTGCTCAGTAAACTCCAATAGTTTCTTATTATCTCCAGGATTAAATATAGAATATTCTATTTGACTTTTAAAGCCCTTCACAACTTGGCCCCTTCTTACCATCTTATGCTTTAATCTCCTCTATGTTCTTTGAAGTCCAGTGATGATGGCCTTCTTGTTGTTCCTTCCAGAGGACAATCAATTTCTACGTTAATGGAATTCTGTAGACATAGTGTATCTTGTTTTTAGTAAGATTTTAGCAACCTAACTCACATGATCTCTTTGTGGACAAAAAGAGAAATTATGATCTAATTTGTATATAGTAGCAGGCCCCCAAAGTGCTGCTTAGATGAATTGATGACAGTTATCAGGGATATTTCAAGTGGCATGGTCAAAGATATAAAACCAGACTGACCATATTTACACAAAGCTTTGATGAATAGGCAGTATTTTGACAGACAAACTTAGTATCCCAAAAAATCATTAACTCTAGGATCCTTTTGCCTCAATGAACAAGAATGAAATTTAATGGGAATAAATTTACCATTCATTCAACAATTATTTATTGATCATTTTTCTATATTCAGGACCCTTTTTTTGGACTATGTTAGGCTGTATAATATATAAAGAAGAAGACATTGAGTTACTAGTCGGGGATAAGACATGAATACAAAGTAGAATATGTCA
The DNA here is from genome assembly GCF_019393635.1 of Dromiciops gliroides. Lineage (NCBI taxonomy): Eukaryota > Metazoa > Chordata > Mammalia > Microbiotheria > Microbiotheriidae > Dromiciops > Dromiciops gliroides. The sequence goes on along the minus strand of NC_057862.1, from coordinate 296,199,271 downwards.
GAATCCTATGCCTTTTGACACAGGCATGTCCTGGAGAATAAGAAGGGCTCAGAAGGTATTTTCAGGGATTTATTACTGACCTTGTGGCACAAAGTCATCATTGCTCAAACTCTCCCATATTTTTTGTGCCCAAGATCTCAGATAGTTGCCGTATAGCTGGTCACACAAAAATTCCCCAGGTTTAGGAAACCACAACAATAGACACATAGAGAAAGCTATTCAGGTAATGAATTACTCCTGGTGTGTCGTTCTCCTGTAACAAGATTTTATCTCGCTCTCCTCCTTTACCTCTTGTCAAGACCACCATCTTTAGCCACAGTATAAGGACCAGTTTAGTAAACACTAGCACAGTTCTTTGTCTTCTTGCTCCTTCCAAGCATCTTTAGAGTGGGAGAGGGACTGTTCCCCTCCTCTGTTCTATTAGATTCATGTTGCTTTCCTGCCCTGACAACTTAACTGTTTTGCCTCCCTGCGTGTGCTAAATGGATATGAAAATGCAATCAAAGTTCTGAGGGAATTCAGGTCCTTGTTTGTGTCTTTGCCTTTCATAGTTTAGCAGCAGGGTTTTGGATGTGGTAGGTGCTCAACAAATATTTGTTGAATGTTTGAATGAATTAATGAGTCTTGAGAAGGCAGATGGGAAATTTGATTAATTTCAGATGGTACATATTTCAGGCTGCTTTGGTATTTTGAAAATAATCTTATAATTTAACAATAAATATTGTTTTCAAATGTGGAAAGTAATCTGTGTAGTTACTCTATAAAGATTATTTTTGAAGGAATTTTTTTTTACAGTTTAGTTTTTCAAAGAATCCTAACCTCCACATTTTTATTTTGCTTGGATGTTTGTTATTCATACTTCAAACAGAGCAGAATGGTTGACTTTTTTGTTTTTAGGAAGGATATTCAGAAATTCTATAGATTGGTGAATTTTTGAAATAACTATTTATAAAGCCAATGTAGGGCATCTTAACAGTCATGGACTAAATAGTGCATCTTGATTTTTTGGTGGGAACAGCAGCAAGAGAATGACTAATGCTAAATTTTTAGATGTCAATTGGAATAGTACCATATATTTTAAGTTTCTCTTAAAAATAAGTATGAATTGTGATGCAGTAGGAAGAGAAAGAATTTTAGTTTTTTATTTGCATGGCTTTGTTGTATAACCTGGGCAAGTCACCTTCCCTTTTGAGGACTTAGTTACTTCCCCTCTAAGATTAGTGGGGTGCGATTTGATCTTCAGGGGCCCCTCTGACTTTGACATCTTAGGGTTCCATGATTCTGAAGTACCTTCTAGCTATGATATTTTGCTTTATGCTTCTGAAGTTTATTCTAACTCACATATTCCATGAACCTATGATTCGTGCATCATAATTTTTATTTCTAAGTTTCCAAAAAGCCCCAGGATCAAGATCTTTGCCTTTGAGGCATGACAGCTTTCTGCTAAATTTGTGATATAGGCACTTATTGCATAATGAATCAGACATATAAGAAGGATCACTCAAATGACAGTTAAGTCCTCATTCAATTTGCACCAATTTAAAAGTCTCCTAAAACATTTCCTACTCTCTCTATTTTTTTGGAGGGGGATGGGCAATGAGGGTTAAGTGACTTGCCCAGGGTCACACAGCTAGTAAGTGTCAAGTGTCTGAGACCAGATTTGAACTCATGTCCTCCTGTATCCAGGTCCGGTGCTCTATCCACTGTGCCACCTAGCTGCCCCTTTACCCTATTTTTAACAAGCAAAGAGTCAAGAAAAAATGTTGAGGAAATCTCAGCTTCAATTATGTGATAGGTCTTAATCTATATAGTCACCAGTTATTCTTTGAGTGTATGGAGGACAGGAAAAAATGGTATTAATGACATGAATGATTGATAACTCAAACAGATTACTGAAGGTTATTAGAATCCTAAATCAGAATCCTAGAAATTGAGTCATTGGAATGAAGTCATCTAAGCCAATTTCTCTCTCAGTGAAAAAATCTCTACAAATGATCATTCAACTCCCAACAGACAACACATGATCTCCTCTCTTCTCCTTGCTGAGCATCTCTAATTCCTTTGACCATTTATAATGTGGCATTGTTTACCTCACAATCTTAGTTCCTCTCCTCTTGGATGCACACCTGTTTGTCAAAGTTCCTCCTAAAATGTGGAGCCCCAAATTTGTCTCAGTAATCTAAATGTGGTCTGATTAGAGCTCTTATTCTTCATCCTTCATTTTTGAAGAGGACCAGTGGCATCACAGGTGATGTCTTGACTTGTGCATGAATTCGATTTCAGTGAGGCAGAGTTGCACAAAGTCATCAGCCTCATTCTCTTGTCCAGAGTCATTGAAGTCCAGCGGCAGGACAAAAGTCAAGATGACTGGCTATGGCCCAGGGTGCAGTGGGTGACCATGGCATCTTCAATTTCTGAATGAGCACTAGAGCCGAGGACATGAGGACCATCAATTGCCTTTCCCATTTTGGTGAAAATTGAATTAGATTTTTTGGGCTATAATTTACACTGTTATCTCACTTTGAGTTTACTAAGATAGTCAAATGAATCTATGATCTCATTAATGTAGCTGTTCCCTCAAACAACAGCTCATCCATGCCTTCCCAGTCTGATCTATGCCATCCCATAAGTTTACCACAAATGGTTCAGCCAATATGCCCGGACCTTTGCTCAATTTTTCCTGACATCACTAGGAAACCAGTGCATGGGATTTCATTGATCATCAGACAAGTCTGACTTCCTTTCTTGATCACATTAACATGATGACATTTAAAAAAAATTCCATTTCTTCATTGTGGTACTTATTTGTTATGTGTTGCAGTATACTCACCCCCACTGTATGCCTCTTATTGCCATTTTAATTCTTCAGAGGCTGTGGTCTTTTAGGACTTATAGCCATAAAAACACTGATGGAAAACTGGCATTAAAAAGTGTAGATTTTTATTTTGTGGGAAAAGTCTGAGTTCATGAAAGGAGTTATCCATTCATTTCTCTTTCTATTGTTTAAGTCTAGGCCCAACTTGTCCATTTCCCACTGTCTGTCCAAGATTTATATCTATATAGCTATACATACACATAATATATGGCATATCATATATAATAACATATTATGTATAGTGCTAGAAAACATATAGTATGTCATAATCTGGAGAAATGGGTGTCATTAGGGTTGTATCTTGTGAGTTACTGTGAAGTGGTACAATGTTCTGTTTTCTCTGTCTCTCATGGATGAAATTGCTTGCAAGCAATAGAAAAAATTGCATTACACTGTAGTTGTTCCTTAAAATATCAATCATGTTGGAGCAAACTAGTAATTTCAAAACAAACATTATAGCAGAACTTACTATATAGACAAAAATACTTCAGTTGAAGTATAAAGCACATGAAAGAGATGCCCTCAATAATAAAATATGTGAATTTTTTTTTAAACGAGAGGCATCTCTGGTATAGCAGATACAGAGATGGCCTTATAATTGGGAAGACCTGGATTCAAGGTTTACCTCCAACATCTGCTAACTCTGTTAATTAATCTCACATTGCCCAAGGCAACTTTCTATGAGTTTCAGAACAGGTGCAAATCTTCTTTGATAAAGTTTCCTTCTTGGGAATTCTCAACACCAATGAAATCACAGGTCTGGTCTGAAAAAACAACTATTCAGTAATTGGAAACCATGCCATAAGCAAAAGTATCAACTTGAGAAACTGAGGAAATTAGTCTAGAGAAGAAAAAACTGAGGGGTGTACCACATGATAGCTATACCCAAGAAAGTGAAAGGGGATTAGATTTCTTATGCCAGGCCTCAGAGGGCACTAGCAACAATGGAGTGGCCTTGCAACATAGTAGATCTCAGCTCAGTTAAGGAACAAACTCTCTAACAATTAAAACTATCCCAAAGTGAGTAGGATGTGTAGCTAGGTAGTGAGTTTCCCTGTATCACTAGAGGTCTTCAGAGAGAGGCTGGATGGCCATTGGACTGGGATGATTTAAATTACTTTTTTGATATGGGTTTGTCTTCTGAGGTCTTTTCTCATTCTCAGATTCTGTGACTGGGACTGTTTAAAGAATTAGTACCAGAGTTCCAGTAGGAATGATGATGTGTCCTTTAGTGGGTGTCTGCAAACTTAGTTCTCAATATGTTGGGCTAGAACTAAGGAAATGAGGGTGTACTAAAGAGAGGGCTGGTGAAACATATTTAGAGGGAGAGGGAAGGTTGTCACAGAGGAAAGAGTAATTGGAATTTGAGGAGGGAAAACGATGGAAGAGTTGTCCGAAAGCTTGCCTTCCCAGGTGCTGGGCCAGAGCAGACAAGAAAAGCCATCTTATGGGAAGCACGTATTTGAGGAATAGGATGTTGACTTGCAGCAAGTTGGGGGAAGTTGGTGGAGTTGATGGGTAGAATAGGTCTGAAGAACAGGTCTTTACATATTTGTCTCCCATGGGGGCTGCCTGAAGCTGATGAGAGCAGTGGTTCTGGGGGAAGGCTGGTTGGAACCTGAGTGGGATTGCAGGTGAGGCTGGTGGAACAGACCTAAGGAATGGGACTAATGGATAAGCATCTCTACACTTGTTTTCCCAGTTGTTGGGCTAGAGGGGATGAAAGGGTAGTGGGTAGTGTTTGGAATAAGGGACAGCTAGTGGGAGTAGGCCTGTGAAAATTTACCTACTTGGAGGACTGGGTTAGAGCTGACCACACCAGCAGGTTGAAGGGAAGGGATGTTCAGAGCTATCGAGGGTCAGAGGAGGATTATGGGAATGATGTGAGGGCCTAGTAGAACACAACAGAGAAGCAGGCCTAAGAAAGGCCTCAGCAACTTTCCTCTTCCAGAGGCTGGGCTCCAGCTTGTGGGAACAACTTCAGAAGGAGGGCGTGTTGGGGGCAAGTTGTGTGTTTGTTGGATTAGGGTTCTGCACATTTTACTTGCCTGTGGCCCAAGCTAGAGCTCCCTGAGTCAGCTTGAAAGTTATGGGGATGATTTGGGATTTCAGCTCCTAGCAGTGCAGACTGTCCTGACGCTAAGATCTGGGCTCAGGGCCCTCTCAGTGCCCAGGTAGCTCTTTAAGACTATGATGTGCAAAGTTAGGCTGGTAGAGGGATTTATTTCTTCCTCTGGCAGTTGAATATCCTAATGAAACCACAGGTTCTGTACCAAAGCCAACAATCAGCCCTGGGAAGGAGATCCTACAGGTGTTATTAAGTCCATTGCGTAGATGAGGAAACTTAAGAGGAGAAGCTTAGAGAAAAGGAGTGAAGGAGGCACAAGGACAACCCACATACCCTGATCTCTCATTAACCTGTGCCAAAGGAATGAGCAGGCAGGCCCCACTGGGCCCAAGCTTTGTTATACCCCATTATTCTGCACCCTCTGTAATTCCCAATTAGAAGGTTCTTCTGGGGGGCAGCTTAGGTGGCATAGTGGATAAAGCACTGGCCCTGGATTCAGGAGGAACTGAGTTCAAATCTGGCCTCAAACACTTGACACTTGCTAGCTGTGTGATCTTGGGCAAGTCACTTAACCCTCATTGCCCTTCCCCCCCCCAAAAAATAGAATGATCTTTTGTAGCTAGTCTTTGCTCATCACAGATGATCCTTAAAATATATTAAAATTTTTTTTTGTGGGTCAGTGAGGGTTAAGTGACTTGCCCAGGGTCACACAGCTAGTAAGTATCAAGTGTCTGAGGCTGGATCTGAACTCAGGTCCTCCTGAATCAGGGGGCCGGTGCTCTATCTACTGCACCACCTAGCTGCTCTGTCACAGATGGTTCTTATCAATTTCTTTGTCCTTGGGTACTCATTCTATAACCATGCTTTCCCCCCTAGGAAAAAGGGGGTGGACAAGAGGTAGAGCAGCACATGTCTAGTGACCTGAATAACCCCTTTCAGGCAGAAGGGAGAAGTCTGAGGTTGGGGGTGGGCATAATGTGGGGAGATGCATCTTGGTGACTTAAAACAAATTTAAATCTTTTGTTTTTCTATAATTTAATCTCTCACTATATTCCCTCCCCTCCCTCCTAGTCATCTTTTGTAACAAGGAATAAAAGGAATAAAAAACAATGGGAAAAAAAGCAGTTCAGCAACAACAACTAGTATTTCAACAGTGTCTGACACAAAACGGGTGTGCAGTCTTGTATACTCATATTCTTCCACCTCTGCAAAGAAAGGAGACAGTTGCATTTCTTCGTTTCTGTTCTGGAATCAGGCTTGATCATTATAATTACCTTGTGGTAGTCATTGTGTATATTGTTTTCTAGGCTCTGCTTAATTCATTCTGCATCAGTTTAGAGATGTCTTCCCATGCGTCTCTGAATTATTCATTATTTCTTCCATCAGAGTAATATTCTATTACATTCTTGTTCCATAATTTGTTTACTCATTTTCTGGTCTATGGGCATCTACTTTACACTAGTCAGTCAAAAAGTATTTAAATACCTACTCCAGAACAGGAACTATAGAAGGCACTGGAGATAGAATGACAAAAGTGAAACAGCTCCTGCCCTCATGAAGATTATAGTCTAATGAGGAGTATACAACAAATTAATTATTATAACTAATAACTAACCTGGAAAAATTATACATAATTGGATTTATGAAAAATTATGATTATATGAAAAATGATAAATTTAGAAAAATTATAATTGGGCCGTAAGTCCCTTTGTGGTCGCCATTCAAAAGTGAAAATATTTTTGAATTGACTAGCCTAATTTGGGGGGCTAATCTGACTGGAGGACTAATCTGGGGACTTTTGACTATTTGGGTATCTGACTTCATTAATTCAATGTGGGCCGTTTGTAAAGTTCCACCACATTGCTCCACTCCCAAATTGATAAACTAAAGATTAAAAAGGCTCTTAACCAAATAATCAAAGCAGAGTTTATTTATGAGATACTATTTCAAATTAGGAATACAGGGAAATAAAGTACAACCTGACTGCTTTCCTGCGGTCTCTTTCCACTGCATCTCTTTCCCACCTGCTGAGCCTCGAAGAACTTCTTAAATATAATAAGGGCCTTAGCCGCCTCCAGCCTCAGGGCACGTTACACTTTCTCTGGTTTGTAATAAGGCCTGTAACCTTGTCAGCCCCTTCTCTCCTTTTCCAAACCGAACTCTCCTCCATCCTTGTCTGTGCTCCCCTCTAGTCTTTCTAGTCTGTCCTCCTCTAGTCAACCCCCTCTCCTAGTCCATCCCCCTCTAGTCAGCCTCTCTTCAATCTTGTCTATCTAGTCCGTCTCCAGTCCGTCCTCTAGTCTCTCTTCTCTCCTGTCTCACTCTCAGGTCTATATATACCTTTTCTTCTCTCCACTTAAATCTTGGAACTTCCTTCACCCCCACAGACCAAGCTAATCCGCCAGCCAGAGCTGCAGCTGGTGGGGGCGGGGGGGGGGGGTGGTGGTGGTGGTGGTGGTGGTGGTGTGCTCTTGAGCCTCATGCCTCAGCACAGGCTATCCGGGATCCTTCAGATAGCTCAGCTCAGGTCAGAGGGACCTGGGGGCTTTCCCCCCCCCCCCAGCTGTCTGACCTGGCGTCTTATATAGCCACGGGGCTTTTTCACTCAGCTGAAGCTGAGGAGGAGGGGGAGAGACCCTGAGGGCCTAAGGCTTTCTAATCTCAGCCTAAAGGTTGGGTGCCCAAATCAAAATAAATTTCCACAGGAGGAAGGTATGTGCATATGTAAGTATATACAAGGTATATACCCAATAACTAGAGTATAATTTTTCTTTTTTCTTTTCTTTTCTTTTTTTTTGCAGGGCAATGAGGGTTAAGTGACTTGCCCAGGGTCACATAGCTAGTAAGTGTCAAGTGTCTGAGGCAGGATTTGAACTCAGGTGCTCCTGAATCCAGGCCCGGTGCTTTATCCATTATACCACCTAGCTGCCCCCAGGATAATTTTTCAAGAGAAGGTACAAACCTCTGGGGAATCAGGAAAGGCTTCATGTAGAGCTCTAAAAGAAGCTAGGGATTTTAAGAGTATTTTTGCTACCACAAAAAGATCTTTGACCTCTTTAGGTATAAGCTTATCAATGGGATCTCGAGTTCAAAGAGTATGGACACTAGTCATTTTTTCTGTAGATAGTTTTTCATCCTCTTATAGTTCAGGCTTGAAAGAAAACCATAAGGTCAATGGCTTTATTATTATTTCTAATAATACGTCAATTTGCTGAGACACATCTACTATATTCAGCTCCATTTGGGTAATAGTAGTAGATGGGGACCTAGGTGGTACAGTGGACAGAGTGTCTGACCTGGAGTCAGAAAGACCTGAGACACTTACTGGCTGTGTGACCCTGAGCAACTCCCTTCATTAACCCTGCTTGCCTTCATTCCCTCATTTGTAAAAGGAGCTGGAGAAGGAAATGGAAACCTACTCCAGTATCTTTACCAAGAAATGACCCAAATGGGGTCACAAAGAGTTTGACAAGACCAAAAAATGACTGAGCAACAATAGACGCTTATAGATTCTTCGTGTTGGAAACAACTCAAGATTTTTGAGTGTCTGTTTGATGCATGAATTCTTGCTACAGCAACATCAAGTGGCCTTCAGTCTTCGAACACTTCAAAAGTTGGGGAAGTGAAAACTTAGTTCATTCAATTTTCTTTCAGATTTGGGAATTGCCCCCATTTGGTGATGGCAGATGCCTTTTGGATGGTCTTTCTCAAATTGCTTATGTTGTTTGATCTGGGAGGGACCTTAGGGATCATGTAATCCACACTCCTCATTGTACAAATGAGGAAGCTGAACCCCACAAAGTTTATGTGATTTGCTCAAGGTCATGTCAGTAGCCATTAGCAAAACTGTTCAGCCATGTAATAATCCCTGCTACAGACGAAATGGAGGCTAACCGATTTGCCCAAAGTTATAGGACTAGCAAACGGCATGAGGTGGGGAGGAGGACTGGAACCCAATGTTCTTTTAGGAAATCACCCACCAAAGAATATCAGAGCTGAACGAGATTTTAGAATTCCCGAATCATAGATTGTCAGAATGGATAGGGACTTGAGAGACCATCTAATCTCAATTGCTCATTTTATGAGAAAGAAACTGAGGGGTTCTATAATTATTTCTAGAGTTCCATTAACATAAAATTTCCTAAATCTTGGCTTGCATGTAAATGGTTTTATATTAATATTCATTTCTATTATCCCCACGTTACAGATGAAACGGAGAGAGGGAAAATGAATTGTTCTGGGTCACGTGGCAAGTCTCTGGAAGAGCTGGAATGTGAGCCCATGTCTCCTGGCTCTAAATCTAGCATTCTTTCCATTATACTTCAGATACCTCCTAACAAGAGCATGAACAGCTGATTTGCCACAGGAGTGAACCCTGCTGCTGTTAGGATTCTCACGGTTTACATCTGGACCAGTGATGGTTGAGAGAGGCAATAAGAAGAGGATGGGAGGTACTTCTTTAAAGCCAGAGTAGTAGCAGGGGGCACAGCAGGCAAACAGAAGGGGAAAATGCTTCTAAAATAAAATAAGGCAAGTAGCAGCAGGAACTTTTGGGAGCCAAGTTTTCTTTGGCAGTGAAAAGATCAGCAGTTAAGGGGGAGTGAGTTTGCTGGTGGCAGCCTTTTTTTTTCCTCCGAGCACAATGACAAAGGGAATACCGTCAGCTTAAGCTCATGCAGAAGACAAAGGTTTCCTCCCTCTTCCCACCTTCCACCCTCCTTGGTGATAGGCTTACACTAGGAAGCAAGATTTAGGATACAAGCTCAGCAGTAGCTGACCAAGCACCGGGTGAACCTACATCTAAATTCTTTCCTACTGAGAATGTGGCTCTGAAACAGTGTCAGAGGACTGGCTAAAGCTGATGATCTTGAGACCAGCCCATTTAGGTCTAAGAAAACATCCTGCACCTAGGAAACCATAGATGTTACAGAGGCACCTGAAGTGCTTTGTTTCCAGGAGCCAGGAGGCAACAGCATTCCTACCAGGATACCTCAGGAGAGCCAGAAGACCACAACACTATGACTTGGGATATGCTTGGGAGGTCTGGAATCTCCTAGTACTTTGGGCACAAACATGCAAGGGGGAAACCAGTGGTAGGAGCCCAAGAAAATGAGGTTGGGACCAAACTAAGCTTGATCATCCCTTCTAAGAGTATGTGTATAGGTATATGGGAGAGAATGGGACAGCTAAGTGTTGCAGTAGATAGAGCACTGGGCTTGGAATCAGAAAGACTCATCTTCCTGAGTTCAAATCTGGCCTCTAACACTTACTAGCTGTGTGGCCCAGGGCAAATCATTTAACCCCTTTTGCCATAGTTTTCTCACCTGTAAAATGAGCTGGAGAAGGAAATGGCAAACCACTCCAGTATTTTCACCAAGAAAACCCCATATGGGGTCATGAAAAGTTGGACATAACTGAAACAACAGAAGAACAGCAATGAGGGAGGGGAGGGGAGGAGAGCCTGATTCTGAGCCTGGTCTCAAATTTGGAAATGAGTAAGGAGATATTAATAAACGTAAGATATCAAATACTCTATATTATGGACTGAGATATTTATGACCAGAAAAACACAGTAACTTAGATAATGTATTTCAAGAAATCATAAATAAAAACTTCCCAGATATATTAAAACAAGAAGGAAAAGTAGAGATAGAAAGAAACCCCAAAATGAAAACTCCCACAAATATTTTGTAGTCAAAATGCAGAGCTTCCAGGTTAGAGAAAAAATACTGCAAGCAGCAAAAAAGGAAGAGTTCAAGTAGCAAGGAACCACAATCAGGAGCCAGCATATAAAACTTGGAAACTATTATTATAAAGGAGAGAATATCTTGGAATAGGATATTCCAAAAGGTGAAAAGTAAAGGCTTACAACCAAGAAAAACATACAAGACTGAGTATGATGCTGTAGGAGAAAAAAAATAGATCTTCAATAGAATAGAGGGTTTTTAAGCATTCTTGATGAAAACACCAGAGCTGAAAAGAAACTCTGAATTGCAAATGCAAGAGTTAAGAAAAACTTAGGGGGCAGCTAGGTGGCACAGTTGATAAAGCACTGGCCCTGGAGTCAGGAGTACCTGAGTTCAAATCTGGCCTCCGACACTTAACACTTACTAGCTGTGTGACCCTGAGCAAGTCATTTAACCCCAATTGCCTCACTAAAAAAAAAAAAAGAAAAGAAAAACTTAGAAAAATAAATATGTTTGCATAATTGGAAAGGGCTAAACAATGAAGTCTCTACATTCTAATGGTGGAGAAGAGACATATTCTTCAAAATCCTAATGATTTCTAGGGTCAAAAAGATAATAAAATAGGAAAGAAGGCCTGCAATGATTTGATTCTGTTGTTATGGTTTTAAGAGAGGAAATAAAAGGGAGTGGAAAAAGGAATATACCAGGAAAGAAGTGAGGAAGATGGGATGACAAGAGTATACAAATATGGAGGAAGGGGTAGAGGTAATGGGCATTACATGAATGCCATTTTTTTAGGACTTGACAAAGTAGAGTTGAACACAGATAGTGTTTATCAAACTAAACTGGTGAGCAGGCAGAATAGAAGAGATAGAAGAGAGAAGGATTTAAGAGGGAGGGTAGATTGAGGGCATCTAGGTGGTACAGTGAATAGAGTGCTGGGCTTGGAGTCCGAAGACCTGTTTTCAAATCTGGCCTCAGATACTTACTAGCTATGTGACCCTGGCCAAGTCACTTAACCTCATTTGCCTTAGTTTCCTCATCTGTAGAAGGTAATGGCAAACCACTCCAGTACATATGCCAAAAAAAACCCTCAAAAAACCCAAAGCCTCCAAATAGGGTAATGAAGAGTTGGACATGACTGAAATGACTGAACAAGTAGATCGAGGGGGATGGATAATCACACAAGAAAAACAAACCAGCGTCAGAGGATGAATTGTAAAAAGAGAATTAAAAGCAAAGAGAATGTAAGAACTATTGGTGTGGTTCAGAATAATAGAAGAGGGATAGTAGAGTGGAAGCATTGCTAATTTTGATCACATTCCTTCTCTTTCAGCAGCATCATCTTTCTAAAGAGGAACGCAAGGGCAAAGAGAGGGGAGAAAAGATATCATGGGAGATATCAATGAACAATCATAACTGTGAATATAAATGGGATAAACTCATCCATCTAATGGAAGAGGATAGCAGAATAGATTGAAAAACACAATCCAGTAATATATTGTTTGTAAGAAACACTCGAAACATAAAGATTCAGAGTTAAAATGAAGGGTATAGCAAATTTATTATGTTTCAGGCAAGCAAAAAATTAGGGTAAGGATAATGATCTCAGAGAAGAAAATAGTAAAAATAAACATGGTTAAAAGAGCTAAGCAAGGAAATTATACTTTAAATTATCATAAGCAATGAAATAGGATCAATACTTAATATTTGTACTGAATGACATAGCATTGAAGTACTTGAAGGAAAAGGTGATTGATTTGCAGGGATTAATAGGCAACAAAACTATAATAATTGGATTTCAATGTGCCTCTTTTAGATCTAGATAAATTTAACAAGCAGATGAAAAAAAAGTTTAGGTCCTGAATAGAATTTTAGAAAAGTTAGAGATGTTAGATCTTTGGTGATTGTTGAATGAGAATAGAAAAGAATATACATATTTCTCAGCTGTGAATGGCACCTTTACAAAAATTGACCGTATAGTAGGGCATACAAACCTCAAACAAGTGCAAAAGAGCAGAAATTCTGAGGGATATGAAGTAGAAATTATGATCAACAAAGGGCCATTGACAAAGGGATTCAAATTTAAAATGATACTAAAGAATTTCATCTTAATGAATGGATGGGTCAAAGAATAAGGTATAGAAGCAACAGGTAATTTTGTCAAAGAAAATGATAGCAGGGAGACTATGTACAGGCACTTTGGGGATGCATCCAAAGGAATGTTGAGATGGGAATTTCTGTAACTAAAACAATTTCATCAATAGGAGAAAGAACAATGAATTCAATATGTAACTAAAAAAAAGGAAAACTAGAAAAACAATATCAAAACCCCTCAGCTATATACAAAAAAGAGTGTCAATGAAACATTTAGAAAAATGCACAGAAGAGAATAAAAGGAAGCTCAGAGGAAGACAAGCAGCACAGCTTTGGAACTAATGTGGTGAACTTATTATGTACTTTAAAAAAACTCTATGCTCTATATAATAGATTCACATTTTTGTATGCTATCTTTTCATATATGGAAATGCTCATATTTGTTGGATTTTTGTCTCCCTCATTAGAATATAAGCTCCTGGGGAGTAGGAATCTTTTTCATTCTTTGTACCTGTTTTCTGAGCACCTAGCACAGTGCCTGACACTTAGTGCTTATTGCACTACTTGTCGATTGATTGCTTATCAAATCAGTCATGATTATAAGGGAGCTCTTATATTTGTGTTGATCAGAGAGGCCCATCCTTATACAGATCCTCTGTGTGAGATTTTTTGTTCCATAGAATTTGGAGCTAAGGGGTTTGGTTCCATCTCTCCATCTCTCCATCTCTCCCCCCCCCCCCTCTCTCTCTCTCTCTCTCTCTCTCTCTCTCTCTCTGGCAGGGCAATGAGGGTGAAGTGACTTGCCCAGGGTCACACAGCTAGTAAGTGTCAAGTGTTTGAGGCCAGATTTGAACTCATGTCCTCGTGTATCCAGGGCCAGTGCTTTGTCCACTGCACCACCTAGCTGCCCCCTCCATCTCTTTATAAAGCAAGATGGTATTGCAGAAAGAAGATGCATTATATTTAGAATCAGAGAACTGAGTTTGAATCCTGGCTCTTTTACTCTGATTTGTGCCTCTTGACAAATCATTTAGCCTCTCATTATTTCAGTTAACTTATCTTTAAAATGGAGCAAATAGGGGGCAGCTAGGTGGCACAGTGGATAAAGCAGTGCCCTGGATTCAGGAGAACCTGAGTTTAAATCCAGCCTCAGACACTTGACACTTACTAGCTGTGTGACCCTGGGCATGTCACTTAACCCCTCATTGCCATGCAAAAAACATGGAGCAAATAGAATTCAGATTTTTTTTTTTATGATTGTGGGGTTAACTGACTTGTGATTGATTGATTGATGAAGATAGTGATGATGGAGGCAGGGACCTAGTTTGTCTTGTTTATATGTGTACCATAGGATCAAGTTGGGATTGTGACATGGCCTTCATAGTTCAAAAGGAAGCATTTTGATCACAGACTGGGAACCAGCACATTCCCCAAGATGTAACTCCATTGCATTCTGAGCCTTTTAAAAAAAATCTTCAGTATCATAAAAAGTAATACTTAGTCAGGAAGACAAACTTTGACACTAGAAATAAAACCAGGGCCCTTCTGTAGAAACTGCAGAAAGGAGACATACAGATATGTTGTCCCAACTTCGTTTAAAAATAAAATCAGGGCAGAGTCTCAGGCACAGAGGGACAAGACTATAATCTACTTACTGCAACTGGATTATAATAATGAAACAATAATAATTATTATTGTAATAACTCATTTTTGTTGTTCAGTCATTTTTCTTTTATGTCTGACTCTTCATGACCCCATTTGGGGTTTTCTTGATGAACATACTGGAGTAGTTTGCCATTTCCTTCTCTAGCTCATTTTACAGATGAGGAAAGTGAGGCAAACAGGGTTAAGTGACTTGCCCAGGGTCATGCAGCTAGTAAGTGTCTGAGGCCTAATTTGAACTCAGGAAGATGAGTCTTCCTGACTCCAGGCCCTGCATTCTATCCATTATGTTACTTAGCTGTCCCTAATAATTCATTTACAAAGCACTTTACTGTTTAACCCATGAGTCAAAGGCTCCCTTCTTACACAAAACACTTGGCTATACTTCAGGAACCTCACTTCTCTGGCTTGTTGCTCCTGCCCGTGTGATCTAGCAACTTCAGTGTCTGGCACTCCCCAAGTAGTCACCAGCTCTCCTAAGTATATGATCCTAAGATGTGCAATTGTATGTATAAAGTCATAGAACTAGGTTTTGCGTTTGATTCTAAGGGGAGCACTGCTTTTCCATAGTGAGCAGCCCTTCCCTGAGTCCTCTACAGTCTTAGTAGTCCATAGCCTGGTCCTGGGTAGGGTTCCAGTCATGGATGATTGGAGTTCCCTGCCTTGTTGCTCCTGTCCACAGCTGTCTCCACTGTGGCTCACTGTGGGCAGCCCTTGCCTCTTGTGGCTGGCTCTCGCATGCATTGCATGTTGTTCTTTCTTCTTGGTGTTTCTTCCCACTGATCTGTGGTGCTCTCCTGAGCTCCCCAGCAGGGCTTGATTGTCTTGCTGCCCGGGCCGTCCTCTTGTAGTCCCTGTTTTTTTTGGCCACTCAGCCCATATTCCTTCAGCTCACCTCTATGTTCACAGCTCTGGTAGCTGAGCTCTGGTTCAGCAGTTCCCCTTTCTCCAGGGGGTGGGCCATGTTGCCATCTGCCTTCTGGGATTCGGCTCTCAGTGCCCAGCGCTCAGCAGCTGAGCTCCTCTCTGGAGATGGTGCCGTCTGCTCTCTGCTGCTGCTCCCTCCTGTTTCTTCATAGGTGGCTCCAGCACTTCTCCAGCATATGGGGCCTATCCCCATATCCTTTCCCAGGTGACCGGTTGTTTAACCTGGCCCTTATGGCGACAAATCTCTGAGAGTTTTTAATAGCTCAGTGTCCCCTGTTCCTCACTTCCATTATCTCTAAGCCTTCTTTTGAATAGGATCTCCATAGCCCCAAATGTCACATGGTAGAATTGGAGGGGCGGTTAAAGGGGGCCCCCTTCATGTACTTTACAAGCAATCTTACGTTGAGTCACTGTCTTTTCCTCTCTTCTCCAGCATAAGGATGCTGCATCTCCTGCTCTCACCAGCAGTTCCTGCTGGGCCTTAGGGCTAGAAGGGGCATCCTTGCTTTTACCTCAGTTGTCCCTCTATTGAGAGAGGGTTTACTATGATTGTGATGGGACTAAATGGGTAATCCCAATAATAATAGCTAGCATTTATCTAAGATTTATCTAATTTACTTTTTTTTTTTACACGGGGCAATGGGGTTAAGTGACTTGCCCAGGGTCACACAGCTAGTAAGTGTCAAGTGTCTGAGGCCGGATTTGAACTCAGGAACTCCTGAATCCAGGGCCGGTGCTTTATCCACTGTGCCACCTAGCCGCCCCCTTAATTTACTATTTATACTAAACACTTAGCAATTATTATCTCATTGGATCCTCAGAACAACCCTGGGATGTATGCGCTATTATTGTCTCCATTTTACAGATGAAGAAACTGAGGCAAAAGAGTTAAATGACTTGCCCAGGGCCACATAGCTAGTAAGTGTCTGAGGCTGGATTTGAACTTAGGCCTTTCTGACTCTAGGCCCAGCCCTAGCCACTGTGTCACCTAGCTGCCCTCAATCATCCCCACACCATGCCTTTGACCATCATCTCTGCCTCTTCCCCACTAGGAGAACCTTTGTCTCTACTCCAGGAACCAATACTACTAGCTTTTATAGGTGAGCTCTTGCCTTATCTTGCCATTGCTCAGGCTTCCATTGCAATCTGTTCCTAAACCATTTCATGTAAGCCCTTCCCTCCACACCACCCCTCCACGTTCTAGCTCCCCTTCCTGTGTCATCTTCCCCCAGTGGAATGTGAGCTCCTGGAGAGCAGAGACTGTTTTGCTTGCATCTTTTTTATCCCTGGTGCTTAACACAATGTCTGGCACATAGTAAGTGCTTAATAAACACACACTCTCTCTCTCTCTCTCTCTCTCTCTCTCTCTCTCTCTCTCTCTCTCTCTCTCTCTCTCTCTCTCTCTTCTCTCTCCCTCTCTCTCTCTCCCTCTCTCTCCCTCTCACTCTTTTTCCCTCCCTCTCTGTCCCTTCCTCCCTCCCTCTTCCTCTCCTCTCTTCCTTCCCCCCTCTCTCTTCCCCACCTACCCTCTCCCTCTCCCTCTCCCTCTCCTCCTTCCTCTCTCTCTTCCTTTCTCCCTCTCTCATCCCCCTCCCTGCCTCCTTTCTATTTCTGTATTGCTCCTCTCATCATCTTTCTCTCTGTCTCTCCTCTCCCTCCTCTCTTTCTCATCCCCAGGTAGCTGTGAAGATCAAATGAGATAAGGTAGAGAGCTCACTCAGTGAATGAAATAATTAAGTAAACACCTTATAAATGTAAAACCTTTAGTGACTCTTAATTGCCTCTAGGATAAAATATAAATTCTTCAGCTTAAGTTACTCCATAATCTGACTGCATCTGACTTCCCCAGCCCTTATTTAATAAACTCGTTTGTTCCAACCATGCTTTACTATTGGCTGTTACCCCACTTTGCTGTACCCTCTTGCATCTATGCTTCACATGGGCTATTCCCCGTACCTGTAACGTATTCTCTTCTCAGGTTCACCTTTCTCACAAGCTCCAGGCTCACTTCGTTTAGGAATGCTTTCCTGAACCTTCCCACATCCTTGTTAGTACCTCTATCACCTTGTATTATACTTATGCACATACATGTTGTCTGTCACACCTCCCCCACCTCCCATCCCTTGTAGGCTCTTTGAAAGCCCCATGATTTTTAAAGACTCTCCCCATTGTCCATCATAGAGATGCGCACACAGTAGGTGCTTAATAAATGTTTAATTAAATTAGGTGTCAGCAATATAAAAGAACTGATATACGCATCGGAAAACCTGGGTTTATGTCTTGGCTCTGCTCTAGCTGAGTGACCTCTGAAACTTAGGTTTTTCATCTGTAAAATGAGAACAATAATTCTTTTGCTCTTTTAGTTTATTAAACCTTTAAGGAAGGGAACATTTATATGCTTATGTTTTTGTTAATATAATCCAAATAAATTTGAATTTTTAAAACTGGCTGTTGAAATACTTTTCTCTCCCTATATTACAAAAGCTACATTTTTCTAAGGAGAAAATCCTCTTTTAGCACCTGAATCCTCCGAAGTTTGAGCTCCTTCTGACTTTGCCAAAATGTGCTTTTTCATCTCCATGGGGAATTTCATCCACAGATCGGTGTTCATGGTGTGATCGCTGTTTACTTTTTTCCTTTGCTTTTTGAAGACTACTGAGCTCATTAAGAAAGAAAAAAACACTGGTATAGTGAAAATCAATTCAAGGAGATATTGCCATTGGAAAATATTATCTTTTAAATCAAGATTTATAAAAAGGAGCCATATGATCCCAATTTGGGAAGGATCCTCAAAGGGTTTCTGTTATAATCCCTTATCCCACAAAGGAATTCCCTTTATGGTTTATTGTTATTAATATTATTATGAATAACCATTATTAAAAGTTGCTATTTACTAAAATAGCGCTTTTTAATTTCCAAAGTACTTTAAATCTGCTATATCATTTAATCCTTATAGAACCCTAGGAAGTAGTAGGTTGGGCAGGTAATATTGTCACCACTCTTCTTGCAGTCACCCAGGTTTGCACTCAGAGGAATGTGATCCACTCTGTCCTCATGTCCCATGTTCCAGTCACAGGTTGCCAAACCTTCTTGATTCTGTGTCTCCAACATCTCATATATGTTTCTTTCTCTCTATTCACATAGCCACTATCCTTGTTCAGACCCATTACACCTCCTTTCTCAACTATTATAATACCCTCATCATTGGCTCTCTTATTCCAGTTTTTCTCCTCTCCAATCTGTCCTCCATAGAGTTGCCAAAAGAATCTTTCTAAAGTACAAATCAGACCATATTACTCCAAGCTCAAGAGCCTTCAGTGGTTCCCTATTGCTTCTGGGATAAAATATAATGAAGTCCTATAGGATCTGGCAGAGAACCTTTCACAGAATAACAGAATCTCAGATTTTGGAAGGGTTAATAACCCTTCAGCAACATGTGACTGGAGATAATTTTCCTTTTGCTTAAGGACCCCCAGTGAGGGAAAAACCACCACTTCCCACAGCAGTTCACTTCTACTTCCCCATTTCTATCTAGGGCACCATTATTTTTCTAGTGTTTCAGGCTTAAAATTGACCTCCAGATTGAGGTAGACCTCCCTCCCTCAAGTCTATCTCCATTCCAATCCATCCTTTACACAACTGTTAAAAAACAATTTTCTTTAAATGAAGATCTGACCATGTCACTGCCTTATTCAGTAATCAGTCAAGCATCTATTAAGTGCTTCATGACAGGTATTGTATTAAGTTCTGGGGATACAAAAAGAAGCAAAAGACAGTCCCTGCTTCAAGGAGCTCTGGTGGAGTTTAATGGGGAAGACAATGAACAAACAAATATGTACAAACAAGCTATATACAGGATTAATAGGAAATAATTTAAGAGAGAAGGCATTAGAATTAAAAGGAATTTGACAAAAGAATTCAAGAACTGGAAATTGCAGGGATGCCCATCAACTGGGGAATGGCTGGTGGCATATGATTGTGATCGATTAGTACTGTGCTAGACGAAATGATGAGCTCAGTGATTTTAGGGAAAAAAAAACAACCCATGAAAAGACTTGGAGAAAATAATAAAGAGCGAAATAAGCAGCTCCAAGAGAACATAGTATACAGTAACAGTTATTGCTTTGAGATGACTTTGAGCAAATAAGTTATTTTGTCTTTTATAAATAATACACATAACTATAAAGGTCATATGAAGAAGTAAGTACATCCAGAGTAAGAACTGGTAAATAGAAGTATGTATAGAATAATTATACCTACCTACCTACTTACATATCTACCTACATACATATGTGTGTGTGTGTGTGTGTGTGTGTGTGTGTGTACACACACCACTATTTATGTCTAATGGTAGCAAGGGGAGAGGGAAGAAAAAAGAAAAAAATTATATGATCATTTTGTTGTATATTTGAAAGGAATAGCAAGTTGTGCATGGTAGATTTGCAGTTTCATTACAATTGTCTTTTTTAATTGTACTATGTTATGAAAATGCTTGTTTTATTCCAAAAATTAAAAATTAAATTAAAAAAGAATTAGAAAAGACTTCCTCTAGAAGGTGGGATTTCAGTGGGTACCTAAAGGAAATCAGGGAAGTCAGTAATCTTGCAGAGGGGGGGCAGTGCTCCAGGCATGGGGGACAGCCAGAGAAAATTCCTGAATCAGAGAGATGGAGGGTCTTATTTGTGGAAGAGCCTGTGGGGGTTAGTGCCACTGGATCAAAGAGTAAACCCCAATGGTTCCCTGTTGTCTCTAGAATAAAATATAAACTCCTCTGTTTATTTAGTCTAAACCTATCTTTCCAGCCTAAATATGTGCCTCACTTGGTAGTGCACCCAAAGTGGTTTTCTTTCTCTACTTCTCACACAGCTGTCTTTCCATCTCCGTGCCTTGGCACTGGCTGTCCCCAAGTCTGGAAAGCACTCTCTCCTCACCTAGGCCTGGGAGAATCCCTTTCTTGAAGACTCAGCTTAATCACCACCACAGCCTTTGCTGATCTCTGCAACTACTAGGGCTCCCCTGCCTTATCTACCTTGTTTTAAAACTTTATTTTATATTTATCCTGTATGTGCTTATACATGGATGTGTTTTCTTCTCTGATAAGTTCCTTGAGAACAAAAAAAAAATTCTTTTTTTCTTCACATCCCCAGGCACATGGCAGACACTTAATAAATGCTTGTCGGTTGATTGATTTCTTGATTCTACTTTTGGATAGCTTAAAACTAGCCTAAATCTCTCTCTCTGCAGCTTCCTTCCATCACTGATCATTTTGCCTTGGGCCAGCCAATAACTATCTGGTGACCCAAAGTTCTCCCTTTAGGCTAAATATCACCATTTCCTTCAACCAGGCCTCATTGATGTGTGATGGAATTAGGGTCAAATTGATTTTGAGTCGTCCCAAAAGAATTACAAGACTCAGTGACTCAGTTTCCCAAGTTTTATTGCAATACTGTGAGTGACCACAGGGAGAGTATCATGGAGGTGTCTCTTGAATAGGGAAAGAAAAGATAGTTATATTTATAGTATGGATTAATTGATTATCAGTCTCATTATAATAATCTCCACCTTAGGGAGGTACAGGAGAGGGCCTATCCTAATTTGGAGTTCCAGGAATCCTAAACCAACCCCCAAGGCGGGTACCTTTTTCCATGGAAGTGTGTTTTTGGGGTTTACATATCATAAGGTGAATTTGGGGACAAATTTGGCCTTTTCTGCACGTCACTTTTTGATTCCCATGTCCAGTTTCAAAATATTTTCATTTATCAATAGAATTTCTATGCCCTGTCAGTGTATCATTGTTATGGTTAAGGTCTCCATGACCTGCCTCTTTATATTCTTGTTATGGGTGCTGATTAATGTGGGTAATGAGGAACCCAGGCCCTGACTTGTTTCCCAAACCTTAAGTTATCCATTAACTGGGGTCTGAATCCCTTTTAGAGCTCATATCTAAATTAGAGCTTTGGGTCTTAGGTTTTTCTGTTAACCCCCCTTTTGCCTCCTATATCAATATGACCCTTCACCATTCTGCTTACCCTCCTTTGGATGTTCTCCAATCAATTGGTGTCCTTTTTTTTTTAAGTAATATAAATTTTTATTTATAGTTTTGGGTTTCCTCCTTCCCTCCTTCCCCTCCCCCCCTCCCTGAGGCAGTAAGCAATCAGATATAGATTATATATGTACGATTATGTAAAACATTACCATATTAGTCATTTGGTATAAGAAAACTTGAATAAAAGAAAAAATGAAAGTGAAAAATAGCACGCTTCAGTTTGTGTTCCATCAATATCAGTTCTTTCTTTGGAGGTGGATAGTATGTTTCATTGATAGTCTTTTGGGATTGTCTTGGATTATTGCATTGCTGAGAATAGCTAAATCATTCACAATATTGTTGTAACTGTGTACAACATTCTCCTGGTTCTGCTCACTTCACTATACATCAGTTCAAACAAGTCTTTCTGAAATCATCCTGCTTGTCATTTCTTATAGCACAATAATATTCCATCACCATCATATACCACAGCTTGTTTGGCCATTCCCCGATTTATGGGCATTCCTTTGATTTCCAATTCTTAGCCACCATAAAAAGAGCTGCTATAAATATTTTTATACAAATAGTATTGATGTCCTTCTTAAAACAGAATGCTCCTATTAGTATTAGCAAGGAAGGGACCAGTGGAATGATTATCATCTTATGCCTCATCTCAGCATAAGATTGCTTTGTTGGACACCATATTAAACTAATGACATGTTAAACATTCCTACCTTTTTTTTTTTTTTAAGTGAGGCAATTGGGGTTAAGTGACTTTCCCAGGGTCACACAGCTAGTAAGTGTTAAGTGTCTGAGGCCGGATTTGAACTCAGGTCCTCCTGAATCCAGGGCTGGTGCTCTATCCACTACACCACCTAGCTGCCCCCATTCCTACCTTTAAAACCCCCAGATCTTCTCAGCAAACTGCTGTCTAACCATGTATCCACCATCTTTTAGTTGTGGAATTGATTTTTTGACCTCAGATGTAAGGCAGAAGATGGCATGCATCCCTATTAAATTTTGTGATTTCCCCAAATATTATAGCTCATTACATTTTTTTTAATCCCTAACTGTCATCCATTGTGTTAATTATCCTTAGCTTTGTGTCATCTGCAAACTTGATAAGGATGCTATCTATTCCTTTATCCATATCAGTGATAAAAGTGCTAGGTAGCAGAGGGTCAAACCCAGTTCCCTAAGGAGTCCTCTCTTCAAAGTGATGGTTGCTTCTGGGCGTTACTGATTTCTCTTTGGGTCTGGCCATTCATCTGGATTTCCCAGATTAATTTCATATTATGACCCATTTCATGTAGGGTTGTAGCCATGCTGTTCTTTCTGTTACTGTTAAGGACAACTCCACACCTGGGATCCTCACCTCTGCCTTGCACCTTCCTTCAAGAGTGCAGCTTCAGTTCCATATCCTATACAAAGCCTTTTCTGTTCCCTTCAGTTATTAATGTTTCCACTCCTGAAATTGCTTTGGGTATACTTTGATTTATATCTACCTCCCAGGGTGGCTGTGAGAATAAAATGAGATAATTATTGTAAAATTTTCCGTAAGCCTTAAAAGTTCTGTATAAATTCTAACTGTAAGGCAGCTAGGTGGTAGAGTGGATAGAGTATTTGACCTGGAGACAGGAAGATTTGAGTTCAAAACACTTACTATGTGACCTTGGTTGAGTCATTTAGCTTTTGTCTACCTCAGTTTCTTCAACTGTAAAATGGGGATAATAATAATCATTTCCTTCAGGTTTGTTGGATATAAGATTTATAAAGTTCTTAGCCAGCACTTGGCACATATTAGGTACTTAATAAATGCTTATTTCCTTCCTGCCTACCTTATATGTGTGAGTTTAGTATCCCCCTCACACTTGTAGCTCCTTGAAGGATCTTTTTCATTTTGTTTTCTTTGTATTCCCCCAGTGCCTAAGGGCACAATACCTTATCTGTGGTACATCACTGATAAATATTTTTCAACTTAAATTGCTGAGTATCTGGGTTGTTTTTTTTTTTTTTTTTGGTGAGGGTTCATTGACTTTACTGATCTAGGCAATCTTCAGTGAGGGAACTATGTCTTCTAGTGCAGTTCTGCAACTTACAGTCTTAGAGTGGTACCTGGGGCACTGAGAAGTTAAGCCACTTGTCTAGGGCCACAGTTTCCAAGGTGGAACTTGAACCCAGATCTTTCTGGCTTCAACAATGGTCTCCTGTAACCACTATGACACATGGACCCTTGAATATCCATTTTATGTATGAGAAAACTAAGGTACAGAGAGGTTATGACTTGCTAAAAGTCATACAACTTCTAAATGAAAGATTTCTGATGAAAACTTAGGTCTTCTAAATACTAATAATACAGCT
This sequence comes from Dromiciops gliroides, assembly GCF_019393635.1. Taxonomy (NCBI): domain Eukaryota; kingdom Metazoa; phylum Chordata; class Mammalia; order Microbiotheria; family Microbiotheriidae; genus Dromiciops; species Dromiciops gliroides. The sequence continues at coordinate 296,175,569 of NC_057862.1, read as the reverse complement.
AGGATTTGAACCCAGGTCTTTTTACTGTCTCATATCAACATTATCTCCTAAAAGGAACACTAATACATGGTTCTTAAACAGCTACTGGTTATCCTCCAGTGATGGATAACAAAACATGGCATTCCATTTTTGGACAGTTTGAAATGTTTATTATATTTAGTGGATATCCCTTTCCTTACAATTCCTCTTGTTTCCTAGTTCTATTCCCCCAGGACCCAGTAGTTTAATGGAAGGAACTCCAGATCTGAATTCATTTCTCTCACACACACAGATGTATATATGTATATACATCTGTGTGTATGTATAGATATTTTTAATGCTGTGCCCGCTGATTATGAATAATAATTTGTAATAATCCCCCTTCTGTAAAAAGGCTAGCTTAGAGAGCAGTCCCCTACCCCCCCCTTTTTTTAGTCCCTCCCCTTCTAAAGAATGTCAAAAGCATTCCAACTCTGCTTAAGGCATCTGGGCAGGACCCCACCCAAGTGGAAAACCTGATTTCTGTGTAGGGTATAAACAGAATCCAGTTTGGGTAAATTCTCTTGGCAGGGGTTGGAGGTGGGGAAGGACCCCTGCCTGCCCTTGTTCCCCTTTATTAGAGTTTAGGGCAGCCTAGCTCATGAAGGAGAAATCAAACCAGAAGGAACTTGGTCGGGCTGGCCAGATTGCTAGAAGGAGCTCAAAACTCATGATCAGTCCATGCCCAACAATGTGGTAATTGGGAGGGACTGGTAATTTCTAGCCCAATTCCTCATTAAATGTCCACCAAATCAGGGCTGAGTTTTACTTGTCAGAAAAGTTTCCTGTCAGAAGGTACACACCTGATTGAAGGTGTTTTAGAATCTCCCTTGGGCTCTTTGGTTACTGAGAGAAACTGCTGACCATCAATTTATGGATTATTGACTAGCCTCATTAAGAAATTGATCATTAATATCTAGAAATTTTGTCTCTAGGAACTTTTACTCATGATATATCCCCCATATATGTGTGTATATATATATATATACATATATATATATATACATACACACATATCTATATATATTTTAGTTGTTTTCATCTGTAAAATGATGGATTCAGACTAGATGACCTTTGTAGGTCATTTCAACTCTAAATCTATGATTCTGTGAATGACTGTGAATGACATCATTGCAACTGATACTTTTCTTCTGAAGCTGATGAAAATTCATTCACAAATCACTATTTGCTCTGTTTTTACTTCTTGCTCAGTCTCTGAATGTGTAGGCCATTTGTACATATAGTGGCTTTGAAACACATTTTAAACCAAGATCTGTACATTTGGGCTCCTTTTCCCCATCACTGACTGCAGTGGTGTGAGATACTAGAAACTGACTTATTTTTTTTAGAAAAATGACCCCATTCTTTGTGCATGTGTGTGTGCATGTGTGTTTGTGTCTATCCAATGTGTCTGTGTTTTGACTGTTAGCTATATATAGATCTGTTGTACATTTGTTCTATTTTAGATGGTACAGCTAAAAATCTTGGATGGCAGAGAATGTGTATGTTAACCTGGTCTCTGATGGCATCTGCTCTAGTGCACAATAAATACCTTTAAATAGTATTCAGTACTGTTAATAGCATCCAGCATTTTTATTAATTACTTTAATGATACCATAGATAGCATGCTTATCAAATTTGTGGATAATATTAAGCTGGAATAACCAAATCGGGAGCCAGAAAGATCTTGATGGTCTGGAATGCTATACTGAATTTGAGGAGATGAAACTTAATGGCAACAGATGTCCTGCACTTGAGTTTAAAAAACCACCTTGGCACTTACAGGGGAGAAGGGGAGAAGGGGGTAGCTAGAAAGGGGTGCATGTGAAGAAGGCCCAGGAGCTTTGCCAACCTCCCTGGTGTACTGAGGGAGATGATAATCCTAGTATCCTCTGGCCTGGTCACACAAAACTTAAAATATTAGGTATGAATCACATTTTAGGAAGGACACAGTGTGATGGAGGGACTGAAAACCATGTGAAGGGTAAGCTGAAGGAACTGGCAGTGTTTAACCTGAGGAAGGGAAAATTGGGGGCGGGATGGGGGAGGCGAGAGATGGAGGAAAATATGATAATGTCTTCCTAATATAAAGGATTGACATTGGAAAGAAGGATTAGCCTTGTTTTACTTCTCAGAAGAACTAGGAACAATGGGGTAAAAGTTTCAGAGCAGTAGATTTCTCTCCTTCATGTGGGGGAAGGGAAGGAAAGGGAAGGGAAGGGAACAAGTGCCTATCCTATGGACCAGATAGTGTGCTAAGTACTTTACAGATATCATTTGATTTTCACAAAAGCCCTGGAATTTAAATGCTGTTATCATCCCCATTTTACAAGTGAGGAAACTAAGGCAGACAGAAGTTGTGACTTGCCTAGGGTCACACAGTTAGTGTCTGATGCCAAATTTGAACTCAAGTCTTCCAGACTCCAGACTTTGCACTCCATCCACCATGCCACCTAGGAAAAAGATGTTCTAATATCTAAAGTTGTTCAAAAGTAGAATGGGCTTTGTCAGAAGATAATGGCCCTTGTCTTTCCCCTTTCCCCCACATTTGTGGTAGAACAGAAAGAGTACTGGATTTGGAATCACGGGACATGGGATCAAATTCTAGCTCTGTCACTACTTGTCTGTAGGCAGATCACATCCTCTCTGGGGCTCAGTTCTTAATCTATGAAGCTGGAGGATTGAATCAAGTGATCCTTAAGGTTCCTTCTAGTTCAAAATCTATGATTTATCACTGGATCTCATGGATGACTGTAACATATAGCAATGTATCACAATAGAAGTATAAGCAATATGCTCTGTGAAGTCTGTGAAAAGAAAGGCCAATGGTTTCAGAGGAGTCAGCTGGGCTTAGTGGCAGAAGTGCTGTACTGGGAGTTAGGAGAGACCTGGGTTTGAATCCCACCTCTTACACTTAACTATTTATGGAATCTCATGTGAGTCATTGATCTCGAAACTCGAATTTCTTCAGCCTTAAAACACAACTAATAAAACTTCTGTTGTCTGGCCCACAAGGCTTTTGGTGCTTTTTTTGGGGGGGAGGTGGGGAGGTGACTACACATTGAGCAATGTGAGATTTTATCACTTAGAACTGCTTGTCTGTCTTTTGCCCTAAAGGTATGGGATGCCTTAGACACAGGTCGCTGTTTGAACACCTATTCTTCTCACAGCAGTGCTGTTCGTGCTGTGCAGTGGTCCACCTGCGGAAGACAGATCCTCAGTGGTGGCTTTGATTCTGAGCTTCATGTAACAGATGTGGAAACAGGTACAGTTTGTATGTCATGATTAAACCAATGAATTTCATTCCAGCCCTGGCTGCCCCAGACCTGGGGGCATGATCTGGGCTTTCTGCACTGCAATTCTCTGTAATACACTCAGTGTTCTGACTTATAAAAAATGTCTTTGAGAGAAATGTCATTCTAGTTTCAGGACTGCCATAAAATCAGCCCCATGACAGGCTTCCCAACTAACCCCAGAGGATGAATATTAGCTTAGTCTCTGCCAAGCCTCTTCATTTTATGTTACTATAGGGCCTGATAAAGGGATGGATTTTTAATAAACCTTTGACACTTCATTTGTACGAAAATGGATTTAACTTTATTACAGCATCGTTGGTGGAGAATCCGTTTAGCATTTCTGTAACTTTACATTTTTGAAAGGCAATAAAGAATCATTCTGGCCCATGAGGAAACCTCTCCAAAAGAGTTGAGCTTTAATGCTCCAAATTGAAAAGGCATTCATTCTGGGGAGATGGATTTGTGTCTGGACGAATCCTTGGGGGCCATTGGCTGAGAAGGGAGCTGCCCAATTTAGCAGTGCTGGGATTCGAGCCAAAAGAAATGGAAGAAAGGACAGCTCATGGGGCAGGGATGGGGGTGGGGGCATGGATTGGATTCTTATAGCCTATCAGGAATGCAAGAATCACAGAATTGGATCATAGACTTTAAAGCTGGAAGGGATCTCAGAGGTTATCCATTCTAGCTGCCTCATTTTACAGAAGAGGAAACTGAGGGCTATGGTAGTATATAGTAGAGCTGAGATTTACTTTTCTCCAGGCCAAACCTCCCAAGTTCATATAAGTGGTTCTACTATGACCTGGACTCAAGCCCTTTACCACTGGGGTTGCCTTCCTCTGGACCCATTCTAGTTGATCAGCATCCTTCAGTTCTGGCACCTAGAACTGAAAGGAGTATTCCTGGTGAAGTCTGACCACGGGACCATCACCTTCTTATTCCTCAAAGCTTCTCTTAATGCCAGCCAAGGTGGCATTAGCTTTCTTAGTTGCCATGCCATCCTGCTGACCTATATTGAGCATTCAGTCTTTGAGACACCCAGATCTTTTTTCAGACAAACTGCTGTCTAACCACGTCTCCCCATTGTGGACTTGTGGAGCTGATTTTTGGTAGCCAAGTATAAGACATTTATCCCTATTGAATTTCGTTTTAGGTTCAGCCCAGGGCTTTGGCCTGCCAAGATCATTTTGTGTCCTGATTCTGTCATTCAGTATGTAGTTGTCCCTCCCAGTTCAATGTCATCTACAAATTTGATGAGCATGCTATCTGTATCTTTATCTAAGATAAAGATCTTTAAACAAAAGCAAATCTTGTGGGTGAGAGTGAGGGATAATGCAAGGGCAGATCATGGGCTCCGTCAGCATCCCCTCAATTTCAGGAGGAATTGAGAAATTGAAGCAGGCCTCCAGCACATTGGGTGGATCCTCTCTGCCAAACTTAAGGAAGGACATGGATGGGTTGTGCTCTGTGCTTTGTAGAGAACAGAGATCACAGAACCATTTGAGTACCTGAAGGTGCCTTACATTTACCTAATTCCAATGCCTGCAGGCTGCTAAGTGATACAGTGGATAAATGTCAGACCTGGAGTCAGGAAAACTGGAATTCAAATTTGGCCTCAGAAGTTTACTAGTTTTGTGACCTTGGGCAAGTCACTTAACCTTTCTTTACCTCAGTTTCTTCATCAGTAAAATGGGGATAAAAATAGCATCTACATATAACTAGAAAATAATAAAATACTTTTACGATTAAAAAAAAATAGCATCTACTTCCCAGAGTGGTTGTGAGGATTAAATAAGATATTTGTAAAGTGTCTTGCAAACTTTGACATGCCATATAAATGCTAGCAGTGGTGATGATGATGATGTCTGCAGTGCCCTGCCCATACTGTTCCACCTGTTCATAGGATCAGATCAGAGAATTTACAATTACATGATTATTTATCCAACACCTTTATTTACAGATGAGGAAGCTGTTAATTCCCTGTGCTTCCTTTAAAGCTCACATCAGGCCTGCACTTGGATACAAATACTGAAATACAGAGGTATAGGCCAAGAAATCTAGAAAGCAGTTCATGTGTTAAAGGTGTAAGAGGCTTTAATGGACTGCAAGCTTAAGAAGTGGGAACAGGGTGATGTGGCTGCCAGATAAGCTTCTGCTCTCCTCAGGCCACATTTATGAAATGACTGCATCCCAGGCCAGGTGGTAATCATCCCCCTTGGCACAGTGAGGGCAGAGATTGTATTTTATTAATCTTCATTTATCTTGCCATGTTGAGCAGGGCCATGGGTGCTTAATAAAAGTCTATTGAATTGATTGAATCAGGAAAGGAGTAGAAAGCAGTGATTTGGACTCATAGGGGAGTCTCCTTTGGCTGTACTCAGTCTGTCCTTTTTTTGTGATGGCAAATTACTGTCTGAGTGCTTCCCCCTCATGCTTCCCCTCTCTCATTTTTCTTCCCTGTCCTGCAAGGAGAAGTAGGGAAGAGGGTGGCCAGAGGGAGCAAAGAGAAAGACCACACTTCCTTTCCTCATCCCACCCTCCCTGCTTGCTTAAGTGCATGAAATGATAGATGGAAGCACACAGGGAGATGTAGGGACTGCCCCCTTAACAATTTGTAACGACAGGTCCTCAGACTGCACAGTTTCAAACAGGCTGTGAGGCAGATCAAACAAGGGTTGGGACCCCCCCTTTTCCAGATGAAGAAACTGAAGCTCAGGGAGGTTAAGTCACTTGTCTGACAAGTGATAAGAACAGGGATGGGAGCCCAGGCCTTTGAACTTCAGTCCCCGGCTCTTTCATGCATCTGTTTGCATCATGACATCAGGTGTTATGGTTTCTGGGAAGCTAAATTCACCTGATCATTTGCGGCCCATGCAACACAGTGTGGAGTCCAAAGACCTAGATTCCAGGCCTAGATCTGCCCCTAACTTGCTCTGTGACCCTAGGCAGGTCACAGCCTCTGAGCCTTAGCTTCCCCATCTGTCACTTAGAGAGAAGAATATTACCTACATTACCTACTTCATTGGGGCAGAGAAATGTGAGCTCTTACAGACCAATGGAGTGTGCGGTGTCATCAACTTTAGTATCTTCTCCCCTCTCTCTCATTCACACTTGACTGTCTTCTTTTTTGTGTCTGCTTTTCTCTGCTCTTTAGGCTATACTTCTTCCTCTCTCTAACTTCTCTGCCCCAGCAAGGTTCGATTCCATCCCTCCTGAGCTCCCAGTCTAATAGAAACGCACAAACAAAATAATGTAATGGGTTTTGTTTCCCAGCAGTACCCAGGGGGTTATCCACATAGTGTATATTGTCATTAGTGAGGATTTGGCAGTGAGGACATTTATTCTGGGGTTTGAAATCAATACAGTTAAAAATCTGTGGATTATGAATGTCAATATAAGAGTCCAAAACATGCTGTGTTCCCCTCGTGAAGCCATATTTTATCTGCTTAATTTATAGCACCGAGTGGTTGTTTGACTTAGAGAGCCACCATGAATCAGCACTTAAATAAAAGTCTCTCACAGATTAATTATTTTTAGTGTGCTTGTCTCCTCAGTCTGTAATCTTCCCGGTTCAGCATCACCAGTGCTTTCATTCAGGGCTATCTCAGTGGAATAGTGGTCTGCTCCAAGGACCTCTAAATGTTTCCTGTTTTCTCAGTCAACTTCTTTGAATTCTTGATTAACTGGCTTGCTAAAGTCGCCAGATATAGATTCTCTATTTCTAACTGGTTCCCCCTTTCATTTGCTTTAAATTGCCCCCATCCAGTTACTTGTCCCTACTCTTACAAAGGCAAGGGAGTGATTTTATTGCTGAATAAAGGGATAGAAACCAGCCACATCCCTCTGTTTCTCCATGGGGTATCACTATTATTTTGCATTTGATGCTGATAAGATTTGGAAATGTTAGGCCTTTCTTTGATAGCTGTATTTGAGGGTTCCTGGCAAGAAAGTGCTAGTATAGTAGAAATAGAATCAGAAAACCTGTGCTACTTGGTTCTTTTGAATTCTAGTTCTTCACCTCTACAAACCTCAGTTTACCCAGCTGCTACATGTAGATAAAAATACTTTCATGATCAAGTTCATGTGAGGAGATATCTTTGTAAATTATGAATAAAAATCAGCTCTTCTCTTCCTTCTTTTCTTTTTCCTTCCTCACCTCTATTCTTTCTCCTTCTCTCTTCTTCTTTTCCCCCTTTACCTCCTCTTTTGCCTCCTGTTCTCTACTCTTGTTCCTTCTTTCTTATCTTCCTCTTTCTTTTCTTTCTTCTACTCTTTCAACTTCCCATTTTCTCCCTCTTCCCTTCCTTTTCTCATCTTTCCTCCATCCTCCAACTCCTTTTTCTATTTCTCTTCTCTTTTCTATGTCTTTGTCTTCCTTCTTTCTCTTCTCATATACATTCTCCTTCCCCTTCTTGCTCTCCTGTTTTTAAACGGTGAGAATTAATTATTTAAACTTACTTTATTTTTGTATTTGATGATGCTTAATGAAAAAAACTTTATATCTATTTAGATTTTATTTTCAAAATTACATGTAAAAACAAATTTTGACATCAATTTCTTAAAACTTTGTGTTCCAACTTCTCTTGCTCCCTCCCTTCCCACCCCCACCCCCAAGAACTCAAGCAATTCAGTATAAGTTATACATGAGTAGTCATGGAAAACATCTCTACATTAGCCAGGTTGTGAGAGAAAACAGATAAAAACAAAACTTCAGATTAAGGAACTGTCAAAAATTATGCTTCAATCTGTTTTCAGATACTATCAGTTCTTTCTCTGTAGATGGATTGTAATTTTCATAATCTTTCAGAGTTATAGTGGATCATTGTGTTGCTGAATATAATCCTTCACAGCAGATCATCTTACACTATTGCTGTTATTTTGTATGTAGTACATTTCACTCTGCTTCAGTTCATGTAGGTCTTTCCAGTTTTTTCTGATAGCATCTTGTTCATCATAACTTTTATATAGTACCTTAAACTTGACAAAGAATTTTCTTCACAAGAGTCCAGCAAAGTAGGTACCATACATTTTGCCATTATAATCAATCATCATAACTGTTTACCTCTATCCTATTCCCTTCCCACGATATTTACTCTATTTTCTATCTTCTTTTACCCTATTCCTCCTCAAAAGTGCTTTGCTTCTGACTGCCCCCTCCCTTTCTCTGCCCTCCCTTCTTTCACCTTTCTCTCCTTATCCTTTTCCCCTCCTACTTTCCTGTAGGGTTAGATAGATTACTCTTCCCAATTGTGTGTATGTTATTCCCTCTTTGAGCCCACTCTAATGAGAATAAGGTCTTTGAGCTAATTCTGTGTTCTAAATTTTCTTCCCTTCTCCCTGCTCAATCCTCCCTATGAAATCAAGCAATTCAATGTAAGTCATACATGTGCAGTTGTGCAGAACATCTTCACCTTCCTTGAAAGTGTTTCACTTTTTACTGCTCCCTCCCCAATATGCCCTTCCTTCCCCTATCCCTTCCCCCCCATCTCCTTCCCCTCCCACTTTCCCTCAGGGAAAAATATATTACTGTACCCACTTGAGTATGTATGTTATTCCCTCTTTGAGCCAATTCTGATGATAGTAAGGTTCACTCACTCCCCCACTCCTTCCCCCTCTTCCCCTCCCCTCCATAAGCTTTTTAAAATTTCCTTGATGTGAGATATATCTCCTCAGTCCACCTCTCCCCTTCCCCCTCCCCCAGTACATTCCTCCTACCCCTCAACCCTATTTTAAAGATGTCATCATGGGTTAGCTAGGTGGCACAGTGGACAAAGCACCAGCCCTGGACCCAGGAGGCCCTGAGTCCAAATCTGGCCCCAGACATAAGCCACCCCACACTGTTTGTCCCACAAAGAACCAAGGATAAACAAAAATAAATGTTTTACAGATATCATCCCTTCATATTCAGTTCAGACCTGTGTCCTCAACTACTATATTACTGAGAAAGTTCTTATGAGTTAGAAGTATTATCTTCCCATGTAGGAATGTAAACAGTTTAATCTTTTAATATCCCTCGTGATTTCTTTTTCCTGTTTACCTTTTTATGCTTCTCTAAGGTCTTTTATTTGAAAGTCAGATTTTCTATTCAGTTCAGGTCTTTTCATCACAAATGCCTGAAAGTTCTCTTTTTCATTGAAGTCCCATTTTTTCCTCTGAAAGATTATACTCAGTTTTGCTGGGTAGGTGATTCTTGGCTGTAGTCTGTAGGGGCCGAAATTTAATATATGGAGCGTTAGTTGGGTGACGCCAAAATATTGGGGTCCCAGAAATAATGAGGGACCTCTAGGTTAAAAGCTCTCTCCCCTCCAAACTGCCCTTTTAGATATTTCTCCCAGGCCAATAAGAAAGGAGCCTTACAGCTTCTTTTCCACAAAAGGATCAGATTTTATTACTTGGGAATTAATTAAACAACAAAGGTGAAATTAATAAAAATCAAAGATAAGGAAATAGGGAAAAAGAAATACAGATAAATCCTTTTAACTCTAACCTAAGTCTATACAATCCCCAGATTGTTTCAAATTAAGCTAATTCAAAGGAATGCAGGGTTTATTGTGTACACTCACCACACCTGGAAAAGTCTGCTAGCTTTCTCGCATCAACAGGAAACCGAGCACGCGCGCGCGTGCGCGCACATACACACACACACACACACACACACACACACACACACACACACACACACACACACACAGAGAGAGGCCAAGTGTGAGAGTGTTCTCCAAGCGACTCCTCGCCTCCCCTCAACAAGTGTTCAATCTCCCTCCCCCAAAAGGGGAGGTCCTTCAAAAACTGCCTATGGAGAGTTCTCCTTCTGACCTCAGTAGCAGGCGTAACTTCAGGGTGGGCCAGGTGTGGCCTCTCCCAAATGAGTCAGCTAAATCCCAATAATTTTTACCACATTCCCCCCTTGTTTCTTTGAAAAACACGTGAGGTTTGCTCGATGAAACAGCCAAAAATAACAGTATAATACCCTATGCTAACAAACAATATGTTAATAACAATATAGAAAAGGGAGAAAGGGGAAATTTTGTCCAGAGGGGCAGTCCCTCATGAACCAGAACTTTGACACTGACCTGCAGAGGGAGGGCCTCTGCAGAGAATACATGTTACAGATGGTATATATAATAACAGAAGGGAAAAAAGAAAAACAACAAAATGAAACTGTTCATTTAAAGTCCTTGAGATCTTGTCTTCTTGAAGTGGTCATCAGGAAAAAACTGGACTCTGGTCTAGACTCTGGTTGTCTCTGGACTCTCTTCTTTAGCTGTTGACCTGTTGGATTTTTACTAATGCTTAGCATAGCATTGTCAATGCTCAAATTACAAGTCCCAGTTCCTTTGCCCTCTGGAATATCATATTCCATACCCTCTGGTCCTTTAATGTATATGCTGCTAGATCTTGTTTTATCGTGACTGTAGCTTCACAGTATTTTAATTCCTTTTTTTTTAGCTGCTTGTAATATTTTCTCCTTGATGTGGGAGCTCTGGAATTTGGCTGTAATATTCCTGGAGGTTTTCCTTTTGGGATCTCTTTCAGGAGGTGATCAGTGGATTCTTTCAATTTCTATTTTACCTTCTGCTTCTAGAATATCAGGGCAATTTTACCTGATAATTTCTTGGAAGATGATGTGTAGACTCTTATTTTGGTCATGGTTTTCAGGTAGTCCAGTGATTTTTAAATTATCTCTCTTGGATCTATTTTCCAGGTCAGCTGTTTCTCCAAGGAGATATTTCATATTGCCCTCTATTTTTTTATTCATTTGGATTTGCTTTACTGTATCTTGGTTTCTCATAAAGTCACTAGCTTCCATTTATTCATTCCTAATTCTTAGGCAGTTATTTTCTTCTGAGAGTTTTTGTATCTCCTTTTCCATTTGGCCTTTCCAGCTGTTGAATTTTTTCTCATGACTCTCCAGCATAGCTCTCATTTATCTTTCCATTCTTTCATCCACCTCTCTAAATCTTCCTTCTGTGAGATGAGGAGGAGACCGATAACACAATGAAGGAATACCGAGTAAACTAGATGTCTAAGTTTGGACAGTATGGTACCCCAACACGCTCCAATGCAAAAAAATGAAAAAACCAAAGGGAAAATGACATATTCGATCATATTTTAAACTGGACTGGCTTTTTCCTTTAAAACAAGACTTTTAGAGGCTTAAAGTCTTTAAGGGAGATTAGACAAAGGGAAAGTCTATGGGGGGGGGGTATTTGGAAAATCCACCGAATTAGCTGGCTTGTGGCCAAACTAGGGAGGGTGGGAGGGTCCTTAAGGTCCCTTCAGGGTCGCCAAACTGTGAGATTTAAAATTGGATATTAGATCATAAATCTCCCCTACTTAACCTTTCCCTTAATTTATCTCCCAGACTAGTAAATGGAAGAAGCTTTTGGTTTTCTAGATAGACCTTTTATTGTTATGGTAGTCACAAGGTGATGTTGATTAGAAGGATAGAAAAGTAGAAACACAATACAAATCATCTTAAGTCTAAGCTTAGTCTATATTCCTTATGAAAACTCACCAACACCGAAGGCCACCTTTGGAGAGAGAGAGAGACCATCTGAGCAGTGCAGTCAGGAGACCAGCAGAGCAGGAAAAAGCCACACTTCCATTCTCTCCTTGCCTTTTCAGCTCACACCCCGGAAGTCAAGTGCATAGCAGGCAGTCTGACATGCGCAGCAGGTGCACTGGCGTGCGTAGCTCATGCCATTGGTCTCCTCCCCGAAAGGGTGGTCCTTAAAGAAAAACTGGCTTCTTTCAGTTATCCTAACCGACTGTTAAAAAACTTTCATATTTTTTTTACCACACTTCTATCTCTCCTACTTTCTCTTCAAAGTCCCTTTTGAGAGCTTCCGTATCCTGAGACCAATTCATATTTTTCTTAGAAGCTTTGGATATAGGGGCTCTGAGGTTGCTATCCTCTTCTGAGGGTGCACTTTGATCTTCCTTTTTGCTAAAGAAACTTTCTATAGTTCTCAACTTTCTTTGCTTGCTCATCTTGCCATCTTTTACTTGACTTTTAACTCCCTCTTACAGTGGGGACCTACTTCCAAGCTACACTGTCCCAAGCTTCAGAGGGTCCCAGGTGTTTCAGTTTGAAGGAGGGCAGGTTTTTCTCTTGCCTGGCCTGTTCTCTTGTCTGAAGATCGCCTCAAGCCAATTTGCTAATTATTCAGCCAGCAGAACTTTGTGTGCTGTGGTTCCTAGCCCCTCCCCCATCTGGACTTCCCATAGCTCATGATTTCTTCCTGGTTCCCTGCATAAGCTTAATTCCAGTAGACGCTGGTGCTACAGCTGATTCAGAGGCTTGGGGCTAAGTTTCTGTGGCACAGCCTGCCTGAGGACTGTGTCAGTGTGATCGTGGGGTCGGACTTCTTACAGCCCAGCACGGCCCCCTCTAATCTGTCTTTGGCTGGAAAATAATCTCAGCCTGTCTTCTTGTGGGTTTTGCTGCTCCAGGGTTTGTTTTATTGCTGTTTGGGGGTTAATTGTGTCAGGAGCTCTGTGCATTTCATGTCTTCCTCTGCCATCTCCAGTCGCTATCTATTGCTTTTCCAGCAATTGAAGTATATTTTCATACTTTTGTAGCATCTCTTTACCTTCAGTGGATTCCATACAACTAGTTCTTCTCCCAAGTCTTCTGCCACCAAGACCGTTCAAGACACCTGCACTCAATTTAAAAAAAATTAACATGTTTTTAACATCACTTTTATTTTCCATTCAACTGTGAGCTCTAAGAGCCAGGACTGTCTTTTGCCCTTTTTTACTCCAGTGTTTGGCACATAGGAGATACTTAATAAATGCTTACTGACTGACTGACTAATATATCCTTTCTTCATCCCTGATCTAGAGAGCTATTCCTTCTAACAAACTATAAAAAAGGAGAAAAAAGTAGCTGAACAAAACCAGCCAATACCTCAATAGAATTAAGAGTACTCTGGGATTATATGTATCAGTTTATACCCTATCTCTTCTTTGGCTGTCATAATTATATACCTTTCAGTAGTTTAAAAAAAAATCGTTCTTTCCATTTACCTTGTTGTAATCATTGAGAATATTATGTATCTGGGTTCTGCTTTCTTAGCTTTGTATGATGTTGTCTTCCTATGAAGAAAACATTCATAGTTTCTAATGGAACAATAATATTCTATTATGTTCATACAATATACTTGGTTTAGTCATTTCTTTATCAGTGGGCATCTAATTTGTTTCCAGCTCTTTGCCCTACAGAAAATGCTGCCATAAATATTTTGGCATTTACAGGGCTTTTTTTTTCTAATTTTGACCTCCTTAGGCCATATGCCCAGCAATAGGATCTCTGCTCCAAAGGTTACAGGTACTTGGGTCATTTTCCCAACAGAGCTCCAAATCACTTCTTATACCAGTTGTTCCCATTTATAGTTTTGCCAGCAGTGTACTCATTCACCTGTGCCTTTTCACATCTCTTCCAACACTGACTATCCCTCTTTTGTCATCATTGTCAACTTATTGGATGTGAGGTGTTCATTGAAACAACCTCAGAGTGTTTTAATTTGCATTTCTTTTATTATTAGAAATTTGGAATTGTCTATGGTTGCTAATAATTTTTGTAGTTCCTTCTTTTGAGAATTTTTGAGCATTTTGGAGAATGGTTCTTGGTCTTTTATATTTGTGTTCATTCCCTATATTTTATGCCAAATCCTTATCAGAGATAGATATTTGATACAAAGATGACGATTTCCCTTCTTTTTTTTAGTAGTATTGATTTTACTAGTGAAAAGTTTAAATGCTATGTGATCAAAATTATGTTTTATCTTTTGTGGTTGCCTCCTCCTTTGATTAAGAAATTACTCACCAACTATACCTTTGAGAGATATGTGACCTGATTCTCATAATGTGTTTACGGTATGGCCATAAAATTCAGGTGATATATTCATTTTGAACATATTATATTCAAAGATATTAGTTTAGACTTAATTTTTGCCAAACTATTTTCCAGTTTTCCCAGTAGTTCTTGTTAATATAGGGATTTCTACCCCAAAGGTGTTCTCATATTTATTGAATGCTAAATTATTGTTGAGTTGTTTCTGATTCTTTCTTATCAAATTTGTTGGGTTGATCTACATTGATTTTTTTAAACCAGTGACAAAAAGTTTTAATGGTTACTGTATTATGGTATAATCTGGGATTTGGAAGTATTAATCCTCTTCATTCTTATGTAGCAGGAGTGATAGGGAGATTGATATGGTGGCTTTTCCGATTCCCTGCTTCATGTGTTCAGATGAAAGGATATGAACTTTTGAAGGCTACATGTCCAGTTCCATGGGAGGTGTTCCAGTCTAACAAAGGTCTCCCCCATATAATCTCATCATGTGGATCAGGGGAGCCAACAATTCAATAGGGGTTCCTTTCAGTTCCCCTGCTATAATTACTTTTATTCATTGGTAGTTTAATAGACATAGTGCTAAATCTCTAAATTAATTTTGATAGTATCACTTTTTATTATACTGTCACAGCCCAACCTTGAGCAATCCATATCTTTGCAATTATTTTAGTCATTATTTCTTTAAAGAGAGTTGTTAACTTAATTGTTAATATAAATTGAATTTACCTAATTCTTAAGTGTGCCTCCATATATTAATTCTCTGGTGCTCTTTGGCAATTTGTAGTGATTTTCAGTGGGACTTCCCTTTATAGGTTCTATTTTGTTTTTTTCACCATAAATCAGTATGGTAATTTGCCAGAGACCTTTTATGCATCTATCGATATAATATTGTGGTCTTGGATATTTTTGTTTTTAATATGATTATGTTAAGATTATAAATTGCAGAGAAGGTGCAAGTTTAGATGAAACATAGTCCCAGGCCTATTAGAGTTTTTAGTCTAGTCAGGGATATTATAATAAGGTAACATATTATTAAGGCTAAAATTCTAGCTAGTCTGTCTAAAATATCTAATGAGTGGTCGCCAATAAATTATAAGCTTTAGCAAGAGTTAGACTTTTAAGCATTTATTAAGGAGAATAAGAATTTGGTAAAGAGAGAAGGAAAGGCCTAGATTCATCTATTAAAGGGAGAGCGCATTTCTAGCTGCCTTCTTCACCAGAGTCCACAGGAAAAAGAGAGAGTCAGAGCACCAGGCTTCTCCTTCTTCCTCCCACCAGCAAATGTCACTTCCTGACACCAAAGAAAAGACTCATGGTCTTGTCCTCAGAGATGTTCACCTCCTGGCGGAGCTTTTCTACAGTAAGTCTCCAGCAGGTGGCGTCATTCCAATCGTTACTATATGTGTGTGTGTGTGTGTGTGTATCATATCACATATAATCTGCTTACAAATATATTCAGTATATTTATATAAACATACATGTAGAATTTATAATAGAATCATTATATCACCATATGTCATTATAACAAGATAATTATAATATATAATATTAGATGAAACATGCAAAGCAAAATGCAAATAAGAGGTGTAGAGGAGAGTCTTATATGAGATTTGTAGGACAATACCTTTTTACTGATGGGAAGGATACATAGGCTATTAACAGAACTAGAGAATGTATGAGATAGTATGAGAGAAGAATGGAAAAGAAGGTAGGGTGATGCCAGATTGTGCAAGGCCTTGAATGCAAGGGTCAAGAGTAAGAATTTTATTTAGGTCTTTGTGAAGCACTGCAGAGTTTTGAGTTGAGGTAGAACATGTCATACTTACACATACCCACCCATATCCACACACACCCACATATGTATATATGTATTATATGGGGTTTAGTGTGAGAAAGACTAGAACTGGGAAGACATTTGATTGTCAGAGGATTAGGATAAATATAACTGGGATGGGAAGAGAAGTGCAGATGTTGGTGTTCATATGGGAAAGTGTCTTCCACAGCTGTCACCACACTGGAGTATCTGAGGAGGGAATCAGTTGCTTGCAGCTCCACAGTAGGGCACTTAGGATTCCTAGAAAGAGGCAGATTGCTAGTGTCTGGTGGAAGGTGACAGACGAAGGAACCAGCCTTGATTTGCAGAGTGTAAGAGCGTCATAGGGAAGTCATTGATTATGACTGGGCATGTGCTACTTAGCAAGGGAGAATGAAGTACCAGGAAGGAGGCAGGAATGATGTGATATTCACCTGCAGTCTACTTCCTTTTGTGTTGTCATTGATGTATGTAGGTGTGTGTGTGTGTTTGTCCAAGTTTTTATTTCAGTTAGAAGTTTATGTTCTAATGTTACCAGACAGTACATATTAAAGAGGAGCAAGCAATTATGAGAACCACAGAATCAGATTTGGTCTAATATTTGTCATCTGAATTGGGTCATAGCTGAACTGGTATCTGGTTCCAGTTTTAGTGTCTTACAGCTATTGCGGTGGTCTGGCAAGTAGTAATGAGGGCCTCTACTAATTCGGGTGAAAAATACTATGTCAATAGATTCAATAGAGCTTGGCGACTGATTAGATATGGGATATGAGAATGAGGAATCAAGGATAAACTCTATGCTTTTGACATGGCAGACAGGATGATTGATGATGTTTTGGACAGAAATAGCAAATCCAGAAGAACGAGCAAGTTTGGGGGGGGGGGGAATGAACTTGATTCTGTGCGTTTTGAGCTTGAGGGTCAGACAGGATTTGTGTCCTGTAGGCAATTAGAGATAAGACTCTGTAGCTTAAGAGAGAGGTCAGAGCTAGAGATACAGATTTGGAAGTTATCTGTGCAGAGGTGACTGTTGAAGTCAAGGGAGTCAGTGAAAATGTCCACGAATAAACTCTACATAAGGAGGAAGTTGAGAAGAGAACTTTGGAAAATTCCCGCTTTAAGACATCAGGGAGAGGAGCAGGGACCACTGAAGGAAGTTAAGTAATATAGAGGTTAAATAAGGTTGCAACGGAGCAAAAGGGGCTTTGAATGAGGAGATCAACAGTGAGCTTGGAGCATTTTCAGTAGAGCGGAGGAGGGCTGGAAATCAGATTTCAAGGGATTGAAGAAACAGTGGTTAGGAAGTGGAGATGTGGAGAAAAGAGCTTCTGGATGTTTGGTAGTGTAGGGAAGGAAAAGAGTGACATGATATCACAGCTCGTGGACTAGAGAACACTCTTTCTACCCCCTTGCATTAGCATTTCATATAAATGCCATTTATTAAGCATCTGTCATGTCAAAGGTCCTATGCTAGGCATCAAAGGATACAAAAATGTTTTCTAAACTGTGAAATGCTTGTGGACTTGTGGGGTATTTTTCAGACATTTCTGACATAGACTTCCCACTTTCTGGAGAGAGAATAGGAGAAGATTCAGAGGAGCTTGTCAAGGACATATATATATATATATATGTATACACACACACACACACACACACACACACACACCTGTTGATGACTTTGTGACACAAATTTATCACTAGCCAATCCACTGGCCTGGGATCTGGTTCCTAAGATCCCAGGTATCTTATAGCACATTCCAATATATGCTACTACATTCATTTGTGTGTACAACCTGTGGAGAACACCAACACAGATCCACAAGGTAAACCACATAGGTAACTAGACTCAAGAGCAGCACTTCTCTAACACAAAAGACTTGTTTGTTCTCTGTCCTGCCAATTCACCTGATTTTTCAGCTTCCAGGCCTTTAAGTCTTACATGCCTCATCAGCAAATAGAGCTCTTGTTAGCATTAGTTGCACTGACGGTTTCCTTCCTGTTACCATAGCTCAGTTGCCCTGCCTCACCAATTGTGGCTGGAGTTGTTGTTTACCAGATTTACGTTTTGGTTTTTATTTGGGTTGCATGTGACTGGACCAGAGTCCCACCCCCCTGCCCTTCCTTCTCTTGCTCAAGGGATTAGTTTTCCCTAAAGAACAGTGAAGCTGTACTCAAGGCATGATTAATTCCTACCTCCCTCGATGCAGCTTCCTGGTTATCTAAAGGCATAAAGATTCTTTTTTTTTTTTTCTTTGTTTTCTTTTTTGTTTTTTAGTGAGGCAATTGGGGTTAAGTGACTTGCCCAGGGTCACACAGCTAGTAAGTGTTAAGTGTCTGAGGCCGGATTTGAACTCAGGTACTCCTGACTCCAGGGCCGGTGCTCTATCTACTGTGCCATCTAGCTGCCCCTAAAGATTCTTACTCACATGGAGATAGAGTCCCTTGAATTTGGCGGATGTCCAGAGATCATCCTTCTAAAGAAAGATGTTTTGCAGGAGTCAAAACTAAATAGATGAGTTTCCATAAGGAGAGGAAGATGTCCATGTCTTAAGAAGGTGTCACTTTATCATTGTTCCATATCCTTGCCCTAAGTAAATCTCTTTTTGTTAACTGTTCGTTGACTTGGGAGTGTCTCGTTTTACCCCAAAACAGAACTGAACTAACAGGGTATTGGCATCAGGTTTTCTCATAATAAGTGGGAGTGCAAACAAAGAACTTTATTCTTCTCATTCCATTGATGATGCTACCTTACTTGAATTGTGGCCAGCAGCAAATTACACAGAGAAGTGGGTCACATAAGCACAAGAGAAGACAAAACAGGTGCTTAACACACTATGAGTGGGAGAATAGATAATCATAACTGTATATGCTCAACATCCATTTCCCCATGGAGCATGATGGAGACAGCTCAGGATCCTGAGCCCAAGAACCCCAGGAGGAGCATCACCTTCCAGAGCACTGGCCCTGCTTCTAGCTTAGCTCCCACAACCATCATCCAGCCAATCAACCCTTGTGGAGATGTAACCTAGTAACTGTCTTTTCAGGTTCTGCAGCCCCTGCATCCTCAGTAGCCACAGCTACCGAAGACCTGGAAAAGAAAGTTCTTGATACCAAAGTGTTGTCAAGTAGTTCAACATCAGAAATGCATATAGTTTTATCAGTGGAAATAACATTAAAGAAGATGCATTGCCTTCTGCTTTGCCATGGCACCCTGAGGACCATAGGACCTTTTCATCTGACTTGTAGCCCAAACCTCCCATAGTTATTGCTTCTCTCTTTTAGGTTGTGAGCTCCTTGAGAGCATGGATTGTCTTCCTTTCTATTTTTATCACCCAGTGCTTAGCACACAGTAAGTTCTTGATAAATGCTTTTTCATTAATCATGAAGTGCTAGGCTTCTTCAACTTGTCGTCTAGCCCTAATTGGGGCCTGAACTTAATTGACCTTCAGTGGTCAGTTTCTCTCTCTCTCTTCCTTCCTTCCTTCCTTCTATCCATCAGGACCTTATCAGAAACCTTATAAATTCCCCATTTATTTCCTACTCTGGTTGTTCTGTATTCTTGCACTACAAACTTGCAGTCATGAACCTTTGGTCAATCTTAAATGATCCACAACATCTAAGACCACAGCGGCTATTTCTTCTAACTAGTACCAGGCTAAGAAATCTTGACAAGTGATCATCCAGCTTCTGCTTGAAGACATCCAGTAGGCAGGATCCCATTACTTCTGAGGAAAGCCATTTCATCTGGGAACAGGGACAAGGATGGGTACTGGACCTGTGATTTCACTGGTACAGGGAACTCCCAGATGACAAATTCCCTTTACCATTGGAGATTGACATCTTCCCTTCAAGTTACCATCTCAGAGAGTTACTAGGGCACCAAGAGGTTAAGTGACTTGCCCAGGGTCACACAGCCCATAATTTATGTAAGGCAAGCCTTTTCCTTTACATCAATCCCAAATTTGTATCTATGTAATTTTTATTCTTTGCTCCTGTGCCTGCCCTTGGGGGCTAAGCAGAGCAAGATCTGATCCCTCTTCCACGTGACCACTCTTCACATACTTGAACACAGTTATCATATCCCCTTAAATCTTTTCTAAACTAAACCTCCTAAGTTCCTTTCTCTTATCCTCACTGAGCATTTCCCTCATTCCCCTCTCTACCAGGTCACCCTTTTCTGGACAAGCTCTAGCCTGTCTATACCCTTCTCAAGACGTGCTACCCAGTACTCTAGATGTGGCCTGATGAGGGCAGATTATTTTGATTAACTTTCAGTACTGAAGTGCTTCTCAGCTTAGTGATGAGGGCTGCCCTGCTGAAGAAAACAGCTTATCCCTGGCATATCCTTGACATTTTTTTTAAGTACCTGGATCAAGATAAGTAAGAACTTCTTTAAGAAAAAAGAACAACAACAATAAAAACAAGCTTCAGCAAATCATCAGTCACTTGAAAAAGAAGCAGGGGAGGACGAAAATGTTGTTCTATTGACTAAGCTTCTAAAGTGGTATCTGACTCTTGCTGGGTTCTCCTGGGAAATATTTGGAATGAATCAGGTCCTTCTTTTTCATACTGTTCTTTAGCAACATGGGGTATGCAGTAATAGCTCACTGTTCTCAGAAGCAAGATGTCATGGATGGCTTCTTTTACTGTTTGTGCTTAGAAGAATGGTAGAGAAGTGGCCCAGAGAGGGCAAAATGTCTCCCGCCTTTATTTTTAGAATGCATGTGAGCATTGTGAATAATCTTCTTCAAGAGTGAAAACTTGAATTGTCTGTGGAGATGGGATGAACCATCACTTTCCACTTGACTTGACTACCCTTATCATACTGGCCCATAGTATCAAAAGGAAGGGGAGCCTCTCAGCACACCGAGGAAACCAGGATTTGATGTGGTACAACAGCATGGTAGAAGGGAAAGACCACTGGACCTGGACTCAGAGAGACCTGAGTTTTAATTAACAAGGCAATTGACAAGTATTTATTAAGCATCTACTATGCACCAGGTACCATGTTAGGAGTTGGGAATACAAGTATAGAGAATGAAATTCATCCTTACAATTAAGGAGACAACCAGTATATACAAAAAATATCTATAGCATAAATAGAAAGTTAATACATATGTAAGTATCTATATAGGTACATACATACATATGTGTGTGTACACATGCACACACACACACACACACACACACATAAAGGAGTTAAATACAGTATACTATGGGAGGGAAGACACTAGTACCCTTGAAGGATCAGGAAAGGCTTCATGAAGAAGGTGGTATCTGAACGACATCTTAAAGGAGGAGACTGAGATGGAGGTAAGGAGGAAGTGCATTCCAGGAATGGGAGCTGCCCAGTGCAAAGGCATGAAAACTGGAAGCTGGAGGGCTGTTAGTGAGGAACAGAGTGAATGCCAAGTTGTCTCAATTGCAGAGTGCAGGCAGCAGAGTCCAGTCCAGTTAGGCTGAAAAGGTAGGTTGAGGCCAGGCTTTAAAAGTTAAACAGCAGGGACAGCTAGGTGGCACAGTTGATAGAGCACTGGCCCTGGAATCAGGAGTACCTCAGTTCAATCCACCCTACCTTTCTGTGCCTCACTTTCCTAATTTGAAAAATGAGGGAACTGAGATAATCTTTGTCAAATGCTTGTTGATTGAATGGTTGATTTAAGGTACCTCATGAATCTATATTCTATGATTCTATGCTACTTTCCTTCCCCAAAGTCCTTCTCCAGTGCATCCTTAGGGCACTGAGGTCATCCTGGTCAAGTCTGTGCTTGTACAGTGCACACTCTCAGCAGGACATGCCCAGCCAGAAAACCTTCAAGCACGAGACTGGTGATGGACTCCATGTGTATTTTCAGAGGCCCTGCTTTTAGCTAAGTATGGACCCATTAATAGACCAGTTGGAGGACCAGCCTAATAAATTGCAGAGATGCTTATTGCCAGATGGCTGCCACCTGGTAATGAATTTTTTTTTGGGTCCACAACAACTCATATGGCAGAGTGGAACGAATGCTAGATATGGAATCGGGAGACTTGGGCTTTGATCCAGGCTCTAACACTTCTTAGCTATGTAACTTTGGGTAAGTCACTAAGCTTTTTTTAGCCTCAGTTCCCTCATCTATAAAATGGATCCTCATATTACCTTTCTTCTAGAATCTTACCTTAAAGTGCAACATAAATATTAGTTGTTATGAAACCATGGAGGGGTTGTGATTTCTGTCAATGGTAAAAATACCCAGAAGGGGGGGGGGAAGCTAGGTGGTGCAGTGGATAGAGCACCGGCCCTGGATTCAGGAGGACCTGAGGTCAAATCCAGCCTCAGACACTTGACACTTACTAGCTGTGTGACCCTGGGCAAGTTACTTAACCCTCCTTGCCCCAACCCCCCCCCCCCCAAATACCCACAAGGGTACTCATGGCTCTCGAAGCAATGAAACCTTACAGAGACAGAATGGGGTTGCAGAATGTATGTTGGAGTTGTGGTCAGTAGACTAGATTAACATGTAATGTCTCTGCTACTTAATAGTCATGTGGAGGCTAGATGCTGGGGATATTTTAGAGTTGATTCTTGTTAAAAATAAATAAATATATTTATATATATTTGGCTAGGTATTTTTCCCTCATATTAATGTACTCTCCTTGAGGGCAAGGACTTTGTTCTTTGCTTTTTTGATCTCCCCAGCACTTAGCACAATGTCTGGCAATATAGAAAGCACATAATGAATGATTGTTGACTGACTGACTGACAAGATGTAATCCCTGCTAACTAACTAACTAACTCTCTCTCTCTCTCTCTCTCTCTCTCTCTCTCTCTCTCATTATTCAGTGACCCTATTACTGGGCACTTAATCCTTATTTTCTTCCAAATTCTAGCTCCAGACTTCTAATCTAATACAAAATTAATGGTTCCTGACAGTACTGGCTTGTGAGAAAACTGTCAGGTTTTCCTTAGGTGATCCTGACCTTTGCTTCTAAGGCCATTCTGTGGAATCCCAGCCCTCAGCCACACTGCTTTTCTGTGAGATGATGACTGTCAGCAGATAGAATGACCTGGCTCATCACAGTGACTGATGGGTTGGTGTTCGGGGAGCTAACAGATTTAGAAGTGTCTCCCAAAAACCAAGCTTTGACAATAGCACTTGTAAACTGAAATGTTACTTTGGATTATTTCCAGCGCCTGGCCTAGTCCATTGTATGGCGTAGACACTTAATAGATGTGGTTATTATTTTTTTTTTGAATGAGTAGGTCTGGCTTCTGGTCACACCTAAATTTCAGCTGTCATGCTAGCCTCTGCCCATCTCCCAACAGATACTAAATCACTTCTCAGTAGTAGCATCATTTTATTTAAAAGACAGTGATAGTGTGATAACATAGTAGCCCACTCTTCCAATTCATCTTTATTTCTCATGCTGCTCTAATATGAAGCTGCTCAATTATAGCAAATCTGGATCATTTTCTGGCCTATAATCCTGTGATCCTGGACTTTGAATATACTCAGCTCTGAATCATTGGCCTTGTGATTTCCTCCCTGCCTTGCCCCATGGTGAGGCTTCCATTTGTATCATCTGCCAGTGGCTCTTCCCGGTAAGGAGATGACCTTGTGTTCTCACCAGCAGGGTTCAAGTGCTGGTAGGGTTTCCCAAGCTGAAAAGGCTTTTTACCTGGTTGCAGATGATGTCAGTCATCTAAGGGTAGCCTAAGTAAGAGAGGCGAAGATTTTGGACATAGGCACTCACCAAGACAATTTTTTAGGCTCCAATGGGTTGCAGTCTGTGTTGGTAGGGAGACTACTAATACTTATTTTGAAGCGTTAAAGATGCTTCCTAGGATATCTTTCTGTTCCTCTGCAGCAATCTGAATCCCAATCATTTAAAATCCCAATCTCAAGTCTGACCTCTTGAATAAAACTTTCCTCAACAATGCATTCTAACCTATGCTCATTCATTCAGCAGGCATTGACTGAGGGACTTTGTGACAGGCACCGTGCTAAGAGCTTGGGATGTAAAGGCAAAAATGAAATAATCTTGAATGAGCTGACATGATTGGGGGGAAACATTTTATATCTATATCTATACATACACATCTTCATCTATGTGTATATAAAATCATCTGTATTCTATAAACACATATGAATGACCTACATAGGAAGAAAGATATACATATGTATTATACATGGACATACATGCACACACATATATGTGAACAAAGCTCCTGAATGAACTGAGCTTTGAAGGAAGCTAGATTGTATGAGGAAGAGAAGGTAAGGGGAGAGTTCTTGCCAGTGTTGGGGACAGCCTTTGCAAAGGTGTGGAGACTAGAGAGTCATGTGCAGGGAATGAAGCTATTGGGTAGGAGACAGAGAGTTATTATAAAGGATTTTCAAAATCAAACAGAGGAGTTTGTACTTTATCCTCCTCCTCCTCCTTTTATTCTTCCTTCTTCATCTGCAGTGAGGGTTAAGTGACTTGCCAAAAGTCACACAGCTAGTAAGTGTCAAGTGTCTGAGGCCAGATTTGAACTCAGGTCCTCTTGAATCCAGGGCTGGTGTTTTATCCACTGCATCACCTAGCTGCCCCTGCCATGGGAGCTTCTTGAGGGGAATGATGCAGCCAGATCTGTGTTTTAGGAATGTCAGTTTGGCAGCTCTGTAGAGTCTGGATTAGAGAAGAGAGAGGCCAGAGTGTGGAAGACTGGTTCAGCTATCGTAGTCATTCATGTGAGAGCTGAGGAGGGCCTGAAAGGTGCTGTGGCTGTTTGAGTGGAGAGAAGGCGAAGGCTGTTAGATATATTGTGAAAGTAGAATTGATAATACTTGACAACTGATTGAATGTCAGGGGAAGATGAGAGGGCAGAGTCAAGGGTGACTCTGATATGAAATAAGTCTGGAAAGGTAGCCTGCCATTAAATTGTGTAGGGCTATAAAGATCAAACAGAAGAAATTGTGTTTTGTCCTGGAGACATTAGGGAACAACGGGCTGAAGCGTCTTCATTCAGCATGGGAGTAATATGGTCAGATTTATGCTTTAGGAATATTGTTTTGGCAGCCATATGGAATGGCCAGCTTGAGGTAGGGAGGCCAAAGAGAAGCTTATTTCAGTAGTCTAGATGAGAGGTAATGAGGGCCTCAACTAGGGAGGGGGCCTTGTGAGTGGAGAGAAGGAGATAGCTCCAAGAGATATTGTGTTGGTAGAATTGACAAATACCTGGCAATTGTTTTTGTCATATGTACAGGGAAGGAAAAGGAGGAATTGAGAATAACTTGGGGGTTATAAACTAGGAAAAATGTAAAGATGGAGTTCCCTCAAGAAAAAGAGGGACATTTGAAGAAAAAATAATGAGTTCTGTTCTGGATATGTGGCTTGAGATACTTAATGGCATCCAGTCTATAATATCCAATAGATAGTTGGTGATGTGGGTCTAAACATTAGGAAAGAGATTAGGTAGGGTTGGATATATAATATAGAAGTTGTCTTACTTAGAAGTGGGGTCATGAGGAGAAAGAATATAAAGAGAAGAGGGCCCAGGGTAAACTCACAGTTATGGAGTGGGATATGGAGAAAGATCCAGACAGAGAATGAACAATTAGGTAGAAAGGAAATGCATAAATGAAAGAATAGATTACCGGCTTATTAAATTTTTAGATAACTCAAAATCAGGAGAGATAACTAACACATTGGATGATCACATCTAAAAAGGTCTTTTAAAATTGAATGAACTTTAATATATGGATAAATCATCTAAGTCTTGTATTAGGGTTAAAAATCAGATTTCCAAATACAGCTTGGGGAAGGTATGGCTAGATAGTTTGTTTGAAAACTATCTGGGTCTTTTAGAGGATTGTAAACTCAATATAAGTAAAAATACGATGTTGCTATTCTTTTATTTTCAGTGCCACTTTTTTTTGGGGGGGGGGCAGGACAATGAGGGTTAAGTGACTTGCCCATGGTCCTGAATCCAGGGCCTGTGATTTATCCACTGTGTCACTGCTAGCTTCAGTGGCTCTTTTAAGCATATTATATAGTACTCTTGTTTCTCATCTCAATGTTTTCCAATTAAAATTTTTCTAGAATCAGTTGAAGCATAATAAATTTTGGTCCATTCTGCTTTTTTTTTGTATGTATGTGTTTCTTAGATTGTGTGTGTGTGTGTGTGTGTGTGTGTGTAGGGAACATTCAACAATTTTTTTTTAAATAGGAGAATTCAGTACTTTTACATTTAAGGTTGTAATTGTTCAATATGTTTTTTATATTACCATAATATGATGGTGTTGTTTGTCCTTTGTTCTCAAAGAGGACCAATGACATCAGGAGGCTGATATCTAGACTTGCATGTGAATTAAATTTAAGTGAGACAGGGCTGTGCAAAGACATCGGCCTCATTCTCTCCTCCAGGGTCTTCAGAGTCCAGTGGCAAGACGTAGGTCGGGATGTCTAGGGATGGCCCCAGATGCAGTGGAAGACCTTGGCCTTTTTAATCAAAGGTCTTCCCCAGGTCTCAGTCTGTCTGAGGCAATACCTGTTCTGTGATTTAAGGCTGGGTAAGAAATGAGGCAAAAGATGGCCTAGTTTGCCTGCTCAAAACAAATAAACAAATGAAATCAAACTTAGAGGGGAAGACCCTCAGGGTTTCTGGCCAGAGGAAACAATTGCTATTTTTCACTCATTCTGAGTCATCAAAATCCAAATGATGATCAAGTGGGGTTTAAGCTGGGGCCTATTACTGGCCAATCAGTGAGAGCCAGAGTGATTTGGGTTTAAGGCATGGTCAAGTAGCTCCATGTGAATCTCAACAGGGTTTATCAAAGCCTGTTTTTCCAGAGCTCTAGTTCAATAAAACATAAATGAAACTACATGGGACAAAAGAGTTAGTTGTCCCAGTTTTTTTCTTTTAAAGATGGAATAAATAAGCAAGGAAGAGAAAGAAAGAAAAAATCTAGCCCCCAAACCCTTAGATATAGGTTTCAGTGATTAAAATTTCTATTCCTTTGGGTAGAGCACCCACAGGTAAGGATATAATTGGCCATGTTTACTGAGAGAGAGGAGGGAGGGAAAGAGGGAGAAAGGGAGAAAGGAAGGAAGCAAAAAAGGAGGGAAGGAGCATTTCAATACTTTGGTAATATTATTAGCAAGGAATAATTGTCTCTTTTTCAACAGTATTAATATAGTGTGGTATAGTTGAAAAAATGCCTGTTTTAGATTCAAATAATCAGACTTCAAATTCCAGTCCTGCTACTTATTTCTTTGGTGATCTTGAACAAATCAATTAGTTTCTCTGGGTTTTAGTTTTCTGTTTTTGTGTTGTTGTTGTTGTGTTTTTTTCAGGGCAATGAGGGTTAAGTGACTTGCCCAGGGTCACACAGCTAGTGTCAAGTATCTGAGGCTAGATTTGAACTCAGGTCCTCCTGAATCCAAGGCCAGTGCTTTATCTACTGCTCCACCTAGCTGTCCCTGGGCTTTAGTTTTCTAATCTGTAACATTAGATGTTTAGACTAGTCAAATTCTAAGGTTCCATGCCGCAGTAAGTTCCAGATGATGATGAGAGCAAAACTAAACTAAACCAAAAGAAAAAACAAATGTGATTTTAAGGTGAATAGAGGTACAGACAGTTCTCACTTTATGTAAATTCGTATTACACAAATTTGACTTTATGTAAAGAATTCTGAAAGAAATCCACATTCCCAAAAAACCCACCTATGCTAAGTTTACTGAACAGTACTGTGTGCTCTCTTTCTGCTCCTGTCTGTCCGCTCAGTGCTCCATAGCATCTCCTCCCAACCCCCCAATAAACCCTTTAAAAACAATCTTTAAAAATCCTCCAAGTGAGGGGGCAGCTAGGTAGCACTGTGGATAAAGCACCGGCCCGGGATTCAGGAGTACCTGAGTTCAAATTCGGCCTCAGACACTTGACACTTACTAGCTGCGTGACCCTGGGCAAGTCACTTAACTCCCATTGCCCCCCCCCCCGCCCCCCCCCCCCCAATCCTCCAAGTGAAAGCAGAAGGATGGGCAGAAAGCCTGCCACAACTGCCCCTGGTGGATGGGGATTTGGCTGGAGACCTATAGCACTGAGGGAGGAGACCTTCGCCCCACTCCACCCATCTGCACACGTGTCCAGCCCTGCACATCTGTCTTCTGTCCATCAGTGCTTGGATACCACACGTCTGCTTCCCCCTCCTCCCCATATTTCTCTCCCTGCGCTCACTTCTCTGTTCCTGGCCTCCATGTGTCCTTGAACTGAGTGACAGCCCCCTCTCTCCATGGTTGCACAGCCCCTTCCTTCCCTTTTCCCTCCCTTCACCATGGGCAAATTCGCATTACATAAAAATCACTATGTAAAAGTCTGTGGAATGGCCCACTTACGTAAAGTGAGAACTCTCTGTAGCGTGTACAAGACGAGGTAGACGATAATTCCACCTGGTCGTTCAGACTACACCTGTAGAACCATGTTCCTAGAATAATATTTTAACAACCTCGTTTTCAGAAGGGGTTGATAAGCCGGAGAGTGTGGGGAAGAGGGCGACCTGCATGGTCAAAGGGCCTTCCGATGGTGCCATAGGAGGATCGATCGTTTGAAGGACTTCCTGGTGTTTAGCCTGGAGAAGAGCAGATCTCTGTACACCGTGATAGCACCTTCAAGCATCTGAAAGGTACTCATGTGAGAGAGAATCAGATTTGTTTCTCTTAGCCTCAGATGGCAAAAGCAGGAGCAATATAAGTGGAGGCAGCAGAGAGGCAGATTTCAGCTCTGTCTAACTTAAAGCTCCCTAACATTGTCAGCTGTCTGAAGGCAGAGGGGCCTGCCTCTGGCAGCCGTGGGGCCCCTTCTAGAGCTCTTCTGGCAGATTCTGGGAGCCTGCATAGATGCTGGGAATGTGGTGGAGGAGATGCTCATGCAGGTCTGGAATGAACTTAGGATGGTCTCTGAGGCCCCTTCACAAGTGAGACTGTTACTCTTAGGGATGATTCAGAGGTCTTAATCTGAATGAGGGAGGGGATGGTTGTATCCTTAATAGAAATCTGTATTAGAGGAGAGGTAAGTTTAGGAGGAATGATTCTTTAAGTTTTGGACATGTTGAATTTTAGGTGCCCATAGGGAATGCAGGTAGACATATAGGGTTGGAGTTTAGGAATAAGATTAAGATCACCTGTATAGATTTTTGAGTGATCTGTGTGTAATAATTGAACCCATGCATGATATATACTGAGCTAGAAGGTAAACAGAGGAGATAAGAGTGTTTAGGATTGAGTTTTAGGGGGGACACTCAGACTTAGGGCATGTAATTTTGATGATGCAAAAGAGACTGAAGAATAGTCAGGTAGGGAGGAGAACCAGGAGGAAACATCGTCTCAGAAGCTGATGGTTAATCAAGTATCGATAGGAGGGAGTTTTCAGTAGTGCCAAAAGCTGACTTGAGTGGTCATAGAGAATGTTGTTCATTTGCTTCACTGGTGTCTGATTCTTCATGACCCAATTGGGGTTTTCTTGGCAAACATACTGGAGTGGTTTGCTGTTTCTTTCTCCAGCTCGTTTTAAACAGGTTGGATTCTAACTCAGATCTTCCTGACTCCAGGCCTGATGCTCTCTGCACTATGGCACCACCTGGCAGCCCCCTTCCCCCAATCTCCTCTCCTCCCCCACCCCTGCCCCCTTCCCCCAATCAGGACTAAGAAAAAGGCTGTAGATTTAGCAGTTCGTTCTTGGCAACCTTTGAGAGAAACCTTCTAGTAGAATAGTGGGATTGGAAGCCAGATTGCAAGGGACTGAGGAATGAATAGTAGGGAAGGGAAGGCATTAAGAGGAGAGATTGGGACAATAGCTCAGGGTTTAGGGAAGGTTTTTTTTTCCCCTGTACAAATGCCTTTCTTGTATCTCAGTCTAGGTCCTATGCTCTCTAGTTTCTCTTTCTATACTCAAGGCTTAGTGTACTGCTTTCTCCTACAGGATGTCTCTCTCCCCATTCTTCCCTGGCTCTTTTGTATCTCTTCCCACATGTGCTATTCTTCTTCATGACAGCAAAGTGAGGAGTAATAACCCTTCAGTCTCCAAAGTGCTATTTACCTCAAATTCAGAAAACAGGGTTTTATTGACTTGTGTTTCCCTGCTGACGTGCCAAGATTAGCAGGAGTACATGAATGCTTTTGGAGAAGAAGTGGAAGACCGAGGGGGGTGAATGTGAAAATAAATCATCCCAAGAGAGTCTGAGTTGAATAGCCCATGCCTTCAAGTAGCTTACATTCTAATGGGGGAGAGAAACTTGAAAACTGGGTTCATAAAGATACATACAGAGTAAATGGAAGGCATGAGAAGCTGGGTAGACCAGGAAGAGCCTCCTGCAGAGGGCAGGGTTTGATCTGAGGAGGGAGGGCATTGGAGGCTTGGGGGACAGACATGTAAAGACATGGAGAGGGGAAAGGGATTCCTATGGGTGAGAAACAGCAAGCAGACCTGTGTGGCTGGAGTATCATGTGAAATACAGTGATGTCAGGTGTGAGATGACAAGAAAGGTAGGAAGAGGCCAGGTTCCTCTGTCTCTTAGAATCCCTTGCTTCCTTTAAGACATAACTTGAACATCACTTCCTCTAGGAAGTCTTTCTTGTCCCCCCCCCCAATTGTTAGGGCCTTCCCCACCAAGACTACTACCCATTTACTCTATAGATATCTTATATGTACCATGTGTATATTTGTCCCTTCCATTAGAATATGAATTCATTGAGGGCAAGGACTTGTTTTTGCTTTTCTTTGTGTCCCCAGTGCTTAGAACAGTGCCTGGGATACAGTAAGTGCTTAATAAATGACTGTTATTTGGTTGGTTGGTTGATGTTTTCATTACAGTGGTTGGGGGAGAGAAACCTAATTTCAAGGAGTTAAGAGAATCTAGTGGAAGCATTGGGTGTTGCCAAGTTTTTCAAGATCGATATGAAGTACAAGAGAGAAAGGGGATAGTAGCTGGATATACCATTAACAGGGCTATGGAAAGCTTTTTTAAAAGCATCTGATAGGCCTCAGCATATTTATAGGTACATGAGAAGGTACCTTGGAGAGATTACATTCAAGATGCTTCTTCCAACCATGTCATGGTTGGAATTTGGCTTCTTCCTGAAATGCCTTTAAAACTTGCTCATGCAGATGCCATCCTAGCTTTCCTGTGCTTTAAAATCCACTGATTATTACATAATTTGTCTGTGTAAAATCCATGGTAATCTCCCTCTCCCCTTCCACAATGAACGTCTTTCAAGATCAACTGCTACTAATAGGAATAACAGTTCTTATTTCATAGTGTGCAACAAACTTCTTTCCTCCCAGCAACTTAGAGGTGCAGGCCATGTGTAAGTATCATTATCCTTAACAGTTACATGGATTGTGAGCACCTGAGCCTGGATTCAAACCCAGGGTGTCCTCGACCCCAAACCTAATGTTCTTTCACAACTTATTTCCCTGCCTTTACCCCCTCAGTGTTTCACACTTCTAGATTATTACTATACCCTAATAATTCTGTCTTATCCCAAGTAAACAATCTTAAATTTTTGAATCTAGTCACACATCCCAGACTCTAGGATGGACTTTATCCCCTGCTGACCTCACAGAAACTTTGGGGCCCATAATTGCCTTGTACTGGCTTGGATTCTTTTTTTCCTCCCTGAAGCCTGATAGAAGGAAACCCACTCAGTGAAAGTACCGACTTTGTTATGACTTTGTTTTAAATCTCTGATCATGTCCAGATTCATCAAAGCCAGGGTTGAACTTGATAAGTCTAAATAAGAGTATTAAATGCTTCTTAATTACACATTCAATAAATAGTGATATTAAAGAAAACCTGACTTAATAGGATTCTGTTTCTGGTACATTTTAGGTTTTTAACCATTTCATGAGTTGTGTGGCCACAATACCAAGAGTAACCACACTTCTGGTGAGGAGCCACTCTCAGGCTGTTCCTTAGGCAAGATAGGCCTAAGAAAAGTTATGAAAGTGATGTGATGATCCGGAGGATGGGGAGCTCACTACATTGCTCATTTTGGCTGTTCCACATTTCTTCAGTTACATTGGACTTTTTTCCTGAACTTCTGCACATTTGGACCATATGACTCCTAGGCACTTTTTATAGCCTACATGTAATGTCATTGTTTGTAGGCTTCATTGGAAGAATCACAGAATTAGAGCTGAAAGGTATCTCAGAGGTCCTCTGATCCAGCTTCCTTATGTTGCAGATTGGGAAACCGAAGCCCAGTGAGGCTAAGTGATTTGCCTGAGGTCACATAGGTACCAACTAGGAGAAACAGGATTCTGTTTCTTTTCTACAGATTCTTTTATTCCAAAGCCAGTCCTCTTTCAATTGGATGTTGTTCAGAATGTGGGATGTGAGAGTCCAGCTGTGTTTTGCCCTGATCAGACTAAATGTGGAGTTTTGTGTGCAGATAGTCCTAGGTGCCAGATTTTAGTAAGGCAGTTAATAAATAGGGGAGAGCCCAGAAGACTCTAGGAGATGAGAATGGTGAGGGGTCTTGAGCTCATGCTATACACGAATCAGTTAAAGAAACTGGGATTGTTTGGCCTGGAGAGAGAAAACTGTGGGGAGGGGCATGGTGAACAAGGGATTGGAGTTCTTCTGTTGGGCCCAAAAAAGTAGGACTAGAACAAGGGGTGGAAGTGGGAGAGAAGAAAATGTAGGCTTGATTTATAGACATCCTATAAATTGGAGTTATCCTAAAATCATCCCAAAATCCTTCCTAAAATTAGTATCCAAAAGTGAAATGGGCTCTCTGGAGGTAATAGTTTTCTCCTCACTGTCTTCAGGCAAAGGCTGGATGATGCTTGTTTTGGTAGAACAAGAATTATATTACCTTTGGCCTTCCCTGGTTCATGTGAAGCAGTAGGGATGTGTCAGTAGCAGTCATTCTCCTGTCCTCCCTGTTTCTTTTGCCTCTAAAGGTTTAATCAGCCATACCCTATTATAGTTACAAAACAAATTAGCTCTTTTTTACCCTAAGACAATGCTGTGGTTGCTCCATTCCACATGGTCCCTTCCTTCAATGCATTATAGAGTTTTGTGAACTATCAGGAGCCCGTCTGAACCGGTTCAGCCAAGCCCCCAGTATGGCTCACGATGTAGATGTACACAAGCTAAGGCTTAACTGATTGATCCCCCTCCATTAGCTTGCTGTGGTGCAGTTTTTATCTTGTTTGTTTTTTGCCTTGGGTCACAATTAGAATGGAGCTTCTTGGTTTTCCTTTCTTTTCACTCCTCATTAGGCAACCTAGAGAGTCACACTGCCTCAATCCACTGGAGAATGGAGCATTGATTTGTGGAAGTCTCCTGTTGGTCCCAAATCAGCTAAGGGCTCTATCTGTATGGGTGTCTCGGGGCCTTTGAACTGATTGAATATCAGTGACCCTTCTCCCCTTGCCCTTTCCCCCTTTTTCCTCCCACCTGACCATGGGACCACAGGGGCCACATCCACGTGCTACTGGATATTGACATCCCTTCTTTTCATCTCTCTGTGAGTGGCATTAGAGTCTTGTCCACTGATGTTCTCACATGGTATTGTCTTTCTTCACCTGAACAGCAGGCGCGGCAGCCTTATAAAAATTATAGTAAACCCAAAATTAGAAGTACAAATACAAGGTTCAGATCCCTCAGTTGAGAAGATTCCTAACATTTAGGTGAAGCTTTGGCTTTCTGTCTAAATTTGAATTTATGATTACCTCTAGCTAATCCTGGCCCCTTTATGGTTGAGGCAAAATTCAAGTTACAGGAAAACATTTGAGTAAATAACCGAGCAGGGTATGTTCCAGCATCTGTTAATAGACAGGACACTGAATGGGGAAAGGTAGGGAAAGAGCAGGCTTTCTTTGAAAATTCCCTCAGTACTTGAAGAGGTGGCTCCAAGTGGTTGCTTCAGCCTGAGTCTTCTCACTCTGAGATGGCTGTAAGGCCAGTGGTTGGACTTCTTGATCTCTCTCCTCTTTGCTATAGCTTAACTATATTTTTTCTTCTCCTTTTGCCTGTTGCCCAAGTGCTTTTGATTGTTTCAGGCCTAGTTCTTGAGATTCCTTCTTTTTCCCCAAGCCCTAAGTTTCTTCCATGTCCTTCTTCAGAGAAATTTAAAATTTCCACTGTAGCAGAAAAACTCTTATTCCAATATTGCAATAGCTTTTCTTCCTGAGCTGGGAAGAAATACACTGCCAAGGATTTTTCAGGACTTAAACCATCCTCAAAAGGCAACAAGACTTGCTGGAATTACTGTTAAAAATGCTTCAAGAGGGGGTGGCTAGGTGGCGCAGTGGATAAAGCACTGGCCCTGGATTCAGGAGTACCTGAGTTCAAATCCGGCCTCAGAAACTTGACACTTACTAGCTGTGTGACCCTGGGCAAGTCACTTAATGCCCATTGCCCTGCAAAAAAAAAATGCTTTAAGAAAGTACATTTAAGCTAGATTTTCTTCTTTCACTTCTTTATTCCTGGAAACTATGCTTATAGTTTTTGAAAATATAATTTTATTTATTTCATCAAATATTTCCTAATTACATAAAAAATTTAACATTCATTTTAAGAAAAATTTCAATTCCAAATTCTCTCCCTCCCTCCCACCCCTCCCACGTCCTTTGAGAAGGCAAGCAAAATGATATTGATTGTATATGTGAAGTTATGCAAAACATGTTTCCATATTATAAGCTAGATAGGAAGGGAGTGAGGCATTTAGGGGAATTTCTGGAATAGGAAATCTCTGGTCAGAGGCAACAAAGTCAGGAGTGCATGGGGCAGAGCACTTTCCAATTTGGCTTGAATTCATGAGAGTAGATGAATGGGAATGGTGAATAAGGTTAAACAAAGAAATAGGCGTAGAATCTTGGAAGAAAGGCCTTGAATGCCAGGCTTGAATTTTCTTTGGTGGGTAATCTTTTCTCTTTATTAATGAATGCATGAATATGTGTTTAGAAGTAGCACAGGTCACAGAACACAACTGTAAGGTCTCTTCTAGCTTCAATGTTCTTTACTTCATGATTCTTAGGCCCTTTCTGTTCTAACATCCTTCTTTCTTTAACATGTTGTAGTTCCACAGTTGTATAGCTCCTCTTCATGTTTCTGACTAGATTGCTATTAATTTTTAGTAA
Source organism: Dromiciops gliroides (assembly GCF_019393635.1). Classification (NCBI taxonomy): domain Eukaryota; kingdom Metazoa; phylum Chordata; class Mammalia; order Microbiotheria; family Microbiotheriidae; genus Dromiciops; species Dromiciops gliroides. The sequence goes on along the minus strand of NC_057862.1, from coordinate 296,140,476 downwards.
AAATAAACTTCTGGAGGCCCTTTAGCTGGTTGGAAATATGACCTATTTCCTGCTCCCAGGGAGTAGGAAGCTGACTGATACTGGGTTGTTTGAGCCCATATTGTCAGAAAGAATATGGGATGAAATACTCCACTCATTTTTTCCCCTCCATAGGAGAGTTCAGTAATTGGGCACATCTTCTTCTGTATCTGGCCACCAACTGGCCTACATAAAAGGAGAAGAAGGTGGTTTCTAGCATGTAGCTTCAGGAAAGAGGGAGAAAAGTCAACTGTAAGAAAAACAATTTCATTTGAAATTATTTTATATAGCAGTTCCATCTATTAGCTAACCCCTCACTTAAGGGACCAAGTTTAATTTAGCTGTAATGACCCTCATTTATATTTTTAACTTTTGATATGTACATTAAGGCTGATCTCTGCACTCAGATATCAGTATGTAGGTAACAAGGAAGAACAATTAGAAAGTTCATGAATAAGGGTTATTTTTTACACTTTTTTGGGGGGGGGGTGAGGTAATGGGGGTTAAGTGACTTGCCCAGGGTCACACACAGCTAGTGAGTGTCAAGTGTCTGAGGCTGGATTTGAACTCAGGTCCTCCTGAATCCAGGGCTGGTGCTTTATCCACTGGGCCACCTAGCTGCCCCTACACTTCTTTTTAATGGTAACTTTTTTGGTTCAGTTAAAGTGATACCTTGTGAGGTGATGATAGTTTCCATCATAAGATAGATTTGGTTGACTAGAATGTAGAGTACATGAAGAGGAGTAATATGGAATAAACATCGACATTTATGTTGTACTATCAAGTATTTAAAGCAGAGCCCAGTTAGGAAATATTTACCAGCTTAACAAGGCACTTAATCAATTCATTAGATATCCACAAAGTAAAAGGCATGTTTTCCTTTACAATCCCAAGAAATTCTCTAAAACTATAAGCTACAGAGGAATGGCTTATCTGTGTTGGTAGAGAGGGCTTTTCACACCAGGAGCTCTCCACATTGATGAGCTCACAAGACCCTCTTCCCTTCCTCCTTCCCCCCAACAAAACAAGACTTGACTGCATAGGGTTATCATGAGGAATATATGAGAGAACTTATATCAAACACTTTGTAAACTGTGAACTACTTTATAAATATAAGCTGCCATCATTAGTTGTAGTATCATTATTAAACCATGAATTAGTTATATGTTGCTATTTTTGTTTCTTTCATGATTAATCTTTCTTTCAAAACATTTCGCAACTCTAGTTCTCATTTTTGAGACTGCAGCCTTGCTACCTTTGCAAATGCTTTGGACTTAACTTTTTTTTTTCTCTCTCCTAACATCCAATTGTTATATCTTGTAGGTTCTAACACCACAATTGCCTCTCACATCTCTCCTTTCACAAGTGAGCACCAAAATTCAGACCCTTAAATTTTCTCATCATTATAGCCTTAATAATTACTCTCACTTCTCCCAGTTTCTCTTCTTTCTAATCTGTCTTTCACACAACTACCAAAATAATCTTCCTTATGCCTAATTTTCACAGTGTCACTTCCCTGCTCAAAAATCATCAGTGGTGGGGCAGCTAGGTGTCGCAGTGGATAAAGCAGCGGCCCTGGATTCAGGAGGACCTGAGTTCAAATATGGCCTCAGACACTTGACACTTGACCTTGAGCAAGTCATCTAACCCTCATTGCCCCCCCCATATCATCAGTGGCTCCCTATTGCTTATAAAATAAATTATAAGCTCTTGACCCTGGCATGTAGGTCTTCCACACACTGGCTTCTGCCTATCTTTTCAGGCTTATTGCACAAATACTCCTTTTTATGCATTGTATGCTTTATCCAAACTTGACTGCCAATGGTTCCTCAATCATCTCCTGCCCCTCTCCCATTTCCATGTATTCATATGAGCCATCACTTTTGTTTGGGAATACTTCCTCTTCAAGTTTGCTTCTTGAAATCCTTTTCTCCCCTCAAGGCCCACAATTCTTGTGAAGTATTCCCTACATCTTCCCAGCTGAAAGTCATCTCTCCCTTCTCAGATTTTCCAAGGACACTTTATCTAGATCTGCCCTTCATTCCTCTCACATTCTGCCTTGTATATAAAACTTGTGTATGGATGTGTCATGTCTCCCATAGAAATTGCATACTTCTTGACTACAAGAACTGTGCCCGCTTTTGCCTTTGGGCCCATAGCACGAATTTAGGGGCCTCATACATAGTGGGCACTAAATAAATATTAAGTGACTATACTCACATGCATTGATTGAAATCCTAACCAACCACTTCAGCTCTGCCCCAAAGTCTTTCTGATGTGAAGACTTTCTTAGATACCACTCACTCCAAAAAGAATAGGAGGTGACCCCTCCTCCCTTTAGATGTGCCATAGCACTTTGCTCATACCTATTTTATGAATGGGCTTTATTTTATATAAGATTCATTTCTAAATTTATTGTACCACCTCCCTCCACCTGTACCCCATTTCACATTGTGAGCTGCATGCAGGCAAGAACTGTATATATTAGCTAAACTGTGTACCTTTCCCACCACCTAGCATAATGTGAGAAAATAGTGAGTTTTGGAATGCCCAAAGGCCCCAGCTAGAGGGGATTGATTGGATTGACTGATTCACTTAAAGTTAATTCAATTAAAACCACACCTGCCTAGCCCTCAAGAGGGTGTGTTCTCAGAGGGTATGAACTCTGACCTCAACACAGGACCACCCTCAAGTCCAGTGAATCAATGGATTTTGGTGATGCCAGCCAGTTAGCTTGAAGCAGTGCGTATGGACCGTCTCTCCTTTGGATGTAGAGAAAAGCTTCCACTTGGAGTTTGTCTCGTGAACAGGCTTTTGGTGGAGGACTTGGAGGAAGAACCAGACCAGGCTGGAGCTCTAGGCTGGATAGGTCTTTTCTTAACTTTCTGAGCCAGGTGTTCTCTTTTTACTAATGCTTGGTATGCTTTAATAAATGCTTAATGCCCCCAAACTGGTGATAAACCTTCCAATTTATAACAAATATATTAGAAACCCCATCTAATTTTCCCCAAACTTGGGACAGAAATAAGGCAACCACACATTAAATTTTACACGTCACAACAATAATGTCTCAAACCCAGTATATGTAAAACATTATCTTACTCCTCAAGCTCTTTATTTTTCCAAATTTTCCTATTACTCTTGAGGGCACCATCATTTTCCCAGTCACCTAGGCACAAAACTTTGTTGTCATCTGTGACTCCTCGCTTGCATTCTCCCCAGTCTGTTGTCAAGTCATTTTTACCTTCACAATGTCTCACATATGTTCCTTTTTCTTCATTGACCTAGCTGTCACCCTGGTGCAAGGCTTCTTCATCTCAGACTAAGACTAGTGTCTAATCTACTGGCTGATCCTCCTGCCTCAAGTCTCTACCTGCTCCAGTGGCCAAAGTGGACTTTCCAAGTTGAAGGTCTGACCACATTCTTTTCCCTAACCCCTATCTTGGTAAGCTCCAGAATCAAATATGAGAGCCCTCATTTGGTGTTTGAAGCTTTTTTTTTTGGTGAGGCAATTGGGGTTAAGTGACTTGCCCAGGGTCACACAGCTAGTAAGTGTCAAGTGTCTGAGGCCAGATTTGAACTCAGATCCTCCTGAATCCAGGGCTGGTGCTTTCTCCATTGTACCACTTAGCTGCCCCCAGTGTTTGAAGCTCTTTGCCACCTGTCCCCTTTCTGCCATACCAATTACTTACACTATATCTAGTGACCCCGCCTTCTTGCTGTTCCTTACCTAAAACACTCCATCCCCTGGTTGTGCTTTTTCATTGGCTCTTCATTATTTCTGGAATGTTCTTCTTCCTCACCTCCTCCTTTTCCTGGCTTCTGTCAAGACAACTCAATTCCCACCTTCTGCAAGAGGCCTTTTCTGCTTGTTCCCATTACTAATGCCTGCCCTTTGAGATCCTCTTTCATCCACTATGTATATATCTGATATGTACATAATTGTCAGCTTGTTGTTGCCTTCCCCATTAAAATGTGAACTCTTTGAGAGCAAGGACTTTATTTTTGCCTTTCTTCATATCCCCAGCACTTAGCACAGCTCCTGGCACATAATAGGTGCTTAATAAATACTTGCCATTGATGGTGATGCTATGTAACCAGAAGATGCTTGATAAATGTGTAGCAAATGATTGATGTCGTGATGCAGGCTGACTATAAGAAGGGTTCCTGAAGTGACTTCAGGCCTAGAGCCTAGTGATTTCCCCCATTGCTTCTGACATTCCCTCACTGACTTTATGAATTCAATAAATGTTTATTGAAAAAATAAGTAAGTGAAAATTCTTAAGTTCCTGTAAAGGGAAATCATGATGTATTAGTAAGCATGTATGATTAAGAAAGAACCGATGGATATGCTCTTAATATGTTTTCTGTCTCATTCTCAGACTTCTTATAGGGCAGCTCCTCTCATTCCAATGATCTTACCAATAGAATCACAAAATCTCAGAATTGGAGGGAAATTTCAGATCATTTAGGCAAGTGCCCGGCTTTATATGTAAATCCTCTTCTATAGTATTCCTGAGCATCATCTGCCCCCTGTTTTAATACCTCTTAGAATAGGAAACTTGTTACTTAACCTGGTAACATGTTCCAGTGCTTCACAGTCATTCATGCATTCATTCATTCATTCATTCATTCATTCATTCATTCAGTATGACTTTCTGTGATCATTTTTGGGGGGGTTTAAATGTTTCGTAACCCCTTTTCATCTTTTTTTCCCCTTATCATAGGAATGCAGTTGTTTAGCTGCAAAAATGAATTTAGAATCAGCACGGTGAAGTTTAATCCAAATGAGCCTCATATTTTTCTTTGTGGAGGATTCAGCCCAGAAATTAAAGCTTGGGATACGAGGAGTTGCAAGGTAATATACTTCTTCCTTATTTGGCCTTTCTAGGGGACATCTTGCTCGTGTCAGTTGAATAAATTGGGAATTCATCAGCTATATATAGAGCGCTTGAGGTAGAATAATTAGCACTTAGTTTTTAATCAGTGGGAAGTATGTTTTTAGATGGTCTTTTCATGTTTTGAAAGTTCATTTATTCCATTTTTAGATTGTTCCAGCCAGCAATGCTCTTTCTCCACTGGGGAAGAGACTACACAGCTGGAAGGGACTTTTGACATAATCTACCCTGACCCCCTCATTTTAGAGGTGAAGCGACTTGTATTTGTAGCAAGTGGGAAGAACCAGGAATCAAACTTATGTCAGTTTATATGATGATAGATTCAGAGCTGGGGGTACCTTAAGTTTCATTTAGTTGAAGACTCTCATTTTATAGATGAGGAAACTGAAGCCCAGAGAAGCAGCAGTGACTTGCCCAAGGTCACACAGGCAGGCATTAAATGGCAGAGCTTGGATTCCATTCCTGGTCCTTTGGCTTTGAATCTAGTGCTCTTTCCATTAACCTCTTTGCTCCTTTACTCCTGTGTTTGGACTCCCTTTTGTTCCTTATCATACTCTGCCTTATTTTGTAGTTATCCTTTGTGGGCACAGACTCTGCCTTATTCATCCCTGAAATTTCCGCATTTCCAAGCAGAGCCTTGATAGGTGCTTCATAAATGATTCTTAAATTGAATAGATTATTATAGAATAAAGATCTAATTTTTTTAAAAAATCATTTATATACATTGGATTATGACTCTCCCTGCTTCAGTGTATAGATTGCTGTATGCTAGCTAGCTAGGTGGTACACTAGATAGAATGCTAGACTTGGCGTCAAGAGGACCTGAATTTAAATCCTGCCTCACACACTTACTAGCTATGTGACCCTGGACAACTCACTAAAGGGAAGGGGATAAGAATTTATATAGTACCTACTATATGTCAGGCACTATGTTAATTGCTTTACAAATGTTATCTAATCCTCACAATAATCCCCATTCGACAGATGAGGAAATTGAGGCAGACATAATCTCTGTCTGCCTTGGTTTCTTCATCTGTCAAATGGGGATAATAACAATACCTGCCTCCCAAGGTTGTTGTGAAGTTTAAACTACAGAATATGTATAAAAGTACTTTGTAACTCTTAAAGCACTTTACAAATATTAGCTATTAATCGTCATCATAATGATATTTGTGTTTTTTTAATCATAAAAGTAGTTTATTATTTTCCAGTTACATGTAAAGATAGTTTTTAACATTTGTTTTCATAAGATTTCAAGTTCCAAATCTTTCTCCCTCCCTTTCCTCCCTGCTCCCCAAAACAGAAAGCAATCCAATATAGGCTAGATATGTGCAATCACATTAAACATATTTCTGCATTAGTCATGTTGTGAAAGATGAATCAGAACAAAAGGGGGGAAAAACAAAAAAAAGTAGAAATATTATGGTTCAATCTGCATCCAGATTCCACAGTTCTTTTTTCTGGATGTGGAGAGCGTTTTCCATCATGAGTCTCTTGGAATTGTTTTGGATCATTGTATTGTTGAGATGAGCTAAGTTCATAACAGTTGATCATCACACAGTGTTGCTGTTAACTGTGTACAATGTTCTTCTGGTTCTGCTCACTTCACTCAGCATCAGTCTACTTAAGGCTTTCCAGGTTTCTCTGAAATCTGCCTGCTCATCATTTCTTACAGCACAATAGTATTCTATTACATTACATACCACAACTTGTTCAGCCATTCCCCAATTGATGGGCATTCCCTCGATTTAAAATTCTTTGCCACCACAAAAACAGCTTCTGTGAATACTTTTGTACATTTGGGTCCTTTCCCCTTTTTATGATCTTTTTGGGATATAGACCTAGTAATGATATTACTGGGTGAAAAGGTAAAATGCTTTATAAATGTTAACTGATTTGATCCTCACAAGAACTCTGCAGTGTAGGTGCTATTATTATTCTCATTTTACAACTGAGGAAACTGAGGTAAAGAGGTTAAGGATCTTGCTCAGAGTCACAGACCTAGTAGGTGTCTGAGGCCACATTTGAACACAGGTATGATGGGCATCCCTTCGATTTCCAATTCTTTGCCACCACAAAGAGAGCTGCTACAAATGTTTTTGTACACATCATAATCATAATAAACTGTGACATTTTAAGTAATGTTTGACAGAAGAATAGTCATGGTGCAGTGCAAAATGCACTAGACTCAGGAGTCAGGATGCTTGGTTTCTGTCCCAAGGCTGCCATTTAAGTGGCTCCACCTTTCTGAGCTATGAAATGGGGATCACATTCACACTACTCTTATTTCAGATTTGTTGGAAGGATCCACAAAATTGGTGAGTCTAGAGTACTTTATTTATATATATAAAACACCACAGAGTGGGAGCTATTGTTATTGTTAAGTTGGTCTTAGGCCAAGCTTAGGTTTCAAAGGAAAAAAAGGTGCAGTTAGATGGAAGTTCTCCTTTTTTTTTAGAGAGAGAGAGGAAAAAACAACACCTTTACATGTGTTTATAGTCAACAGCTCACTCTAGTGCAGTATTCTTTAGGCCAATGTAAGTCTGTGATGATACTTTTTCCTTATTGAAAATAGCTTCTGTGAGCCTCAGTTTCTTTAGCTTTAAAATGTGGACAATGAAATTTCAGTTATTGCCTTATGGAATTTTTGCAAGGAAGGTGCTTGGTTAACCTGACAGCATTATAGAGACAGGAGTTAATATAAGATAGTTTGTTGTCATGAAAAGAGACAAGCCAGTAGAACCTGAAGAGCTGCGTTTGACTCCTGTCTCTGATATTTATTAGGCATTTGACCCTGGGTAAATAAAATAACTTCTCTTCTCTGAAGATTCTATTTCTGAATTTGTAAAATGGGTGTGTGGGGGGAGAATAGTGCTTTACTTACACTATTCAGATGGAGTTATTAATTGTGAGCAAAATTCTTTGTCAATTTACAAGCACTATGGAAATACTATTTCCTTGGTAGAAAAAAAAAGGCTTGCTTTTGGCTGTTGTGTCTCAGTGCCTCCTGTTTTATTGCTGTTGTTTTCCTTCCTCCATTTTAGGAAAATACACATATTTTAAGAACTTTTATAATAATAATAATAGAGGGAAATTATTATGAATGCAGATTCCAATCACGGTAGCTGAATTTTCTCTTTAATTCAGAAAGCAGTCAGGAGGTGTGGTTAGCTCTGAGGAAGGAGAATCACATCTGCTGGGATTTAGATTAGTAATCTAAATTAATAGTGGAAGAACAGCATATAACCAAATTAATAATACTCCAGGGAAGTTTTTTTTTTCCAAACAGCTATTGATGTAGGGATGCCATTTTCTGAGAGGAACTTATAAGAGTTGGGACACTTTTCCCTAGAATCTTAGGCTTGAAACCAGATTTTTTAAAAACCCCTCAACATTTATCTGTTTCAGTCCTTTCATTCTACAGAAGAGGAAATCAAAGCTCAGAGAAATGATGTGACTTGTTCAAGGCCTTACTTTCAAAAGGAAAGACTATTTTTGTTAGAACTATTACTTTTCTCAAAATGATTACAGTTATGAAAATGAAAACATAGCTTAACTAACAACAAATATTTATTAAGCTAGATTTTCCCCATTAGAATGTAAGTTTCTTCAGGGCAGGGGCTGTCTTTCTACTTACATTTTAAGCACTTATTATACTTTGCATTGATAAAACACTATAAATGAGAGCTATTGTTATTAAGTTGGTCTTAGACCATTGTGTTGAAACAAGCTTGGATTTCAAGGGGAAACAAGGTTCATTAGATGGAAGTTATCCTCCTTTGAGAGAGGGAAGGAGGGAAGTGGGGGGGGGAGAGAACCTTTCCATATAGTCAACAGCAATATTCTTTAGACAAATGCCTGTCTGTGACAATACTACTTCATGATTGAAAATAGCCTCTTGGAGCCTCAGTTTCTTTTTTTGTTTGTTTGTTTGTTTTGCAGGCAATGGGGGTTAAGTGACTTGCCCAGGGTCACACAGCTAGTAAGTGTCAAGTGTCTGAGGCCAGATTTGAACTCAGGTATTCCTGAATCCAGGGCCAGTGCTTTTACCACTGCGCCATATAGCTGCCCCCTCAGTTTCTTATATAAAGTGCTTTATATAGCACTTACAGTGCTGATAAAAAGCACATATAAAGTGCTTAAGCATCCTGGCACTTAGCACAGTGAGTGGCACATAATAAATGCTTAATAGGTGCTAGTTTACCGACCACCTAGATTCAGGGGATATAAAGATAAGATATAGCACAAGTTGTAAGAATTAGTCTAATGGTGGGAAGGCTGTGAGACATGGATACAACTATAATGGCAAAGAGCAGAACGAGACAAAGTGCTCTAAGAAAGGTTCAGGAGGGAGACTAGTAATAATTGGAAGGCATGAGGCATAGTCTAGAGGAGTCCTCAATAAAGAGATAGAAACTTAACTGGGGCTTGAGAAGGATTTTAAGAGGATGTTCATAGTGTTTTATGGATGGAAAATACTTTACACTCACCATTTTCCTTATCCTTTGTGAGAAAGGGAGGGTGGATGTGGTAGAAAACTGAGGCTAAGAAAGGTGAAGTGGCCCCATATCATACTGTAAGTTGGCAGCACTGCTTCCTTACTTTTTTTTTTTTTTGGTGCGGGGCAATGAGGGTTAAGTGACTTGCCCAGGGTCACATAGCTAGTATCAAGTGTCTGAGGCCAGATTTGAATTCAGGTCCTCCTGAATCCAGGGTTGGTGCTTTATGCACTGCGCCACCTGGCTGTCCCTGTCTCCATACATTTGTATGAGCTGTTCCTCATGAATTCTAGGCATGGGAGATGGCTTGCATCAGTGCATTGAGGTGGAAGGTGGGAAGAATCAGACAAAAACTGGACACATAGTCCATTTTGACTAGACTGTAAAGTAGAATAAAGCTAGAATAATAGGTTTGAACCATATTGTGGAGGGCCTTGAATGCTAGTTTAAGGAGTGAGTACTTTTATCCTATGGGGAGACATACACATTTTTGAATAGAGTTTCAGAGAGAGAGGAAACCTTTTCATACATTTATAGTCCACAACCTACTCCAATGCAATATTCTTGAGATAAATGCATGTCTGTAACACTACTTTTTCATAATTAAAAATAGCCTCTCCGACCCTTAATTTTTCAACTCTAAAATGAGGACAGTGACATTTAAATGACCTACCTTATGGGGTTTTTGCAAGGAAGGTGCCTTGTAAACCTGAAAACAGCATAGAAACAGGAGTTATTATAAAGGGGAGTTCATTAAATCAGTGCATTAAATGGAAGATGATTTTGGTAGCTTCATGAAGGATGGAGAGAGAATAAAAGTAGGTAGACCTATTAGAGGGCTAATGTATGGTCCAGGGGAGAGACCATAAGGGCCTTTTAACAAGGGTGAGGGTGGAGAGGTAGGGATGAACACAAGAGATGTTACAGAGCTAAGAACAAGAGGAGTTAGTAACTGTTTAGATGTGGGGAGTGAGCAGAAGAACTAGCCCAAGAGAGGGAACTAACAAAAACAAGGTGTCAGGATTCTACATTGGTTTATTTGAAACTGTTTTAGAAGTGTGAAATGCCTCATCATGCTAGTGCTAGTGAAAAGGGAGGATTCTTGTCATCCTTTCCTTCCTGACAGACTCATCAATTAAAGGTGCTTAGACTGTTTTTAGCCTTGAAGATAAAACACATAAGAAATTACTCAGCAATGACACTGTCTGATTAAGCAGTCTGTTAAAAATACCAGACTCTGTCCTAGGGCGGACACCGATGACGACTCAGAAGGGTGTTAGATTAGAAACAGATGTTCCTGTGATGGATACTGGCAGTCTATATTGCCTGTAAAAGTTGCCTCTGTCAGATTACTTTTGTGTGAATGACACCAAGCACCTACCCCTTCCTCTGCTCTAATTGTCATTACCTAAGGCCCAGGATCATGTCAGTAATGTTTCCTGAGTGCCTTCTGTGTGGCAGTCCTGGGCTCACTGCTGGTGAGGCAAAGAACGATGGGGCCCTGGCTCTGGCAGCTCACGTTGTTGGAGAGATGTTAGATTTGGAGACAGAGAGTATGGGTTAAAAATACAACTCTTCTGCATACTACCACTGTTAATTTGGGCTCTGGGCCTCAGTTTTCACCCTTGCAAAATGAGTGTTGACTCAGTAAAAAAAAATCCTAAAAATCAGAGCTAGTCAGAAACATGGGCTGCCTTGGGATGGAGATGGACTAGATAACCTCTGAGGTCCCTCAAGCTTTAGTCTTCTGTGGTTTTTGGTCACTCCCTGCTCTAAATTCTATGAAATCTCTGAAATGTGCATAGAAATAGCAATGATACATATTATTATGTCAAGTACAGAATTGTACCAAAGGTTCCAAAACTGATCCTATTGTTCATTAATTCACTCATTCATTCATCTTGCATCCATCCATTCAGTAACTGTTTATGCAGAATACATGTTTTAAATTTTTTAAAAAGTTTTATTGATGTATTTTGGTTTTACATTAAAAACATTTATAAATCGCTCTCACTCTTGAGAAGTCTCTTGTAACAAAGTAAAACAATTAAGCAAAACAAAAATATAGTGAACTCATCTGAAAGTGCAAGCAACATTCCTCTTCTATAGCACTCCTCTTCTCTATGTTTTAATTTTTAAAAATGAACAGAAATCTGTTTTATCTCTCATCTACTTTCTTTTTTTTTAATTAAAATTTTTTTCTCTTCCACTTTCAAGACCATTGAAAACAGTGAGGGGGGAAAAATGAAATTCCTTGTAACAAACATGTAGAGTTAGGCAAACCAGATTCCTTCATTGGCTGTATGCAAAAATATATGTCTGATTCTGCACTTTAAATCTGTTACTCCTTTGTCAGGAGGTTCACAGTATGTTTTATTCTAGATCTTCTGGAATCATGGAAGGTCATTGTATCGATAATAGTTCTTGTAGCTTGTTCTCATCTTTTCTCATTCATGTGTTCATTTTATTTTTTATCCATTTATAAAAGTCTTCATTTTTTTACAATATTGATAATGTATAAATTATTCTTCTGGTTCTACATATTTTACTGTTCTAGTTCATATCAATCTTTCATGTTTCTTTGAAGTCATCTGTTTCTTCATTTCTCACAGTACAATATAACTCCACCACATTCACATATGACAACTGTATTCAACTATTCCTCAATTGATGGGCATCTCTTTACTTTCCAGGGGTTTTGTTTGTTTGGTTGTTTTTTTTGCCACCAAAAAAGAACAGTTATAAATATTTTTTTGTACATATAGGACCTTTTCCTATATCTTTTGTCTCTTCTGAGTATAGTAGTGATACAGCTAAGTCAAAGGACATATACTGTTTAGTAACTTTACTCCAAATGGATAAATGATCTAGATATAAAAGGTCACATCATGAACAAATAAGAGAAATATGAGAAACAATTATTAGACCTATGGATAGGAGAAAAGTTCATGATCAAACAAGGGATAGGGAGAATCATAGAAGAGAAAATGTATAATTTCAGTTACATAATGTTAATTTTTTTTCACAAACAAATCTAGTAAAGCTAAGACTAAAAGGAAAACAATTACCTGGAGAAAATCTTTATAGCCATTTCTCTGATAAAGGTCTCATTTCTATGTTATATAAATAGGAGTGAATTCAAATTTAGAAAATTTAGAGCAAATGGTAGAAGGATATGAATAGTGATTTCTCAAAGGAAGAAATCCTGAATATCAACAATCATATGAAAAAATGTTCTAAATCACTACTAATTAGGTAAATGCAAATTAAAGCAATTAAGAGATTCTACCTCACACCCATCAGATTTAAAAAGCTGACAAAAAAAAAAAAGAAAACAGATGTTGGAGAAGCTGTGGGAAAGCAGGCACGTTGATGCACTGTTGGTGGATCTGTGTATAGGTAAAACCATTCTGGAAAACACTTTGGAATTATACTCAAAAAGAACAAAAGCATTTTGTGTGTGTGTGTGGTGGGGGGCTAGTCTTTTCAAAGGCTAATTATTTACATAGGTGCCTTGTAACATTGCTAGAATTTAGTTGCAATTCTTCCTCCTCTTCCTCCCACCTAAAACATGAACAATAATAAAATACTCTTAAAATAAAAGTACAGATGCATTAAAGTTATCTGACAATAACCTTGACCAAAAGTGGCATTTTATATACTCCTGTCACTTACTAAGTGGGAGAAAAAAACACTTTAGGGTTTTTGCCAATGGTTAGACATTAGGTAGCATATTTCTTCCCTGAAATTTGCTGTGGAAAATCTGATGACACTTAGAAAGAGAATGACTGTTAGACTGAAAAAGACAAGCAAAGTACTGATATTGAAAAAGAATATCATGTTTTTATTTGATTTATAAGAATTGTAGAAAGACTGTCACAATAAATAAAAGTAAATTTATATGCTAGTTTTTTTTCTCCCAGTTTTCATTAATTTTTTCCTTTTAAAGAGTTCTGATTTTTAGGTGTAAAACCTAAAATGAGTACTTGATGTAAGAGTCTCCACAGGATTCTATAGGAAACACCAAAAAAAACTATAAAATGGAGTCCCAGGCCTCAAGGAACTCAGAATCATTGAGATATAAAATTTTGATAACCTGTTAAAGCAGTAGGAGTAATTATAGGGCTCAGTGTTAAAGCTGGGGCCCTAAAAAGTACCTAGTCTGATCCTTTATTTTTAAAAACATGAGGAAATTGAAGCTCAGGAAGAGGAAGTGACTTATCCAAGGTAACAAAGGTTGAGCAAGTGACTGTCCTTCAGTCATAAATCCTTTTCTCTTTCTACCATCATTTATTATTTCTTTTGTGAGCTAGAAGTGATATTTATCAGGCTGAATTCTGAACTATTTGTTGCCTTTGATGTGCTGACTGTTGCCTTCCACAATCCCCTTTCCCCTCTCCTTAAATTTTCTGCTTCATACCCTGTTACGGGCTTTCCAGGCCTGCCTATTGCTTTTCTGAGCACAGTGAATTCCTAAGCATGATATGATTTTTATAATAAAATTGACATTGATATAACACTTCACTTTCTATACACACACACTGGTATGGATTTTACACAGCTCATTAATACTTAATGCTTGTTTTATAGAGCTTTTTTGGAAAGATTTCAATGGCATCTTTAATTCTTAGTTTCTTGATATTGTATTTTAAAGCTTTGTGATGCCATATTTATTAAACTATATTTCCCTAGGTGTAAGGGGAATATAACAGTAACAACAATAAAAACAACAATAACAATCATAACTCATGTTTATGGAATGCATTATAGAGAGGCATTCCTTTTGTAGTAGATAGAGAACTCCCTTGGATTCCTTGAGTTAAAAGTCCAGCTTCTGACATATGTTTGACTATGTGACCCTGGACAAGTCATTTAACTTCCCAAGGCTCAGAAAAGCAACTTTCTGTGATTATAAATTGGAGAGCAGGTCCTGATGTGCACTGATAATAGGAATTTCCTTACATGAGTGAAATCACAGGTCAGATAAGAAAAATAGATATAATTTATGTATATTATATTTGCTGAACTTTACATCAGCCCCATTAGATGGTGGAGTAGGAATTATTAATCTGATTTAATAGCCAAGGAAATCATTGAGGCACAGAGAGTAAAAAGCTTTGCCCAAAGTTATAGAGCTAGGAGTTATAAGAGATATCTCAGCAAGCAGAGATGTGGAGGGAGTGTATTCTAGGAAGGGCAGACTGGCTGGTGTGAATGTGTAGAGGAGAGAGAGAGAGAGAGAGAGAGAGAGAGAGAGAGAGAGAGAGAGAGAGAGAGAGAGAGAGAATGAGTGCAGGCTAAGATCAGTAGTCCAGTTTGGCTATAAAAGAGACTGTAAGAAGGGTGTAGTGTAGTATGACATAAAGCTGGAAAGGTGAGGTGGTATCGGATTGTGAAGAGTTTGAAATGACAAACTAAAGAGTTTGCTTTTGATCTTGAAAGGCAAGAGAAAGCCTCTCAAGGTTTTTGAGCAGAGGAGTGACCTTGTGAATTTATTTTGACAGCTCTGTAAAGGTGGATTGGAGAAGGAAGAGATTTGAGGGACAGAGAGACTTTCTCTGTGATCATGTTTTCTGAGTTCTCAAAATGTGTATTCTAAATGTTTTGGGAAGGTTTGGCTTGATCAATCATTTTTCCTTTGAAGATTGTATTCTTGTGATTACATCTGTTTGGAATATTCTATAATAAAATTTCCCTGCTTTTCTGAGTATGATCCAGCCTTGGTTGCTATGTTGATGATATTCTAGATAGCTTCCTTAATGAGTGTTTGATTTTACTTTTTGTTCTCTTATATGCCATTTTATTATTTTTTTCCTTTCTTTTTCATCCTTTGAACTTTAGTGAAAGTGATCAGGTTTGGTCTGAAACTATGCTTTTTTCTGTGTTTCCCTCTGTCACCTTCTTTCCCTTAACCTCTCTAACCTAAACTAGAATTTCTTAGACAGCAGGTCAAATTTAACTATTCAAACAATTCATTTTATTCAATTCCGTTCAACCCAATAGGTATTTATTGTCCTCCTACTATTTGCAAGGTACTGAGCTCCTAGCAGGGAATAAAAGACAAAAAAAAGAAAGAAAGAAAGAAAGAAAGACCTTCTATTTGGAAAGGTGTGTGTATATGTGGGAATAAAATATGTATGCAGATAGGTAAATATAAAGAGCATACAAAGTTTTACAAAATCTTTTGGGGAGGGAGAGAACGCCAACAACTATGAAATCGGAAGGGGACTCTTGTAGGAAGTAGCCTCCAAGTTGTGCTTTGGAGGAAATGTATCCAGGTGGATATCACCATCCCAGCTGGTGACGTTGAACTAAAGTTCAGTAGAAAGATTAAGGCCAGATAAAGGGATTTAGGAATCATTTGCATAGAGATGATGCTATTGATTTTAATATTAATAGTTTTTATTTATATAGTTCTTTAAGGTTTGCAAACAACTTTAGAGATGTTATCTCATTTGAACAACCCTGTAAGATAGGTGCTATTGGGGCAGCTAGGTGGTGCAGTGGATAAAGCACTGGCCCTGGATTCAGGAGGACCTGAGTTCAGATGTGTCCTCAGACACTTGACATTTACTAGCTGTGTGACCTTGGCCAAGTCATTTAACCTTCATTGCTCCACCCAAAAAAAGCCCCAAAAACATAACTTAGAGACTGAATTCAATTCTCTCTCTCTCTCTCTCTCTCTCTCTCTCTATATATATATATATATATATATATATATACACACACACATATATATGTATTTTTTAAAAAAAGATAGTTGCTATTATTATCCCCATCTAACAGATGAGGAAACTAAGGCTGAGATGATCTAAGTGACTTGCCTAGGGTCACATAGCTAGTAAGTATGTGGGTCAGTATTCCAATTCAGATATTCCTGACTCCAAGAAAGTCCAAGAACTTTTTTTTCCAAGTCCAGAACTCCTCAGCTGCTCCTAATAATTGAACACATGGGAGCTAGTAAGATCAGGAAGTAAAAAGAAAGAAGACAGCCCAGAACAGTGCCTTGAAGGATGCCAACTTTATTGGACAGGGACAAAATGATGATCCAACCAAGGTGACGGAGAATGAATGGTCAGATGGGTGGGAGAGGACCACCATTTAACAATGGTATTGATGGATGATCCTATGTTTTAGCCAAACCAAACTACTAGCTGTTTTCTGACCTGACCTTGCTGTCTCCTCCCCCTGGGCATTTGTACAAGTCATTTCCCATGTTTGCTTTATCATACTCCTTCCTCATCTCTACTTACTGAAATGCCTCTTTTCCATCCAGGTCTAGTTCCATGTAGTTCTACCTTCCCCCTCCTGCTCCCCCAGTGAATAAAATGCTTCTATCATCATCATCTACCTTATATCTTGCTCATTTGTATGCATGCCATCTAGGATGGGACTGTGTTTATTTTTCATCTTTGTATCTCTAGAACCCAGAACAGTGCTTTGAATGTAATGGATATTTAACAAATGTTTGCTAAATTACTGACTGCTTCTTAAATGAAAGGAAAGACAGAAATGATAGTTGAGAGTTGAGGGAATTGGACAAATTAATATACAGTATGTAAGAAGAGCTTTACACTTGGGATTAAACGAATCCTGAAGGATAGACACATTCCCTAACTTTATAGAGCTTATGGTTTATGTTGAAGGGATAGGGGAGATAGGGGATAGGATAAGGGAGTGTTGATCTTTTATTTAGGCAAAAGTTTTTTCATACATCAGACTGAAATCTTTTTGTCTGCAACTTCTACTCATTGCTGCTAGTTCTACTCTCTGAGACCATGCAGGTGCTAGAAGACAGTACCATATCCCCCCTAAGTCTTCTCTTCTGCAGGCTGAATGTTTCTAGGTACTTTAGTCAATGCTTGTGTGGTGTGCTCTGCAGGGCCCTTATTATCATCCTGGTTATACACATGATAATACTGCCACAGTTCATTTCTCAAGAGGGTCTGGCCCTGGCCACCTTCTTTCAGAACCATGGCCAGGGGCAGTAAGAAGATAAGAGAATCTGGCTAGGTTGGCATTATCTGAAGGACATCATAGAGCCTCTTGAGGTAAGCTCCTGTGATTTGGGGGTATTCCAAGGACAGCATGTCATAGAGAAGTTAAAGAGGAAGAAAACAGGCCTTACCTTCTGGTAGTAATAGATCAGCCACAGCTGTGGATCCTTGTGGCCGATTTGGTTGTCTTAGGAGAACATTGAGGAGTCAAGTGAGTTTAGGAACACACAGCCACATTGTCAGGATTCCTAGGAACTCATTCCTTGACCTCAGTATGTCTCCTTGTGTCTTTCTTTTCTTTTCTTTTCTTTTTTTTTTTTTAGTGAGGCAGTTGGGGTTAAGTGACTTGCCCAGGGTCACACAGCTAGTAAGTGTTAAGTGTCTGAGGCTGGCTTTGAACTCAGGTACTCCTGACTCCAGGGCCGGTGCTCTATCCACTGCGCCATCTAGCTGCCCCTCTCCTTGTGTCTTGACCAAGAAACTGACTCTTAAAAGATGGACCGGGGAAACATATGTGTGATTATTTTCTTTGCCCCTGGTTACCTTGTGTTTCCTCTCTCTCCAGAAGCTTTAGAGTCTATTTACAATATTAAGTGAGTCTGAGATAATGAGACTTTTCTGAGACAACTGAGGCTGCATCTCTGATATGGCTATTGTCTGAATTTCTGCCCCATCAACATCAGCATATATTTGAGAGCCTCAGGCATAATATGTACTGTAATGGAGTTCAGGAAAGGGTAGGAGAATGTATCTGAGTGAATGATGTATGCCCTTCTGGTTGTTTGAGATCGATCTGTTGGGAAGGCCTGCTCCTATTAGTTCTATAATACCTAGCTCTTGGGAAGCAATGTGGTGCTATTTAAAGAGTAATAAACTTGGAGTCATTGGACCCAGGTTCAAATCCCATAACTCTTAATTATGCCCATGTAGCAAATAACCTCTTTCAGCCTCAGTTCCCTCATCTGTAAAATGAGGGAGTTGATCTAGATGCCCTCTGATGTCTAAATCTATGATCCTATCATCCTTTGATTCTAGGACTAATGTATGTTATTTCAGGTTGGTCACCATTTTAGAACCAAACTTCTTCTGGTTTGATTTTTCCTTGTTTTGGGGTTTTTAAAACACTTCCTCTGGGGTGTTTTTTTTTTTATAAATGCCAACTAAAATGAGCACTTCCATATACACAGGAGAACGTAAAAAGGATTATATGTGAAACTGTGAATCTTTATTATGTACAGATTGCTTTTTCTTTTTCAGAATATAAAAATTCAACATGTAACTTAGTTATATACTGCTTATTTGTGATTACTTTTGTTCAGCCTTCTTTCCAGTCTCTTTTGTACATTAAAAATGCTTCTATGATCCTTCCTTCCTTCCTTCCTTCCTTCCTTCCTTCCTTCCTTCCTTCCTTCCTTCCTTCCTTCCTTCCTTCCTTCCTTCCTTCCTTCCTTCCTTCCTTCCTTCCTTCCTTCCTTCCTTCCTTCCTTCCATTCCCCCTCCCTCCCTGCCTGTCTGCCTCCCTTTCCCCTCCCAATTCACTCTCATGAAAAAAAAAAAGAAAATTTTGGTAACAATATGCATAGTGAAACAGAACTAATTCTCAGGTTTGTTATGTTAAAAAATGTAGGCTTCATTCTTCAACTTGAGTCTACTGTTCCTCTGTCAGGAGGTAGGTAGCATGTGTCTTTATCCCTCCTCTGAAATTGTGGTTGGTCATTGCATTGATCAAATTTCTCAGATCTTTCCAAGTTATTTGTCCTTACAGTGTTATAGTATAAACTGTTCTCCAGATTCAGCTCCCTTCATTCTGCATCATTTCATATTACTCTTCACAGGTTTTTATGAAACTATCCTTTTCATTTCCTTTGGTGAAATAATATGTCATTATATTCATATACCACAATTTGTTTAGCCATTCCCCAATCGATGGGCACCCCCTTATTTTCCAATTCTTTGCTACAACAAAAAGTTGCCGTAAATGTTTTTTGTAAATGGCACCTTTCCCTCTTTCTTTGGTATCTTTAGCATATAGGCCTAGTAGTAGTATGGCTGGATGAAAGGATGTGTGTAGTTTGGACATAGTTCCGACATCCTTTCCAGAGTGGCTAGAGTCCTCTTTGTTTTTTAACAAATGGGTGACTAGGTTGTTTACTTAGTGAAGGAGAGGAGGATACAATTCAGTTTTCTTCTTTTTAATTGGCCCCAAATTGTCACATCCCTGAAAACAGGTCTTTTGGTTGGTTTTCCCCAGTTTTATTCTCAGGAGGCTGCATTTGAGAAGCCTGTAGAGATTTGGTGGTGTTTTGATTTGAACTTGAAGAGTTAATTCATTTTAATTCATGTTTCTACTAATGCCCAATGAAAATGAATGGAGCTGAGGCCAATCAGTATGTTTTAAAGGGACAGTGTGTACATCGACAAGGGAACTTTCCTGTTTGCTTCATCTAAGCCTGGCCCACGCCTCTCCTACATACCATCCTAGACAGATGGTAATCCATCCTACTCTTAAAGCTCTCTAAGGAAAGACATTTCACAACTGTCCTTGTAAGTACATTTAATCATTTTTAACGACCCTTAACCAATGAAGTTCTTCTGCTTGTTCAACTAATGCCCTTCATACTGTAGTTCCTCACCTTCCTCATATTCGTTCATTAGAGTATAATGGAGAACCTAAGATAGAACCTGCTCTTGTCTCTCCTTGGGCTTTCTTTAATTCTTTTCCAAAAGAAGATCCACAGGATCTCAGAATCATACAGGATTTCAAAAGTCATTTAATCAAACCCATTGATAAGCAAGAATCCCCTCTATATAGCAAAAACTTGGAAACAAAGTAGAGACCCACTAATTGAGAATGGCTAAACAAGTTGTGGTACTTGAATAGAAAGGGATATTACCTCATTATAAGAAACAATGAAAATGAAGAATTCAGAGAAACATGGGAAGACTTACATGAACTTATATCATGGGGAGTAAAATAAGCAGAACCAAGAAAATGATGTAAATAATTAGTACAGCAATATAAATTTATTTTATTTTGTTTTTCTGTTTGTTTTTGTTTTTGGTGGGGCAATGGGGGTTAAGTGACTTGCCCAGGGTCACACAGCTAGTAAGTGTTAAGTGTCTGAGGCCGGATTTGAACTCAGGTACTCCTGAATCCAGGACCGGTGCTTTATCCACTGCACCACCTAGCTCCCCCCTATAAATTTATTTTAAAAGGTGATAAATTCGGGGCAGCTAGATGGTGCAGTGGGTAGAGCACCAGCCCTGGAGTCAGGAGTACCTGAGTTCGAATCCGGCCTCAGACACTTAACACTTACTAGCTGTGTGACCCTGGGCAAGTCACTTAACCCCAATTGCCTCACTTGAAAAAAAAAAGTTGATAAATTCTGTGTAATTGTAATGACTAAGATTGACCCTGAAGCAGACATGAGAAAATTTATCTTTTTCTCCTCTTTGAACAAGTGCTTAGCATAGTGCCTGGCATATAATATGTGTTTAATAAATACTTACTGATTGATGGAAGTGGGGAACTATGTGGAATACTGCATATGCTATCTAAATTGGTTGATTTATTGGTTAGTTTTTATTGAATTCTGCAATTCTTTTAATTTTTCTTTTTGTTCTTAGATGACTCACATGGCAAGGGATGGGGAATATTCAGAAATGAAAATAATGTAAAAACAAAATTTCACTAAACATTTTAAAAAGCTACTTCATCCCTTATCTAGGAATGACTATCCTGCTTTTTGCTTGAAGACCTCCAAAGAGAGGGAAACTGCACTGCATTCTAAAGCAATCCATTCCATTTTGGAATAGGTTTAGCTTGCTTTCCCAAAATCTAGGTGCATGTCAGATCATTCCTGCCTTTTTTAAAGCTTTCCCACATCAATGTATCTAATTAATTGAAATGTTCTATTAATTCTCTACAGCATATCTCACAGGTGTCTCCTCTCCACTTACTTCATAACCGTCCTTGTTCAGCTTTTCATGACCTCTTTTCTGGACTTTTGCAGTGGTCTCCTAATTAACCTCCCTGCCTCCAGTTTCTGTAGTTCATATTTCACAGAGCTGCAAAAATGATATTCTGTAGAACTCAGTTCTGTCCATGTCATTATTCTTCTTAAGAAGCTACATTGTCGGGGCAGCTAGGTGGTGCAGTGGATAGAGCACCAGCTCTGGAATCAGGAGTACCTGAGTTCAAATCCGGCCTCAGACACTTAACACTTACTAGCTGTGTGACCCTGGGCAAGTCACTTAACCCCAATTGCCTCACGGACAGCTAGGTGGTGCAGTGGATAGAGTGCTGGCCCTGAATTCAGGAGGACCTGAGTTCAAATATGACCTCAGACACTTAACACTAGCTGTGTGACCCTGGGCAAGTCACTTTACCCCAGTTGCCTCACAAAAAAAACCCCCAAAACCAAGAAGCTACATTGTCTCCCTATCTCATACAAACTGCTTTGTTTGGCGTTTGGAACTTTTCATAATCAGGCTCTCGTCTACATTATGCCCTTTCATTTACTCCACCATCTGGCCAAACTTATCTCTTCGCAGCCCCTTACACAGAGATAGTCACTGACCTTGCCATTCTCCACAGCATTATGCTTTTCTGTTCATGAACTCTATCCTTGTCCTTGTCAGATCATGTTCTTTCATTATTCCATCTTTCCCTTTTCCTTACAATCCCTAAAACTTACCTTAGTCTTTACCATAAACTCTAGTCCCTCCACTCCTCCCCTCTTTCCCAGGCACTGGCTACACACTCCTCTTTCTTTTTTTTGACCCTTTGGTCAATTCCACACTATTTTCTACCCTTGACTCCCTTGCCCCTATATACTATTGCTGATCTTGTTTTGTCAAACTCTAACCTTGGATTAATCCACCCATCTATCTATTGTCTCAGTACCTATTTATGTGCTGCTGAAAGGAGCTGGAGAAGATCATGAAGCCATGCTGAACTGGGTCTGTATGATGTTCCGTAATCTCAACTGGGTCCTCACTGCAGCCAGGCAATACTTTTGCACCTTTCTAATTGATTCACTGTCTCACTTGGCAGAGAGGCTTTTCCAAACCTTTTCATCACTCCTCATGCTACCCATGGAACCCTGTCCCTTCTGCCCTGCCCAAATCATGGCAATTACTTCACCAAAAAAACAACAACACCTGAAGCCATTCACTAAAAGCTCTCTCTTTTTCTGTCTTCTCCCATGATTCAGATAGAGTCTCCCACTCTCTTTTTCTCTATCTCACATGAAGATGTTGCCCTCCTTGCCAAAGCAAATACCTCTCTATGTACTCTTCAACCCATCTCAGCCCCTTCTATTCTTTTTTTTTTTTAACGAATCATCAGTCTCTCCATATGTACTGGCTTCTTCTCTGCTGCCAACAAACAGAGGTATCTCTCTACCATCCTTTAAAAACCTTTAAAAACCCTCACTTGACCCTACCATCCTCATTAGCTTCTGTCCTTGTGTTCTGTAGTATCTCTCCTGTTTCTTCCTCCATTTTCAACATGCTTTCCTTTTCTCCTTCCTGGATCTTCTTACATGGAGATAACTTTCTCCTTTTGAATAAGTTATATACACTTCCAGCATCTAGAAAGATGTACCTTGTTCCAGTCATGGGTCCCATCTCGCAAATTATTAGACATATCTGAAGTAAAATCTATTTCTTTGCATTAGGCATTCTAGTTCCCTTGCTTTTTACTCATGTTTTGTACATTTATTTATTGGTATCTAAAGCTATAGGTTTTATTGCTGTCTCCTTTCTTAGATTTTGTCTCGTATGAATTACTAGATATCTCTACTTGATATTCTCTTTCCTACATTATCGCTACTCATTCTGGTGCCTAGTTCAGCAGTTTCCTTTTGCCATTGCCTCTTTCCTTCCATTCTTTTTAGTTTAAAGCTCTCTTGATTAGATTTTCAGGACTCCAGGCAAATGTACTTTTATAACCTCTTGTTAAATGAACCCCATCGGACAAGAGGCTTGTCGTTCCATATTTTAAGCCACAGTCCAGAAATCCAAATTACATTCTCAAACACAATTTTTAAAACCACCTATTCACTTCCTATGTCTTCCTTTGTTTCCCAAAGCCTTTGCCTTTCATTGGCAGTGGTGATGAAACACCATCTGTGCCCCCAAAGTCTTCAATTTCTTTCCCAGGAATTAATAATCCTTGAGTAATGCTTTCTGAATTCCTTATGTTAGTAGCATTTGTGTAGTCACTAGAAGTAGGTTATAATCAGCAGTTTTGATAATCCTAAATATGCATGCTGGAAAAACAGCAGACTTCTTCCTTATTAATATTAGATCAGCAAGTAACTTTTATTAGCAGGAGGTCACTGATCACTACAACTGGCATCTTCTTTCTCTGACCCATCCAGGATAGCCTGTCTTGCGATGACAAGTATGAATTCACAACTTTTTCCTCAGAGTGAGAGCAGCTACTTCCTCCTCATATGGTCTAACATCCTTTAGAACAGCATTGAGAACTAGAAGGAAAATTAGGATGATAAAAACCACAGAATATCAGACTGAGAACATAAGATGTCAAAGGCAAAAGGGACCTTATAATCATAGAACTATCGGATGTTTAGACAGTTAAGGGCCTTAGAGACCATTTAGTTCAGTTCCTTCATTTAGGCACTATCTTATGTGCTATCTAAAATAAATGAATGAATGAATGAATAAATAAATGATCAAACAAATAAACAATAAATGGTAACATGTAGCACTTACTATGTCACAAGTACTGTACTAAGCGCTTTATGATTATTATATTATTTGATCCTCACAACCCTATGAGATAGATGCTGTTGTTATCACCCCCATTCTACAGATGAGGAAACTGAGGCAGATAGTGGTTAAGTGACTTTCTTAGAGTCACAAAGCTAGTAAGTGTCTAAGGCCAGATTTAAACTTAAGTCCTAGAGGACTCCGGGTCCAGTACTCTATCCACAGTGCTACCTAACTGCCCTTAAAACAGTATGCCAGACTTGTCAAGAATATAAGTTCGAATCATGCTCTTAGATATATATTAGTTGTGTGACCTTGGGCAAATCACTGACCTTCTCACAGCCTCAATTTCCCTGGTTCTAAAATGGGAATTATAATAGTACCTGCTCAACACAGTTATTGTGAGAATATAACAGTATTATATGTGTAAAGCACTTTGCAAACCTTAAAGCCCCATAGAAATACTAGATATTCATCTTATTTTACAGATAAGGAAGCTGATTCTAAGAGAGGGGAAGTGATTTGCTCCAAGTCCCACTCCTAGTTAGTGACTGAGTCAAGACTGAAAGAACCAACTACCCCCTTCCCCCAAAACAAACAAGCAAACAAAACCCCCAAACCGTAACATCTTAGGCTACATTGATAGGAGTAGAATGAAGCAACTTCTCATCTTCCCCATTGTCCCCTATCTAGTTTTGGGCGCTCCTTCTCAAAAGGGACTTGGACAAGCTGGAGCTTGTGAGGGGAGCGTGACTAGGATTATGAGCAGAACTTAAAGTCAAGTAAGATGAAATTCCTATCAGAAGATTCATGAGGACACGGACTATACATTATTTGACTTTGTACTGTCCCCCCTTATTGCTTAGCCTTAATGCTCTGTATACAGCAGATACTTGTGTTTTTGGAATGTGTTGTGGAGATAGTCAAAGAAATTAGGGATATTTCATCTGGAGAAGAAAAGACTTGGGTGGGATGATTCCTGTCTTCAAGTTTCAGAATGACTGTAATATGAAAAAATACCAGTCTTGTTCTGCTTGGCTCCAGAGGATAGACCTGGGACTGATGGGTGGAAGATACTATAAGGCAGATCTTGGTTCCATAGAAAAGCTGTTCAAAAGTACAACTCTTCTCTGGCAAGAATGAATCCTCTCATCACTAGAGGTCTTTAGACAAAGGCCAGATTATCAGTTGTTGGAGTTATTGTAGATGGGAGTCATGATTTGACTTAGGATTGGACTAGATGAGGCCTGAAATTCTTTTCATCTCTCAGAGTATGTTATGAACCCAGGTCTCCTGATTTCCAGCTCATCACTCTTCTGATTATGCCATTTTGTCCTCTTTTGGGAGATGTTCATTTTAGTTTTATGTGCTTTTCTGTCATTAATGTTTTGACACTGTGACAAAGCATTCAGTGAACCATGTAATTTGTCAGATGAGAGCAGTGTGACAAGTGTTAAACTTTGTTTTAGGGGATCTGGGTTTGAATCCTGGTCCTTACCCTTGCTAGCTGTGTTCTTAATGCTCTTGTCTTAAAAGGACTTGCTTAGCTCTGTGTTTCTAGGAAGGCCTGTTACCATGGAAACCATCAAACAGAGCAGCACCATATTCCTTAGGAGTTCATTTGAAGGGGAACCCTGGGTTTAATGCAAGAGTGCTCATGGAATGAGCTGGTCTAGTGATGTGCCTGGGCAAATCACTGGCCTCTCTGGGTTTCGGTTTCCTCACCTGTAAAATCGGGGTAGTATACAGCCCACCTCCCTGTGTGCATCTTAAAGCCCAAAATAAAGGTGAGCTAATGTTATGATTACTATTTGTTTCCCATGTTCAATCTAACGTCAGTGAGTTCTCTCTGAAGCATCCACACCTGGTCACCCTCAGAAGAACAACCCTTTAATGAAGATGTGGAGATAATTCATAGTCATGCCTTTGGATAGGGATCCAAACCACCAGTTATCACTAAATAGAAAGGCTACAGGAATGCTCTTACATGTGCTTGGTAAAGCACTTCATCTTTCCACCTCATTAGCGAATTGTAAATGCTAATGAATTTTGAGAGGGTGGGAAACGCTGGGTCTCTGTTTCCTTGGAAACGTATGGAGAGCATTTGCTTTATGAGGTGCTATACCTATCTTAAAAGTGAGCTGTTCAAAGAGCTTTGATATATTCATTCTTATATGTTGATATGAACAAAGGCAGTGTAGACCAGTGGAGATATGCATTGCTTTCAGAGGTATCATTCTCCTCTAGTTTCTATAGAAACTACCAGCACCAACCAGCACCAAGTAGACTGATTTTCACTTATGCAACCATAGTAACATTTCCTCCAGCCACAGGCTTAGCATTCCCTGCTTCAGCTATCCCAGGAGACAGCTTTCAAAAGCGGCCATTCAGCCAAAAATGTTTTGCAGAGGAAAGGACACTAGATTCATAGACAAAAGCTCTGGGTTCACCTTTTGGTTCTGCCACCACCTCACTATGACCTTGGACAAGTCACTGCATTTCTAAGATGGAGATAACACTTATACTATTTTCCTTACCATATTGTTGATGGTGTGAAATTGATGTAAAACATTTTAATAGTACAAAATATAATATAATGGTATATCATGTAATTCCTGCTCTGGAGAAGGGATGGGGGGAGGGGGTGTGGCTGAGGCTGGTGGATCCTTGCACCTCTAAATTTCTGAGCTGCAGTAGTGGTAAAGCCAGTCAAGTATCTGCACAAATATGGTTACCACACCTCCTACTCACCATCTGCCTTGGGTCACCAGGCTACCTAAGGAGAGGTGAACCAACCCAGGATGGGGAAAAAAGAGCAAGTTAAATCTTTTGTACTGATCAGTACTGGGGTTTGGACTGTGAGGGGTCACCATACTTCTAGCCTGAGTAAGATAGGGAGACCCAACTTCAAAATAAGTAATTAATATAAATGTCAGCTATAGATTAATTAATTATTGCTATTAATGATATTTAAATGTTTTATAAAATATTTTGTTAGTATTGGCAGATAGTATTTTGTAAGGGACAGGCACTGTATTTAAGTTTGAAATAACCATGTTTGATTGAACCCAAGTGCAACTATTTATCATGTGATCTTGAACAAGTCACTTTTTTTGGACTTTTTTTTTTTTTTTGCGGGGCAGTGAGGGTTAAGTGACTTGCCCAGGGTCACACAGCTAGTAAGTGTCAAGTGTCTGAGGCCATATTTAAACTCAGGTCCTCCTGAATCCAGGGCTGGTGCTTTATCCACTGTGCCACCTAGCTGCCCCCAATCTGCACTTATTTTTTAACACCCACTATGTGCCAGTTAGTAGCCTAAGTACTGGAGAAACAGACAAAAATGATTCCCATTCAAAGGACTTGCATTCTAGTTGGGGAAAACTATATGAACAGATAAGAAAATACAAAATATTTTAAAAGTAAGTCTGGTATACTAACAACTACTGGGAGGGATCGGGAGAGGTTCAAGCATCCTGACGTTTTTCCTGATGCTTGTTGTTGAAATGTTGCTTGGAGACAGCTGATAGCCTCAAGTGTCAGGCTGAGAAGTTGGTATCTTAATCTAGAAGTAATAGGGAATCTTCAGCAGTGACATAATATGCTGGGGCATCATTTCTTTGTCCCCAGCAGCATTGTAGAGAGAATAAAGCACTGAATTTAGAGGCAGAATTCCTGATTTTAAGACTCAAATCCATGTGACTTTGAGCGTATAATTTCTTCTCCCTGGGACTCAGTTTCCTCATCTGTAAGATGAGAAGCTTGACTTAGATGACCTTTTGGCTCTAGAATATATGATTAACTTATCTTGGTAAACAAAACTTCTCAGTGAACATGGCAGACCCATGATGTCAGTGTCTTTTATCTGACTATGTCCCTGGGGCTGATGGAGAGGCCATTTTATTTATTCAGGATCACTGAAGCTCAGAGTTGGAAGGATCTTTGGAGGCCTTCACTTCTACCCTAACCTGGCTAAGAGTCCCCTCTATAGAATCCGTGACAGAGGGTCAGTCATCTGACAATTGCTGGAAGTCCTGAAATGAAGTGACCCATTTCACTTTTGGGCAACCCAGATTTCCAGGAAGTTTTTCTTTACATTGAGCCTACATCTCTCTCTTTGCAACTTCTTTCTGCAATTCCTAGTTCTGCCTCCTCGTGCCAACCAATAGCCATTAACTTACTGTCCTTGGACTTCCCTTTCAGTTGTTCCCTATGTGAGATGGTCTCCAGTTTTCTGATCATCCTGGTCACCTTCTTCAGATGTTCCAGCCAGTCTGTCCTTTCCAAAATGTGGCATCTAGAACTGAATACAGTACTTCAAATGTGGTCTGACCAGGGCAGAACCATCCTTCCTTCTATGTTTCTCAATGTGATCTAGCTATCTTTAAGGTTTCTTTGGCTGCTTAGTCATCCTTTTGATTTATGTGGACCTTGCAGCCCAGTAAAACC
This sequence comes from Dromiciops gliroides, assembly GCF_019393635.1. Lineage (NCBI taxonomy): Eukaryota > Metazoa > Chordata > Mammalia > Microbiotheria > Microbiotheriidae > Dromiciops > Dromiciops gliroides. Next base: position 296,111,880 of record NC_057862.1, on the reverse strand, counting down.
CTCAAAGTTCTTCATTTAAAGTTGTCTAGCCACGCCTTCCCCATTTTGTTGTTGTGAAGTTGATTTTTTTTAACCCATATATATGTAGAGCTTATCCCTACTGAATCTCATCTTATTCGATTTAATGCTTTGTTCTGACCTGGCAAGATTCTTTGGATCGCAACAGTCATCGTAAAAATAACAATAACTCACACGTACAGCATTTTAAGGTCTGCAAAGTGCATTGCATACATCATTTCATTTGCTCCTTCCAGCATCCCTGTATGGCAAGTGCTATAATTTTCCCATCTCATATTTGGCAAGTGAAACTGCATTTGAGCCCTGGTCTTCCTGACTCCCAACCTCGTGTTCTATTCATGCTTCTGCTTCTCACTATCTAACCTGTAAACTGCCTCCCCCAGCTTTTGTGTCGTCTGTACATTTCACAAGCATGCCGCCTATATCTTCATCCAATTCACTGCTAAAAACACAGAGCCTAGGATAGATCCCTTGGCCCTCTACAAGACTCTCTCAAATTATCATCAATGTCCATTCTTTGGGTCTAGTCTTTCATTTTTGAATCCACTTAACTATACTAACCACTAGGTGGTATAGCTCCATGAATCATATGGTTCATTGACTGTTCTCAACAAGAAGCTTGAGAGACTTTGTCAAATTCTTTCCGAAAATCTCATTCTGCAGTATCTAGAGCATTTCCCTGATTTACTAGATGAGTTACTATGTCACAAAGAAAATGAAGTTAGTTCACCGTGAACTGCTTTTTTTGTTGTTGCTGTTTTGGGACCAGACCTATAATTTTATAGGAAACTTCCAGGGAGAAAAAAAAAATCCCTCTACCAGTGCAGATTGGCACCTACTTTAGAGTTGCCTTGAGAGAACTGAGAGGTTGACTTGTTCAGAAATAGGAATTAAACTAGGTTTTCCTGACTCTGAGGCTAGTTCCTATCTACTATGCCATGTTGCCTCTCAAATAATTAGAGAAATTAGTGTATTTTTACCCTTTTTAAAATGCAGTGCCAGAGCCAGGCTTCAAATGTGATACTGCAAGACTCTAGTTTTGTTGTTGTTCATTTGTATCTGGCTCTTGGTGACACTAATGGACTATACTGTCCATGGAGCTTTCTTGGCAAAGAGCCTGGAGTGGTTTGCCATTTCCTTCTCCACTGGATTAAGGGTGAGGTTAAGTGACTTGCTTAAGGTCACACAGCTAGTAAGTATCCGAGGCCAGAACTGAATTCAGGTCTTCCTGATGCCAGGCCCAGAACTCTATCCACTGAGCACACAGCCTTGCTGTGACCCAGTCTTAATGAATGATCACTGCTTCTTTGGTTCTCACAAACTATCCCTTTTATGCTTTTTAGAATTCCTCTGAGAATAACTCCCTGGGTTTTAGTTTATGGAGTCCACATCTCCCAGTTTTCATTTAAAAAGTATGTGAGGGGAATAAACCATGGATTGTCCATTTACTTTAGCCCTTCTTTATTAGATATTTTCCTGTGCTGGCCAGTTATTCTCCCAAACGATAATTACTTTCAATAGTCAGAAGATCAGGTTGAAGTACCGAATGAGTATATTGGTTCTTGTTCCTTGATGGGGCAAGGCATTCGTTTCCCATCTCTAAAATATTCTTTCTCCTATTGAGAATCTTCTCTTCCTTCATCCACATTGGATGCTATATTTTCAGTAAAATGTTTTGGATCTCTCCCAGATTAAAATGATCTCTTTCTGAATCCACCCATGCCAACCTAGTTTACCTTCCCTTTATATTTTCCTCTTATATTAAACTCTTATGGTTCCCCATTCACCTCTTATACTAGACTCTAAGCTTCTTATGTGCAGAGACTATAATTTTTTATCTTTGTATTTTCTCCAGTGCTAAATATACTACACTGCATACAATAGGCTCTTGTATATTATATACATTTGTTGAATAAACTTGAATATAGAATAATTTCATTTAAGAACTTGAAGGGAACTTGTCCTATAGGATTTAGTTTTGGAAGGGATCTTAGAGACCATCTAACTTAACCTACTTATTGTTGTATTTTGTATATGAAGAAATTGAGGCCAAGAGGGTTGCAGTGACTTGTAATGAGGTCAAATAGGTAGTAAGTAGCAGAGCTGATATTCAATTGCAGGTCTTCTGACTTGTCCAGGAATCCCAATTCATTAATCTCCTCTACTGTCTGAATGGCAAGTGGCAGTACACTTGTGCCTGTGATGTGTGGCCTCATCTTTTACATTGGGCTTTGATTATATCAAAAAGCCCTGCTTATTCCTTCCCCCCCTCCCTGCTTCCTACCTTCCCCCTTTCTCCTCATCCTTCCTTCCTCTCCTCCTTCTCTTTCTTCTTTTTCAAGTTCTCCCAGAACTCCTCCTTAGACAGCCTGCTGGCTCTCCTCTCCCAGGAGCTCACCATACTTATGCTAGGCATAGTGTGGACAACTGATTGACTTTACCTCTGCTGAAACTCAGACTTCAGTTGCTGAAGTGATCCCCCAGCCTCACCTCCTCCTCCACTAGCAGGGACTAAAGGCATGGGCAACTGTGCTCTGTCCACCCTGTTTTGCTCTAACAGTGATAGGCTTCCTAAAAAACAAAACCAAAACAAAACCCCAAAACAGTGATAGGCTTGGAGCAGGAGGTGCTGAACACAACTCCTTGGCTGCAAACTTAATTTAAGTCAAAAGTTCAACCATGAAATGGAGCAAAGTATTTTCCAGACTCTGAGCTCTGTGAGGATAGAGTATGCTAAGTACTCTGCTCTGTTCCATGAGCTCTGTGAAGACTGATCAAATCTTTGTATCTTCCTCAGCACCCTGTACCATGCAAAGAACTCTGTATATAGCAAATCATTAATAAATGTTTGTTGAATTGAATTGCCTGTAGGGACTGTGTCTTATCCAAATAGTGTATCTTTCTCTCAGCTCCTAGAATAAGGCTTTGTATTCAGTAATCAGTTCATGTGTCTATGGAATTTGAAACAATTACTAAAGAAGAATAGTACCTGGGATAATTGATTTACTGGCCATTTTTGTGGGAATTCTTTATCTGCTGCTGTTTAAAAATTTAAATTAAAGTTTTCCTGATTAGTAAGTAAATGAAAACTTTCTAATCCATTAAATCTATCTGGGCCCAGAACATACATGCTTCATATCCTTCTGCCCCAGATGTGGCTTGTTGCTCCCATACCTCTCCATGTGGAAAGAGCACATATTCCATGGATGATGTGGTATCTAGGCTACTTTATTCTTCTTACTGCTCTGTTGGTTTACCTTGCTTAAACTTCGCTAGGCAATGATGATAGTCTATGTTGTTATCTGTCCATTTATCCATTTTTCCATATCAATAGTTTATTTAAATAGGTCAGATTGAAGTTATTCTATATCTTCCTCTGATTTTTATCCTTTATTCTTATTTTTACTGATTTTTATCTTTAATCTAACAAGCTAATGGTCTGAATGCATATAAATAGTACATTTGGAAATGATATCCCTATTGGTATATCAAGTGGTTGATTCCTGTAACAATATAATCAGTTTCATTTTTCATGATGCTCTTTGGCATTTGCTGTGTTTAGTGCCAGTATTAATGATATGTAGATATGAGGCTTCTATGTAGCCTTTGGCCACTTTCATTTCTTGTACCCAAACTATGTTTTCCCAAAGTTTTTTTTTGTTTCCTGTTACGCATCCACCTTTGCATTAAAGAAACCAAGAATTACAGTATCGTTTTTTATCCTGATAAAAGTATTTATTTTACAGTTACATGTAGAGATAGTTTTCAACAGAATTACAGTATCTTTTGATTTAATTTTTATAATTTGTTTTTTTGGGTTTTTTTTTTTTTTTGGTGAGGCAGTTGGGGTTAAGTGACTTGCCCAGGGTCACGCAGCTAGTAAGTGTCAAGTGTCTGAGGCCAGATTTGAACTCAAGTCCTCCTGATTCTAAGGCCAGTGCTTTATCCACTGTGCCACCTAGCTGCCCCTCTTTTGATTTAATTTTGAGTATCTTATCCAAGCTTTCATAGAATTTCTCTACCTCTTATCCTGCACACCCACTGCTGATACATAATCTCCAGTTATCGTCATAGTGGTCTTTTTGAAAATGTATATCGTAAACATTATAATTTGAATGATCAGGTATCTTATGAAATAATGCCTTTGGACACATGATAAAACCTGCTCTGCTATTTCCTTTATCTGCCTTCTAAGAAGAACCTGTGAACCATTCTTCCATTTTGTTGCAACTTCCTTTGGTATTTTGGTTTCATTTACAGTGAGATTAAGATTAATGTGTTTTTGTTCTCTAGTACAGGGGTCTTTAAAAAATGAGAGTGGTATTTCGTTCTAATTAGTTTTTGCAATCCTGTACATTTTATTTTATGCATTTAAAAACATTATTCTCAGGAGTCCATAGGCTTCATCAGACTGCCAAAAGGAATGTAAAAATTAAGACTCCCAGAGCAGTATTCCCCTTCTTGGTCACTGTACAAAGATCTCACATTTAAAGTAAAAACAGCTAAATGGTAAACAATTTTTATGATATCCATATTATTGATTTCCATAGAATGATACAGGAATGGTAAACTCCAGCTGGATAATTCTACCCCCAAAGAGCATTACTATTCCCATGGTGCACTTAACTCCACTCTGCTGGTTCCATCCCCTGAGAAGTTTGCCATCAGTACCTCATTAACAGAACAGTGCCAGTGCCCTTCCTGTCAGGATGTTTGCTAACAGCCAAATTAAATTAGCAAATGGGAAGAGTCATAGAATTGTGTAAAGAGGGAGCTGGCAGACACCTCTGCCTGGGATTTTATCTTGTGAGGAGAAAAAAAATGCCAAACAAATGTTCTGTTATAAACCTTGCCCCAGCTAGTTCTGCAGCCTATTGGTGCTTAGTGGGATTTGCCATTTATCGATTTCACATGGGAATAGAAACAAAAACCAGAAATTGTTTTTGTTTACTTGTTTTTATTATTATTAAATTTTAAATGTGGTGCTCATTCTTTTGTAAAAATCTATGCTCTCCAGAAGCAATGCAGCCAAAATTAGAAGGGAAGTAGAAAGCTGGGAAACAATTTTTACAGCCAGTGTTTCTGATAAAGTCCTCATTTCTAAAATATTTAGGGAGCTAAATCAAATTTATAAGAATGCAAGTCATTGCCCAATTGAAATCAAAGCTATGTATTGTCATGAAAAAATGCTCCAAATCACTAATGATTAGAGAAATGCAAATTAAAACAACTCTGAGGCACCACCTCACACCTATCAGATTGGTTAATATGACAAAAAAGGAAAATAACAAATGTTGGAGAAGCTGTGGAAAAATTGGAGCATTAATGCATTATTGGTGGAGTTGTGAGCTGATCCAACCATTCTGGAGAACAATTTGGAACTATGCCCAAAGGGCTATGGGACTGTGCATACCCATTGACCCAGTAATACCACTACTAGGTGTGTATCCCAAAGAGATCATAAAAAAGGGGAAAGGACCCACATGTACAAAAATATTTATAGCAGTTCTCTTTCTGGTGGCAAAGAACTAGAAATCGAAAGAATGCCCATCAGTTGGGGAAAGGCTGAACAAGTTGTGGCATATGAATGTAATGGAATACTATTGTGCTGTAAGAAATGATGAGCAGGCAGATTTCAGAAAATCCTGGAAAGATTTGAGTGGACTGATGCTGAGTGAAGTGAGCAGAACCAGGAGTACATTGTACACAGTAACAGCAACATTGTGTGATGATCAACTGTGATGGACTTAACTCTTCTTAACAATTCCAAAGAACTCATGATGGAAAATGTTCTCCACATCCAGAAAAAAAGAACTGTGGATTCTGAATGCAGATTGAACCATACTGTGTCTACTTTTGTTTTTTCTCTTTTGAGGTTTTTTGCTTTTGTTCTTATTCTTCTTTCACAACATGACTAATGCAGAAATATGTTTGATGTGATTGTACATGTATAACCTATATCTGATTGCTTTCTGTCTTGAGGAGGGAGGAAGGAAGGGAGGGAGGAAGAAAAATTTGGAACTAAAAATCTTATGAAAACAAATATTGAAAACTATCTTTACGTGTAACTGGAAAATAATAAAATACTTTTATGTTTTAAAAAAAATCTGTGCTCTCTGAAGGCAATATACCAAATATCCTTTATTTGCTAAAAGATCATTTCTTTTTAAAAATTCTTGTCCCACCATCTTCCTATTCCTTCTCTCTGCCCTTCCAGGAAAGCCATTCCTTATAACAAAGAATAAAAATGAGAAATAGCAACAATTTTGAAAAACTAACCAATATATCATTCAATTGCAACATTCTGTGGAATGCTTAACTCTCATAGTCTCTCACTTCTGCAAAGAAAGTGGAGTGCATTTCATATCTTGTCTTTAATATCTTGGTCATTATAATTTCATAGCATTGAGTTTTGTTTGTTTTTCAATTGTTATTATTTACATTTACATTGTCATAGTCATTTTCAATATTATTTTCCTGGTTTTCATAATTTAATTTTGCTTTAGTTTATCTGAGTCTTCCTATGTGTTGCATTCTTCATAGTTATCATTTTTACAGTGATATTCATTTACCTTGTGTACTACACCCTATTTAGCCACTTTCATTGATGAACATTTACTTTGTTTCTAGTTCTTTGCCTACCACAAAATGAATAGCTATATTTTTTTTTTTGCTATATGGAAAAAAAACATTTTCTAGAATGACAGAATGTCAACAAATCAATAAGCATTTATTATGTGTTTACTATGTGCTAGGCAATATACTAAGCTGCCAAAAGAGGCAAAAGACAGTCCCCAAGGAGCTCACGATTTATAAGTGAGATGTATTCAGGATAAATTGGAGACAATCTCAGAGGGAAGGCACTAAGGTTAAAAAGTACTTGGAAAAACTTCTTGTGAAAAGTGAGACTGTAGCTGAGACTTAAATGAAGCAGCCAAACAATACAGAAGTTGGAGATAAAGAGGGAGAGAGTTCCAGGCATGGAGGACAGACAGTGAAAATGCTCAGAATTGGGAGACAGAGTGCTGTTTGTGTGTGATTTGAGGAACAGAAAGGAGACCAATGTCATTGCATCACAGAGAACAAACAGAGAAGTAAGGTTTAAGACTGGAAAGGTAGGGAGAGGCCAGGTTATGAAGGGACTTTACAAACCAAACAGAGGATTCCATATTTGATCCTGGAGGCAATAGGGAATAACTGGAGTTGATCATATGGGATGAAGATGACCTGTCCTTTATTTAGGAAGATCATTTTGGTAGCTAAGTGGAATATAGACTGTGTGAGAAAGAGACTCAAGGCAAGGAGACTAAGTAATAAAGCTCTTGCAATAGTCTAGTTGTGACATGATAAGTTCTTGAGCCAGAGTAGTGGTGGTGTCAAAAGAAAGAAGAGGACAAATAAGAAATGTGTCAAACATTATCAGTATTGGAAGAGATCTTTAAAAAAATCACTGAAGTATTTTTCTACTAATGAATAGCAACTTTTTGTCATCCAGCTGGTATGGAATCCAATTCTGCTTATCATAAGCAATATTCCATAAAATCTCAGTGTTGGGAGGGACTTTTACAGCGTATCTCATTTAACCCAACATATACCATGCTTGAGCACATGGAAATACAATTTCTAAATAAATAAAATTTTCTGAGTAAACATATAAAAATCACATAAATATTTTATGAAGTGTGGGAATTGAGCAGTATAGATGATTAGAGATTAAGTTGTATAGATGTGAAGGAAGATTTAGAGAATATATGGAATGGAAGTAATCACCTGTAAAGATATAACTGGCAAAGCCCAAATAAGAAGTAATGAGGGTCTGAGCCAGGATGGTGACAGTGGGTATAGTAAAGAAGAGACTGGTACAAGGGGTATTTTAGAAGGAAAATGGACAGATCTTGGCAGGATGTGGAGGATAAAGGATGAATGCGTTCAAGATGCCACATGAGAATCACATTCTGTTATACTGAGGGTGGGGGGAAGTTGCCACCACACTCAACAGATGCACCCTCATCTGGGTGGTAATTTCTGTCTATTGTCCTCCCCTCTCTCTGGACACCTGTATGTAATTTGTATGTGTTGTTTGGCAGGTAATCAAAGTCTACAAAGCTTCAGTCCAGCAGACCTTAGATATCCTCTTTCTTCGTGATGGAAATGAGTTCCTGAGTAGCACAGACTCTGTAAGCCGTGATTCTGCTGATCGCACCATCATTGCATGGGATTTCCACAGTGCCGCCAAGGTCTCTAATCAAATCTTTCATGTAAGTCACGTGGGCACTTTTCATCTTGGAGAGATGATTCTCCCAAACAGGACCTGGGCTCTCCTGACTGCATCTGGTTTTACCTGGTTTCTTACACTTGGAATCTTCCTTAAGTCTTCTTTGCCTGTGAAATTCTTTCTAGTCCCCTGAAGCCCAATTCAAATGTTATTCACATATCTCCCATTTAGTATCAGACTTTCTTCTCATGTCTCATCTATTAGCACTTTGTACCTCATGTGCATTTATTAGGTGTCATTGTTATTTGTGTGTGCATCATATCCTGCTACTAGGCTTTGAGGTCAGGGACCTTTAATGTAAATTTTGTGCCTTCTCTGCACTAAATAAAGTACATTGTACACTGTAGAAGCTATTCAAATGTTTGATGAGTGAATGCAAGGTAAGAATGAGAAATGAGCTTTTCAATTAACTTGATATCTGTGAGTTTATACATAAAATAAATGTTTATTAAACCCCTATTGTATTTGGTGCCCTGTATCAGTGTTGGGCTGTGATTTTATGATAAATTAGATTTGTTCCTTTGCTCAAGGAACTCCCAGGCCAGTTGGGGAAATTAGATAAATATAATCAAAATTAGATTATGATCATTAGAGGTGATAAGAGAAGCAAAAAAAAATACAGTGAGATCAGTTGAGGGAGAGCTCACTTCAAGCCAGGGGAGGGGACGATCAGGGAAAGCATCATGGAGAAGATGGCATTTGAGTTGGACTTTGAAAGATAGGTAAGATATTAAAAGGTAAAAATGGAGGGACTTTTTGGTGTAAGGAATGGCTCAAGTAAATACGTAGAAAAAAATAGACTTTTATTGATATATTTTGTTTTAACATCTCCTGTATGCCCTTCCTTCCCCCCTCCTAAAGAAGTATAACAAATAATTATTTTAAAAATTTATAACAAATAATTATTTTTTAAAAACAGGACAAGAAAATCAGCATAACTGATCAGTACATTTAAAAAGTGATCTTATCTGTAATGTTCTCCACTCATGTACCTCAACCTTCCCTATCCCTTTTCCTCCCCAAATATATATGTAGGGGCCAAATTTAATATGTGGAGAATTAATTGGGTAGCTCTCTGTAATATTGGGGTTCAGAAAATGAGGGACCTCTAGGTCCAAAACGTCACCCTCTCCAAACTGCCTTTTTAGTTATTTCTCCCAGGCCAATAAGAAAGGAACTTAACAGCCTCTTTTCCACAAATGAATCAGGTTTTATTAATGGGAATAAAATACACAGCAAAGTTGAAGTTAATAAAGTCAAGGACAAGGGAATAGAAAAAAAGAAAAATGAATAATCCTCCTAACTCTAACAAAAGCCTCTACAATACCCAAACTCGCTTCCAGCTCAGCTAATTCAAAGAGCCGGACTCATTTTATTAACTCACCACCTGGGGTCTGTAGCTTCTATAGGAGAGAGCTGTGCAGCCAAGGCCCACAGAACAAAACCGCCAGGAAAAACCTCTCTCTTGTCCATTCCTGGAAGCTCACTAACTGGAAAAAGGACAGAGCTCCCCTCAGTGAGCATTTTCTCTCCCCCAAAAGGGAGGTCCTTCAAACTGCCTGTGGAGAGTGGTTCCCCTGCTGACATCAGCAGCATACTCACTCATGGCAGGCCAGGTATGGCCCATATCCATTCTTCCCTAGCTGGTTTTCCAAACACTAGATCATTCAGGTGAGACCCTTAGGCGTCTGCCAAATTCCATTATTTTACCACATTCCCCCCTTTGTTTCTTCAAGGAACACAGAGTGTTTCCTTAATGAAACAGTAAAAAAATAATAGAATATAATACCCTATGCTAACAAACAATGTGTTAATAACAATATAGGAAAGGGAGAAAGGGGAAATTTTGTCCAGAGGGGCAGTCTCTCATGAACCTGCGCTTTGACACTGTCTAGGGAGGGAGGGCCTCTGTTTCAATTTTTGTTTTATTATATGTTTCATGTGTAACAACTAAGATTCTTAGTTCTCTTAGATAAATTTTTGAGAACTCTCATTGTTTTATTTGATTATTGAAAAAAGCTATTTTAAAGTTGTGGTAAGCTCAATTTTGTAGGAAATTTTCCTGGCTGATTACCAGCATCCACACATCAACCCCTGAAAAGACTTCCATTCCACAGCTACACCCAGAGGACATCCCAAGAATCATATCAGAAAAGACTTCCAAAGACTTGAATGGACATTTCCCTGTTTTCTTTTTTTTCCACATTGTATACACTGTTTATAATGTTCACTTACTAAAGGGGAGTGCGCCCTCTAGTTTTTCTGCTTGTGATGTCCACCTGCTAATAGGGGAGTGCCCTCTTTAGCCTTTGTCAATGTATTGCTCAATTTCTTTTTCTTTACTCAGTCATAAGCAGCTGTAATGTTATTGCTTCATGTGAGGAAACCGTGTTTCTTCACTTGAAGCACAGGGGAGGGACTGTGACAATTGGAGTGACACCGCTTGCTGGAGAGTTACTGTAGGAAAGCTCCACCACGAGGAGAAGGCGTCTGAGGGCAAGCCATGTGGCTTGGAAGGTCAGTTCCTTGGCATCAGGAAGTGACATTTGATGTTTCTGGTATAGACAAGAGGCTTCTGGGAGGAGGAAGGAAGCGTTGGGTCTTTTTTTGTTCCTGACCTTGCTATGGCAGGTCGGATGATGGGGTCTCTTAAAAATAGTTAGATTTTTGCCTTTCTCTCTGATCATTAGATCCTAATGCTCCTTAATAAATTCTTAAAAGTCTAAACTCTTGCTAAAGCTTCTAATTTATTGGTGACCACTCATTAGATTTTTTAGACAGACTAGCTAGAATTTTAGCCACATTACAAATAGCAACCTTACATATATATGTGCAAAAGTACAGGGGGAAGTGTTTCCCCATAACATTTCTTTAGGGCCAAGTTTGTTTTTTGTAATTTGCACCATTCTTTTTCTGTTGTTTTGTATTGTTGTAGTCATTATGTGTATAGTTTTCTTGGCTCTGCTTACTCTGCTCCAGTTCCTGTAAGTCTTTCCATGATAAGGAAATACTTTTTAATAATAGTTGTCTCAAACCAAGTCAGTGTAGCAGAGTGAATAGCACAGTGGCAGAATGGATAGTATGGTGGAAGACTATATGGTATGGTGGCAGAGTTGGTAGGACAGTGTGACAGAATGGATAGAACAGTGTGACAGAGTAGATAGGACAGTGACAGAGTGGATAGGAGTGCTAGATTTGAAGTTAAGAAAACCTGGCTTTGAATCCTGCCTCAGACACTTACTGGTTGTGTAACCTTTGGCAAGTCATTTTTCCTCTCTAGATCTCAGTTTTCTCATCTTTCAAATGAGGGGACCAGACTCAGTGATCTCCAATGTCACTTCCTGCTTTAAATCTCTGATCCTAGGAGCATACAATTTTGCGATTGGTCGTCCATTTATTCATGGTTATAGTTTTAACTTCTTCCTAGTGAAGTATGAAGATGTGCTCATGTGTTGATTTAATATAGGACTTTGGGACATTCTATTTGTGTCAGCGAAATGACATACAATGGAAAGGGTGGTTTTTAAAAAGTGTTTTCAATGGTCTAGTGACTATAAACGGCAGTATCGTTCAGCCTTATTTCCGAAGTATTCCACCAATAGCACAAGCAATTGGGAAATTGTATACTGCTGATTGCTGTCTACTCTGACTAACAAAGTCATAGAATGTCAGAGCAGGAAGGAAGCAGAATCATGGCAGAGCCAGGATGGTGGGTTTACAGCTAGCCCAACCCCCTCACCCTTTGGATGTGGTAGTTGAGCTCCAGAGAGTTCAAATGTAAGATACAGAGTGAGTGGCAGAGGATAGTAAATAAGTTCAGGATATAAACCCAGGTGCTTTGTCAAAAGGGATCATAGAAAATAGAATTTCAGATCTAGAAGGAATCTTAGTCTTTTTAATTTAAAGTCCTTGTTTTCCTAAGCAGTAAACTCTATCCCAGAAGTTTATTTGCCCAAAGTCATAGGAGTGAGTACAGGAGTAGGACTCAGCATGAGTCTCTTGATGAGTGTATCCTGCTTCTTCCTCTCATCTAGAATTTCCAGAGAGAAATTTATCTCTTCTATTCATCACACTTTCTTCAAGTACTTATGTAGCCATAGAGGCCTGACGTATAAGGAAATCACATTGTCCTGAAAAAGTTTTACAACTGTATAGGGCTAAAGCAGCCCTTTACCAAGTATAGTATGCTAGAAAGAGGTGTGACATTTAAAAAGTTGGAGAGACATAATTTCTGGGTAATTTAATTATTTCATTAATAAGGTTAGCATGCTATTAATAAAAGAGGTCAGCGGCACTCTCAAATGCTAAAGACCCTTCGTGGTGGTGGGTTCATAGTTTATATGCCTTTGGAAAAGCAGGTGTTCCTGAAAGTGGCGATCACCTCTGATTGGTTAACAATTAGTAAGAAGAAAATGAATATTATTGGGGGGGCAGCTAGTTGGTGCAGTGGATAAAGCACCAGCCCTGGATTCAGGAGGACCTGAGTTCAAATCCAGCCTCAGACACTTGACACTTAGTAGCTGTGTGACCATGGGCAAGTCACTTAAACCTCATTGCTCTGCAAAAACAAACAAACAAACAAACAAAAACAAAACAAAAAAGAAAATGAATATTATAGTGAGAAGTGAGCTTTATTCCAGTGAGGGTGTTGAGGTATGTGACTTAGATCACCCAAGTCTTGGTCAAAGAGACTTAGCAATTTCTATATCTTCTCTCCAACAAAAGGGAAAATCCACATTTTCCTGGGCCTGTCAAAATAAATACAATGAGCAGGAATGTACTCATTAGCCCAAACTTAGAATTTGTTTTACTGTCTTTGATTAGATCTTTAGTCTGAGTAAGCCTTTGAGAAAGATTTCCTATACTGGTTGATTTCTGGATGAGGAATTGGAAAAAGGGAAAAACCTTGGTCCTGATTCAATAATTAGTTATTAATACAAGAAAGAAATAATAATTTCTCTCAGAGGACTGGCCTTGGTATCAGGAGATGTGTGCTCACATCTTTATTTTGCTGTTTACTAACTGATAGACTGGGTAACATAGAATCTTACAGCCAGGTGTTTCAGAGGTCACCTAGTACAACTCTAGTCGGAAGTGTGAATCTCCTCTGTGACATCCACATGGTAACCCCACTGAAGTGACCTGTAGTGGGAAGGGAGCAATAGACTAATAGAAGAATTGGGTTTGAAATCAGCCTCTAATAGTTGTATGTCCTTCCCCATATTGAACCTCAGTTTCTTCATCTTCAAGATGGGGATAATGTTTATTATCCCATACTCATTGTTTGATATGCTTATCAAGTGAGATGGTGGATGAGCCCTGTAAACTGTAAACTGCTTTGTTAATGACTTATAATGATAATGCATAGGATTTACAAAGTGATTCTTACCCTGAGGTCATCTATGCAAGTATTATCCTTATTCTACAAATGAGGAAACTCCAGGTCAGAGTGAGGTTATGTCACAGTGTCTGAGGTCACTCAGCTAGTAAGAGGTTAAGCTGGGTCTTGAACTCCAAGGTCAATGCTCTTATTCAATGTTGCTTAAGGAGATATTTGTTAAGTATCTGCCATTTGCCTACCTTTGTGCTTAGTATTATGGGATAGAGACAACAAAAGGTTACCTGGCCCTCAACTTCAGTAACCTCACCGTCTAGCTGCAGAATCAGGAGCCATAGAAAATACATGAGAGTTATATAAGGCATTGCCTTGGGCTATACTAAATGGTGTGATCTGCAAACAGGATAAAAATACTTTTTTTCTGTTCCTCTTCCCTATTAATTTTCAGGAGCGCTTTACCTGTCCTAGCCTTGCTCTACACCCAAAAGAATCTGTTTTTGTGGCCCAGACGAATGGAAACTATATGGCATTGTTTTCAGCCCTGAGGCCGTACCGGATCAATAAAAAGAAGCGTTATGAAGGACACAAGGTATTTATTCATTTCTCCCTTTATTATCCTCAGTGAACCATCAGAACCACTTAACCAAAGGACTTCATTTTCATAATTCATCCTAACTATGATGATTTACATCGGAGCTTGCAAGTCACTGACTCTATGGGTTTCCTTTTCTCAAATTTTCTTTTAAAAAAATTATAAAATTTACTAACATCAACAAACATGAACATTTTCACATACAAAAAACATAAAAAAGTAAGTTGTAGCAATCTAAAACTCTGTTATGTATAGTTCTTTTTTAAAGTATATGTCAGATTTGACAGAGTAGTAACAGTACTGCCCTGCTTTCTGTGCCCGCTTTGAACCTCATTCTACTCTCCTCTGTATGTTTTCTAAATATTTCTTTGACATGCTTTTTTATTTTTTTGTGTGTATTACTATTACCATGCCTTATCACTTTTCACAACTCTTTCTCTTCCCTTGACAAAAATAAAAGTCTTCCCTTGTAATAATTAAGTATAGTCAAGCAAAAGAAATTCATTCATTGATTTTGTCTGAGAAGGTTATATCTCACTTAGCACTCACAGGTTATGCCATCCATCTCTGCCAAGAAGTGGGGAGGCATGATTTAATGAGGCTTTTGCAATTCTGATTGGTCATACATTGACTCAAGTTCTTAAATCTTTGCAATGTTGTAATCTTTGCATAAATTGTTCTCTTGGTTCTGCTCACTTTGCTCTGTTTCAGTTCATGTAAGTCTTCCTGATTTCCCAATTTGTTCCTTTTGTTATTTCTTTTGGAACAATAATATTCCATTATATTTAGAAGCCATAATTTGTCCAGTTATTTCTTAACTGATGGATACCCACATTGTTTCTAGTCCTTTGATATAACATAAGCTGCTGTTAACAAACATTTTTGTTCATGAGGTTCCTTTCTCTCTTTCTTTGGTGACTTAGTAGATGAGAATGCTGTGCTTGGAGTCAGGAAGACCCGAGTTTGCATCTTACCTCAAATACTACTTATGTGTTTCCAGGACAAATAAGTTAACCTCTGTAAGCCTCAGTTTCCATATCTGTACAATGGGTACAATAATAACCATCTAACAGAGAGTAGTTGTGAGAATACGGGGTACCATATATAAAGCACTCTGAATATTTCAGAATACCATGTTAATCTTACAATACCAGTGGTATCACTGAGGTTAAGAATTAATGACTCTGGGTAGAGTTCCAAATTGCTTTTTAGAATGGTTAGACTACTTCCTACCTCTACCAGAAGTGTATTGAAAATTAGGTTCATACTAAAATCTTATACAATATAGCACAATGAGCTCTAAAGGTATAAAAGGTTATAAAAGAAGAGATACCATTTATTAACTTCCTCTAAATATTCCCGTCTTCCTGCATTCCCTCCAATGATTGTCATTTTCTTTTTTTGGTCATCTTTGTTAATCTGATGCGGAGAAATCTTAGAGTTGTTTTAGTTTGCATTTCTCTTAGTGATTTGGAACATTTTTTCACATTTATTTATTTTTATATATTTATTTATTTTTTTTGTTTTTCTTTCCAGGGCAATGACAGTTAAGTGACTTGCCCAGGGTCACATGGCTAATAAGTGTTAGGTGTCTGAGGCTGAATTTGAACTCAGGTCCTCCTGAATCCAGGGCTGGTGCTTTATCCACTATGCCACCTAGCTGCCCCCCCTTTTTTTATATGACTTTTGATAGTCTATCTTCTTTTGTGAATTCATATCCTTTAGCATTTACCTGTTGGGGATAGATTACTCTTGTTTTTATATATTTGTACCAATTCCATATGTATGTGTATGTGTAAGTGTATGTAGAATATTAGACATTTTTCAGAGAAATTTGTTGCAGAGATTTTTTTTTTTACCATTTCTTTTCTAATTCTAACTGCATTAACTTTGTGGAAAAACTTCAGCTTTACAGTCAAAATTATCCATTTTTTCTTCTGTGATCTATTTATCTTATTTGTAAAAAACTCTTCCTCATCCATATCTGTGAGTGGGTATGTCTTTCTCTAATCCTTTAATGCTATAGCCTTGTACATCTCTAGTGCTCATTGGAGTATATAGTACGATATTTTGGCATAAACCCAGTTTCTGCTAGGGTGTTTTCCATTTTTCCCAACAGCTTTTGTTGAATAGTGCATCTTTACCACAAAAGTGGGGGTACTTGCTTTTATTATTGAACATTATTCCAAGATGTTCAATTGTTTCTGGGGGTTTGAGTCCCTAGGCTGTTCCACTGACCAACTTTTCCATTTTTTTGAAATCAGTATCATATAGTTTAGCTGACCACTGCTTTGTAATTTGAGATATGATGCTGCTAGGTCCCCTTCCTTCCCACTTTTTTTCATTATTTTTTCATTATTTCCCATAAGATTCAATTTCCAGATGAATGTTGTTATTTTTTTCTAGGTCTATAAAATAATCCTTTGGTAATTCAATTGGTAGGACACCAAATCTGTAGACTGATTTAGGTAATACTGAATTACAAGAAAACTGAGACAGTAAAATAATAGTGTCAGGGGAGATTTTAATGTCCCTCTCTAAGTTTTAAGCTAATCTAACTGAAAGATAAACAAAAGGGAAAATATAGAATTGAACAATTGCAGGAGAAACTAGAGCAAAAAGACATATAGCATCTTCTGAATTGGACCGCTAAATAATACACACACATGCCTCAGTACCACATGGAACTTTCATGAAAATTGACCATGTATTAGGGTATAAAGATATTGCAAATAAATGTTGAAAGGCTGAAATGGTAAGCACATCCTTCATAGACCATAATGCAATGAAGGTAGTAACCAATTCAATGATACATCATCTCTAAAGGTCCCATCTGCTCTATGATGCTAATAATATTACTATCCCCATTTTATAGATCATGAAACTTCAGTTTTTATGGAGGTCTTATCCAGGGTCATACGAGACAATAGGTGGCAGAGCCAGACCTTAAGTCTAGGTCATCTGACTCAAAATTCATTCTTCTTTCCACCAAGACATGGTGTCTACCTGTCAGGCATATCTCAAGTAAATACAGTGTTACAGGGGGCAGCTTATTCCACAGAACAATAATATAAATGGGATGGTAAACAGACTGGTACTTAGGGGACTTAATACCACTGGGGCTCAAGTCCTAGTTTTGACCATCAGTGAAACTACAATTCACATGTCAGGCAATTAGGCTAAATAAAGTTACAAAGGAATTTTTAGGTGTTAAATGGGGTTTAAATTTAATGTATTAATGATGTTGCTGTAAAATGATATCGATCAAGTTATAAGAGAGAATTCAGTGGAGGTGAGTACATTGGGAAATATAAAAAATGACAAAAGGTGTCAGTAATTTTTAATGACATTTGTCAGAATGGTGGCTATTGCCTGTATGGTCTTCCTGCTGCTACTGCTGCTGCTAATTCATGTTGTACAGAGCTTTAAGGTTTGCAAATCACTTTCCTTACAACAACTATCTTGTGAATGACAGGTTAATATTCATTTTATCAATGAGGAAATTGAGGCTCAGAGAGATTAAGTGACTCATCTTAGATCACACAGATAGTGAGAGTCAGACAATTTGACTTGAATTCAGGTTTTCTGTGCACTGACCCTGGAGTTGGGAAGACCTGAATTCAAATCTGGCCCAAGATACTTACTAGCAATTTAACCTTGGGCATGCTACTTAACCTCAGTTTTCCCATTTATAAAATGGGGATAATATTAACACTTAACTCTCCCAGAGTTGTTGTTGAGGATAAAGTAAATTATGATATTTATAATGTACTTTGCAAACTTTAAAACCCAATATAAATGCTAGCTGTTATTAGTATTATAAAACTAATGTATTTTGCACTAGACCATGCTGCTTCTTACCTTATATTTCATTGTATTCCTCATCAGCTCACATTCTTCTTTCTTTCCCAACCATGCAGGTAGAAGGCTATGCTGTGGCCTGTGAATGTTCTCCGGATGGGGCAGTTTTAGTGACTGGCAGCGCTGACGGCAATGTCTTTTTCTACAATTATCATAACTCAAGGATCATTTGCACTTTTTCTGCACATAGTCACGCATGTGTTGGTGCAACATTTCACCCAGTTCTTCCCTCTGTTCTAGCAACGTGTGACTGGAGTGGGAAGATTAAAGTCTGGCAGTAAAGGGAGGCTTGTGTGTGTGTATGTTTTTAAAGAAGATGATCAAGCCTATGGGGACAGTGGAGCAATGTGGTTGTCTCATGGGACTGTTGGAGTATTGTGAGTTTTTTTTCTTTATGAATGATTAATGAGTAAGTATTTATTGGTACTTATTAAAGAATACTGGGCTTAGAATCAGAAGATATGGGTTGAATTCCAGCCCTGCCATTTACTAGCCATATATCTTGGACAAGTCATTTCAGTTAACAACCAGTTATTGTGGCACCTGATATATTAGCCACTGTCCTTGGGGCTGAGGGAAAAGAAAGGGGAAAAGTGGGATCTTCCTTGTTCTCAAGAATTCTTTGCTCATGTGAGAGGTACACGAATAGGATTGCTTAGCTAAGGAGGAAGGCTTTTCTGGTAGAGGGAACCAAGATGTGCAGGTAGGAAGAGAGGGTTGTTATTTTGTGACAAAACGTGACAGAGCACATTTTGGACTTCAGTTCCTTAATTTGTAAAATAGAGTTCTTCATCATTATACTACCTGTCTGAAAAGGTTGTTGTACATAAAGTCTTCTGTGAATGATGGAAATGGGACTTAGGGCTATTATTATTAATTATAGGAGTGCTTTTGTCAACAGATGAGACAGGAAAGGAAATGCTTGCAATCGAAGTGGTGTCATGGGTAGAGCCTCGGATTTTGGAGTTAGGGGACCTGGGTTCTAGTCCTGACTCTGCTATTTATTACTTATGTGAACTTAAATTGCTATTATTTAATTAATTATTTGTCTGAATGTAGATAAATCATTTCACATCTCAGTATCTTATTTTCCTTACTTATAATATGAGGTAGTTGAAGACTGGCTTCAGAGAAGGGTTGAGAAAATATACCTCCCTCTCTTTTTTGCAGATGTGGGAAACTGTGGGTATTAACTAACTACCCATTTGGATGTACACTTCGTGAAAGTATTGATTGTTTCATTCTTTATTTTTGTGCCTCTAGTCCATAGTACAGGGCTTGGGTATTAAGCTAGTTGCTTATTTATTGATTTATTGGGGAATATCATATATGATGTCAGAAATGGTTGATGCATTGATTGGCTGATTTTACTGAATTATTTGTTTCTTTTTTAATCTGTTACAAGGAATGACCCAATGGATTTGGGGGTGGGGTAGGTGGAGGGATATATTTAAAAATAAAGGTGATATAAAACAAAATATATAAAAAATAATTTTAAACCCCATATCCTCAAAGTTAATACCAAAGAAAAAAGATAATAAAGACTTAAGTTTTTTAAAAATAAGGAGACTAGCCTAGATCATCATTAAACCTGAGGACGTTAGCTGCACACCAGCCCTATGGGGCTAAAAGGGAAGGGTCACTTTCCTTTTGTTTTTTTGGATAAGGAAACCAAGGCTCAGACAGATGAAATAAGTTGAGTAAACTACATCAGGTGTTGTGTTCCATCCAAATGGAAGTCTTCAAGTAGACTCTCAATGACTAACTTGGAGATGTTGCTGAAGGGATTTATGGTTCTGACTAGATGCCTTCTGAGGTGTCTTCTAGCTTTGACATTCTGTGATTCTAAGTGATTTGCCCACAGTCACATGTATTAAGTAGCAAAATCAAGATTTGGACCTGGGTTTTCTAACACCTCATCTAGTACTCCTTGCCCTCTTATCCTCCCTCCTCTCCTCTCCTCTTCTCTGCCCCTCTCTTTCTAACTTATACTATCCCTATTGCCTCTCAAGTATAGGACAATGGAATTTAGATCTGTAAGGGACCTTGGAAGTTATCTAATTGTAAGGGGCAAAAATTCTAGCTAGTCTGTCTAAAATATCTTATGAGTGGTCGCCAATAAATTATAAGCTTTAGCAAGAGTTTAGACTTTTAAGCATTTATTAAGAGAAGAATAAGAATTTGGTGAAGAGAGAGAGAGAAAGGCCTAGATTCATCTATCTATCTCAGGGAGCTACAGTTCTCCTGCTCCGCTCTCCACGAGAGTCCTAGCAAAAGAGAGCGAGAGAGCCAGCCTCACCCCTTCTTCCTCCCACAAGCAAACGTCACTTCCTGATGCCAAAGAAAAGCCACATGCCTTCAGATGTCTTTTCCTCATGGCGGAACTTTCCTACAGTAAGTCTCCAGCAGGTGGCGTCATTCCAATCGTTACATAATCCAAACCCCTCATTTTATATAGAGTAAAACTAAGACCCTGGTTAAGTGACTTGCCCAAAGTCCTTCAGGGAGCAAGTTATAGAGTTGGGATTCAAATCCATGCCCTTTAACTTAAAATCTAGGGTTTCTTCTACCATACTAGTAATGAGAATAAAGACATAGGATACCAACCCATATAGAATCACTTGGGGATTTAGGAAAAACAAATCTGCCAAGAAGAAAATAAATGTACATAGTACAGAAATAATAAGGCAGCAGGAAGTCTTTCTTTTAATTTGGGACTTCATGACTTTTTCTGTGAACTTTTATAATTTCCCTCTAATGAGTCTCCTCTCGTCCAGGCCCCCTTCCCTAGAACATCCTTCTCATGTTTCTCAATATGATCTTAATACACTGGCCTTACCATGTCACTCTTGTGCTCAAAACCATTTCTTGACAATAGCCTATTGGAAAAAGACTAGAAGTTTTCCTCAGCCTGCCTTTTTAAGGCCCTCCAAAATATGGCTCTGATCTAACTTTCTTCATAAATGTTTCCTGCTCTTGCTCTGTCATCTCCCACAATTTGTACATTCACTCAAGCTATCCCCATGCCAGACATACTCTCTCTCATCTCTACAAACCTACTTGTCTCTTTCTCCCCACCTAGACCACTACCACCTTTATGCAGACCATCCCCTCTCAGCTAACTTTCTAGGAGGTCTTCCCGCCTCCAGTCTCTCCCTTTTCCAATTTATACTCCCCATAGTTTCCAAAGTGACATTCCTGCAGACTGACCATGTCACTCTTTTGCTTGTGAAGCATCAGTGGCTTTCTGTTGCCTCAAGGATAAAATAGAGACTTCTCTGTTTGGTATTTAAAATTCTTTCCAGACTTGCTGCAGTCTTATCTTTCCAGATTTAGTTCCCATTCCTTCTCCCCACTCCCTTCCCCTCATCATTATGTATGATACATTCCAGGCAAACTGTTCTAACTGCTCCACTATTTCTCTTACTGAAGGTTTTTACTTTTTTCTTTCTTTCTTTTTTTTGGGGGGGTGGGTGGGCAGGGCAGTGAGGGTTAAGTGACTTACCCAGGGTCACACATCTACTAAGTGTCAAGTGTCTGAGGCTGGATTTGAAACTCAGGTCCTCCTGAATCCAGGGGTGGTGCTTTATCCACTTCGCCACCTAGCCACCCCTGTCTTTCTTTTTTTCTTCCAATTATTTATGCTCCTCCCTTCCCCCAGGTGCCCCTTTCCCCAAGTTAACTTGTATATATTTTGTATTTAAGTACCTGGTATAGCTTTGGTTTTGTATCTCTAGCACCTAGTACAGAGACTGGAACATAGTAGGTGCTTAATAAATGTTTGTTGATTTGAGTTTGATTTCTGTCTAATGAAATCCTTCACTTCCTTCAACGTACTTTTTTTTTTCAAGAGCCAACTTCTCCCTGATCCGGGACAACAATGCTTTCCTCACATTTTCCTAGAGCTTTGTGTAGTTCTCTGCTCTGCACTTATCATAACTTATATCAGACTTAATTGTATCCATCTCCTTCAACCTCCTTCTTTCAAACATGCAGCACAACGCCAGGCACACAGTAGGCATGTAATCAATGTTTGTTGAATTTGGATAATTGACTTCCTGGTTCTGGGTTAAAAGATAATATTCATCAGCAAGAAAACCCCACTTGTCTTTAGCAGAGCAAGGCCTGCCTAGAGGGCAGTGACACCATTACCGATGGGGAACACCTATAATTGGAAGTTGTGCTGCAGGCATTAACCTTCTTTCCTCTTGTGTCTGTTTTGTGACATCTCATGACTGTGGGAGATTTGTCACCAGCCGCAAGAATTCTCCCAAGCTGCTTGCTACCTCTGGGGAAGCCCGTATCATCCAATAGGAAATGCTTTGCCCTGATTTCTTGGGACATTTTCCATGTAAATGTGGGGTGACATTACATTAGGAGCAGTGGATGTAGAGACAGGCAGGCTCTAACCAGCTGGACTATCTTTGCCATAAGTAGTATTTATTTATTCATTCATTCATTCATTTAAGTGCCTCATCACTGAAGGGCTTCAGGCAGAAACTGGATATTGTAGAAAGGATTCCTATTTAGAGAAGGATTGGGTTAGATGTTCTCTGAGGTCCTTTCCAGCTATTAGATTCTTTGATTTAAAAAAAAAAAAAAGACAAAGACCTGAATTGGAGTCCTTTGGGCTATTAGGAGACTATTTCCTGAACATACTAGTTTCCTAATTGGTGTTCCTAACTCGAATTTGATTCATAGAATCACAGAATTTCAGAGTCAACCTGCTCAAATATATACCTGGGGAAAAAAGGTTTCTTTCTATAACACATCTGGCAGATGGCCAACCAGCCTCTACTTTAAGACCTCTGAGGGAAGCCACTGCCTCCTGAGAGCAGCCCACTCCACTTTTGCATAACTAATTAATAGAAATTTTTTCTAATCTTAAGGCTAAATTTGATCAAATCTGAGCTTTAGGATGCTAGCTGTGTGACCTTGGGCGAATTACTTCCCTTCTCTAGTTCCCGGTTTCCTCTTCTTTAAAATGAACTAAATGATCTCTAATATTCTTCCAGTCCCAACCGTCTGGAGAGGCTTCACAGAACATAGGGTCTGGAGTTGGAAGACCTGGGGTCAGATACTAGCTCTGCTGTTTATTACCTGTCCCACATGGCTTTTCATCCATAAAAAGGAAGAAGTGTTGGTCAAGATGATCTTTAAGATTACCCCCCTCCCCCAATAAAGACTTTAGCTAGGACCCTAAGGGTCTTGATCCACATTAACATGCACATATTGTGTAAAGCTGCTTCTACTTTGTCATCTCCCATCCCTCCTCCCCTTGCTCCCCTTTAATTCCGGAGAGCAGGCACTGAAGTTAAATAGGATGATTGGATGCCTGAGATATGTTCAGAGCAGCTTGCTATTAACATAGACAAGGAGGTTTTCATAGCCAACAGCCCTCGGTTCTAGGGACCTAAAGTGTGGATGTGGAAAGATAATGAGCTCTTCTATTTTTAGCTGCTAAGAGCTACTGAATGGGCAAAAATAAGAATAATAAAACACGTCAAACCCAGCCAAAAAAAAAAAAAAAAAAAGAAAAGGGATATCCACAATTTGGGATCTTAAGATACTAGGGATCCACATGCCTTAAGGCAGCTGCAATCTAACATGCCCGATTCCAGAGGAGGCTGACATAAAGATCCTGTCCTTGAGGGAACTGTTATGTTTAGAAGTAGGTTGATGTACATTTACTCAAACATAACACATCTGCAGCCCACTATTTCCTTTTTGTTGGCAAGGCTTCAAGGGTTGGGCTTTTGTGAAGTCTCCCTGGGGCCAGCCTTCTGAATACCCTCTCCTCCCTCTCCTTCTTGCCACACCCCTCAGTCTTCTGCGAACCCCCCCCCCACCTCCCCCACCAATGGTCTCACTCTCTGTAGTTAAAATGAGTAGCTGGACAGCATTTCCTCCAAATACTTATCTTTACTGGGATACAGCCACAGAGCCAGCACTGAAACCACACAATGAACCAAAAGGAACCTTAGAATGAAGGATATCATAGCTGGAAGAGGTATTAGAATTATAAAATTCTATTTATATATATGTAATTATGAAAATATTTATATCATATATAACTTATATAAAAGTTATAAAACTGAACTAATGTTAAGAATTGGGTGGGACTTTAGAGACCCTCTATTTCCCTCCCCCTGCCCCCCATTTTCAGGGGAAGTGACTTGCCCAGGACAAAACAGAAAGTTAGTGACACAAGTAGGAGTAAAAACACTCTTGAGTCACAGATCTCCATCTATGTGATCCTGGACTCTGACTGGTGAACTTTTTATTTTTCCACTTTGTTTAGTTCTTGTCACAGGCACAGTAGGGCACTTTCTAGCCACCTCCACACTGTGTGCCACACCCAGCCCCCATGTGTTGTTGTCTTCCCCTGTTAGAATGTAAGCTCTTTGAGGGCAGGTTTGCTTGCATTTATATCCCCAGTGCTCAGCACGGTGTCCAGAACATAGTTAAGCATTTGATGAGTTCTCTTTTTACTCTCCCTCATGCAGACCTAGTCAGTCTACCTAGGACTCTTTCCTTAGTTGCTGCAGTATTTTTTTGATGGGTGCAGACTAATGAATGCACATGATCTGTCTCCAAGGAACTTAACAGCCTTCTTTGATGTGGAATCCCAATAGCACTGACATTTCCCTGCCACAGTCATCCATTCATTTGCTGAACAAACAATTCGTCAGCACCTGAGACAGATCTTGTACTTAGAGTTGTGAGGGATAAAGAAGAAAGTCCCTGCCCTTAAGGAGTATATAACTGAAAAATGGAATATACCTTACTTCAGAATGCCAGAAGATTCATGATTTCATAGGTGTGGGCCTTCCCTTCACACAGTCTTGGTTTCATGAGTTGCTGTGGGAAATCCATCCCCAAGGTGGTCAACTTTCCAGTGGTGATCCCCTCGTTCCACACTTGGTGTGCCCCTAGTCTTTTGCCAGGCCTACACTCAAGGCTTTCCCAACTTGGGAACATTTGCCCAGACCTTCAAGAACCCAGCACCATCTCCATGTTGGAGAAGGCATCAGAGAAAGGTACTGACAGCAAAGCACCATTTTGGAAGTACATTGTAAGATGGGAAATGAATGCTCATGGAATTACCACGGAGCCTTAGAAAGGGAAGAGACCTCAGGGGCCACCCAGTGAGATCTGAAGAGGAATATATCTGACAGGTGACCTTCCTGTTTCTGCCTCTGCTACAAGTCCAAGTTGGGGGAATTGTCTATCACCTGAAGCAGCCCATTTTCACTTTGACTCCAGTTGCTAAAATGGGAACTGTACATTTCTACAGGAGATATTAATATGAATAATTTATGAATTAAATTATAATTAAAATAGCATTATAATCAGTACTTAATTTAGACATAAATTAGAAAATTTTAGAGAATTAAAAATAATTTAGAGAATTAGAGGACTAAAAACAGCTCTTAATTAATCCGTATACGACCTGGTATATTCTAGTCCCTTCCTGCTCTGGCATTCTGCATTCTGTGATGCCATGAGGTCTTTGATTCCATTCAACAAATGCTCAGTAAATGCTTAATTGCATTCTGAGGGCTGGAGCAGAGGAAAGGTTTAAAGTTTAACAAAGAAAATGGTCCCTGCCTGCAAGGAGCTGAAGCTACTGATACTGTCCTCATATGTGCAGTGCCACTCTGCCTTACCTGAATGTCCATCCCTTTTCATGCCCGGGGCTCCCTGCACAGAGTTCTGGGAATACAAAGTTGACCTGGTCCCTGCCATCAAGGATTTTCAGAGCTGGATTTTGAATGCCTCTTACTGGAGGAAAAAGTCAAGGTCCTGTTGTTCTCCCATTCACAATGGGTAGAAAGTCACCTTTTGACTCTAACATAAATATCTCTTGAACCCTGATACTGAGCTTATCTTTGAGAGGGAGACAGATACAAATGAGAGAGGGCCCTGTCTTCGTAGACCTTGCAGTTTAATAAGAAAGAGAGGATCGGCAAGTCAGCCTTATGTTTTGGGTAAAGAGCTGGCCCTGGAGTCAGAAAGATGGAGTTTTGACACATCCTGGCTGAGACCCCAGACAAATCACTGAACCTCCCAGGGCTCTAGGAAATGCTGAAGTTAAAAGTTTTAGTGTGGGGAACTATAGGAAGTTTCCTAAATCAATGAAACTACAGGTCCGGTCCCTGTCTCTAAGACACATTCCTAAACTGAACAAATATAACTTGAGAAAAAGTGTAAGAGGCCTTTGTGGTCTGAGGAAAGAAAGGTCATTTATGGCTTGGTGGGATTATGGAAAGCTTCCTAAGGGGACTGTTTTTGAACAGGGATTTGAAGAAGGCATCTCTTTCAAGGAGGACATATGGAGGGAGCTGAGGGAGGCCTTTCCAACACTCAGGGAGCAGTATGAGCAAAAGTGAGAAGATGGGAAAGGACATCATATCCATCGATCCTCATCACTGCTCTCTGTAGGGGAGATGGTACATCAGCATTTCTAAGATTCTCTAGTTTTCTTCAAAACATTTGGGGCTACTTCCTACAGGAGACTCTTTAACACAACCTTCCCCTACATATACCTCCCTCAATTATTGGTACTCTCAAACAAACAAACAAACAAAAAAAGAATGATTAGTACTCTCTCTTGAAACTACTTTGTATTTATCTGTGTACCTTACTGTATAAGCTCTGTAAAACGTAAGCTCTTTGAAGACAGAGACTTTTATTTTTAGCCTTGTATCTCTACTTCACAGATGAGGAAACTGAGGCTCAACTGATAAATTCCAGTTGCTCTCCATTACCTCTAGGATATGTATACTCTTCTGTTTGGCATTTAGGCTCTTCACAACCTGTCTCCTTCCCTTTCTAGTTATTTACACATTATTCTTGGTCCAACCAAACTGGCCTGCTTGCTTTCTCAAACATGATACTCCATTTCTCATCTACATGCCTTTGGGCTGGCTGTGCTCTATTCCTGGAATGTCCCTCTTTCATTCTTCTATTTTCTGGAAGCTGGTTTTCTTTGAGACTCAGTTTAAGCACCACCTACTTCAAAAGGTCCTTTCCTAGTGCCCTCAGCTGCTAGTGCCTTCCCCCTCAAAGTTACCTTATTTTTTATTTGTATATTTTTGCATATATCCATATATGTGTATATTGTCTCCCTATTAGAATGTAAGCTCCTTGAAATCAAGGATTATTTTGTTTTTGCCTTTGTACTTCTGTTGCTTTGCACAGGGCCTGGCACACATGGTAAGCACTTAATGATTAAGTGACTTGTATAAGGTCATACTCCTAATAAGTAGCATATCTTTGGACTTAAGTTCAGTGTTCTTTCCACTCCACCAGGCTGAAACTGTGCAACCTATAGTGGGAGTGAGGGTGTATGAAATATTTGATACTCTTTTGAGGGTAAGGACTATATTATTTTTTTAAAACTCTCTGGTAGGGGCAACTAGGTGGCGCAGTGGATAGAGCACCGGCCCTGGAATCAGGAGTACCTGAGTTCAAGTCCGGCCTCAGACACTTAACATTTACTAGCTGTGTGACCCTGGGCAAGTCACTTAACCCCAATTGCCTCACTTTAAAAAAAAAAAAACTCTCTGGTAGAGGCCAGAAAAGTGTCTTGCACGTATTTAGCATTTAGTAATGAATTGGAAAAGAGGTGGCTCATCCAGTGTTGCAGACTGGGATTATTGAAACTGCCTTGGCTAGCCATTGAGTCTGGATGGCATTAAATCAAAGTTGTTAGGGTAAAACATTAGATTACACAGCAAAAGATCAGAGTCAGGTCCATTGCTCAAATCAGCTGCCAAATCTTGTTGAGTTTACCTTCACAACTCTAGAACCCATCCCTTCTCTCCACTCACACAGGCAGTATCCCAAGTTCAAGTCTGCATTCATTACCTGGACTATGTAATAGCCTCCTAATGTCTTTTTCTGCTTTTAGTCTCTTCACCTTTAACACAACTGACAGTGAATCTTTCAAAAGCCCAAGGTGCAAACATAAATTGACCTGGTCAAATATCTTCAGTGGCTCCCTAGAGGTTCTAGCATTTAAAGCTCATTCCACCTTATTTTATATCTGTCACCTACATGCAGCCTCTGTTCCATTCAAACTGGCCTTCTAGCAGCTTGACATGTGAGATTCTCTTTTTTAAAAATTCTTTTTAATGTATGAAATAAAACAAGCATTTCCATAACATAATGGAATAGAATAGATGATTGCCCATGAAACTGCAAAGCTATTATGTACAACTTGCTATTCCTTTTACATATATAAAGTTATCATGTAAATTTCTTTTTCTTTCTGCTCCTCCTCCTCCTTCTTCTTCTTCCATCCCACCCTAGAGATAGCTACCATGTGAACATATATACATATTTATGAAAAATCATTCTATACACACTATTTTATAGCATTCTCTCTTACAAACCCTGCCTTTGCACAGACTGTCACCTATGCCTGGAACACACACTTTCCTCACCTTTGCCTCTAAGAGTTCCTGGCTTCCTTCAACATGGAGGTCCCATTGCCCCCCCCCCCCCCCGCCAATCTCTCTGCCTCTTGTTCTATATTTTGTATTTTCCGATCTGCATACATACTGTGTGACCCATGGAGTATAAGGTCCTTGAAGTTAGGGATTGTCTTATTGATTGCATTTGAATATTCAGAACCCAGCACAGGGCCCACACACAGTAGGTGATTAATAACTGCTCATTTAGTTGAATCGGTTCAAATTCTTGCCTCCACAACCTGTAGTAGCAAAGTACATTGTGGGTAGAGATAGTCAGAAGCAGCTGGCAGATAGAAGCACAGGCTTTGGAGTTGGAAGGGACCTTAGAGATCATGTAATCCAACTTTTTCGTTTTAAGGATGAGAAAACTGATGCTCAGGTGAATTGGCTTGCCCAGTGTTTTACAAGTATTGAATAGCAGAGTTGGGATTTAAATCTCTAATCCTTCCCCTTCAGTTTACAACCAGTGTGACCTTAGACTTCAATGTCCTCATCTCTAAAATGAGGGGGTTGGTATAGATGGTCTCTAAGGTTCTTTCCAATTATAAATCGATGAGAAAACCATCCATCGGGAATTGGATCAACTTAGGTTAGACACTCCTTCCGTTTGCGTTAAAGTACTTTGCCTGGACCTCTTCTTTACCTTAGTCACATCTTCTACCTTGTATTATACTCATTTGTACAAACTTAGCTTATTCTTCTCAATAGACTGTGAGCTCATGACTGTAATTTTTCAATCTTTATGTTCCCAATGCTGAACTTGACCTCGAGTGGCATTTGTTGAATTGAATTGACGGAAAAGATTGGAATTCCTGGGGCTGGGTTACTGAGAAGTTAGGGAATATACCTCCTGGTAGGACAGATATCTGAAGGGTTCCTAGGAAAAGAGAAGGCCACTATCCTAGGCTTGAAGAGAGAGAATGTATAGGGTCATAAGAGCTTCCCTCCTGCCTGAAACCCACAGAGAATCACGAAGTGGTTACAGACAGATGTGATTTCATGACGAGGATTTTAATCACAGATCCTGGAGTCTGGTTAATGAACTGTAACATCTTCCTACAGGGGCTATGTCATATTAACTTTTCGTTTTTGTTTTTGTTTTATTTGTTTTATTTTTTGGTGGGCAGTGGGGGTTAAGTGACTTGCCCAGGGTCACACAGCTAGTAAGTGTCAAATGTCTGAGGCAGGATTTGAACTCAGGTACTCCTGAATCCAGGGCCAGTGCTTTATCCACTGTTCCACCTAGCTGCCCCCCATAATTAACTTTTATCTCTAGAGCAGTGCCAAGTACAAAATCTGGCTCACAGTAAACATTTAATAGAATTGGATTCCCTTGTGCATGTCTTTACCTCAATCAAACAAAATCTATTTTCTCACTTTGATAGATAAACACAGAAATTACAGAATCTCAAAGGCAGAGGAAACCTGCTCGGTCCCATAGTTCAAGTTGAACCCCTCCTGCAACCTCTCAACAAATGGTTATTCATCTTTTAGTTGAATACTTCCAACGATGAGAAACTTAACTGTCTCCCAAGGCAACCCATTCCCAGTTTGGACAGCTCTATAGCACTTACAAGCTGTGTGACCATATGCAAATCATGCCAAATTTAAATTCAGGTTTCATAGATGTTTCTTATGCTCCTATATGCAAGGCACTGCATTAGGCATTAGGGAGAAGATGAAAAATGGTAGTCCTTGTTCTCTGTTTTACAAACTACTGGGTGAGCTGTGATGATATGTGCGCAGATAAGTAAAATACAATGCAGCATGTCATTCAGTTAGATTCAACAAGCAGTTATTAATGCATTGTGCTTGATTCTGGGCACACAGAGACAAAAACCACAGCAGTCTCTGACCTCAAGGAGCTTACATTCTAAATTTGGGTTCAATTTCCCTGTAAAATGGAAGTTCAGGTATTTGCACTACCTACCTCACAGGGGCCTTGTGAGAAACATTCCTTGTATATCTTAAACTGCTAGAGTAAGACGTTATTAGTGAGAAGAATAAGGATTTGTCTTTTATGTCACAGTCATATCAGACAAAAAACAGAACATATTCCTGCATACACTGAGTTGCATAAAATCGGGAGCCATGAAAACACCATATATGTAAATCTTTCTATTGGCAGGTGTAGCAATAGATTTGGAGTCAGGGAACTCAGTTCAAATCCTGCTTCTGTCACATGCCACCCGCATGACCTTGGGGCAAGTCACTTCTTCTCTAAGAGGGACATCAGTCAATTCTCTTTCAGCTCTCATTTAGCATGATTCCGTGACCTGAGCTTGAAGCTCAGCTTACTAAGTATGTTGAACTCAGGCAGTTAACAATCTTCCTAGATTTTGGTTTTTCAAGCCATAAAAATGAGGTTAACAATGCTTGTAACACTTATCTCACAGAGATACTGTGATGAAAAGGTACCTGTAAGGACCTTTGTAAACCACAAAATGCCATGTCAACGATTACTGCTGCTCATTTTCCAGTTGTGTCCAACTCTTTGTGACCACATTGGGGTTTTTCTTGGCAGAGATACTGGAGTGGTCTGGCATTTCCTTCTCTGGACCATTTAACAGATAAGGAAACTGAGACAAACAGGGTTAAGTGACTTACCCAGGGTCACATAGCTAATTGAACTCAGGTCTTCCTGACTCCAGGCCTGGCACTGTATCCACTGAGCCACCTGGCTACCCTCTTTTATATATGCCCAATTATTATTATTGTTTAATATTTGTGGTATATTGGGCATCTGGCCTCAGAGTAAAATGAGGACATTGGACCAGGTGATTGCTAAGTTCCCTTCCAGCTCTGAATATTGATTCTGTTAATTTATCTGCTCAGGTCTCTCAACTTGAAAACTATTCTTAGAGTTCTGCTTCTAAGAGAAAGAGTAAAAAAGAAAACCTAATGCATGAATCCAGGCCCTTTAGGCATCTGACCAAACAGGGCCTCTTCACAGCAGCCTGATCAGTTTCATTGGCCAGTTTCCAAGAGGCCATCCATTCTCAAAGGATGATGAGGGTCTACAAGGGTCTGGACCTTCAACAGGGTTGCATAAAACTGTCCAAAATACCACAAATCACAATAAGAAATCCATCAGGCACTTGCTGGCTTGGGAGCAATCCTGCGAAGCTAGAAAGCCCTTGAGTGAAGACCCAGCAATGAACTTAGCTTCTAGAGACCAGTCCCAGCAATAAGCTCAGAGAAGCTTATCACCAGATTGGCCATAGAACAATGATGAATTTTTTGGCCACATTGACTTTTTTTTTTTTGGTGATGAAATTGGGGTTAAGTGACTTTCCCAGAGTCACACAGCTAGTGTCTGAGACCAGATTTGAACTCAGGTCTTCCCATTAACAAACATCTCTCTGTTGCTTGAAGTTGTTTCAGTTGTGTCCAGCTCTCTGTTTGGATTTTTCTTGGCAAAGATATCAGAGTGGTTTGCCATTTCCTTTTCCAGCTCATTTTATAGGTGAGGAAACTGAGGCAAACAGGGTTAAGTGACTTCCCTAGGGTCACACAGCTAGTAAGTGTCTCTGGCCAGATTAGAACTCAGGTCCTCTTGACTCTAGGGCCAGTGCTCTATCCCCTGTGCCAGCTAGCATGGTGCTAGAGATACAAGTGCAAAGAATGAGAGTCCCTGCCTGAAAAGAATTGTCAGGCTGAGTAGAACACGGCTTATGTTTGGAACAATTGTTCACATTATAGTCAGGGCATAAAGTTTGCATTTCCCCTCTCCATAAAGCCAACTCAATCCTCCTTAGATTTCTATGGCAGTAACAACCCAGAGGATCCAGCAGAGAAACCTGTGACATTCCCAAGGGTCCAGGAGAGAGCAATTTTTCTAGTGACCTGGAGAAGAGGTTGCTGCAGCTGTCAGCTGGAAACCCTTCCTGTCTCAACTGCCTCCTGGCGGAGGAGGGAAACGGGGCTGACCATTCAGAGAGACAAGTATGGAGTAATTGGAAAAATACACTGGGCATGGCAGTCAGCATCAGAGGGCTTGGTTTCAGGTCCCAGCTCTCGAACTAACTTTCTGGAAGTCACTGAGCCCCTTTCATCATCTGTGGGTGATGCCTGCCCTGCTTTCCTCCCAGGGATGTAGCGAGGCTCAGAGGAAATCATGTGCATGGCAATCCCCAGAAATCACACACAACTAACACAAATGCAAGGTATCATTGACTATTATACTTCAAGGGGAAGGCTAGGATACATGTATGCTCACCGTCTGTAATCTTAAAGTACCACTGTCTGACCCAACAGGGTCTCCTGTGGAACATGCTGTCAACAATGCCTTTGGAACCCCCACAGGCCTGGGTCACTGGGGTGGATGGAGCCAGCCCAGGGGATGAGAGTATCATTGTAAACCTAAATCAAATGCCACTGCCACTATGGAGCCTTTAATGATGCCCCAGGGCAATAATGACCTTTCTCCTCAGGTCTAACTTAGCACTAGCAATAGTGTGTCAAAACCTGTGGTTTTGTTTAACTTGTCCATGAGGGTAGAAACCATGTCTAAACTAAACTTGGGAGTTCCCCCAGTGGTTGATATGATGGTCTGCATATTTGTTGTTGTTCAGTAGTTTCAGTCACACCCAATTCTTCATGACCCCAGTTGAGAGTTTTCTTGGCAAAGATACTGGAATGGTTTGTCATTTCCTTCTCCAGCTCATTTTACAGATGAAGGACTGAGACAAACAGGGTTAGGTGACTTGCCCAGGGTCACACAGCTAGTAAGTGTCTGAGGCCAGATTTGAACTCAGGAAAGAGTCTTTAGGCCCCCAGCACTCAGCTAGCTGCATATAGTAGATGCTTAATAAACATTTGTAGAATGAACAAGTCTTTGTCTACCTCCTGAACCCAGTGTTCAGAATTCCCATCCCCACCCTGCCTTTGGGCTCAGTTTTCTCTCTGCATTCATTGGGAAGCAACTCTTTCCTTTCCTGCCCACCCCATCCCACACAGTGGTATGTCTCTCCCCACTTAGTCTTCATTGTTGTTTTTGAGGGGAAGAAGTAATTCCATATCCCTGGGATAAGGCCAAAAACCAGACATCTCAAACTATGTCCACCAGTTTCTTTTATTAAGTAATGCAAAATACAGTACTAATTGGGACACTGCATGCATCATGGACGATATAAACGCAAGCCTACAGAAAATAGGTGACAAAGAACACCTCAATTATGCTTGAGGTAGTAGACAACTGAGAATAGGAAAGCAGAAACACGATGGGCTGGGAGAACAAAATACCTGCCTCACTTTGTGAAGTCAGGTTTCACTCAGAAATAGAATATATGAAAGACCTTGGGGCTTGTCTCTTATATACTTTTAAAAATAGACTCTCCCCTCCCCCCTGCCCTGCCCCTTTTCAATTCCCTTTCCTTTCAAGTTTTACTCAGGACAGTTCCTGGGATTGCTTTGTTCTGTGGTTTGTGGAATTTTCTATCGTGTGTGTGTGTGTGTGTGTGTGTGTGTGTGTGTGTGTGTTTCTCTACTGCAGTGGCTCCATCCTTTCCATCCAAGAGGTAGGCACAAATGGCCCTCATGCAGAAAAATAAAGGAGATTTTTGTTTGAAAATGCACTCAAAGGGAAAAGACAGCTCACTGTCCAGAGAGCTGGAGGCTGTGTATTAATAAATACCACTTTTCTTTATAAAAATAGTTTAGATCTATAAAAGGGGGTTCATCTCATAGGTGGAAAAGATGTTTGTGTGAAAAAAATGCTCTTGGTGCTGCAAACATTATCCCCAGGGGCAAATGGGTGGGAGTGGGGAACTGGAGGAAATGTTCACTCCCTTTCTCTTTCTCTCTTCTCTCTCACTCTCTCTCTCTCACTTGCTGCACTCTGGTATAGGTTGGCCCAAGCATTCCATATGTGATCCTTATTGCATTCTGGGGGAGGCTCAATTGAGGAGGGTCCCATAGAACTGTGCTTTGGTCAGACTGTCCTTCCGGCTGAGGCCGGTGCTCGGAGTCCGTTGGAACTGTTGCTGTTTGCTGTGGATGGATGAGTGGAGGCCTGGCTCCTTGGAAGACAGGTGGATTTCTGGGGATGCTTCCATGGAACTTGGCTCGAGGGAGCCAGCTGAGCTTGCGGGGCTCACATTGGCATAGCTGCCCCCCAGTCTGGGACTTCCCTCAGGGACGGGGCTTACCCTGCCATCCCCACACATCTGAACTGTGAGCCTCTCACTACTGGCCTCACTGGGCGCATAGGCAGGGAGTTGGTCTGGTGGGCGGCCAGGGCTTATGTTCAGATTCATGTTGCTGTCCTCAGGCAGGAAGCAGGAGTCTACCAGCTGGTTCTGGGAGAGGTCATCTCCCTCTGAGAAACTGTCTGTCTTATAACTTGGGTAGATGGGGCTGGCCCGGCTATCTGCCTTTTTGCCAGGACTGCCAGCAAAGTACTGCTCAGGGAAGCTGTGGGGGGAGATGCGGCCAGCCTCGGGGTAGGAGTAGGCACCGATGTCTTCGACGGTCAGAGGCCTCCACCGGCCTGGCAGCTCTTCATCTGAGCGGTGGGCACCACGGCTTTCGCTCCGAAGCTTCTGGGCCACCAGGGCTTGCTGGGCCTCCAGGGTGGCAGGGAAGCGGTAGGGATCCCCGGCGTATGGGGACATCGTCCTGACAAAAGGGGGTGTGGCCTGACCCTCTGGGCCCAGTTCCACGTGCTGCGGCGGCTGCACTGTGGCAAAGCAGGGGCTGCAGGGCCGCTCATAGGCAGCGCTGGCCTGGCGGTTGAAGATCTCATCCCGGCTATTCAGATAGATTGCCTGTTGAGATGCTGTTAGCGTGCTGGCCTGGGCGTGCTCCTTCTCCTCCGAGGTCACGCTGAAGCTGGAATAGGAGCTGGAGGTGGGCAGGGAGGCCACATACTCAGGGAAGGCCTCATGGGAGAAGCTCGAGTGGAAACCATCTTCCTCGGCCGTGCTGTCGGTGGAGTGCTGGGACCGGAGAAAGCCCACATCCTTCACCTGCATGTCCATGCTCGGCCGACGGTCCCTCCGGCGTTCCTCGGGGCAGTACAGGGCTGTGTCGCTGCAGTAGATGTCTGACTTGAACTGGGTTCGAGGGCTGGCTTTGTCGGCCGCGTCCCGGAAGGCCAGGTCCCTGGCGGAGGCATTGGACAGGTGGGAGGACAGGCTACTAGGGTCGGGCTTCTCCAGGACCTGGGAAATGACGCACGTGGGGATGGTGTCGGCAAAGGACGGGTGGCAGAGGGGGGCCGGCAGGCCGCAGCCATGTTTTTCCATGTGGAGGCTGACCCGCTCCTGAAAGTCAGAAGGCAGCTGGAACACAGGGAGGGGAGGCAGGGAGGGGAAAGAGGGGGTAAGACAAGAGGTAAAGTCAGCCTCGGCTTCCAACATGGCCACCATATAAACTGGCAGGTGGTGCTCATAAAGCAGCATGGGGTCACGCTGAGGATCGTTGGGGAGTACAATCTAAAACAAAAGCCTTCGGAGATTTCTGGGGGCTCTGGAACTAGACCTAGATTTCAAGAAAAAAGTTCTTCTCTACCCCTTTGTCTCCTTTTCGCCCCCTACTTCCCCAACTATGACAGAGGAGTCTAACCTTCACCAACAGCATGGGAGTATTTAAAAATAAAACAAAGAACCGCAGGGAGCTCTTTTAGGGTTTTCAGGCAGGAACATAAATGTCAGGAGTCAGGAGACCTGGGCTCTTCCAGGGATTTGCTGGAAAACCTTGTTTCTTCCCTTCTCCAGGTCTTAGTTTTGCTATTTTAAAATGACAGGGTCGAACTGGATGATCTCTAAGACCCTTTCCAACACTGATTTATTTTCTATGATTCGAAGGGCCTTTTTTGACTTAAACTTCTATTAATGTACAAAATCTAGTCATTATCCACAGCACTTAGCTAGGTGCTTGTCAGATAAGTGCTTAATAAATGATTTTTATTCCTTCATTCACCTTCCCACCTCTTTCTCTGCTCCAGTAGAACTGGAGCATCTATAGCAGAATTCCAGACCAAAAGACTAGCCAAGAGAAGGCTTTCTGCCTTTCCAAACACAGAACCCTCTGAGAGTCCCCTCTACTCACTACCCCCAGCTCTTTTCTAGACACACCTCATCCCCTGACTCTCAGGCCAAACTCCCATCCCATCCCTACTTCCCCTATTCCCCTCCCTCAATCACCTCCACCTGAAATAAGGCAGGTAATATTGCTGACACCACAGCCAGGAGGCAGGCTCTGCCGGCAGCAATATTAAATACAGCAACTACAGATGCAACAAAGATTGAAGGCAAGCGAAATGAGACTGAGGGCTTCACCACCAAGGACAAAATTAAGAGAACTGTGCCTGCGACACCCCAGGGGAGTGTGTGTGTGTGTGTGTGAGACACAGAGAGAGAGAGAGAGAGAGAGACTGATTGATTTGGGGCAGGCACACTGCAATCATCACACTACTGTTTGATCTATTTGTCTGTGCTTTGGGCATGCTCCTTCCCAGATATCCCAAACATCTTGATTTATCAGAAAGAACACTAGGTCGTGGCATCAGGGTTTGAATCCTGGGCCTACTGTGTACTAGCTGCAAAATGGGCACCACCCTGCCCCGCAGAGTTGTTCTGAAGAAAGTACTTCATAAAACTGAAAGTGTTAAGAGAAGTGTGAGCCATTGCTGTTTAATACTTCAAGGACTGACACAGATTGCAACTTATCCAAGTGATAGTTAAGAGTTGCCTTGGTGAAAAAAAAATGTTGACTGCTCTTCTGGTGATGAAGACTAGTGAATGGATCTGTGATATCACTTGTACAGTGAACTCCCAGGTGAGGGAATTCCCTCTACCAGTGCAAGTTAGTTCTTTTTCTGCAAGTGATATAGTCTTAAGAGAATCACCTGGAGTACTGAGAGGTTAAGAGATTTGCTTAAAGTCACACAGCCAGTATGTGTCAGAGGCAGGACCCGAACCCAGGTCTTTCTGGCTTCGAAGGCCAATTCTCTATCTACTATGTCATGATGTCTCTCTGATGATGAGGATCATAAGAACAGTAATAATGATGAAAAGTTTAAAAAGGTATGAATTATGTTGACTACAGCAACCTCTATAGTTGTTATTTGTCCTTCCTTCTCTAAGAGGATTGTGACATTGGGGGCGATGTTATGACTTGCACTGAATTGGATTTAAGTGAGAGAGGGCTGTGCAAAGTCACCAACCTCCTTCTCTTCTCCAGAGCCATCTAGGTCCAGTGGAAAGATATACATCAGGATGACCAGAGACTGCCCTGGATGTTTAAGGCAATTGGGGTTAACTAACTTGCCCTGGGGTCATACCAGCTAGTAAGTGTCTGAGGTGAGATTTGAACTCTAGTGTTCTATCTACTGTACCACCTAGCTGCCCCTTCAGGACATTGTGATCTGTGTCAGCAGCAAAGAATGAATGGGGGGGGGGCGGTCCAGACAAAGTCTTGAAGTATTAATGTGTGTGTATATATAAACATATGGTATACATATGTGTATATACACTTACAATATATGTGTGTATATGTTAATATATACACACTTACATATACATACTATATGTGTGTATATGTTAATATGTACACACTCACATATACATACTATGTGTGTGTATCTAAACTGTTTTTCTGCCTTTCTTTGTATCCTCAGCACTTAGCACAGTGACTGACACATAGTAGGTACTTAATAAATGTTGGCTTCCTTATTGACTGAGAAATTTGAATAGTTCCACTGTCATAGCCTTCAGGGGCCCAGGAATACCTCCACACCACAGACTGAGGCATCTGAGGAGGACTTTAATTATTTTGGGTATTTCTGGTAGTTTGTCCTCTCTTAGACCAATGATATCAAACTCTAATAGAAATGGTCCCTGCTGGCCACATATTGACTTATAAAACTACAATTATCTATGTTGTATTTTGATTTATTTTGTTAAACATTTCCCAATTACATTTTAATGTGGCTTTGGCCACTCTCAGTAGCCTGCTATGAATTTTGACACATCTGTTCTAGACCATTAATAATGATAATAATGAAATACTTATAATAAAAATAACAAATGGTTACCAACATCAGGGTCTGTCCACCCTAGCCTTGGTTATTTGAGGCCAACTGGATTAGGAATTTAATACTCCTAGGTGGAAGAAGGATTTTACAGGAAGTTTGATTTCAGGGGAAGGCTTAGCCCCTTTATAGGGCCAATAAAGGTCTTTTAAGAAACCTGGAATTTTACCTAGGCCTTGACTTCCCCCGTTTTCCCTTTCTTTAGGGTATTGGTGTCTATTAAGGAAAAGGAGAATCAGGACCCTCAAAGCTTCATCTCTGACAGGTTCTCTGCCCCGATCCCCAAACCCCCTCCCCACCATGGCAGTCTGCTCTCTCTAAACTCCCCTCTCATACCCCCCACCTTCACCAGATGCCAGGTCTGGCTGGGGTAAGATCCCAGGGAGGTACCACACAGTGCCCACAGCCCAGGCAACACGGTTTCTTGGCAAAGGCACGAAGGTTGTTCACGTTACCTCTGACACCGTGTGGGACCTGTCGTAGGTCTTGCTGCACTGAAGCAGCTGAGCAGCTAGATTGCAGTCCTTCCTATAGAGTTCCTAAAAAAACAAGAGAAGGCTGATTGGCATGTGGGGCTCAAGATGGCCCACTGTTGGTAGTGACCAATGAGAGCAAGGCTCCTGGGTAGGAAACAGCCCATGCTGCATTTCCTCTGCTCTTGGGCTCAGCACTAGAACCTGGCTTTCCCAGAACAGAGAAATTCTTTGTAATAGAAAAAAAAATTTAAAAAGAAAGCAACATGATTAATAATTAGAAGGTTTTTACATGGAAAAAATATAACCACTTTTATTTTCTGCTAAATATGTGTGACCTTGGGCAAGCCCTTGTCCTTCCCATGTCTTTATTCATTTTGTCCAATGAAGTAGCTGTGCTAGCTAATGTCTAAGTCTCCTTTAAGCTCTATTATTTTATGTTCTGAAGTCCCTTTGAACTTTGATGTTCTAAAGTTCCTTTGAACTCTGAACTTATATGTTCTGAAAAGGATTCAGGAAGAATTTTTATCTTATG
Source organism: Dromiciops gliroides (assembly GCF_019393635.1). Classification (NCBI taxonomy): domain Eukaryota; kingdom Metazoa; phylum Chordata; class Mammalia; order Microbiotheria; family Microbiotheriidae; genus Dromiciops; species Dromiciops gliroides. Next base: position 296,072,271 of record NC_057862.1, on the reverse strand, counting down.
ATTTAGAACTACAAGAGATCTCAGAAGTCATGTGGTCCAGTCTCATTTTATAGATGAGGAAACTGAGGCTAAGGAAGGGGAAATGCCCAAGGTTATACAGGGAGGAAGACTGGGATTTGAGCCCAGGTCCTCTGATGCCAAGTCCAGTGCACTTCCCACTATACCTCACTGGCTCCCACAGGATGGTTAAATAAGGTGAGGACCAGGAGAGCCAGGAGAGCCAGGAGAGCCACTGCATTGCAGTAACAGTATTATCAGAGACATAGAGGCAGGAGGAGTGTATCGTGGGGACAGGGGAAGCAGGCCATTCCAGTATCTGACACCAAGGGTCAGTTTAGGAATGTCTCCTGGAATCCCTTGTAGACTGAGATTTGTGCCTTTCTGGTCTTCTTGGGGTTGAGGCACTGCGCCCAAAGAAGTCTCCATTCCTCCCTGGGTGCCCATGACCTTCTAGGTCAAGCTGGCAGGGTCTGTTCCAGGCCCCTCCCTTGCTCAAGTACAGGCTACAGAGGCCTAAACCCCGGCTTTTAAAGGCCCTGTCATGGGCCACCAAAGCAGCATTTCCTCTTCCCAAACTTTCATCTCTCAGACTCACAAAATCTCAGATTTGGAAGTAACTTCAGAGGTTCTCTCTCCAGTCTAATTTCTGAGCAGAGTTTCTCTCTATAACATCCCTGTGCCACGCCAGCCCAGCTACCAGGATTCCCAAGAAGGAGCTGCTTTCTCGTCCTTGGTTCTTGTGGGAGGTAGGGTAGAGAATGTGGATATTTCCAAATTCTTCTGGGCTCTTTCTAAATGTTTTCCTAAAATTTCCTAGAAATTTCCAAAAATTCTAAAAAAAAAAGAAAATAATCAGCAGAAGCCACAAGGGAAGGGAAAAGAGCCAGATGTATTTGTGTTTCTCTGAGAGAAACCTCTCCTGTTCTCTCTGGGGCTTAGGAGTGTCATTACTGGGCTGAGTGAAGGGTCACTCTCTATTCATGTCTTATACTCCTCTATGCCAAGAAAGTTGCATCCTAGGAGTTAGTGGTAAAGGGGGAAGAACATTGGATTTGGACTTAGATTCAGAAGGCCATGGATTCAAGTCCTGACAATGATATTTGCTTACCATAAATAACTTTGGGTAAGTCAATACCTCTCTGAGTCTCTATTTGCTCCTCTGTAAAATGGATGAAATAAATACTTGGACAACCTGCTAGACCTGTGCCTGACAGATCTGTTGTGGGGAAAGCATTCTTTATACAGGGAAGTGCTATAGAAAGATATGAGCTATTATTTTATTTCTATTATTATTATTTTATTGTTATTATATAAAAGTGACAGATGAGAATATTGGGGAGGAAATGAAAAAGGGAAAAACTGATTTTAATGCCACCCAGATCTAAGCCAGTGAACCTATATGTTACTATCAGCCTTCTGGGTGCTGGGAAAACAGATGCAAACAGTAGGAACACCAACAATTAAATTTATAGATAGATTTTTAAAATCTCTGTTGCATGTGCACATAGTTTTGGCTGTTACCCTCACATAGCTGTTTGATGGGCTTGGATGGAGATCCACCCCTGGTGATGTCACGACCCCCACCCCCACATAGTTGCTAGGAAATGAACTCCATCCAAAGCTTATTCCTTATTTCAAGGCTTGATGGTCCCAGTATAGTCCAGAGGGCACCAGACTTGGTATTCCAGATTTGGCCTTTGGACAATAAGGGCATCCATCACGTAGTAGCACTATCCCTTGGAAATATCACCAAGAAGCCCCATTGGTGTCTTGAGGCCACCTCACCTGTCCTATGTTCCTTTTGCCTGCTCCCTTCCCCCCACGTAGCTGGTGAAACTTGACCTCTTTGCCCACTATTACATCCACCCCCATTTTGATCCAAATCTGCTACTAGATCCTTCATGTATGATCAAATATCAAAAACTGAAAAGAGATTACCATAGGTTTCTCCAAAGATATGATGATATGGTGAAAAGGGAATTGGATCTGGACCCAGAGAACCTAAGTTCAATGTACTTCTGATTCCTTTCTATAAAACAGAACTAGATCAACTCTAATATCCTTTCTGTCTCTAACATTTCATGAACTTCCTTCACATCCTAGGAATATGACATAGAACTTCTCCGTAACACGTGTCTAAGTCTTCAGTTAAAAGGATGAAACCTTAATGGCAGATCTTTGGGCACCTGCTGATAGGTAGGGAGAGATTTTCTTGGCTATCAGGACATTGCTGGTGTCCCTGAAATCATTCCATAGATAGATACCTGTCTATTCTACCCACGGGCAAGGCCAGCTCTGATTTAGAGCAATGGGGTAACTCTTTTGCAATTAGAAAAAAATTGTTCTATCTCAGTAAATATTTTTTTTCTAAATGTGAAACTTAAAAAAAAATTTCCCTCATTTTTGGGTCTGGCCCAGTATAACCTCCCCAAAACCAAGAATAGCTATAATGAGAACATTTTCTTCCATGTTCTAGATGTGCTCTTGGAACTGTCCTGTGCTAGTTAGCTCTTTTATGTCTCCCGAGTAGCCATGGAACTTTACCAAATGAGAATTTCCTCAGTGTCCTTGAGAGTTAGAAACTTCCTCCCATGGCCCAAATCCTGAGTTCCCTTCCCTGAACATCCTCACCTTGCAAGGATTGGGCAGATTTAGATAATCAACCATGAATGAGTATCTGTGTGGGGAAGGAGTAGATACAATGACTGGCTGTCCCCACAGCTACCTTGGGTACTTGGGGAAGGGTTTCCAAATCAATACTTACATTGTCCTCTGACAACTTATCTATTGTCACCTTGGCTTCTAGGAGGTGGTTGTTGAGGGCTACAATCTCATGGCTCAGGGCCCTTTTCTCCTCTTCGTAGTGTTGACCCTGGGCACAGAAAGGGAGCAATGGTCAGTGGGGATGCTCCAGGAGAGAGGCTGCTGCTGAGGGCTCCTTCCTGCCTGAGGGAAACTGTGGGAGAAAAGTGCTATCTGTGCCCAGGGCCTCATTGCTTATGGTGAAACAATACCAAGATCATGTTTTCCAAGATGTTGAGGGAATCTCGGGAGGTCACCTTGCTCAGTCCCCAGCTGAAATGCAGAATGGCCTAGACACAGATAGGCAAATTTGCAGAGTACACAAATCTGGAAGGGATGGACAACATGTTGTTAGATGAAATAATCAGGTTCCAAAAAGTTATGGCCAAGCCATAACTGGTTAGGGATAAAAGATGAAATCTTGCAGATGTACATGTAAATTCTGAGGAGCAACTGACCCAGAAGGCCAGCTCAGTCAAGGTTACCTGAGTTGAACACATACTGGCTAGGTGACCTTCCTAAGGAAAAAGATTATAAGTTATAGGACAGTTGCCCATATGTACCAATAGAGGGAATTTAATGAATTATTATAGTAAGGAAAGACACAACAGAACATTTCCTACATGAACCTAGAGTAGATTTTCCCTCAAATGCACATACCACCAGTGGGCCAAATAGACACGGGCACATCCACAGAAGAACACACACTTAGGAAACACATGTGGCCAGGGAATACAGATAGAGAATACATGTGGCCAACGTGCATAGGTGGAGACTTTGGTATGATAGGGCCAGGGAAGTCTCTGGGCCATGTTCTTATTCTGGTTTCACTGGGCCTGTTCCCCACTGGTCTCTGCCAGATGGTAGTCTCTGTTGGGTGAGGGCATGGAGTCCAGTTTCTGTTGGGCATTGTTCCATACTGGTCTCCTGAGGCCCCTGTTTGACCATGCTCTGCTGGTCTGTGGTCACTGCTGGAGGATGCCAAGTATGTTTTCACTGGGGAAATTATTTCTAGATTCTAGTTCCAGCTGGACTCAACAGTTGAGATACAGTCTCTTCCCCATAATAGAAATAGTTGGCTCTTCCATCTTTCTTTTTTTCACTGTTAAAAAAAAATTTTAAATTAAAAAAATTCTTTTTAATAGTATTTTATTTTTTTTCAATTACATATAAAGATAGTTTCCAACATTCATTTTTTTAAGTTTTTAAGTTCCAAATTTTTCTCCCTCCCTCCCCACTCCTGAAGCCAGCAAGCAATCTGATATAGGCTATTTATTACAATGCTGTTAAACATATTTCCACATCAGTCATGTTGTGAGAGAAGAATCAGAAGAAAAGGGAAAAATCACAAGAAGAAACAAAAATCCAACATCAACAAAAGTGAAAATAGTATGCTTCAATCTGCAGTCAGACTCCATACTTATTTTTCTGGATGTGGAGAGCATTTTCCATCAAGAGTCTTTTGGAATTGTCTTAGATCATTGTATTGAGGAGAAAAGCTAGGTCTATCACAGTTGATCATCACACAGTGTTGCTGTTACTGTGTACAATGTTCTCCTGGTTCTGCTCACTTCACTTAGCGTTATTCTACTTAAGTCTTTCCAGGTTTTTCTGAAATCTGCTTGCTCATCATTTCTTATGGTCCAGTAGTATTCCATTACATTCATATACCACAGCTTGTTCAGCCATTCTCCAATTGATGAGCATCTCCTCAATTTCCAATTCTTCACCACTACAAAAAGAGCAGCTATAAAGGTTTTTGTACATGTGGGTCCTTTTCCTTTTTTAATGATTTCTTTGGGATATAGATCTAGTAGTGGTATTGCTGGGTCAAAGGGTATAGACAGTTTCATAAGTCTTTGTGGCATAGTTCCAAATTGCTCTCCCAAATGGTTGAATCAGTTCACAACTCCATCAACAATACATTAGTGTTCCAATTTTCCCATATATCCAACATCTGGGGGCAGTTAGGTGGTACAGTGGATAAAGCACTGGCCCTGAAGTCAGGAGCACCTGAGTTCAAATCTGACCTCAGACACTAACTGTGTCACCCTAGGCAAGTCACTTAAGCCCAATTGCCTTAAACATCCAGGGCCATCTCTAGTTGTCCTGATGTTTATCTTGCCACTGGATCCAGATGGCTCTGGAGCAAAGAGTGAGGTTGCTGACTTTGCCTCCCTCACTTAAATCCAATTTACTGCAAGTCATGACATCACCCAGAACCTATGGTCCTCTTTGAGAATGAAGGACAAACATATATCTCCAATATTTATCATTTTCCTTTTTTGTCATATTAGCCAATCTGATACCCGTGAGGTGGTACCTCAGAGTGGTTTTAATGTGTATTTCTCTAATCAATAATGATTGAGAATATTTTTTTCATATGGCCATAGATAGCTTTAATTTCTTCACCTGAAAATTGCCTATTCATACCCTCTATCTTTCAGTTGGGGAATGACTTGTATTCTTTTAAATTTGATTCAGTTCTCTATATATTTGAGAAAGGAGGCCTTTATCAGAAACACTGGCTTTAAAGATTGTTCCCCAGCTTTCTGCTTTCCTTCTCATCTTGGTTTCTGCCATCTTTCTTTTAGCTCAAAGTTCATAGGCTCTAGGGATACCTCTCTTTTGGAAAGGCAACGACCTCACATGCTTTGTCAGTAGACTTGAGAAAAATTGTTAGTAGATTAGCTTTTTCTCCTTTGGTTTATAAAGAATCTGTTAGTTCTCACAGCCATCATTGTAATAGACATTTCTTCTCCAACCACCAAAAAAACTCCATCCTTCTCAGGAATCAGGCTCACAGAACACAGAATAACCACCAAGAGAGGTAGAACCCTCAGACTTTAGTCTATTTTTTAAGCCCAACTTCCTGCTTACCAAAGACAAGGTGTCTGTCAGAAGCATCAATCTGACTTGGTTTTAGACATTCCTTGTAGCTCCTAATTGCTCATATTCTGCATGGTTCAAGGCCCTTTACTTTGAGACAGAGTAAAGGAAACTGACCTCATATGAACCCAGATTCTGGGTTCATATGAGGTCAGTTTCCTTTACTCTGTCTCAAAGTAAATAAAACTCAAATAAATAAAAACTCTAGAAAATAAAAGATAAATCTCTGAAACAAAACTTACATATGGCTCACAATTAAGGTGTCCCCAAATGTGATCCCCACCACAGCATATGTATTCAGTGTTCAATATGAGTTATCAAGTATGGGGTAGCTTGTATTTCATTCACCACCAAAAAAAAAAAAAAAGCCTATGATGCTAAGGTCTCAGAGAAGCCCACAAACTAATACAGGAGCACAGAGTCCTCAAATGGTTCCCTCTCTCTTCTCCAGGAAGAGAACTGGGGATGCTCTCAGGGTGATCTTCTACCATTGAAGTTAGTCCCTCTCTACCCCACAGACTCCTTAAACGTTGGTCAGAACTATCCTGTGGTTTAGATTCATTGGCAAGGTAAACACACTTTGAAGCTTGCTGAGCAAATAAATCCCTTCTCATTGAAAACTTGCACCATATGCATAACATACTGGCTTTACTTGGAAAATGGGGTACTCTACAAAAACCAAATGGACTATTATCCTCCAACAAGTGTGGCCATTTTGTAGAAACTTTGCAAAGCATTCCACCTGCTGCTGGAAACATGAATTTATTCCCTCAAGAAAAGTTATTTTTGCTAAGACACTGTAGTTCTCACTGCCCTGGCACTCCTACAACCTCTATAGAGTCTTCAGACAATTTTTATTTTCTAACACCATTGAAATGATTTCATTCTTGAGCATCTGTCCTATATTTTCCTATATTTTTTGCAGTCCAGAAATCCAAATCTTATTGTCAGGTATCACCTTCTTAGCCAACTGTTCAAAGCCTGAATTCATTTTTCTTTTCTAGATCTCTTGCCTTTTTTTAAAAAATGGTATTCCCCCTCCAATTATATGTAAAGACAATTTTTAGCATTCATTTAAAAAAAATCGAGTTCCAAATTTTGATCTCTTGCCTTTAATGGGCAGTAGTGAGGGGAAAAGACAACAACCTGTAGCCCTGTGGTCTTCAGGTTCTTGTCTAAAACTTTGTCATTTTGGGGGGGCAGAACAATGAGGGTTAAGTGATTTGCCCAGGGTCACACAGCTAGTGTGTCAAATGTCTGAGGCCGGATTTGAATGCAGGTCCTCCTTAATCCAGGGTTGGTGCTTTATCCACTGCACCACATAGCTGCCTCTGACTTAATCATTTTTGTCAATACTTTCTGGATTCCTTCTGTCACTATCACATGTGATCACACAAATCAAAGAAGTGGATACTAGTTAGCCATGTTGGCAAGTCTTAGGAGGGTCTGTCCCACCCTGACTAACTGTCTTAGCTATATAAGCTAGGAAAACAATACCTCTACTTTCATCAGGTGGACATATAGGTGGTACCTCAGGACCTCTAAGCAGGGAGTCCCTAATCAATCCTATTATTACCCTTACTTGATGAACTTATCACTTCTGTGGTTCTACTATGTCATTCCTTGAAGGATGAATAACTCCTTCTACCTCCGGGTTCATTTCCTGCTCTTCAAGAAGAGCCTCAAATTTATTATGTGAAAGAGAGATGCGACTCATTCTGCTTGGCTCCAGAGGACAGAACTGGGCACCACGGATGTGAGTTTTAGGGAGGAAAAGTTTCCTCAAGGTGGAAGGGGCTGCCTTGGCAGGCAGTTGGCTCCCTCTTCCTGAAGGCCTTCAAGTTGAAGCCAGATATATTGAAGAAGATATTCATATCAGGGCATGGTCTGGACAAATAGCCTCTGAGATAACTTCCAACTCTCAGATTCTGTATGCCAAGGATTGGGAGAGTAATTAAAGGTTTATCACAGCAACTTTGCCTTAGAAATCTTGTTTACAGCAATTTACCCTCTCCCAAATGCCAAAGCCACAGGCAATGCTACTGTCTGCACAGCCCAAGCTGGAGAATTTATGAGCATAAAATATACACATTTCTTTCAAAGCTTGGAAGACATAATTTGATAATCAGCTTTTGGCCAGAGGGCCCTTTCTGCTTTGAATAGAGAATTTGCTATTCTTCAGGCTGCTGAGTTCCCTGTCACAGGAATCATATGCAAAAAATAATAATAATAATTAAATTAAATAAATACAATTAAAACTGGAAGGTACAACACCATGTAGTTCACCACTCACTTGACAGAGGAACCTGAGACCCAAAGGCCTGGAATCAATTGCAGATATTCACCCATCGAGTTTTTGACAGAGCTGAGACTTGAACCCTGATCTGTTAACCCTTGTCCAGGGCTCCTTCCCCGACACTACACTGAAGAGAGGAGAAACCTATAAGAGGCAGAGATACCGGAGGTTGCCAGGCTGAGTATTTGTCTTATTAGGGAAATAGAACCTTGGTTCATGTAAGCTCAGTTAAAAAAAAAAAAAAGTCCAACCTCTTCTGTTCTTCCCCACCAGGTTCACAGGACCTAGAGCCCCAGGGGGACTTTAGAGCTCACCCAATCCAATCCCCTCATTTTATAGACAAGGAAAGGGAGGCCCAGAGCAGAAGTTAAATAACTTGTCCAAGGTCATACAAATGGGAAGAGACAAAGCTAGGGTTTCAATTCAGGTCTTCTGACCTTTTTTCCACACTGTACCATACTCATTTCCTCCAAAGCACTTTAAAACCAGAGTTCCAAGACCCCAGCTCTGTACTCCTGGTGCCCAGGGAGCTGCTTCAATCAATCACGACTGTTTTTCTTGCTGAGAATGGCCAAATCAGGTGGCAGGTCTGTACTGAGCTTTGTATGGAGCTGCGTCCCTGTCCTGTGTACGATAGGAAATGCTGAGACACGCTAGAGAGAGTGCTTGCCCTGGGGGGGCTCTGAGGGTGTCATGAAGACATGACTGCCTGCTATAGGAGAAAGAACATTGGGTCAGGAACTAGGGACATTTTGATTTACAGCCCAGACCTGTGCCTCATTTCCTATATGGCTCTGACCAAGGTACTCTGATTCTTTGGGCCTCAGTTCCCTCCTCTGTCAAATGAGGGAGTTGGGCCAGTTTTATTTTTATTTTTGTTTGCAGGGCAATGAGGGTTAAGTGACTTGCCCAGGGTCACACAGCTAGTACGTGTCAAGTGTCTGAGGCCGGATTTGAACTCAGGTCCTCCTGAATCCAGGGCTGGTGCTTTATCTACTGTGCCACCTAGCTGTCCCCTGGGCCAGTCTTTTAAAGACTGCTCTCCCAGCTAGTGCTAAACCCATAACAGGAGTTAAAAATTACTCTTATTAATTTTATTCTACATATAATTATTGTGTGTTTGGCACAACAGGAAATACCAAAAATGATTATGTATTTTTCTCCCCTCAGGGAGGTAACAGTCTAGCCCCTGAAGATAAGGCAAGTACATGGATAACTACAATACAATAATCAAACATAAGTGCAGAAGAGAGGTAAAGAGCACTGGGGGTGGGGTTCTCATCTTCCTTGGTTGGGGTGTGAGGGATCACTTTTTTTGTCATCTCTGTTTTCTTTTCTTTTCTTTTTTTGGTTAAACATTACCCATCATATTTTAATCTGGCTCAGGCTGCAGGGTGAGTATGGGGGGGGCACATATTCTACCTCTCAGAGCTTCTTCATCCTGGATGAGGGATCACTTCTTATTTGGGGTAGGTATAATCAGAACAACAGAATGTTACAGGTGGAGGAGCATTAGATTGTAGATTTAGGGCTGGAAGAGACCGTAGAGATAATTTAATCCCATGCCCTCCCCTTTTACAGATGAAAAAATCAAAGCCTAAAAAAGAAATTGCTCAAGTTTACACAAACTGAACGACTTAAACCTAGGATTTAGTACCTTGTCATCTGACTCCAAACCTAGCCTTCTTTCTGCTGTTTGGCACTGGGGAAGCTCAGACCCGGGTAGCGCTGGGCCTAAGATGTCCCCAGGGGCCTATGAAAAGCCAGCCTTGCTTTCAGACTCCGACTCAGCAGAGAATGCTCTGACAACTGGTGCCCTGATGTTCCCATGGAAACTGATAAGCATCGGAAGAGAGCGAGGGTGGGTGGGAACCTTGTGTGAAAGAACAGAGGTTCCCAGCAGGGGTACCTCTTCTCTGCCTTCCCCTACTGTCTTCAGTCAGTGGGACCTACACGGCACTGGAGGCACAGGCCACCGCTAAAAGGAACTAGCAGCTTTACATGCTTCAGTTCCCTGCCCATCCCTCCTCCTCCTCCTTCTTTCAGGGGTAGCACTAAGCATCAATCTAGGCTTCTGTGTTAGACATTTTCAGTTACAGGTCTAGGCACCACAGAGAAGTCTTTGCAGTGTGCAGGGATGAGCCAGAAGGCCAGGCTTTGTGACCTTAGGTAAACTACTTCCCCTCTCCGGGCATTTCCTTACCTATAAAATGTGAAAAATGATACCTAAATTATCTCCCTCCCATTGTGAGGATGGAATGAAGTTAAGAGGTGGCAAGCCCTTTGTGAAGTGGAATTATAGCATTCCAAGCTGGGAGGGGTCTAAAAGGGCTTAGCATAGCACCTGGCAAATAATAGGTACTTAATAAATGCTTGTTGACATGACTTCAGAAGTCATCTGGGGCAACCTATATCTGAAGAGAAATCTATAAAGAGATGTTAGAGGCCATCTAATCCGGGGCTTTTTAAACTCTTCTCACTCATGGCCCCTTTTTACCGGAGAAATTATTATGCAACCCCAGGTATATAGGTCTATCAAATAGGTATACATACATAACCTTTTACTGGTGCCAAATTTTTCATGACCCCCACATTCAGCTATGTGACCCCATATGGGATTGCAATACACAATTTAAGAAGCTTTGATCTAATCCAACCATTCTATAGATTGAGAAAATGAGACTCAAGGAGATTAAGTGACCTGCTCAAGGTCTGGACAATGAGTTTCAGAGATGATATTTGAACCCATATCCTCTTACTCCAGAGTCAATGTTATTTCCCCATACTCTGCTGCTCTCCCTCACTGACAAGGGGTCATCTATCTCTACCTCTATATCTACCCTCCAATGACAGGAATCTCACTCTCTCCCAATTTACTCAATTTCAATTATATACAGCTCTGATTGTTAGGAAGTTTTTCCTTTAATACTAATTCAGAATTTCTCATACCAAAGTTTCCCCCACGGTTCCAATGCCTGTCCTCTGTAGACAAGCCAAACCTGTTTAGATCCACTTCCGTGCTACAGACCCTTTTAAATAGTCATAAACTTAAAGGTGGTGACCATATCCTCCCTAAGTCTTTCCTTCGACAAGTTAAAAAACAGTTCTAGTTCCTACAACCAATCCATGCATGTCATGGCTTCTACTTTCCTCCCCTTCTTGGTCCAGCTTCATTTTGTTAATTTCCTTCCTAAAATGCGGCATCTAAAAAAGAACACGATTTTCCAGATTGTGGTTTGGACACAGCAGAAAACCACAGACCTCTTATACCTCTTGGTGGGGCCACTAATGAAGTCTAGAAAAGATTTAGTTTGGATTTGAAGGACGCTTGCTCCCTCACATTGGCTCCAGCCTCTCCCCTTCCAATCTGCTTTTTACACAGTTTCAAGGTGAAATTTCCCTAAATAACACACTTCACCACTTTAGCCTTGGCCCAAGAACATATTATGGCTCACTATTTTCTATCACATCAAGTCTAAATTTTTCTGCCTGGTTTTCAAAGCTGCCTATTTGGCACCACCCAACCTCTCCCAATTCCTCCGGCCTTCTTTTGTGTGTGTGTGTGGTTTTTAAAAAAAATCATATTCCCTCCACACCAGCTGGGCCACTAAGCTTCCACCACCCCACATTTGCTCCATACTTAACAAACATTTGAAATGTCCCCTCCCCTTCCTTCCTTTCTCTTCTCCCATTGGCTCCCATCCTCTCTCCTTTGTTCTCCTTCTTTCCCTTCCCCTTCCCTCTGTTCTCCTCTCCTCTCCTCTCCTCTCCCCTCCCTTCCCCTCCCTAACCCTCCTGTCCCCTCCCCTCCCCTCCTCCCCTCCCCTCTCCTCCTCCCCTCCTCTCCTCTCCCCTCCCCTCCCCTCCCCTCTCCTCCCCCCTCCCCTCTCCTCCCCTCCCTCCTCCCCTCCCCTCCCCCCCTCCCCTCCCCTCCTCCCCTCCTCTCCTCCCCTCTCCTCTCCTCCCCTCCCCTCTCCTCTCCTCAACTCTCCTCTCCTCTCTTCTCCTCTCCTCTCCTCTCCTCTCCTCTCCTCTCCTCTCCTCTCCTCTCCCCTTCCCTCTGTATATCCAAATACTGCACAGACTAATTGCAGGCTGCTAAGTGGCACAGTGAATAGATCACTGGGCCTGAAGTCAGGAAGAATTGAGTTCAAATCTATCCTCATACATTTCCTAGCTGGGTGACCTTGGACAAGTGACTTAACCTCTTTCTGCCCCAGTTTCCCTATCATAAAATGGGGATAAAAATAGCATTACCCCTACAGAGTTGTTGTGAGGACCAAGTGAAATAATATTTGTAAAGTGCTTAACACAGGGTCTGACATGGCAGAGGTCCTTAATAAATACCTATTCTCTCCCTTCCTCCCATCCTTCCAAGCTCAGCTAAAGTTACACCCCTTTCAAGAAACCCTTTGTGATTACCTCAGCCTGATGTGATCTCTCCTCCCACTCCACCTTTCTATACTACTTACTCTTTGTACCCCACTACCCAGCACGCCATCATATTGTATTGTTCTGTGTTTCCCAGGTATCAAACTTGTGAATTCAGTGGGTTTATTCTTCCTTCTGTCTTCCCTACAACACAGTCACCTAACACCTAACTGTGTAAACAGGGTATTGTTGTTCAGTCATTTCAGTAGTGTCTGACTCTTCATGATCCCATTTGGGGTTTTCTTGGCAGAGATACTGGAGTGGTTTGCCATTTCCTTCTCCAGTTCATTTTATGGATGAGGAAACTGAGGGAAACAGGCGTAAGTGACTTGCCCAGGGTCACATAGCCTGTAAGTGTCTGAGGCTGGATTTGAACTCCAGGCCTGGCATTCTACTGTGCCACCTAACACCATCCCACTCCCCCTACCAGGGAATAGCCTATAAATATTTGTCAAATAACTGACAGATCAATGTGATAGAAGCTAAAATACTTGGCTCACCTATGATAAGCTTTGTGGGAAAAAGAGCAATGTCATCTGGAAGCAGCTGGCATCACAAAGTCATTGGTGACTTCTTTTCCTATATGGGAACTCTTGTACTAATGTGTACAGATCCGAGTTGTGTCATATTCTGGAGGACCCTGGAAAAGGTGCTTTAAGGGTTATTATATGTGGTCTCTGTGTGAACCTTTCTGGGTGGGACTATCTATGTGTGTGTGTGTGCCTGTGTTGTATATGTGAATCTTGTTCTTGGTGTATTTGTATATGTGGGTGAACATGTGCATTACTCTGCAAATCCAAGTCTCTGTGCCGCTGTCTCTATGTGTATGGGAATGTGTAGGTGAGTCTGAGACACCCTGGGTATGCTGATGATGGAGAGGGAGAGAGGGAGGGGGAGAATAAAAGGAAGGGAGGGAGAAAGGAAATAATAGAGGGGAGAGAGGGAAGAAAAGAAGAAAGAGTGGGGGAGGGGAAGGGAAGAGAACAAAAATGGGGGAAGGGAAGGAGAAAAGAGAGGGAGGGTGGGAGAGAAAGAAAGGAGAAAGGGAGGTAGAAATTGAGAGGGGGAAGGGGAAGATAGGAGAGGAGAGGAAGATAGGAAGAAAGGGAAGGGAGGGGAGAAGGAAGGAAAGGGGGTAAGGGAGGGAAAGAGGGAATAAAAGGGGGAGAAGAGGGAGAAAGTAAAGGGAATGAAGTGGAAAGATAAAGAGAGGAAGAGGGTGTGTGTGTATACACATGAATACGTACAGGGGAATGGGGAGAAGTGCTTTCCATAGTTATGCTTTTTCAGGGGAAAAAAAAAAAAGCATTCAAAACATCAGCTAGTCTCAGACGCCCAAGGTGCCATTCTCTCTCTACCTGCCCCTCACAGCTTTTCTTAATGAATGATCCTTTTTAGAAATGACATTTAAAGTTGACAATATGTTTAATAAATTAGCTCCCATTTCTTAAGCAATTTATGGCTTACACTGGTGCTTTCCTCATAACTGTGAGGTACCACACTGTCAGGTTGGCGGGACAAGTACTGTTTCATCATCCCTATTTCCAGATGAAGAAGTAGAGACTCAGGGGTGAAAGTGCATTGCCCAGGAGGACTGATTGGCTAGTAAAGATCAGGACTGAGACTTACACTTAGTTAGTCAGTCAACAACCGTTTATTAAATGCTTATTGTACGCCACAGGTTTCCAGGCTCTAAGACTGTTGTTGCCATGCTTGATTTGGTAGCAGAATAGAGGTGAGTTGGGGAGGGTTAAAGTGAGAAAGAAACGTCAGAGGTGACTGAGGAATCCAGACTAAGTGACTAGGGGGATGGTAGTACCATTGACAGAGAAAGATAATTAGAACACAGAACCTTCAAGTTTGAGAGTTAGACCTTAGAGGCCATCTGGTCATTTTACAAATGGGAAACTGAGGCATAGAGAAAGTATCAACCTTGGTTCAAGGTGACACATGGAGTCCAAGACAGAACCAGATGAAGAACACTCACTCCCAGGCCAACTTCCTACCCGCCCCTCCCCACTATTTCAAGCTATTCTCTAAGAGAAGAAATCTGAGACTGAATCCCAGTTCTCACCACACTAGGGCACATTAAAGATTAAATCACCCATCTAGCTCCTGAAAGGCTCTGTCCCAGCCCAGGAAAAGGATTTCAGGCACCTCTGAACAAGAAGGAATCCGTTTAGTGGCCCGTTTAGGGCCACTGAACTACACAGCCCATGGAAGCCAGGCCCTCTTCATCCCTGAGATGCTTTGGAGAACCCTAGGGCATAGGACAATTAGCTACCTCTACTGGGACAGTCCTGGCATCTGTGTTAGGAAGCTTAAGACTGCGAGGGGCAGGGATATGGAAATGTCAGCTCATTACTGTCAAGCCTTTTGAAAGAGGAAGGATGTGTAAGCTGGGAATAGCTGGCACAGCAGCTCAGCCTTACGGAGATGTTTGCATAGGGAAAGAGGAAGCTCATTGGGAAGCCTTAGGCAGGTTGTTTTCCATCTCTGGGCTACAGTTTTCCCATGTGTAAAATGAGAGGATTGGATCAGATGATTTCAAAGGGTTCTCCAGCTCTGACATTCTATGTTCTAGGATCCCAAGGCCCCTCCAAGCTCTAACTTTCTTCATTCTAGGATCCTGCTCTCACATTCTGTGTTCTAAGATTCCAAGACCCCTTTCATCTCTGACATTCTGAGGCCCTAGGAGAGAGGCCACAGCCTAGCTCAGCTGAATTTTAATAGCTGTGTTATTAATATGAATCAGAAGCCAGTTGACATGCAAATATAGCAGGCACGTATAATTAGCTTCAGGTAGAAGAGTTAAGGTCAGACTCCTCCTCAAACACATTCTTTTTAAAAGAGCAGTGAGGATGTTCCTTCTTTCCTGTAATCCCAAATTCCCTGCTTCTCAAATGAGCATGCTCCTTGGCTGGTTATTTTTAGTTGCAACTGAGAACCTTTTGAGAAAACAGTCTATTTCTCCTACAACGAGCACATCTTCCAAACAGGGAAACTAATAGTCAGCCAACATGCTCAGTGGGAAGCCTGGGCATCACCTCACCTGGGCAGGCCAGGCCAGGCCAATGTCTTTCCTGCATTACTGTTTGAGTGGGGGAGGGAGAAAGGGGAGAGAAAAGGAGAGGAGATGAGCAGAGAGGCCTTTCCAAGGTAGAAAGGAGGACTTGCAATTTCCCTAGGCCCTGTACTACCTTGGGACCAGGTAGTTGGAGATGGTCAGGTACTCAGGGAGGCAACAGGTGATTTACAGGTGGACTTGCTTTTCTGAAGCTTTGCTTACTGAAGGCCTACCTAGAGCTGGGGGAGGCTCTAGACTAGAGCCAAGAACTCATAAATCCTTAGACTGTAAGAGCCGAAAGGGATCTTAGAGTTCATCTAGTCATTTGACAAATGAGAAAATGAAGGCTCAGAGAGGTCAAGTCAAGGAGCAGTTGTTAAGTTCTACTATGTTCCAGGCACTGTGCTAAGTGCTTGGTGATACAAAAAGAGGCAAAAGGCAGCCCTTGCCCCCAAGGAGCTCACAATCCTTACAAACAAGCTATAGACAGGATAAACAGGGAATAATTAACAGAGGAAAGGCACTTCCTGTAGAAGGTAGGATTTTAGTTAAGGAAGGTGGGAAAGTCAGTAGGTAAAGCTGAGGAATGAGAGAGGGTTCTAGGAACAGGGAACAGCACTTTAAAACCTCAAAAGAGTTATAGAAATGTGAGTTGTTATACAAGACACTCCATATGCTGACTGAGTGTTTTCATTAGCTGTCCCCCATGCCTGGAATTCTCTTCCTCCTGGCACTTAATATATGCTTATTGATTGACACAAACCTGTTGAAGTATAAGTGTTATGAGCCCCATTTTATTAGATGAAGTGCCAGACCTGGAGTTGGGAAGATCAGAATCTTTCTCAGATACTAGCTTAGTGACCTTTGGCAAATCACTCAACCTTTGCTTGCCTCAATTTCTTCTGTAAAATGGAGATAATAATAGCACCTGCCTTCCAGGGTTGTGGTAAAGAAACCTTACAGCACTACATGTTAACTATTGTTATAATAATAATAATAATAATATTTTTGCAGGGCAATGAGGGTTAGGTGACTTGCCCAGGGTCACACAGCTAGTAAGCGTCAAGTGTCTGAGGCCAGATTTTAACTCAGGTCCTCCTGAATCAAGGGCTGATGCTTTATCCATTGCACCACCTAGCTGCCCCAATTATTATTATTAAGAAACCAAAACTCAATGAGATTAAACGATTTGACTTAGATCACACAGCTAGTAATTGTAGGAACTGAGGTTTAAACCCAGGACTCTTGACTCCAGGTCCAGTACTGTTTTTATCTCATAGCTTCTTATAATGTTCATGTGTTATGAAGAGAGATATACAGTATGCATCTCCCACAAATCTACTTTCTCTTCCCTGGGTCTCCTATTTCTTCCTGTCATATATCTATCTCTATCTTTAGATATTACACAGAATAATCTCTAAGCTCATCTGCCATGGTGACTTTCTGTGATTCTCCTTTCACAAAGCTACAGATATTAGAGGCCAGCAGGTACAAAACTAGACAATACAGCCCTGGGCAATGACAATTCAGATGCATGAGGCACTTAACATGCCTGACCTCACTGATGTCTTACAACAGCGCTGTGATGGAGGAAGTACATTAACCCACTTGAGCCACTCAAACAGGGGAAGTGATTTGCCCAATGTCACACAGCTAATTAAGTGTTGTATAATGGATAGAGTGCTGTATTCAGGAGTCAGGAGACCTGGGTTACAACTCATCTCTGACATTTGCCAGATGTGTGACCCTGGGTCACCCTAATGTCTCTGAGCATGAGTGCCTCTCAGTGAAAGGAAAATGAGTTGGTCTAGACGGCTCCTCAGTTCGTTTCGGCTCTAAATCTATGATGTTGTAAGTCTCCTGATTCCAGGCCTGGTTCTTCTTCCCATCATTCTTTGCTGTGTGGTGGCTGATATTTAAAAAGCTTCTGGTTTGATGAGGCTGAACAACATGAAGGTCAGGAGAACTGGGTTCTCTTCCAAGTTCCGTCATCGATGTTCTATCATCTTATGCAAGTCAATTCTCTTCTGTGCTTTAGTTTTTTAATCTGTAAACTGGGGAACAAGACCATCTGCCTCACACATAGAGTGTGAAGGTTGATAGTACATGAGTGAAACACTTCAGTGTTGTAAATAAACTCCAGGGTGGCAGTCAGCCTTGATCAAAATATTCCCTCAACACTCCCATTCTTGCATGGCTAGAAGGGAGAAAGAAGTGGCAGGTTGGAGAGTGGGTTGTTCAGACACTGTTTCTGCCAAGGTCCAGATCATACATGTCTACTTTATCCTTACCTAAGACTGGATGGAAGGACTTTTTCCTGAATGTAGAACCAGCTCAGTTCTACTGGTCACACTAGCTTCTTTGGTTTGAAATGCTGTTAGAATTGATAGGGCAGCTAAGTGGTGCTGTGGATAGAGTACCAGGCCTGGAGTCAGGAAGACCTGAGTTCAAATCCAGCCTCAGACACTTATTAGCTCTGTGACCCTGGGCAAGTCATTTGCCCCTATTTGCCTCAGTTTCTTCATCTATAAAATGAACTGGATAAGGAATTGGCAAACTACCCTAGTATCTTTGCCAATAACCCAAATGGGGTCACGAAGAATTGGACATGAGTGATCAACTAAACAACAACAAAGCTGTTAGAATTGAAGAGCTTCAGAGTCACAAGCTATAATCAAGACTAAAACATCCTGGTATTGTCTCTTGAGGAAGGAAGAGATGGCTCTGGTTCCAGAATGTGCCCAGAGGAGGGCGACCAAGATGGCAGGAGGAGTGAAGATTAAATCTAAAAGAACTTGTAATGTTGAGTCTGGAGAAGACATACTGGTATGGTATAAAGAGGACTGCATTTGGAGTCACAGGCATCAGCAGGATACTAAGGGAAGCATTGTGGTATGGAGAGAAATGCTGAACATGGAGTCATAGGACCTGGGCTTCATCTTCCTGTTATCTGCCTGTTTGACCATGGGCAACTCATCTTCTGTCTCTGGGCCTCAGCTATCTCATCTATAAAACGAGGAGGTTGGACAAGATGATTGGTCCAAGGCCCCTTCCTGCTTTGAATATCTCTGATCCTATGTCCTATATTCAATTCTCAGCTCTTCTAGTTATTACCTGTGTGATAACCCAAAAGGCACTTAGTCTCTCTGATTCTATTTCCTTGTCTGTAAAATGAGGGGGAGAGGGAAGTCCCTTCCAAATTTGTATTTATATGACCCTGTTAGGCTTGGGAGATAGTGGACTTCTTCCTCTCTGGCTCCCTCTTCCATAACCTCCTTGACAGCTGCCTTAATGTTCCATAAGTACCTATTCCTTCTTCAATTCTCTCTTCCTACTTCCCAGTTCATAGGATCATAGATCTGGAGCTGAAAGAGAACTCAGGGGTTGAATTCAACTCCCTCATTTTATAGATGGTCTTGAGAGGTTAAGTGACCTGCCCAGGATCCCATGGCTAGTGTCTGAAGTTGGATTTGAACTTAGGTCTTCCCAACTTCAAAGTCCAGTCACCTGTTTCTGAAACCAAGATCCATTCAGCTGTCACTGGACTTGGATGGGGTATATCAACCTCGTCCCTGATGATATTCCTGCCAGGTACTCCTCCCTGGCCACCACTATCCTGTACATGGTCTCCCTTAATAGAAGATAAACTCTTTGAGAGCACAATTATCTTTGCTGTTTGTATCTGTACTTCCAATGTTTAGCTTGGTGCATAACAAATGTTTTATAAATGCTATTCATTCATTCATTCATTCATCCACTTGCTTCAGAGGAAAGAACCAAGAACAGTTGATGACTTGCAAGAGAAGTAGCTTTCAGTTCTATATTATGAAAAACTTCCTGTCAAAGCTGTCCAAAAGTAGAATGAGGTATCATGTTGGGGTCTCCATAACTAGAAGTCTTCAATGATCTCATTACTCTAGCTCTTCTATGAGGCAGCTAGGTGGTACAATGAATACCAGGTGAATAGAGCACTGGACCTAGAGTCAAGAAGTCCTGAGTTCAAATTCAGCCTCAGGCACTTACTTTCTATGTGACCCTATGCTAGCTATTACTGTGACCCCGTGCTACCTTCTATTACTATTATAATTATTTGAGCAAAGATAAGATGGCCACTTGTCAGGGATACTGTAGAGAGCATTCCGCCCAGGTCAAGCTGAACATGATAATATCTGATGTCCCTTTCACCTGAAATTCTGTGATTAGAAGCAGAGAACCTAGTTAGGGGGGCTCTTGGAGCAGCCCAGGTTTGAGAGGTGTTGTGACCCTTATAATAGGATCATGACAGTGGGAATAGAGAAAAGAACAGGGACACCATGGAGGTGGTTCTGACATTGTGGAGGTGGTACTGACAGGAGTTTGTGATTGGTTAGATGTGAGGGTGAGGGAATAGTCAAAGCCTATAGCAAGATTTTCAATCTCTATGACTTGGAGTATGGTGCTTGCCATCAGCTGCAATGGGGATGCCAAGAGGTGTGTGGGCTTAGCAAAGTGAGAAGAGGAGCGCGGTTCTTAGATGTGCTGAGTCTGAGGTTCTGACAGGACAGTCTTCCTGTCAAGCAGGTGATTTACAATTTGAGTCTGGAGTCTGGGATAGTCATCAGAGTGGGAAAGTTAGAGATTTGGGAATGAGAGACAAAACACGGTGGGAAGGAAATGGGGCACAGTGGGAAGACTCCTGGTCTTGGAGGCAGGAGATCTGGGTGTGAGTATCATCTGTCTTTGTCATTTAGTGATTGTAGATAAGGTATGTCAGCAGTCTGAACTTTTTACTTCCCTTATCTGTAAAATGGAATAATAACACCTGTACACTGACAGGGAGCATGGCCTAGGGCAAAGCTTCTTAAACTGTGGGTAGTGACCCCATATGGGGTCATGTAACTGAATGTGGGAGTCACGAAAAATTTGGCAACAGAAAAAGGTTATATATACCTATTTTATATACCTGTATACCTGGGGTCACGTAAATATTTCTCAGGCAAAAAGGGGTGGAGAGTGGAAAAAGTTTAAGAAGCTCTGGCCTAGGCTACAGAGGTGGTCTCAGTGTCAGAAAGACTTGGGTTCAAGTCTAATTTCTGCTCCATACTAGTTGTGGGGCCCTGGGCAAGTCACTGAACTTCTTGGTAGTACCAGGCAATTCTCTAAGAGGCTAAGTTGCCAAGAAGATGCTGATCTGCATTGGCTGAGCAAATTTCTCCCCAGGAGCCACCAACAGTCTTGTTGAAATTAGAAGTCCAGTCCAAAAAAACCAAAACAAAACAAGTAAAAAAACCACTTGCACTCCCTACCTAACAAGGCTGTTTTTAGGGAAAGTCCTTGTTAACCCTTAAAGCACTATGACCAGGGCAGGTGTCTGCCCTTTGGAATACTCCAACTGCCCATGGGGCAGTGGGTTTTGTAACTGATATCATTCCATCAAGCAACAACACCCTATCCCCAACAATGGGGAGCCCCTGAAGACTCCTGAGCATGGATTCTTTTGGCATCTCTGTGGAGGGCATCTTAGAAAGGAGAGAAGCTGAAAGTGGGTAAGTGGTTGCCATAGGATAGGTAAAAGATGATGATGAGAGCCTAAACTAGGGGTTAGTTTGGTGAGGAAAAAATGGATGCAAAAGATATTGTGAAAAGTAGAAGTGCGAAGACTTGATGTTCTAGGCAGATGGGTGGTGCAATGGATAGAGTCAGGAAGACACATGTTCAAAGCCAGCCTCACACACTTCCTAGCTGTGGGATCCCAGGCAAGTCACTTCATTTAACTTCTGTTTGCCTCAGTTTCTGTAAAATGGGGATAATAATAGCACCTGCCTCACAGAGTTGTTGTGAGAATCAAATGAATTAATGATTGTAAAGCACTTACACAGTGCTTGGCACATACTAAGTGTTCTATAAATGTTAACTATTATTATTAATTATCCTTAGACAACTGATTGGAGATGGGAGGTGAGGGACATGGAAGAGTGGAAGTGAATCTAGGATCCTGGAAGAAGGGTGCTCCATAGAAACAGGGAAGTTGGGAAGGGGGGGTGGCATCTGGAAACAAGATACAGAATTCTGTTTTGGACATGTTTATTTTGAGATGCCTACAAGGGTAACCAGATGGAGACATCCAATAAGCAGCGGATAATTTAGGATGAGCACTCCGAAGAAACACTGAGACTAACTCATCTACTTAGTTTGGTAACCGGAGTTGGGATTTTCAGCATGGGAGCCAATGAGATCACTGAGAGAGGGAGGGAAAGGGAGGGGAGGGGAGAGGAGGGAAGGGAAGAAAAGAGGGCTTAGGACAGAGTCTTAGGAGATACTCATGGCAGGAGATGGATGAAGATGCAGCAAGTGAGACTGGGAAGTAATGGTCAGAGAGATAGGAGAAGAACCAGGAGAAAGCAGAGTCAGAAAAACCCAGGGCAGTGAGAGCAGTAGGATTGGAGGGTAATTAACAATGTTAAATGCTGCAGAGAGGTCAGGAAGGATAAGGACTGAGAAGAGGTCACTGGATTTACCTACTGAGAGAGAGCAGTTTCAGTTGAGTAGTGAGGTCAGAAGTCAGGTTGCAGCAGGTTGAGAAGTGGGTTTTATTGGATTGTAAATTCAATATGAGTCAGCACTAAACTGTGGGAGTCAAAAATGCAAATGTGATTCTGAGCTTCATTGAGAAGCATAGCTTCAAGGAATAAGAAGGCAATAGTCCCTCTGTCCTATGCCTTAGGGGGCAGCTAGATGGTGCAATGGATAGAGTGCTGGGAATGGATTCAGGAAGACCTGAGTTCAAGTGTGATCTCAGACACTTCCTAGCTTTGTGACCCTAGGCAAGTCACTTAACCCTGTTTGCCTCAGCTTCCACATCTGTAAAATGAGCTGGAGAAGGAAATGCCAAGAAAAAACAACTGAGCAACAACACTCTGCCTTAGTTAGACTACATGTGGATAATGTGTTCAGTTCTAGACACCACAGACTAAGAAGCAGAGCATCCGGAGGAAAGTATCCAAGATGGTGAAGGGGCCTTGAGTCCACGTCACATAAAGATCAGTTAAAGGAACTACAAATGCTTAGACCAGAGAAGAGAAGAATTGGTTGGGGAAGAGAGAAGAATTGTGTTCAAGTATTTGAAGGGTTAGAAGAATTAGAGGAACTGAAAGCGAGGCATCATGGTATGATGGAAAGAGTACTGGTTCTGGAGCCAGAGGACCTAGATTCAAATCCTGTTTCTGAAACATACAACCTTTGTGACCTTGGGCACAACTGTAAAATGAGCGAATTGGACTAGCTGAGTTCTCAAGTCCTTTCTAGCTCTAGATCTGTGACTGGACATGTTTTGCTTGGGTTCAGCATGCAGAATGAGTAGAAATTTTGTTTTTCAGTCATTTCAGTTGTGTCTGATTCTTCGTGACCCCATTTGGGGTTTTCTTGGAAAAGATACTAGAATGACTTGCCATTTCCTTCTCCAGCTCATTTGACAGATGAGGAAACTGAGGCAGAGTAAAGTGATTTGCCTAGGGTAGTAAGTATCTGAGGCTGAATTTGAACTCAGACTTTCCTGACTCCGGGCCTGCCACTCTATCCACCGCACCACCTAGATGCAAAGAGATATTGCTAATATTAGGCTTGATATCAGGAAGAACTTCCTAATAATTAGAGCTGTGCAAAAACAGAATGAGGTGCCTCAAGAGGTTGGGGGTTTCTTCTCTTTGGAGGTATTCAGACAAAGGATAGGTGAACATTTGTCAGGTATGTCACAGTGGAGATTTCTTTTACATATGGGTTGGAAAAGATGGTCACTGAAGTCCCTTCCTTCAATTCCATGATCTTGAGTCACAGTAGATGGAGGCAACAAGTGTAGATAGCTCTCCTAGGAGTTTGGCTGTGAAAGGAAGGTGAGATATAGGACAATAACTTGAGGACTCAAGAGTAGGTTTGTTAAGGAAGGGCAACACGTGGGCAGCAAAGAAAGGTCCAGTTGATAGGAGGAGACCGAAAATTAGAGAGAAAGGGGATGACCAAAGAAGCGTAGTCCCTCAGGTCACAAGAGGGAAGAAGGCTAAGAAGAGAGCCTTGGCAGAGCCTAGAGAAGAGGAAGAGAGAATAGTGAATGACAGAGCAGGATGGTTCTAATGCTCTTCTCTCTCCCATCAGGAGCACAACTGGCTTCTATTAAATGACTCTTGTGTGTCAGGCACTGTGCTAAATGAGGACACAAAGAAAGGCAAAATCAAAATTAACCTTTTCTGTGCCCTCACCCCCCATTCTCCAACAACTAAGATGCTAAATTGCCAGGAAGATGCTGATCTGCATTGACAGGGCAAGTTCCTCCCTGGGAACTCACAACACTCTTATTGAAATTAGAAGTGCCATCCAAAAAACCCCAAAACAACAACAACAACAACAAACTTGTACTCCCTGGCTCACGAGGCTGTTTTAAGGGAAGTCCTTGATAAGCCTTAAAGCACTATGACCAGGGCAGTTATCTGCCCTTTGGAATATTCCAGCTGCCCATGGGGCAATGGGTTGCTTTGGGGTTTCTATCATTCTAGCAAGCAACAACAAGCATGTTCCCTCTTCTCTCCCTTCCAACTATAGGAAGCCCCTGTAGGCTCCAAGGCAACAAACCCAAAGAGAAGAAGGGAACCACCATGTAGGCCTGCAGATTAATTCCTCCATTTACCTTGCTTCATTTCCCTCCTTGCTTGTTGTTCCATGCTGGTGTATCCATGGGGTTAGGAACAGAGAGAAGCCTTGCTAACTCTTCCCCTAAAACCTTCACAGGGGAGCCATCTGAAATTTTAGGGGTCTTACTGTAGATTGCTAAACTCCAGGTGGGTTGCAGTGAATCCTATGGGCTGTGCATCTGAGCCCCTTGCTCTTGCTGTAAGACTGGCCCATTTCCTTTTCTGGGCACATACTGCTTAGATAATAACTCTTACTCCAGTTATTGCTATTGATAGGATGCTGTAGCCTATTGTGCCCAACCACATAGCTCTGCACTTTTCTTTGAGTGACCCACAATTGTGTTTCTTCAGAGTATGCTAAAATTGGCAGCCATAAAGCATCCCCAAAAAGATATGTTTGGGTTCTATTCTTCTCCTGGGAGATGGGCTTGGGCAAACATTTATAGACATTATTTTATCACACTAACTGCGAAGTAGAGTGTAAGGTAATGTCAACCCCCTTTAAAAAAACAACCTGAGGTTCAGAGAGGTAACCAGAAGGAAGAAGGAAGCTGAAGCTGAATGGAAGGATGGCTCAAAGATTCTCCTTGGAAGAGTAAGTAAAATATTTAGCAGTTGGTCTTTATCATCTGCTTGAAGGCAGCTAGATGGCATGGTGTCACCCTGGAGTACCCGCCCTGGAGTCAGGAAGACCTGAGTTCAAATCCAGCCTCAGATGCTTGCTAGCTGTATGACCTTGGGCAAGTCTCACTTAACCCTGTTTGCCTCAGTTTCCTCATCTGTAAAATCAGCTGGAGAAGGAAATGGCAAACCACTCCAGTATCTTTGCCAAGAAGACCCCAAATGGTTTCAAAAAGAGTCAGATACAACTGAACTACAACAACAAAGGCAACAAGAAACATCATTTCATGAGACATCTTGTTCTAGAAAGCATTCTCCTTGGTGGTCATCTATTTGGTAAGCAAATCAGGTGTTTAAGGTTTTTTAAGGCTCTCTTTGCCTCCTTGTTTTGTCAATTGATTTATATCAGTTTGCACTTCTGTACAGAATTAATACCAATTGATGTTGATGTCCTCCATCCTTTTCTCATTTTCTGAAGTCAATATCTCATTTAAACAGGTTAGGTTGGAGTTGTTAACTGTATATCAGACTTTTTCTCATTTTAATTCTTTCTGATAGCCTACTAATTTTTGTCTTTGACCTAACAAAGTGGCCAGGCTGAATAAACAAATAGCTAATTCAGGCATGACTTTCATCAATAATGAACTCTTTCCTATCCATTAAAACATAATCAATTGTATTTTTTTTTGTGGAGCAATGAGGGTTAAGTGACTTGCCCAGAGTCACACAGCTAGTAAATGTCAAGCATCTGAGGCTGGATTTGAACTCAGGTTCTCCTGAATCCAGGGCCGGTGCTTTATCCACTGTGCCACCTAGCTGCCCCCATCAATTGTATTTTTGTTGAAGTTATTTGATTTCCATGCCCAGTATCTTCTTATTATTTTGTCAAAACACTTGTGATATCCAGGATGTCCCACAAGTCTCAAGAGCAGTTTTTAGCCTCTCTAAGACTTTTGGGACACCCTGTATGAGTCTGTTGTGTGGTATATGCAATTTTGGATTCTCTCATTTCTTATTCATTTAAAACAATATTTTCCAAAACATGAGGAAAATGAGCTCAGGGAATAAAAGTTTCCCGTCTCAAGGTTTCACAGGTAGCTAATAATAAAGCCAGGATATGAGCCAAAGTATCCTTGTCTTAGTATCCCAAGGCTTTCCCACCACGATACACTCGATCGACTGCTTCTCCATGTCAGTTCCCTCTCCACTGTCACAGTTGTGTTGTGACAGTCTTGGGTGCATTTAATAGACACTGTTATGATAAGGAGAGGACATAGCTCAGCAATTAGCTGAAAATCTTTCTCTGGAAGCCAATATTGATCTGGAGGTTCATCAAAGATGTGAGGTTGACTTTCACTTTCATGAAAGGAACCAGCTGAATTATGGATTCTCTAAATGTTCCCATTAGTGGGCAACTTAATCCAACAGCTGTTTATTCCAACAGCTCCAATTAGGTTGTGGGAGCCCCGAAGACAGTTTCTAATCCTCTCTGTAGAGAGTGTTGCTGTCACACTGATGTGATGAGCTATTCTGCTGCTTGGAAAGTTCCCCACCAGCCATTGGAATTCTTGGCCATTTCTCTCGGTTCTCCAAATAGGAAGGCCCATTAGTTCCAACGAATTACTACTGTGCCTGACCAGTGGGCAGAGCTTCAAGAGACCAGACATCTGGGGATTTGACAGTGATTCCATCACAATTGAGGGAAGACAGGGTGAAGTCAGGAGCTTGGATGAAGGAGAGTTGGGAGGGCACCATATTTTTTTCTCCCACCCATTTAATTGGAGGCAAATTCATACAATGTTAGTGCTAGAAGGATACCTTAGGACACAGAATGTTAGAATTATAGGACAGAGAATGTCAGATATAGAAGAAACCTTACATTCATAGAACCAGAGAATGTCAGAGCTGGAAAGGAATTTAGGATCAAAGAACAAAGAATGTTAGAGGAGACTTTAAAATCATAGAGCATAGAATATGAAGGCTGGGGCTTTAGACACCTTCTAAGGCTTTGTCCTCTCAAAATACCTTATGGTTTGCTTTTTATTTGTATTTATTCTGCATCTACCTATATATGTACCTGTTGTCTCCCCCTATAGAACACAGGCTCCATGTGAGTGGGGATTGTTTCATTTGATATATTTGTATGCTCAGAATCTAGCACAATGCCCAATCCATAACAGGTGTTTAACAAATATTGGTTGATTGATTTTACAGGTGGGGAAAGTGAGGCCCAGGGAATTAAAGTAACTTGACCAAGTTCAGAGAATAAGTTAACAATGGAGCCAGGCCCAGACTTAAGGTGTCCTAATGCCTAATTCAATGCCCTTTTCACTATATAATTCATAGGAACATATTATTATGCCATCTAGAGCTAGAATGAGGGTTTATAATTCAACAGTTTTGGCTTATAGGCAAGGCAGCCAAGGCCTAGAGAGGCAAGTGATTTCCCTTTGGTCACAGGAATTTGAAACCAGGTCCTCTGACTCTAAATTCAGTGTTGCTTTCATTCTATCAAGCTCCCGACTCTTTTTTTTTTTTGGGTGGGGGCAATGAAGTTTAAGTGACTTGCCCAAGGTGTCAAGTGTCTGAGGCCGGATTTGAACTCAGGTCCTTCTGAATCCAGAGCTGGTGCTTTATCCACTGTGCCACCTAGCTGCCCCCCAAGTTCCTGATTCTTAAAGGATGACCAATCCTAGGATGGGAGATAGTTACAAATAGGCCTATTTCAGAAGGAAGGGTTAAAAAAAAATCCCAACCTTCCATCCTGATGGATATTAAGAAGCTATACTGGGAACCCCCAGGGCCATGAAAATAGATACAAAGTATTACAGGTGCTCTAGATGGCACCATAGTTCACAGAGTGCCAGGCCTAGAGTCAAGAAGACCAGAGTTCAAATCCAACCTCAGACACTAGCTGTGTGACCCTGGGCAATTCACTTAATGCTGTTTGCCTTAGTTTTCTCATCTGTAAAATGACCTGGAGAAGGAAATGTCAAACCATTCCAGTATATCTGCCAAGAAAAACCCCAAACGTAGTCACAAAGAGTAGGCTATGACTGAAAATGACTAAACCACAAAAATACAGGTGCCCTCTTCACTTTTTTAAAAAAACTTAAATATGAATGAGAAAAGAAAAAAAAAACAATGTTGCCATGTACACAGCAGAACATAGAAGAGGAGTCATTATAAAACCATAAATTTCCATTTCAAGAAAACCTATGTAATAATGACTACACATTGTTTTCAAATCTGCCCAGCTTTTCTTTGCTTCCTTGTTGGTGTTCTTTTGTTCTCTGCTGTGTACTTCTTACTTTGTTATTTTTTCCCCTTCCCTCCCCTTTTCAGGTTCTAACAACACAGCGGGTAATAATCTTTCCAACAATGGCAGAACAATAACTGTTCCCCTGGTTACTCTATCCCTTTGGACCTAAGTTTCCTCTTTTGTAAATGAGGGTATTGGACAAAATGTGCTCTACTGTCCCTTCCATCTTGGACATCCTATGAGCCCAGGTCACTGAGCTTTGAAATGGATGGGGCTATGCTAGAGAAGCATTGGGGAAGAACATAAGCAATGATCGAAGCCTGAAAAATAGCATCATTTGGAAAAATTTAAGGAAATTTGATTTGCTTGGTTCAGGAAAGGTTGAAGGCTACAAGCACAGGAGATTGTGTTTTGTGTGTGGGTGGGTGGGGAGGTAGAAGGTGTAGCAAAACAGACAGGGGTGCAATGGATCTAGGGTGAGAGGATTTGGGTTTATGTCCTGGTTCTGTTTGTTTACTAGCTATATCACCTTGGAAAAAAATAATTGCATTTCTCTGGCCCACAGTTTCTTCATCTGTAGAATGGGGATAACCTATATATGACATACAATCTCAAAGGGTTTTGGTAAACCAAACACTTTTTGAACATTTATTGCCACAACAATGTGAGTTATTATTTTATAAAGGGAGTGTTTATCACATGCCCAGTAGGAAGGGAAATGAAAGCAGGAAATATAGCAAATATGGCAGGAAAGTAAGACAAATATAAGGAACGATTTTGTGATAATCACTAAGGAATGCTATGAAATCTCCAGAAGATCCTGAAGGATGATGTCGACAATGACCAATTTTGGATAGTTCGTTGAGACATTCAACTATTTAAGGCAAGAGGATGGGTTAGGTTACCTCTTTTGTTTTTGTTTTTGTTTTTGTTTTGTTTTTTTGGTGAGGCAATTGGGGTTAAGTGACTTGCCCAGGGTCACACAGCTAGTAAGTATCAAGTGTCTGAGGCCGGATTTGAACTCAGGTCCTCCTGAATCCAGGGCTGGTGCTCTATCCACTATACCACCTAGCTGCCCCTTAGGTTACCTCTTTTAAAAATTATTTGTTCAATAAATAAAAATCTACCTTTTCTCTGCCTCCCCTCACCAATAAGAAAAAGAAGAAAAACCATACCCCCATAACAAAAATGCGCAGCCAAGCAAAAAATAAAAATCTGTATTGACTTTATTAAAAAAAATTAGATGTTTCAAAATTTACCCAGAGTCCACAATCTTTCTGTCAGGAGGTGGGTTGCGTGAGTCCTCTGGAATTGTGATTGCTCATTGCACCCATTAGAGTTCTTAAGTCTTTCAAAGGTGTTTGTTTTTACAATGTTGTTATTCTATAAAGTGTTTTCCTGATTCTCATTTCACTCTGCATCAGTTCATACAAGTCTTCTCAGGTTTCTCTGAAACCATCCCCTTCCCCGTTTCTTACAGCCCAATAGTATTTCATCACACTCATATACCATAACTTGTTCCATTATTCCCTACCTTATGGGCACCTCCTCAGTTTCCAGGTCTTTGCCACCAAAAAAAAGACCTGCTATCAATCTAGATTACCTTATCAGATTCCCCTAGGCTCTAGAATTATAGAGGGGTCAGTTCTTTTATCTAAATTTGGCAATGGTAAAAAGAGAATGAGGATAGCCAACATGGAGAACTTTTTTGTTTGTTTTGCCTGCAGTCAAAGCTGAATTTGCAGCTTATAGCTGGTGTGATTTTGAAGGCAACTCACTTCACCTCTGTGGATCTGTTTTCTTCTCCAAAAACAAGGCAGTTGGATGAAACTGTCTCTCAGGTTCCTCCCAGCACTAACATTGTATTATAATCCTATGACTGTCTGGCTGTTCACATTCCCATTTTCTAGCCAAAGGAAGAGAAGGATTTCCTAGCAACATTTCTTCTCTGGTTCAGGATCCTTCTGGCCTGAAAGGAAGTAGCCAATCTGTAGCTACCTCTACCAGCATCAGAGACCAAGTCTGCAATCCTTCAGAGTCAGCAAACATCCCAAGTCCCAGCAGCAGAACCTGCTCAGGGAAGCTCAGCTTTCTATGAACTCCCCTCCTTCCCACACTAAGCCTGAGGGGATTAGCTGGGAAGGGGAATCATGGCAGCCTCAGGTGTCTGAAAACTTGTTCTGACATCTGTGCAGGAGCCAATTCAAGTTAACAAAGGCTTTTCAGGTGCATCCTTACTGCCTGTAGAATCCTATGCCAGCTACTTGGGGAGACAGATAGAGAGCTAAGATCACGGAGCTAACATTCTACTGAGGGGATATGGCACATACCCACATAACCACAATACAAAACAATACCCTCAGTACCTCTTTCCTGGAATTTTGCAATACCCTCCTAATTGATCTCTCTGCTTCAAATTTCTCCGCTCCCTAATACCTCCCCTACACAGCTGTCAGGGTAATATTTCTAAAGCATCAGTCTGACCATGTCTCTCTTCATTCAATAAACTTCAGCGGCTCCCTAATTACCTCTAGGATAAAAGAAAAAATTCCCCTGGCCTTAAAAGCCCTTCACAACCTGACTCCAACTTACATTTCCACCCTTGTTATTTTTTATTCCCCTCTTCATGCAATCTATATTCAGCAAAACTAGTATTCCTTTTTCTTTTCTTTTCTTTTCTTTTTTGGCAGGGCAATGAGGGTTAAGTGACTTGCCTAGGGTCACACAGCTAGTGAGTGTCAAATGTCTGAGGCCAGATTTGAACTCAGGTCCTCCTGAATCCAGGACTGGTGCTTTATCTACCAAACTAGTATTTCTTATGCAAGATACTCCATTTCCCATCCCTGTCCCTGTATAGTGGCTAACCTCATGCCTAGAATGCATTCTCTCCTCACCTCTGCGCTTGGAATTCCCTGTTTTCTTCAAAGCTCAGCTCAAGGGCCACATAAATCTCATCGGGTCACACTAGCTTCTAGTACCCCACCCCCTCTTACCTTATATTTATCAGATGTATATTTTGGATATGCTCCAAACAGACCCATTTCTGCCTCCTGATACAATGTAATCTTCCTGAAGGCAGGGACCATTACATTTTTTTGTCTTGGTTTTTCTAGCACCGTGCACAGTCCTTGACACACAGCAGGAACTGAATATTGATTGACTATAAACATACAAAGAAAGTTCTATTTGAAGGCCGGTAGGGGAAAGGCCATTACCCACTGAGAGAATCAGACATGGCTTCTTGGGGAAGATAGCATTTGAGCTGGGCTTGGAAGGATGGGTAGAAATTTACCAAGTAAAGAGGGGAAGGGAAGGCATCCCAGGCCCAGGGAACAGCTTAGACAAAGACACGGAAGCAGGAAAGTACAGGGGACACATTCACTTTGGATAGAGAATGGAATATCCAGGGGAACATACTGAACAATGTCAGATTATATCATATTTTAGGCAAAGGAGAATGAAAATTATTTGTTTAGACATTCATGAGTCAGTGTACGTTTCTGAGCAGGGGACTGAAAGATTTACCAATAAGGAAGGTTAGTCTGGATTACAGAGAGGAGAGAATGGAAAGATGTCATGAAGATGAATTCCTTAACTAACTCAGGCTTTTAAGCATTTTACACATTTACTTTTCTTGGGGTGGGGGGAGAGGAATGTCAAGATATGGAGTGGAGAAAAGACATCTTGGCTCTAATATTAATTCAGCAAATATTTTCCGAACACCTACTAGGTTTAAGGTCATGTGCTTGGCACAGGCTATGTTCAAATGTGGTCCTTGTTGTTGGGCAATTGAATTCATTAGGCTGTTCTGACTGGTCCTGTATAAGTTTATCAAGATCACCTTGGAGACAGGGTGCCCTAGAAAGACAAGCACTGGGTTTGGAGTCTGGAGACCTGTAATCAACTACTGGCTCTCATAGCTGCGTGACTTGGGGTCATGTTGCTTCTCTCTGAACCTCAGTTTCCTCATCTTTAGAATGGGGATTATAACACTTGCATGACCTAATTCACAGGGTTGTTTTCAGGAGTTTTTTTTTTAAAGGTAAATATGAGCCATGATTATTAATTGAATAACATGCTGTTTTACCTGTTTGTGACAGGGAGGCAGGAGACTACAAAGACAGAATACTGTCTAGACTGTCAGATGCAGCCACTCTATCAGGTGTTTTTGCTTAACTGTTTTATCCCAAGGGAGGGTTCGGTATGTATCAGGAGTAGTGATGTAAATATAAAAAAACATCAAAATACATTTAAAATATATATTAAAACAATTACAGTCTTACATCTTCAAAGCACTTATAAATTTCATCTAACCCTTCACAATGCCATTGAGTGGGGCTGGTGATTATTCCCATTTGGCAGATGTGAAAATGGAGACCTACAGCAGGATCTCTGTTCCCTCTGAGTGGCTACATCCAACAATCTAGACAATATTCAGTCTTCAGGGTCTCCTGCCTTTTTGATGTGAAGGGGTAAAATGATAATGCTATTCAATCAGTGAGGGGGATGGCTCATGATCAGTGAGATTCCTTTCATTGTCACTCTTGAGTCAGTGGCAGAGGAAGGATGAAGTCTACCACCTCCTACGAGAAGCCTTCCTTGATACCCCTTTTTAGTAAAAACACTGTCAGACCTCACATAGTAGTATTGTGCATGCAACTGATTAATAAATCATTGCATTTGTTTTCTAGTCATCTGAGTCTGTTGTTTTTCCTCTTCTACACTGAAAACTCCATGAGGGCAGGGATCATGTCTTATGAGTATTTTCTCTCTCCCAGAGGGCCCAGTAAAGGGGTCTGTGCACGGTAGACCAATATAAACATTTACCTCATTCACTCCTCAGCAAGTGCATTTTCTACTTCTCTGGCCTCTGGCATTAACTACTGATTAATAAGAACTCACATTTCTATACAATTAGCAAAGTACTTTACACCCATTATCTCATCTCATTTCATTTTCACAATCATCCTGGGAGAGTGTCTGCTATTATTACTGAGGGTGCAAAGTGATATGGTGGAGAAAGAATACCAAGCCCAGAGTCAGGAGAGACCCAGATTCAAATTCCAGCTCTGACTCAAGCTTCCTACCCACCAAATCCCTTAACCCTTTGAGCCTGTTTCCTCATCTGTAGTGGGAATAATTGTGCTTGTGAAAGTCAGGGTTGGGAGGAAAACACTGTGTAGATGGTGAGTCACTATACACATGAGTGATTGCCCCCATTTAAGGGATAAGAACTGGGCCCATGATTTCACTGGAATTGGGAACTTGGTGAATTAGCAAACTTCCTCTGCCTGTACAGGGTGCCTCTTTGATCTGCTGCTGCAGACAACTGGCCTCTTGTGAGGAAACTCCCTTAATCAACCCAATTAACCTAATTGACCCTACTAAAACCTATCAATAATCAAGCTGGTATGAGCCCCTCTTTCTTTGGTAACTCAGTATTCTCTTGGAGGGTATACCTCTCTATAATTGGCATAATTAGGGCAGGATAGTCTGCCCCCTTACAGTAGCCTTCACATTTGTGAAATTCCTTGTTCCCATAGTTATTTCCCATAGTTATTCACTGGTAGGAAGCTCGTATGTGAAGTTTCATGCTGGATGCCAAGACAGAAGTGAATTTGGGGCACCCATATTTATACCTCCATCTAAGTCATTTCTATGGACAATGGCTTTCCTTTTCTTCTACTTATAATTGCTTAGTACAGAGATAAAAAAATATTAATTTGGGGGAACAGCAGGGGAATGAAATCTTAAATGATCATCTAGGCCAAGGCAAAGGGGAATAACTTTTGCAGAGTACAAATTATTCATCAAGTAGAGACCAAATGGCATTTCTCATTTTTTGTTTGGTCACTTGACAGTCCAGAGCAAGGTTAAGCCTATACATGGGAAGATGTCTGGAGGGATATAAAGGACTTTGGGAAGCTCTCTTCTCTTCTCTAACAGAAGACAAATCTCATTTATATTGAGGTCTGAAATTCCATTATTAGAAATTTGAGTTAATCATTATTTGAAGTAATCATCACACTGTCCCTGTGGTTCTCTTTAAAAAGAAAACAACCACCCACTCCATCCGCATCAGCTAAGAGAGGGAGCATGACTGAGTTACAACTCAGTGTGTGTGAATTTGTAATAAGGTATTTCCTTCATAATCAGAGAGACATGGGATGGCACAAATATCCTTGCAATAGGAATTGAGAGATCAGGGAAAAGCCTGAAGAAACTGGGATATGGGTAAGCCAGGGACACCAAAGACAACTTCCAGCTTCCCAATATAGTCTTGCCCTTGAGGAAGAAAGGAAGGAAATGGGCAGCATTCATTAAGTACCAAGTATCTCCTAAGCATTTTAAAAATATGATCTCCTTTGATCCTCACAACCACCTCTGGGATGTAGGGACTATTATTATCCAAATCTTACAGTTGAGGAAACTGAGGCAAACAGGTTAAATGACTTATCTAGTATCACACAGCTATCAAGTGTCTGAGGATGGGTTTGAACTTGGGTCTTCCTGACTCCAGGTCCAGTGTTCTAATCTAGTGTGCCACCCAGCTGCCTCCCATTATAATACATCTATTCCAGGCCTCTACATTTGTGCTTGGTTTTGGTTCAGATCTGTAATTTCACAGCTGTGAGGAATGCCTCATGTGGAAACTTCTCTACTGATGGATATTAGCAGCTCTTCTATAATGTCTAGGTTTAGAAAGGGGATAAGTGATTTGCCCATGGTCACAGAGCTATTAAAATGATAGAGACAGGACTAGAAATCAGGATTGCCCAACTCTAAGGCCATCCTTCTTTCCCCTACACTACACACACTCTCTCTCTCTACCCTATTCTGCCAATGAAAAAGGTTTCATTTTTAAGCCACCAACACCAAATAGTGGTCTGGTACTTTGTTGGTCTCCTTGTGTGCTGAATTCTATAAGAGAAGGAGCTCATAGACCATGAATGAGGAGGCACCACTCCCCTTCCCCTGCCTTGATGCCAGCCCCTCCTTACTTATAAGGAGAACAATGATACTATCATGAACATAGCAGGTTGACCCCTTGACTCATGTCAGCTACTAAATACTATGTAGTACAAGGCTCATTCTTCCATTTATTTATTTATTTATTTGTTTGTTTGTTTGTTTATTTATTTGTGTATGTATGTATGTATTTATTTATTTACTTATTTATTTATTTATTTATTTATTTACTTACTTACTTATTTATTTATTTACTTACTTACTTATTTATTTATTTATTTATTTATTTATTTATTTATTTATTAATTATTTTATGAATTAGAACAGTGAGAGAACTAGTAACTTGAATGCTCATTTCCTTGTGAGTTTATCCAGGTCAAAGCCATATTTAGAATAATCCTTCCTTTTAAAAACTGTGTTGGTTTCTTTCTGTTTGGGAACCATCTAGACTCCAGCTGCATCCAAAGACAGGAGGGTGATAATATAATTCAGCACTGTCATTACTAAAAATGTTATCACACAGCTAGTTTCCCCAGAGGAAAAAATTTATTTGTACATACACATGCAGAGAGACACATTTGCAGAATCATACAAAATCACAGAGTCCCATCAGTCATTTAGATTAATCTGTGCTTGTCTAATCATCTGTTCTAAAACATACCTGACAAATGGTCATCCAGTCAGACCCTTTCCTACCTTACCAGTCTTCTTAAACTTTAGTCCCTTCAACACACTTTATAATTTAGCTATACTAGTCTATTTGCTGTTTCTTATACATGACACTTCATCTGCCATTTTCATTCCTTGGACCTAGCTATATACCACATCCCTAGCATATTTTTCCCCTTCTCACCCCTCCCTTAGTCAATGGCCTTCTTCAGGATTCAGGTTGGCTGCCACCTTCTGCAGGAAGCCTCTCCCTATTCCTCCAGCTGTTAGGGACTTTTATCTACTTTCTATGTATCACATAGTTACTGATTTGCATTTTGCCTGCCCATTAGAACCTAAGTTCAAGGGCTGTTTTTACCTTTATATCTTCAGCACTTAGGACAGTGCCTGGAGGAGTGAGCCCTAGCCTTTTTTTTTTCTTGATGGGGCTTAAGTTATAAAGACTCCATAGGTATTTGGGTAGGTGGGAAAGTGGCCCAGGAGGAGGTGTAGAGGGTCATCTCTTGGGCTCTGAGATGAGTCTTTTCATTGACTTTTACTGTATAAATAAAACTATTTCATATTTTTGAAGCCTTGTGAACCTGAATGCTTATAAGGGAAACTCATGGCTATTCCTGGGGGTATACCAGATGCTCAAGTTTCCATTGTAGCAAGGCCATTCATATTATGATGGAATCTCAGAGAAAATGATTACCTATAAGTGAATTCTTGAATTATCACAGAAGAGGCACTTAATAAATTCTTGTTGATTAACAATGAGTCACATGTCTATAGAACTTTGGGCTTTACAAGATGCTCAAATGAGTAACTGAATAAAGGAAAGAATGGTATGTAGCCTTTATTTTGATTTTGCCAGGCTCATCTTTACCCTCCCCTCCCTTCTTTTTCCTGGAGTGTTTGGGGTCTGAAAGAAGGAAATTTTGCAGCTGTCAGACTATGAAACAAGTTCATTTCAGCAAATCTGGCCATGTTCATTCACAAGGCGCCTCCAGTTTTGACAGTTAGTTCTTGGTTCTCAGCTTTTAGGTGTTAGACAGCTTTTAGGTGTTAGACTAATAATAGTCATCCCTCACATTCATATAATAATCCCTCATTAATTTACAGTTTACAAGGTACTTTCTCATTCATTATTTCCTTTGATCCTCAACAGTTGTTTGAGGGAGGAAAGGAAGGGATTATTTTGCCCATTTTACAAAGGAGAAAACTGAGTTTCCACACTTAACTTGGTCACAGAGCCAGGATCACTACGATGGATCTCTAACATAGAACCACAAATCATTAATTTCTTCAAGAAACCCAAATCAATGCATGAATTGTGTCTCTGATTTCTAGTTCTAGAACTCTGGGCTTCCAGCTCTGAGATCTCCACTGCTATGGGTGTCTTCAATTTCATTCTAATATTTGTTCATTTGAGGGCAATGACATTCCAAGTGGGTTCCTTCCTCCCGATGTAGTGATCCCTTAAGTATCTGAATCTTGTTGGTTTGTGAACCCCTTAACTTGTAAATAACTCATTAAAAAAGAAAACTCAACCACCCTCCAAGAAAACAGCATTCTATCAATTTGGCAATGGTCTAATAGGAAGTGACTGCAGCATAAAAAACACCTCCATGTTACAGGCAGGACACATGGGTCCCAGTCTCGGCTCTGCCATTAAATCTTTGTGTTATCTGGGGCAAATGACTTCCTATCTTTGACCATCAGCTTCCTCACATGTAAAATGAGAGAACTGAACTACATAATTTCCAAGGTCTATCTTAGTGCCCCCAGGGGCAGGCAAGCAGCCTAGCTGAAACGCCAAAGATTCCTGACAAAAAGACAGGAAGTGGCATGGGCCAGATGGGTAAAACCACCAATGCCACCTTGACCAACACTTTCCCTTAAACCCTGGTAAAGACAGGTGAAGACTGGAGCTCCAGAAATAATGAATGGTTTTCCCTAGACCACCTTTCCTACCTTTGGCCTGTGCCCTGTAGCCAAGGCTTCAGGGGAAGAAATGCAGGGAGAAGGGAACCACCATCCCAGCCACCACCAGTAACTTCCCTACTAACTGCTACCAATAGGTAGGCATGCCAACTTAGCTGAAGCATCCTGAGGGACAGATATGAGGTGGCATGTGCCAGATGAGACAATGCGGCAGCACCACCTTCCCTTGGATCCTAGTGGTCAGCTGAGAATATAGGGCCCCAAAGCCTTGGGAATGGCAGTACCTCCATGACCACTGGTTCTGCTTGCAGTCCCCCCCTCCCCCACCCGGCCACAATGGCCTTCAACCCTTGTTTGTTTTGTTTTGTTTTTTTGGTGAGTCAGTTGGGGTTAAGTGACTTGCCCAGGGTCACACAGCTAGTAAGTGTCAAGTGACTGAGACTGGATTTGAACTCAGGTCCTCTTGACTCCAGGGCTGGTGCTCTATCCACTGTACCACCTAGCTGCCCCTCAATGCTTGTTGAGATGTGAGCAGGTAACCACTTATGCAGGTTAACTTCCAGGGCTCTGGTGTTTATCTATCTGTTGGTAGCAAATGGTCAGTCACTCTGTCAATAAATACTTATTCAAGTGGCCTGGCACTGTGCTAAGTACTGGGAATAAGAAGAAAGGCAAACAACAGTCCCTTCTCTCAAGGAGCTTAAAGTCTAATGGAAGAGACAACATATAAATAGCAATTTAAGAACCAGATATAGGCAGGATACATTGGACATAGTTTTAGAGGGAAGGCGGTACCAGCCTCAAGGGGATCAGGAGAGGCTTCTTGTGGAAAGTGAAATTTTAGCTGGGTTGCACACACCATCGGCTTCTGAGGCAACCTGCCTTTGCTGCTCCCAGCTTGGGGGCAAGGGAGAGGAAGCCCCTTCCCCTATTTCTTGCTGCAAGGTACAAAGAGCAAGTTCTCAAGAGCTGCACTACTTCCATTGTGCTTTCACAGGACACTTCCTGAGCAGCTGCTCCTCAGTAAACCAATTGGAAGTTCCCTGTGCCCCATCACCTTGACTGGGGACTCTCCTGATTCATCCTCTGTAATATTCTTCCCCCAGTCAAGTACTTGCTTCTTTGAACAAGTCAGATGAGAGTGCTTTGGAGGACATTAGTCCATATCCCCAATTCTAGAAAAGTTTCCTGATGACTTGGGATGGATGGAGCAGGGATCATAGACTCTGTGCCCTCAGTAGCCACAACTACTGAAGAGCAGGAAAAGGAAGTTCTTACCACCAAAGTCCTTGGCACTCTCAAATGGTTCACCACAAGAAAGAGTTTTCTCAGTGGAAGTAACATGAAAGAAGATGCATTACCACAGTTCTCCAGGAGTAAGTACAAAACACTCTGGCATTCAAAGCCCTTCATGCCCCACCCCCTTCTTTCCTTTCTGGCCTTTTTACACCTTACCCCCAGCACATACTCTCTGATCCAGTGACACTGGCCTCCCGGCTGTTCCACAAGCAGGAGACTGTCTCGCTTTTCTGGGCATTGTCTCTGGCTGTCCTTCATATCTGGAACATTCTCCCTTCTCCTCTCTGACTACTGACCTCCCCGGCTTCCTTTAAATCCCAACTAAAATCTCATCTTCTACAGAAAGCCTTTCCTAACCTCTCTTGATTCCAGTGCCCTCCCTCTGTCAATTATTTCTTACTTATCCTGTTTATAGCTTGCTTTGAATATATTTGTTTGCATGTTCTCTCCCGTTAGATTGTAAACTCCTTGAGACCAGGGACTGTCTTTTGATTCTTTTGTTTTGTTTTTGGTATACCTGGTGCTTAGCAAAATGCCTGGCGCATAGTAGGTGCTTAATAAATGTTGACTGTTGATTGATTGCTTTGCTATGGGATCTTTCCCTCTGACTTCTTGGAGACCCCTCCTATGTGTGTTGATTCTCCCATTAGAATGTGGGCTTCTAAAAGCAGCAGCATCTTACTTTCTAATTTGTATCCCTGTTCATTAGCACAGTTCCTTGACGTAGTAAGTGCCTAATAAATGTTTTTTTTTTAATTTTCAGTTATATATTCTACCGTTTCCTTCTCTATAAAATGAGAGGGGGATTGGGCTAGATGAATTCTATCTCCTCCAGTTTCAAGTTTTATGATCTTTTGGGAACTCTTTACTATTTAAATAAAGTTCAAACCTCAAAAGTTCAAGTGCTACTTTCCCAGCATTTGAAGCCTTCTGCAAGCTAGTTGTGCCATTTTTTGCTAGTTTTATGGGGCAGGCACTAAGGGGGAGACGGGAGGCAGTGTGCACTAGGCAAGTCAAACTACCATCACCACTTTGACCACCATCTCCCCTTAGACCTTGATAGAGACAGCTGAGGACCCTGGACTCAACAGCCTTTGGATTGACAATGCTTGCAGATCAGTACCTTCATCCATCATCTCAGGAAGTACCTCCTGTATAGGTGCAGCCTGACATCTGCTCCTATAGGTGCTGAAGTTACTGAAGACCCAGAAAAATTTAATCCTTGCTATCAATATTTGTAGTACCATTAAAATGGTTTCACATTAAAAACCTATGTGACTTTTATCAGTGGAAATAATAATAATAATAGCTGACATTTATATAGTGCTTACTATGTTCCATGTCTCTGATAAGTGCTTTACAATTATTTCATTTGATTCTCTCAACAATCCTGCAAGGTAGGTGCTATTATTACCCCTATTTTACATATGAAGAAATTAAGGCAAACAGGAATTAAATGCTGAGGGTCACACAGCTAATAAGTGCCTTAGGCTGGATTTGAACTCAGGGCATACCTGAAATGACATTAAAGAAGAGCTATTCCCACCTACTTTGCTCCTGCACCCTAAGGACCACAGGACTTTTCCATCTGATTTGCATCTTAAACCTTCTCTATGTGTTGTCTCCCTCATTAAAATATGAGCTCAGGGCAGCTATGTGGCATAGTGCACCGGACCTGGAGT
Source organism: Dromiciops gliroides (assembly GCF_019393635.1). Lineage (NCBI taxonomy): Eukaryota > Metazoa > Chordata > Mammalia > Microbiotheria > Microbiotheriidae > Dromiciops > Dromiciops gliroides. The sequence goes on along the minus strand of NC_057862.1, from coordinate 296,031,698 downwards.
CAGGAGGACCTGAGTTCAAATCCGACCTCAGACACTTGACACTTACTAGCTGCGTGACTCTGGGCAAGTCACTTAACCCCAACTGCCTCACCAACCCCCCCCCCCAAACAAAACAAAACAAAAACAAAACATGAGCTCTTTGAGAGTAAGGACTGTCTTACTTTTCTATTAGTATCCTCAGCACTTAGCACAGTGCTTTGCACTTAGAAAGACTTTATTAAATTCTTCATTCACGCATGCATTCATGCATCCATCCATCCATATTACTCTCTTGCACACATTCTACTTTGTAGCCAAAACTCTTCCCTCCAAACATATCTTGCATGTTTCTGCCCCTACCTTTGCCTCATGCTCTGTTTCTTTCCAGCTGGAGACCTAGGCTCCCACTTTCCATCAGTGTTCAGCCACAGAAAGTCAGCACTTTATGTCTCGGAATACTAGCTAGACATACACTAGACTCCTTACTGCCAAGGAAGAAACTGGAGGAAATTTGGTGAGGAGCTTCTTCTTGTTTTCCATTTGCTTTTTGGATAATTATAAAAGTTATTTATTAACCCCACACTTGTGGAGCCGGCTAATCCTCCCCAAGGAACTCACTTTGAATGCACCAATCACTTTTTGGATAATGGGGTGATACTTATCCCCATGGAGCATGTAATGAAATCAAATGCACTCATTCATTCCCTCGTGCTCCCTCCCACAAGGTTCAGAAGAGAAGAGCCAGATCGGTCTCCTCCCCTCAAACAGATTACAATTCTACCATTAAAAACAACAGCCTGGAGACCTGGGGCTGCCTCTGATTCGCTGCATTCCTTTTGGGAGTTAAATTGATGTTTATTAAGGACTATTATAGGTAAGATTTGAAATTGTAGAAGACAGTCCATATTCAGAGCTTACAGTGCAGCAGGCTTCTCTGGGTCTCACTTTCCCCACCCATAAAAATAAGGGGGTTGGACTAGATGACCTCTAACATTCCTTCCAGCTCGGACATTCTATTTTATGTTTTCTTAGTCTAAGATCTTTTCCAGCTCTGGCATCCAATGTTGTATGATTCTAAGGACCCTTCCAGCTCTGACCTTCGATGTTCTATGATTCTACAGTCCTATCCCCACTCTAACATGATATATTCTACAATTCTAAGGTCTCGTTCAGTTTTGCTGGAATCCAATATTCTGGGTAACTAAAGATATAGTTTCTAAAGTAGTGGATTTCCACACTAGAGAAAATGTCCTCAGAGCTGTCCTGCTACCTCCATCGTGAGTTTATTTATGGCTCTTTCACTGCTCATGAGATCCTCATGGACAAGATGGTGAGATGTAGAGTTGATGATAGAGCAGTCTGGTGGATTTATGGCTGTTTGGACAAACATCCTGATTAATGGAAGGTTTTTTTTTTTTTTAACAGTGACTATGCACTGTGTTCTTGGCCCTGTTGTGTGTTCAGCATTTTAAATCACTGACTTAGATGAAAGGGACAAGCATGCTTATTAAATTTGTGAATAAGACAAAGATGGGAGAGATAAGTAGCTAACCCACTGAGCAACAAATCAAGGATCCAAAATTATTGCAAGAGCTATCTAATTTTTTTTTCCTGTTCAATGCCCCACAGGCTCATTCCATTCCCCATGAACCCTGTTGTATCTATTCTCCCCAAGTTCACAATCAACAGGCTAGAGAACCTGGCAATTTTACAAAAGACAAAAACAAAAACCAACACTGGATTCAGAATTACCTTTGGATTCCTTCCCATGATTTTCTCTCTTCTCAATGGAGCATTGCTCCATCAGTCATTTTTCCTTCCTTCTCTCTACACCATTTTAAAATTAACATACCCCATGCCCCAGTTTGATTTCTGGTCATTCTAAGAAGGCTCTGCACTCAGCCATTACTTAGTCAATAACTCAATTCAATTTCAGGAACATTTATCTTCTTTCAAGGCTTGGCTCCAGGCCCATATCATCCATAGAACTTTTTGCTGATCCTCTAAGGTGTGAGTATTCATTCCCCTTTAAGTCACCATCTAGCAAACTCATCTACATATGTGTTGGATCCCCTAGTAGAATGTAAACTCATTGAGGGCAGGGCCTTTTTTTTTTTTTTTGCTTGTGTCTTTGTATCCTCAGTCCCTCGGTTGCTTAAAGTAGGTACTAAATCAAGTTTGTGGAACTGAACATTCACCAAAAGCATGACAAGGTGCTTAGCACTAAGGATGTAAAGATGAAAAATAGCACAGTGTCTGTCCTCAAGCTGCTTACTCCCTCCTCATGGAGGGAGATGCCACGAGGCAGTAAGTATGATTTAAGGTAGATGTGATAGGGGCAAAGGAGAGATCCAGACAAGGTGCTCCAAGAAAATTCAGGTAAGGAGAGATTAGTAAAATGAGGAGGCTAGATCAAATGGGCCCTTTTAACTCTAAACCCTTTGATTTCATGACTTACTACCTAGGCAGTTGGGTGACATAGTGGATAGAGCACTAAGCTGGGAGTCAGGAGGACCTGAGTTCAAATCTGCCCTCAGACACTTAGTAGCTGTGTGACCCTGGGCAAGTCACTTAACTCTGTTTGCCTCCAAAACAAAAACCTAATATAATGGAAGAGACAACACTACCTCTTTCCCTAAGAGGCAGTGTACTTATCTGTAAAATGAGAGAGTTGGACTAAGATCCCTTCCTATGGGATTCGTATGGGATCTGTGATTCCATGATCTTATCATTTAATGCCTTAAGCAGATTTTGCTTAGAGAAAAGGTTATATGGCATAACATACAGGATGCTGGACTTGAAGTCAAGAAGACTGGGCTGAAGACTTTGCCTCTGATGTTATGTGGCTATGAGCACCTCCCTCACCTTTCTTTTTCTTTTTCTTTTCTTTTCTTTTTTTTTTTGTGTGTGGGGCAATGAGGGTTAAGTGACTTGCCCAGGGTCACACAGCTAGTGTTTAGTGTTTGAGGCTGGACTTGAACTCAGGTCCTCCTGAATCCAGGGCTGGTGCTTTATCTACTGTGCCACCTAGCTGCCCCCTCCCTTAACTTTCTAAGTTTGAATTTTGATCACCTGTAAAATGGGAATAATACATCTGGGGCTTATACTTGCAGGCTTGCTATGAAGCACAAAAGGTTATCATTATCATGTGTGTAAGATGCGTTGTGAAATTTAAAGTGCTATGTAAGGGCAAAGTCACTGACAGAAAGTGGTAGGACACCATAGTCTATTTGGGTGGGAACACTAGGTATGTGGCAGAGGGCTGCGCTAAAAACCTGACAATCTCCCATGGCCCTACTATGTGCGAAGTTTTGTGCAGGGAAATGTGGAAGCCAGATGTATGAGTGAGATACAATCTTTGCTCCCAAGGACTTCATAGTCTAACGAGGGAGAATAGGGCAGACATAAGGCAGACAGATGACATCAATGTAAGGCTGGACCACTAAGGGCCAAATCAGGTGTACATATAGTAGGTGAGTGCTGTAGGAAGTGAGATGAGGAAGTCCACCTTATGCAGGAAGGCTGCACAGCAGTCAGGGAAAGCCTTATGGAGAACTGATAGTTACTGGTCTTGAAAATGGGTAGAGTTTGTATGGAAGGAGAGGAGGGTAAGAGAGAGAATTCAAAAGGAAGTTGCTGGCTGGAGACAGGCCAAGACAAGCCCTGGGTGTCATTCAGGGCCATAGATGGAGAGTTGGGAGGGACCTTAGGCTCTACCCTCACTTCTCATCCCCATTTGACAGAAGAGGAAGCTAAGACCCAGAGGAGTGAATTTATTCAACCAAGATCACCCAGGTAGTAAAAGAAGAGCTGAGACTTGAAAGCATGTGCTCTGATTACAGATCTATCATTCTTTTTTTTGGGGGGGGGGAGGGGGAGGTAATTGGGCTTAAGTGACTTTCTTACAGTCACATAGCTAGTAAGTGTCTGAGGCAGGATTTGAACTCAGATCTTCCTGACTCCAGGGATAGTGCTCCATCCATTGCATCACCTAGCTGCCCCAAGATCCATCATTGTTGCCACTACATCTTCACACTCCCTCAATTTGGTCAAGCATGTATCCCCCATGGGGGCTATGTCTGGTTGAAGCTTATGCCTACTTTAACTGTCTGTGGCGTGGACTTGTGAATCAGATGTACTACTCATCCCAATAAATCTTCATTATAGTAGAAGGAGCTCATAAGCTCATATAGTAAATATTGTAGCCAATGAGATATAGGTGGGGCCCAGGCTATAGAAGGCCTTGAATGGAAAGTTAAGGAGTAAAATGAGGAGTTGCCATGGGTCTTGGATTCAGGAAATGACAAAATCATAACTGTGCTTTAGGAAGATTAATGACTGTGTTTGAAGGTAGATGGAGGGGAAGAAACTGGAGGCAAACAGATCAGCAGCAGGGTATTCCAGTAGTTAAGGAGAGAGGGTACAAAGGACCTGGGTGGCCCTGGGGACACAGAGGAAGGGATAGATGGATGTGTTGGTTGGCTAGACAGAAGGATTGAAAACAATCTTATTTTCCCAATTAACTGTACAGGCACTACCTCATCCTTTTTCATTACATAGGATTTGTACCTAATCTGCTTGGTCTGAGGACAGAGGGAAAAGAATTCTCCATCTTTTCCTAAGTCATCTATCTCTTTCAGATCTGTCCTCATCCTCTCTGCCCTGACTTCCAGGCAGAAGATGTTTCTTATCTGTTTCTAATGAGAGGAACTAACTGGCTTGGCTAACCTTGCCTCCAGCTGGGTTGGCAGCAGGATGCCAGCCTGAGTTGATAGGTCCTTTCATAGAGCTCCCCTCTCCATGGGCAGCTTCTTGGCTCATTAGCTAGGTTGTTCTGTAGAGCAAGCTTGCACTGACCTCATGCCTTGCACTCCCATATTGGGTGGCTCTGTGGAAATAGAGACAATGGCTTTGCATCTTCTACCAGGGCCAAAGGGATGAGGTCTGGTCTTGAAGAAGCCTGATTTCAATATCAGGGGCAGAATCTTTCCTGAGTTACCTGTATTCATCATTCATTCTTTCAACCAACATTTAGGATCATAAGATTTTAGGGTTGGAAGAGACCTCAGAGATTATAGGATTATATATAGACTATGAGCTGGAAGAGACCCTTGGAGCTCATCTAATCCAACCCTCTTATTTTACAGATGAGGGAAATGAGTTCTACAAAATGGAGCCTGTGACTTACCCAAGGTAGGATGTATCAAAGTTGGGATTTGAACCATGTTCCTCTGATTTCAATCCCAGTGCTGTGGTTTACTTCCCACTTGAAGCCCCTGAGTGGAACACATCCTGGGACTGACTCCACTCCCTGTAGGAACCATAAAAAGAGGCACTTTCCTCCTTCATTGTAAAACGACGGAGGCTAACTAGATGTCTTCTAAGGTCCCTTCTGGGCCTAGATCTATGATTCCATCATCTTTTAATTTAATATCTGAAGTAGGTTCTGCTTAGAGAATAGTATGGCATAGCAGTTGCATAAAAATCTTGCCTCTGACACTTTATAGCTATGTGCCCACGGGCAAATCACTTAGCCTTTCCAAGTCTTAATTTTTAGCACCTATAAAATGGGAATAGTAGCTCTAGTACTTATCTTGAAGGCTAGTTATGAAGCTCAAGTGTGATAATGTATGTAAAATGCTTCCTGAAATGCAAAGTACTATATAAGCAGCAGTTATTTTGGTTTCAAGATTTCATTCTCTATCTGAGCTGTTTGCTTAGTTTCTTGCCCCCTTTCCTTGCCTTGATACCCAACATTTGTGTATAGTTATCCCTTCCACATCACAGGGATTAGGAGAGTGGTGCCCCCTGTGATCTGGAAAATCCAAGTAAATATTTTTGGCCCTCCCTTTGTACCAGAGAAGTCTGAATTTTTTCTTTTTCTTTGATGGAGGTGTTTACAGTGTTAGGAGATAAAATATGTTGATATTATACAAAATGATACATATATTTTGTGTGTTTCTCAGTTTCTAAACTTCTTCTATGTCATCTGCTGGCTTTCACGTGCCATTTGCAGCTTTCACAAAACTCCCCCAAAATTTCCATTTAATTTCTTCTGCTTAACCTATAATACATTAAAACTGCAATGGGGAAAATTGAGAAGTGGAAGGGATAATTGTATTATTCATTCCTGTTTCTAGTTGACTGATGGCTTTGCCTAGATCTGTTGGTGCAGAACCCTCAACTCTCGGGGTCCCTGACTCCTGCTATTCCATGGGGATGCTTCTCTGGCTGCAGTCCCATTTAGGCTCTCAGGCTACCTCCTGGCTACATTGGGTACCACAAAGAAGAGATATGGGATAGAACCATGTCAGTGTCATTCCGTAAGGCTTCTTATATTCTGTGATGGAAGAAAGAATGTGGGATTTGTGTTTTGACTCTATGGACTTGTGTCCTCATTCAAAGCACAGGGAAGTGAATTCCTTTTTCTGAACCTCAGTTTTCTAACAGTAAAATAGGGTTAATCAGGGGGCAGCTAGGTAGCACAGTAGATAAAGCACTAGCCCTGGATTCAGGAGGACCTGAGTTCAAATCTGGCCTCAGACACTTGACACTTACTAGCTGTGTAGCCCTGGGCAAGTCACCTAAACCTCATTGCCCCGCAAAAAATAAGTAAATAAATAAATAAAAGAGGGTTCATTATATCTGTCTCAAAGGGTTCTTGTAAGGAAATCACTTTGTAAACTTAAAATGAAATAAAAATATGTTATTATAGTCAACTAGCCATACCGAAAAGTCAACAATATTTTTCTAAGAATGAAGAGAGGAAATAGTTCAAAAACATTTCGTAGGCAGTTCCTGAAGGCTGCTATCTAGTCAACAATTCAGTGTCATTGGGTGGGGCTAAAGAGGGAACAAAACCCCAAAGTAGTTATTGAAATATTTCCCTTTAGGCCTCAAAGGGAGAAGAGCAATCAATGGTTTTCAAGCATTCTTCAATCTGTGACACATAGGAACTTGATAAGAGGAAGACAACAAAGGGCATCAACATAGGCAATGGTATATGTTATAGACAAGGGGAATTAAAAATGAGTCTGGCCTGTGCAGGGGACAGAGGAGACTGGCTCTGGATAGAGTGGAGGGTCAAGCTTGATGGGTTTGCCTACTAAGAAATGAGACCTCTTCACTTCCTAGCTTCATTGATTGAGGGCTGCAAGGGGGGGGGGTTCTCTCTTTCTACAAATAAGGAAATTGAGGCCAGGGAGATTAATGTATCTGGCTGAAGTCACAGGACTGAGGCCACAGAACCAGGACTCTTGTGCCTTCTGTCCCACCATGCTTCTTGTCCAGGTTCCTCAGCTCCTAAGGGTTGTAAAACCCCATCTATCTTTGCAGCCCTCTCTCTGGCCTCCGCTTTACCTTCCAAATATTTGAGTCAGTTGTCACCAGCACTGTTAAATCCCAGACTCCGTCTCCATCTTCCTTTAAACACCCTCCTCCTACTGACTGCTAAGGAGCCTCAGGTGGAAAAAGCACTCCATGAAAACCTTCAGTGTCATTTTGCCTAGACCACAATAACATCCTCTAGGCTCATGTAGGCTCAGGAAGACTTATAGGACCTGAGGCAAAGTGAAGTAAACAGAACAAGGAAAACGACATACACGCTGGCCACAATGTAAATGCAAAGAACAACAATAGCCAAACAATTGAAACTGAACGGGGTGAGAGCATGATGACCAAAGTTAGCCCCAAAGAAGAGTTAGAATAAGGAGACACCTCTCTTCTTTGCAGAAGGCTGGGACGGTGAGTGTAGGACATCAGACTTGGTTTATGTGTTGGTTAGTTTTTCTCTCTTTTTTATTTTTTGCTATAAGGGATGGATCTCCAGAGAGGGAATATATAAGGAAAAATATATATGATACAAAGACAAAAGAAATGAACAGTTTTTAAAATTTAAATTAAAAAAAATCTGTGTTTTGGAACAATTGTTCCTAAGGTTGTTTAACTTCTGATTTAAACATACTCTAGTCATTCATTTATGCATTCATTCAGCACACTGCGAATTCTCCATGTGACCACCTAAATATGACTTAATTCCCTTGACTTTTGTTTCCTGTTTTGTAAAATGAGGAGGATGAGTTCTCAAAGGTACTTTCCGTCTCTGAAGTTTTGTGTCCTAAGATTCTAAGATCCCTTGAAGCTCTAGCATTCTTAATTTCATTCAAATGTCGCATCTAGCTCCAACATTCTGTGTTCTATGATTCTAAGGCCCTGGGTAGCTCTAATGCTTTTATCTTCTATGACTTAAAGGCCTTCTGCAGCTCTAATATTCTATGTTCTATAATTTTTTTCTTTTTCCCTTTTAAATAATATTTATTTTTTCTAATTACATGTAAAGAGAATTTTAACAATTCATTTTTTATAAAATTTTGTGTTCCAAATTTTTCCCCTCTCTCCTTCCCCTCCCACCTCCCTAAGATGGTAAGCAATTTGATATAAGCAATTATATATGTACAATCACATAAATATATAATATAATTTTAAGGTATTCTTGCAGCTCAGGCATTCTATATTCTATGATTCTAAAGTCACTCTCAGCTCTAACATTCTTTGGTTTTGTCACTCAGAGGGTGACAGTTATGGCTGATTAAAAAGAAGGACTTCTAACAGAACTGTCCAGGCATGAAAAGAGATGCTACTATAGGTAATGAGCCTGCTGTCACTGTAGGAATTCAGCTATCAGCAGAGGCTCTCAAAGGCCAGGCTAAGAAATCTTCATTGGTGATCAAAGGTACAGAGAGCTGCCATGAGTTGCTTCCTGTTCCTAGATGAATTTTGAATGGTATAGCCACAAAGACACCACCTGAAGTGATTTCTAGATTTCTAAATACCAAGTTCTATTTGGTCTACTCTGACATTGCCTTGGGGAAAAAAAAGGAGACTATTTCCCCTCCTAGAGTCTTTCTTGGCCAGGTTTACAAAGGACTCAGAGAGCTGTCTAATAAGGCATAAGAGGGCAGTGCTGTCCAGTCATGTAGAAGGGTGAACAATGGCAACTCCTCTGAGGTAGGATGGGCCACCTTCCTATTCATCCTTACCCGGCCATCTAAAGCCCACAATCATAAGATCATCCAGGTAGGGCCTGGCTGAGAACTTACCATTCGATATAACTTGTCTTCCAGCTCCTGGTTAATCCTCTGTAAGGCTAAGTAGTTGTTTTGTATTCTGAAAGGAGAGAATAAATATGATGTCATTGGGATAACTGGCCCCTCACAAGGGTCTGAGGATGGGGAAGGAGGCAAGTTAAAGATCACTGCTGCAGTTTCAGACTTCAAAGTCCTGCAGACCCATGTTATGACTCATAATGTTCTCTTTCAGGAAGGCTTCCAAGATCATGCCCATGTCACCCTGCTCACCTTTGTACCTAAAAGGCTTTTGATCACTCATTCAAAAAATTCTCCATTTCCCCAAACACAAAGTGTTTGGCATGGCTCAAGGCACCAGGAGAGGGAGGGGAAATCCAGAATTATACAGCACCTTTTGTGCCATCCATCTGTACTAGGTGTTCATGCACCCCAAGAATGTAGCTGACCCTTTTTTTTAATTTAAAAAAATTTTTAAATTTATTATTTTTTTTTCTGCAGCTGACCCTTTCCCACTGTGAATTCATGTGCCACTTGTGTATGTCATAGTTTAATGGCAAGAGAGATGAACCTTGGAGTTGAGATATGGGTTGGAATCTGGGCTCCAACCCTAACTAGTTGTGTGATATGGGCCAAGTCATGCTATCTCTCTGAAGCTTTCTTGAATTTCTGGTAAATAGGGAAAATTAGGCTTGTACTATGTACCTCAGAGGGTTGTCACCAGAAATATACCTCATAAACTCAGATACAGGTAAATGGAAGAGTGGAGAGAGCACTGGACTTTGAGTCAAGAAGACATGAGTTCAGATCTGGCCTCAGACACTTACTAGATGTGTGACCCTGGGAAAATCATTTAAACTCAGTCTGCCTCAGTTTCTTCATCTATAAAATGGGGATAATAATAGCACCTACCTCATAGGGTTGTTGTGAGGATCAAATCTAAAGTGCTTAGCACAGTGTTTGGCACATAGTAGGAACTTAATAAATATTTATTTCCTTCCGCCTTGAAAGTGCCATGGGAGTGGGAACTATAATCATTGTTGCTGTTCTTATTATACAAGAGTTCACATGGGCAGCCCTCTTGCCTTGCATGGAATGTACTCTTTCATGTGAATTTCTCAGAATCCTCAGCTTTGTTCAAGGTCCAGCTCAGGTGTCATCTCCTATATAAAGCCTCTCCCAGTTACCCCAGTTCTCAGTGTTCTCTCCCTTCTCTTACCTAGAGTTTCCTTATTTGTGTACGTCATATGCTCCAACTAAGCCCCAGTAGGACATAATCTCCCTGAGAGCAGGAACTGGTTCGGTGCTTTGCTTTATAGCCCCAGTGTTCAGGCTAGTTGAATGGAATGACATTTTCTGAATTCCTACAGTGACAGCAGGCTCATTACCTACAGTGGCATCTCTTTTCATGCCTGGACAGTTCTGTTAGAAGTCCTTCCTTTTAATCAGCCATAACTGATCTCCTTGTAACACCTCCCCAGTGGTCCTATCTCTGCCTTCTGCTTCTGCCTGCTGATGCTGTTAACTCAACTACAGAAAAACAGCTGAAAGTTAAGAAGGTAGGAAGAAAGGCTCTGAATATTCCTGATCACTGTTACAAAGCCTATAAACTGAAGCTTGTGAACTTCACTCATAGAAGCTCCTTTGCTGTCACTCAGAGCCTATTGATTCCTTTTTCACACATATTTTTAACAAGCTTGGTTACCTAGTTTCCCAGCTCATGGAAATTTAGAAGTAGAAAATCATAAGGAGGAAGGGGACTGCTAGAAGTAGTTACATTGAGAGTAGCTGGTCACTTCTCAGATGCGCCTTGCTCTTCTCAATTCTTTCCCTTTGATGTATAACAGTGATTGACTAAGCAAATGAGACCATCTTCTGCCTCATTTCTTACCTTGCCTTAAATCACTGAATAGGTGTTGCCTCAAACAAACTGAGACCTGGGAAAGACCTTAGCTTAAAAAGGCCAAGGTCTCCCACTGCATCTGGGACCTGAGTTCAAATCTCACCTCAGATACTTACTAGCTGTGTGACCCTAAGCAAGTCACTTGACCCTAATTGCCTTAAACATCCAGGGCCATCTCCAATCATCATGATATATATCTTACAACTGGACCCAGATGGCTCTGGAAGAGAATGAGGTAGGTGACCTTGCACAGCCCTGCCTCATTTAAATCCAATTCAGTGCAAGTCATGACATCACCCCCGTGTCAGGGTCCTCTTCAAGGATGAAGGACAAACAACAACTTTGGATTCAACACTAAACAAGGTTAAATTGCACATGTTTTATTTAAGATAGTAGGGAAATGTGTGACCTATTTCACAGATATTGTTATCTACATCAGTAACATTTTAAAATTTTGCTGTCTAAAGGTTTAAATCAGGACTTTTTAACCTGAGGTTCACAAACTTATTTTTAAAAATATGCTGATAACTATACTTCAATATAATTGCCTTCCTTTGTAATTCTATGTATTTTATCTTAAGAATTTAAAAACATTATTCTGAGGAGTCCTTAAGCTTCACCAGACTGCCAAAAGTATCCACAATACAAAAAAAAAAAAGTTAAAATCCCCCTATTTAAATTCTCACATTGGAAATGCCATTCTTTGAGGGTTCTTGGTTATAGGTGTGTGGAAAAGGGGACAGGGGCTCACTGTACTGTACCTAGCACACCTGGCAGGATGCATCAAATCAAGTTTGCCAATTTTCTTAGTACCCAGGTTTTTTCCCTTTCCTCAGAGACACAAATGACAACACTTTTTGAAAAGCATCATCTCAGAAGAGTTTGTTTTTGTTTCCTGGTCAAATTCAGAACACCTGAACTCACTGATGAAAACATGTCTCCCTCCAAGTAGCATGTATGTAGAACTGTAATCCCTCCTAACCAATTACCAGTGATGACAATTCCTATTTCCAAGGGGAATTAAGGGTCAAGTGCTTTTCTCACCCATAGTCCTGGGAGCTAAGTGACAATTATTTCATGATTCCCCTACTGTGGGGATGCCCTTCACCAGTCCAAGTCACAACTCCTTTCTGAGAGTTGAGGTGGCCAAAAAATTCATTATCATTTGGCCAAATGGGTGGTGAGAATCAACGGACTCAGCTAGGTTGGTGCTAGGACAAGAGACAGCAGTCAGTCAGTATGCATTTGGTAAATACCTACTACTATGTGCCAGACAGTGTGCTAAGCACTGGGGATTAAAAAAAGAAAAAGACAAGAAACTGTCCCTGCTCTCAAAGAGCTCATAATCTAATTGGGGAGATAGCATGCAAATCACTATGTACAAACAAGATCTAGACAGGATAAATTGGAGATAACCAATAGAAGAAAGGCACTAGCATTAAGGGGAATCAGGAAAGGTTTCATGATTTTAGCTGGGACTTGAAGGGAGCCAGAAAAGCCTGAAGGAAGAGATGAAGAGAGATCTTGCTCCAAGCATGGGGAATGGAGAGTAAAAAAAGACAGGAGTGTGGAGTTAGAGTGTGCTGTGTGAAGAGCAGCGAGGGGCTCAGTGTCGCTGGAATGCAGGGTATTGGGGATGAGCAGAGTAAGGTGTAAGAAGACTTTGTCACACAGAGGATTTTATATTTGATCCTGGAGGTGATATTTAAAGCTGAGGTTTGTTGGGCTATTTTTTTAATTTCTGTTTTTTAACGGTATTTTATTTTTTCCAATTACATGTAGAGACAATTTTTAACATTCATTTTTTAATAAGATTTTGAGTTCCAATTTTTTCCCCCTCCTTCTCTTCCCTCCCTCTTCCCTAAGACAGGAAGCAATTTGATATGGGTTGTATATGTGCAGTCATGTAAAACATATTTCCATATTAGTTGTATTGTGAAAGAAGAAACAGAATGAAAGGAAAAAGCTATGAAAAAAAATAAAGAAGGTGAAAATAGTATGCTTTGATCTGCATTCAGGGTCCATTAATTCTTTCTCTGGATGTGGATTTGCTGGGCTATTTGGCTTCAGATCAAAAACACTTCAGAAGTTTATAAAAACAAAACTCTGGTCAAACACAATGGTAAATATTAGCAACATGCTACCAATATTAAAGGATACCTCCCTTTATTCTGCTAAAAATGATTAACAAATTTTTTGGTGGGGGGGAGCTTCTTTGGACGTTTGTTGGTCATTATGAGTCAAAACAAATGACCAATAAGTAAACAAAAAGTTTATGCAACCAGAGACTGCACAGTCCACTTAGGGTCTAAAACCCAACTGAATGAGTCATAGAGTAGGGTTATAGAGTGGCTTCTGCAAACAAGAGCTGATAGTTTTTATAGACTAAAAGTTTAGTATCAATTCCTATTAACTGTATTAGCATTATTTAGTATTAACAATACTAATCACTAGTGTGATGTAGCAGCTAAAAACCCATCTCAACCGCAAGCTGCATTAATAGACTTGCAGTCCAAGGCCTAGAATGAAGCAGGCAGTTGGTTCCACTGTCCTCTGTGCTAGTTAGACTACCTCTGTGGTACTATTTTCAGTTCTTGGTACCCCCATTTTAGGAAAGTCAGCGACAACTCAGAGAACACCCAGGGGGAACCATGTCATCATAAGAATCAGTTTTGGAACAGTGGTTATTTTAACCTTATGAACAGAAGACTATAGGAGTGGAGAGAGGAGGGTAAGGGACATGGTGGGGATCATGACTGCTATCTTTAAATATCTAAAGGGGTATTGTTCTTCTTGGTCAAACAGAGCAGGAATACCAACAATGGGGTAGCAGTTGCAGAGAGGCCAATTTTAGCTTGGTATAAAGAAAAAAAACACTTCCCAACAATTAGAGCTATCCAAAAATGGAATGGACTGCTTTGGTATGTAATGTTTCCCATCACTGGAGGCCTTCAAACAGAGGCTGCATGACCACACTTTACAGGGACACTGTAAAGGAGATTCGGGCTTCAGGAAGCTGTTGTGACAGATTACAGAACCTCAGCATCTCAGAGGTAGAAGGAAGAAGCTGTCTGGTTCAACTTGTAGGGTAATTGCACCCCTCCCCAAATATCAGTGAGATGTGGTGGGAGATAACCACCTCCCCCAGGCAGTGCATTCCATTGTCTGGGCCAGCTTTAATTCATCAGGTTTATCCTGAGCCTAAATCAATTCTTTGCAGCTTCCAAACACTGCTTCTTGTTTTGCTCTCTGGGGCCAAACTGAGCAAATCTAACCCTTCTTACCTGCTCCAATGCTCAAAGACAAGTTACCAGGCCTCCTCAAGAAACAACATATCCATTTCCTTCATCTGGTCCTGGTTTCCCTATTAGCTTGGCCACCCACCCTGAGGCACACTGCAGACTGCCAACCTCCTTCCTTAGTGTGGTACCCAGTTCTGAACATAATTCTACCGATGAGGTCTGATCAAGGCAGAATACAGTGGGATGTTCTGGACACCATACCTAAAAAATACTCCTAGCTTTTTTAGGCCGCCATATTATAGTGTTAACTCCTATTGTTAAGTGATATTTATCTTGTGTTTTCTGTCTCCCCTCCACCTACCCCTCAATGTAAACTCAGTTTATGATTTCCATTTTGGTCTTACTATTCCTATAGCCTGACACAGCACGTGGCATGTAGCAATGTGACACAGTGGAAAGGTTAGGTGCCAGGTTAGGATTTGGTGGACCTGGGGTTCAAATCCTGACTCAACTCCTTACTACCTGTGTGATTTTGGGCAAGTCACTTAACCTCTATGGGCCTTCTCTGTAAAATGAGCTGGCTGGATTAGATTGCTTTTAAGATGCCTTGTCACATCAAATGGGATATCTGTAAAGCACTTAGCACAGTGCCTAGAACATAATAGGTACTAAATAAATGCTGTCCCTTTCCCCTTCTGGCTCTAAATTTATGATTCTATGAGTTTGATTCCATTAAAATCTCTAGTTTTAAAAATTAAAAATGGTGTTTTGAGTCACTTTTTCTTCTTTTTTTTTTTTTTTTTGCAGGGCAATGGAGGTTAAGTGACTTGCCCAGGGTCAGACAGCTGGTAAGTGTCTGAGGCCGGATTTGAACTCAGGTACTCCTGAATCCAGGGCTGGTGCTTTATCCACTGCGCCACCTAGCCGCCCCCTTGAGTCACTTTTAGCACCTTGTAGTTAGGAAGTGATTTTGGGGAACCACCTCTATAGTTCCTTCCACCCCTGGGATTCTATGGTACATGTGCTTCTGAGTCTCTAGCCCTGCTCACTACAAGGTGGAATTTGGTACAATGTGGGTCTATCAGGAACGATGTCAAAGGCTGGTCAGTGACTGAAGTCATGGAAGGCCTTTGTTTAAGGCGGTGGTCATGTGGCCTGGAGCTCAAGGACTGTGTCACAACAGGAGTCCAGTGGAGTTGTGCTATGGTCACTGAGCCAAAGCGGACAGTCAAAACCCAATGTATCTGGACATTTCTAACATGAGCAGCAGATGCCAAGCAGGAGAAGGAGCAGTGAGCTGAGAGTGGTGACCTGGGTTTAGATCCAAGGTCCTGTGTTAGTGTGGTTGATTCAGTTCAAGATACATTTGCTAAGTATCTACTAAACATATTTAAGGGCTCTGCAGTGGGCCCTAGAGACTTCAAGAGAAAAATAAAACATTGTCTGACTTTAAGGAATATATCCTTATGAGTAAACAATTCTGTTGCCTATCAGACATGTGGCCTTGGGTAAGTCATTTCACTTCCTCAGAAGTAAACTGGGGATATTTATACTTGTTCTACCTATTTTTTTTAAATAAAGGAGCTCTATATAAATGCAAAGTATTATTATTGTGACCCAGTGTGTGTTAAGTAACAAAAGAGCATTTATTAAGAACTATGTGGCAGGCACTAGAGACACAAATACAAACAAGCAAGGCAAGTCCCTGCCCTCAAAGAGCTTATATTTTAATAGGGGAAGATAACACAGGGAAGGGGGTGGGAGAGAAGAGCATACTGTCATGGTGTCAGGCATGGTGCCAAGGTGGGAAGATGGCTGAGAAGAAGCATGGAAATATCTATCTTTGCATGATGGAGGGGGAACTAGCCTATTTGAAGCAGTGGAGCCCGGTGATGGAATCCAAGGTGGTGGTGGTACAGGAAGATAAGGATGATGGCCTGAGTGTAGGCAGCACAATGAGGAGTGGTTTGGGAAGAAATGATACTGAAACCTGGATTCGTTACTTACTAGCTAAATGATTGCACATAAATCACTTCCATTTCCTCATCTATAAAAGGAGGAAAACTATATTTGCTCTACCCATCTCACAGGATCACTATAAGGAACAAATGAAATGATATGCATAAAGCACTGTGTCAGCAAGGCAGCCAGTTATAAGCATTTATTAGGCACTTTCTGTAAACCTTAAAGCACTGTCACAGAGCCTCAGAATCAAAGAGTTGGAAGGGACCACAGTCATTATATGGTCCAACCCATCCGTACTCAAACAAAAGTCCCCTTTCCAACAGAATTAACAAAAGGTCACTCAGCCTCTAGGGTCCTGAAAGCAAGTCAACCTCTCCTTTTGGATGACTAAAATTGTTAGGATGTTTTTTGTTATGTGAATTCTAAATTTGGCTCACTATGACTTGTACATACTTTCTTGCTTTTGCATCCAGGATCAAATGGAATGTTCAAATACTTGAAGTGAGCTGTCATGTCTCTCATACTAAGTCTTTTCTTCTCCAGGTGAGATATCCAGTTTCTTCCAATGAGTCGTCCATGGCATGATCTCAAATGTCTTCCCTATTCTAGATCCTGACCTGAAAACACTCTTACTTATCGATGTCTTTCCTAAAATGATGTGCAGAACTGTACACAATACTCCAGTTGTAGCCTGACCCAGGGCAGAGTGGGGGGAGAGGGGGATGATGATCACTTTCCTAGTTCTGGACACTGTACCTTCCTTAATGCAGCTTAAGACTAAATGACCTTTGTTGACTGCCATATTAACACACTCCTGATTCATATTGAGCTTACCATCTACTAAAACTCTTTAGATCTTCTCTCTCTCTCTCTCTCCCTCTACTCTCTTTTTCTTAAATGAACTGTGGTACAATCACATCTCCCTCCATCTGGTACTTGTGATGTTAAAACCTAGGCATAAGATATGACTTCTATCCCTATTAAATTTCTTCTTATCAAGATTGGTTGTTCAGATGTTCCAGGATATCAGTATTCTCTGGCCTTTGTAAACTGTAAATGACTTTGTAAACCAAGGTCCTTTGTCATTTACAAAGGGCTTTACAATTCACAAAGGATTGTAAAGTTGACAAATCCCTATAAAATTCATAAATTCTTTTGTGTAATTAATAAAGCTGAGTCTAACCCTGCCTGGGGCCATGGCAGTTGGTAGTCTCTTAGCCTGGCTCCTTTCCTAGCTGATTCATCCCCTTCTTCTGATCAGTGTTCATGATTTCCCACTGGAGCTAATGGGGTAAGACTGTGGCTTCCTCTTAACCTGGTTTAACTATGCTGATACAGCCAAGATAACATATACCAAGTGCTTTGCAAACTGTAATGTGCTATAAAAATGTCAGTTATTATTGGAATTATGATTTCCTCAAGGACTATAGCCTAGGCAGACCTAGGATGTCTAACTTTTACCTGGCAAGTTATGAGGCAATCCTGTCCCATTCATTAAATATGGCAGCTCCAGGATTTCTATGGGGATACAGTAAGAGTAGTAGCTGGCTAACAGGCTTCTAGATTGGTAAAGCTTCAATAAAATTTCCAGAATCATGGAAATCTCCAGTGTGCAGAAACCTACCTACCAAGTCAGCCTGTTTTACTTTTGGATGACTCTAATTGTTAGGAGGGTTTTAGTTTTTTTTACATTATCCCAGGGGGCAGCTAGGTGGTGCAGTGTATAAAGCACTGGCCCTGGATTCAGGAGGACCTGAGTTCAAATCTGCCCTCAGACGATTGACACTAGCTGTGAGACCCAGGGCAAGTCACTTAACTCTCATTGTCCTGCCCCCCCCCAAATTATCCCAGAAGGGAATTTCAAAGATCTTTTGCCTTCCCCTTTTGCTAACCCTCTGTAAGCATAGGAAGAAACTGGGATCTCAGGAGTGGAAATAACTTAAGTATTTTCAGTGTCACATAATCAATGTGCAGTACCTGAGTTGGGACCTACAGAGTATCATGGATTGAGAAATGGAGTCATGTGTTCTAACCCCTGATAGAAATGATTATTTCCTTTTTACATCAATAACCAATTAATATGGGGGTGGGGAAGGAATCCAGTTTTTTTTCCCCTTTCACTTTCCTCATTCAAAGTCCAGCTTCTCAAAGGCATTTATTTCTGAGCCTGCTCAAAGAATTCACCCCACCCAGAACATCTTATCTAGGTGGAATTCTTACCCCACCATTGTTCATTGACTGGGTGGGGAGGATGGATCCTTTCTTATAGCGGTAGGAATGGTCTGGCTTGAGATGAGCCTCTCTTTGTCCACGTGACATGAGTGACATGATCAGAGTTGAACTCAGCCCCTCATCAGAAATGATTTCTATCCGTTGGGAACAAGCATTGAGTGGCCTCTCTGATTTGTCTTTGAGAGAAAGCCAAATGGCCATCATTTTATTAATTATCTGCTAGCCATAATTAATAAAATTGAATATTAATTACCCAGAAATTATGTGTCTCGGACTTTTCATTTGTCACACCCCTTATTTGGCAGATGTAGAAACAAGAGTCTCAAAGAGGTTAAAGACCTTGACCAAGGTCACACAGGGCTGGAATCTGAATCTAGATCCTCACTATTTCTAAACCCAGCATGAATTCCTCTTACTCTGCCCTGCCTCCAGGTGTCTGAACATCCAGGACAGAGGACCTGCCACTATTTCCCATTGAGCCCTGGATGTCTAAGAAGGAGGAAGCCTCCTTCTTTTTGCTCTGTAAGCATTTTCCTGGGTGATAGGAGCTACATTTGAAAAAAAGACCTGCTGTAGGGTCTTGGCCCTTACTCAGCTTATGGCTCTACATTTCTGAAAAGCAGAGCTCAAGTCTTTGGTATATGACAACTTGGAATTGGTCTCTCAGTTTCTGCTGTTCTCTTGGAATAAGGATCGGCAGTGCATGTCAAGTGGGAAAAGTAGAGCGAATCATCCATGAAATACACACTGTCATAGAGAAGTGGGCGTATGATGATAATAACCACTCCTCTCATTTTGTTAATGCTATAAAGGTTTACAAAGCCCTTTTCTCACAACAAGCCTGTGAAGCAGAGTGGAAGTATTATTATGCCCATTCTAAATACCCTCACCCGCACAATGACCCAGCTGAAATGCCACCTGCTTACATAGCCTCTCCTCCCAGTCTGAAAGGATGATAATGATAGCTGACATTTATATCCTGCTTGAAGGTTTGCAAAAAGCACATTATATTTATTCAGGATCTAATCTTAGCCTCACAACAGCCCTGCAAAGTATGGGTATTATTATTTCCATTTTACAGATAAGAAAACTGAGGTCTGTATGGGGAAAGTGATTTACCTGTAGTCATATGGCCACTAAGTGCCAGAGATGGGATTCAAACCCACATCACTTCCAAATCGTGGTCCCACATTCTTTCTACTACACCCAGTTGACTAATCTGAAAGATGATGTTTCTTTCCTCAGACTTCACATAACTGGTTTTTGTTCTCTTCTTACTGGAGACTCTTCTATATTATAGTTATCCACATATTGAGCCCCTTATTAAAGAATAAGTCCCCTAAATAGACTGTCATCTTTTTATCCCTTCTAGAACCCTGCAGAGTACTTTGTATGCATAAGTCACATAATAAATGTTTGTTGATTTCAATAAATCCTCAGGTAACTGGACTGCTTGGGTAATGGAAAGTTTTAGCAGTTAGGTGACTTTCACCCATCTGAGCCTCATGATGGTCCTGTGAAGATGGCAGGGCAGTGCTTACTCTCTCCACCTTATAACTGGGGAAAATGGAGGCCCAAAGAAGTGACTTTTACAAAGGCATAAGGCCAATAAGTGGTAGAGATGAGTCTTAAAGTCAGGTCTCTCAACTCCCAGGCCAGTGGTTTTTCATCCCAAACTGCAGTAGCTACAGAGGGAGTAGGGCATGTATTCCATTGCCATAGATGGATGCTGTGAAGTCCAAGGAGAAAGGTCTTTTTTGATAGAGGGTTTCAGAAAAGGTTTCTTGGAAGAGGGGGCACACTGAGATTTTACAAAAGCATTTGATAAACTATCCCATAACATTCTTATGAATAAGATGAATGCATTCAAATTAACCAGACTCAAAAGAGTTGCTGTGAATGGTTCAAAGTCAACTTGGCAGGTCTCTATTGTCCCATGGACCTATGCTTGGCACTTTGATGCTGAAGATTTTTTCTTTTTTTTTTTTTTTATGCTGAAGATTTTTTAATCAGTAACTTGGATAAAGACATAGATGAAATGCTTATAAAAATCTATAAATGAATATTGAAAGGAAGGATAGATAACACAATGGACGTAGTTGTTCTTATGTCGAGCTGAATCAAATTAGGTGAAATTCAATAGGGTTAACTTACATTTGAGTTAGAAAAACCACCTTAAAAATATGGGATGGGAGAAGTCTGGCTAGACAGCAGCTTATCTGAAAAAGAACTGGTGGTCTTAGGTGTCTATTGTGGTAAAATATGAAAGTTTTTAACAGTCGGTTAGGATAACTGAAAGACGCCAGTTTTTCAAGGACCACTCTTTTGGGGAGGAGATGAACAGTCCGCCTGCTGCGCATGTCAGACTGCCTGCCGGGTACAGTCCGCCTGCTGCGCAGGTCAGACTGCCTGCCGGGTTTTTTTTTGACTTCCGGGGTGGAGAGAACGAGAGTAGGCCTTTTGCCTGCTTGGCGGGACTCCTGACGGCGCGGCACAGACTCTCTCTCTCCAAAGGTGGCCTTTTCGGTTTGGTGAGTTTTTATAAGGAATATAGACTAAGCTTAGACTTAAGACGATTTGTATTGTGTTTCTACTTTCCTATCCTTCTAATCAACATCACCTTGTGACTATCATAACTATAAATAAAAAGGTCTATCTAGAAAACCAAAAGCTTCTTCCATTTACTAGTTTGGGAGATAAATTAAGGGAAAGGTTAAGTAGGGGAGATTTATGATCTAATATCCAATTTTAAATCTCACACTATAAATTCAACAGGGGTTCCCAGTGGAATGCAGCAGCCCAAAAGGCTCTTTCTGTCTTGGTTGCATTGAGAAGCATAGCTCCTGGAATATGGAAATCACACAGAAGTCACTGTATTCTTCTCTGGTCAAGCCCCATCTGGAGTACCGGGTTTAGTTCTAGATGCCGTAGGTTAGGGAGGTCACCTGATAAGCTAGATTCAGAGGAAGACAACCAGGATGGTGAAGGGTATTGGGTTCATATCATCTGAGGATCTGTTCAAGGAGCTGGAAATGTCTGGCCTGGAGAAGGGGATGTTCAGATGGGACACTAGAACTGTGTCCTGGGGTCTGAAGGGCTGTCATGTAGATGAAGGATTGATTACACTTGGTATACTGGGCCCCAGTGGGCAGAACCTGAAAGCAGCAGGAAGGAGTTATAGAGAAGTTAATTGAGGTTTGATGACAGGAAAAACTTCCTAAATAATTAGAGTTTTCTCAAAGTGGAATGGGAGTTCTCCTTGGAGTTCTCCGAATAGAGGCTGTGCGACTGCTTTTCAGGTATGGTACAATAGGTACTCTTTTTGGACTTGGCTTGATCAAGATGGCCTGTTACGAGGCCCTTCCAAGTCTAATATTCTGTAATTCTGCCTCAGAATTCAACAGGTATAGATGGGAAGGGAGGGAATTATTTTTTTGGCTGATGGAGTACCTTAAGCAAAAGCAAGGAAACAGGAGAGCAACATTTGTATTCTGGAGGCAAAGAGTTACCTGGTTTGTTTAGAGAAGAGTGTATGAAGGGGACTAACATGAGAAAAAAGTCAGAGACTGAGGAGTTGGGCTAATGCCAAATTCTAGGGGGCCTTGAAAGACAAGCAAAAAAAAAAATGAACTTTATTCAGCAAGCAATAGGGGGCTAATGAAAATTCTTGAGCAGAGGAGTAACTGACAGATCTATAGATTAAAAACATTCTGGTAGCAGTGGGAAGACCAGTTTGATGATAGAGGTAAAAAAAAAAACCCAACCAACCAAACAACCAAAACCCCTCAAACCTGTAAGGAGGCTATTGGAACAGTCCAACCAGATAGTAATGAGGAAAGAGAGAGGGAAGAGGCATGGCTTGCCTTGAGGAATATGGAAGATAAACTAAATAGTTGTGCCAATGATGGAAAGAGTGATATATAAAGAGAAAGGAAAAAATAAATAGCTCACTTTGGTTGTACTGAGTATAAATTGCTGGTGGGACATCTAGGGAGAGATGTTTTCTACCTAAAGAACATTTTCAGGCAGCTGAAAACATGAGTGTGAGTTTAGAAGAATTCAGGAATGAAGACATAAAAATATCCACGGTAAAAGGACACATCTAGGGGCAGCTAGATGGCACAATGGTTAAAGCGCTGGCCCTGGATTCAGGAGTACCTGAGTTCAAATCCAGCCTCAGACACTTAACACTTACTAGCTGTGTGACCCTGGGCAAGTCACTTAACCCCCATTGCCCCGCAAAAAAAAAAAAAAAAGGACACATCTAAGAATGAAGAGCCAGAAGAGAATTGGTTATAGGAATAGGACAAAGAACCAGGAGTGTGATGTCTGTGAAGTTGAGATAAAGGTAGGAAGTAGGAAGGGCAAAGCCTGTGTGTGTGTGTTTGTGTATGTGTATGTGTCTAAATCTCATGTTATCTTTACAACATGACGAAATGAATGGTGTGAGTATTATTATTATCTTTATTGTTGTTGTTTCTCCTTTGTTCTTCGGGAGGACCAGTGACATCACGAGGGTGATGTCATGACTTACACCAAATTGGATTTAAGTAAGGAAGGGCTGTGCAAAGTCACCAACCTCACTCTCTCTTCCAGAGCCATCTGGGTCCAGTGACAAGATACATATCAGGATGGCTGGAGATGGCCTCAGATGCAGTGGGAGACCTTGGCCTTTTAAGCTAAGGCCTCATGCAAGCTGAGACCTATTATCTTTATTTGCTGGTGAAGACTCAGAAAGATGGAAAAGCTAAGCATCTTAAGCATTCAAACCAAGCTCTTTCCTGACTCTAAGTACAGAGCTTCTCCTACTGAACAGAGATCACAATAAAAGCAAAGTTTGGTGTGAGTTAGGGAGTAGGAGAAGGATAGGGCATTGTGGAAGTTTTGAGTTCTTTAGATGGTATCATTCTGAGATCAAAGGTGTGACTTGTGTTGGTCTGCAGCTGAAGTAGAACAGAGAAGGAGGTCCTAGAGTGGGGATGGCAGAGGGATTGAGAAATCAGGTTCTTAGAGGAGTGGTCAACATGAATACTATTACTAGCATGAGATGGGCTGGAGATTGTGAGTCTGGTTCTAAAGCTGATGGAAAAGTTAGAAGAATGACCTGGAGGCCGGTGGGTATTGGCAACAAGGATGTTAAAAGGTTAGTATAGAAAAACTGGATGTCAAAAAATGAGGGGTAATGGAAGGATGCTCTCCTGCCTCCCATGCTTGAGAACACACTCTCTCTGTCTTTGTTTCTGTCTGTCTGTCTGTCTGTCTGTCTCATTCTCAGGCCTGGGACTCACCTTCTCAGTTTCTCAGTAACTTTCTCCAGCTCCTCCTGAGCCCGCCGCAATTCTATTTCCAAGTAGTGCCGTGTGGAATCAAATTCAGTTTCAAGTTTCTCCAGCTTGTGGGTGGTGTAGGAGAGACGTTTCCGCAATTCTCCCTTCTGCTCTTGTAGAGTGCTGAGAGGGACCACAAAAAACAGAGAATCAGCTTTGAGCCCTTGGGAAGAGTTTTTGTGGCTAGTTTCAAGGTACTGCTCCAATGGGAGGGGTGGGGTGCTGTGTTTACTTATTTTCTGAAGGCAATATGACACTTAATAAAGAGTCAGATGAAAGGATGTGCTGGAGCCAACTCTTACCTTCTCTTACTAAATTTTCAGCCCAGAAAAGCTATGAATCAGAGATTGATTTGTTGAATTGTTGACTGTCTAGACTTGTGAAAGTAATGGAGAAAATATTAATTTTAATTAATTAAATTTAAAAGTGTGTTGTGCATTTTGGGGGAACCAGTTGTTAAACATTAACCAATTTACTCCCAGGTCAGACTTCATAGAATGTCAGAGGTGGAAAGGACCTTAGAATCAAAGATGTCAGAATTTGAAAGGGGCCTTAAAATGTCCACACCCAAACCTCTCACTTTACAGAGGAGAAAAGAGGATGAAAAGTGACTTGCTGAGTCATTCAGTGAGTTATTAGTACCTCTGGGACCACACTTCTAGAAACAGAGGCAGGTGCTCTTTTTCTGGGCTGAATGGTAAGTACTTTGAAGGGGGGGAGGGCGTTGCTTCTGTAGAACTTTGAAGAGATTAATTCATGAGCTCCAGCACTTACTGACTTAATCCTTTTACTAGAGCAAATGACAAGAACCCTTAGGAACCGGTGTGTGGCCTCTTTTTCCTTCTGCCTACCAAATTAATCACAGACTCTCAGAAGGAGAATTTCTCTACTTCAATCCAGAACTAAGTAGGAGTCTCCTCTGTGACATCCCAGTCATTCAGCTTTCACTTAAAGAACTCCAGGGATGAGACAGCCCATTTTGGACAGCTCTCACAGTCAGGCAGGTTCCCCTTATTCTGGCTGAAGTCGACTTTTCTGCAGCAGCTAAAAGAAATCTACATGCTACCTTTTCAGCTTCCTTTTGGGTTTGTCTATACTTATAAAAGAAATCTACATGTGACCTTTTTTTTCCTTTCAGATTCCTTAGAGGGAACTGAAATGCTATTAAGAACTGTAAAGATTAAGTTAATACTCTCTTTGAACAGACACCAAAAACTTAGCTCAGTTTGACAATGTTTGCTGCAGGAGAGGTTGACTGTTGGTTGGGTCAGAACTTTAGCTGAGTCACCCCTCTTATTGATGGGCTGCAATTTGGGGAAACCGTTCTGAGACCCATTCATAATTCAAGGGCTGCTTTTCTAGGAAATGGAGTCATCCTGACTCCCTGGGCTATTCTTCATCTCTTCCCTTGGCCATTGGCCACTGGACACTCCACTGTTTGTCAATCTTTCCTCAAGTTGTCTTTTTCATTTCTCGGGGAAAAGAGAGTACTGGCATATTTTCCTGAAACAAATAAGATTCAGTACCTGCCCTCTGGGGCCTGGCAGAATAATTTTGAACTCTTCCCAATAGGACAAACTCTTCAAATTCTTTCTTTTTCTTTCTTTCTTTTTTTTTTTTTTTTTTTTTGCTGGGCACTGAGGGTTAAGTGACTTGCCCAGGATCACACAACTAATAAGTGTCAAGTGTCTGAGGCCGGATTTGAACTCAGGTCCTCCTGAATTCAGGGCCAATGCTTTATCCACTGTGCCACCTAGCTGCTCCCAACTCTTCAAATTCTTGAAGAAAGCTTTGCATTCTCCCCTAGCTCTTCCCTTAAGGCAGTTTAGGTGGCACAGTGGATAGAGCATTGGCTTTGAAGTTAGGATGACCTGAGTTTAAATCTCACTTCAGACACTTACCAGCTGTGTGACCCTGGGCAAGTCACTTAACCTCTATTGCCTTAAACATCTGGGGTCATCTTTAGTTGTCCTGATATGTATCTTGCCACTGGATTCAGATGGCTCTAGAGGAGAGTATGAGGCTGGTGACTTTGCATAGCCCTGCCTCACTTAAATCCAATTCAAAGCAAGTCATGACATCGCCTTCCAATGTCATGGTCCTCTTCAAAAAATGAAAGACATGGGACAGCTAGGTGGCACAGTGGATAAAGCATCAGCCCTGGATTCAGGAGGACCTGAGTTCAAATCCAGCCTCAGACACTTGACATTTACTAGCTGTGTGACCCTGGGCAAGTCACTTAACCCTCATTGCCCCACCAAAAAAAAAACCAAAATGAAGGATATACAATAACAACATCAACAGCTCTTCCCTACTCCAGGTTAAACATCCCTGTTTCCTTCAAGAGGTTTGGCACAATCTCATGTCTTCTCACTGTTCTAATCATTTTCCTTTAGGGAACATTTTAGTTTGTCAATGTCCTTCCTAAAATGTTATATCCATTACTGGACAGAACACTTCACTTACGATCTGACCCTGTTCAATTGAAAAAATGCATTTATATGTCAGGAGAACAGACAAGGTGATAACTTCACCCATCCTGGTCACTATGTCTCTATTAATGCAGCCTAAGATGTTACTGGATTTTTTTGGCTTCCATATCACTTCTTATTCAGATTGAGCCTGTGGGATATTAAAATACTCTGATATTTTTCTGAAGAAACGCTCTCTAGCCTTTCCTGTCCCATCACATATTTGGGTAGATGCTTTTTTTAAGTCCAAGTGCTGGGCTTTACACACATCCTTGTCAGTTCAATTATATAAATATCTATCTATTCAGTGACTGCTGTGCTGAACCAGCACTCAACACGGTGACACACACAGTAGGTGCTTTATAAATGCTTGTTGACTGAGTACTGGAGAACACAAAGTGCAGATAATTGAATCCTTGAGCCTATGTGGTCTTGGATCATCTTCCAATTGTTTCATGCTCATATGCTTTGTCACCCTAATGAAACTGTAAACTCCTTTAGCTAACAGCAGCTATAATAATAACTAGCAATTACATAGCACTTTAAAGTTTACAAAGCACTTTACAAATGGTGTTCACAACACCTCTGAGAAGTAAGGGCTACTATTATATCCCCATTTTGCAGATGAGGAAACTGAAGAACAGAGAGGTTAAATGACATATGTAGGGATCACACAGATAGAAATGTGTCTGAGGTTGACAAAAGTCACGTTAGGAAATTCTACCCAATTAAAATGGCTGAAGTATGACATTAGCTGATCTCGAGTCAGGGGCATTCCTTTAGTTAGTTTTTTCCAGATCAATGACTCCTGAGTATGATGACATCTCCTTGCTGTATCCATCAAGCAAGTCCTATCAAGATACCCAGATGTACACACAGGCTCAATAACTTCTTTCAGCTGAGTTTTTCCATAAAAGAACAATGATAACTCAAGACTTTATTTCCCCAGATATATTTTCATCTTTGGAAAAACAAAAACAAACACAAACACAATGCTATCTCTGCTTTTTAAGGTCCAAACTTGTGTGTGCAATTTGGCCTAATATGTGAAGATTATGATATTTGTGTCTTTGAGTGACCAAAGAACAGAGGAAACTGGGTAGACAAGGCTCCATTGTTTAAAACTGAGCAGCTTTGCCACTAAACTGTAAGAAATCAGTCTATTTCATATTTATTTTAATGGCTATGCTAATCTCACCTGTCTCTCCGCCTCACCATTCCCTTTCCCTATTTCAATGAAATTCATTATGAGTCAAGAGTGGGACATGAAAGTCAGAAAAACTTATTTGATTTCAGGATGTACTAATGCATCCAAAAGAAGAAAGGCAACAATTTCTTTGTGTTCTGCCCTATTCAGACATCTGGAACACTGAGTTCATTTCTGGGTTCCAGATTTTAAGTGGGGCATCTAGAAGCCAGGATTAATACAAAGGAGGGTAGCCTGGATGGTGAAGGGGTATGTCATCCAAGGATCTGCTGACAGATTAGGGATGGTATAACCAGGAGAAAAGGAAGCCTGGGAGAGCAAGATAACTGCTTTAGAATATTAGAAGGGTTGTAGCATGTGTTAAAGGTGGGGTCCTGCTTCATGCTAGTCCACAAACAGAAGTGTTCAGGGAGGCAGATTTTGGCTCAATTGACTAACCATTAGAGCTGACTAGGAATGGAATGGGGCTGCTTTGTGGAGCTAGTGAGCTCCCTGATCATTGAAAATAGAAACACAGACAATGACTACTTGGTGAAGGGGCTGTGGAATGGATTTGTGCTTCAGGCACCAATTGGACTCGATGACTTCTAAAATCCCTTCCAATTCTAAGATTCCATGATTTGATTTGATTTGATTTTGATTCCATGGTTTTATGATTTGAACTAGGATTAATTCAATTTAGTTCCATTTGATAAGTATTTATTAAGTACAAACTGTATTCCAGGTGCCCTGCTAGGCAGTGAGGATTCAAAGGCAAAAAGAAAAAATAAATGACACCATCCCTACCCTCAAGGACCTTATTTTCCATGCAAAGATTTTAAAATTCTAGGCAACTTGGTGTGGTGGATAGAGCACTGGGCCTGGAGCCAGGAAGACCTGAGTTCAAATCCTACCTCAAACACGTTCTAGCTGTGTGACCTGGGTAAGTCACTTAACTCCTGTCTGTTTCTATTTTCTTATCTGCAAAATAGGGATAATAATAGTATATTCCTCTCAGGGATTTTGTGAGGGTAAGATAAGATAGTTAATTGTGAAGGGCTTTGCAAACCTTAAAATGCTATATAAATGCCACCCCTTATTATTAATATCAATATTAACTTAATTGTCATAAGTTAATATAGATACTAATGATTTAAACTATAAACAAAATAATTTACTGAGGAAGGGTATTACTATTTGGGAGGATTGGAATAAATTTCCTATAGATGGTGTTTCTCAGGCTGAGCTTTATATGGAAACCAGAATTCTATGAGAGAGAGAGAGAGAGAGAGAGAGAGAGAGAGAGAATATTGTAGGCATGGGGGATAGCCTACACAAAGGTAAGAGATGGGAGATGGAATGTTAGAGGGAAGAGTAAACAGACCAATTTGGCTGAGTTGTAAAGTATGGGGAGAGTAATGTGTATCTCTCCTACAAAGCTAGGCTTTGGGCAGATTGTGAAGACTTTAAAAGCCAAACAGAGAAGTTCATATTTTATCTTGAAAGGAAGGAGTAACCACTGGAGTTTCTTGGGCAGGATAGTGACATGGCCAGATTTATGTTTTAAGAACGGCAACTATGGAAGATGGATTGTAGAGGGTTGATAATGGAGGCAGGGAGACCACTTAGGAGGCTACTGTAATGTCTAAGCAAGAGGTGATAAAGTCATGAGCCCTGGAGGCGGCCCTGGGAATAGAGATAGACATGAGGATATGTTGTGATGGTAAGATTAACATGACTTGGCAACTGATTGGATATGAGGAATAAGGGAGTAAGAAGAGTTAAATATGATTCCAAAGTTTTAAATCTGACTAACTGGAAGGACTTCTTCCTCCACAGGAAGAAGATATAGATTGGGGGAAAAGATTGAAGTTACAGGAAGACTGATTTTAGCTGCTCAATTAAAACAAAATACTATTCAATAGATAATCAGTATACACTGTGTACAGAGCACTGTGCTAAGAAGTATACTGGAAAAGGTCAGGGGATACAATATTTAGATAAGACATACTTCCAGTTAGTTTTGTTCAATCATGGAATGGAGGGAATCTTCAAGTGAAGGATTACTTGTCAGAGATATTTTAGAGGAGACTTAAGAGATAAAAGTTGAACAAAAGGCCCTCTGGGGTCCCTTCCCACTCTGGGGATGCTAGGATCAATGGGTGGAAAATCCTGGGAAATAGATTTAGTGATCAGAGTTGTCAAAATGTGGAGTAGGATGATTCTCCCATCGATATGAATCAAGTAGAAACTGTGAGACCTTCATCAGAGATGGGGTAGAGGCAGAATTCCTGCATGGGTTGGGAGGTTGGACAAGGTAGTGGCAGAAATGAACAGTTTCTAGCAGAGACTTCAGACACTGGGGCTGCTGCTGTCTAGTTCTTTCCACAGAGAAAATTGGGCCCTGGGGCAAAATTGTTGTCCTTTGGTTGAGAACCCAGAGACTGTGATTAATCTGCCTACAAACATACACCATGAAGCTATTCTAAGTAATTCATCATCAAATGGAAGTATATGTGTATAAAGGGGGAGAGGAAGAGGGTGGGAAAGGAAGACGGAGTCCTTGGGCCCAGTCATTTTTCACACTTAGAGCGGCACAGCTTGACAGCAGACAACAGTGGAGTTTTCCTCCCTGTCCCCATTGAGATATATTTCCCTGATTTACCAAATTCACTTGCAAGGAGAACAAGGAACATAAAGACAGGAAAGGGATGCCATGGGGGCAAGGAAATGAGAAAGGATTCTTTGCTCTCCTATTTCTTCTATTCAGTAACATTAACATGTCTGCATCAACAGCTCTCTCTAACAACTAGACAAAAAACTCCCAAGCAGGGGTGCAGATAGCTCCTAAGCACACAGGAATCAGTCCAAAGATTCCCTCAAGCCTTCTCTGCTGTCTATTTTCACAGCAAAACCTCAGGGAAGGAAGGGACTAGGACACATTGTATAATCACAATTTAAGAATACTAGAAAGTCAGATCTGGAAGGGATCTCTAAATTATAAAACAGAACATCAGAGTACAAAGGGACTTTAAATCCTAGAATGTAGAATGTCAGAAGGAACCTTAAAATGTCCTCGGCCATCTCCAAGATTGTTCAGATGGGAAAAGTGAAAAATAATGGTGGGATTTGAGGCATGTGAACTCATTTAAACAGTCATGCTGTCTGTCAGGATTGGTTGTAAAGTGAATTGAAGGAAGTCTTTCTACATTTTTTTTGGAGGGGCTGGCTCCCACTCTTGGAATGTGTGCGGGTTAGAATTTCCTAGCCACTTCTTTTCTCCTTTCATAAGGATGGCTCTACTCCTTAGTCATCACTCATTCCACCCCTAAGGAGAGATGTCCTCTGAATATACTAGGGATGGAGTAAAACCAATGAGAAGGACATCTTGACTCAATATCTCCCATATCCTTTATCTGACAAATAATTAATGATTCTCTCTTTGAATAAATGAAAAACAAACCCAGGACAGCTTTGGGCCATTTATAAAAATTAATAAATCAGAATAATTTTCTCTCATTTAGCTGCTGAGCTCCCAGTTTGGTGAAGAATTAAGTGAAGAGGAATTAAGAAGCCTCTTGATGAGGGTCAAAGAGGAGAGTGTAAAAGCTAGCTTGAAATTTAACATAAAAAACAAAACAAAAGAAAAGACAATTAAGATCTCAGAAACTAAGGCAGCTAGGTGGCACAGCGGATAAAGCACCAGCATTGAATTCAGGAGTACCTGAGTTCAAATCTGGCCTCAGACACTTGACACTTACTAGCTGTGTGACCCTGGGCAAGTCACTTAACCCTCATTGCCCTGCAAAAAAAAAAAAAAAAGATCTCAGAAACTAGTCCCATCAATTCTTGGCAAATTGAGGGAGAAGAAAAGGAAGCAGTGTTCAATTTTAGATGGTGACTGCTGCCATGAAATTAAAATTATCTTGCTCCTTGGAGGCAAAGCTATGGCAAATCTGGACAGTGTACCAAAAAGCAGAGACATCACCTTGTTGACAAAGGTCCATATAGCAAAATTAAGGTTGGATTAAAAGCATTCAATCAATGCTTTTGAATTATAGTGCTGGAGGAGACTTTTGAGAGTCCCTTGGACAGCAAGGAGATCACATCAGTCTAAAAAATTAATTCATTGGAAAAGATCCTGATGTTGGGAAAGATTGAAGGAAAAAGGAAAAGGGGACAGCAGAAGATGAGATGGATAGATGGTGTCATGGAAACAATGAACATGAACTTGGACAAACTTTGAGGGATAATGAAGGACAGAAAGGCCTGGCATGCTACGGTCAGTGCATGGGGTCACAAAGGGTTGGGCATAGCTGAACAACAAAACCCCAACTCTGATGTGGTGCAGGAAGAACTCCCCTTTCCTACTTTTCTTTCAGACAAAAGCATCTGTTCTCTGTCACTCTTTTTTTTTTTTTTTTTTTGCAGTGAGGCAATTGGGGTTAAGTGACTTGCCCAGGGTCACACAGCTAGTAAGTGTCAAGTGTCTGAGGCCGGATTTGAACTCAGGTACTCCTGAATCCAGGGCCAGTGCTCTATCCACTGTGCCACCTAGCTGCCCCCGTCACTCTTAATATAGAAATACTAAACATTATTTTTCCCTTTTGCAACCCCCTTGTTCACAAATGAGGAAACACAGATAAAAGCAGTAATGATTCATTATAATTTTATGACTGGTAAGCCATCTTGAAAATACTAATCCAATTAGGAATTATGTACAATCTTAAAGAACACATACACTTTGGAATAAAAGTTTGCTATTATAGAATCATACATATAGTTAAAATGTCTTACAAACCCTAAAGCATTATATAAATTTTAGCTATGATTCTAAGTAGTAGATTCTTAACAGTTTAGTAGATTGATCCCCACAAAGGTCTAAATATAATGAAATTCCAAGCAAAGCTTTCAAACTTTCCACACTCAGCTGTTTCCCTTCAAGTTTCAATTTAGATCTTATAAGACAGTCCTTCTCTCATTTTCCCTTATCCCCTAGAATAGGGTTAGGCATTAATTTTGAAGCTTTAAATAAATGTTACCATTTTTTGGTCCTTTGTTCTCCAAGAGGACCAAGACATTGGGAAATGTCATAACTTACAGTGAATTGGATTTAAGTGAGGGAGGGCTGTGCAATGTCACCAAGCTCACTCTCTCCTCCAGAGCCATTTGGGTCTAGTGGCAAGTTACTATGTGCCTCAGTTTCCCTAACTCATTGTGTAACCTTGGGTATGTAACTTCTGTTTTCTAGTCCTTAGGTTCCTCATCTGTAAAATGAAGAGTTTGGAGTAGTTCAGGATTTCTTAACCTTTTTTTGTGTATCATAGACCTTTTTCACAGTCTGATGGAGCCCATGAACACCTTGCCTGAATAATGTTTTCAGATAATTGAAGGTAATGCTAAATTTTGGATGTAGGTTAATGAAAATAAAGGTGTAACTTTTTCCCATCCGAGCTCATAGACCCCTCTGAAATCTACTCATATCGGGGTGGGGGGTGTCTGTGGACTCCAAGATTTTCTGGGTTAGACACTATCCCAGGCCCTTTCTAATAATAACATTCTGTATTCTGTGTTTCTAGATCCTTCAGGCCTCTAATTGTTTGGGTTTTTTCTTGATAATGATGATGAAGAAGATGATGATGATAGTTATTTCATATACATTATCTATTCAATCCTCACAAAACTGTTGTGAGGATTGGGATTGTGTTAAATGAGATCAAATATGTGAAGGGTCTATGATAACCAACAGGAAAGCATCCTGTGAAGTGGTTAGCACAAGGAGGATTATCCCTATTAATAGGTGAAGGGACTTACCCATGGTCACACAACTATAAGGAGTACACAATAGGCCTAGAATTCAGGTTATTTGCCTCCAAGTTCAAGGCTCTTTTCACGACATGACACTGTCTTTTAGCTCATCTCAGGCAATCAAGTGATGGAAACTGCATGATGATTTTGTGTTGGGGAGAGAGGGTGGTAGAAGAAAGAGTGGGAAACAAGTAATAAATGGGCCACAGGCGGCAAAGCCCTCATTACAATCCTGTGTGTCCAGTTTTTACCAGTCATGTCCCCAAAAGCACCGTCCAGCTGGGTGTGTGAACAGCTGGAGCAGATGTGCTCATAAGACCAAATATAGCTTAACCCAGCCATTCTTGCAGAGGATGCACTATCCCTCTGCTCATCAATTCTTCAGGAAATGAAAAGTGGGGAAAAAACAACTATTGTAAAATACCCCAAAACAAACAGGAGCCAGGCATATGAATGTTGGAGACTGAGGTACTGGGCATTTACTAGCTAATGAATAATATCAAGGCACAAGCTCAGGAAGGCCTAGCTATCAAATCTGACAGTGGAGGCAAAGCTTTGCCTATAATGGTCTGAGTAGAGGGGCAAGGGAGGGGGACTACAGCATACTGGAAATACTTGAGGTATTTAAACCTTCTGCTTGGTCTTGGAGAAATAGTCCCAGGGCTAAGATTTGGGAGACCCGGGTTCTATGTTCCAGATTTTCCACCAAAAGACAATTCCATCAATTCTCTCAAGTTTTTAATATAAAATGGAGATAACACCACCTGCCTATCAAAACACACGGGTGATTTGAAAATCAAATAGATGACATACAAAATGAGATGAAAAACACCAGCTCACCCTCGTATAGAACTTTAAAGTTCACAAAGTACCCTGGGGGCAGTTACAAGAGTATTACTATCCCTCTTTTTGTAGATGAGGAAACTGAGGTTAATAGAAAGAAAAAGACATGTGCTAATGTTAAGCCAGGTCCTTGGGACTCAAAGACAAGTTCTTTTTTCTACCACATCCCATCTCCTCATAGGAACAGCCATAGGGATGCTGTAAGGCTCAAATGAGGTAATGAAGGCAAGGGTGTAGGTCTTCTACCCCTTCTCTTCCTTCTTTATTCAAGTTTTAATTAATGCCATTTGTCTGTCTAGCCTAGTGCTAGATGTATAACACAATAGGGACCCGTCTTTAAATAGGTGAGAGAAGGGGACTGTTTAGAGAAGAAAAGAAAAATCTAAAGGGCTCTAGTGGGGGAGAGGGATTAGCCTGTGTTTGTTTGGCTCAGGAGGGCAAAACCAAAGGAAAAAAGGTCAAAATTCTAGGCAGGCCAATTTTGACCTAATACAAAGAAAGACTCAGAGCTGTCCAGCAATGAAAACCTTAAAAGAAAGTACGCTCCCTGTCACTGAAAGTGTCCAAACAAAGGCTAGAGGCTCACCTGATATGACACTGTAGACGGGGTTTGAACTAGGTTATCTTCAAGGTACTTTCTAGTCCTGAAATTCTATGTAAAATTATCAAGCACCACAAGAAAAATTCTGCTGAGACCCTATGACTTTGCATGCATAGTAATGCATTGACCCAGTCTATTAAGGTGACTCCTTCTTGGGTCCAAGGGTCTGTGTTCTATGATTCTAATATCTTTAGCATTTTGGACCTTCCCATATTTCTATAATTCTAAGGTACCTTCCAGTTCTAACATTCTTTAAGTCTACTAGCCCCTCCTTAGGAGGTGATACTAGTCATTTAGATTCATGGGGCTCTAGGAAAACAGGAACCAAACAGAAATATAGTGAATTTTGCATACTTTTCAACATTAATCTTAAACTATAGCTAGGGTAAGAATGTTTAACCAAACAAGAGATAGGGGTGAACATAAAGGACAAAACAGACAATTTTTTATTACATAAATGTATTTATTTTTTTTTTTGCGGGGCAAAGGGGGTTAAGTGACTTGCCCAGGGTCACACAGCTATTAAGTATCAAGTGTCTGAGGCTGGATTTGAACTCAGGTACTCCTGAATCCAGGGCCAGTGCTTTATCCACTGCACCACCTAGCTGCCCCTACATAAAATTTTTCAAGCTTTTTTACATGAGCAAAATCAAGGCACTTAGATTAATAAAAGAAACTGTTGATTGGGAAAAAAATCATATTGAATATTTCTGATATTTAAGAGATATACAGATTTGATCCAAATATTTAAGAACAAGAATCACTCCTTAAGAATCAATTGTTGGGGCAGCTAGGTGACACAGTGACTAGCTTTGTGACCCTGGGCAAATCACTTAACTCCAATTGCCTCACTACCCCCCCTCCCCCAAATAAAAAAAGACTCAATTGTCAAATGATATGAACAGGTGGCTTTCAAAATACTAAATCCAACTTCAATGACTATATGAAAAAGGTGCTCTAAATCCATTCAAAATGTATAGAATGAAACAAATGTGGGCACTTTGGAGGTTGAAGTTTTAGATATCTAAAAAAAGTCACTCATGTAGAATAGTTCATTCCCAGAGCAGGCAAGATAAATGTGTTGTCACCATGTGTCTGCTCTCTGCATTAAGGTTATCCATCTGTGTTGATTAAAGTATTGTGATTGCTTCCTAAATACACATAGTCCTGATGGGAATGATTTGATTTCACTAATTATACTGCATTTTACAATGGAAAAAAAGAATGCTCCAAATCACTAATAATAAGAGAAATGCAAATTGAACAATTCTGAGGTTTTACCTCATATTCATCAGATTGACAAAGGTCACAAAAGATGAGAATGGTAAATGGTGCAGACTACAAAAAGGCACTGTTGACAGGACTGCAAATTGGCCCAACCATCCTGGAAAACAATTAGGAACTATACTAGAAAACCTTTTGATTCGGTAATTCCACAGCTGGGCATATAACCCTAAGAAAGTCAAAGACCCAGGAAAAGGTCTCAAATATATAGAAAACATTTATAACTAAACTCTTTCTAGTAGAAAGACCTAGAAACAAAATAAGTGTCCATTGGTTGGGGGAAGACTGTACAAATTATAGTAGATAAAACTATAACGAAAACTAATTGTATTGTAAGAATTGATCAATATGAAGAATTTAGATAAATGTAGGAAAATATGTGAATGGATGCAGAGCAAAGTAAGCAGAGCATGGAGAACAATATGTACATTGACTGTAACAATATCAATGAAAACAGCATTGAAAGGCTGTGGAATTCTGATTAATACAATTTCCAGTCTTGACTTTAGAGGACTGGCACAGAGAAGGATGTCCCAATGAGGTATGTGTTTTTGAATCATAATTTTTTATTATAAGGGAGGGTCCTAAGGGGGGGAAGGATCATTTTGAAGTGATAGTGATATAGAAAAAATTTTTAAAAGGGTTAATCTTCCTAAAGTTCAGTTCTGATCCTGAAACTTCCATGTTCAAGAATTTCCCATTGCGAAAATCAAGGCCCAGTTCCTTATCCTGGCATTTAATGTCTCCCAAAATCTGATTCTAATTGACCAATCAGCCAGACATTACACTGTTTTCTTTACTGGTAGGTGGTACAGTGGATAGAGTGCTGGATATGAAATCAGAAAGACCACCATTAAAATTCAACCTTAGACTCTTTGTAGTTGTATAACCCTGGTCAATTCACTTAATATCTACCTCAGTTTCCTGGTCTGTAACGAAGTGATAATAGTATCACGTACTTCTCAGGGTTGTGGTGAAGATCTGAATGAGATGAAATCAGTGAAGCACTTTGCAAATTTTAAAATGCCAGCCATTAAAATGCTACTTATTAACTATTATTACACAAACCCTACATGTAACCAACTTGGACAATTCAATGTCCACCAAACACATCTTGTAATTCTCTGTCTTTGTGCCTTTTCCCTAACTTATTCTCTCCTTTTAAAAATTAGACCCATCTTTTTTTTTAAGTCCAACTCAGATACCACCTCCTCCAGGAAGTCTTTCCTGATCCTCCCAAACAAAAACGAACCTCAGAGTACCTTTTCTGATCCTTATCATATTCAGCCATGTAGGCATACAATAGGCACTTAATAAATGTTTGGTGATTTAATGTGGACATGTCTAGTTTCCCTGCTAGAACGTAAGTTCCTTGAGGGCAGGAAATGTGTTGTATTTATCTGTTTCTCTCCTAGTGCCCAGCATAGGTCCTGAACATAGCAGCTGCTCAGGAAATATTTGCTAAAAGTTTGAATCTGTCCCTCAACCCTATGCAAGGTGCTGTGGGGGACAAAGTACTGTCAAAGTCTTTGAGCAACTCAGAGTGATGTTGAATGAAGACAGGATGCATAGAACAATCACATAATTCTCTAAGTGCCCAATGTAATCAGATACCAAAAGGGGACAATGCATGGAGTAGACATTATAGATAGATGGGAATGTGAGAGAACATGATGGGCTGTGGAAGTCAGGGAAGGCTACCTCGAGTTGGTGGGGATGTGAGATGGGCTCTGAAGGACAGGATGACATTTAAGCTGAAAATATGGAGGTATCTAGGTGGTGCAGTGGAGAGAGTGCCAGGTCTGGCGTCTCAGGAAAACTCTTCCTGAGTTCAAATCTGGCCTCAGACACTTACCAGCTGTTTACCTAAGAAAGTCACTTAACGCTGTTTACCTTAGTTTCCTCATCTTTAAAATGAGCTGGAGAAGGAATGTCAAATCACTCCAATATCTTTGCCAAGAAAATCCCAAATAGGGTCACAAAGAGTCAGACATGACTGAAACCACAACAAAAATCTCTCAGTAGTGGGACCAGTAGGAGGAAACAACCTAATCTTGTTTTTCTCAAAGTCATTCATTCAAAAAACCTTGACTAAGCCTTTGCTATATGCAAGGTCCTCCCTATGCTGAGGTTACAAAGATTAAAAATGACACATTCCTTTCCCACAGGGAGTTTATAATCTAATGAGGGGATATGCTATATACATAAATATATATATGGTACAAAGTAGTATGTGACAAAGGCAAAGATTATTTGTGCTCTAGGAAAATCTGAGAAGGGGAAAGATTACTTGCTAATGTCCTTTTTCACCAATGTCAGGGAGCATTGGCCCCACACTTTTTTGAAGTTGTGAAATTAAAAAAAAAGTGATTCCTTTTCCCAATACAAACCTGGGCAGGAGTCCAAGAATTCTTAATTGAGGTTCTCGCTCAGAACGTGTAAGAAATAATGAGGGTGATTTATTCACAAAGCAGAGGCCTAAAAATAGCTTGGTCGATTGAGCGTGGAGGGCAGCCCAGGGCTTTGTTGGGATACATGCGCCTGGATGCCCTGATTAACTCCAGAACGCAGCTGACTGTAAGAATGCCAGAGGAAGAGACGGCTGGCTCCCCTCCCCCTGCCCCACACTATCCACTGAGATCTTTGTCTAAGCTTGGTCTTCAGAGGGGGCACAGAGATGGACAGACACATTTGGCTTTTTGCTGGGGGGAAGGTGACTTTTTGGAATGGCTGAGTCAGGTGCAAAGCCTTCTCTGATCCTAGACAGCCCACAATGGCCTCTCCCTTTTCTAACCCTAAGAGCACTTAGCATATTAGGTAACTACTTGCATTTCCACAGTATTAGAAAGTTCATGAAGTTCTTTTCTCATTCTTTATTCCAGCAAGATAGGCTATGTATTCTCATCATCCCCAATCAATAGGCAAAGATACTGAGTCTCAGAGAGATAGTTACTTGTCCAATGTCAGACAGCTAATTACCTTGGGAGGTAGGATGGCAGACAGCTAGTTACCTTAGGAGGCAGGATGGCAGACAGCCAGTTCTCTTGGGAGGTGGGATGGCAGACAGCTAGTTACCATGGGAGGTGGGGTGTCAGACAGCCAGTTTACCTTGTGAGTCTGGGTCTTGTCTTCCCAACTAAAAGCTACTTGAAGGCTTCTCCTGTTGTCAGTCCCTAGCAAAGATTTATCTGAACACAAATGAAGGAATGGAATCTTATGGAGGGTTAAAAGAAGTATGTCTGGAATCTTTCAGACAGAACTTTTATCCTCATGAAGCATTTTCCCTAGAGTAGCTGCAGAAATTCAAACCTCCCCAGAGGGCAGCTAGGTGGCACAGTGGATAGAATGTTGAGCCTGGAGTAAGGAAGACCTGAATTCAGATCTGGCTTCAGACACTTAGTAGCTGTGTGTCCTTGGGTAGGGCACTTAACCTCTGTTTGCTCAGTTTCCTCATCTGTAAAATGGAGGTAATAATAGCACTTACCCCCCAGGGTTATTGTGAGGATCAAATGAGATAATTAAAAAGCACTTATCATGGTACCTGACACATAGTAAGTGCTACATAAATGTTAGCTACTATTATCTAACTCATCTTTACTGATCATATGAGTATCTGTACCTTTATATTTTCTTCCTTCCTATGTACCAAAGGGAAGATACCTAGGAGTGAATCACTGAAGAAATAGTCACCGGGACCTTCTAGGATTGTGGCTTTACTCTCTTGTTAAAAGGTACTTGTGTTTTAATAAAAATCAGTGCCTAAGTCCCCTCCACTGCCCACTGTGCAGCACTGGAAATTAATCCTGTTGGAAGTAAATCAATATTTAGTTAAAGTGAATTGATCGTCAAGTGTTAAATGGAATTTTCATCAAGCATTCCCCCTTACAGTTGAATCCTATGAAGGGAGGAAGGTCTGAAATCCCACAGAGAGAAAAGAGATGGGGCAGGATTCCCATGGAGGGTGAAGAAGATGAGCCTGGGAATCTTAATGATGGAGAAGGTTAACCTGGAAACCTTTTTGAAGGTGAAGAAAACAAGTTAGGAATCCCACAGAGTCACAGTCTCAGAATTAGAATCTTATCTTTGTGGCAATTATCCATGCAGGTGTTCTGACCCCCTTCCATCCCCAGTCCTTCATTGCAGAGATAGACTTCCTACCAGAGACCATGGGAAGGCCCTTCCTCCTTCCTTTGCTCTTTGGAATTGGAAATGAAATGAACTAAACCTTTCATTTCCAGGGCCCAGTTTGGGCTTAAATCACAAATCCCCTTGGGAGAGGGATCCTAGAGAATTGAATTCAATCAAGTATTTTCTCTAACATAAACAGGGGAAAGAGCCTGAGGATTTTAATAGTTTGGTGGGTGGTGGTGGTGGAAGCTAAGAGAATGGACATCTGGATTTTGAGAGTAATGTGCAGAGGACAGTAACATCCGACTTCATGACTTTGTCAAGTGCTTGGTAGGGTAGCTCGAGAGAAAGAGTACTTAGAATCACAGAAACTTACGGTTGAAAGGTTCCTTAGCAGTTATCTGATGGAGATGAGGAAACTGAGCCTCAGAAGAGAAGATTTCATTCTTTAAATTTGTGACCTCAGTGCCTAGCACAGTGCCTAACACACATTAAGCACTTAATAAATGCCTGTTTGGTTTTTTGTTGTTGTTGTTTGTTTGTTTTGGGGGGCTTTTCTTGGTGAGGCAATGAGTGTTAAGTGACTTGCCCAGGGTCACACAGCTAATAAGTATCAAGTGTCTGAGGCCAAATTTGAACTCAGGTCCTCCTGAATCCAGGGCCGGTGCTTTATCCACTGCACCACCTAGCTGCCCCATGCCTGTTGTTTTTGGCAGAGCTCAGACTAGAATCTGGGTCTCCTGAATCTTATTCTGATGTTCATTTCACATTAGCTTACCAGAAAACGCAAGTTCAAGTCTCAACTCTCCTGTTTCCTATGTAACCTTTTGTCAATCATTTCCTTTCTCTGAACCTCAGTTTTCTCTTCTGTAAAATGGGGATAAATATTTTTGCTACCTACTTCACAGAGTAATGTAATTATTATTATTAAGACACATGCTGATAGCTAAAAAGAATGGGTAGTTGGGCTCTTATGCCATCTGTCTGGACCCAGGAAAACAATTATGTTATTGCCACAAATGGAGGACATTCTTTCTAGTATCAAATTCCGGCAATTAATATTTTAATTGAAAGTGGTGAAGTTGTGGTTATTTATTAGATGCAAGAAAAGCTGGAGAACAAATAAATGCATGGATTTGTATTCAATTTCTGCATGTTAGACACAGTCTTGCTGAATTAGGGCTCAATGACAAGGCATTCCTGAACACATCTGCAATATCATATGAGACCAAGGCTTTCCTTTAGACCTCGAAGCTGTTCCAGGCCTCCAATGATTTGGAACCGTTTTTTGGAATGACAGGTAGATTTCTTTCTGACTTTATGCCTCCCCTAGAATGCTGGAAAGGTTTTTTGTGGTCAATGGTATTTGGTGGTACCTGTCTCTAGGGAACTAGAAATCCTTTCCAAACCTTCCTTTGTCTTTTATCACAGCAGAAACCCCAAGACAGGGAGAATGAAGTGTTCCTTGGGGGGAAAAATGAAAGAAAGTCATGAAAGGAAAAACTATGAAGAAAAAGGATCTGAACAGAATGCTGACCTACATCAGGAAGTGAGAGGGTAAAAAAAAATGATGCTGAGGAGAAAGGGAAGAAAAAAAGATTACCAAACACTTGAAGCTAAGTAATAGAAATAATGTTCTTATTATAAAGTGATGGGGGTAGGGAGTGTGGATAGGGTGGAGGGGGAGTTAGTCCCTTTGAGGAAGAAGTAGCTGCTTGTATTCCAAGGTATGATGAATGTGTATCTCCTGCTAGCAGAGGGAAAATCCAGGGAGGGTGTGAGAAAGAAAAAAATCATGGTGGTTGGTGACTCCCTGTTGAGGGGTACCAAGGCAACTATTTGTCAACTTGACATTAGCAATAAAGAGATCTGCTGTATTTCTAGGACCTACATATTGAGGATGTGATGGAAAGTCTCCTAAGGACTTGTCAAAAATGATGACAACTACTTACTTTTGATGATTCATGTGAGGACAAATGAGATTGCCAGAAAGAACTTAAGAAGCATTGTTAGGGCTGAGGAAATCCTCAGTGGAAAAAGTGAAGGCTTTAGGGGTACTAGTGGTATTTTATTTGTTCCTCTACAGCCAATTTAAGGGAGGGGATTCAGAAGAGAAAGGTGAATAGAAGTCAGCAGTTGGATAACGCGATGCTGTCTGAGAAGAAAATTCAGATTTCTGCAACGGAAATGTTTAAAATGTAGGAATGATGAGCTCTTCTTGGCTAGGGAAGGAGTGAACCTAATGAGGGATGGTAAAAAATATACTTGCCTAGAGTCTCGAAAATCTTATTAAGAAGGTTTCAATCTGAAAAGAAGAAGAGAAAAACTGCCTGTGTATATTTCCCAAGCTAGGTATGATATAGACTAGGAACTATATAACAAGGGAAAAAGCATCTCAATAGAATTGGGCAGTAATTTATAAGAGAAAAAAAATCCAAAAAGGGGACCAGTGATAAAACCCATGGATTCAGATGTTTTTCAACAAAAGTACAATGAATGGGAAGTAAGCAATAGAGGACCTAACACAGAGATTGAATCTCTACTCACTACACTACGCTACAACTTGTAACTGTAGCATAGTGTAGTGAGTAGAGATTCAGTTAACAAGTCTAGAAGACCTGAGTTCAGGTACTAGTGAACACACAGTGCAACCCTGGATTTCCCTAAATTGTCTCCAAGCTACTTTAGGAGATTAAGTTGCAGGACAGCTATTTATCTGCTTTGGTGGCGAGGTTTCTCTACTCAGAGTTTCTTATCCTGATGAAATTACTAGTCTTAGATTTGCCCCAAGATGGTGTACAAGAAAGGGAGAAAAAGAAACATATGCCTGGAATACAGTTCTGGGAAGTTTATACCTTACTTAAAAGGAACAGAATAGATTTGAAAAGTGTGTGTTTTGGGGGAAGAGAGTAATAGCACTGTGAATTAAGACAATGGACTCATAAGGGAAACAGAGGGAGAAAGCATGGTAGAGAATACTGGATGGAGGGGCAGCCAGGTGGTGCAGTGGATAGAGCACCGGCCCTGGATTCAGGAGGAGCTGAGTTCAAATCCGGCCTCAGACACTTGACACTTACTAGCTGTGTGACCCTGGGCAAGTCACTTAACCCAATTGCCTCACCAAAAAAATAAAAGAGAATATTGGATGGAGATTAACAAAGGGAGAAACAAATTATATTGTCACTTGGTTAGGAGGAGGCAATAAATAAAGAATTCAGATACCAATCTAATCCAATGGATAGCTATTAAGCACCTACTATGTTCCAGGCACTGTGCTAACCACTACAATGAATAAAAGGACAGTCCCTGTCCTCAAGGAGTTTACAATCTTAAGGGGGGAGACAACATATAAAAGGAGACAGGAAAGGGAGGGGGGGGCAGGGAGTACTCCCTACAGGGGCATCATGTTCCTGGAGCTGAAACCAGGCATAGCAGCAGGTGCAAACTGGAGTCAGCTGAGTCCAGTCTCTGCTCTCTATAAAGGAAGGCATTAGGAAAAGTTTGGTACTATGCCTCCCAGTCCTCCAATAAAAGGGGAGAGGAGGCTGAAGGAGGTAGTGGCAATGTATGTTTGAGTTAGGAGCAGGGTGATCAG
This sequence comes from Dromiciops gliroides, assembly GCF_019393635.1. NCBI lineage: Eukaryota > Metazoa > Chordata > Mammalia > Microbiotheria > Microbiotheriidae > Dromiciops > Dromiciops gliroides. The sequence goes on along the minus strand of NC_057862.1, from coordinate 295,988,051 downwards.
ATTAGAAGTGTCCTGGGAGGGACATCTTGTTCCACAGAGTTGCAATCAGGAAGAGCAACAGCAGATACAAAGTGGAGTGACAAATCAAAATTCTGGCCCAGATATGGTAGTGATAGGGGACTTCAATTCTCTGGCCATTGGTTGGACTTCTCTCTCTGCTAAAAAGGGTGGGTGGGGGGAAAGGCTAACTTTTTTTTGGCTTGCCTTAAAGATGATTCTGGCTTTTAAAAGGCAAAGGATGTACTTCCAACTTTTGAGTGGAATCTGCTCTTTTGGAGTAGATTATGGCTAACAAGGGTGAACTGGTTGAAAAAAGAATAGATAGGAACCTTGGATAGAAGTGGTCACTTTAATATGGACTTTTAAAAAGAGGTAGAGAGGAAATATGAACTTAAATTCAATTACTAGAAAAATTCTAGAACATGTTAAAGGGATGCTTAGTGAGCATTTGGAAAAGGAAGTAGCAATCAAGCAGAGCCAGCATGGCTTCATTAAGAATAGGCTATGCCAAACTAATTGTATTATCATTTTTTTATAGTTACTACATTAATAAAACAGACGAATGCCATACACAGTTTATCTAGATTTCAGCAGAACATTTGAGAGTCTGTGGTGGAAGGAAGGAAACAAGCATTTATTAAATGCCTATTATGTGCCAGGCATTGTGCTAAACATCTTGCAAATATTATCTCATTTGATCTTCACAACAACCCTGGGAGTTAGATGCTATTATTATTCAAATTTTATAGTTGAGGAAACTGAGACAGGCAAAGGTTAAATGACTCACCTGGGGTCATACAACTAGTAAATGCCTGAGGCTGGATTTGAACTAAGGTCTTCCTGACTCCAGGTTTAACACTGTCTACCATGGCATTTAGCTGTCCCTGTTATCTTTACGGACAAAGGGGAAAGATGTACACTAGATCATATTATCATTAAGTGTATGGTAAAAAGGGAGATGCAAAGAGCAGTCATAGGGATCATTCTGATGGTCTTGTCTTAGTTCTTTTTGGGTCTACCTGCTGCATTTGACACTGTTGATCATCTTCTCTTTGACACTTTCTCCTTTCTAGGTTTTTATGATATCACTCCTTCCTGGTTCTCCTCCTACTCTGACCACTCCCTTTTGGTCTCCTTTGCTGGCTATCATCCATATCATGCTACCTAACTATGGGTCTTTTCCAAGGCTCTGTTCTAGGTGTTATCTGTCTGTCTCTCTCAACTCAGCTCTGGGGGCTTTAATTATCATCTCCATGACAATGACTCTGATCCATACATATATGCATAATCTTTCCCTTGAGCTTCAGTCCCATATCACCAATCACCTGGTGATATTTCAAACTACATTTGGTGGGACAATGAGGGTTAAGTGACTTGCCCAGTGTCACAGAGCTAGTAAGTGTCAAGTGTCTGAGGCCAGATTTGAACTCAGGTCCTTCTGAATCCAAGGCTGGTACTTTATCCACTGCGCTACCTAGCTGCCCCATGAAACAATATTTGTAAAGAACTTTGCAAACCTTAAAATGCTATAAAAATGCTGGTTATTATTGTTATTTTTAATTACTTGTTTTTCATATACTTATGTACTTGTCCTACCCATTAGAAAGTAAGTAGACTCCTTGAGAGTAGGAATTATTTAATTCTTTATATTTGTACCCACAGCAGTTACTTGGCACATAGTAGGTGCTTAATAAATGCCTGCTGATTTGGCCGATTGAATGAATGACAACTTGGAAAGAGGTCTACTGTGTAGCTTCCAGGGATCTAAGGTTGGCTTTGTGCTGCTTAATGTTTTAATTAATGACTTGAAGATGGTAATCTGTCAAATTTGTAAATGATACAAAGCTTGGAAAGAGAGCTAACACACTGGCTATTAAAGTAATGATCCAAAGATTTTTATTGGCTAGAATTGGCTTCAGTCAAATAAGATGAAATTTAGTAGGATGAATGTAAAGCCTTACACTTGGGTTAAAAAAATTAATTTCACAAGTACCATACCTTGCCTTGGTTAGACCATGTTATATTCGGTTCTGGCTGCCCTATTTTAAGGATGAAATTGACAAGCTGAAGGGCATCCAGAGGAAGGTGATAAGAATCAAGAATCGTAAGACAACTAGAAATCACTCCATCTGAGGACCAGTTGAAAGAAAAAAGGCTGTTTAGTTAGAAGGCTGGGGTGGGGGGAAGGGTGTGTGGCTATTAGCTAACTTCAAGGATCTATCATGTGGAAGGAGGTTTATGATTGTTCTTTTGGCCTCAGAATACAGGAGCAGCAACAGGTTGAAATTGCATGAAAGTGATTAACCTCATTCCATTTTGCATCTATTGTAAAGGAAAAAGTCACTCCTCCCAGGATAAATTCATCACTTCTAAATTCACCATCATGCCCTGGTTGACCCCATCACCCTCAGCTTCCTCTCCTCTCAGATTGGAAGGCAGGAGGGTACCAAACTTCTCCAAATGCTTTCCTTTATAGAGAGAATAATCTGGAATCTCTCAGCTCATTCCAATCACATCAGCTGCTCTGTCTGTTTTCAATTCCACAGAACAAGGTCCTTCCCCCATCACCCCTTCCCAACACTCCCTGGTGTCTCATTTCTCACCTTTCCTCCTCATTTTGCACATTGTCTCCCCTTTTAGACTGTAAGTACTTTGAGGACAGAGATTATTTTTCTTTTTTATTAATTGTATTCTGGTGCTCAGTACAATGCCAGGAACGTATGAGGAATTTAATATTTATACTGGGTTAGAAGCAAATTTAGGCTTAACGTAAGGAATAATTTCCTTAAGAACAAAGCTCTTCAAAAGTGGAATGTGTAGTCTTGGGGGAGTTACGGGGCTCCCCTTCACTTCAGGGAGGATTTCTAGCAAAAGCTAAATAACCACAAGTACTGGGGATGCTGTTGAAACAGTTTTTGATTAGATCTTGCTTGGCCCCTGAGAACTATGTGATTCAATGTCACAGATTGATGAAACAAAGAATACCAGAATTGAGAAGTACCTCAGGATTATAGAATAGAGCCAGGTGTGGTGACACATGGCTCTAATCATAACTATTGGGGAAGCTGAGGATCTCATGGGCTTCAGAGTTCTGAGTTGCTATGGGATATGCCGATTAGATTTCTGTATTAAGTTAGGCATCCATATCTGATGAGTCCCTGGGAGAGTGTCTATGTATGTATCAGACTGCCCAAAGGAGGGAGAAAATACCCACTTGGAAAGGGAGCAGGTCAAATCTTCCATGATGATCAGTAGTGGGATTGGGTCCATGAGTGGCCCTAGCATTCCAGCCTAGGCAAGATGGTGAGACCCAGTCTTTTTTTTTTTTTTTGTATGGTCTGCAATGTGTTGATCTTTATGAGGGTCAGAAAGTTTCTTAGTAGTCAGCTAATATAATAACCCCTACTAGAAGCTTAAGTTTCATCTATACAACATCTTGAAACAAGTGATCATCTATTGTCTCCTTGAAAATCTCCAGTAAGAGATAACTCGTTATTCTTAGGAGGCAGCATACTGTGTTTCTAGAAAGCTCAAATTATTAAGAAGTTCTTCATTTTGTGGAGCTAACAAAAAGTCTCTTTACTCATCACTCTTTACTCTTAGTTCTCCCCTCTAGGACCAAGCAGAAAAAGACTCCTCCACTGGACCATCCTTCAAATATGTTCAGATAGCTCATCATGTCTATCTGCTTAAGCCTTCTCATCACCAGCTGAATTTTCCCTGACTGAATGTACTATTATTTAGCCTGTATCTCTTCATCTCATCCAAAAGAATATTGTGACTTTGTCAAATGGCTCATGGAAATTCAGAAATACAATCCTCACAGCACTGCTGGACAACTGCTTCTGAAGTTCTTCCTTACAATGAGCCGAAATCTTCCTCCCTGTTAACGATCCCCTCCCTCCTCACCCCCCTCCCCCAGTTCCTACTTCTTCATTCTAAGGGCCAATGGAAAAAACCCTGCTCTTTGTTCCTCATGACCTTCAGATAATGGAAAACAGCTTGTCCTGGAAACCATACCAATTTTTTTTTTTCCTTGGGAGATTAAAAGAAATAGATGTCAAAGGGAGATGGAAGGAAGACGGAACACAGAAGGGAAGATGCCTGGAATGTATATATGTCTGAAGCATCCTGATGAAGTGGATAGAACCCTGAAAGAGAACACTGGGGGACCTGGGCTCTTGTCCTGGCTTTGCCACCAACTCTTGTATTCTGGGGAAAGTGATTTCCTTTCTATGGTCTTAGTTCTCTGTGCATTTTTATTCCCTAGGGGCTCTCAAAGACTCAATGGAGTCAAACTATAAATCTAGAAAGATGAGTAATGGTGGGATTCATATTTCTTAGGTGGGGATCCTATATCAAATAGGAGATCATCTATCATGAGGTTGTGGGAAAACCCCGTTCTTAGAGCATGGAGACCTGGATCTTAGTTCTAGCTCCATCATTAACTCAATGTGTGACCTTGGGCAAGTCTTTCCTCCCACTTTGGGCTTTAATTTCATCTTCTAGAAGATAAGAGAGGTTGGAGTAGACCAGGGATTCTTAACCTTTATCTTTAATGGACCCCCATCTCAGAAGAATATTTTAAAATCCATAAAATAAAATTAATGGATTACAAAAGAAAATATATTGAAATTGTTATTAAATATTTTTGTTGTTGTTTCATTTTTGTGTGTGTGTTTTGTTTTGGTGGGGCAATGAGGGTTGAGTGACTTGCCCAGGGTCACACAGCTACTAAGTGTCAAGTATCTGAGGCCAGATTTGAACTCAGGTCCTTATGTATCCAGGGCCGGCGCATTAAATCTTTTTAAAACAAATGTCATGTCCCCCAGGTTAAGAACTCCTAAATTGGATGGCGTTTATGACCCTTTCTGCTCTCAAATTCATTAGTTCTAAGGTCCCATCAAGCTTGGAACTTCTATGGTTCTCAGGTCTATTTTAACTTTATACTGGAAATTCTATCAAACCTACCTCTGGTTCTTGAAGCAGACATTTGGGGGGCAGTTTGGAGGGGACTTATAGACGAGATGGAATGGAAAAGAGAAAAAAAAAGGTGGGAATGGAGGGGTCCAAGGAGAGCAAACGTCAAGGGTTTATTACCTGTCCCAGAGAGCGGGGGAGGACTTGGCCAGCCTGCCCTGGAGAATTCGAGGCTGCCACAGACAAGCGGGTACCCAGGAATTGCGCACCCTGCAGTATGAATAGAGGACAAACTGAGGCTCAGAGAGTTGAAGTGACCTCCACAAGGTCACTTATTAGCCTATTGAGCTAATATCTGCCTTGGGGTAAGGTTAGTAGTCATGAGTCAGTGAGAGCCCTGTGTATATTTTGGGGGTAGGCCAACAGGCTTGGGTTGTGTCACCAAGGAATAGTACAGTGGGGTTGGCCCAAGCCACCCTGCTAAGGTTCCTCAGAAACTCCCACTCCCAATCCAGTTCTCCTAATCCAAGCCTAAACTCATTAGGGAACACAGCTCTGAGACTCTGTCACACATCCCTGAAGGGTACCTCAAAGCAGCACCAAGGCCTAACACAACACCAGAAAACTCAATAAAGAACTGGGTTTCTGAGGAAAATCCTTTCCATCCCAGTGACTCTAGATACAGCCTGATACTTTGAGGAACAAAGTATTTGCTATTGAGGATCAAAAGTAAGAGGTAAAAACTGACCCTAGGCATAAAGAAAGACAGGCACCAATCAGTGACTGGTGATAAGAACAGCTCCAAGCCATATACCACATTTCTGAGCCATCTAAGACCATGGAGAGGGGAGAATTGGTGATTTCCTATCCCCTGGATGGCACTAGTTCCCATCATTGACAGAAGATGACATGGGTGAAGAAAGTAGCCCACACAATCTGCCCCAACATTTCATGTATGTCTCTCTACATAAATTATGTGTCTCTATGTGTATATGTATCTCTGTGGGTCTGGTTTTAAAAAAAATTAACCAACTAAGAAACTTGACTGAGCATCAGTTTTAAATGCCAAACACATAACAAATGCACCAAGCAACTGATTAATGGAATTCTGATTAATTCTCCTCTGAAGGAGTGGGTGGTGGCAGCGATGAATTGGGGGAAGGATGACAGGACAAATCAAATAAGATAATGCATGTGAAGTGCTTAGCAAACCTTAAAACACATAATATTTGGAGCCAACCTATGTTCTCTGATGACAGTCCCCAGCCATCTTTGGACAAGGATGCTATTTCTTTAGCTCTATAAGAGTAGGAATCATGATTTCCTACTCTTCGGATCTTTCACTATCTAATGCCCAGCACAGGACCCTGCACATATGTTCAGACTTTAATAGCCAGCTGTGGGGGTGTACCTTGCAGTCTCTGCTAATGGGAAAGGTAAGACTGGTAGATCACTTGAGTTCTGAGCTGCAGTAGAGCTAAGCCTATCAGGTGTCTACACTAAGTCTGGCATCAATATGATGAGCCTCCAGGAGTGGGGAGCAACTATGCCACCTAAAAAAGGACGAACTAAGCAGAGCAAATTAAAGCTTATGTGTCAATCAATATTGGAATTGGGATTATGAGTGGCTGTTGTACTTCTGGCCTGGGCAGGATAGAAGACCCAGCCTCAAAAAGAAAAGCTGAAACCTCCTCAAAAGTTTAATGGACTTGTGAGCTCATCCATGTAGGCATTCCCTCCTTTAGCACAGACTGCAATTCAGCCACGTCTGCTCACCCTATATGACTCTTTTTTTTGGGGTGGGGAGGTGATCTGGGTTAAATGACTTGCCCACACAGCTACTTAGTGTCTGAGGTTGAATTTGAACTCAGTTCTTTCTGACTCCAGGGCTGTGCTCCATCTCCTACCCTATGTGATTCTTATCCATGTTCTCTCACAGGTTGTCTATGAAGGATCTATAATAGTATGAGAAGTCTTCTCTTCCTCTATATATTTTTACTTTTTTATGGGCACTGTTACTGTTAGATGTCCTTCTCTTATCGTTGCTTTTCCCACATGAGTGACCAACCTCCTTTTAAAAAAATCATTTATTTATTTATTTATTCATTCATTCATTCATTCATTCATTCATTCATTTATTTGTTTGCTTGTTTATTTATTTATTTATTTATTTATTTATTTATTTATTTATTTTGCGCAGGGCAATGGGGGTCCTCCTGAATCCAGGGCCCGTGCTTTATCCACTGCGCCACCTAGCTGCCTCCCAACCTCCTTTTTATCAAATATTTTCTTGCTGATTTTCCTTACAATATTTCTTGTGCTCAAATTATCTTTGGAAATGTATTGCAGCTGACTTGCAACCAACATACACCTCTCCATTACCCCTGAGGTCACCTACAACTCTGATTCTTTTTTAGATGGAGGCTTGCTTTCTTTCTTAGATGGTGACTTCACAGCATCACTGGGAGAACTTTCATGTTAAAAAGGATTTCAGTGCCAGAAATCTGCTTAGGACTGCTGAAATCACAGAACAATTTCTCAAATGCAATTCAGCTTGCTCTCTTTCCCCTCTTCAATTCTGAGCTTAATTTGTTTAAACTGATGCGATATGAAATAAGCAGAACCAAGAGAACATTATACGCAATAATTAAAACAACACAAACGAAAAGACCACAGAAAGAAAACCAGATTGAGTGATGCTCTTGGAGAAGAGACAATAAAGAATAACTCCTTCCCATCCCTGAGAGACAAAGGACCACTGGCAAATAATGGTTGGATGTGGTCACTGTAGTCATTATTTTAGTTCAGTTGTTTTCCTTTGTTAAAAAAGAAAGTTTGATGAGAGATAGTAGTGTAGGGAATGGGGCAGGTTTTCCTCCACAAATAATTGATACAATGCTAAAGGCACCAATAAAAAATACTTTAAAAAATAAGAAATTCTGGGTCCAACTTCTGGTTCATCTTTATTGCTTATCTTAAACATATGTACTGAAGTGAAAACTCAGTGGACAGACCATCTAACTGCACTGTCATATAAGCTAGAGTCCAGGGATTGGCAAACCATTGGCCCAAGGGCCAAAGCTGGCCTGTTGCCTGTTTTTGTACCCCAAGGAGATAAAATGTTTTTTTTTTTTATAAATTAAAATAAATTTTATTGTATTAAAAATGGAAAAACCACAATCAAGCATGACTTGAAAGAAGAGATATGAGAGGATACTCTCAATCCATCCCTTTGTGGAGATAGGAGGTCCAGAGTTTGGATATTGCACATTTTTCTGACTTTTTCCATTCATTAGTCAGTTATTCTGATTTTTCTTTCTTTTCTTTTTAAAAAATATTATTTGTTATATGGGATGGCTCTCTGAGAGGTATGGGGGGAATCACAATTATGTAAAAAACAAAGACATCAATAAAAACTTTTTTTGAAAAAAGAAAAAAATGGATTCAGGCATGGATTTCCTCAGTAAGTACCTGGGCCAGTTCAGATATTTTTTCTAATTTGATTGCCAAGTGCCACTGCCACTTCCTAACATATATCACAATGGGGCTAGAGGTATTAGAGTCTAAGGGTGGTGTTCTACTGTCCTTAATGAAGCAAACAGATCTTAGATCTGTTCCAATTTCCATCCATTTGTTAGACCTGTCTATTTCATGTATGGATGATTTTATCTTGGGATAGTGTGATTCATGTGAGTCTAATGTCAAGTTTTCTGAAAACTTTTGACTTCTACTGGTTTTTATTATTTTATTAGGAGATACTATTTATAACCTTATTCCATTCTTTTCCACAGTGTAAAATTGCATTTGTATTCTAAACTTGTGTTGTCTTTAGCTGCCATCTGCCTATGATTGGCAGGCACAAGTATTTGCTGACACTTTTTGGCCTCCTTGTTGTAGTGACTGCCATATATCAGGTAAACTTTTGTAGAAAATGGTGATTTTATTTTCTCAATGTCTTTTTCCACTTGCCTTTTTTTTTTGGTGTGTGTGTGTGTGTGTGTGTGTGTGTGGGAAAGGAACAATGATTTATTTAAACAGATCATGCTTCAGTTGGTGCAATTATACACAATGTTTTCTCTTTTAAAAAAATTGGAGTTAATTTGGACATTGCTTCATTGTGTGACTTCACATGAATAGTGGATGGTAGTAGGATGACCTCATGAGAAATCATTTCCTGTCAAAATATAATCTATTTCATTTTTTTGGGAGGTCATATGGTGTTTACCATGTCTAGTGTTCTTGGACATTTTCCTAGCAGAAAATTATGACGTAAAAGTATAGGGCTTCTAAGTAGTCCATTAGTCTCTTCTTTCTTAAACCTGAGTCATATTATCCAACATTCTTTTTGCCATCCTCCCATAAGCCCACCTTCACACTGAGCTCAACAAGTATCAGAGTGTATATGTAACCTTGGACGATCTTGCCAAATCCTTTCTAGAATTTATCTCCTTCATTTGTCTGTACTGGTTCTTCATGCACAAGCTTCAATTATCTTTATATTTGTATTCTATTTATCAGGATCACTGTAAAATGGGATAATCATTAAATGTTTCTTTCTGTCTTTGTGTATATGAATCACACATCTCAGATTTGGAGCTGGAAGGGACCTTAGAGGTCATATAATCTAATCTAATCTAATTTTTCAGATGATGCAACTGAGGCACAGAGAGTTTAAATGACTTGTCCTAGGTTACCTGGACAGAATTTGAACTCAAGTCCTCTGCCTCCAAATCCAGCCCTCTTTGCACTGTGCCACACTGTAGAAACTCCTCTGCCTTTTCTAGGAGAGACTTTTAGTTATCCTTCCATTTAGCTGTGACTCCCTTTGTCTTTTAGTTTTATTTGTTGCAAGAATATCAATATAATGTGGTTCTTTTTTCAACAGTGCATTGATTTGTTGGTCATGCGACAAAGATCTCACATTTACAAACACTAATAATTATGTTAATGCTTATAGAGGATCTGAGAATTGTAATTCTTCACAACAACTGACCTCTCCCTCTTTCCTCTACCAATATTGCCAATGGTAGCTAGGTGGCACAGTGGATAGAGCACTGGCCCTGTAGGCAGGAGGAATTGAATTCAAATCTGTCCTCAGACACATACTAGCTGTGTGACCCTGGGCAAGTCACTTAATCCTGATTACCGGAAGGAAGGAAGGAAGGAAAGAAAGAAGGAAAGAAAGATTAGAATTGTTGGGCAGCCAGGTGGTGAAGTGTAGGAGCACTGGCCCTGAAGTTGGGAGGACCTGAGTTCAAATCTTACCATAGACATTTACTAGCTATGTGGCCCTGAGTAAGTCACTTAACTCCAATTGCCTTAAACATCTGGGGCCATCTCCAGTCATCCTGATAATATATCTTGCCACTGGACCCAGGAGGCTCTGGAGGAGAGTATGAGGCTGATGACTTTGCACAGCTCTTCCTCACTTAAATCCAAGTCATGACATCTGTCATGGTCCTCTCTGAGAACAAAGGACAAACAACAACCACCACCAACATCAATGAAATGGTAGGGGGCCACACAAGATTGAGGTATATTTAAACTTTTTTTTTCTTGGGTTGCTAGAGTTAAGGAAGTAATCATCTAAGACATTCCATACTTAGCTAGGCTGGTCTTTGGGGATGGAAGCTATTTTGAACCAGATTCTGGATAACTGGTGTCCAGCAAAATAGACTTTACAAAATAGACATGAACTTTTTGACATAGCATTTGAGAACCCAAGGTCACTTCCATGCCATGATGAGGAATCAGAGTAGGATTTTGTGAGGGAAAACAAGCATATATTAGTTGAACAAAATTTGATTAGCAGAAAAATTGCTGGATTGGGAATTGGAGAAAATGGGCTTAAATCCTGAGTCTATCATTCACTACCTCTGTAACCTTAGGTAATTTATTCAACCCTATGTGGACCTCAGCTTCCTGATCTTTAAAATGAAGGAAGTGGACTAGGTGAGATAACCTCCAAAGTCTCTTATGGTTTTAAACACATGATGTTATGAATCTGGGAAAGCTCACTAGATCCAGTGAGCTTTGCCTTCTTTTCTTGATCAATTCAGGCCTGAGCTCTGTGACTAAAAGACCCTGAGATGACTTACAAGTCCTTTTGACCTTTCCCTGTTAGACTTTCATAAGAAAACTAAAAATCCTGCCATGGGTATAGCAGGTCTTAGGCTACTGGTCTCTGATACACAAGTGGGTCCCACTGTTTTGGCTGTGCTGAACTCCTTGCCCAAGGATGGTCTCTCCCTTCCAATCCATCCATCCTTTAAAGTCTAATTCAAATCCTTTCTCCTCCATGAAACCTTTCCTGACTGCCCAGGCTCCAAGGAGATATCTCTTTCCTGAACTCCTTCCTATAGGGTTTATTTTTCTGGGGCAAATCATATGGGCATTTGTTCCTATAATCTCTTATATTAGAGGCAGAGAATAATGTTTCCAGCACATAGGAGATACTCAATAAATGTCTGTTGTTTTGTATGCATTTATTTTTTTCTCTTCATGGGGAGAGTTCGCATCTTGTCTCATAGGGGAGTAAAAAGATTACTAGGATACAAGGGATCAGACTTATAATTCTTTGAAAGAAAGGAATAGTTTCACCTATATCAAAAACATTTTTGGGGGAAGAGGGAAAGAAGCATAAGGAGGGGCAACGTAGGGGATTGGGGTTGCACTGAGGGTACAAACTGGCAGAGACCTATGGGGCACCGTTTCTCCAGGCACAAGGGTATCCAGAGTTTGTGTCTCTTGTCAGACTATCTTCTATACTGGGGAGATTTGGGAAGAGGGCAGGGAGAGAGAAGCAGGTCCCAGAAGAATAGCACCATAGACACAGGATCCTTCCTGATGGAGGGGAGGATGGTCTGGCAGCTGAGTGAAGAAGTGGGTTTCTGGACCACAAGGAAGGAGCTTCTGTTCTATTCTGGGGGGAAGTGTGACGACTGGGGCAAAACCCCAGTCAACTCACCATAGTTATATCTTTGCTAGGAGCATAGGCTCTATCTAGTCCCACTCTATTACTTACTAGTTTTGTGTACTGTTTTTCTCTTCTGAAAAAGGAGGAAGCTGGACCAAAGGATTTCTTAAAGTTCCTTCCATTTCTGGAAGCCTATGATATTAAGTTCCCTTTGAGGGTGCTGCTACATGGCACCATAGTGCATGGAGTGCCAGAACTGGAGTCAGGAAGTCCTGAGTTCAAATCTGACCTCAAGACACTTACTAGTAACCCTGGACAAATCACTTAACACAGTTTGCTTCAGTCTCCCCATCTGCAAAATGGGCTGGAAAAGGAAATGACTAACCACTCCAGTATCTTTTGGCAAAAAAACTCCAAATGGGCTCATGAAGAGCTGGACATAACTAGAATGACTGAACAATAACAACAAAGAACAGAATTCTAAAAGTCTACTGTCCCACTATTGAAAACCTTAGAACACGTTTTGGGTTTTTTTGTTTTTGTTTTTGTTTTTGTTTTTAGTGAGAATAAGGTGGTAGTTTATTGAGGAACAAGGGAAGGAAAGGGTGGGGGGAGGGAAACCATGAAAGAAATCCTTGGACTTTTTTCATGGGGAGATTGCGTAATTTCCTCTTTCTAAAACCAGCTGATGGTACCACACAGAGGAAATTGGATTTGGAGTAAGTGGGCCCGAATTAAAATCCTGTTTTCCTGTGTGATCTCAAGACAAATTCATAAAGCACGTGGCAAAACTTAAAGTGACATATAAGAACCAACTAATATCAACAACAACAACAACATCTCTATAATGATGTCTAGCTTCAAGATTCTATTCCTAAGGAACTAGATCAGTTGTGGGCTCACAGTAAGGGTCCATGATCTTTTTCTATGGAACTGTTTGATTCAGCACCAGTAAGAACACTAAGGGAACTCTTCGGAATGGATTATCTCAGACTATAGGTTGTCAGTATAATATACAAACCAGACATGACTCAGAATGTAATAAGCCTCCCGCTCGATATGATTCCCCCAAACTGCACAGAGCCATTGAAAATGTGGCAATCCCTCCTCAGGGGCAGCCCTGGAACTGACAGCCCAAATGAGGGCTCCCGTTTCAACGTTCTGAGTGACTCTGAAAAGCATCCAAACTGGGGACTGTGCCAGATCTCAAATCACCACCTGAAATGGACCCATTTGCCTTTCAGCTTCTCTCTCTCCTTTCCCCAACCTCCACTAATGTCATAAGCATTATAAACTGCCAAAATAATAGGAAAAGGTACTAGCAAGTGCCAGATTTTAGGTTCAAGAATCTCAGATGTAGAAGGGACTTCCAAGGGCATCTAGTCCAAACTCTACCTGAATGGGAATCCCTTCTACCGTATCCCCCCAAGTGGACATGCAGATTTTAGCTCAACACCTCCAGGGATGGGAAATCACTTCCAGAGCCAGCTCATTTCACTTTGGGATCACTCTTAATTGTTAGGAAGCCTTTTCTTATAATGGACCTAAATTTGTGTCCAGATCCCTTGTCCTAATCCAGTCCCTTATCATGTGAAAGGGCTTTATCAATATGGTATATATGACTTCTCAATGGGTTGGGGAGAGAGAATTTGGAACTTAAAAGTGAATTAAAAATATGCTATATAAATATAAACTGTTATGTATTATTATAATAGACTCCAAATCTATTCTTTCCCCTCCAACTCATTCTATTATATATGTTAATTGTTATTATTACATATGTTAATTGTTTTCCTCATGTTTTAAATAAATAACTTCCTTGCTCAGAAATCTTACAGAGGATAAAGTCCAAACCCCTTAGCCTGACATTGAAGGCCATATAGATCATGGAGGGCCTACCTTCCCAGGATCCTCTCTCCCTATATCCATCTCATGTTGTTGTTGTTTGTCCTTTCTGGAAGAGGACCATGATATTGGGAAGGTGATATCATGACTTTTAGTGAATTGGATTTAAGTGAGGCAGGGCTGATCCCTCTCATGTAAACTGCGTGAACCAAATTGGACTAGTTGACATCCCCAAACACATTCCCTGCTGTCTCACTTTTGTATCATTCCTCCTCCTCTTTTTTTTTTTTGTATATAATATTCCAAACTTTCCTTTCTTCTATTTGCTACACAGTCTTATGTGATCCTGACTCTGGTTCCTAGGTATTTGATTTGTTTATTCCTGGCTGTTTGTAGTCGTTTTTTTTCTTTACTCTGGAAGTTCTGGCATTTGGTAAATCATGTTTTGAAGTATGTTAAATTTAGGATTTCTTCAGGTAGTGATCTGTGAACTCTCTTTTCACTTTGTTCCCTAGAAGTTGTCTTTTATAATTTCTTGAAATATGGTATCCAGGGTTGGTTTTTTTTGTTTTGTTTCATTATAGTGTTTCAGCAAGGTTAGTGACTATTTTTTGTTTTGTTGTAGAATAAAGACCATCTCTAGGTTGGCAAGGCAGACTGCTCAAAGTCTTTTTTAGGTAACTGGACAGTTGAAGGCCTGTCCCTTTAGAAGACTGACCCAATGACTTGTTTGGGGTATCATCATACATCAATAAAAAAAGAAAAGAGAAAACAAAGAATGTGTATATGTGTGTGTGTGTATGGAGATATAGTTTTTTGGGTTTTTTTGGTGAGGCAATTGGGGTTAAGTGACTTGCCCAGGGTCACACAGCTAGTAAGTGTTAAGTGTCTGAGGCCGGATTTGAACTCAGGTACTCCTGACTCCAGGGCTGGTGCTCTATCCACTGTGCCACCTATCTGCCCCAAGATATAGTTCTTTTAGTTGCAAAGATAACTTTTCTAGTTCAGAGTTTCCTGAGTTATCAAAATTGGCACATCTTGGGAGAAAATAAAGAACAAATTGTTTTTGAAGCACTTAAGGGTCACCTAATGATCATTTAGACAGCTTCTATGGTGGGTAACACTGATCCCAGAAAAGAGAAACAATTTATGGCCACTACAGAAAAATCAAACAAATTCCAGTTATAGAGAAATGGAGAAAAACTAGAGTACATGCTCCCTGGTTTCAAGCCTAACGGAGGTCAGTTTTCAAAACTGGAAGTACTTGAATCAAACTGTTTTCTAGGGTTTTTATTATGAATTTAAACATAAAAAACAAATATTTCAACATGCAAACAACAGAAAATAGGATTATATATGAATCTGTGAACCTTTATTACAACTTTAAAAATATTAAATTTGATATAACAAAACTCTCCTGCTTGTCTGTTTCTTTGTGAACTTGCTCCTGCTTTTAGATATTTTTAAAATGTTTCACTTAAGTACTTTTATTTTTCTTTTTAAAAATCACTAACACTATCCAACTCTTTCCCATGTTTCCACTTTCCCCAATAGCTTCCTTGTTAGAAATAAGTATAGTCAAGCAAAATAAACCCATACATTGTCCATGTTTGAAAGTGTATGTCTATTTTTGCTGCTTTAGTCCATTTATCTTTCTGACAAGAGGTAGAAAACATGCTTCATCATTAGTCTTCTGAAGTCATGATTGCTTATTTCAACCATCAGAAGTCCTTAAGTCTTTGAAAGTTGTTTTCCCTTTACATTATGGTAGTCATTGAATAGATTATTCTCTAGGCTCTGTTCAATTCATGTAACATCAGTTCATATAGGT
Organism: Dromiciops gliroides; assembly: GCF_019393635.1. Taxonomy (NCBI): domain Eukaryota; kingdom Metazoa; phylum Chordata; class Mammalia; order Microbiotheria; family Microbiotheriidae; genus Dromiciops; species Dromiciops gliroides. The sequence continues at coordinate 295,972,539 of NC_057862.1, read as the reverse complement.
CTTTCCATGTTTCTTTGAATCCATCATATTCACCACTTCCTATAGTACAACAATATTCCATTGCATTCCATTCACACATCATGAGTTGTCTGGTTACCCTCTAATTGCTGGGCACCCACTTGTTTCCAGTTTTTTGCTAGAACAAGAGTACTGCTATAAATATTTTTGTACATATGAGTCCTTTGCCTTTGCCTTTGACTGTCTGGGGTCAAATGATTCTTAAATCATCTCTCTGTGTCCTATTTTCCAGGTCAGTTGTCTGCTACTTGGAAGAATAAACAGCTTAGAACAGAAACTGAAAAATCTCACCCAAGTTTTTTTCTTTTTCTTCAAGAGCTCTAATGTCATTCTTTATCATTTGCTTCAACTCTTCTTTCATTTCTTTTAGGAGGCCTTCCATCCACTCTTCAAGTTCTTGTGGCCAATCCATCCCTCCTCCCCAAACTAGGGTTCTATTTATAATTAGTATGGAATTATTTTCTTCTTCTGGAACTTTATCTTGGGGTTTTCTTAGCCCATATTTTTTCTTCTTCACTGTAGTACTTTTCTTTTGTAAGGTCATTCCTTCAGTCTTTCTACTAGGAATGGCTGGAAGTGGTTACTTGATATTTCTTATAAACTTATTTTTTCTCTGTAATTTTGGGGGTTATCATTATGGGATTTAGGTTCAAAGAGTCCCATTGAGCTCTCAGGGTTCAGTGCAGAGTAAAGCAGCCAGCAAGCCTGGATGAAAATGGCTTCTTGGTCATATACCCTTTCTTTGACTGGGATGATGTGGTGGAGATGGTGGTCTTAAGTGGGGAAGCTACACCTGGATAATTAATCCCCATGCTCTCTCTGTCCTTGAGTCCTTGGTGAGGTAGTTGAGCCGAGAGTTCTGTGGTCTATAGGCTATGTCCCTTGCCAAGAATGGTGCCCCCATTTCCTCTAAGATTCTTGGGTGGGGCTGCCTTGTTTATACTCTGCTTCCTCCCATAGTTCTAGAGATAGGCTTCCTGATCATCTTGAAGCTTCTTCAGAGGGTGGGGCAGTTGGGCATGGAGCCCTTTGAGATGGAGACCACAAAGCAGAGATCCTCATCTCTGGGGCCTGCCTCTTCCCAAGGTTCTGCATCAGTCTGTGTAAAGGGAGACTACTCCTCTTGACTCAAATCTGGATTTTATAGTGTGGTCCCTTCTTTTTGTGCCTTAAAAAAATTTTCTTTTTGGTGTGAATTATCTCAGTCTGAGTCATCTATTCTTTTGAAAGTGCTTAAATCTGCTTCCCTGGGCCCATGCCTGCCAAAATTCTTTGAGCCTACAAAAGCCAAGACCTCTGTTAAAGTAATCCTCTAAGGCCTCCAACTGGCATGAAGGTGACCCTGGATTCTCCAAAGCTACACTTGGGAAGCACAGTTTGTGTCAGGTTCTACCAAGTTAGAAAGATTTTTAATACAGGCCCAGTGGTGGAATATATCTCTGTCATCTGAGAAATAGTCTTCTAAATATGGAGAGATTCGTTACCAGAGGAATGGGCATCAGGGGATGACCAACTTTGGCCATTGCAACTCATCTAGTCAGCTATTGGTGTGAAATCTATACTGGGGGAAGGAGGACCCCAGAATAAAGAAAGGATGGATTTTAGAACTGAAATAAGTAAAGGGGTGAAAATGCAAGGGAAAACCAAGTAGCTCCACACTGTATCGTTTCTCTGGGCTATCTTGTTGTCTATTGCTAAGAAGTTTGGCATCATTAATTACCCATAAGTAAGTTAAACTTCAAAGAAGGGACCAAGCCCTGTTCCCAAGGGAACAAAGGCCAAATCAGAGGGACATCATAAGGGTCACTGGTAGGCACTCTGGCCAGCTGAATGCTGACCAGCGGAGAGAGCAGAGACTACATTTATCTCTTGGTCTGTGAGCTGTGACTTGAACACAAACTCAGCTGACAAGGACAAATTTCTGTGAGAGAGGACAAAAGAGGGGAAGAAAGAAAGTTGGGAAAGAAGAAGACACCCATTTGAATTCTCCCACCATGAAATTCTTTCAAGGTGTAGTTGATATGATACAATACCTCTAAGAGGCTGCCTTGGATTACTCCAGCCCACTCTGCTCTCTCACCCCTCAGAATTCTTAAGTCAGGATAAGATATTTTAGTACTTGAATACTCTCTGCTCTGTGTGTGTGTGTGTGTGTGTGTGTGTGTGAGAGAGAGAGAGAGAGAGAGAGAGAGAGAGAGAGAGAGAGATAATCTTTTTTCCCAATAAAACTGTGAACATCTCCAGGCCAGAGATCATGGATGAATATGTCTTCTATAGCCCTCAATACCCCTAGCAGAAAGCTGGCCACACAAAGCACTCTGTAAACCTGAAAGAGCTATGTAAATATGAGTAGTGATAATTGCTGATGCTCAATACAAACTTTTTGATTAGTGCTGGTAATATCTTCCAGGAGGCGCAGAAAACAGAATCTCCAGCTTTCTGGAGGCTTTTGGGAAGCAACCCTCCCTGGAGCAGGGGAGGACTTAACCCCTCCCCCTCCAGAGCTTGCTCCCCACACAATTCCATGTCTTCCCCCCATGAGGTGAATGTCTGCCCAAAGTACAGTAGTTCCTGCAGTTTGATTTCTCCACTTCTGCTATAATCTGACTGCCAAGTGTCACAGTTGAGCTTGTGGAGCGGAAAACTGCTTTGGAAATCTCCCAGCATCACACTACTGCTTGTCTCCTCCCCTCCTCTTCTGGCTCTTATCTCTCCCTTGCAGGAGAGCTGGCCTGGCCCCTTATATCAGGTTCACCCCATCCCATCCCCTTGATAAAATTGGGAGGTCCTAGAAGTTTATCTTCAGGGTCTCATACTCCTCTCATCTTTCCTCCCCTCCCCGTTCTTCTCATCATTTTCCCCCATACCTTGCCATCCCCATAATGACTCCTGTTCCCCTAACCAGTGTTTTAACTGGCTGTCCCACTTGCTTGGAACTCCTTCCCTCCTTATAGCTGCCTCCTAGATTCCCGGGCTTCACCCACTTTCTGTAAGAAGTCTTTCCACAGTCCTCCTTAATCTTAGTGCCTTCCTCCTAAGACCACCCCCAATTTATCTGGTATATATCTGTACATAAATGTTTGCATGTTGTATCCTCCATTAGCCTGAGGAACTTGAGATCGGGGACTGGTTTGGGGTTTTGTTTTAGGCCTTTCTTTGTATTCCTAGCACTTAGCACAGTGGATAGCACATGGCAGGTGCTTAATCAACGCCAATTGACTCTAATCTCTCTCTCTCTCTCTCTCTCTCTCTCTCTCTCTCTCTCTCTCTCTCTCTCTCAGTTCTCCAAGTATAATATATAGTATGTATGCATACATGTCCTATATGTTATACTACACACACACACACACACACACACACACACATATGTTTATACATATATTACACTACACTCAAGGACAGACAGAGAAGCCATACCTAATCACAATACAAAGTAAAGTATTCTAAGGGCTATAAGAGAGGTATAGACAAAATGCTATAAAGGAACCAGAGGGAGGGAAGATCCCTTCTGGCTGTGAGTGGGGAGTGATTGGAGGAGCTTAGGGAAGTCTTTAGGAAGGCAATTTATACAAGATAGGTAGGATTTCAACAACCACCGAGGAAAGTGTATGGAATATTTTCAGAAGGGCAAATAGTTCCCTTTAGCTGAAACAGAAAGTTGAGGAGGAATAAAGTTAAATCAAATTGGGTACAAGGAAAGATTCAGGGGATTTGGAGGTCATATCAGGAAATGACTGTGCTATAAAAAAACCCAAAAGGCATCAATAAAACTTTTTAAAAGTATAAAAAAAAATCTAAGCTGGGTCAATGAAAAATAAAAGAGGCAGCTGCCAAAGCTGGCTTTGAACAAGTCACTCAATGTCTCTGTGCTCCAGGCTAGTCTCCAACTGATGAGTTGCCTTTTGCATTAATGCAGGGGGTTTCCATACTAGGAATTCCCTATACCCATGAAATCATAGGTCTAGACTGAAAACTAAAACATAATCATAATTTTTAAGAAACCTGAAGAAATGTGGGCAGGATTCAGGTCATGAAAGGCCTTGAATTCAAAAGTTAAATGGCTCATATTTTATCTTGTTGACCACAGCTGTGAACCACTGAAGATTCATGGGGCAGAAAAATGAAAGGTTCTGATCTATTCTTTGGTAAGTAAGATGAATCCAGAAGAATGTGCCAGAGTGGGAGGGGCTGTTAGTGGTGAGGAAGGGAAAGCAGACAAGAGGAGCTCCTCTTGGAGTTAGCCGTCTAACTGGGGAGAGGAGCCTAATAAATACACTGACCCCACAAAGTCATATGTGCCAAGGGGCACCTGAGGGCTACAGACAATAACTGCTATGAGGCCTCAGAGAAGATGCTTACCACCGTGGATGGGAGCATTCTGAGAAGACATGGAGGACATGTGATTTGAGAGGGAGAATTGAACTATGCATAAGACTAGAGTCAATAAGGGGAGAGCCTTCCCTTTGGGGCTATTTGGGAACAGGGAATGTTTGGGAAATGCTGATCTCCTGATCAGTGTGGATGCAGCAAAGGAGTCACAGAGCTTAGAGCTGGTAGGGACCTTTGAGATCACCTCATCTGACCCCATTCATCTTACAAATGAGGAAACTGAGGCCCAGAGAAGTACAGTGATTTGTCCATGGTCACACAGTTTGTAAGAAAGCAGATTTAGTATTCAGACCCGGATCCTGTGAGTGCAGATTCACTCCTGAGACTACAAACCAACAGCCTGTTCTCAGAGGAGATAAGGTTGCTAAGTTCATGGTGTGTGTTCTTCTGGAAGGAGGTGAGCCAATAATTAGACACGGTTAGCTAAGAACCCTAGTAATAATGGCTCACATTTCTATGGTACTTTATAGAGTACTTCTCTCCCAATGAACCCTAGGAGATTAACAATGTGGGACTTATTAATCCCATTTTAAAGGTGAGGAAACTGAGGATGTAATAAAAGGCAAAGTGATCCATCCAATGTCATTTAACCAATCCATGGCAGAACCTAGATACATGACCCAGATCTTCTGAGTCTGGTGAGTTCCCACAACACCACAGTGGCTATCAACCTACACCAAGTAAAAGCAGCTTGAAAAGCTTCATCCTAGCCCCAATGGGTCACCTCTCTCTAGTTCCCTGATGAGTTCAGTGAGTCCAAGCCTGGCTCTGCTTTCTGCTTATCTGTTTTTTGGCCTGAGAACAGCTAAAGTTAGAACTGATCCTGTCTACTTGATCTCAAAGCTTGGGAGTACCAGTATTAGCTCTGAGTGTCTGAAAGGTTTCTGATTTTCATAAGATGAATGTTATAAAAAAAACACACCGAATCCAAACTAAAACTACCTAGTCCAGTGCAACAGGAGCAGGATTATCAAATCCTGAAGCTGGAGGGAACTTTGGAGATCATTCGAGTCATTTCAGCAACTATTAAAAAATGCTGAGTACCTACTGTGTGCAAGGCACTGCACTAGGGGCTGGGACGGGGTTCAAAAAGCTAAAACTAAATAGTTCCTGCCTTCAGGAAACTTCCATGGAGAAGAAGTAGAGATGAGTCATCTTGTCCAACCCCGCCCCGCCCCGCCAATATTATGAATGAGACAACTTGAGGCCCAAAGTTTAAGTTGAACCATCTGAAGTGAAGAATAAGTGTCAGAGCTAGAACTTTGAAAATTTTTATCCAAGAGACTTTCATAAAGGGCCTACTTTGTACAAGGGGTCTGAAGATGAGCCAGAAACACCCCACTACCACCACCAAGGTATAAGAGTTGCATGGCCAGACTCCAACATTGATTATTGTTTTTTTCCTCAAATTCAACTCTCAAAATGCCTCCTCTTCTTGGGAGGTTGCCAAACTGATTAAAGGAAAACCAACTACCAACATAGCAACATATGGAACTCCCATGCCAACCCCTTCCTCCACCGTCAATGACTCACCCCCAGAAGTATGTACTGACCCTTGGCACAAATATATGCATTACCTATTCAGGGGTTGTTTTTGATCTGAAGCCAACTCTAGAGTTCCCAAAATACCTTTACTTTATCCTGATCCTTGCCTCTCCAAATTCCACACATCTTTCTTTTTTTGTTTGTTTGTTAGTTTTTTGCGGGGCAATGGAGGTTAAGTGACTTACCCAGGGTCACACAGCTAGTAAGTGTCAAGTGTCTGAGGCCAGATTTGAACTCAGGTACTCCTGAATCCAGGACCGGTGCTTTATCCACTGCACTACCTAGCTGCCCTGCCACACATCTTTCAAAGACTGGCTCAGGTCTTACTTCCTCAAGAAAGCCATCCCAGCCCACAGTGATCTCTACTGCCTCTGACTTGACTTGGAATCAGGAAAACCTGAGTTGACATCTGGCCTCAGATACTTACTAGCTGTGTGACCCTGGGCAAGTCACTTAACTTCTGCTGCCTCAATTTCCTCATCTGTAAAATGGAAATAATACTAGAAATGAGATAATATTTGCAGAATGATAATGTGGGTTAATTTTGCTCCTCTAATAAGAGAGGCATTGTGTTACAGTGGAAGGAGATAATAGGTATCTTCATACCTAGATCCTTGGATAATAATCACTAGGCTTGGTATGATCTGTTGGAATTTATGCTCTGTTGGCAGAGTCTTTGAGAATTCATGGTCCCCTCCATGTCACAATGAATGGAGAATACACTTAGAATATAATCAATAAATATTTGTTGACATGAATAAGCTTAACTGAGGCTTGTTTGCCATGATAAGCATGAGATCTAGAATGCCAGCCTCTTGATCAAACACATGTGAGAGTCACTATATTCTGTAAAGTAGAGCTAGAACAAGGAATGTTGTTCCTTTCTGACAGATGAGGAGACTAGAGCCATTTTTATATCTAATCTAATAATTTAATCAAAATAAAAGGCTCACGCTTGGATTCAAAGGAATCAACTTCATAGTACAAGATGGGAGAATTGATGGTCAAAATAGCAGTTTGTCTAGAAAGGTTTGGGGGCTTTTAGCAGACTACAAATTCAATATGAATAAACAGTGTGATTAAAAAACAAAAAGCTACAAAATATTTAGAAAATAAAAAGCTAAGGCAATAGTAAACTGCATTAAGATAGAGCATACAGGATTAGGCCCACTACACTCTGCTCTGATCAGATCACATCCAGAATGTTATGTTCATTTTCGGGTGCCATGTTATAGGAGGGACATTGATGGGCCAGACAATGGCCAGGGAAGGGCAACCAGGTTGATGAAAGGCTTCGAATTCTTGCCATGTGAGGATTGGTGGGAAAAACTGTGGATGTTCAGCTTGGAGCACAGAAGACTTAGGGGACAAATGGTAACTGCCTTTAGGTAGTTGAAGGGCTGACATGAAGAAGAGATTTTTTTTTTAACTTGGCCAATAGGCCTATTTGCAGGTTCCGCCCATTTGTTCCTAGTTCAGTTCCATAGTTTCTTTCTTTCTTCTTTCTTTCTTTTTTTTTGTGGGGCAATGAGGGTTAAGTGACTTGCCCAGGGTCACACAGCTAGTAAGTGTCAAGTGTCTGAAGCTGGATTTGAACTCAGGTCCTCCTGAATCCAAGGCCAGTGCTTTATCCACCGTGCCACCTAGCTGCCCCCAGTTCCATAGTTTCTTACTATGGAAGGAAAAAAATTCCTAATAATTAGAGCTGCCCCGAAGTGGTGTAGGCTGCCCTAGGACGTAGTGAGTTCTCCCTCAATGGAGGTCTTAAAGCAAAGACTATTTCAAGGGTGGACGTAGAGAGGATTCTCCTTAAGGTCCTTCCCAGTTCTGGGAACCTGACATTCTAAGATGGGATAGCGGGAAAAGAACTCAATTTGGACTCATAGCTGATAACCTGGTTTTGAACTTTAAAAGTGTTGATTATCAGCTGTATGACTGGGCAAATGGCTCCTTCTCTCTGGGCACCATCCATAGAACAAGAGGGTGGATGATTTCTGAGGCCTCTTTCAGCTCTACATTCTAGAGTCATTGGATTTTGAGCCACTTTGGGGAGGGTAATCCTTACAAATTAAAAATATATCAGTCATGACCAGTTTGAAGGAGTTTGTTTTGCTTGACTATCCATATTTGTCACAAAGACTTTGTGTTTTTTGTCTTTATTGGGGGGAATTGTAGGGGAAAGTGGGAGGAAGGAAAGGCAGATTTTGATTAATTGGAAAAAAACCTAATTAAAATATATATACAAATACACGTGTGATATGTGCACATAAATGTGTATAGTATATATCCATATATACCACACACAGATATATACATACCTATTATATGTGTACATATACATATATTATATGCACACACATACATGCATGCACATCAGATCCCTTCATTTACATTCTAAAATGTAAATTAATATTACATTTATATTCAAATATATGCATATTTGTACTCAGCACCTTTGCTTTATAGAGCTCCAAGTTAAGAGGAAAAAAATTTCCCATTTTATTTCTTGCCATCTGCCTTGACACACACATTGTGAAGAAGGGAGAGAAAACAATTACCTTCAATCCCTGGACACTGGCCTGTTCTGTGTACTCAAATAAACCAAGCTATCAAACCTTGAACATTTCCAGCTCAGATGACCTTTGCAACAACATCTGAATGGGACCAGCATCTGAATGAGAACATTTTGTGATTTAAAACACTTCATGCCCATCCTTCCCTTTTCTGGAACAAAGTCAGATGAGGCCTCATAGGGACTTGTCAGCTTCCATTCCATTCTACAGAGTGTAGTGAGCTGAACTTGGAGCCAGAAGATGAGTTCAAATCTTGCTCCTGACAGTTTTTGGCAGTCACCTTAGGCAAGTAATTTAGCAGCTGGAAGCCTCACGTCTTTCCATCTGCAAAATGGGTATTTTGGAGGTGAAAGGAAACTAGAAGAATACCTAGTACAATCCCTTCATTTTTCAGATGAGGAATCTGAGGCTATGAGTGATTTGTTCAAGGTCATACTTTCCCTGGAAAAGACCTGCTGTTCAATCTGACATCCAGAACATCCCCTATATGGCCCTACCCGAGCTCTCTGATATTTTTTCTACCATTCCCTGCAGAGATCCTTTGATCTAGTTAAACTGGATTCTTGCACACATTCCTATGTCTGTGCTTGTGCTCATGCGGATTCTGAAACCCTGTGACCCTTCCTGAATTGCTCCTTTCCCAGATGTAGTGCAGCCTGCTGAAGTCCCCCTCCACCCTGAAGTCTTCCCTGACTATCCAAACCCAGAGTCCCTATGGTCCTTGCCTTCTGGTTTTGGCAGTGGTGAATTAGAATGTTCATAATATAAACATCTCTCTCCTAGGGTGGTTGTGAGAATCAAATATAATTAGTATGATTAAGGCAATCTATGTAGGGCATTCATTGTTGGTTGTAGCATTAGGGACCTTGTACAAGGTACTTTTCCTCTCTGGGTCTATTTACTCCTTGGCAACATGAGGGTATTGGATTAGGTTATTGCATTAGTCCCTTCCAGCTCTAACATGCAACAACTCTAAGATTCTCAGGTTTCTTCCAAATCTGAAATGCTAGAATTCTGGGAAACCTAGCATTTCAGAACTGCAAGGCACCCAAGAAGTCCCTAGTTCAATCCATACCACAGTCGGGTGAACAACACACACAATGGCTACAACGTAAATGGAAATAACAGAGCCACATGTGAAAGTAAATGAATGTTGTAAAGTTACAAAGGACAAGCCCTGACCCCAAAGAAGACCCGTTGCTCAGGTGGGAGTTCCACAAGGGTGGTGCATCGTACATATCATCAGATATTCTCACTATTGATCGACTGTACTGATCTTTCTTCTTTTTTGTCTTTAAGATAATTTTTATATGGGATGATTCTCTGGGAGAGGAAAAGATACTGAGGGGAAATTGCTGTGATGTGAAAAAAAAAAGACACGAAGAAAGATTAAAAAAAGAAAGAAAGAAAGGAATTCCTCTTCATAATGTCTGTTACAAATGGTCTTGCTCTCTACTCAAATATGTCTATGATGGGGAATTCTTTATGTTCTGAATAGCTCATTCCACTTTTGTTTGAATCAGTAGGAAGCTTTTTATTATATTAAGCTAAAAAAATTCACAAAAACAATACCAACACAACACCAACAAACCCAAACACTGTAATGTCCACTCACTTTACTCTGGGCCCAAGGGAACAAGTCTAATCCCTCATTTATTTATTTATTTAGTCATTTTTCTAAAAGTCCCATTCCCCTACCAAATACCAATCTCCAAAGGGGCAGGGACTATGTTATTTTTTTCTTTTCATTCTCCACAGGGCTCATAGCAAAGTCTTAAAAATACTAATTGATGAATATCTAGTATGTGCCTTATCTCCCTGTCACCATGAACATCTGGAGGGCAGGGCTCTCTTAGTCTTCCCTAATGTTTCCCACAGCATTTCTCACATTTTATGAAAAATAAAAAGTTATCTAGTCTGTCCCTTTCCTTTAAATGGCCACAAGAGAATACATACTGGAATGAACAGGTGTGGCACATTCTCCAATTAAAGACTTCTATTTTTTTCATTCATTCTGGCTGGAAATGAGCTGCTGTTTATTTAACTAATTGGACCAAACCACTCCAGCTTACAATTGTAAACAGAGGTGGGCAAATGGAATTAATTTCAACAATGTGAGTGCGGCCTTTCTGGCTTAGCCAAGGATCATAAAGTTAATGTGGAATAACAGGATGATTAAGGCATCCAACCCCTTCATGAAGGGTAATTATACTCCCTCATTGCTGGCGCCTGGGAGAATTCATTCAGGTGTATAGGCAATTGTCTGCAGGGGAAGAGGGACACATCTGGAGAGAAAGCAGAACCATCCTTTCTCCAGTAAATCTGTGCAAATGTTTCTGTTTCTATCACCTAACAGTGGTCTTTGGGAATTAACTATGTTTTTTTTTCTTATTAAAATGTATATGTATAGAGATATATAGATATAACCTATATCAGATTACCTGCTGTCTAGGGGAGGGGGGAGGGAGGGAGAAAAATCTGAAATTGTAAAGCTTGTATAAACAAAAGTTGAGAACTATCTTTACATGTAATGGAAAAAATAAAATACCTTATACATTAAAAATTTTTTAAAAAAGAATAAAAAAAAATGAGATAGGTAGTGCAACCAACCACAATACCACTCAAGTCTTATGTTAATGTCTCATCATGGTCCCTCAAAGGCTGTACCAGAGGAGTGTCAGGTCTTACTAGACCAAATTGGAAAAGTTTTCTTCCCTCTGGTCCATATGATTCTCCCCACAACACAGAATGTTAGCTTGGACTCCCAGGTCTGCAATTCTCCCTCCCTTGAATTTCCTACAACACCACATTCTGTACCCAACTTTCGGCACACCATCACATACTGCTTATGACACATCTCTTATGTTATTGCTATTCAACTCTGGTATAGTTAATTAACTTTTCATGTGTTGATGTCTTGTTTCCCAACGTCTGTGAGAAGGGGGACTGTGTGGGATTTCTATCTGTCTCTCTCCAGTTGGCACCCAGAACAGGGCCCTCACACAGAAGGTGCTCAGTACATAGACACTAAATGATAAGTAAGTCATTCTTTGTGTGCCTTTCTCTGGTCTCTGCCCTCTGTCAAATCACAATGGTGTTGCCTACATCTTCAAGATAATAAGACACCAAGGATGATTTGAGTGCCTGCTGTGTGATATTTGACAAATTTGTTTTCATGTAATTTCCTATAATTTCACGAGAAATTACAGATACTTGAAATGTTGAAATATTGTTTTCCTCACTGGAGTAAACAAGAATCTTGGTTTGATGGGTAGTACCATGATGATTGGTACAGCTAAACAGGAGAGGCAACCCCTACTTATGGTTAACCAGAGAGGAGAGAACAGAACGTGTTTCACTCATTGGCATTTCCTGTAACATAGAATCACAGAACATTAGAGCTGGGACAGACTTTACTGTTTATCTGGACCAATGCCCTCATTTTAGAGAAGAGGAAACTGAGTCCTAGTGAAGGACTTATAATGTAATTTGGCTGGTCTGTGACCAGAGATAAGCAGTGACTCATGGGACTTTCAAGAAATCTCACTCATTCTCTATTCTTTTTTTCCTACCAACTATTACTCACCACTCCTCCCCTCAAAACCCAAGCTGGCATCCAAACCACTTGAGATATATAAATGCTACTCATACTTTTCAAGAGGTACCAGCACAGCAGAATAACAGGGGTCAGATATCCCTATCACTCTAAGCAGAGGCTAGATGACTATGTAGTCACTATATGACTATGACTATGACTATCCCTCTAATTCTCTCCTCCCCACAGCCATGGGCTTAGCATTTACAACTATTTGTGGGAGTTATCAGAGAGCAGGGGCTCATAACTTTAAGTACACAACTCACCAAGGGGTCCTTGGATAGATTTCAAGGTGGGGTGCATGAGCTTGGAACTTTTAATATTTTGACAACTGTATTTCAGTAAGATTAATTACCTTTATAATCCTAAATATTTTATTTTATGCATTATAAAACATTATTTTGAGAAGAAATCCATAGGTTTCATCAGATTGCCAAAGGGATCTATACTACACAAAGGTAAGGAACCCCTGTTAAGGAGGTAGACCTGTTTCAGGTAGAGATCTAAGGAGATGATACTAAAGTCTTTTCCAACTCTGAGATTTTATTATTTTAAGGGTTTTTGAATGTGACTCCTGAAAGGTTTCCACCTTCTGGAAATATACCACCTCACCTTAGAAAAACTAAACTTTTAGGCAACTGTGCCCATAAGTAATACAGCCAAGGGCTAGAATGAAAGCAAACAAAACTCCCAAAGATATTAACAGGCAATGACAGGATCATTGCTCTAGAGGTGGTAGGAACCTCAGAGGCCACTAGCTGCTCCCTTTCAAGGCTGTTTATCCCTCTTCTGAATAGTCCTACTTCTTCAGTGCTTTTTCCTTATCTAAAGAAAGCCTAAATATGCCTCTCTGCAACTTCTATCCATTATCATGAGCTCCATCCTCTGGGCTAAGGCAAACTAATCTGAGTCCAACCCTCTTCCATACGATTTGCAAGACTGTCCCCATTAAATCTTCTCCTCCTCAAACTAAACAAGCCCAGCTCCTTCAAACTGGCACAGTCTCTAGGTAAGTCATTCTCCTACTTACCCTTTCAACTGGACACTAGCAATTTTTTCGGTGACTGGGATGAAGGCTTAGAAAGCATTCTTGTCTAACTTGAAGATGGTACAAAGCAGGGAGAAGCAGCTAACAGAAATAGCTGACAGGGCTGTAGGTAGATCTCTGAGGTACTAAATCCCTTTCTTTAAGCTTAAAGTCTTTAATGACTACTCTCTGAATCCCCTTATTCAACAGGTTCAAAATACATTTAACTATAATAGGCCACGTGTCTTCATCTTTTCCAACCAGATAGCCTGAGAGATTTTGTCCAATGCTCTGCTGAAATCCTAGTATACTAAGTCTATGGTATTCCCCTGATTTACCAGTCTAGCAAACCTGTCAAAAGAGAAATAAGGTTAGCCTGATGTGATTTATTCTTGTTTAAGTAATGTTAGTGCTCTTTGTGATCTTTCATGCCCAGTAAAATTTAAAGGGGTGGTTTCTGAACATCTAGAAAAGGAAGAGGTGATCATTACTGCTCCAGTGTAAGCTATACCTTACAAACTCTACCCTTCTTCCTTTTCTTAAAACTGGAACAATATTTGCCCTCTTCCCAGTCCTACAACATTTCTTCATGATTTCTAAGCCATGCACTGTCAGTGACTCAATAATCACATATACGAGTTACTACCATACCCTAGATTTCATTTGGTCTGTTCTCAACGAGGAACTCATTGAGAGCATCAAGGTACTCTCTTATGATCTCCTCACATACCCTTTTTTTCAATCTCCATATAAACCACTTAGTTTCTCTCCTCTCACTCTTCAAAACCGTATATGATCTAACTTCTGGACTCATTATTCAAGTGCAGTGACTCTCCCCAGAGTTACTAGCATCTTTTAATTAATTTCCAGATCTAATGGACTCTTCTCAGTCCTCACTTTCTTGACCTCTCTGCAGCACTCTTAATCACCCTCACTTCTTGCATACTCTTTCCTTTCTGGGTTTGTGACAATGCTCTGTCCTTGTTCTCTGCTAACCTAATTGCTACTTCTCAATCTTCTTCGATGGATCACTATCCCTTTCATTCATACTAACTGTAGATTTACTCCAAGACTGTACTGCCTTCTTTTTTTTTCTCCTGAAACTCTCTTGTTTGTTGACCTCATCAGTTCCCACTGATTCAGTTACCATCTCTATGCCAGTGACTCCTAAATCTATATTTTCATGTTTAATCTCTCCCCTGATTTCCAGTCCCACATGATAACTGCCTATTTAACAAACTGAACTTAATGTCTGGTAGGCATTTCAAACTCAACATGTCCAGAACATAGCTCATCATTCCCCCATGCCATGCCATGCCATGCCATGCCACAATGACATCATTGCCCAACACACCCTTCTTCCAAATAGCTCTATTACTGTTGAAGGCACACCATCCTTTTAAGTTACATGGATTCACAATCTCAGTGTCATCTTTGACTTCTCACTGACATACCCAACATATCCAATCAATTGCCAAACCCTATCATGTCTGTGTCCACATCTTTATATTGAGGATATAAATCCTCTCCTCGCCACATACACAGTCATTGTCCCAATTCAAGTCCTCATCACTTCTTGGCTGGATTATTGTAGCTCTTTCCACTGTACCATGATACTTCCTATTTGCTCTGAATTGTTTCTCTTTGTGTTTTCAGAATTTCATTTTTAAAATTTTGAACTTAACTCTAAATAAAATGAGCATTTCCACATATGTTGTAGAAGAGACTGTACATGAAACTGAGATTCTCTACATATTAGAATGCACTTGCTTTTCTTTTTAAGTATAATATAGTTAATTTATAACTTTCAAAGCTATATTGCTTGTCTGGGGTTCCTTCTGGCATTCCTTCTATTCTCTTCTCAGTTTGGGTGGGAGTTCTATTCCTTTTCCATTTCTTCCTCTCACCTCCTCCTCCCTTTCCAAGAAGAAAAGAAAAGAAAAGAAAAACCTTTGTAACAAATATGCATAGTAAAGCAAAACAAATATCCACACTGGTCATTTTCAAAAAATATATATCCGGGGCAGCTAGGTGGTGCAGTGGATAAAGCACCGGCCCTGGAGTCAGAAGTACCTGAGTTCAAATCCGGCCTCAGACACTTAACACTTACTAGCTGTGTGACCCTGGGCAAGTCACTTAACCCCAATTGCCTCACTAAAAAAACCCAAAAAAACCCAAAAAACCCTATATATCTGGTTTCGGACCTTGTGTTCATTACCTCTCTGTCAAGAGGCACTTCACATACTTCATCATTTATCCTCTGAGATCATGAATGGTTGTTACATTGATTAGAGTTCTTAAGTTCAAAGGTTTTTTCTTTACATTATTGTTGTTATAAAATTTCATTCTTGAAACCTTCCCATCCCTTCCTAGTTAACTTTTATGTGGAATTCTAGGGCATAACATCTTTTACCTATGCATTCTTTTTTTTTTTTTTTGTGAGGCAATTGGGGTTAAGTGACTTGCCCAGGGTCACACAGCTAATAAGTGTTAAGTGTCTGAGGCTGGATTTGAACTCAGGTCCTCCTGAATCCAGGGCCGGTGTTCTATCCATTGCACCACCTAGCTGCCCCTACCTAGGTATTCTTTAAAAAAAACACATTTTTTTTCTTTTCTTAATTAACAATTTTCTCTCCCTCCAACCACCCCCACTTTGAAAAAGACAAAAAAAGAAAAACTAAACCCCTTAACAAATATGCAAAGTTAAGAAAAACAAATCTCCATTTTGGCCATATCCAAAAATGTATTTCCCATTCTGCATCTTGAGTCCATCACTTCTCTATGCAGAGGTGGACCATAGCATACCTCCTCAGTGGTCTTCTATCTATCCTTTTTAAAGAACCTTTTGAAATTCATTCTCTCAACAATCCATGGTACATATCAGACTATGAATGGCCTTTATCTCCTTTATCAAGGATTCTAAGGTGAGTGGTTATTTTCTGTTCTAAAGGTTCTATTATTTCTACTTCAGAAACTATTTTTTCCTTGTTGGTCCAAATCAGGCCCAGAATAACACTGCCCTTATTACCTAGGGTTTTTCTATATAAAGAATTACTCACTAGTTCCAAAGGCATTTGATAAGGCAGTCTACTCTATTTCCCACTTGGGGAACATCAAAGAGTCACTCTTGTAAGTCACAAGGTGAATTAAACTCCCATTCAAGGTAATGGTGTTAAATATAGTTCTTTACAAGATCTGGAGATCAGAAGATGTGAACATAAGTGCTGGCACCAACACTTAAGCCAGAAATTCAGGCAAGTTACTTTTACTATTTGGGATTCAAGTTTCCATAACTATAACCTTTGACATTCCTAATAATCTGTGATTTCATCGATACTTGTATTCCCTCCACCAATACAGATCATATGGCCTCCCACTTCTTAATGATTCCATTAGCGTTCCTGTGACTAAATTGCTAATGGCCAACCCTTTGATGGTGAGACTTTGCACACTTAACCAGAATGGTTTTTAAGCAACAAAGCCTATTTCTAGGCTCATACTCAAAATTTGAAACCATTTCTATCTTATAGGAACCTACTAGGGCTTGCACTTTTCCAGTTGAAAAACCTAAGGCTGCCTCAATGCTACAATGACATAATTGAAAAGGATTTTGTTCCTCATCTATAAAATGCGGATGATACTGTTTCTATACCTGTTTCACAGGACCATTTTTGAAGGACAGTGTAAGTGTCTGAGGCTATACTTGAACTCAGACCTTTCTGACTCCAAGCCCAGCACTCTACCTACCGAGCCACTTTAGCTACCTGATGGTTGGACTGGAAAACCTTTAAATCAACAAGCATTTATTAAGCCTTACCCTGTGCCAAACACTGTGCTAAATATTGGGGATACAAAGAAATTTGAACAAGGAGTTCAAAATCAAATAGGAGAGACAACATTCAAGTAATGATGCACAAATAATATAAATTGGGGATAGTCTCAGAGGGAAAACATTAAGAAGGAATAGGAAAGACTTCTTGCAGGTGAGATTTTACCTAAGATTTGAAGGTAGCCAAAAGGTAGAGAAAAGGAGGGAGAGCATTGTAGGCATGGGAGACAGCCAGTGAAAGTACGTGGAGATGGGAGATGGAATGTTTTGTCTGATGAACAGCATGAAAGACAGGGTCATGGAATTGTGGAATAAGTGGAAGGGAGTAGAGTATAGCGGTAAAGAAGGCACTCCAAAGTCCCTTCAAGTTTTAAATCTGCAATCCTACTAAAATCACTTTTTAAGCACATGTGAACTTTTGGTTGTTGAGTCATTGACCACATTTGGGATTTTCTTGGCAAAGACACTGGAGGGGTTTGCCATTTCCTTCTCCAGCTCACTTTACAAATGAGAAAACCGAGGCAAACAGGATTAAATGACTAGCCCAGGGTTACACAGATAGTAAGTGTCTGATACCGATTTTGAACTCAGGTCCTCCTGACTCCAGACCTGCTACTCTTATCCACTGAGCTGCCTAACAGCCCTACATGGGAATTATCTGTCTTCTTTTCAGGCTTCATCTTATAGTTGTCAGTGCTGGCCATGACTACAAGGACTGTGTTAGGAATTTCCATATTCCATTTTTTTCTTTTCTTTAAAAAATTTTCTTTCTATCCCATTTTTCTTACAGCTTGAACCAAACTGAAATCTTGGGGATTGCTTCTTTATGCCTTTACAATATGATGATGATGATAATAATAATAATGCTTATTCAAAGCAGTTTCCTCAACCATTCTATAAGGGAAGTATATGTACAGGCATCATCATCCCCTTCCTTCCCCATTTCCAAGATGAAGAAACTGAGGCTCAAGGAGTTTAAATCATTTGCTTAAGTCCACATACTTAGTAAATGTTAGAAACCTGAAGCACTTGAACTTGTGTACAGATTCACAGCCCAGCCCTCTTTCCATTATATCACTACTCCCTCTAACATCACTGTTTGTACCTTGAGAAAATTAACACAAAAGCAAGACTATAGGATCAAAGATTTAGAGCTGTGGGGGCATCATCCAATCCAGTGGTTCTCAAACTTTTGGGTCTCAAGACCCCTTTACCCTCTTAAAAAATAATATTGAAGACCTCTATCATAAGACCTTTTGTTGATGTGGATTATATCAATTGATACTTACCATATTAGAAATTGCTATTTACCATATTGGAAATTGATCATATTAGAAAACATCTTTGTATATGAAAATAACTTTGACATGGTAGACCTCCTAAAAGGGTTCCCAAGATTCCTTGGACTATGATTTCAGAACCACTTATCTAATTTACTCTCTCTCTCTTTTATTTTATTTTATTTTTGCAGGGCAATGAGGGTTAAGTGACTTGCTCAGGGTCACACAGCTAGGAAGTGTCAAGTGTCTGAGGCCAGATTTGAACTCAGGTCCTCCTGAATCCAGGGCTGGTTCTCTATCCACTGCGCCACCTAGCTGCCCCCTAATTTAATCTCTTTTTACTGAAGAGAAAATTGAAGCCCCCCAAAAGGAAGAGACTTGGCTCAAGGTCACCCAGGTGATCTGAATATGGGGCCTGAGACTTCAAATCTGTTATTATTTCCACTATACATGTCAACACATACTGTAAATAAAGTTACTCCAAAACCTAGGAAAATCTAGGAAACAAGGCCTACAACCCTTTCTTTGAAGGCCAATAATTCCCTCTGGCAATGTAGCCATTCACACATGAAACCTTTGCAGACATTAGCATTTCATAGACATAGTTCCTTCAAAGACTTCCTGACTGTGATCCCACTCTCAGGGGAAGAAGGGAAAAATATGACCCTGGTCTTTCTTCATGGGAACTCTATACCCAGTACTTACTGCTAACCCCAACTCTCTGGTTTTGCCATGGGGCTAAACAGATGGCTCTGATATGCAGCCTGGAGGAAATTATTGTTCAATGGAAGTTGAAGAAGAAAGCATTCAAGACTTCAGAGCCAGAAAGCTTTGAGTTGGAAGGGACCAAAGAGGCCACCTACTTGAACATCCTATCTGATCAGGAATTCCCTTTACCAACATTAGGACTACTAAAACTAGCTTTTCCTTCAAGGAGATTGCTATCATTATTTACCTTGGGACAGTTTGTCCCACATCTTATACATATCTTGTGCTTAATAAATGCCTTTTGGGTTGGCCTGGATCAATCAAGGGTCTTAAGACAGTGCTATAAGATGATGTGTTGAAATAACTGGAAATATTTAATTTGGAGAAGAAAAGGGTGAGGCATGGGGAAGAATAGGAGAGTTGTTGGAAGGGCTTTCCCTTGTTAGTGGGATTAGCTTCATTTTCTCATTGTCCCAGAGGGCAAAACTAAGAATATCCAGTGGAACTTTCAAAGAGGCAAATTTTGGCTTGATGGAAGGAAAAACTTCCCCCAGGTGAGAGCTATCCAGAAGTAGAATGGACTATCATGGGAGATGGTGGATTTACCCTCGCTAGAAGTCCTAGGAAAAGCTACCACTTGTTGGATATTTTATAGAGGAGATTCTTGATGGAGTATAGACTGGACTAGATGACCTCTGAGGTCCTTCCCAACTCCGAAATGATGTGATTTTGTGACGAACAGGAAGTAGTTAACAAGATATTATGATCTCTTTGTAGAAGCATATTTAATGCTTTAAGAATCATCTGTTTCCATAAAATCTCACAATCGAATGAAGAAAAATAGAAATAGTAAACACATCCTTTTCAGATTATAAGGCAATAAAAATTACATTCAATAATGGACAATTGAAAGAAATATTACAAATGATTTGGAAGTTAAATAATTTGGTCCTAAAAAACAAGTGGGTCAAAGAACAAATCATAGAAACAATTGATAATTTCATTAAAGAAAATAACAATGAGACAACATATCAAAAATGTATGGGATGCAGCCAAAGTGGTACTTAGGGGAAGATTTATATCCCTAACTGCTTACATCAATAAAATAGAGAAAAAGCAGGTCAATGAATTGGGCATGCAACTAAAGAAAAACTAAAAAATGAACAAATCAAAAATTCCCAATTAAATACCAAATTGGAAATCCTGAAAATCAAAGGACAGATTAATAAAATTGAACACAAAAATCAATAATTTCATCAATGTGAGTCCATTCAGAGTTCAACCTTACCATGGCCTTCATATTTGTGGTTTTGTTTGTGGCCAGAAAAATGCATTGGCCACAGACAAAATTTCTGGCAACAAGCTATGGTCTTTCAGGGACCAATATATAAGCCTTCATTGGACTGACCCATTCATAAAACTTCCCTTGCTTGATAATGCCTGCTAGTACTCTTATTCTGTGGGCATAGCCTTTGAGAGTCTACTACCATTTCTGTGCTAAAATGAGACACTGGGGGGAGATGTCAATGGAGAGTAGATTTCAGTTCTTCAATGGATCCACAATGCCAAGCACGATCTTTCCATGCTTTCACATCCTGTACAGTCCTGGTTTGTATGATCCCATAATTCCCCCTCCCCAACCCTCTCCATATGAGGTAACTGAAAAACTTGGTCACTCAATGCTTGAAACTCTTCCCTTCCAGCAAAGATGTGTTCTGGGCATGCATGGTCTGGTCCAGATAATCTTTTAGTTTCATCATCTTTACAATCTCTTCCACTTCCTCATATATCATGCATTCGGGATCGACAAACCGAGTCCAAATTTGCTATTTCCACTGCCACTTATGATGAGACTAGATTGCTATATAAATGATGGCAAATCTGTTCCATTTTTTAAAAAATCTGCCATTCTCCTTCCAGTTTGTTATTAAATTCTCCTAGGATCACCTGATTTAGTTGGGTCTTATATCAAGCTTTCTGTAGTTTCTCTTCTTTACCAAACTTTGCTATTTTAAAAAATGATACTGCTCATAAGATTTCACCATTCTCTTCCATGTTTTACAAATGTGTTTATAACCTAAACAAATGCTGACCATGACTACTCAAATTCTTGCCAAGCAGAGGCAACTATCTGCTTATTGAGGTGGTTTGGGGGCTCCTTTGCCCTCCCCCTTTCGTGTCAGCTGCTTTACATCAATTACTTATGTAAAAATGGTGATAACATGAGTTAATGTCCCTTTCTTCATCTGTTTCCTATTTTTACAGTCATCATTAGCTTGTTGGGTTAATTATACACACTATCTTCTTTTTTTTTTTAATTGTTTCCCAGCTTTCTGCCTCCCTTCTAATTTTGGATGCATTGCTTCTGTTTGTACAAAAATTTTTTAATTTAATGTAATCAAAACCATCCATTTTGCATTTTATAATATACTCTAACTCTTGTTTGGTCATAAACTGTTTTCCTTTCCAAAGATCTGATAGGTAGACTATTCTTTTCTCTCCTAATTTACCTATGGTATCACCTCTTATGTCTAAATTGTGTAACCATTTTGACCTTGTTTTAGTATAAGGTGTCTATGCCTAATTTCTGCCATACTATCTTCCAGTTTTCCCAGCAGTTTTTACACACTATCTTCTTACCTTTTATCCTTTCTTGAGATTTAGTCTCAATTAAAATCTGATGTAACTAGTCACTGGTCTAACTGTGTACAGAGAGCCAATTCAGAAACATAGCAACAACTAGTCCTTCCCTGTCTAGAATGATAGTCAATTTCCTTTTTTACGATGTTGTTTGGGGCTCACTACACTCGGTGCCTTTAAAGTCTCTTTTTGAATTAAGCATTTATGACACATGGGCATGAACTTGTGAGTAGACCACAATGTTTTGTCCTCTTTCTTTTCTTAATCTCAAAACATATTTTAAAATATAGCTTTTTGTCATGCTTCCCTGCATCCACATTTGCCCTGAAATTGCCAAGTATCAAAATATATTTGGACTTGGTTGGGAATATCCTGTCAAGTTCTTCCTAGAATACCTATATAGAGGAAGCATGGTATAGTGGGAAAAAACCACTGTCTCTGGAGTCAGGATCTGGATTCAAATTCTGATTCTGTTATTTACTAGCTGAATGATCTTGAGTAAATCACAATCTTTGGGGGTGGGGGGAAGAAAGCTCAGTTTCCTTGTTTGTAAAATAAGAGGTTTGGATTAGTTCTAGTTCTCTGTGTCAATTTAGACCTGATCTAACTGAAGTATATACACATACATGGAAAAGTATCTACATCTAGAGAGAAATCATACATATTGGATCATCTATACAATATGATATATGTATATTTCATGTATATCTACATCACACACATGTACACACATGACATCCTGCATGTGGATATCACACACATATACATAGTATATATCATAGGGATATATCATATATATGAACCAATATATATTTTCTTTTTCTCTGATATATGAGAGGATTGGATTATTTCTAATACTTTGTGTCAATTTAGACCTGATCTAACTGAAGTACATATACATGCATACATACATAGATACATGGAGAAGTATCTACATATCTAGAGAGAGATCACATATACTGGATCATATATACAATATGATATATGTATATTTCATGTATAGCTACATCACACATGAAATCATATATGTGGATAATCACATTATATATGTGTGTGCACATGTGTGTGTATATATGCATATATAAAAAATAGAGATTTATCATATATATATGTGAGCCTATATAAGATATATATTTTTTGGGGGGCAGGGCAATGAGGGTTAAGTGACTTGCCCAGGGTCACACAGCTAGTATGTGTCGAGTGTCTGAGGTTGGATTTGAACTCAGGTCCTCCTGGATCCGGGGCCGGTGCTTTATCCACTGCACCACCTAGCTGCCAACCAATATATATTCTTTCTTTCTCTGATACAAGAGGATTGGATTAGTTCTAATACTGTGTCATTTTAGACCTGATCTAACTGAAGTACACACACACACACACACACACACACACACACACAGAAGTATCTATATATCTAGAGACGTATTGGATCATGTATGTGTATATACACACATATATGTGTGATGTTATATATAGGAATATACCATATATCTATGAGCTAATATATGTGATCTCTCTAGGTATGTACATGTGTGTATGTATATATGTATACATGTATATGTGTATACACGTATATACATATACATACACATACACACATTTTGTGTGTGTGTGTGTGTGTGTTTGTGTTTATTCCAAGACCTTTTCATTTTCCTGCCACACTTCTTTGGCTAATAAGCTATAATTATCTTCCTAATGATCTTTTTGATTATATTCATCATGAACCCGATAGTGAAGAATAACCAGTGTCCTATCAAATGATGGTTCTTATTTGCCTTCTTTAATTCCTGCATTTCCTCTCCAAGGTGAACTTTTGAATCATCCTTCTTTTGAGCTGCAAACTTCTCTCTGGTCTTCTGGTTTTATTTATTTATATCCACCTGTGAAATAGTCTGCCAGACTTTAGGTATAAAGGATTAGTGGGACAGTAACTTGTCCTCCTGGTGTTTCTATCTGAACCCCATTAAAGAAACAAAGATGAGAATAACAAGTCAGAAACTGCAACAATACCTCCCATTCCTCCCATGCTTTAAAGTTTATGTAGCACCTTCTTCATAATAACTCTGTGAGTGAAAATGCTATTTAGATCTATTTTACAGGTCAGGCACCTAAGGTTCAGGGGTGTCATGCCTTGTCAGGTTGCTGCTGGTAAGCGTCAGGGGGGAATTCAAACTGAGATCTGCTGATTCCTAATATGGTGCACTTCCTACTATACTATGCTAACTTGCAAGATGCTACATATTACACCTATAAGCTGCTGCTGTTTTCCTGATAACACCTACACTTAAGCCTACCTCTGATGCTTTGTCATGGAGTGAAGGGGACCCTAGGTTCTCCAAGGCTGTGCCAACAGAGTGGTGACTTAAGCCAGAATAATGACTGTCTGCTTAAAGACTAGCACAAGTATGGCAAACCTCCTCCCCCTTCCCTCCCCCTCCCCCACCCCCGACTCCCCTCCCCACCCCACCCATATGTTGACTAATAAGTGAGGGATTCTCGGTCCATGGAGAAAAATACAGGTTGTGGAAGCACTTTTTTGTCTGCATTAACAGGGTAACAGTGGTTAAGGGGATGTGGGTGAGGGGAGAAAGGCCTAAGAACCACTTAGGTTTTAGATCATTTATCAACATTCATTAAGCTTGGTACTTTAAATCTGTGTTCAACAACCGGGACCTAAATGTTCTTGTTTGCAGGTAACTTTGTGCTCATTAGTCTCTGAGTAGTGTTGGGCCTCATCAGGAACATGTAAAGCCACTATGGCTGCTGGACTCTAAGGGAGAAAGAAGTGGTTTTAGCTTCTGCTTCTGACATTGGTTAGCTGTGTGACCATGCTTGGGTCAATTAATCTCTCTGAGTTCATATGCTGCTGAAGAAATTGGGCCATACCAATATTGATAGTATCACCACAAAGATTCATCTTCCTGATTTCAAATCTGGTCTTAGATACTTACTAGCTATGTGACCCTG
Source organism: Dromiciops gliroides (assembly GCF_019393635.1). Taxonomy (NCBI): domain Eukaryota; kingdom Metazoa; phylum Chordata; class Mammalia; order Microbiotheria; family Microbiotheriidae; genus Dromiciops; species Dromiciops gliroides. Next base: position 295,947,968 of record NC_057862.1, on the reverse strand, counting down.
GCCAAGTCACTTAATCCTGTTTGCCTCAGTTTCCTCATCTGTAAAATGAGCTAGAGAAGAAAATGGCAAACCACTCCAGTATCTCTGCCAAGCAAACCCCAAATGACATAAGCACAAGAGTTGGCCATAACTGAAAAATGGCTGAACATCCTATATGGTTTATTTTCTGAATTCTCAAGAATGTTTGGGGGAGGGGTTTGCATTTGTAATACTGGGATTTGTCCTATGTAACTTTAATTTAATTTAATTTAATTAATGAATTAATTTATTTTTGGTGGGGCAATGAGGGTTAAGTGACTTGCCCAGGGTCATACAGCTAGTAAGTGTCAAATGTCTGAGGCCAGATTTGAACTCAGGTCCTCCTGAATCCAGGGCCAGTGCTTTATCCACTGTACCACCTAGCTGCCCCCCTATGTAATTTTAGAAAGCATAGCAAGCTTCTAGGCTACCATTTTAACCACTGGTCTTGTTTTTCTACATCTCCAGGAGATGCTAAATTTTTGCACCCTGCAGCGATAGGTTACACAGTTTGCAGCACTTTGATGCATAATCTGTATTGATCAATAATTAGTGCAGGGGGGCAGCTAGGTGGCACAGTGGATAAAGCACCGGCCCTGGATTCAGGAGTACCTGAGTTCAAATCCAGCCTCAGACACTTGACACTAACTAGCTGTGTGACCCTGTGCAAGTCCCTTAATCTCCATTGCCTCACAAAAAAAAAAATAGGTGGGGAATAATTAGTGCAGGTTCCTTAAGGATAAGCTTTCTGCAATTTCTAGTGGCAATGACCTGACCCTGAATCACTGTAATGAACTCCTCTATCTCCATAACCAAAGCTGTATGGTGGCCTTTTGTTCGATGCCCCCAGTTCTCGTGGACATCACCTATGAAGTGCCTTTGGATTCTATGCCTGGATCTTAGTGGTTTCATAGGCTCTTTCTGAAGATAAACTACTTTCATTTCATTAGACAATTTCATCCATGTTACCAGCATTTACTACTGCTTTATGAAGCGAGGTTTGTTTGTTCTAAAAGTACTTCTTATAAAATGTTAACCTGTTTTTAGGGTGCTCTGAAAATATCTATCAATTGCCTTTGTCCTTTCTCAGGCAGAAGTATTAATTTTTTCTATAGTTGCCCTGGAGTGATGAGCTCTGTTTTTAATGAACATTTTATGGCTTTTTGTTTGTACACCTTCTAGATGTACTGTTTTTCATTTTACCATTCCAAAATTATACATTACACCCATATGGCAAGATGTCAATTCCTCTAAAGATGTTCTTTCTATTCGGTTTTGACTTTAAGATCCTAGTCAGTTTCTTAACATGCCTGGAGAAGAGTAAGGTACTTTTAAGTATCATTTCCATGCATTGCTTCAATTTGATCTCTGGATTCAAGCTCAAGGCATTCAGATTCTAATCTTTCCTGGCACACACTAAGAAGTTTTTCACTTATTAAGTCCAAATGACATTTTGATAATGTTGAAGAAGGTTTCCAGAGAATAAAGATGTCTAATGTGCTTTTCAATACAACCACATAATTTGATTTCATACAAGTACATCAAGCAGTTAATACAATATTGATGAAACCTTCCAATGTATTTCTACACATCTTTAATGGTTTTCTCAAGCCACTTCTGCTGTGATATTTAATTGCTGTCCTTTTAATATTCCTCCATAGCACACCTTCCTAAGGCAGCAACAGCAGCATCTGCATTCACTTTCAGATATGGGAGAATGTATTTGTTCATGACAGTTATAGCAGATTTTAGCTTTTTGGAATTACTCTGGTTTGGTATAATTGGTTTACTGGTTGGAATAATGAAAAGGGGCTTTTGGAAATGTCATTTCTAAGTCTTCCCACCTGCTTTTCAAAACCATTTGAGACACCAGCATTACTTTCCTTCTCTGTTTCATTTTGAGGTAGCACTTCTGGAGTTTGTGTTAAGTTTAGTGTTTGAACATTTTCAGGTTCTTCAGTATGTTCCTCTTCTTATCCACATTCATTTACCACCATTTTCAGTAATTTCATTAATGGAGGTTTAGGAATGAAGTCATTATTGCCTGAGATCTATCTACAAGAGGTTGTTATGAAGCTTGGGGCTGAAAGGATCAGCCAAAAGGATCACTGACCAAAAGCAGAATGAAGTCCTTGCCTATATTTTTTCCCGTCTTGTTAGGATGTAGTATTGGTGCATGACAGAAATATTCCTACCTTGAGTCTACTTCATGTACATCTGTGATTTGCTAGCTTTACTGCTGGGCACTATCTTCATTAGCGTGTATTTCCTACTTTTTCCAATCCAGGGCACCAGAACGGGAAGGGATGCCACTCATTCTGCTGGCTTCTACATTAAACTGGTCATCACAATGGTTCTGGTTGCAGCCCTGTGTCACCTCATCTATTTCTTAGAATCATGGGAGCAGTTACATCCTACTGGCTGGGGTGCTACCCCAAGCATAGGTAGCACCAGATGCCAATTGATTGGAATTTTAGGATTCCTGCTAGGTCTTCACAGATATCATAATAATCTCAGGGTGCACCAAGTCCCCAGTATCTATTAACCTGGCTGGCATGCTCATTGCCATTGTATATACCAACTCATGACATAAGTGAGGGATTGGACTTCAAGGGGGTTATTATCATAATCATTATTGATTTCAATTTTTATTATTGTTTCAGTTATGAAGCACTTTAAATTTGTGTTATCATTTAATTAATTATCTCTCTCTCTCTCTCTCTCTCTCTCTCTCTCTCTCTCTCTCTCTCGGCAGTCACACAACTAGTAAGTGTCAAGTGCCTGAGACTGTATTTGAACTCAGGTCCTCCTGACTCCAGGGCTGGTGCTCTATCCATTGTGCCACTTAGCTTCCCATTTAATTCTCTTAGCTTCCTAGAATGGCAGGCAGGGCACTTACTATTATCTTTATATTAAAAATGTCTCAGGAAAAGTGACTTGTCCAAGGTCACACATCAAATCAGTGGCAGGACTGAGACTAAAACTCAGGTCTCCTGACTCTTTTCTAGCTCAGTCCTTTTTCTACTCCATTACAATAACTCTATTGCACCAGCGGATATAATCAGTGTTAGAAGAGTTGAGAATCAAAGTAGAAAGTAGGAGAAACTGAGGCAAGAAGAAAAAATGAAATTGTCTAGCCATGATGACTTTCTTCAAAGTATGAATTCTGTGATTAAAGCCACTCCTCTCCTAATTCACCAAATAAGCAAATAAATGAACAAATAGATAGATAAATAACTAGACAAACAAATATAAATAAATAGCTCAATGATGATCAGGTATACAAAGCCTCATGGTCAGCACTGGAGACCAAGAGGAGTAAGAGAAAGCCCTTGTATTCAAAGAATCTATAGTATAGTGTTAAAACAGGCTACAAATAACTATCATACAAAGAAAAGTGTGACATAATCCTTCAAATCCTCATTACCTTTCATGTGAATTGCTATGATAACCTAATTTGTCTCACCTCCTTCTAATTTCTCTTGTCTCACCCATACTCTTCCTAAAGCACAAGTTTGCCCATACCTCTTCCCCCTTCTCAAGAAGCTTCAGCATAAATTCCCCAGATTGGTCATTAAGTTCCATCACAGCCTCTCTCCAACCATCCTTTCTCACCTTCTTTTGTTCTAATTTCTCACATGTATTCTAAGTTCCACGTGTCCTTTGAACTTGACATCTTCTCCCATCTAAAAACACTTGTATGTTTGGCCTCACCAGGGCTAAAACATACTTATTTTCATCTCAGTCGACTACAGTTTCATCTATTACTCACTTTCATCTATTAAAACTTTTCTCATCCTTAGAGGCCATTTTCCCCATGAAGCCTTCCCTGATACATCCAATTGAAAGTGACCTCTCCTCAAATTTACCTCAAGCATTGCACCTGGATTTCTGGTTATCTTTAGAACACCCTAGATTTGCTTATATGTAACTATGTACATGTTGTCCTCTTTGGTGAATTACCAAGCTTCTTGAGAACAGAGACAATGTCGTGATTTATCTTTGTGTCACGAGCATGAGCACAAGGACTTGCACAGAACTGGTACTTTATCAATGTGTGCTGAATTGCATATAAGAAATACAAAGAGTGACAACAGGTATGAGGAAGGAAAGATTATTTCTGACTGAGGGCATCCGGAAGTCTTTACAGAGGAGGTGGTATTGGACCGGGGTCTTGAATGAGGGTTAGGATTTCAACATTTAGAGCTGAGATTGGAATGGGGACGTGGGGGACATATTCCAGATATAAGGAACAATGATAATTATAGTAACCATTTTAATAATATTAACAACTCACATTTCTATTCTGTTTTCAGGTTTACAAAGCCCTTTCTTCACAATAACTTTGTATGGTAAGTAGGGGAAGTATTATTATTCCTTTTTGTAGATGAGGAAAGTGAGGCTCAGATAAGTGACCTCTCATGATTTTCAGTCAGTAGTTGTTGAGGCTAGAATTCAGAGCAGTGTGAACAAAAGCCCCAAGCACCCTTCTTCTTCCTCCTTGTCATCTCAATACCAATATTAGGCACATATCCCAAAGAGAACAGACAGAGAAAAAAATCTTCATATTTCCTGAAATATTTATAGTAGCACTTTATGTTGTGGCTAAGTGGGTTTGGAAACAAAGTGGATGATTATCAATTGGGGAATTACTGGGATATGAGTATAATTGAATATTATTATGCCCCAAGAGATGATGAAAGGGATGGATCTGAGAAACCAGGAAAACCCAAATGAATTAATACAAGGTGAAGGGGAAAGAGCCAGGACACCAATTTAAACAACAACATTATATAGAAAAACAACTCAGAATGACTTTGACTAAGGCAGTTATCAAATGAAACTCCAAAGGAGAGATGACGAATTGGGATTTGCAATTACTAACAGGGAGGTGATGGATCAGAGGTACAGGAAGAGACACAGAAGCAGAAATGATCATCATGAAGATTTCTTTACTTTACTCTTCTTCTTAGTTACAAGTGAAGGCCATTGGGGGTGTGGTGGGGAAGAGTTATGGAAGGGAATGAGTAGGTGGTTCAAAGAGAAAAGTCAATAAAATATCAGAAAATACACAGAAAAGAACAAAAGGAAGTTCAGAAGGGAACAGAGAAAAGCAGAGCAGTGTTGGTACATTAGACTGAACAGAATACAGAGACTGGTCCTGAGATTGTGGGTAGGACAGGTGGGTACACAGGATGTCATCAAAGAAATGCACAAGCAAGCAAGATGGACCAGTGAATGAGGGGTGTGAGGGAGAGCATGCACTCAACTGGCATCTTGTGATGACAAGAGGAGTCAAAGAAGGCCCCTGATATGATGGGTAGTCTACTTGTGAAGAATTTACAGAAACAGGAATTGCCAGCATGTGTATCAGTGGATGGGTTGTGACTTAATGTTCCCTGTTGGAGGGAATACTCCCATCAATGACACGGATTCATGAGAATCTGAGTATAATTGTGTTTGAAAATTTACAGTGATAGGGTAGAAATTCAGGCAATCTTAGTGTCATTAAATTTCAGTTCATGAAGGGGGTCTTAGAGATCTCATAGTGCATAACTTTACACATGAGGAAACTGAGGCCCAGGGTGATGAAGTGAATTGTCCAAGGTCACACAGCAAGTTAGTGGGAGAGCTTGCACTGGAACCCTTGCCAGCTCTCATATTTTCTGGGGAAATCCATCTCTGATGCTCTACAGTTCTATGGTGTTAAAGCCATTTCCAGGCTTAGCATTTAATGTTTTATGATTCTAAAGGTCTCTTCCAGTTCTGATATTTTATGTTCCATAAATCTCCCAATTCCCAAAGTAGGACTCTCTACACTGCATCACGCCACCTCCCTAGAGGGGACAGCTGCCAGGGAGCTCTCAAGCTTTCCCCATTCAGAATTTCACAAGGGCCAGAAAGATCTCCTATTCTAGGTGGTGGTAGGAAATACTTTGCAGATGCTCTGATTCTGGTATCACTTGAAACATACGGTTTCATCCAACAAGATCTTGCTTTAATTTGCAGAGGCAAAAAAATGAGATAAACAGTGAGAAGGGAGAGGGGAGAGGGGAAAAGGGAGAGAGAGGAGAGAGAGGAGAGAAAAGAGAAAGGAGAAAGGATATAGAAAGGAAAGAGACAGACAGAGACAGAGAGGGATAGACAGACTGGGAGACAAGGGAGAGAGAGACAAACACAGAGACAGAGACATAGAGATACCTAATGACAGAGACTGAGGGGAAAGGCAGAATTTTTCATCTGTGGCCATAATTTAAGCAAAGTTATACTAAATATTCCTTCCTTACTTTTTCTGTTTTCCAGATCAAACTGTAAGCTGAAAGTTACAATCCCACATTCAGCTGTTAAGCAACTGAGTGACCATAGCAGTGGGGCTTTCTTATAGCTGTTAACTGTGTGTTTTGAGCCAATGGATAAATCATCTTGATTCAAAACTAAGCAACCCCTAGAGCCAGAGGAACCTATAAAAGTGGGATCTTTATGACTTCAATTAGCCAGGAGTGCTGTGGTTTTAGATAGTCAGGGAGGGGAGATACACTAAGGCATTATTCATTTATCTTGCATAATATTATGAAAAAAATGATTAACTTAAGAGGTAAAGTTCACTCAGAAGAGAACTAAATTTCTTTCCTACAGGCTAAGGAAAGGTGGCCTCCATTCCCCTCAGCCCTATGGGATCTTGGCTGTTTACAACAAGGTCAACCCTCAACAAAATGGCAATGTATTTATTCCCTTTCTTCTCTCTCCAGTGAGGCAAAGGATGTCAAAGCTGGATGGGACCTCAGTGATCCTCTGACAAAATTACCACTTAACATCATCATATAAGCTTTACGGTCACATTGCTATTGTCTGCTTCGAAACCTACAGCAGGGAGGGAGGCAGGACAAGCATTATTGCAATTCTTTTATTGATGAAGAAACAGAGGCCTTGGAGACATGTCCAACATCAGACTCTTAAGAAAGGGGCCAAGCCAGTCTCCTCGCTCCAAGTCTAGTGCCCCTTTCACTATATCTACCATCATCCAAGTACAACTCATGTTACTTACCTAAATTAGGGGTCAAGGCTACTGAAGGTAATCAGATAAACTAATTCTTTCTAGGGTGTTAAAGCTTTGCAGTGGCTAAAAGTGATAGACTTGGAGTCAGAAGATGATTGTTAGGAGAGGAGAGAGGCATTAAAGACTCATGGAAGACGAACAGTATTTGGAGTCAGATAGCCTGGCTTCAAATCCTACCGCTGCCACTTACGCCCATGTGAATTGGTGTAAGTCCCTTAATCTCTGTAGGCCTCAGCTTCCCTATCTGGGAAATATGGCAGGTTGACTTAGATGGCTTCTGAGGTCCCTTATAGCTCCAGCATGATGATATATGATATGACCTCTGAGATTACTTCAGGCTCTAAACCTTTTAGTCTCTAAAAATTGTTGGAAAGCTCTAAGAATTTGAGTTCTATAAAACTGTACTTATTGGCCAATGAATGGCTTCTAAAGGCATTAAGTTCTCCTTCACTGGAGGTCTTTAAGCAAAGAATAGATGTCCACGTCTTAGGAATATTCTAGAGGGGACCCAGTCCATTGTGAACAAGCTCAGAGAATCTCAGTGATGGGAGAAATCCCAGAGATTATCTGGTTGTTGTTGAGTCATTTAGTTGTGTCCAACTCTCCATGACCCCATTTGGGGTTTTCTTGGCAAAGATGCTGGAGTGGTTTGACATTTCCTTCTCCTGCTTATTTTACAGGTGAGGAAACTGAGGCAAAAAGGGGTTAAGTGAGTTGCCTAGGATCACACCACTAGGAAGTATCTGAGGCCAGATTTGAACTCAGGAAGATGAGTCTTCCTGACTCCAGGCCTGGGACTCGCTTCACCATGCCACCTTTATCTAGTACAACCTAAATGGAAACAACAATTCTTTTATGACATACCTGACTAGAACTCAGATTGAACGTCATTGCCAGTTATAAGATTATCTGGTTCTGTGATTTTAAGAGGAAATCCACCTCTGCTATTCCAAGGCTTCAATGGGAGTAGGAACCCAGTAGCTTTCAAGACAGCCCATTCTGTTTTGTAAAAATAGCTCTAGGAGCAGCTAGGTGGTGCAGTGGATAGAGCACCAGCCCTGGAGTCATGAGGACCTGAGTTCAAATCCGGCCTCAGTCACTTGACACTTACTAGCTGTGTGACTCTGGGCAAGTCACTTAACCCCAGTTGCCTCACCAAAAGAAGAAAAAAAAAAGAAAAAAGAAAAATAGATTTAATCATCAAGTCTAATTTGCTTCTTCATAATTTCTACTAGTTCTTTGACTTCTTCCCTGTAGGGTCAATAAGGACCCATCCAAACTCTTCCATATGATAGCCTTTTAAATACTTGAAGGTAGCTGTTATATTCCTCTTTGAGTCTTTTCTCTGGCCCAAACATTCTCATTTCCTTCAATTGATCCTCAGGCAGCCAGTCATCATGGTGAATAGAGGACTGGACTTGGAGTGAGGAAGACATGAATTCAAATCCTGCCTCAGACACTTCTTAGCTCTTACCCTGGGTGAGTCATGTAACTTCTCTTATCCTCAGTTTACTCATCTGTAAAATGGGGAAATTAGCCCCTGCCTCATAGGGCTGTGGTGAGGATATGTAAAGCATTTTGCAAACTTTAAAGCACTATGTAAATGTTAGCTATATGGCATGATCTCAAGTCCCTTTTGTATTCTGGCTGTCCTAGCCTGGATCTTCTCCAGCTTCTCAATGTGATTCCTAAGACTTGGCATCTAGAACTGAACACAAAACTACAGGTGTGGTCTGACCAGGGCAAAACAAGATGAAATGATCATTTTCCTAGTCCTGGATTTGATGCCTTTCTTAATGAATTCCAAGACTTCTTTATTGCCATATCCCACTGTTAACTTAGACAGAGTTTACTAAAATCTCAAAATTCTCTTCAGACAAACTGCTATCGAGGTCCACTTCTTGTGAAATTGATTTTTTGAACCTAGGTAGCGAGGTGGTACAATGGATAGAGCACTGGACTTGGAATGAGGAAGACTCATCTTCCTGAGTTCAAATCCCACTTCAAAAATTACTAGCTGTGTGACCCTGGCTAAATCCTTTAACCCTGTTTGCTTCAGTTTCCTCATCAATAAAATGATCTGGAGAAGGAAATGGCAAAGAACTATAGTGTCTTTGCCAAGAAAACTCAAATGGGATCATAAAGAGTCAGATCCAACTGAAACAACTCAACAAAAGAAGACTTGACATTAAAAAAAATCCCTATGTAATTTAATCCCATTAGATTCAGTTTAATGTTCTGGGTTTTCACTGTAATCCATCCACTGACCTGGAAATCCCTCTCAGCTTTCTTATATTTGAAAAACTTAACAGCACACTTGGTCTTTACCTAAATTATCAACAAAATGATGGAGATAGGGATTGGACCTGTGATTTCATTTGGCATAAGCAACTACTGAGTGAAGAAACTCTCAACAATGCAGATTTATATCTTTTCTGTAATTTATAGTCTTCAAGATAAACCTGGAGAAGTGGTTTCCATTTAGTGGCGTTTAAGACTGTGGTCTAAAGGGTTCAAGCTAAAAATTATTTAATGATACTTGAAGCAGTAAATAATTGAAGAAAATTATGAGTAACATATTAAATTATGGGGAAGGGAATTAAAATATTTTTGCTGTTATTGTTAAAAAAGGTTCATAGAGCAAAAATTACTGATTACCACTGGCCTAGGGTGAGGTTAAGTGACTTTTCAAGGGTCACATAGACATGTATGTGTGAGATGTGGGCTTGAACCCTATTTTTTGGCTCCAAAGCCAACACTATGTAATATGCCGCACTTCCTCTCCATTAATAAAAATATTCGATAAAATGGGGCTAAGCACAGATCCCTGGGGCTCTTCCCTGGAGACCTCCTGCCAAGCCAACACTGAATCATTAACTACTGTCCTTTGTATCCAACTTCTGATTAGTTCTGAATCTCCTATCATTGTACCATTGTCTAACACATCATCTATTCACACAAAAAAAAATGTAGGAGAAACAATCAATTGCCAAGTTTGAATCTTGGTAAATGATTTGGACAATATTCCTCTGACTTCATCTAGGAACCCTGTTCTTTTAAAAAAAAATAGTAAAGGAAGCTACCCTGGCATAACCTTTTCTTCATGAAGCCATGCTGGTTGTTTGTGGTTACTGCATCCTTTTCTAAAACAGTGATATCCAAAGTGGGTCTTGGAGACCCCTGAAAGTGCCACAGGCTTTGCCCAGGGAACATGTGGACTGACAAGAAGGGGTGTGTGATCAATTAATTGGAGAATGGGAAGACAGATCACATTCCACATTTCATTGCAATGGTGAGTTGGTGGCTTATCCCCAACACAAGTACAACTACCCTGATCCTTCAACACCTCCAAGCCATTACTTTTCCATTCCTGAATCCAGAGCTGGCTACTTGGGCATCATTGGGGAAAATCTACTTCTGTTCTCTCTCCTCCAGAGTGTTTTCTGGATGGGTTGGGCCTCCTGGGAAGGGGAGGTTCTGTGCCCAGGGCAGTGCCTGGTGACTAAGAATCCTGCCCTTCATGACCCCCTTCCATTTTGGGTGAGACAGTGAGGCACACGTGATGAGCAGGCATGGATGGATCGTTATCTACACTGGAGATATCATTATATTATCTAGAATCCCCCCTCTACTTCCCTTATCTGCCTCTTTTCCAAAATTGCTATTACTGGTAAGGGCACAACCATCCTTTTAGTATCCTGGATTCTCACAATCTCGGTGTCATCTTGAACTCCTAATGCTCCATTATTTCCAATAGCCAATCTTATTGCTCTAACTACCTATCTTTCATATCCATCACCTCCTCATATAGCCACCATCCAAGTTCTGGTCCCATTTCTTCTTGCCTAGCCTACCTCAGTAGCCTCCTATTTGGCCTGTCTTTAGCCTCTCTTGCCTCCAATCCAGCCTCCACAAGTCTGCCAAATCATTTCTTAAGTGCAGATCTGACCATATCACTCCCTGACTCAAATACTAGTGACTCCCTATTGATTCTAGGACCAACTATTATTTTAGCTTTAGGTCATCTTCAAAAATTTCTATTTTCATGTAAATGTATGTAATTATTAGCACCATAACACATATTTATAGTTTAGAAATAAAAATAAGTAGTCATTGCTTTAGTGATGGGTTCTAGAATTTTACTAAGAATCAAAGTCAAGCTCACTGGCTCATAGTTTATCATTCACTGCCCTTTTTTTGAAGATCAGAACAGCATTTGTCCTCTGATCTTACAACCCCCCCCCCATTTCTCTGTGATCTTTTAGAGACTACCAAAGAAATTTCCATTTAAAATGGCAGCATGAAAGGTTGCAGAGGAGCCCAGTTCTCCCATATGTACTCACCAAAGATATGAAACTAGCACCCAACCGACTGCACAAATGATCAAGACATCCAAAGAGAAACTACTCCAAGGGCTGTCACATGCCTGAGGAGTGTATAAAAAGAAAGCCAGAAGTTTATAGGACCACTCCCTCAGGGAAGCCAGCTTGAGAGGTGCTACAGGGGCACCTGAAACCATCAGTGTTCAATACCTAGAGGGCAGGAAGCCCAGAGACAATGAATGGGAACACTTTGGGGATTTGGAAACCCCAAACACTCTGACAACAGATTCTGATGAGGGAGTAGGAGGAGGCAGCACGCAGATCATGAATACGATCATGAATTATGGTCTGGGATATTTCAGAGGTACCTTCTGCCTGCAGTGTTCTGTTGGGAGATGGTGGTGAGACCTGGGATGCTATGATAGAGAAGTCTCAGGTGGGATCAAAACCCACAGCATTCTGCCTGTGCAATACCACCATAATCTGATCTGTTGATGCTATAGAGGGTCCTAGAACCAGAACATTCCTAGAGGACCTGGAACCTGCCAGCACTCTGAGTGAAAACATACCAAGGGAAATGGAAGCTAGTATCAGGAGCCCAGAACCCCAAAGGACCATCCCATCTGAGACAGGAGAAGATGGAGCCCAGTCCTGAAATGAGGTTTCAGATGAAAGACTGAGACTGGATACATGAGAAAGCAAAAGAAGATGCTGAATACCATATAGGTCAAGAGATGCCTGCAAGTAAACCCAAGAGAAAACCAGTATTAAATATGTAAAAGAATTATTTATATGAATTACATATAGTAAAGAAACCCTAAGCCAGTAGAAACAGGATGTCCATTTTTTTTTTACCACTTTTGCAGGATATGGTTCTAGAAATGCTAGCTATAGCAACAAAACAACCAAAAAAAGGAGATTGAGAAAATGAGCACAAAGGAAACAAATGATCGATTTTTGCTGATGACATGATGATATAATTAAAGAATCATAGGGATTCAACTAAAAACTTTCACTTTTTTTCCCCTCTCCTCCAGTTTGACTGGATGGCAACCCTCCCATCAAGGCAAGAGGTTTCAACACAACACCTTTCACTTTTTTTTTTTAATATTTTTTTCAACTAAAAACTTAGGAGAACATAATTTCAGCAAAGTGGCAGGATATAAAATGAACTCTCATAAATCACCAGCTTTTCTAAATATTACTAACAATACCCAGGAGGAAGAGAAAAAGAAATCTCATTTAAAATAATAGCAGGAGGGGGCAGCTAGGTGGAGCAGTGGATAAAGTACTGACCCTGGATTCAGGAAGACCTGAGTTCAAATTTGGCCTCAAACACTTGAAACTTACTAGCTGTGTGACCCTGGGCAGGTCACTTAACCCTTATTGCCCCACAAATAAATAAAAAAACAAACAAATGAATGAATAAATAAATAAACAGACAAATAAACACATAGATAAATGAATGAATAAATAAATAAATAAAAATAATAGCAGCATATATGAAATACTTGAAAGTTCATCTGAAAAGAAACACATAGGAACTATATGAATCCATCTAAAAACACTTTAAAGGAATAAACACGAGCAAATAATTAGGTAAATATTAATTACTAATGTTCAGGTCATGTCAATGTGATAAAAATGACAATGTTACTTAAGTTCATTTACTTATTTTTTGCCATAGCAATAAATCCATCAAAAGGTTGCTTTATAGAACTAGAAAAAAAATAAGATTTATCTTTATAAAGAAAAAGTTAAATATCTCCAGGGAATTACTGAAATGAAGTAAGAAAGAAAGGAGCCTGGCAGGAACTGATATCAAACTATGCCACAAAGCAGTAATCATCAATAAAACTAATTGGTTCTGGTTAAAAAAAATAGAAAAATCAATAAGTGAAATAGATTAAGTACATAACAAATAAAAGCAAAGGAAGATAGTAGCCTGGTGTGCAATAAACCCAAAGACTTCAATACCTGGGGCAAGGACTGAATTATTCAAAATAGAAAAACTAGAAAGCAGATTAGTAGAAATTAGGAGTAGAAGAACATCTCTCCATATTATACAATAAGCTCCAAATAGATACAGGACTTAGATATAAAAGTTTACCTAACATACAAATTAGAGGAGAAGGGATAGAAATACCTTTCACAATTATGGGTAAAGGAAGTAATTTTAACAAACAAGGGATAGTGAGGATCTTAAGAGAGAAAACAGACAATTTTGATTACATAAAATTGCAAAGCTTTTATACAAACTGAATCAATGCAATTAAAATTAGAATGGAAACAGTTAACTGGTGGGAAAAAAAACAACAAACCTCTGTGGCAAGTTTTCCTGAGAAATGTCTGATAACCAAGATAGGAAAATTATTCAAATATATAAGAACAGGAGCTCAATAGATGAATTGTCAAAGGATATGAACAGTAAGTTCTCAAGGGAAAGAAACTCAAGTTATCAAGGACTGTATGAAAAAAGCTCTAAATCACAAATGATGCAAATTAAATGTAAAATGTAAATAATGCAAATTAAAACAACTCTGAGGTTCCACCTCAAAGTGGAATTAGATTGGCAAAGATAACAAAAGTGGGAAAACGGCAATTGTGGGAGGAAACTTAGGAAAGCAGACACACTAAAGCACCTTTGATAAAGCTGTGACTTGATTCCACCATTCTGGAAAGCAATTTAGAATCATACAGCCAAAGTCACTACATCGTGCATATGCTCATCCCCAAGAGGTCAAAGAAAGAGGGAAAGACCGAAATGAACAAAAATATTCAGAACATCAATTTTTGTTTTAGCAAAATATCAGAATCTGGGGAAGCATTCCTTCATCATTTGAGGAAGGGCTGAACAAATTGTGGTACACAAACATAATGGAATATTATTGTAATGTAAGAAATGATGATTTGGAGAACCTTTCGAAGACTTGTATGAAATAATGCAGAGTGAAGTGAGCAGAACCAGGAGAACTATTTTTTTGTTGTTGTTGTTGGCGGGGCAATGAGGATTAAGTGACTTGCCCAGGGTCACACAGCTAGTAAGTGTCAAGTGTTTGAGGTCACATTTGAACTCAGGTCCTCCTGAATCCAAGGTTGGTGCTTTATTCACTGCGCCACCTAGCTGCCCCCAGGAGAACTACTTTTTACAATGACTACACTGCTGTTGGTTTTTAAAATTTATTTATTTTGTTAAATATTTCCCAAGTATTTGTAAAAATTTAACATTCATTTTTAAAAAAATTGAGTTCCAAATTCTTTCCTTCCTTCTTGCCCCTCCCCCTCCTTGAGAAGGCAAGCAATTCAATAGCAATCATACATGTGAAGTCATACAAAACATATTTCCATATTAGCCATGTTGAAAAAACCCCACAAAAATGGAGAAAAATATAGTAAAAAAAAAAAAAGTATTCTTCGATCTGAATTCAGAGTTTATCAGTTCTCTCTCTGGAGGTGGATACCATTTTTCATCATGGGTCCTTTCTGGAATTGGATGACAACAACATTGTAAAGATAAAGAGTTTTGATAGACTTAAGAATTCTGACCAATGTAATCATCAGCCACAACTCTGTGGGTCCAATGATGAGTTTAACTATCCAACCCATCTCCTAATGGAGAAGGGACAGTCTACAAAGTGCAAAAGGAGACACACATTTTTGGACACAGCCTATATGTAGTTTGTTTGGCTTGACCATACTTATCTATTAAAAGGGAGGGTTTAAAAAAAAATTCAGGGGGCAGTGGTTAGAGCACTGACCCTGGATTCAGGAGGGCCTGAGTTCAAATCCAGCCTCAGACACTTAACACTTAACTAGCTGTGTGACCCTGAGAAAGTCACTTAACCCCAATTGCCTCACCAAAACAAAACAAAACACAAAAAACCAAAAATTCAGAAGGAAGGGAAGAACTGGAAGAAATGGATCAGTGATAAGACTGCAAAAAACAAAAAGAAAGCATTGTCACTGAAACATTTTGGAAATTCCAAGAGAGGGAGGCAGACGTGTCTCCTTGGTGGACAAAACAGAAGAAAAGTAAGAGAGGAGCAACTTGGCTTTTGTTCCCTCATCTGCTATCAATGTTCCATCCATCCTAAGCAGCAGGCTGATCCTTCTTTGATCTTCCCCTTTTCCCTAATGTAGATTAAAAAGACCCAAAACTCTTTGTTATCCCCAGTTTCCCTGCTACAGCCTAAGTTTACTCTGAGATTGAACATACTTGACACTTTCTTAGCGAACCCAGCTATGTATGCTTTGTATTCATTGTGCTTTCTCTTTTGCTTCTTCTTCTGTATCTTACATTTTAAAAAGTCTTTTAATTATTATCTTTTGCTTTTTACATCACCTACATTTCCCAACGTATCCTTCCCTTCTCTCCCTCCTAAAGGGCCATATAACAAAGAATAAAAAACAGGGAGGAGGGGGATAGTTCAGCAAGTCTAACCAAAACAGTACCCAATTCTGATATAATATGCATCTAGTATTCCACACCCATGACTACCCCCTTCTGCCCCCAAAGAAAGGAGGGAGGTAAAGACTTATAGCTTTTCTTCAGGTCAAGCTTAGTCCTTATAATTCCACAACACTCAATTTTCATTACTGGCTGTTAAAATCTAAGTTGGCTGATGGAGTCACCCTGTCTGTATACATTGGTCTCTTGGCACAACTAAATTGTTTCTTTGTCAGAATTTTTTCTTGTTGTTTCTTAAGAATTGAGAATTTACTCTCTCTCCTGAGCTAGTTTCTTCCAGAGAATTTTTTTCAACCCTGTCCTCCCCCCACTCCCATCCCCAATGGAGATAATTTATTATACAAGTACTATACACAGCTAGGTGGCACAGTGGATAGAGTCCCTGGAGTCAGGAAGGCCTAAGTTCAAATCCAGCCTTAGACACTTACTGCCTGTGTGACCTTGGGTAAGTCACTTAACTCTGTTTGCCTCAGGTTCCTCATCTGTAAAATGAGCTGGAGAAGGCAATGGCAAACCACTCCAGTATTTCTGCCAATGGGGTCAAAGAGACTCAGACATGACTGAAATGACTCAACAACAATAACAATGCTCAGCAAAAAAGAAAACAATCAGCCAAGAAAGCATAGAGGGTCCATAGCATATAACTTAAGTGAATAGATTTCAGGAAGGTAGACTTTGCATTAATAAATGGAATATCTGTTGTCATGGAGTAGTTAAGAGATGTTTGTGTTGTTGTTGTTGTTCAGTTGTTCTCAGTTGTGCCTGATTCTTCATAACCCCACTTGGGCATTTCTTGGCAAAGATACTATAGTGGTCTGCCATTTCCTTTTCTAGTTCATTTTACGTATGAGGAAACTGAGTCAAACAGGGGTAAGTGACTTGCTCAGGGGGTCATACTTCTAGTAAATGTCTGAGGCTGGATTTGAACTCAGGAAGTGAACTCTTCCTGACTCCAGGCCAGGCGCTCTATCCTCTTCGCCACCACACATGTTAGAGAGAAGAGTTCTAGATTAGGTGGGACAGAGCTGGTACCATCCTTCACAGAGAGATATCTCTGCCAAGTGTGACTGGGAGTCTGCCACTTCATACTTCTGTTCTTGGGACCTCTGTGGTCAACACAGTGAGGCTACCTGGGCCTGCCTCATCTTTCTCCTCTTGCACTTCAGTCTGTCTGTTAGCTTCTTCCTCCACTTGGTCCTCTTGGCAGAGTGGATATGGAACAAGACGGCAGTAGGACCAAGGGTCCCAATGGAATTTTGTTATATAGGATCCTCTATCTCCTTTCTCTGAGCCTACTCTCCTCAAAGCTAGGATAAAAATCTAGATGGCCTCTGAGTTCCCTCAAACTCTGGGATTCTACAGCTCCCTGGCTAGGGTCTCACCCCCAGCCAGGCTGCTTACTTTGTGACCTTGAACAAAGGTCCTTTTCTCTTCTCTGGATCTGTTTCCTCATCTATAATGTGGGAGGATTAGACTGACTATGAAAGCACACATGCTTTTCATGCTGTGATTCTAAATGTGCTCCCTCTCGCTAGGTGATTTTTGTCTTTCCAAAGGGGTCCTCTATGCTTTAAACTAGAGGTCCTTAACCTGTCTTAGATTGGTTTTAAAAATGTTTTGATAGCTCTATTTCAATAAAATTGATTTCCTTTGCAATCATACCATATTTTATTTTATGCATTTAAAAACATTACTCCAAGAAGAGATCCACAGGCTTTACCAGACTGACCAAAAATAGTTAAGAATCCTTGTCTTAAACCAAAGAAATGACTAATAGAAGGAAAAGAACCCAGGGCTGGGAGTTAGGAGATTTGGGTTTTAATTCTGGCTCTGCACATATTATCTGTTTGACTGTGGGCAAGTCACTTTCTCACTGTAGACCTCAGCTTCCTCCTATGTAAAATGAAGAGCCTAGACTAGATAGTAGCTACCAGTTAATGCTTCTAGATTTGTAAAGCCTCTCACACACATTATCTCCTTTGATCCTGATAACAACCCTGAGAGGTAGGTACTCTTCTTATCCACATTTTACAAGAGAGGAAACTGAGGCCGAGATAGGTCAATTGACTTGCCCAGGGTCATCTGGCTAGTAAATGTCTAGATCATCTGAAAGGTATCTTTCAGCTCTGGAGTTCTGTACTGTCATTCTAGGTGCTGACATTCTCTGTAATTAGATTCTTTCCAGGCATGGTAGTGAGCTAGTGGTAGAGATATCTTTGGATGAGCTTCCTTTTTTATTTTTCCCTGAGAAGTAGGATCAAATCCTATGAAATGAAAGGTTTCAGCACCCAATAGTCACAGTGGCCTCAAATCCATGACCTCATTGCCCTCCACAATACTTGTGGCCATTAATAAGCGTTTGCCAGTTCAAGAACTATTGATACTGTTATATCAGCAAGAGGTCTCCCTGCAATCAATGACAAGAGTTTTTAAAAAAAAAAAAAATAGGAGCCCGGGGGAGCTCTTCTGCAGGCCAGCTCCTTTGGAAGATGAGCATCAGAACACAGCCTGCACCCTGCTAATAATTCCAGCTCGGTCCCCTGGGGTTCTCCCATATTTCTGGAATTCATTGAGAAGTCTGAAGAAAATTTTTATTTCTCCGATGTCATTGGCTTTGAAGATTCAAAAGAAAGAATGACCCAGGGAGAGATTTAATCTCATGGGAACCCAAATTATTCAGGAGGCAACATTGAGAAATGCAACAGCATGTTAACAGCAGAGCCAGCTGTAGGATACCAGAGTCTAATTAGCAAATTCTCAAAATGACACTTCATTATTCAGACCAGTGAGGTGGAGACGATGCAGGCACAGAATCAGATTTTTGAGATCTTAGGACAGAGGCCCTGGCTCTGCAGAATCAACTGTTTTATAGTTTGGGGGAAGGGACCCAAGCAGTCCTATTCCCAGACGCTTTGAAACATTGCACTTAGCCATGACCGGGTGAAAACAGTCTATGTCTTTCCTTAAGGATCCCCAAAGAAATCCATGACCTCTCTTGGTTACAATCAGACAACAACCGCAGCAGCAGCAACAACTTGCATTTACATATGAATTTAAGGTTCACAAAGCACTTTACAAACATTAGTTCATCTTATCCTTACAATACCCCTGGGATGTAGGTACTATATTATCATCACCATTTTACAGATGAGGATAACAAATTATCACATGTGAGGAAACTGAGGCAAGCTGAGCTTAAGTGATTTGCCCAGATTCACACAGCTATTAAGTGTCTGAGGTAGGATTTGAATTTAGGGTTTTTTATTTTTGTATTTATCTATTGTGCCACCCAGCTGCCTTTATTTGGCAGAAGTACAGATTTGGAAGAGAATCAAAGACAAAGTAGTCCAACCCATAGCTGCAAATTTCTTTTTTATTTATTTGTTTATTTATTTTTTGCATTGTCTCCAACAAAAGATCATCTTGCTTTTGCATGAAGACCTCTGGTGCGGAGGAAGTCATAGCCTTGTGAAGTCCCTCCATTCCATTTTTGGATAGCTCCTATTATTAGAAAGTTTTTCCTTAAATTGAATTGAAATCTGCCTCTGCAATTTCTACCCATTTCTCCTAGATGTAACTTAGAGGGCAAAGTAAAAGTTTGACTTTTGTCTTTCTATCCCCAGCATATATGCATTTGCTAAGATGAACTAAAAATGAAAAAGGTGAATGTGATTTTATCATAAGGTGTTAACATTGACCTCAGAATACCTCTGGGACTTAGTGGAAAGTTCTTCATGACTAGAATATGATTCTGCCAAGGTATTACATATTCAAAGGGAATGAATTAAACAAAAAGAATTAAACAACTATACATTAAGAAATGATTTTCCTATGAAGACATCCCTCAATTAGAGTTAGCAGCATGGTAAAAAGCATTTGGGTATAAGAATCATTGCAGACAAATATTGTGGTGTTAATGTACTATAGACCCACCTGACTAGAAGGAGAACAGAGATGATGAAATCCTGAGAAGCTAGGATAGAAATAAGGTCTGGGAGATTTAATTACACGGACATATGCACTACTTTTCTTTCTGTCAAAGGAAGAATAGCTAGTGCATTCTTAATTTCCTTAAATGATTCAAAGCCCTCTCATTGAGATCTGTTACTGATACAGCTTTGTGAATCTGAGCAAGTCACATTCCCTCTGACCAACAATATTTTCATCCATAAAATGACAATAATAGCACCTTCATTATTTCAAAAGTTTCTTGAAAAGAAAGTGGTTTATAAACTTTAAATTACTACGGAATCATTTTTCCTTCCCCTTCAACTGGGATTTCATTGGCATGGAGAACCCCCAATGTGGAAAACTCCTTCCACTGATGTAGATTGGCTGCTCATTTATAACTTAGGGTCTTAGAATATCAATTGAAGCTCTGAAGGGTTAAGTGACTTTTCCTTGGTTACATAGCCAGCATATGTCAGAGGCAGGAACTGACCCCAGGTCTTCTAAATTCCTCTATCCATTATATGAACTGCATCTCATAGAAATGTTAGTGGTTATGATATGCAAGCATCCCTTCTTCCTGTCTCTGGGTCTCCATTTTTCACATTTGTAAAATGAGCAGCTGGAATAAATTCTTACTAAGGCCTCTTTCAGTTCTAAAATGAAAAGTCTATGATTCTAATTCAATGCTTCAACCAAATCCTGATGCAGACACCAGGGGCCACCTCCTTGGAGACAAGAGGCAAATGAGAAAAACAAGTAGCTATCCTGAGAATGTTAACCCCGAATGCTCCAAGTTCAGAAGAGCTATTCCTACATTAGCACAAGCTCAACCTTGTCTATGAGAAAGGGACAATCTGGGTTTTAAACAGCTTCACCTCCTGACTCTGGAGTGCTGGAAATAAGGGTAGGGAGTGGGTCAGGAAATGGGGAGTGTAATTTCTCTAGAGTTTGTTGGAACCTTCGAGAGAGAAGCATATTCATCGGTGCCAGGTGATATCTTTACCAAGAGTACAGTGGTGGGGTATGGCCCTGCCTGGATAGGAATAATGATTAGACAATCACATCAAGATAATCATTCTACTTTTGACAGAAAGAAAAGTAGTACATATGTCTGTGTAACTAACTCTCCCATAACCTGTTTCCACCCAAGCTTTTCAGGATTTCCTCATCCAAGTTCTCCTCATCACCACAATGTTTGTCTACAATGATTCTTATATCCAAATGCTTTTTTGCTATGCTGTTAACTCTAGTTGAGGGACTTCTTGATATGAAAATAATTTCTTAATGTGATTAACTAATGACAATAGCAATGACAACCATAACAATGTACCTGAGTATGGGGAACTAGGAGGAGCTCTCAGAACAGAGGAGATGACTAATGGGGAACAAGGGATGGAGCTGGACATGAGAGTTCTCTTCAAGTATTTGAAGAGATGCCATTTGGAAGAGTGATCCATTTTCTTTTATTTGATCCAAGAGTCCAGAATGAGGACAATAAGTGAAAGTCAGAGGGGGGCTAGTGTTGGTTTATTATAAGGGAGATAGTCCCTATTTGCAGAGCTATCACAGAATAGAATGGACTGCTCAAGAGCAGTTCTCCCTCTTTGGAGATGGGAGGAACAAGACTGTGAACAAATAAAAGGTCATGACTAAGCCTAATTCTCTTTCATCCCCTCAAAACAACAACAAAGCACAATGTACAACCAAAATGAAGAGAGAAAAGGAAAGAAGTCCTCACAGGGAAAACTAAAAGTGAAGAAATACAGGAAGATGTTTGTATTTGTCAAAAACTGCTGGGAAAATTCAAAAGCAATTTGGCAGTAATTGGGTTGTGGCCAACATTTTACACAATATATCAAAAATAAGTTCAAGGGGCAGCTAAGTGGCACAATGGATAGAGCACCAGCCTTGGAGTCAGGAGTACCTGAGTTCAAATCTGGCCTCAGACATTTAACACTTACTAGCTGTGTGACCCTGGGCAAGTCACTTAACCCCAATTGCCTCACTTAAAAAAATAAAATAAAAAAAAATAAGTTCAAAATGGATATGCAATTTGAATTAAATGTAGGTCACATCACCCCCCCCCCCCATGCAAGGTACCTTTCATAGCTATGGCTAGGGGGAATAGACCTTTAAGAGAGGGAAGTCATCAACCACAAAAAATAAAATAGATGATTTTGTCCTGGAAGGTAGGGACTGTCTCCTCCTCCTTATTATCTTCCTCCTCCTCCTCCTTCCTCTTCCTCTTCTTCTTCTTCCTCTTCTTCTCCTTCTCCTCCTCCTCCTCCTTCTTTTCTCCCACTCCCTAGGACTTAGCCCAGTGCCTTAGCACAATGTAGGTACTTAATAAATATCAATTGACTGATTATGTGATATTGAAATGCATGTGAAATTGACATTACTAATTGAAGAAGAAACCCTATGCATCAGATATCTCTGATAAGGGTCTGATATCCAAAATGTATAGTAAACCAAAACAAATATGAGACCCAGAGTCCTTCCTCAAAGTGTAAGGGGTCAAAGGATCGACATAAATAGCTCTTAAAAGAATTATAAACCCATACCAATCCAATGACCAAAGAATTATTTTATAGAAATAGAAAAAATATCAAAATTAATCTGAAAGAATTAAAGGTAAAAAATATCAATGAAATAAATGCAAAACAAAGGTGAAGGAAGGTACCAGATTTTAAATTATATTACAAAGTAGTATTTATGAGAACATTCTGGTACTGGCTAATAAACAGAGTGGTGGATTAGTGGAATGTATTGGGGTAGGTATGCACACACGCACACACACACTATATATATGTAAAAGTCTATAGTGATCTAGTGTTTAATAAACCTAAAGATACAAGCTTTGGGGGGTAAAAACTCACCATTTGCCGAAAACTGGAAAGTAGTTTGAAAGAAACTAGGCATAGACCAACATTTCACATTGTATACCAAGATAGAGTCAAAATAGATATATGATTTAAACACAATGGGTGATATCATAAGTAAATTACAGGAGTGTGGGAAAATGTATCTATTAGATCTATGGATAAGGGAAAAGTTTATGACCAAACAAGAGAGAGAGAGAGAGAGAGAGAGAGAGATCATTAAAGGAAGTAAAATGGATAATTTTGATAACCCTAAATGAAACAGGTTTTGTACAAACAAAACTAATGCAGCCAAAATTAGAAGGAAATCAGCAAACTGGGGAAAATTTTTTTTGAGCAAGTTTCTCTGATAAAGGTCTCATTTCTCAAATATATAGGAAACTGAGCCAAATTTATCAAAATATAAGTCATTTCACAATTGATAAATGGTCAAAGAATATAAGCAGGCTGTTTTCAAAAGAAGAAATAAAAGCCATCTATAATCACATAAAAATGCTCTAAACTACTATTGATTAGAAAAATGTAAATTGAAACAACTGAAATATCACCTCATACCTATCAGATTTGCTAAAATGACACAAAAGTAAAATGACAAATGCTGGAAGAATTGTGAAAAAATTGGAACACTAATGCACTATTGGTTGAGTTGTGAACTAGTCCAGCCACTCTGAAGAACAATTTGGAACTATACCCAAAGGGCTATAAAACTGTGTGTCCCCTTTGATGGAGCAATATCACTACAGGGTTTATACCCTAAAGAGATTTTTCAAAAAAGACAAAAGGACCTATTTGAACAAAAATATTCATAGAAATTATTTTTGTTGTGGCAAAGAATTGGAAATTGAGGGGATGTCCATCAACTGGGGAATGGCTGAACAAGTTGTGGTATATGATTGTGATGGAATACTATTGTGCTATAAGAAATGATGAGAGGGATGGTTTCAGAAAAAGGTGGGAAGATTTATATGAACTGCTGCAAAAAGAAGTGAGCAGAACCACGAAATACTGTATACAGTAACAGTAGTATTGTAACAAAGATCACTGTGAAAGACTTTGGTACTTTGATAATGACAATGATCCAAGATGGTTCCAAAGGTGAAAATGCTGGAAATAATGTCATTATGAAAAAAGCTATTCAATTCCAGAGAGAGAACTGTTGAATGAATGAATTGAAACACACCCTTAAAAAAAAACAAACAAAACACCAAAACTTTATTTTTCTTGTTTGTGTGTGTATGTTTTCTTTTGCAACATGGCTAATATAGAAATCTGTTTTGCATGACTTCACATGTATAATCAATCTATTGTTTGCCTTCTTAAGAGGTGGGGGAGGGAAGGAGAGAATTTTGAACTTAACATTTTAAAAAATTAATAATAAATTTTTTTATGTAACTGGGAAATATTTAATGAAATAAAATGTATTAAAAAGATTTGTAAACTATCAATCATATGAAAGATTGCTACAAATCACTAATAAGAGAAAAGAAAAGCAAAACAATTCAGGTTTTACCTAAAGTCCAGCAAATTTCTGGTGATGACAAAAGATGGAAATAATCATTATTGGAAGGCCTCGGAGGAACACTGAATAGCTGGAAGCTGTGACATGCATGGCCTGACCATTCTTGAAAGCAATTTGGACTCATCCTGAGAAATTGACTAAAATGTCTTTACTCTTCCACTAGGAGATCCCACTGCTAGGAACATAAAGGAAGTCAAAGTCATAAAGGTTCCATGTACACCAAAATATTCATTGTTCAGTTATTTCAGTCATATCTAACTCAAAGTAGGACTTTTTCTTGTGGTCGCAATGAATTAGAAATAAAGTAGATGCCAATCAAATGGAGAACATCTAGATAGATTATAATAAATTAATATAATAAATATTATCATACTTTAAGAGAATATGGAGAAATATGAACTTAGGTGAACAGATGGATATAAAGTAAGGTAAGCCGAACCAGGAAAACAATATACACAGCTATAACAATGTAAACAGAAACAATAACAACAAAAATGAAACTGGATGCCGTGTAATTATAATTTACAAGCTTGGGATCAACCAAAAAAAATATACCTCTCTCCCTTTTTTGCTGAGGTAAAGGATCATGAATTTGGAACACTGTCAAACTGAGCAGTTTTGCACAGTTGAGTTTCTTTTTTCTTTTTATAAGAGCTGGTCTCTTGGTAGGGAGTAAAAAGGAACATATTTAAAAATGAAGGTAATAGGAAAAGAGAAAATTCAATAAATTTTAGAAAATATAAAATAGAGATTCCCTATACAATGATTAAACACTATGTGGTAAAATAAAGTGAGAAATCTCCAGAAGGAAAAATAAGTTGGTAACAAAAACAATTAGGTCCCTGGAAAAAAAAAAAAAAGGACATTGATACAGTAAGAACCAACAGCATGTTTCAGAAATTCCATACAAGCTATAAAGGATGGAAATACGATGCTTGAATTAACTTTGAAAGAATTCAGGAAGATAAATGAGAATTGGCAGCTTGGAAAAGACCATGGAAAAACTCAAGAGTTGACTCCTTAAAGAATAGAATCAATCACTAAAATACTCAATGGCTCAATAGGAGATTGAATGATCAGTTGGTGGGGATAGTGCAGATTGGAGAACCCTATTTAGGTATGAGTTAAACTAAATGGCTTTTGAGCTCACTTCCAAGTATAAAATCTGTGATTCTGTGAGGGCAGAATGCTCAAGGACAGAGTAAAACAGAACAC
The DNA here is from genome assembly GCF_019393635.1 of Dromiciops gliroides. NCBI lineage: Eukaryota > Metazoa > Chordata > Mammalia > Microbiotheria > Microbiotheriidae > Dromiciops > Dromiciops gliroides. Next base: position 295,922,536 of record NC_057862.1, on the reverse strand, counting down.
TAATATTCCAGGATTTTTAAAGCACCATCCCTTCAGAACTGTGTTTACAAAGGCATTCTGAGAAAAAAAAAAAAAGGAAACTGTGTGGCCTTGACCAAGTCACTTATTTATTCTGGGCCTCAGTTTCCTAATCTGGCAAATGAGATGTTGATGATCTCTAAGACCCTTCCAGGTCTGTTACCCTATGGTTCTGTTAGTCAAAGGCCCCTTCCAGCTCTAACACCTCATGGTCATATTTGCAACAAACAGAGTAGACTTTCCTTAGACAGTGTGAAAACAATTGTGGTTACAGGATAAAATCCAAACTGCCTTGCTCATTCCCCCTGTGCCTTTGTGAAGCTAGACAAATTTTATTTTCTGCTTCCATTTAATGGGGTGTGCTCACTTTGCAGCTGATTTCAGCCTTGACAGAAAGTACAATCATTCTGAAAGCATACTCCAGTGTCTCTAAATAAAAAGGTTTCTCTGAAAATGTGTACTGGGGGCAGAAGGATTTTTATGATTTTAAAAATAAGGACGCCGTTACCAGTGATCTTTACTGTTACCTCCTCTGGAGAAAATAGCACTCAATCTCACTCTGGGCTTGACCAGAGAGTTAGCTGTTTGTTCCTCTAAGAAGGTCTGATTTTGGGGAACAAAGATAGGTACCTCACCCTAACCCTAAATATGCCCCCAATTTTTCTTTCACCACCTTGTGATAATATTCCTGTAATTTAAGGATCCTGTGAATCCCCGAGTATTTACTGCATGCCAACCCTGGGCAGTCAAGAAACAGGGAAGGCTGAGGCCTATCCTCACAGAGCTCAAATTCACACTCAGAGAATCTCTGAGTTGAAAGAGACCTCACAGACTACCTGGCTCAACTAATGCCTAATCAAGAATATCCTCTACAACATTCCCTACTCACGGTCATCCTGTCTTTACTTTAAGACTTGCAGTGAGCAGTATCCTACTGCCTCCTAAAGTAACCATTCCATTTGGGGGCATGTTGAGTTGGGAAGCTTTCCTCACATCAGGCTACATTTTTCCACTCTGTTACTTATAGCTACTTCTTTCTGCCTTCTTCCATTTGATAATTTTTCAAATATATAACTATCACGTTTCTCCTAAGTCTTCTCTTTTCCAGGCTAAAGAACCTTTGATGTATCCTCATATAGTAAGTATGGTACCTTCACCATCCAGGTTTCCCTTCTCTGAAAGTTCTTCATATTATCAAATGCTTTTCTAAAATAGGGTGCTTAGAATTGAATCTGCTATTTCAGGTACGGTTTGGCCAGAGCAGAATACAATGAGACCATCTCCTCCCTAGCTCCAGATGTTAGACCTCTCTTAACTTGGCCTAAGACTGGATTAAATTTTTTAGCTGCTACCTTACACAATTGACCTATATTGATCTTAGAATCTACTAAAACGTCCAGATCTATTAAAATTATCTACTATATGAAGTTTATTTTTTTGAACCCCAATGTAAGACTTTATCCCTACTCAATTCCATCTGTTTGTATTTGGCTTGGCCCAATGTTCTAGGTCAGGAGTCAGCAAACTACAGCCCAAGGGCCTGACTCCTGCTGATCTCCTGTTTTTATATGGCCTGTGAACTATGAATGGGTTTTATATTTTTTAACTTAAATAATTTATATTTTACAATATTTTCATTTAGAAAATGTAAAAGCCATTCTTAACTCGAGGGTCATCCAAAAATGGGCAACCAGGACAATGTGGTCCATAGATTGCCAACACCTTTTCTAGAGTGTCAGGTTTATTTTTATCCTAACAGTTGTACAGTGTATAAGTTAGCCCTCCTAGATTTTCTGTTATCTGCAAATATGCTAAGTATGTCATCTATATTTTATTCAAATCATTGATAAAATGTTAAATAGCTCAGCATCAAATACAGATTCCTAGGGCATTCTACTGGAGGCCTCCTTCCAAGATGACATCAAATCATTAATCTGGATGGAGTTACTCAACCAGTTCTGAATCTATTTAATTGTACCATCATTTAACCCATATGCTCTTCATTTTCCTGCAAGAATAGCACAACAAAATCTGTCAATTCTTTGTGAAAATATAGGTAAATTCTACCTACTGTATTCCCCAGTCTATTAACCCTGCCAAAAACAAACAAACAAAAAAACCATCAGTCTGGCATAACCTCTCCTTGGTGAAGCCATGCTAACTGCCTGTTGGTGAACATGTCTTTGTGATCAACCATCATCAGTCTACTTGGAAGAAAGATGAAGATGGAAGTTTGCACTTCAAGTATAGGAGATAGTATAAGCTAAGGTATGGAAGCATGAACAGTACAGCTTAACTGGAATAGAAGATATGTAAAGGGGAATAGCAATAGATAAGTTACCCTGAGGGACAGAAATTATTCTGTACATAGTAAGAGCCATGGAAGAGTCATAAAATTGGTGCTGTTTATAAGTAAGACTATCAGCATGTATAGAATAGAGTGGAGGGATAGACAGTAGAGATAGAAAGACCAGTGATGTACCCAGCCAATTGATTTGTGATAGTCTATTGGTAAAGATATGAGGTCTTGAATATAGTTGGAGAAAGAGAGAAAGATGAAAAAGATATGTAAAATCTCTAAGTAGAGACCAGATAACCACTTGCTGAGCATATTTTAAACACACACACATGCATTTATACATACACATAAATAAAACACATTATATATCATATATAATTTGTACTTTAGGTAGAGATTGGACTGGTTGGAATTTTAACATTCTATGATGACCAAGCTCAGCTCCCCAAAAAGAGTAATGAGGATGTATTTCCCTCCTTTTATTGTAGAAGTTGATGAATATGGCATATCATGTCAGATTTGGTTGTGTTAGTTTTGCTGAAAAATTTTCTCTCTTTTGGGATATATTTGGATAAATGTAAAAACCAAACATATCTATAAAAATTTAAAAATGGATGCAAGAAAAATGAAACAAAAAAAGATTCTATGATTCTAAAATGAGGATACTAGAGTAAGGAAGGGATCCCTAAGGTCCTCTTGCACTCTAATGGAATGATATAGTGGGAAGAGGACTGGATTTGGAGTCGAGATCTAGGCTAAAGTCCTGACTCTAGAGCTTATGGGCTGTGTGAGCTGAGCGAATTATTTCTCTGAAATTCAGTTTCTGGCTGTAAGATGGGCTGGGAGTAGGGAGACAGGTAGTAATAATAATTGAACCACCAAAGGTTTTATAAAGCTCAAAGCAAGTGCAAACTCTCATCGAATTAGATGACAATAAGTTCTGTACAATTTAAAAGGAGTAAGTGATGGCATAAAGAAAAGGCTTCCTGGAGAAATGTGGGATTTGAGCCTTGAAGGATGGGTGGAGTTTTTAAAGGCAGAGAAGAGCAGGGATAGCTAAGGGATGCTGTAAACAGAGGGTTGAACTTGGAGTTAGGAAGACCTGAATTTGAATCAAGCTGCAACCACTTACCAGATATGTATCTCTGGGCAAGTCAATTAACTTCTCTCAACCTCAATTTCCTTTTCTGTAAAACAGGGTTAATAAAAGTATTTATCTCCCATGGTTGTTTGGAGGATCAAATGAGATAACATATATAGAGTGATATATATATAAATGCTATTTATCAGGCAGATTTCAGAAAAAAACCCTGGAAAGACTTAAGTGGACATGCTGAACCAGGAGGACATTGTACACAGTAACAGCAACATTGTGTGATGATCAACTGTGATAGACTTGGCTCTTCTCAGCAGTGTAATGATCCAAGACAATTCGAAAGAACTCATGATAGAAAATGTTCTCCACATGCAGAAAAAAGAACTGTGGATTCTGAATGCAGATTGAACCATACTATTTCTACTTTTTGGCTGTTTTTTTTCTTTTTGAGGTTTTTCCCTTGTGTTCTGATTCTTTTTTCACAATATGACTAATGCAGAAATATGTTTAATGTGATTGTAAATAAATAACCTATATCAAATTGCTTTCTGTCTTGGGGAGGGGAGTGGGAAGGGAGGGAGAGAGAAAAATTTGAAACTAGAAATCTTATGAAAACGAATGTTTAAAACTATCTTTATATGTAACTGGAAAATAATAAAATACTTTTATGATAAAAAATTTTAAATGCTATTTATATAGCTACAATTATTAGTTGGAGAAAACAGCAAAAATGAAGGTATGAATATTGTCTTTGGAGTATGCTACAGACCACCAGGACAGAAAGAAGAGGGAGATGAAGAGTATGAGAAACAAATCACAAGCTTGATATTATATAGCTGTAATAGAAGAGTTTAATTATTTAGGCATCTACTGGAGCTCTCCATCTGCCCCAAACCGAACAACTAATAAATTATTTACTCCCCCAAGTAATCATTTCACCCTTTAAAAGGTGGAGGAACCAACAAAGGGAAATTCAATTCTGGATCTGATTTTTGGTAATGGGAATGAACTGGATGTTAGGGTAGAAACGAAGAGAACCCTGAAGGGAGGGAATGGGCACACTGTCCATAGAACCTAGATTTTAAGAAAGCAGATTTCAAAGGATTCAGAGGAAAGATAGGATCTTATGGAGTGAAATGCTTTGAGTAAGTCATCTCAAGAAGGATAGAGGAATGCTCAAGAATGAAAAATTTTAAGGCACAAAGGGAAACAATCCCATTGAGGAGGAAAAGTGGTATTTCTTTTTTCTGAAGAGGCTGTTGTAGATGCATGGGGAACTTAGATTTTAAAAAGAAATATACAGAAGATGGAAGCAAAGCTGGGTAACAGGATGAATGTAAGAGTGTGGCACAGTTCTGTAAAAATAATGTCAGATATGCTAAAGCTCAAAATGAGCTGAGGCTATTGAAGGAAGCTAAGAACAACAAAAAAGGTTTGTTTTTTAGATGTGCTGGGAGAAAAAGGAGGATAAAAGGGATAGGACCTTAGCTTGGGGGTGGAAAGATGACAACTGACAACAGAGAAGGTAGAGCAGCTTAAATCTTGCTTCTATTTTCTCTGCAGAAGAGAAAAACCTTTACAATGGAAAGGGTAGAACAAAAATGTCTAAGAAACTGATACCCAGGATAAGTAAAGAGATTGTAAGAGGGCACCCACCTGCCCTTGATCAGTTGAAGTCACTTGACCCAGATGAACTATATCCTGGGTCCTAAAAGAACCTTGTGATTGCTGAGCCACTGTCAGCAGATTTTAAAAGATTGTGGAAAATAGGAGAGGTACCAGAATACTGTAGAAGGGCAAATGTTGTCCTGATTTAAAAACAAAAAAGAGAGAGAGAGAACAGTCAGCAAACTATAGGCCAGGGGGCTTGACTTCAATTCCTGGGAAGTTCTAGAATGGATCATTAAAGAGTTGGTTGATGAATATTTAGGAAGGGAAATAGTGATTACAAAGAGTTAGCATGATTCTACCAAGAGCAGGTCATGCTAGGCTAACCTCATTTCCTTTTTTGACAGGATTATTAAACTAATAGATGAAGGGAATATTGTGGATATAGTTTACCTTGATTTTAGTGATTTTTTTTGGATAAAGTATCTCATACTATTCTTGTGGAGAAGATGAAGAGATACAGTTTATACAATAATGCAATCAGATGGATTCAAAACTGCTTGGATGGCCAGGTTCAAAGTAGTTGTTAATGGTTTGATGCTAACATGGCAGGAGGTCTCCAGAAGAATGTTCTAGGGCTATGTCCTTGGCCCTGTGCTCTTTAATATTTTTATCAATGAATTGGAGAAAGGCATAGATAATGTCTCATCAAATAACACCAGCTAAACATTGGGCTGAATCTATTAAGATTCAACAGGGATACATGTAAAGCCTTGCACATGGGTACCAAAAAAACCATCTTCTCAAGTTTAAGATGGGGGAGGCATGGTTAGACCATTGTTCTAAAAAAGATCTGAGGGGTGTTTTTTTTTTTCCATTGGATCACAAGTTCTGAATGAGTCAGTGGCATTACGTGATAGCCAAAATAGCTAATGTGATCTTGGGGACAGTTTCCAGGAATATGAAAGCAATCATCTCAATGTACTCTGACCTTGTCAGACCTCACATGGAATATAGTATTCAAATCTGGGGAACATGGTCTAAAAAAGATACTAATAATCTGGTGTGTGTCCAAAGGGACTGGCATGGTGAAGGGCTTTGGTCCATGTTATAAAAGAATTAGTCTGAAGCAACTTGGACTAACCTAGGGGAGACATGATATCTATCTTCAAGTTATAAAGGTTATCATGTGGAAGAATGACTCCACTTGTTTAGTTGGGCTCTAGAGGGCAAAACCAGGAGGAGTGGGTGGAAGTTTCCGAGAAGCAAATTTAATGTCAGGAAAAGCTTCTTAACAATTAGAGATGTTTAAACAAAGAATGGTCTGCCTCAAGACGGAGTGCATTCCCTAATTGGAAGTGTTAACAAGAAGCTGACTATTTGTCAGGTATGTTGTAGTAGGGATTCTTTTCATGTATGACTTTCAATAGTCTGCTGCCAAAGTCCCTCCCATCTCTTAAATTCTGTGATCCTGTGAACGAGCTGGTCTAACGGGCCAAGGGGTTATCATTGCAGAAAACAAACAAACAAACAAACAAAAAAACTTCTCGATTTTCCTGGCTCCATAAGGCAGGAAGCTGGGACTCTCTCAAGGGCACATGGGGAATTTTCGTTTAAATCTGGAAATAGTGAGCTACTTGGAGAGAAGTATCAGGTTTCTGGAACTTCAAAGGAATGAACTCATTAAACTGGGTTCTGGTCCATGGCTTATTAAAGCCTTTGTCCAACTTGGGGCTATGGAACAAGACAGCCCTGGAAGGGGTCCAAGAGAGAGCCATCAGCATTATTAGAGGATGGAAAATGAGGACAAAAGAATTAGGAGCCAGGAAGAGAAGATGGTGAATGAAAAAGCCAGAGAAAACAAGGCTACTGCAACTTCACAATGGCCCTTCGAGTTCACCAAATGCTTTCTCTTTACAAGCATCCACTAAGATGCATGTATTATTATATGGATATCCACATTTTACAGATGCGGTCCTGAAGGTCCAGAAAGGATAAGTTACTTGCCTAGAGTCACACAGTAAATACCTTAAGAGAGAGAACATTCAGGCATTCTGATTCCAAGTTCTGGAATCTTTTCATTACTACTAATAGCTAACATTTATGTAGTGCTTATTATGGGGCAGGTACTTTAAAAATGTTATCTCATTTTTATCTTCACAAAAACCCAAGGAAGTAGGTGCTATGATCATCCCCATTTTACAGATGAGGAAACTGAGGTAGACAAAGGCTAAGTGATTTGCCAGGGTCACCTGGCTAGTAAGTATCTGATCTGAGACGAGATTTGAACTCAGGCTTTCCTGACCCCATGCCCTGTGCTCTATCTACTGCACCCCCTGGCTGCCCTACAGCAACCTGCCTATTCCATGACCCAATGGAATTACAGAATCTCAGAGATAAAGGGGATCTCAGAAACATTTTCTCTAGCCTATACTCGAGCAGTAATCCTTTATCTATATCATCATGCCCAAGTGGTCCCATCTCTATGGAGATGAAAGACATACAGAGGGTCATCCTTTTGTCTTCTCATAAGATTCTCTATGTGCTTAACTTTTTTTTTTTGAGGCAATTGGGGTTAAGTGACTTTCTCAGGGTCACACAGCCAGTAAGTGTCAAATGTCTGAGGCCTGATTTGAACTCAGGTCCTCCTGAATTCAGGGCCAGTGCTTTATCCACTGCACCACCTAGCTGCCCCTGTGCTTAACTTTTGACACACTGGGAGAGCATCTTTATGAAGATGGGCTGATGGAGTTGGGGATGGATAGTCTGCAAAAGAGGAGCCTTAGTAGTGAATATGGCAGCCATATTCAAGCTTGCAAAATTCTGTGGCAGAGAGGTTTGACTTGTTCCACCTGACCCCACACAGGAGGACCTGAAGCAGTGGGTGGGTGGAACAGGAAGGCAGATTTGAAGATCAGTGTAAACAAAGATTTCCTAACAATGAAAACTTCCTAAAAGTGAAATAGGCTAATTTGAATGGTAAGGGGGCTCTCCCTCCTTGGAGGTCTTGAAGAAAAGGTTGAGTGATCTACTGTCAGGTAATTGGTAGAAAACCTTCTTGTGCAGGTGCCAGCTGCACTAGATGGCATGCAAGGTCCCATCCAAATCTGATATTCTGTGACTTTTAATAAGTGTCTGTACGTGCACAGGGGTTTATTAGAAGTCAAAGGGACAGCCATCTGCTCTTCATCTGCACAGGGGAAACTGGGTGGCTGCCAGGAAAAGTCCTTTGACTAAGGGCTACAGGGAAGGCTTATCAGGAAGGCTGCTGACTTTCCGGATTTGGCACGACCTTCGTCGACAATTAACTTCCAAGCATCAGCAATGACATTAGTTAACTTTGTGCCACTAAGCGAGGTATTTTTCTTCTCTGGGCCTCAGTTCCATCATCTGTCAAATGGGGATAATACCTGATCCTACTTACCACTCTATTGTTCAAATGAACCAATTATGGGAAGTTGCTTTGTAAACCATAAATCATTCATTCAAAATTCAAATATGACAGGAATTTCTTAAGCAAGGCACCATGTATTGAGTGCTGGGGACACCAAATCAGAAAAAAAAAGAATTCCAGGTCTCACATATTCTTCCCAGGGGTGTAGGAGGGGATACAACATTACATAAATGAGCATAACCAAAGGTAGTCTGAGGAGGAAAGATCAGGGAAAACTTCAAGGCAGCTACTGAGCAGATAATTGAAGAAAGGAAAGGATTCTAAAAGGAAGAAATGAAGAAGGCTGCATTCCAGGCATGGGGAGCAGAATTTGGGGAATGAGATCGAATGAGAAGTGTGTTATGGTAGTCTTTGATCTTACATTTTCCTCTTCTGCTCAAGAACGATAATAATGTTTGTACAATCTTCCTAACAAGGCAATTGTGAGGAAAATGTGTTGTAAACCTTAAATGCTACAGAAATAGGTTATGTTTATAATAGAAAGGATAGAGATTGGATGGGGGTGTCAAGTGTAGCTTTCAAAGGAAAAGAAATCTAAGTCAGTTGGATGTTCTTTAAACAGAGAGAAGGTGGATAGTAGGGGCAGTGTGGTGAAGTGGAGAGAGCACTGGCTTTTGGGCCAGAGGACCTGAGTTTGAAGATTAGTTCTGTCGCTACCTTTGGAAAGTTGGGCAAGTTGTTGAACCTTTCTGGACCTCAAGTTCTTCATGTGAAAAATGAGGGGGGCAGCTAGGTGGTACAGTGGATAGAGCACCGGCCCTGGAGTCAGGAGTACCTGAGTTCAAATCCGGCCTCAGACACTTAACACTTACTAGCTGTGTGACCCTGGGCAAGTCACTTAACCCCAATTGCCACACTAAAAAACAAACAAACAAAACAAAACAAAAAGAAAAAAAAAGAAAAATGAGGGCATTGAGTCAGATCATCTCTTAGGTCCTTCCAGCTCTAAATCTATGGTCCTACATGATCCCAGTGTTGCCCAAATAAACTCTCCTAAAGTACCCACTAAATGTTTTGATTCATTAAATATTATTACAGTGTGCCACATGAGGCCTGACTCAATCTTCTAAGCAGCACCAGGCACAAATCAGCAAGGGATGTATTGGTTCTGCATTGGAAGCACAGGCTGCTGAATGATAGGGACCATTGGTAGTAGGGAACCTGGGTTCCAAACACGTTTCTATCACTAATATGCCACATCATCTTAAACAATCACCTTCTCACTCCTGTCTTAGTCTTATGAATGGATAATAATTTCTCTACCTCACCCTGGACATCATGAGGATCAGAATGAAAACATGTTGAAAAAATGAGCATTATAAAAATTCAAGCTATAATCTACCCATTCAGAAGTCAGACTTTGGGTAACTTCAATCCTTAGGAAAACATCCCTGAATATGAAGGGAAAAGTCCTCTGAGCACCTGAGAGAGTTGTTACAAAGTCAAAGCACTAAATTGCAGAATCTAGGAAGCTAGAGACCTCTAAGGTCATTTAGTTCAGTATGACAAGAATCTTTTCTATAATTCTTATCCTTGATAAGAGGTCATCCAGTAATGAGAATTCTACCATCTCCTGAGGCAGATCATTCTACTTCTTCTGTTGTTTAGTCATTTTTCAGTCATTTCTGACTCTTTGTGACCCCATTTGGAGTCTTCTTGGCAAAGATACTGGAGTGGTTTGCCATTTCTTCCTCCTTTTACAGATTAGGAGACGAAGGCAAACATGGTTAAGTGACTTCCCCAGGGTCACACAGTATCTGAGGTCAGATTTGAACTTAGGTCTTCATGCCTCTACTATGATTTCACTTCGTTAGGGAGCTCTTCTTTATACTAAGCAAATACCTGCATACTTCCAACTGTTTCTGGTTTTGCCTTTCAGGGTTATAAATGCCAAGTTTCAACCCTCTTTCACATGAGGTCCCTCCAAATACTTGAAAGGAGTAATAATGCCCCCTTCTAAACCTTCTCTTCTCCAGGCTAAAGATTCCCAGTTCCTTCTTCCATTTCTCATATGGCAATGACTTTGAATTCATTCACCAGAGCATACTCACAAGAATATTTTTGACAGCACTTTTTATGGTAGCAAGGAATGGGGAACAAAGTGCATGCCCACTGGTTGGGGAATGGCTAAATAAATCATGGTATGTGAATGTAATAGAATATTTTAAGTGGAAAGAACAATCATTTTAGTCGGAGGTCCTGGGTTCAAAATCTGCTCAGTCACTTACTACCTATATGACCTTGGGCAAATTACTTTCTGAGCTTTGGTTTGCTCATCTATAAAATAAAAGGATTAGACTAAAAGAAGATCTATTCTAAGTCATTGATCCTGTTTTTATTGTGCCACAGTAAACAACCAATATGAAGAATTTAAAGAAACTCTGGATGACATATGAATTGATACAGGGCAAAATAAGGAGAACCAGGATATAATAATGTAAAGGAAAACAACACTGAAGGACAACTACTTATATCCATGTAATGACTAATCTTGACTTCAAAGACCTGCCTTCCCTCTTCTAGTCAGAAAAACGGTGGATTCTAAGTGCAGAATGAGGCATATGTTGTCAGACAAGGCCAATGTCCCACCTGGTTGCTCACCTGGACTTCATCATTTTCACAGACCACATCAATTTTGAAACTTTCTCAATGCCCCCTTCCCCTTGGGTCCCTTAGAGAAGTGGAGGGTGGACATTAGAGTCTTCCTTCCAGACTCTCCTCTCCCTCATCTTCCTTTTATGTGCTATCTTTCCCCATTAGATTATAAGCTTCTCAAGGGCAGGGCCTGTCTTTTGCCTTTCTTAATATCTCTAGCACTTAGTACATGTTAATAAATGTTTATTGACTGACTAGCCAACATGTTGGTTTATTTTCCCTAACTATAGCTCTTTGTTGCAAGTAAGAGGCTAGGGGAGAGGGGATATGCACTAAGAAGTGATGGCAAGGTGAAAAAATTGCTCGGTAAAAGATTTAATTTTTTTAAAAGCAAGAAAATCAGTGGTGGGGGAGGAGGTTGGGAGCCAACCTGAGACACATATTCCACATATAATCAAGAAGAGAGGGCACTGAGATGATCACATCTCTCATTCTGAATATTGTCTATGATTTCATTAGCTTTTGGGGCTGCTATGTCATCCTGCCAGGCACTTCATTCTTGAGCTCTCACTCAGCATGATTGACTCCTACTCAACACACAATTCTAGTCAACTCAGTTACTGGCTCACATGACCACAGCAGATTAGAAGCCATAAAAGACTAAAGAACATGGGATCTATGAGAGGCTAACACCATGAAAACTGCCTCATATCTCTGAATCAGAGAGGGGGAAAAAATTTAAAAGACAGAGAAATACATTATTTACAATAAAACAATAGACATTTGTAATCATGACCTGAGTCATCAAGAAAAAGGTTAAATTATGAATCTTCCACTTGGGAAGTCTGGGATAAGTACAGCCCATTTTTAGAAAAGTTTCCATCCCAAATGCTTAAATATTAAATTAAAACAACAACAAACAAACAAGTTTTGGCACTGGAAGAGATAAGCTGCAGTGGTATGATCCACTACCAGAATCAGAGACATGGAAGCAATCTCAGGGATCCAACCTGCCCCTTCCGCATCTCTCCTACCTTTTTTACATATCAAAAAAAAAACAAAAACAAAAATAAAAAACCTGGTACCTGGAGAAGTGAAGAGGCATTCCTGAGGTGATGGTAGAAAGAGTACTTGACTGGCAGTAAGGAAACCTAGGTTGTGCTCTCAGGTGTTTTTTTTTTTTTTTTTGTGAGGCAATGAGGGTCAAGTGACTTGCCCAGGGTCACACAGCTAGTAAGTGTAAAGTATCTGAGGCTGGATTTGAACTCAGGTACTCCTGAATCCAGGGCCAGTGCTCTATCCACTGTGCCATCTAGCTGCCCCCATGTGCTCTCAGTTCTGATGCAAGCTAATGTGTGTGATCCTGGATGGGTTAATTCCCCTCTCCCTTTCAGCCCTGACATTCTAGGCTCCTATGATTTTCGGGAAAACTAATACCCTCCTTATTTAACACAAGCACATATCCTGTGTGAGAAAGGGCACAGAAACAGTCCCACTGAATCGGTTCTGCTGAGTCAGAGACAGAGAGAGACAGAGAGACAGAGAGAGAGATAGGAGAGGGGAGCACAGAATACAGCCTAAAGTCACCCACAAATGGAAAGGAAACTCCCACAGGTTACTCTTTAGAGCCCACAGCTCACACCTGGAGATAGAAGGAAATCCAGCAACGAGGGGGAGACCCTGGAGGTCAGATCCTCCAGGAAACTGGTCTGAATCCCAAGTCCCATAAGGACACATGCCACATTCTCCAGCACCTGAGGGCAGTTTCAGCTGTTGCCAAGCAGCAAAATAGTCATTTAGAGATGGAAACGTCAGAATGGAGATGCCTTATGTGCCGAGTGGTTTTCTCATCGGGAGTTTAGAGAACCCACCAACAAGAGAATCAGTCCTGAGCCAGAGCTTACTAAATGTTCTCCTGGTCTTGTGACTTACTAAACCCAGGTCAGCCTGGATGGATGGAAAATGGCCAGCCTAGTAAAATGGTGGAAAGGAGAAGATTTAGAAGGGGGATGGAAAGGCATAGTAAGAGAGTGAGGTGAATGAGAGTGGGTGGGAAAGAATGAATGGTTGTCTGAGGTTTGTAAGCTATTAGGAGGGGTGGGGGATATATTTCAGTAACTCTATTAAACATAACGTACCTGCACTGTAGTGCTTTCGAACAGCGATGGTGATACAAAGGGGATGTGTAAGGAAAGGAAAAACAAAAATTAGATCATAGATTTGGAATGTCAGAGCTGGGAGGGGCCTTAGGATCATAAAATACAGAATGTCAGAGAAGAATCATAGAACACAGAACGTCAGAGAAGGAAGGGCCTTAGAATCATAGAACACAGAATGTCAGAGAAGGAAGGACCTTAGAATCATAGAACACAGAATGTCAGAGAAGAATCATAGAACACAGAACGTCAGAGAAGGAAGGGCCTTAGAATCATAGAACACAGAATGTCAGAGAAGGAATCTACATGAAATCTACCTTCCCATAAGCTCTCCTCATATGTAACCTTAAAGGTTACGAAGTTGAATTACCTTATTTTATAGGTTCCATTCCCAGGCAATCTCCCACACTTGCTGACCATGGAGGCGTACATTTGCTATGATCTTCTGGCTTGGCTCAGTAGAAGGATTGGACTGTGTTTCTAGGTTCTAAGCTTGGCTCTGTTACTAATTCACTAAAACACTTCTGTTTTCCTGGGCATCAGTTGCCTCATCTGTAAAATGAGAGGTCAAAAATGTATGATCTCCATGATCCCTTCCAGCTCTGACATTCCAGGATTCACTGTTTGAATATTTACTAAATGTTCTCATTTTGCTGCCTATGAGTCCCAACAAGTTTATCAGTTGGTCTCTCTCTTCTCTGACTTTTTAACAGATGCTCTCACATGCAATGGGGCACTTACCATGATGTCTCCTCCACCAATCTTTCCCTCCCTGTGTAATCCCATACAGGAGTCTGCCCAGCTGGGGCAGACTGCCCTCTTCCTCTGTCTCTCTAAATGTCACCTATAGGGGGCAGCTAGGTGGCGCAGTGGATAAAGCACCAGCCCTGGATTCAGGAGGACCTGAGTTCAAATCCAGCCTCAGACACTTGACACTCACTAGCTGTGTGACCCTGGGCAAGTCACTTAACCCCCATTGCCCCACAAACAAACAAAAAAAGAGTATTGAAAACTAAATGTCACTTATTCTTCAACCCCAACCCACAAATTCTTCCACAAAATTCTCCCTGATGAAATGCTTCAACCAACCATGATCTCTCTTCATAGATGTTCATACAGTCTTCAAGTTGGAAGGCACCCAGTAGGTCATATCTAGTCCAGCTTAATACTTGACATCTACTACAACAGTGACAATAAGTGACCATTTGGCCTCTTTTTGAGTGCATGAAGTGACAGGGAAGTTCACTACCTACTGAAACTGCCCATTTTTATTCTCTCATGTCTCTGAGATAAAATGAAAATCCTTCACATTTAAAAGCCCTCTACAAAGGGCAGCTAGGTAGATGGAGCACTGACCCTGGAGTCAGGAGGACCTGAGTTCAAAGCCAGCCTCAGACACTTACTAGCTGTGTGACCCTGGTCAAGTCACTTAACCCCTCTACAATCTAAAAAGCCCTCTACAATCTAGCTATTCCCCTTCTCCCCAACACTTCCCTCTTAGGCTGGGGTAGTTCTATGATTTCTCTAGTAGGAGGAACTCTCTGGGGAGGAAATTCCTTCTATTGAAGTCTCAGAGAAAGCAGTGTCAATGCTTTCTCTGAAACTTCTATTCTTAGAAAGTTGTCTTGATCACTGAGATACTAAGTGACTTGCCCTGCACAGCCAGTGCCTTTCAGAGACAGGACTTGAACTCACATCTCTCTGGCTTTGAGGTTGGCTTTCTGTCTGTTAGTCTGTGCTCCCTCTCATTTCCTCTCAACTTCCTTTTCCAAGATTATTTCAAACCGCTCCCCTTCCTCTGCTCTGTCTGGCACGGTATCCCAACTGCTCCCTGAATCTGACGTTTCATCTTTCAACTCTGTCCTTTCATGCCTAGGTCACAATTCCCTTTCACTTCTGCCTTTAAATCCTTCAAAGGCTTAGAACTTTCTATTCAAATTCTTTATTTCTCCAAGTTGTTAGAGCTCTTGCCTCTTCAAATGACCTAGTTCTTACTTATCTGTGTACATGTGCTATCTACACCCACCAGTAGAAGGAATATAAGATCCTTGAGGGCAGGGGGCTATTTTTTAATCTTTGTATACCTGGTGCCCCCTACCACCACAGTAGGCACATAATAAATGTTTGTTCAGTTGGATTCCAGTCAGACAGCTTAAATTTAGAGGACTGTCCTAATTGGGGACCTCAGCCTCTGCTGGAAGGGCCTCTACAATTTTTACTTCTACATAGATTCAAAGGAACCTTAGTGGTTATCTAATTAAAACCCTTCATTTTACTGAGGAACAAACTGAAACCTAAAGATATTAAATGCCTTGACTCCGGTCATTGGGCCAGCAGGTACTGGAGTATCATGAAAATCCAGTGCCTTTTCAGGGAATTACCAAAGCTGAGCCACAAAGAACCTAGGAATCCATGAACTCAAGAGATCATCTAATATGTAACCCTCATTTTACCCAAGAGGAAGCTGGGGGCTCCACAACTGTATCTAGACCTCTATTTATATAAAAGTCTTATATCCACTCGTGCATGTAAATGACCTTACAAAACAACAATGACTCATACCGCCAAGCCTCTCATTTCTCACAATAAAGTAGAGAAGTTAGTAAAAATATTATCCTCCTCACTTTGCAGAGGAGAAAGGCTCAGAAGAAGGCTTCCTCCCAGTAATTATTATTATTATTGTTATTATTAATTATTAATATTAGAGACACCACTGGGAAACAAACAGAACACTGGGTCTGGATTCAGAGGAACAGGTTTGATTTCTGGCTTTATTGATTATTTATTGCCCACCTATCCATGTGAACTCAGGCACTTTCTGAGTCTCAGCTTCTTCGTTTATGAAATGAGGTTTTGACTGGATAACCTCAGAGGTCTCCATTCATACTCCTATGAAGGGTCAAAGTCTGGACCCAGATGCAGGCTGTTAAATGCAAATCTGGCTCTTCTATCTACTATAAGCCAAGCTGCCCAAATGAATCAGGCACAGTCTGACCACAGCATGGAAAACCCTATGGAAAAAAACTCCATGCTGAAGATACTTCATTCACATTAGGAGTCCTTGTATGGGGGTGTGATCTCAATGGGAGATTACAAGGCTCCCTGCAAAGCTTGGAAGTCCTGCCAGGAAGGAAAGCAATTTTTTTTCCCAAAGAGCTACACAATAAAAAATTTACACATGGATTTTATACTTTTTATCTGCATGTGTAGACATGGCCTTTAACCAAGAACATTCACTCACAAAATTGTAGCTACTATTGCCATTATCTAACTTTTTAGAAGAGACATTTTGTTAAATACCAGGATAGAAGGAGGAACACAAAAGCAATCAGTGGAGGCGACAAAAAAAAAAATTACAGCAATGGACAGTACATAGTCAGACACGACTGAAAAGCAACTGAACAACAAGACTTCCTGCCAAGATGCTCAGAGCTTGAAAGGATCTCAAGAGATTATCTGATGGAATATAAAGGATACTGGATTTGGGAGTCAGAGGCCCTGAATTCAAATCCCAGCTCTATTATCAAGCACCAACTTGATACTGGGCAAGAGAGTCAGCATGACTTAGAAGATAGGGAGTATGTGGATTCAAATACAATCTCAGGTTATTCATCAGTTATGTCCCCTCTCCATGCCTCAGTTTCCTTATCTGCAAAGTGGTAAGGGGTATATACTTGATGACCTTTAAGGTCCCTTCTGGAGCTAAATCTACAAACTCATAATAAGTCATACAACTGTGCTGGACTTCATTTTCCTCAATTCAACTCAACAAGGGTTTATTATACTTTCATTTCATGTAAAATTCTATGTTAGTCACTAGTGACACTAAGATAAAAAAAGGAAAATAGTCCTGGCCTTCAAGGAATTCACCTGTCAAACCAAGAGGTTAAACTATCAGAGATTCTCAACATGGAGTACATGATGTTGGGTTTTGGTTTTTTTTGCTTTGTTTTGTTTTGTTTTGGTTTTTTGGTGAGGCAATTGGGGTTAAGTGACTTGCCTAGGGTCACCCAGCTAGTAAGTGTCAAGTGTCTGAGGCAGGATTTGAACTCAGGTCCTCCTGACTCCAGAGCTGGTGCTCTATCCACTGTGCCACCTAGCTGCCTCAGTACATGATGTTTTTTTAAAAAAATATTTTGATAACTTATTTCAAAATAATTGGCTTTTTTTTGGTTATTGTTCAGTTGTGTTTGACCCAGAGTGATCTCCATTCCATTATAATGATCAACTAATGCCAATCAACATGTCTCTAATATGATTAGGTTAACAAAGCATGTTGTTCACAAAGATCCCGTGAGGTAGGTAGTGCAAATGTTAGTTCCTATTTTATAATGGGAAAACTGAGAATCAAAGAGGAGAGGGCACTTGCCAGGGTCACCCAGAGAGGAAGGGATACAGCAGAAGGTGGGTGTCATTGGTAGCCTTGTATACAGTAAAGACTAAGTGAACGTTCATTGAACTGAACTGAGCCCTAGGGATAGCCTGACTCAGTTTTAGAGGAGCCCCAGGTCCCATGTTAAGGATAGTAACTGAGAGGAAAGAATTCCCATCAGAAAAGCAGGCTGTCTTGCTTGAAAGACAGCTGAAAATGAGAGTGTCTTCTGAAAGAGTCAGCTAAGGCCTGCTCAGCAGAGCTGGGCATCTGTCCTCAAGGAGAAAAATAATCAATGGAAAATAGGAGAAGAACCAGGAGAGATGCCAATGAGAGTATACAGGTTTAATTAAGGCCATGTAGGAAGCTCTCATATCTAAGGCCAGTGAAAACCCAGATGGACCTAACGCTTCAAGGAGTTAAAAGCACAGCTCTTCAAAAGAATCATGAAAAGTCTGGGGGTGGGGAGAAGCTTCAAAAGAGGAAGTAAATCAGACAATGAAGGATGTAAATTCGACTGGAAGAGTGAACTCATCTTCAAGATGTGCCTTTCATCAACTCTAAAGGGCAAGAAGTGATCAGCTCAGCATTGATTTAAGAGACCCCACATATACTGCAAGGCCCAAGGCAGTGGCACATTTCCCTGTGAGGAGAATTTACTTACATTGGTATCTTTTGAAAACCATTCAACAAATTAGGTATTAAATATACAATCCATCTGGGGGCAGCTAGGTGGCACAGTGAATAGAGCACTGGGCTCAGAACCAAGACTCATCTTCATGAGTTCAAATCGAGCTTCAGACACTTACTAGCCATGTGACTCTAGGCAAGTCACTTAACCCTGTTTGCCTCATCTGTAAAATGAGGGAAAAGGCAAACCACTCCAGTATCTCTGCCAACCCAATGCTACCCAATGGGATCACGAAGAGTCGGATACTTCTGAAACAAGTGAACAGCAGCAAAAATATGATCAATCAATTTTTTAAAAGATTCCTTCTGTATGACGTTGAACAAGTGACCTGATCTCTCTGGACCTTAGTGCCCTCATAAGTAAACTGAGGAGAAAGCCTCACATGGAAGCAGTATGTAAGCATTGGCTCAGATCTCAGAGGGTGGAGGTTCAAATCCTGTGTTAGGTCTCACTTTCTAGTGGTGCAAAACTCCCCTCCCCAGTCCCCACTTCCCTTGCTCTCCCAATCTTTCCGGTCTGTTTTTTTTTTTTTCCCTAAGTCAAAGGGATTTTAAATGTTATCAGGTCTAATCTACTCATTTTACAGGGGAGGAATATAAAGGCCAGGAGATGTAACAACAACAAAACATTTATATAGTACTGTGTGCCAGGAACAAACAGAAATAAGTGGCCCAGGGTCACCTAGCTAGGAAGTGTCTGATGTTGGATTTGAACTCAGATCTTCCTGACTTGAGGCCTGGTGCTCTTTTGATTGTACTACTTACCTGCCCTAACACACATGTAAGTGGCAAAACTGGGGCTCTAACACAACCTACTGATTCCAAATTGAGCACACAATGATTCTTTATGGCTCCATGATTTTATACTACACACCTAGCCCTCTCAACCCTTGAGGAGATAAAGAAGTTAGAAAGCAAAGTTCTCACCTTTAATTAGCTTGGGGAGTGGGTAGGGAGACAAGAATAATACTTCTGAAATAATTAGAGAACAATTAAAGTATTTAAGTGTATTTTATTGATTTCAAGAGCAAGCTGAGGTCAGAGAGAAGGGAGTGAATGAACTGGGTTGGTATGGTCACCAAAGCTGGGACCCGAAAGAGATGAATAGGATTTGGAAAGACACTGGGGGAAGGACACAGGAACAAATGGAAGAGTAGGGAGGTGAATTCTAGGCAGGGAAATCATGGATCACATTTCTATAGTGCCTTAATGTTTATGAGACATTTTACCTCTGAGGTATATATTATTATTGTTCCCATTTTGCGGATAAGGAAACTGATGGAAAGCGAGAACAAGTGACACTTGTTCAAGGTCACAGAGCTAGTAAGGGTCTGAGACCTGATACAGGGTCCAGCCCTCTATCCATTCAACAGCAGAACACAATGAAGAAACCAGGCTGTATAAATAGGAAGGTGGGTGCTGGAAGTGTTGCAGAATAAAGCTGGATGGATAATAGATGTAGGGTGGCACATAATGGAGAGTGTGTTGGGATTCAGGTAGATCAAGGCTTAAAGACCAGCTCAGATACTTAGTTGCTGTGTAACTTTGGCCAAGTCAACATTGGATGAGACAATCTCTCAGTTTCCTTATTCCTAAAATGCAGGGGGTTGGACTCAATGACCTCAACATTGCCTTCTAATTTTAATTCTACGGTTCCATGGTTCCATGATAATAAAATATCCGTAGAATGCTTTGACATGTACAAAGCATTTTGTTTATACTTTTCTTTTCTTTGTGCCTCTCTACAACCTTGTGAGGTAGGTACTTCTTATGTGATTTAGATAATAAGGCTCCTGGAGGGTGAGTGACTTACCATAAAGCAGGTAAGTACACTTCTAAAGCAGAATTTACACCCAGGTCTTTCTGATTCTAGGTCACACGGCACCACATTCACTGCCTCTCCCAGGACATAGAAAGGCACTAATAACAGAGGGCTTTGAAAGCCAAAGAGAAGAGTTTATATGAGGAAAGCAATACAGAAGGAGCCACTAACTGGGAGCCAGGAGACTCAGCTCTGGCTTTTCCAGTAGCTGCATTTCTGGCTTTTAACAAGTCATTTGTCCCTTTGGGGTCCTCAGTTTTTTCACTGGAGCAATGAAGGGTTTTGAGTTAATTTGTCCCTGAGGTACTTTTCAGCTCCATAATTCAATGGACTGAGTTTCCTCCAGTTCTAACATTTAATAGGATCATATATAGAGGATCAAAGGTGACTTTAGAAGCCATTTAGTACAACCCCCCCAATACTATCATTAAAGATGCTGTTTATCCTTTTCTTCTTAAAGAGGACCAATGACATGGGGAAGGTGGTGTCTTGACTTGTAAGTGAATTGGATTTAAGTGAAGCAGGGCTGTGCAAAGTCATCAGCTACACTCTTTCCTCCAGAGTCATCAGAGTGCAGTGGCAGAACATAGGTCAGGATGACTGGCGATGACCCAGGATGCAGTGAGAGACCTTGGCCTTTTGAAGCTAGGATCTTTCCCAGGTCTCAGTTTGTCTGAAGTAATCCCCATTCAGTAATTAAAGGTTAGGTAAGAATTGAGGCAAAAGATAGCCTAGTTTGCCTTCTCAAAAGCATCAATCTGGGAGGAGAAGACCCTCAGATTTTTTGGCCAGAACAGAAAAAACTGCTATTTACCCTTGCTCTGAGCCATCAAAACCCAAACATTGAGCAAGTAAGGCTTGGGCTGGGACCTATTATTGAAAGGAATAGGGTAGTTAAGAGACTTGCTCAGTTAGCTACCAAGTCTCTGAGCCAAGATTAGAACTCAGGTCTTTCTGAATCCACTACCTTATCCACTAACTATATACCACGCTACCTACCTCTCACTGTTAGTTTACGAATGTATCTTTATACTTGCAGGTGAACCAGGCACTAGATAAGACTCTGTTGTTTGGAATAAGTAGCAGAAGTTCGTGGCTGAAAATCTCAGGCTGAATTCAGTAGAAAACTGACAAAGGGGTAATGGAGGGTGGGGGTGGGAGGGAGAAGATTAAAGGGAATGAAAGGATTGATTTGGGGAGGATTAATGACACTGACACAGCTCACTGCCAGGCTAAGAAATAAGCAAATAGATACAGGGATATCTACAAATATTTGAGAGTTGTAAGAGTTATTTAAGCAGACATGGAGGGCAAGAGAACTTTGGGGCAGAAGATAAATTCAACAAAAGAAAAGGTAGAGGATCAAAACAATTCAACCCTCAAGTAGGTACCTACCTATGATGTGTCTAGTTGGCCTTGCAGGATGCAAAAGGGTTAGTGGTCACTTAAATTTCTGGAAATATTTGCCTATGAACCATGAATATCAAGGGTTCTCTTGCTTACCCTACCATGCTCAGAGCATTGGTAGACAGCTTACGAGAGTGGAAAGAAAACTGGGTTTTGAGTCAGAGGACCTGGTTCTGACCTTTGCTACCTCTGCTGGACCTTGGTTTAGGGCTGAAGTGGCAGCTGGTAGCATTGGTAGAGGCAGCTAGTGGTACTGTGGATAGAGTAATAGGCCTGGAGTCAGGAAGACTTGAGTTCAAATGTGACCTCAGACCTTGGCTTGCTATGTGACCCTGGGTAAGTCACTTAACCTCTATATTTCTCAGTTTCCTCAATTGTAAAATGAGCATAATAATAGCACCTATCTCCCATGGCTGTTGTGAGGATCAAATGAATGAGATAATATTTGTAAAAAGCACTTAGCATAGTGACTGCCACATAGTATACATATATACATACACCTATACATACACACACAAATATATATATGTACACATACATACATACACATATTCTTTCCCTCCCTATATTAGAAAAAGTCCTGGATTTTGAGTCCAGGTAACTATGTTTGACTCTTAGCTCTGCCACTTATGTCTCTGTGACCCTGGGAAAGTCATTTAGACTCTCTGGGGCTCAGTTTCCACATTTGTAAAATGAGTAGGTTTGATGTGATAACCTCTTCTAGATCTAAGACACTAATTCCTTTATTCCTCTGATTAGATTATACAACCCGGGGAGGGGGTGGTGGAAGGGGGTGGGGTCCTCTCTGAACCAAGGTTTCTAAGTAAGTTTTGTGCTTTGCTTCAATAGCCTTCAAGGCTTTATAGCCTCAAGTGCTCTCTATGCTTAACAACTGCTTGTTGGTGGAATCCACTCCTCAAGGAGCATTACAGAACTGCTTCTGCTCTGAGCTGCTCTCCTGGAGTCACTAGGCTATCTGGGGCAACTCTGGTCATAAATGGAACCAAGTTCTTCTGGTTTCAAGTCTAGTTTTCTTGCTGTCTCTGATAAACTCCTAATGACTTTAGAAGCATTTGAGGGTGAGAAGGAAGGCCATAAGAAGAGTCCTGCGCCGTAAGGACATTTCTCAGAGCAAGAAGGCACATCCCCATTCTTGCTGGCACAATGGAATTTCTAACAACTGGTGGTCAAGAGCTTCATTCTAAAAAAATATCCCTTGGGGGCAGCTAGGTGGCACAGTGGATAGAGCACCAGCCTTGGATTCAGGAGGACCTAAGTTCAAATCCCATCTCAGACACTTGACACTTACTAGCTATGTGACCCTGGACAAGTCATTTAACCCTCATTGCACCACAAAAAAAACAAAAACCAAAAAACCAAAAATCCCAACCAACCAACCAAAAAATGTCTCATGTCACAATGCCTGGCACATAGTAAATGCTTAACAAATCCTTCATTTCCTGTTTCCTTGCTTACAAAATGAGGAAGTTGGATCAGATTATGGCTATGTAAAGGGATTTTGTCCCAGAAATACTTTGGAGGGCATGTAAAATTTGAGCACCAGGGAACAATGCCCCTCCCCTCAACCCCATTGCTTACTTGGGGATTGGCCTCAGTTCAGTGACTAGTGTGATCGCTCTGAGATTACCTCTTCCATGAAGCCTTCTCAGAAGAGGCAAGTTGAAAGGGATGTCTTTCTTCTCAAATTGCTCACAGTGCTTTGCCTGGATCCTTCTTGTGCACTCATTCTCCCTTCCCTCATAGTTATCTGTATACATGTCTTTAGATATGCTTCTCCAGAGCAATAGAAACCCCACAGTGGAGAGGTGGGCAACATGGGTTTGAGTACAAAGAGTGGCATTTATTTATTTGCAGGGAATGTGACCTTGGACAACCTTTCCAAATGTGTTTACTCATCTATAAAGGAAGACACTGGCACTAGATCTCTGAGGTTCCTTACCACTCCAACAACGTTCTGTAGTTTTGTAAGTGGAAGGCCCTTGCCAGCTCTGAAATCCCATAGCTCTAAGATGCCAAGGCCTGAGTTTAAAGTATTTTAATATCTCTTATACAAAGCCAAGCATGAATCCAACCCAATAAATATTTGTTGAATATTATTATTGATATATTTGATATTATTGATCCTGCTCAAGGGAGGGAGACCACTCTGGGACCCTAACAACTCCTGTTCACAGTTGGAATTTCCTTACAACCTCTAAGCACTTACTCTAGGAGTCTTCTATCTGAGTGAGTGGGTGGGTGTGGAGAGGGTGGAAAGGGGGAACTATGAATATTTAAATCAGCCTGATCCTAAGACTGAAAAAATGAGCTAAGTATATATTATAGTTCGCTGAAAGCTATGCATTCAAGGGCTGGGTTTAACACGGAGGGCTCTGAAAAGTCTCCCAACCTCTACACCAGGTATTTCCTCAGACACTTCCAATATCCCACGGGCCTTTACAAACCTCGCAGAAGTTCCCCACAGCAATTTAAGTAGAACAGTTATTGAGCTTATTATTATGGGGAAAGCACAAGAGGACACAAAAGGGGGGGGGGAGGAGAGGACACACAATCTTTGCCTTGTAGCTTACAATCTACTGATGTGTGTGGAGGCGATGTAGGTATACTGAAATGTGAGGGGCAGATGCATGCAAAGATATTTAAGAAAACTTTAGGAGGGGAATAAGATCGCTTCCAGCTGGGATGTTGGGTGGTAGGAATCAGGGAAGCTTCAGGGGGGAAACGGCACCTGAGCTGGGGCTGGATGGAAGAGAAAGATGTGAATGAGGGAGTAGAGGATAGTGCATTCCTGGGACAGAAGGGAGTGGGGTAGGGCTGGCTGTGTGAAAGCAAGGAGGCAGAAACGGCACAATGAGATGGGAAACAGCTCTGGATGGAGCGCCGAGTGAATGGAGGGAGAACCCACACTTGGGCATCAGACCACATAAACTCAGACGCCCACCAAAATAGCAACAACTTTGCTTCATGCAAAACCTGGGCTGGCAGATCCGAAGAGCTATCGCAGGATTTCAGAAAAGCAGAGAGAACTGGAGCTCCGAAGAGCTCCTAGGCGGGCGACGCGCTGCCCCTGCCTGGCCGAAACGACTCCCACCCCTTTACAATTCCCGAATGTCCGCAAATCCAAGGGCCTGGAGCAACTGCGGGCTCCTTCGGGTCTCATAAACCTAGCTCGTGGGGAGCCAGAAGCTGGGGAGGGGAGCACTGTTCCACATCCGCCACCATGGGCTGTGTAGACCCGCCCAATGGAGTGTGCAAAAGCCATACTCAGTAATAGCACCAGGGAAATTGGCTATTGTCTTCGGAGACCCCGAAGGTTCTCCCTCTCCCTCTCCCTCCCCGGGCATTGGCCCGCGCCCCCGGGAGATGCACTGTCCCCCTCCCCGGCCCTTGCCCTCTGCCCACCGAGGGCTCCCAGGAACACCGTAGTCTGTCCAAGAAATCTGGAACGACAAGAAGGCTGTGCAGCTTACCTGATTTTCTCCATGTCTGCGGCAGAGGCCTAGGAGGGAGAAACCAAACAAGAGCTTCAAGAGCAGGAAGGCTAGGGCTCAGCCCGCGGCGCGCGGCACGGGCTCAGCCCGGGCGCCGGGCTCCCGAGCAGGTGTGCCCGGCGCGCGGGGGAAGCCCTGCGGCTCAGCGGCCGCATCCCGACAAGCAGCCGCCGCCCCGCGCGCGGCTCTGCGGCCGGCCGGGGGAAGCCGGGGAGGGAGGCTGCAGGCGGGCGCTCGCTCGCTCGCTAGACCGCTCGCTCAGCCCACCCGACCGCCCGCCTCCCCTCCGGAGCCCCGCGCTACCGAATGACTCAGTGGGAGCGCCCGGGAGGGCCCGGCCAGAGCAAGTAACAGGTGACCGCGCTGATTGGCTCCCGGACAAAAAGTTGAAAGGCTTGGGCCGCCCGGGACGGGGAGACCCGCCCGCTGCCCCCAGCCCCCAGCCCCAGGTGCCAGGTAGAGGGGGGTTACTGAATTCTAAAGGGAATTGGAGGCTCGGTTCGCCACGGGGGAGGGGGGCGGGGGGGCGGGAGGCGGGGGGGATTTCGAGGCAAGGGTGTGACTAATGAGACAGTCACATAACAGAGGCAAGGCGCATACACCGGCACAGGAAGAGGCACACACCGACGGACGGACACACACACACACACACACACACACACACACACACACACACACACACACACACACACACACACACACACAGAGGCACGCACTCAGAGACACGCAAAGAGAGAGACACACGGAGGTAGAGAGATACAACTGCACAGAGAGAGAGAGTCAGAGACACGCAGGGCGAGACAGAGAGATAAGACTGAGGGAGATGGGCACCCGATGACAAAGGGAGAAAGACAGAAAAAGTGACTGACACACACACACAGAAAGACAGAGACACCCACAGAGCAAGAGTCGGGGATACACACAGAGGGACACAGAAAAAGCAAGAGGCAGAGGCGTAAGGAACAGCAAAACACCCAACAACAGAGAGGGATGCCAGGGGCTTGGGCTAAAAGCACCCACAGAAGCTCTGGACCGGGATCTGCTTCTTTGAGTGCTGCTGAGTCCTCTCTCCAGACCTCGCCCCAAAGGCGGCCAGCCTCTGTTTAACGTTTAACCCCTTCCCTACCATCCACGCGCTCTAACAGGCCCCGAAATGGGAGTGGAGGCTCTGGATTGTAGTCAACTGGGAAGCTGCGCCCCATTAACCCTTTACCAGCCGCTCTTTCCCAGCTCTAGTGTCTTCTATTCTGCGAATAAGGGTGGGGTTGGGGTGTGTGGTTATTAACTCTTCAGAGACTGGGTTATTTCCCCGGGGAAGGGACCATGTCTCCAAGGGTCTTAAAATCCCAGAGCCTCTGGGGTCCATCCCTCATCCTCTCCCACTCCTGCCTCCTTCCTCCCCTACCTTCCCAGATCACTGTCAGTCACTGGAGAAAGGGAAACCTTGACCTAGAATCACAAAATTTTAACACTGGAAGGGGGGGGGGCTTAGAACCTTAGAACCCTAATCATAAATTATTAGAAGTAGAAGGAGCCATAACTTTAATTTTTGTCTTTGCAAAGAGGTGTAAGGATCTTGGATCTGGAAAGGACCTTAAAGATCCCACCTTCCAAACCCAAATATTTTTGAGGAAACTAAGACTTGAAAGACAAAGTTACTTGCCAAAGGTTGTTATTCTTTAGTCTTTTTCATCGTGTCCGACTGTTCATGACCTTATTTGGGATTTTCTTGGCAAAGATACTGGAGTGGGGGCAGCTAGGTGGAGTACTGGATAAAGCACTGGCCTTGGATTCAAGAGGACCTGAGTTCAAATCCTGCCTCAGATACTTGACACTAGCCGTGTGACCTTGGGCAAGTCACTTAACCCTTTTTGTCCCACCAAAAAAAAAAGAAAGAAAAAGAAAGAAAAAAGATACTGGAGTGGTTTGCTATTTCTTTTTCCAACTCATTTTACAGATGAGGAAACTGAGGCAAACAGGGTGAAGTGACTTGCCCAGGGTCACACAGCTAGTAAATGTCTGAGGCCAGATCTGAATTCAGGAAGATGATTTTCCTGACTCCAGGCCTGGTACTCTATCTACTTCAGCTGCCCAATGCCTATTTTTATAGGTAAGGAAAATGAGGTTTGAAAAGGATTCAAGGACCTGCTTCAAGTCACAGTAAGTGGGGGGGCTGGAATTCAAATCCAGGTATACTCATTCCAAGGCCAATGTTCTTTCCACTCCAGTAAAGTAGCTAAGAATTACCAGGAAAGTCTTTAAAATATGAAATTCTGGAACTACTCAATCATTGCCAAAGGGCAGAAGTCATGGTCCTTAGAGGGGAGGGAGACCTCCCTTAAATTTCTGGCTTCCCTTAATAACCTGCAGTGACTGGGCTGCCCACACATTTATCTAAAATTAATTAGGGTGTATTAAGATTTCATGAATAATCTCAAATGAATTATTCATCTGGAATAGGCAGGCTCTGCCCAAAGACAACTGGAAGGGCAGTTTCTTAGATTCCTGTCCTCCCTGTTTCTCCAAAGTGCCTCTTGAGGTATGAGGCAGGAGGAGGAAAGGGGAAAGGGAAGAGTACAGAGAGTAGAGGAGAAAGTCAGGAGTGGAGAGGTTTTATGTAGCTTTTATTGGTTGACTAGTAGAGAATCAGGTGGGTTTTGAGAGTGGAAAGATTATTGGAATTAGAGTCAGAAGATCTGGACAATACATTTTCTGATTCCTTAGGGGAAGTCATTTGCCCAATCTGAGTCTTAGTTTCCTCATCTGTGAAATGGGGAGAGAGCTATATTGAATATGAAATGAACTAATGGATGGGAAGATGAATTTTAACTGCAAAGCATGATAAAATAGGGGATATTATTCATTCATATTATTTAAATAATGCTGGCTCCTTTGGCAGTTTGTAGTTTACAAAAGGCTCTGCAAATGATGGACCTGTGGGATAGCATAGTGTAGTGGAAAGATGCATGTGAGTTCTAGCTCAAGTACTTAGTAGCTGTATGCTTTTGCCTGTCACTTCCCCTCCCAGTTTCCTCATCTATAAAATAAAGGAATTTGTTCCACCCCTAAACATATGATTCTAGGTATGTGGTGAAAGTATTATTTCAATCTTATAGTTGAGGAAACAGACCCAGAGAGACATAAAATTACTACCTACCTCATGGAATGATTATCTGGAGAGTGGTTTTCAAACTGGAATATGGAAATATGTGCTGTTATTATAGACCATGGGATTTAGAACTAGACTGAACCTTGAAGGCAATCTCATATCCCTCCCCCCTTTATTTTACATATAAAAGAAAATGAGACTTCAGAAAGTATCTCCCATCATAGTGATTTCCTGATAGAACTAGGATGAGAACTTCCCCTGAACCACAGCCCAGTCCTCTTTCCACTCCTCTGATAGGTAATGGGGAGCCACTATAGGTTTTTGAGAGAGTGACATGATGAAGCTGGTATTTTTTTTTACAGCCAGTATCAATTGCATCTATGCCTCAAACCCACATCTCCCAATACCTAGATCAATGTTCTTTCTAGTACACTGTGCTCACTCTACCTGCTTCTCTAAATACTGACAAGGGATCCAAGATTTATCCACCTATGGAGCCATGTGTGTTGTCTCCTCCTCCCTTGCCATGGGAAACAGGGCAGTGCTGGGAAAATGGAGATTAGCCCTGTGCTGCCAGCTATGGGAGGCTACAAAAGATTGATTCCTTCTTTCCCAGAGCTCTGAGTTCAATGAGGGGATCCCTCTTTTTTCCATAATATTTTAAGATTTAGAAAACATTCTCATCACAACAGTCCTGTGGAAGTATTGCTTAGTCACTTAGGCAACTAAGTGGTATGGTCGATAGAGTGTTGGATCAGAGTCAAAAAGACCTGAATCAAAAGCCTGTCTCAGATACTTAAAAGCTGAATGGCTCTGGAAAATCACTTAACCTCACCATGCCTCAGTTTCCCCACCTGTAAAATAAGGATAATAGCAGGATTATTGTAAGAATGAATGAGATAACATGTAAAATGTTTTACAAACCTTCAAGTGCAATATTAATGCAATTATAATTATATTAAATTGTATTCTTATATAAGAAAAATATTACTATTGTATTGAAATGGAGACTCAGAGCAGTTAAATAACTTGCCCTAGGGTCACATAGTTTTTAAGTAGGGGGCAGCTAGGTGGTGCAGTGGATAAAGCACTGGCCCTGGAGTCAGGCGGACCTGAGTTCAAATCCAGCTTCAGACACTTGACACTTACTTGCTGTGTGACCCCGGGCAAGTCACTTAACCCCCATTGCCCTGCAAAAACCAAAAAAAACCCAAACAAACCCAAAACCCATAGTTATTAAGTGTCAGAGCCAGCATTCAAACCCAGTTCTTTTATATTTAAATTCATTGCCCTTTCCACTATACCATGTTTCCTTGGTTGAATGACTGGTATTTGATTGCCTCATGGTATTAGCATAGGGTGTTAGGACCCCTGAGCCTGGCCACCTTTTTTCTGCCCAACAGGAATTTTACCATCATCAGTAACCCCACCAACAAAGAATTTGCCCAGGCCCTATGAATACCCTCTTGGTGAACTCACTTGGTCCAGGTTGAAAAATCATAGGTCAGTATGATATGGTGATACCATCATAATGAGGATGATACCATCATGATGTCCTGATATCATAATATCATCATCATAATGACCATCTTGGTAGTGTCCTTCCAGGTTTACAAAGCCTTCTCCACACGCATACCCTCTCCTTTGGGCCTTGCCACAACCTTGTGCTTTAGGCAGTAAGGGCATCTTCATGGTGATTGTTCAGCCATTTCAGTCATGTGCCCATTTTACAGATGAGGAAACTCAGAGATGATCAATGATTCATCCATGGACACAAAGCTAATAATTGTCAGAGGCCAAATCTGAACTCAGATCTTTTTGACTTAAAGATCAACACTCTAGCCGCTATACTACACTATACTCTGCAGGATAAGATAGTTTAAAAATGGTGGATTTGAAATCAGACGACTGGATTCTAATCCTGGCTCTATTACGGACCAGTAATTATTGGTTTCTGAATAATTACTTATTGGTGTAACCTTAGGCAAGTTACTCAGATTCTTTGGACCTCCTTATTAGAAAATGAAGGAGTCAGACTATGTGATTTCAAAAGTTCCTTCCAGTTCTTGATCATATAAGTAGCCTGTGTTTACATGACTTTTTAGATGGGAGTTGTTTTTTGGGGTTTGTGGGTTTTGGGGGGGGCAGGGCAATGAGGGTTAAGTAACTTTCCCAGGATCACACAGCTAGTAAGTGTCAAGGGTCTGAGGCTGGATTTGAACTCAGGTCCTCCTGAATCCAGGACTGGTGCTTTATCTACTGCACCACCTAGCCACCCCTCTACATGACTTTTTAAAAATTGTGTGTGTGTGTGTGTGTGTGTGTGTGTGTGTGTGTGTGTGTGATATGAAAATCTGTAATTTTGTTGGCATAGTGAATAGAGTTCTGGACTTGAGGTCAGGAAGATTTGGATTCTAATACTGCCTCGGGCACTTCCTTGGATTTGTGACCCTCTTTTACCCTGAGTTTCCTCATCTATAAAGGATTTTTAATATAATTTAATTCCCAGCATTATGATGTCACTAGATGGCACCATAGTGCATAGAGTGCCAGGCCTGGAGTCAGGAAGACTCATTTTCCTGAGTTCGAATCCAGCCTCAGGCACTTACTAGCTGTGTGATACCAGGCAAGTCACTTAATCCTGATTGCCTTAGTTTCCTCATCTGTCAAATGAGTTGGAGAAGGAAATAGCAAATCATTTGCCAAGAAAATGCCGAATGGGGTTGAGTAGAGTTTGATAGAACTGAACAACTCTCAGGGTTGTAGTGAGGACACAATAAGTTATTGCAGAATAAAGCAGTTTTAGTACTTCACAAACTTCAACTACTCTTATGAGAGATACTAAAGAGACCATTATATTTAAATCAATCCTTAAACAGCTAAAGAGGCAGCTTGGCTGGTCTCTGGAGAGGAGAACCTGAGTTCAGGTTCTAACTCGGATAAACACAGGGCTCTGTGATCCTTGGCACATCCCTTAGTGCAGAAGGCAGCTCTCCAAGGTTTTGACCGCCATTGTTAGAGGAAAGTACCTTACTGGCTGCTCCTTATCCCAGTTAAACCACAGATTTACTCTTTAGCTCTTAAATGTCTAGTCATCCTCTTTGAGAGGGAGACTTTTGTTGAGTCATTTCCATCCTTTGGCTTTTTCTTCATTTAAAAGTGGTAGGCAAGGGGGCAGCTAGGTGGCGCAGTGGATGCAGCACTGGCCCTGGATTCAGCAGGACCTGAGTTCAGGTCTGACCTCAGACACGTGACACTTATTGGCTGTGTGACATTGGGCAAGTCACTTAACCCTCATTGTCCCACAAAATATATATATATTTTTAAATGGTAGGCAAGTGGTTTGGACTTAATGAGCTCCAAGATTCTATGTACTATAAGTCTAAGGTCTCTACCTGGCCTTGGCAGTGTATATTGAAACGTAAGTACTTGTTGATCTTTAAGAATTCCACCAAATAGTAAGTTCTTGTAGGGGGTCTAATGATGATGGTGATGGTGATGGTGGTAATCAGAGTGATGATGATAAGCTTCAAGTTTCCATGATTTGACCAGTCTGGTCAAATGTATAGATGTATAGACTCTCTATGCTTCAGTTGTTGATCTTTGAGAATTACCGTGGCCTAAAATGTATACCTTATGGTCAACTTTTGTACCTTTCTGCACTTAATTTGACAAGTTCTTGAAGGACAGGCACACAGTTCATTGACAGGCTCTTACTTGAAGACTTTTGGGTTTGGTATCATCTACTAATATTACATTCTGATGCCCCTCACTGGGTACCTAACCCATATTGAAGGAGTTGTTGGGGACTAAAGCCCACAAAATCAGCTAAGCAGCTCTAGGCTGGATCAGCGACAGTTTCATTGTTGATCCCTCCTTCATTCTACACTCTGGGACATAAAAAAGTATCATCACCTTGGACTACCATAGACCACAGATACCTCTAAAAGCCCTGAGCTTGCAGCAATGAAGACTCAAGTAGAAAAAAACCAAAATCACCTTCCCCACTGCAATGCCTCTTACTCCTAAGCCTTGCATGGCCTTTCTGCCTTTACTCACACCATATACTTAGTCTGAACAATGATATTCCAGCTCTGTCTCCTCTAAATACCCCAGCAAAAGTTCCAGTGTTATTATTGAGGCCTCTAGGAAAGAAAGAAGGAAGTAAGCAATTAGAAAACATTTATTATGTGTTGGGCACTGTGCTAATCATTTTACAAGTATTATCTCATTTGATCTTTACAACAATTTTAGGAGGTAGGTTCTGTTATTCTTATTTTACATTTGATGAAACTGAGGCAGCAAAGGTGAAGTGACTTGCCCAAGGTCACAGAGCTAGTATTTAAGGTTCTATTTGAACTCAGGTTTTCCTGACTTTGGACCCAAGGTGCCTAGGTGGCCCAGGGCATAGAACACTGGACCTGTGTGACCTCCAAATCCAATTCCAAATTAAACAATTTTACTCCCAATCTAATCTCACCATATCAGAATCTATCAAACTTCCCTTTCTGCAGTACAGCTGATCCATCTGCACTTCTATGTGTTGGTGTGGAGCTCAAGGATTTAGAAATGAAGGTATTGTACTCTGGACTCCAAGAACCCTTCCAGACCTTATTTTATAATCTTCTTCAGCATTATCTCCTGCCATTTTGCTGCCCAAGCATGTCTCCCTTCCCCCTCCCCACCCTCCAACCTCCAATATCAGTTGATCTATCTAATATTCCTTGTCACCTATACAGGATAAGGAAGGTACTGACTCCAAGTCTTTGTTTCCATTCCCACAGCCTGGATCCACCTCTACAAAGCTGGCTTTATGGCAGCTCCCTCCAGGAAGCCTTCTCTGACTAGTCCAGTCCAGCACATAGTGAACCCTTCTAACTCTTATGGTCTGCACCTCTCATTGCACACTGATTGAGTAATAATATTTCAGTGCTAGGCAAATGTCCTAGGACCCATGATTTCATCAGTGTAGCTCTTCCCTTCACCGATAGAGATAGTAACCCCTCCATTTTTTGGTAAAGAGTATCATTAATTGCTGTGGGTAAAAAAAAAAACAACATTCCCCTGGTGGCCAGTGCTTTCCGGATGAGCTTCTCTGAATTGGCCTCAGACAACCAAACCACAAACCATCTTTGGACATAATATCTGAAGTCCTTGATACCTTTCAGAATCCATGCTCTAGGAGCACAGCCTTTGAAAACCCAGGGTCATCCCCTTTCCCCCTCCCTTTCCACCCCAGGATGCCAGGAGGCATCAGAAGAGGCTGTAACTGTAATATCATCTCCCATTTTCAGGGCACTTTAAAGTTTACCATAAGCTTTCTCCATACCAACCCTGAGAGGCAGGGAGCTTTGAGTGTTATCCCCATTTTACAGGAGAGGAAACTGAGGCAGAGAGGTGAAGGAACTTGCCCTGAGTCACACAGCTGGTCAACTAGTACTTCAGTACTCTTCCCACTATATCAAATCACCTTCCTTTTATTGTCTTAAAATTTAAATTATCCTTTATGCGTATATGACATACTGCTCCTAAAAAATTAGCCTACATTTCTATAAAGGTTTGTAAAGCACTTCTTTATGGATATCCTATGAGGTAGGGAATATAAGGGTTATTAACCCCATTTTATAGGTAAACAAATTGGGATACTGAGAGGTTTTTTGTTTTGTTTTGTTTTTTTTTGCGGGGCATTGGGGGTTAAGTGACTTGCCCAGGGTCATACAGCTAGTCAGAGTCAAGTGTCTGAGGCCAGATTTGAACTCATGTACTCCTGAATCCAGGGCCGGTGCTCTATCCACTGTGCCACCTAGCTGCCCTGAGAGGTTTTATCATATAACCTAATAAGTACCAGAGCTAGGACTTGAACCCAGATCTCTCAACCTCAAGACCAATGTTCTTTCCATTATATTGTTTTTCCTACTAGACTATAAGTTTTCTTGGGGGTAGACAAACTATATTTAGTATCTTGGTATCTAGTAGATGCTCAGATGAATGCAAAACAGAAAATATGATATGATTTTATTACTTGGTGGAAGGGTAGGGTCTGAGGGATAGGGGAAGGGATGAAAAGGAAAAAAAAAAAGATCCTGTCAAAATTACTTTTCAAATGAAACAGAGCTCAGACTTTAGTCAATAGGCCAATGGAGTCACACAGAGGCTCAAGGCAAAGTGTCTTATTAGGAACCAGCCCACTTTAAGAAGTCTAGGCATTTCTTAATTGCCCAAACTTAGTCTTCCCCAAGGTCTGAAGGAGACCATTAGGGCTCTGGAGACCTATTCAGTTCCTGTAATAAAGTCTAAAAGATTACCTGGATACATACTTAGAAAACCGCTGAGTACCATCAAGACCAATAGAAATGCTTTTCTTCTCCCCCTCATCTCTTGGGTTCTTCTCAGGAGGTGAACAATCTAGCTGAGCTTGGTTTCAAGAACTGAAGGGTAATCACTTATCAGTCCATGCTCACTGTGTCCAGCTTAGATGAGACGACACGGATTTGCAAAATCACACAGTTTCCAAGGTGAAAGCTAAGGGGTGTGTGTGTGTGTGTGTGTGTGTGTGTGTGTGTGTGTGTGAGAGAGAGAGAGAGAGAGAGAGAGAGAGAGAGAGAGAGAGAGAGAGATCCTGTTTCCCAAAGATGGATAATTTCCTCCATGTGGGGATGGGGGGGTGGCACCCTTTAAGGACTCTAGGGGCAGGGGATGCTTTGGATGGCAATCAGACTTAAAAGGGTCTGGAGCGAAGGCATCATTGCCTCCTCAAGCCAAGGACTCAAGGAATTAGGAAACTCGGTTGAAACAGAGAAACTTGGAGTCTGGCTTCATTTTGCCTACTTACTCATTCAGGGACTTTGGGCAAGTCATCTTCCTTTTTTAAGCCTCGGTTCCCTCATTCATTCATTCATTCATTCATTCATTCATTCATTCATTCATTCATTCATTCATCTATCCATTTATTTATTTAATAATTCATTCATGCATGCATTCACTCACTTATTTATTGATTTATCTATGTATCTATTCATCTATATTTATCCATTTATCTATTTATTCATTCATCTATCAGTCTATTCATTTGTTTGTTCATTCCTTCCTTCATTCATTTATTTATAAGTGTCAAGTGTCTGAGGCCAGATTTCAACTCAGATCCTCCTGAATCCAGGATAGGTGATTTATCCACTGTACCACCTAGCTGCCCCTGTTTCCCTCATTTTTAAAATCAAGGGGCTCTGTGCTATATTATTTCCAAAGCCCATGAGGGCAGCTAGGTGGCACAGTAGATAAAGCACTGGCCCTGGATTCAGTAGGACCTGAGTTCAAATCCCATCTCAGACACTTGACACTTACTAGCTGTGTGACCCTGGGCAAGTCATTTAACCCTCATTGCCCTACAAAACAAAAACAAAACAAAGCCCATTCTATCTTGGATATGCTATATTTCTATATGTTTATTGTTTCTGTCACTTGAATCCAATTATGAGACTATGCAGTGGTTAGAAGTAAGGATCCGTTTAATGGAATTTTGGTTTCACTAAGACCTAAGGAGAAGCTTCATTCCATTGCAGATCTTACTAATAACAGTGGTTGGGGGGGGTCAGAAGACCTAAAACTTGGGGTTTCACACTCTCTATGTAAGCCATAAATATAAAGGTCATTGGACTTAGAACTAAGAGAATACTTAAAAGTCATCTAGTTCAGTCCCACCATATTACAGATAAAGAAACTAAGGCTCAGAGAAGGAAATTATATAGCACACATCCCATGTCCTCTGACTGGAAATCCAGATCTCTTTTCACTAGAAATGCTACCTTCCTGACAAGCCACAACCCCTTGGGGCCTTGGTTTCTTAATTTGTAAAATGGATATAATAATACTTGCTTATTGTTTTAAGAAAAGGGATCTATAAACTTGAAGCAGTATAGAAATGTGATTAGTAATCTTATAAATTCATTAGGGCATATGTGTGTCTGTGTGTGGTGTTGCACATGCACTCAGGATAGCAAATGCAGTCTCTGTTGCAGAGCAAGTGTTTTGGTTGGAGGGGGGTTTCCTGTGACAGGGGGGATATTTAACAGTCAACAAAACATCATCCCTGTATCCTAGGTGTTGTACAGTCTTGGGGAGCTAGGTGCTATTAGTTTAAAAACACATCAATTCCACCCTGCCTTTCTTTATTCTATTTCTCTCCCCATCTCTTATCTGTCATCTTTTCTCTGCTCCTGTCTTCTATTTTCCCTTTTCTTCCCTTCTTTCTTCTCTCTTCCTTTCTCTTTCCTTCTTCCCTTTTCTCCTTCCTCTCCCCTCCATTCAATGGGGTGGTAGAATGCCCATTTTCTGGCCCAGTTTTCCCAACATTTATCTCTTTCTCATAAAGAGAGCTGTGTCTGGAGTTAGACATGCAACAGTGAACTGGGTTGCCTTGTGAGGCAGCATAGTACAGTGGAAAGAGTGTTGGACTTGGAGTCAGGAGAGACCTCGGTTCAAATCCTGCCTCAAACACTTACTAGCTGTGTGACCTTGGGCAAGTTGCTTAGCCTCTCTGAGCCTCAGTTCCCTCATCTGTAAAATGGGGATAATAATACCGGTTGTACTTACTCCACAAAATACTGTGAGGTAAGTACTACAGGTATTATGCATCAAGTGATATAATGCATGGAAAGCTTCACAGACCTTCAAAGGCTGGAATGTTGATTATTTATTATTATTATTATTATTATGAGTATGAGTATGATTCTATTCTGAGGCTGGCTAACCCCCCAGGGATGAAGTTAAGGAGATCCTTGCAATGGAATGATCCTTTCCAGCTTTGGGATTTTATAAAATATCTATGTTTTACTTCATACACCCACTCATTTTAAGCAATGAGGGAGAGTCTCTTTGCAGACCCACCCTTAAGTTCAGAGGTTCAAGTTTAAGGGTTCAGCCTCCCTCGCTGGGACTGACAGGGGAGAGGAAAGGCTATGGGTCACAGTTGCTGTTGCAAATTTGGGGATCCTGATGATTTGAAGTTTATAAAGGCCAACTAGCAGCAGGAAGTATCAGAGTGGGACCTGAGAGATGGCTGCCTGGTTGCTGCTGTTTCCTGGGGATGGGGGCAGATGGATTGTAATGGGAACAGGCTTTGGTACAAAAGAATGCAGAACACTTCTGGGATCTGGGGCTTAGAAGATTACAGTTTTCAAAGGGAATGAGGGTAAACAGAGTGAGGCCTCCAGCTGTTCCTACATCATCCCTAGAGCCCATCAGTCTTGGATTTAGGGCCCATTTCAGGCAGTGAGTATGGGGATGGAAGGGACGCTGAGACTCTGCTGCACAGAAGACTTTACAGATGGGGGCTCAAGCTTTAGGAGGGACATTTCCCAGATACAAGACATACCTACCACATAGTAAAATGTCATCCCAACATCCAAACTGCTCCATAACGTGGTTCCTGCTCACTTCTACATAGATATCTCCCACTACTCCCTGACATGCATTTTCCCTACTCCACTCAGGCTAGTCTCCTACATAATATAGTCTGTTGTTGTTCAGTCCTGTCTGACCCTTTGTGACCCCATTTGAGGTTTTCTTGGCAAAATACTGGAGTGGTTTGCCATTTCCTTCTCCAGCTCATTTTACAGATGAGGCAAAAAGGGTTAAGTGACTTGCCCAGGGTCACACAGCTATATGAGTGTCTGAGGCACAGTGGATAGAGTGCTGGATCTATAGTTAGAAAGACTTTTCTTCCCAAGTTTAAATCTTGCCTCAGACAATAACAGTTATATAGCACTTTGTTTGCAAAGTGTTTTATATTCATTATCTCACTTGACCCCAACAACAACCCTGTGAGTTAGGTGTTATTGACATATCTGTTTTGTGGATTAGGAAACTAATGCTCAGAGACATTAGTTGACTTACTCAGAGTACATATCTAGTAAGGGTCAGAGGTGAGATTGAAGGGTTGTTCTATAGAAGGAGAGGGGTTAACCTTGTTCTATTTAGCCCAGGATTTAGAAGGAGGAACAATGAAAGTTACAGAAGGGAACTAAATGTATGAGATGTCAAGGAATAGAAACAAAGTCATGTACCAAAGAAATTCAACTCTAGGGTTTGTTGTTAATATACACAGACTAAAAAATTTGCAGAATTTTAAAACTGGAAGGGATCTCAGTGGTAAGGTTATGGAGTCCAACTCATACCCCAAAGGAATCACTATTTTGACATACCCAACAAAAGGTAATCTGGTTTCTGCTCTAAGACCTCTAGAACATGGGAATTTGCCACCTCAGGTAGCCTATTCTACCTTTGGAGGGCCATAATTTTCAGGAATTTTTCTTGCTATCAAGCTTAAATTTGCATTTTGGGAAGAGGAAGAGAAGGTAATAAGCATTTATGTATCGCTTACTATGTTCTTCTAGGTACTGTGCTAAGCATTTTAAACATATCTCATCTGACCCCACAAGAACTTTTCAACAGGTAGATGCTGTTATAGCCCCATTTTCTAGTTGAGGACACAGGCAAATAGAAATTTAATGACTTGCCCAAGGTCACAGAGTATGTGCCTGAGGCTATAATTTAATTCAATAATTACAGGCTACTACTAATGAATTCCTACACTACTGAATTCCTGACTACAGGCTCTACCCAGTGCACCACATAGGTGCCTCTAAGTCCCTTTTACCCATTATTGATGGTTCTTTATTCTGGAACCTAAGAGGATGAAAGTCTGGTTCCTCTTCTACAGGACAGTCCTTCAAATATTTGAAGGCAGCAACCATGTCCATCATGAGTCTTCTCTTCTTCAGGCTAACTCCCCCCGCCCCCCAAGTTCCTATTCTTGACTTTTATATGGCACGTACTCAAAGTCCTTTACTATACTATTTACTTGCCTCTGAATACCCCAGCTTATCAACATTCTACTTAAACTGTGCACCCATCACTGACCACAGTACTCCAGTTAGTCTTAATAGGGAAGAGTACAGAAGAACTCTCATCTCCTTATTCTCAGAAACTATGCTTCTCTTAATGCAATCCAAGATCATATTAAATTTTGGCTTCCTCATGATTCCTGTGTTAGCTTGGTTAGCTTGTAGTGCACAAAAAGCCCTACATCTTATTTAGACAAACTTCTTGTGAAGTTGAGTTTTTGAACCCAAGTATGTGTTTGCATTTATCTCTCTTAATCTCATCTGATTAGGATCATCCCAGTACTCAACCCTGTCAAGCTCATTTTGGATCTTGGGCTAGATGACTATCATCCAGTATATTAGCTTTCCCTCCCAGTTTTGTGTCATTTACAACATTAATAAGTGTGCCATATATGCTATTATTCAAGTCTTTGATTAGAAAAATGATAACATAAGACTAAGCACAGATCCCTGGGGCTTGCCACTTTGCCAGCTTGATTGAATGATTGACAACTACAGTTTGAGTCCTGTTATTCAATTACTTCAGAATCTATATAATGGCATAATTTTTTAGCCTATGTCTCTTCATATTTTCAACAAGAGTAATGTAAGATGCATGATCAAATGCTTTGATAAAAATCCAAGTAATCTAAATCCACAGCATTCCTCTGATGGTAATCCTGTCAAAAATGGAATAAGGTTAATCTGGCATGACCTGTTCCTGCTGAAGCCATGATTGTCCTTCATAATCACACTTTCTTAAATGTTCACTAGCCATCTCTTAAATGATCTTTTCTTCATAAGAACCAGTCAAGCTCACTGACACACAATTTGCAGATTTTGTTCTCTTTGTTTTCCTTCAAAATGGAGACATTTGCCCTTTCTCTTTCTCCAGTCTTTCAAATATCACTGACAGTGACTTAGCAACCATATCTATCAATTCTTTTGGTATCCAAGAATATTGTTTACTTGGGCTTGGTAACTTGAATTTAACAAGGGTAGCTAGGGGCCCTCTCATTATCTTCTTGTTTATTTTTGGCATCAACTTTTGTTTTTTTGCTCATCTTGGTTCTTTCCTTTCAAGAGCAGAAGTCATTCTCTTTGGCAGAGGAAGCAGAAGCACAATAAAAATTGGACAACTTTTGCTTTCTCTGTTTTCAATTATCCTTTCTTTTTTGTGTGTTCTTTTGTTTTCAGTTACTCTATCCTCCTCAGACAGTGGTCCTATCCCTTCTTTCCTCTTTATCTTTGCACTAATATAGCTAAAAATCCATTTTTTATTGTTCTTACCTTTTCTCACTATTCTCTGTTCATTCTGAATTTTAGCATTCCTGACACTACTTTTACAGGCGAGGAGCTCTGATATCTATTTTTTATTCCCTGTCCTTGCTTCCACCTTCTGAACATTGCTTCTAAAAATTAAACTTGGCTGGTGAGTTCTTTGTGTAATCACATCAGTTTCTTCAGGGAAATTCTAACTTTCTTCTTTATTAGAACTAATTCCCTTTGCGTCTTCAAATTTTCATTCTTTAGAGTTTCCCATCCCTCCCAGGACCAACTTTTTCTGTAGAATTTTAGTCCATAGGATTGTACCTATCATTCTCCTAGGAAATTTGCTTTCCCAAAATATAGGGCATCAAACTATATCTGACTTTGCTCTTCTCAAGGACTCTGGCGGGGGGGGAGTTGCCATCTCCTCCTATCATTTGGGGGAACATTCCTCCCAAATGTTTCCATCGTCTCCATTTTAACCTTGTTAGTAAGAATCAGATCTAGACTAGAATTTCTCCTTTTTGAATGTTAGTCTTTATAAGGAGGAAATTATAGTGTAGGCAAGTCAAGAAACTATTGGCTGTTCTGCTTTTAGCTACACACACACACACACACACACACACACACACACACACAACAGATGTCTGGATAACTGAGGTACCATATCACTATTATATAACATCTCTGTGTCAGGCTTGTGATTTCTTTCCCTAACTCCACATCTATCTCCTTTTCCTGGCTAGGTGGTCTATAGTATACACCAATGACAAAACTGCTTCTTGTTTTACTTCCATTTGTCTTCATACAAATGCTTTCAAACATGCTTTTCTCTTCTTGTTCCCAGATCTCCTTAAATCACTATACCTTCTTAATATTTTTCCTGTTTTCCTTCAGGGTTAGAGAGATTATACCTTCTTAATATTCAGGGGTACCTCACTTCCTTTTACCTATTCTGTTTCTTTTTAATAAGTTTGCCCAGTCAGAATCATATTGTAGTAGGATTTCATTCCACAATTTCAGTGATACCTTTGAGATGTAATTTCCCTCCATGAGTTAGGACCTCTACTTCTTGCCTGTTTAAACTTTTGACACTTGTATATAGGTATTTGAATCCAGAGGTTTTTACTTTTGACTCCTCTATTGGATTTTAAACTATCAATGGTACATACAAAAAGATTAAAAGATACATAAACAATTTAGATCCATTAACCACTTGTTTTCTTAGCTTTCTCTTTTTGTTTCTGAAAGGTAAAGTAGCATGTGTGGTTTCAGGAAACCCTATTGATAGCTATAATATAAGTGATATCAGAACAGCAGAATTAGTCAGTTGTTTTATACTCAGAAAAGCAAAGGGAGTTGGAACATTTTTCAAATGTACCAAGAGATAGCAGGTATTTTTGTAAATATACCAATCATGAATAAGGATGTACACAAGGGTTGATGGAGTTCCTTTGGTGTTATATGGTGGGGGTGGAGAGTGATGAATGTATCACCCAATCCATCTGCTTTTGTCTACCCATTTCTACCTCCCTTTTGGAGGAGAGGGTACAATCTGTAGAATTTTATTTTTTTGGTGAGGCAATTGGGGTTAAGTGACTTGCCCAAGGTCACACAGCTAGTAAGTGTCAAGTGTCTGAGGCCAAATTTGAACTCAGGTCCTCCTGACTCCAGGGCCTGTGCTCTATCCACTGCACCACCTAGCTGCCCCAGAGCACAATCTGTATAGCTGGCATGAGACATATTTCAAGGAGTTGAATAGGCTACCCTCATACATAATAATATGCATACAAATAATACTAACAATTACAGTTAATGCTAATATAGTCCTTTAAAATTTGCAAAATGCTTTACTTGTGTACTCTCACTTTGAACTTCATAATGGATGCTATTATTGTTGTTCTTCTTGTTGTTATCCTTATTTACAGAAAGGTAAAATGAGGTTGAAAGATTAAATGATTTATCCAAAGTCACAAAACTAGATAGTTTCTAATGGGATGTTTTGAATTCAGGTTTTCCCGACTCAAACTCCATCATTTTATTCACTAAGCAACTGGAGTTGGATAACTACTTGTTAGGGATAGTTTAGAGTGGATTCCTGGTTGAGACACAGGGTGGACTAGATTATCCTCGAAGTTCCATCCATCCCCAAGATTCTATGATTCTATTATAGCACCCATACTCTTGTCTACCAGCTGGTGGGGGAAACACAAAACTCACTATGCCAGGGGTGAAAAACACAAATTCAGGGGATACTTTGGTGGTGGGAATTCTTGGAGAACTGAGTCAAGCAAGGGCCTTTTAACTGGTATAAACATAATTTCAATAATATTAGCTCATCATCCTCAAGAGAGCTATTGTAGATAATATGAACTGGTCATTACAGTCAGCACTTATATTCATGGTAGATGGAACCCCAGCTCAATGTTAGTAGTTAACAATATTAACAGCCACGCTAGGGGAAATGAGGATTTGTTGGAAAATGAACAGTTTGTTTAGTGTAGAGGAAAGGGCACTGAACTTGGAAGGAGAAAAGCTGGGATTAAGTTCCAGCTATGTTACCAGTCTTGAACACATCACTTAGTTTCCTTATCTAAAAGAGAAAAGTAATGGCTTTTGTATGCCCTGCCTCGCAGAATTTCGTATGGAAAGCACTGTGCCAACCTTACACTGCTAGATAAATGTGAACATTTCCTATTATTTTCCCAAGGCTCATCAATATAGCTGAGGGATATTAAGGGAGCTAAGTCAGCACCATGGCTAGCGGTTTGCTCCTGGGCAACTCTGATGACATTTAGAGTTCAACATTACAAAAAATGTCCCTAAGAAAAGCTGAGCTTTCCCATAATGGAACAGCTGTCTTGGAAGTTAGGAAAGTTCTGATCTCTGGATATATTAAGTGAAGATGACTAATCACTTGTTGGGGATATTGTAGAAAGAATTCCCATTTTAGGGAATGGGTTGAGCTAGATGACTTCTGAGATCCCTTCCAGTTCTTAAGAATTTGTAATTCTTGAGCATGATAAATTCAGGATAATTTGCAAAGGTGTAACAATCTTAGCCTTCTTATTATGACTCCTTTTCTTGGTGTAATGGGAATAGTTGGACTGTTTTAAATTAGATACGTGAGCAGTCATTTAACCACTCTGAAACTTTCAGAGATACTTCCTCATCTCTCAAATGGGAACATGAATATTTGTACCATCTTCCTGATAGGGTTGCTTCGGGTTAAGTGATTTGCGAACCATAGAGCACTCTTCTGCCACAAACCTGCACTGGCTTGCAGAATGTCAAAGATGGCAATCCCCCCTATAGCATACCTAAAAA
Organism: Dromiciops gliroides; assembly: GCF_019393635.1. Lineage (NCBI taxonomy): Eukaryota > Metazoa > Chordata > Mammalia > Microbiotheria > Microbiotheriidae > Dromiciops > Dromiciops gliroides. The sequence goes on along the minus strand of NC_057862.1, from coordinate 295,878,922 downwards.
GTGATCATTTAGCTCCTGACTGAATAACTCCACTGGAAGAGAACCCATGACCTCATTATCATCATGGAGTAAAGTTCAAACTCCATTGCCAACCTCATTGCCTATTCCTCTCACATGATCTATGCTCCAAGCAAACTGGTCTACTTGCCATTTCCTGGATATGTAGGATACCTTCCTGCCTCCATGCCTTTGCTTATCTGATTCCCATTTCCTGGATATTATAAAAATGAAGGAATAGGAAGAGATGTCTAAAGTCTCTTTCAGTTTAACGCCATGTGATTATAAGCTTCAAGATCAAACATTTTATATTTCTGTGATTCTAAATCCCTTCAGGTTATAATGTTCAATGAATCATTGAGTAGGATAGGGCTAGATTAGGGAAGGCATTGAATATCAGGACAGAAATGCCAACCATGACCTTTTGAAATTTTCCTAATCTTGAGTACACTTGTAATTTTGGCTGTTTCCTATTTCCACAGTACTGAACTTTATTTTTTAACCTCTAATTTTTAACACAGCCCCAAGAGTTTATTGAAATGGCTCACCTGCTTCTTGCACCAAGTTCCCAAGCACCATTTGGGTTATATGCTTTTTTCTCTCCCCAGGTGGAAAGCTAATTAAATGCACTAATTACTTTCACTGTGGGTTTCACTGGATTACAGACTGTCAGGGAAGTCAGGCTACTATTTAAAAAATTATCCTCTAGCTGACCCTCTCTTCAACATCAGAATCTTGGCCCTGATACTTCCTCTTTGTAGGATCCTAGGAAAGTCACTTTCTACGCCATCCCCCCCACACCCCATGAGCCTCATCATCATCATCTATAAAATAAGAGGTTTGACCAGATGACTGCCAGCCATAAATCCTATAATCCTGTGGTCAGTCCCTACCATCACCTTGCATCTTTGCTAGCAATTGATTTTAATCTTCTTGGTAGATTTGAAAGTCTGTGTCCAAAATAAATTCATAAAGCAATCTCTGAGCACCTAATGAGATCATTTTAATAGCCTTCCAAGCATTCCAAGTCAGAGCAATATTGAACAAAAATGTAATCAATCCAAAGAATCATCCCTGTAACTCCCTGGAACATTCTTATGGAGATTACTTAGGCAGAAAAAAACACTTCCATAAAAATGGTTTCATTAATCTGTCCCCAAGCTGTAGTCAAGTACCACCAGCCTTTTATCAAGTTTTTTTTGGTAGTCTTTATTGAAACATTTCATCTTCTGTTGATCAAAATCAGATCTCACCTATTAGTGGGTTGGTCCGAGTTGGTCCCATTGGGAGTGGGGTTTATTTTGTATTTTGTTGATGCTGTTGTGAGTGTCAGATTGTGGATAGCTATTGGACAGGACAGGAAATGAGTAGCTGGGATCAAGGGGATGAAAGCTTATGTCTAGCAAACACTTATTCAAGTGCTATTTGAGATCTGAGGAGTTTATTACCTTCCAAAGGGAGGGAGCAAGGACAGCTTCATGGAGAAAGTAAGATCTCAGTTTGGCTTTAAAGGATATTTTAGATACAAAGAAGGAAGGAAGGAAACAAGGAACAACTTGTCCAGAGTCACATAGCTAGTAAGTGTCTGAGGCTTAATTTGAACTCAAGTCTTCCTTTCTCCAGACAGAGAACACTATACACTGTGTCACCTAGATGCAGAACAGTGTAAATAGACAAGGGAACCAATTTGCAGGGAAGAGCATAGTACCCTTTGGGTGTACCTTAGAGCGGTTGTATTGGAATAATATAAGGGGGCCAGAAAGGAATGACAGTAATAGGTAGTGGAAGGCTTTGATTTATTGGAAAATCAGCTGGAACTTTACTTGATAAACAAAAGAGTGTCACTGAAGATTTCTGAGCAAAGAAGTGACATGAACAGATTTGTGTCTAAGAAGGATTGTTCAAGCACTAGTATGAAGGATCTATTGAAGAAGGGCGGTAATAGACCTACTGCTCTTGGCCATAGTCCAAGTTGATGGTAATAAAGGCTTGTGATGGAAATAGAGAAAAGGGAACAATTTTTGTGTTTTTTTCCTAAACCTGTAATTTCAGTGGTATAAGGAACTCTGGGTAAGAAATCCTTTTTAGGCAATGCAGGTTTCCATCTGCTCTGCAACACAGTTGGCTGGCACACTGAGAGGTTCAGTGATTGTCCCAGCATCACATGACCAGCATATCTCAAAAGCAGGACTTGAGCTGAAGTCTCCCCAACTCTAAGGCTGGCTCACTATCCATGATACCATCTGACTGGGGACAAATGGAGAAATTCTGTAAAGGTAGACTCAACAATAATGGGTAACTTTTGAATAATGGAGGAAAAAAGAAAAACAACACACCAAAACTATGAACATAGAAGAATGAGCTAATGGTGGTACAGCAGGCATAAATAATGGAATTAGAATGAGAAGCATATTTAAGGGTAAAGATAAGCTCAGTTTAGGACATGTTCACTTTGAAGTGTCGATGGAAGATTGAGGTAAAGATGTCCTGTAGGCAGTCAGAAATGCTTAGAGTCTCTTCCAGTGTAAGAGCCTATGTCCCTATATAGTTATATGAGATGATAGATGTGAAAGCCTTTTTGCAAAAATGAAGTGAGCAGAACCATGAGAACATTGTACACAGTAACAGCAACACTGTACAACAATCAACTATGAATGACTTAGCTCTTCTCAGCAATACTAATCTAAGACAATTCCAAAGGGCTCATGATGACAAATGCTATCCACCTCCAGAGGAAGAACTGTTGAAGTCTAAATGCAGATTGAAACATACTATTTTCACTTTATTTTTTCATGGTGTTTTTCTTTTGGTCTGTTTCTTCTTTCACAACATGACTAATATGGAAATGTTTTATATGATTGCACATATGTGACCTACATCCAATTGCTTGCCATCTTAAGAAGGATGGAAGGGAGGAAAGGAGGGAGACAATTCGGAACTCAAAATTTAAAAAGAATGAATGTTAAAATTTATCTTTACATGTAATTATAAAAAATAAAATACTATTTAAAAAGAACTAAACTAAACAAAAAAAGCCTTTTGCATATTGTAAGGTACTACACACATTTGAAGGACCATCATTGTGATTATTCTTAACCATCACTGAGCTTAATTCCCAATTAAAAAAAAAAACAAGTTCAATATGCTGTCAAAGATGGCCTTAGGTATAGTTTACCACTCCTGTGGCAGAAAGTGAAGAGAAATTAAGAAGCCTCTTGATGAGGGTGAAAGAGATGAGTGTAAAAACTGAATTAAAGCTTAACCTTAAGAAATGGAGATCTTGGCAACTAGTCCCATCATTTCCTGGCAAATAGAGGGAGAATACATGGAAGCAGTATCAGATTCTATATTCAAAGCTCACTACAGATGGCAACTGTAGATGCAGCCATGAAATTAAAAGACACTTGCTCCTTGGAAGGAAAGCTATGAAAAATTTGGACAGCATACTAAAAAGTAGAGACATCACCTTACCAACAAAGATTCATATCCTCAAAGCTATGTTTTTTCCACTAGCAATGTGTGACTGTGAGAGCTGGACTATAAAAAAGCTGATTGTACAGAATTGATGCATTTGAATTGTGGTGCTGGAGAAGACTTTTGAGAGTCCCTTGAACAGCAAGGAGATCAAATATTAAATTAATTATGCTATTCACTGGAAGGTCAAATACTGAAGCTGTAGCTTAAATACTTTGGCCACATGATGAGAAGATGAGACTCATTGGAAAAGAACCTGATGCTGGGGAAGATTGAAGGCAAAAGGAAAAGAGGATGGTAGAGGATGAGATGGATAGATAGTATCATGGAAACAACAAATGTGGACTTTGAGAGATAGTAGATGATAGAGGGGCCTGGTGTGCTATGGTCCATGGGGTCATGAAAAGTTGGACATGACTGAACAACTGGACAATAACAATCATATTATAGGTTCTTCTCCCCACCTTACCCCCACATAAATATTTTCATCCTTTCATTGATGTTAGAAAGCCCTTTAAGAAGAGACAGAACCAAACTGGGAAACAATTATAGCAAGTTTCTCTGAGAAAGTCCCCATTTCTCAAATATATGGAGAACTGAGCCAAATTAGTTAGAATACAAGTCATTCCCCAATTGATAAATGGCCAAAGGATGTGAACAGGCAGTTTTCAGAAGTCAAAGCTATCTATAGTCATATAAAATGCTCTAAATAACTATTGATTAGAAAAATGTAAATTAAAATAACTTTGAGCTACCATCTCACACCTATCAGATTAGCTAATACGACATAAAAGGAAAATGACAAATGTTGGGGGTGGGGTAGAAAAATCTGTAGAGTAATGCATTATTGGTGGAGTTGTGACCTGATTCAACCTTTCTGGAGAGTAGTTTGGAACTATGCCCAAAGAGCTATAAAATTGTGCATGCCCTTTAACCCAGCAATACCACTATTAGGTCTGTAGCACAGAGAAAAGAAAGTTCAAAGGAAAGGACTTGTATGTACAAAAATATCCATAACAGCTTTTTTGTAGTGGCAAAGAATTGGAGATTGAAAGGATGCCCATACATTGGGGAATGGCTGAACAAGTTGTGATATATGATTGTGATGGAATACTATTGTGCTATAAGAAATGATGAGAGGGATGGTTTCAGAAATGTTTTGCATGACTGCACATGTATAATCTATATAAAATTACCTTCTCAAGGAGGGGTGAGGGGGATAGGGAGAGAGAATTTAGAACTTAAAGTTTTTAAAAAATGAATGTTAGGGGCAGCTAGGCAGCACAGCGGATAAACCACTGGCCCTGGATTCAGGAAGACCTGAGTTCAAATTTGGCCTCAGACACTTGACACTTACTAGCTGTGTGACCTTGGGCAAGTCACTTAATCCCAATTGCCCCACAAAAACAAAAACAAAAAAAGAATGTTAAAAATGTTGTTTACATGTAATTGAGAAAAAATAAATTTAAAGAAGGGACGGAACCTTCCATTCTACCAGTAGAGATAATAGCTGAACATGTAGATGATGTTTTGGATGACTCCAGTTCACTCAAACTAATGAATAATTGGCCCATAGGCTTTTAGAGCTGAAAGGACCCATGGATACCGTTTAGACTCGAAACAAAAACTCTCTCTACAGCTTACCTAAACTCCATTGTAATATTTCCAGTGATGGGGACCTCACTCTCTCTAGAGGCAGCTCATCCTATTTGAGGAAAGCTCTAAAAATCAGCAAATTGAACATGAATATATTAATGGATGTAAAAAACACATCAGAATGACTCCACGTTTTGATGAAGGTGAAGATTATAGGAGGGTAGTTGGCAGCTGGAGTGGTACTTAAGAAAAAGGGGGTAGGAACTTAAGGAAGAGAATCATAGAACCATGGAATATTAGAATTGAAGCACTCTCTGAGTTGCATTCCAGACTACCTCTACTATGCCACAGAATTGGCTACTCACCCCCACTCCCTTTCAGCTAGAACTAGAATCCAGATCTGACCTCTAGTCTGCTGCTCTATGATTTGTTGGAAAACCATTCTTCATTTGAAAAAAATAAATTCTATTTTGATCTCCTGATAGCAAGCCCTGTCTTTGAAAATGTAGACTGTCACTAGCTATGGAGGAAGAAGAAACTACAAAAATCAAATTAATGCATTATTTGTGTCAAGGCAACAAAAGGGTATAGTGGAGAACTGGATTTGGAGTAAGAGGACTGAAGGGACTAGAGACCATGGTCTATGAGAATTAGCTAAAGGAACTAGTGGCATAGTGGGTAGGCTAGACTTTGGAGTCAGGAAAATCTGAGTTCAAATTCTGCCACAGACACTAGTGGGGTGACCCTGAGCAAGTTACCTAACCTCTCTCAGTCTCAGTTTCCTCATATGCAGAATGGAGATAATTACAGCATCTAGAACATGGTTATTGGACAATGGGTGAATGGTGATATAACAGACATAAATAATGAAATGAGAAACAGATTTAAGGTTAAAGATAAGCTCAGTTTTAGACATTTTTAGTTTGAAGTGTCAATAAGAAATCAAGGTCAAGATGTCCTGTAGGCTCCTTGAAATGCTCAGTTCCTTCCAGGGTTACGAGCCTATGTCCCCATAGCCTATATATGAGAATTGAATGAAATAACTTATGCATAGCACTTTGCAAACCTTAAAGTGCTGGACAAATGCTAGTGAAGTGGATGGGTATTTGGGTTAAAGAAGAAAAGACTTAGGGAGGGCATGACCAAAGTCTTCAAGTGTATGAAGGCCAATTTCAGCTTAACATAAAAAGAAAAAAAATGTCTTCACTATTAGAGTTGTCCCAGAATAGAATGGGCTGCCTCAAGGATCCATGATTTTTCTCCATCACTGAAGGTTTTCAAACAGAGGCTGGAAACAATCGTTGTTGTGGCCATTGTCACAGATAATTTCTGTTCAAGTCTTGGCTGGACTACATGCCTTCATGGGTCCCTCCAATTTTGAGATTCTGGATCAAGTCACATAACCACATCGACTGGGTCCATAACAAATTGATGCTATCCAATCCCAATTGGGTCCTTGTCACTCCATGGCAATCTTTGTACTCTTCCCTGACTGATCTTCATTCTGCTACCCATAGAATTTAACAAATCTTTTTCTCTCTTTCTTTGCTTCCACTTCATCACATCCTACTCTCCTCTCCCTTGCAGTCTGGCTTCTGACCCTATCACTCAGTTGAAATGATCCTCTGACCCACATGTACAAAAATATTTATAGCTGCTCTTTTTGTGGTAGCAAAGAATTGGAAATTGAGGGCATGCCCATTAATTGGGGAATGAATGAACAAGTTGTGGTATATAAATGTAATGGAATACTATTGTGCTGTAAGAAACGTTGAGCAGGAAGAGTTCAGAGAAACCTGGAAGGACTTACTTACATGAACTGATGCTGAGTGAGTTGAGCAGAACTAGGAGAACATTGTACACAGTATCAACAACATTGTGTGGTGATCAACTGTGATAGACTGGCTCTTCTCAGCAATACAAAAGTTCAAGATAATTCTTTTTTGGGGGGTGGTGGTGGTGTAATGGGGGTTAAGTGACTTGCCCAGGGTCAAACAGCTAGTAAGTGTCAAGTGTCTGAGGTCAGATTTGAACTCAGGCCCTCCTGAATCCAGGGCCAGTGCTTTATCCACTGCGCCACCTAACTGCCTAGTCCAAGATAATTCTAAAGGACTCATGATGGAAAATGCTCTCCACGTCCAGAAAAAAGAACTGTGGAATCTGAATATGCATTGAACCATACTGTTTCTACTTTTTTTGGAGGTTTTTCCCTTTTGTTCTTATTCTTCTTTCACAACATGACTAATGCAGAAATATGTTTAATGTGATTATACATATATAACCTATATCAGATTGCTTGCTGTTTTGGGGAGGGGAGAGGGAAGGAAGGGAGGGAGAAAAATTGGAACTAAAAGTCTTATAAAAACAAATTTTGAAAACTATCTCTGCATGTAACTAGAAAATAATAAAATACTTTTTATGATAAAAAAATGAAAAAAAGAGAAATGATCCTCTGCCAGGTTATCAATGATTTTCTTGACGCTAAATTCAATGATCTTTTCTCATTTTTCATTCTTTTTGATGTTTATGTAACTATTGACCACTTCTACCTTGTAGACTCTCCATCCTCCCTGAGTTTATTCCATGCTGTACTTTCATGGCTCTCCCTTCAGTTGTCTGACCATTTCTTTTCCATTCCCTTGGATATGTTATCAGTCAGGTCAAGTCCCACGCTCTTTGAATGGATATATATATATATATACATATATGTATGTATGTATGTATGTATGTATGTATGTATGTATGTATGCTCCCCTAGGCTCAGTCACCATACATACCCATCCCTCATCCTCACCCTGAGCTACAATCCCTCATTACCAAGTGCTTGTAAATATCAATCTGGATAAGCATATCATAAGCATATAAAAAATGCTAGTTGTTTGGTATATCTAAAACAAAACATTCATTATCTTCCTTCTCCTTCCAAAACTGTCCCTTTCCTTAACTTTACTACTTCTTTCAAGGGTACCACTATTCTTCTAGTCACCTGGGTTTATAACCTCAGAGATGTCCTCTATTGATTCTGCCTACACAGACATCTCTCATATATGTCTCCCTTTTCACTCACAGAGCCACTGCCATAATTCACCTCTCACCTGGGCTATTGCAATAACCTCCTAATTGGTCACCAAGCCTCCAGGCTTTATTCACTCCCAATCCATCCTCCCCATGGCTGCACCACACTGGTATTCCTAAAGCACAAGGGCAGGGAAGTGGGGAAGAAGAAAAGCACTTATCAAGCAGCTACTATGATGTGCCAAGCTCTGTGAAAAGCGCTTTAATCAGGGGTAGCTAGGTTGCGCAGTGCGGGGGTGGGGGGGCAGCTAGGTTGTGCAGTGTATAAAGCATTGGCCCTAGATTCAGGAGAACCTGAGTTCAAATCCAGCCTCAGACACTTGACATTTACTATCTTTGTGACCTTGGGCAAGTCACTTAGCCATCATTGCCCTGCAAAAACAAACAAAAAGAAACCAAAACAAATAAAAAACAAACAAAAAAGTGCTTTAATCATCTCATTTGATTCACAACAACCCTATGAGGGATAGATACTATTATTATTAGGTACTGTTATTATATGGGCAGCTAGGTGGTGCAGTAAATAGAGCACTGGCCCTGGTGTCAGGAAGACCTCATTTCAAATCCAGCCCCAGACACTTACTAGCTGTGTAATCCTGTTTGCCTCAGTTTCCTCATCTGTAAAATGAGCTAGAGAAGGATATGGCAAACCACTCTAGTATCTTTGCCAAGAACAAACCAAACAGGATCACAGTCAGACACAATTGAAACTACTGATCAACAATAACAACTATTATTATAATTAAGTATTATTGCTTGTGAGATAGGTACTATTATTGTCCCCATTTTCCAATCAAGGAAACTTAGAAAGAGATTAAGTTATTTGCCCAGTGATTGTGTTTGAAGCCAGTCTTCCTGATTCCAGCCCCAGTATTCTGGCCATTGTGCTACCTAGCATAGGCCTGACCATTTTACTCCATGCTCAGACCTCTCTGGTGGATCCCTATCATCTCTAGGACAAAGTGCAAACTTGTCCATTTGATTAAAAAAACCTCTTCACCATCTATTTTTCTAGATGGATCCCACACTCTTCTCCTTTATGCAGTTCTAGGGAAATTGACTTATTATTGTTCTTTATACATGACATTCTCTGTCCCGTCCCCTTTGCAAAGATGCCCTCCCCCATGCCTTTAATGCTCCCCTTCTTCACTTTGGTCTTGTATAGCCCCTAGCTTCTTTCAAAGCACAGTTAAGGTATCACATCCTGCAAGAAGCTTTTCTGACCACCTCCTAAATTATTAATGCTTTTTCCCAAATTATTTCATATTTATTTTGTATCCTCTTGTATATACTTATTTGAATACATGCCATTTCCCTGCAGTAGATGTAACTTCCCTGAGGAGAGACATTTTTTAAAAATTCCATTTCCTAGAAACATCACTGTCCCACTCAGAGACTCACTTTCTCCTTCCGTAAAATGAGGAGGTCGGAATAATTCATCTTTTTTTTTATAATTCATCTTTAAGATATCTTCTTACTCTCAATCCTCTGATTCCGTGAGTGAGACTGTGCTTCTGAGTAGCCTGCATGATAAATGAACTAACCCATTAACACAGAAACAGAACATTTGTTGGCAAAATGGGCAAATAAAGATATGAGGTAATGAGCATGCTTAGAATACCAGAGCCTCAGAATTTTCCATTCTCTCAAAGGACTCAGGATAGGTTAATAGCCAACCTTCAACTTTTTCCCTCCCAGCTGCACCACTACCCAGAAATCTATTGTAACCCTCCTTCTTAAGCTTAATAACAGTCTTCAAGTCTTTGAAGGGTTATTAAATAGAGGGTGGCGACCAGCTGTTTTCCATCTCTATGGAGATCTGAAAAGGAAGGAGGAGGCTTAAGAAACAGTGTGAAGGAGTTAGGCTGGACACAATGAAGGACTTCCTGACTGGGGCAGGGATAGGGGAGGGATGAGAGTTTAGAATCCCTTCCCCAGCAGGCCTTTTTAACAAAAGGACTAGATTTCCATCTCTACCTGCTGCTGCCATAGTATTCTGCCATCCAAGGAAACACATGCTCAGACCAGAACAGTGGGATCTCAGGATCTCAGATTTGGAAGAGATCTCAGAGGTGAACTTTTCCAACCCATATGGACACAAGCATCCCATCTATGCGATCCCCAGCAAGTATTATTTAATATTTTTTCGAAGGCCTCCAGGAATGGGGAACCCACTTAATTCTACTTATGGATAACTCTTGCCTAGTGGTGAAAGTATTTGCATCAAACCAAAATTTGCCTCCTAACAACTTTTATATGTTGAGATTCTCTCCTCCAAGGACAAGCAGAACTGGTCTAATCCTTCTTGAAAACTACTACGACTATGACGATGATGATGACAACAACAACGATGACGAGGACGACTGATGGTGGTGGTGATGATTCTGCTGCTGATGCTGATTAATCACATTTCTCTAGCACTTCTATTTAACTGGGTCCTACAAAATCATAGAATCTCAAGAATTAAAAGGGATTTCAAAGCTCATTGAGCCCAACTAGGGCAAAGCATTTTCTTCATAAGAATGCTGTGAGGTGGGGCAGCTAGGTGGTGCAGTGGATAAAGCACTGGCCCTGGATTCAGGAGGACCTGAGTTGAAATCCGGCCTCAGACACTTGACACTTACTAGCTGTGTGACCTTGGGAAAATCACTTAACCCCCATTGCCCCACAAAAACAAACAAAAAACTATACAGTCATTCATTTGGGCAGCTAGGTGGCGCAGTGGATAGAGCACCGGCCCTGGATTCAGGAGTACCTGAGTTCAAATCCTGCTTCAGACACTTAACACTTACTAGCTGTGTGACCTTGGGCAAGTCACTTAACCCTAATTGCCTCACTAAAAAAGAAAAAAAAAAGAATGCTGTGAGGTGGGTAGTAAGAAGATGATTACTTTCATTTTAAAGATGAGGAGACAGATTTTGTCAATCGAAGTAACTTGCTACACAGTAAGGAGCAGAAATGAGATTTAGTCCCAGTTCCTCTGACTGCAAATCCAACACTCTTTCCATGACAGCAGAGGCATCAAACCTTTGGCCTGCCAGGTACATGAAGCCTGCCATACTCCCAAGCATGGCCTGAACCAGATTAAAATGTAAAGAGGAAATATTTAACAAGATTAAAATAAAATTAAACATAGATAATATATTGCATTTTATAACTAAGTCAATATGTAGCCTATGGTTTCTTTATAAACAAATTAATTGGCCTCCATTTCTATTTGAATTTTACATCACTATACTATATTATCTCTGTGAATCAGTTGATTCTTGGATGCAAATGAGTGGTGGCAAAGACTCCCCAGTAGCTTGGGAGTTAAAGCCCTGGTTCTGCCACCTTCCTACAGCATCTCTGGTTTTCTGTTTCCTCATCTGCAGAATAGGGGAAGGGCATCTGTTTTGCATGCCTCACAAGAGTGCTATCAGGATAAAATGAGATAATGGATGGGCACCTTTATAAATCCTTTGATTCAAATGATTCTGAGTCATTGAGAAAAGGCTGGATTAGGTTCGTTATTCTCTGTTTATGAAAGCAGGGAATTGTGTGCTCCATCTCAGAAAGATTTCTATTCAAAGAAAAGTGAAAAAGTTTACTTACTTAAAGGGGTAAACATTTCTAGCTTGTTTGAGCCAGCAGCTATAACTAGAGCAGGGGTTGGGGGAAAAAGCATGGTTCGCACAAGGGACTTCCAGTGAAACAAATTGTCTCCTCTACAGACCAACCCCCAGTAGCTCTGCCTGGCTTCCTAGTTCTCTGCTCCTGCTCTGTTCTTGTCTTGTCCCCTCATGACTGCTTATTTTAAACATCAGCCGCATCCTGGTGACAGCTTGTTTATATGGTTTACAATCACAGTTTGTGTCTGAGGATCTTATAATAATAAGACCATAATGGATATTATAGATTATTACAGAATCATAGATATTGAACTAGAAGGGGTTTGAGGGGCCATTGAATCTAAACTCATTTTACATGTGGAGAAGCTGAGGCATAGTGTGCCTAATGTCCTCTGACTTCAAATCCAGAGCTCCTTCTTCCACCTTGCCCCCCCTTTCACTCACACACACACACACAGACACACACACACACACACACCTGCCCCCATTATCTCCTCTCTCCTGTCCCTGAAGAAAAGAAAAGGGGTCTGTCCTTGCTAAGGAAGACCCCTCTATATATGTCCTTCTTGATACATGCTCTCCCACTTGAGAGGCTTGTCCCCACTATTAAACCCATTCTATCTTTAACTTCTATCTACTGGCTCTTTCCTTGTCATTTATAAATACATCCATATCTTCCTTTAAAAATCCTCACTTTATCTAATGATTTCTCTGTTGTCCAAAACCATCTCTCTGCTTCTTTGCTAAACTCTTTGAAAAATCATTTACATCAGATGTTTTCACTTCCTCTCTTCTTCCTCCCTTCTAAACCCTTTGCACTTTGGCTTCTATCTTCATCATTCAACTGAAACTGCCCTCTCTGAGCCACCAATAATCTTTTTTTTATTCTGAATAGAATTTTATTTTCCAAAATATATGTAAAAACAAAATTTTAGCATCAATTTAAAAAAAACTTTGTGTTCCAATTTCTTTTTCCCCCTCCATTCAAGCATTTGTGATGAAAAGACACCAATAATCTTAACATCCAAATCTAATAGCCTTTTACTCTACCTTAATTTTTCTTGACCTATTTGAAGTTCTTGACATTGTTTGATTACCATATCTTCCTCTTATATACTCTCTCCTCTTTAGGTTTTCATGATACAGTTCTTTCCTGGGTATCCTCCTAGAGAGGTTGGAAGATTTATCCAAGGTCTCAGGTTGTGAGTGGCTAAGCTGTAATTTGAACCTAGGTCTGCTGATTCCAAGGCTAACACTCTTTCTAATGTACCATAAGGAGATGTGGTTCTAGCCCTGGTTCTATTAACTTGCTGTGGGCATCGATTTTCCATTTATAAAATGAGGTGGTTAGATTAGGGTTCTTTCTCTGATGTTCTTTGGTTTATAATATGACACCACATTTGTACAATGTTTTGTGGTCTGAAAATTGAATTTCCAAACAAGAAAACTAAGATTCATAGATATTAAGCAATTTCCCCAAGATCAGGTAATTAGTGTCAGAAGCAGAATTTGAATACAGGTCTCTCCAAACTTTAAGTCTAGTACTCCTTCAACCATGCCATGGAAAGCTTCTATATTTCTAAGACCTCTTCTGGCTTTGACAATCTGTGATTCCAGGACATATTTTTGTTCCTTCAGTATTACTAGAACATCAGCTAATATATTTCTCATCTTGAGTGCTAAAGAGCTGTGCAGGGACTTGCAAGGGCTGATGTCCTTTTTTTGAAAGAACACAGAATTACATAATTCTGGAATTCAAAGGGAGCTAGGAGATCATTTGAGTCTAACCTCTTCTCAGGGTATGGATTCTGTCTACAACATTTCTGATAAGTGCTTATTTACCCTCTACTGAAAGACCTCCAGGGATAGAGAACTCACTACCATGCAAAGTGTGCATCCCACTTTGGGACAGCTAAAATAATTTGGATGCTTCCTTATATTTAACCAAAATATGTTTCCCTATAAGTTATATGCATTGGTCCTAATTCTGCCTTTGGGACCAAGCAGAACAAGAACTTTTCCCTCTGATAACTTTTTTTAAAAAGTGAGACAATTGGGGTTAAGTGACTTGCCCAGGGTCACACAGCTAGTAAGTGTTAAGTGTCTGAGGCTGGATTTGAACTCAGGTACTCCTGACTCCAGGGCCAGTGCTCCATCCACTTCGCCACCTAGCTGCCCCTCCCTCTGATAACTTTTTAAATACTTGAAGACAGCATTCATGTTTAAGTCCCATTTTCTCTAGAATAAAGATCTTCATTTTCTACAGCCTCATTTTGCTTCCCCTCACAATCCTGGGTACTCTTCCTTTTGGGCATATGCAATTTGTTAGTGTCTTTTAAAAAATACGGTGCCTAGAACTGGACAGAAACTCTGGATGTAATATGACTAAGGCAAAGGGTTTTCAAGCTATTGCTTCCCTCATTCTAGACCACTAAACTTCAAATAATGCAATACAAAGAACCATCCTTTTTTGACTATCATTTTCATGATGTGGACTCATATTGAACTTGCAGACCACTAAGAAATCCATGTCCTTTTCGTATGAACCATTGTCTAACCTTACTTTACCGAACCTATACTTGTAGAGTTGATTTTTTTAAACTCAAGAGTAGGATTTACATTTATCTCTATTAGATTTAATCTTATTATTCCTTTACTAGGCATATGCCCCAAGAGAGCCATTGATGAGAAGGAAGTTCCCATATATAGTAAAATATCTAGAGTATTACTTTTAATAGCAAAGAATTATAGAAAAGAAAACAAAGTAGTTGCTCATCAGTTGTGGAATGTATAAACAAACTCTAGTGTATTGATGTAATATGATATAAGAAATGGTAAATATGAGGAATATAGAGAAGTATGAAAAGATCTACATGAACTGATAAAGAATGAATTAAACAAATCCAAGGAAATAATATATGCAATAATCACAATGTAAAAATCAAAAATCAAAAATGAATTTTGCAAAATTATAAAGAATAAACATGTCTTGAAAGAAGAGACATGAGAAGGCACTCACAGCCCTTCCTTTGCATAAGTGGGAGGCCTTCAAGTATTGCACATTATACATATTTGAAGACTTTTTCAATGTATTGATCAGATATACTGAACTTTCTCTTCTCTTTCTTTTTTTGCCTTTAAAAATATTATTTGGGATTATATGGCATGGCTCTCTGAGAGAGGGAGATGGAGAGGTAAAGATGGTTGGTGACATAAAAGAAATACAAAATATTTCAATAAAACTTATTTTCAAGAGGAAAAATAGTGTTATTAACTTTAAACCTTTGCTATAGCTTGTTGAAGTCCTTTTGGATGCTGGCTGTCATCCAATGTGTTAGCTAACTCTTCCCATTTTGTATTGTCCAATGCCTTCTTTGATGTCATTGAAAAAAAATTTAAATAGATAGATCCCCATGGTGGTCCACTAGAAATCTCCATACAATTTAACATTGATCCATTAAAAAACAGTAATTGAATGTATTCATTCAATGATATTTGAGCCCACCAAATTCTACTATCACACAGTCTACAACTCTCAAAACTATTCATAAAAGTGTATTGAGATACTCAACAACCTTGCCACAATCTATAAATATAACATTAATTCCCTGAACTAATTGTCCAGGGGCCCTGGGGGAAAAAGAAGTTAGTTTGTTAAGACCTGCTTTTGATAAACATATTCTGATTCTTAGTGATCACCTTTATGTGCTCAGAAGATGTCTCTCTAATAATACATTTTGAAATTCTACCAGGAATAAATTTTCAAACTCACTGATAAATAATGTAAAGTAGTCACCTTGATCCCATTTTGAAAATGGATACATCCGCCCATCTCTGGTCCCATAGTACCTCTCCTGTTCTCCACATTTTTTCAGTGATCATCAGTGGTAGCTCAGCAATCACACCAGCCATTTCTTTTAGTAGCCTGAGATATAGTTTGATTGGGTCTGGTGACTAGATCTCACTGAAGACAGACAGCTGCCCTCTTACCATCCCCTCCCTTTTCTTAAGTTTCTATTCTTAATGATTTCCTGTCCCTCCCAGTCTAAGTTCACTGTTAGAAGCCAATTCAGCAAGCAGAACCTGACCCAGAGATGAACTGAAAAGCAGTAGCTAAACTAGAAGAATACTAGTCTATATTAAATTATGACAACCTGTTGAATTCAGCCCAATGGCCATTTTGGAGAACCTTTGTGATTCTTCACAATTTATCTGCTGGAACTTTTCATTTTCCAACTGAATGTTGTGGCATCCCAAAGACACAACCTGAAGTGAAGTGAGTCAAGCTTCATGGATGATGATCTGAATGGGGCTAAGCTCTGTTCAGGGGCAGACAAGTGTGTTTGGTTGGAGCTGTGGCAAGGAACCTACTTGGGAGGTCTGTGGGGGAATGCTAGGGAAAAAAATCATGATTCAGACCAGGTCTGTGAGTTATAAAGGAGAAGCTGCTAATGTGATATGTAGAGGGACAGAAGTCACCTAAGGAATTCTGGAATACATATTCCTGAGCCATAGATTCAATAGAAATGTTGAAGGGGCCGTTAGCTTTTGTCTCCTTAATGTTATAAACATTGAAAATGAGGCCCAGAGGGGCAGCTAGGTGGCGCAGTGGATAAAACACCAGCCCTGGATTCAGGAGTACCTGAGTTCAAATCCAGCCTCAGACACTTGACACTTACTAGCTGTGTGACCCTGGGCAAGTCACTTAACCTCCATTGCCCTGCAAAAAACAAACAAAAAAGAAAATGAGGCCCAGAGAGATTAAGTGACTTGCTAGATCGCCAAATTCTACCCCTGTGTATGTACCTCCCAAAAGTTCTGCTCTTGGTCCACTCCTCTCCATTCTTTCTCAGTGACCTCATTCATTTTGATGGGTTCAATTACCTCCACGCTGCTAATTGCCAGATCTATACACCTTGCTCTAGGCTCTCTTCCAAACTCCTGTTCTTCATCACCAATAGTCCATTAGACATTTTGAACTGGATGTCCTATATGCCTCTCAGACATATCCAAAACAGAATTCATTGTCTTTCCCCCATAACCAACCCTATTTCAAACATCTCTATTCTTGTAAAGGTCATCACCATCCTTTTAGTCACATAAGTTCACAACCTTGGTATTATCCTCAATACCTCACTCTCACTTGCCTCACTTGTCTAATCACCTTCCAATTTCTACTGATTTGATATCCATAAACTGGTTTCATTTCAGTCCCTTTCTCTCCACTCACAGAGTTATTGCCTTGACTCAGGTTTATCACCTCCACAGTCACTGCCATAATCAATAGATATCTCTGCCGAAGGGATATTCTTAAAGCACAGTTCTCACCATATTATTCCCCTGCTCCATAAACCCAGGTGCTCCCTATTACCTGGGGAATCAGATAAAAACATCTTTATTTGGCATTTAAATCCCTGGCTCCAACCCATCTCCTTTCTAAACTCTGCAGCCCAACCAAAGGAGATTCCTTTAGGCAGCTGGTTAGGCAGTAGAGAAGGCACTGGACCTGGAGTTAGGAAGACCTGAGTTCAAGTATGATCTCAGACAGGTACTAACTGTGGGATCTTTGCCAAGTCAAATGCTTATTCCCATCCCCCTGCTTCTTGCTGATCTTCACACATAATATTCTATTCCCCAGCTACTAAAGCCTAGCTCTTCAAAATCTTCCTGTCATTTCTTATAAAAGTACATGTTGTTTCTTCTTTGGTATATGAGATCCTCAATGGGAGGGACCGTGTTATTTTGGTCTGATTCCCCAGTGCCTAGCTCATCGCAGGTGATCAATTAAGTGCTTGTTGATTGATCGCCCAAGACTACAAAGCTTGTCAGTGGGAGCATCAGGACATCAACTTAGCACCTCTGACTCCAAATCCAGCATTCTTTCTACTGCACCAAGATAAGCCTTTGGGTTACGGAGAACAGTCAGTAAGTACAGGACAGGTTCCTTGTGTCAGAATCGGTAGGGAGAATCTTGGGAGATGGAGACCAGAGGCAGCCTGGGTTAGAAATCAGAGTATGTTAGTTGGAAGGTATGAAACAGAAGCACGTATGATCATAAAAACAAAGGGGAGAACAGAATTCTGAGCCTTTTAGCACACTCAAGAAACTGAGCTATGGAAGCAGGAAGACTGGAGTTATGAGCAAAAGCCTTAACAAAGTCACAGGGAGCAGATAAAAGCACAAAGAGCCAGAACCTCTGGTTTTGTCACACTTGCCCTTCCTACTAGTGTAACAGATCTGAGATAATGAGCCAGAGGGCTTCAAGTCTGAGCAGTATCATTGGTTGGGAGGAGAGGAGGGATAGAGAGATCCTGAGTGGTTCTCCGTGTGTGTGTGTGTGTGTGTGTGTGTGTGTATGTGTGTGTGTGTGTGTGTGTGTGTGTGTGTGTGTGTTTGTTTTCCCCTATGTTCTATGTGTCCCTGGGGAAGTCTTTTGCATTAGGCCATGCTGTGAACTGCTGAAGGGTTTGCCATTGCTGATTTGGTTTCACAATAGCTGTGTCTTTGATAATACATCCTTTGAGAATGTTTCAGGACCTCAGCAGAGCCAAGCTAGTGCTGTAGGAAATGGAAATCACGATGGACCGACTAATTAAAAGGAAGCTGAGCTCTGAGGGACTGCAAAATCAATACTGGTCCCAGAGGACAGATAATGAGATATGATTCCCTCATCTCAGGAGAGAGGCGGGGGACTACAGGGCAGAATGGTGGATATACTATCAGATAGTGCTTTTGCTCAACCCTGTTGTTGTTGTTGTGTGCCTGTTACAAGGGAGGGTTCACGACCATATTGGTCATCTCTAGAAATGATGGTTATATAAACACAAAAAGCAACAACAATGTGCTTTCCCCGCAAATGGACACAGATGAATTTTGAATGATTGCCAGTTAAATGGATCGGGGAAAAGCTAGACTCAGAGGAAGGACTAGTACTGTGAGCTCCTGGAGGGCAGGGCTGTGGTTTTGCTTTTTTGTTACATCCCCAACCTTCAGTGCAGTGGCTGGCACACAGTAGGTGTGCCTCATAAATGCTTGAGGATGATATTAATGTTGCTATAGTAGCTAGCTGGTGCAGTGGATAGAGCTTTGGTTCTGGAGCCCTTGAGTTCAAATCCAGCCTCAGATACTTACTAGTTTTGTGACCTTGGACAAGCCATTTATGTTTGGCTCAGTTCCTCATCTATAGACTGAGCTAGAGAAGGAAATGGCAAACCAGTCCAGTATCTTTGCCAAGAAAACCTCAAATGGGGTAATGGAGAGTTGGACTCAACCACAACAACCTGATTTTGTGTGGGAAATGACCAATCTTCTCTGCAGGGGAGTAAAGAACCTACATGCTAATCCCAGGGAGGTGACATTAGAGCTACCAAGCCAGGTTGGCAACAGAGGTGAGGAAACTTTCTGATGGGTGGCTTCTATTTGGTCTTCTAGGAATAAAATGTCTTCCCAAATTTTAATCAGATTTACTGAAGTTTGTGTTATGTGGTGCAAAAAATGTTTTAATAGTAACAATACTAGCTAGTATTTATATAGTACCTTAAGGCCTGCAGAGTACTTTAGGTACATTCTTTTGTTTGACACAACAATTCTGTAAGGTAGTTGCTGTGATTATTCCCATTTTACAAATGACTTAGGCAGAGAGAGTTAAATGACTTTCTTGGGGTCACATAACTAGGAAGTGTTTGAAACAGGATTTGAACTCAAATTTTCCTGACTCAAGGTCTGAGATGGCATAGATTCCATATAGAAAGAGAGGAGGAGGGAGAATAGCCCAGGAAAAGGGAAGGTGTCAGAGCAGTTGCAGATGCTGAGCAAAAGGACAGAGGTGGATGTGGTCAAGTCTGCTATGTTCTGTTGTTCTTGTTCAGTTGTTTCAGTCCTGTCCCACTCTTTGTGACCCCATTTGGGGTTTTTTGGGCAAAGATACTAGAGTAGTTTGCCCTTTCCTTTCTTCAGCTCATTTTACAGATGAGGAAACTGAAGCTAACAGGGTTAAGTGACTTTTCCAGGGCCACACAGTTAGCAAGTGTCTAAGGCCCTATTTGAACTTAGGTCTTCCTGACTCCAGGCCCAGCTCTCTTTCCACTGTACCACCTAGCTGCCAACAGTCAAGTACCTGACTATGTACAATTCAATCCTGCTAGTGAATAGACAAGCAGGTGAGTCAAATCTTCCAGGGGACTTCTCTATGTGGCTGACCCTTGTACCTAATTGGATTAACTCCCTGAAAACCCTACTTGGGCTTGTCACTCACCTCTAGGATTATGAAATTGTCCTGAGGTTGTTTGCCTCCCTTGAAGTCCAACTCCAGTGACTCATTGGAGCATAGAGGTGACCTTGGGCTCAACCAGGCTATGCCAGGGGAACACCAGCTTTGGCAAGTCCTCCCAAGTTGGAAAGGCTTGGAGTGCAGGCTTGGCAAAGGACTCCATGTCTTCCATATGTGGGCTCTTCACCAGCAGCTAGGCCACAAGGACACCATTTTTGTCCCTTCCTCCCTCCCTTCCTTCCTTCCTTCCTTCCTTCCTTCCTTCCTTCCTTCCTTCCTTCCTTCCTTCCTTCCTTCCTCCCTCCCTCCCTCCCTCCCTCCCTCCCTCCCTCCCTCCCTCCCTCCCTCCCTCCCTTCCTTCCTTCCTTCCTTCCTTCCTTCCTTCCTTCCTTCCTTCCTTTCCTCCTTCCTCCCTCCCTCCTTCTCTCCTTCCCTCCCTCTTTCTTTCCTTCCTTCCTTCTTTTTTTTCTTATCCACAGCAACTTTAAAAGTTCATCTATGAAAACCTTAGGATCTGGGCTAGTGGAGGGAGACCACACTGCTAACATCAGAGATGATTTGAAGACCTAAAACTTTATCTCCTTTCTGTTTGTTTCATGCTTCATAGGTGTGGATCTTTGGTAAAGGGCTCTGATTTCTGGACAACAACCAGAAACCATAACAGCATGTTCCTCTCAGCTTCCTTACCAGCCCCTAGGCAGAGATACTGCTGCTTCCACCCAACCTTAGCAATTACTGAACTGGAATTCCCAGGCCCCAGTAGCACTTCCCTCTCTGACTTGCCCCTGAGGCCCTGAACCAGACAGGAGCTGAAAAGACAAGACATATTTAGGGGATGATGAGGAGACCAGTCTGGCTAGTATAGATGTTTTAGTTCTAAGCAGTATTGGGTTTTTTTTGGGGGGGGAGGGGCAGTGTTTCAGAGAAAACCTTTGCATCAATACCCTATAGTCCAGGGTTTCTTAGCTTGGGATCTGTGAAGTTGGTGGGTGTTTTTAATTTGTTTAAATATTTTTATAACAGTATTTAAATATAATAGGTTTCCTCTGTAATCCACGTGTTTTATTTTGTGAATTTAATAATATTCTGATAAGAGGGCCTTAGGCTTGA
The DNA here is from genome assembly GCF_019393635.1 of Dromiciops gliroides. Classification (NCBI taxonomy): domain Eukaryota; kingdom Metazoa; phylum Chordata; class Mammalia; order Microbiotheria; family Microbiotheriidae; genus Dromiciops; species Dromiciops gliroides. The sequence continues at coordinate 295,857,790 of NC_057862.1, read as the reverse complement.
CCAGACTGCCAATGGAGTTCATGAGACAAAAAGATTAAAATCCTGCTCTAGCTCTAGCTAGGAAGTCATTCTTGGCCTGGAATCGGGAGGGAAGTAGGAGAGGGAACAACAGCAAAACATTTAGTACAGGGAGCAGCTAGGTGGTGCAGTGGATAAAGCACTGACCCTGGATTCAGGAGGACCTGAGTTCAAATCTGACCCCAGACACTTGACACTTACTAGCTGTGTGACCCCGGGCAAGTTATTTAACCTTCATTGCCCCACCCCCCAAAAAATTAGTACAAGTGTATACAATTGGAATAAATTCAATGTATTTAATGAAATGCTAAAATAGCTTCAAGTGTGCTATCTATAGCTGAAGCTCACAGGATAGAAGTCACCCATCACAAAAGGCACTTATCATAGAAGCCACCCATCACAAAAGGCACTTATTTCTGAGGATTTCTTCCCCATTGTACTCATGTGGACATTCCCATCCCCCCATACTTATCAATTGACACAGCATTTTGAAGCCAAGAATAAGACTACATTTTTAAGGGAATACACACAGACATATAATCCATCCATCCATCCATCCATCCATCCATCCATCCATCCATCCATCCATTCATCCTTACACACACATTTAAAATCAATGAAATTCACAACTAGTTGGTTGTCTTATTTCCCTCTCTTCTTCCTGGACTGGTCTTCTTACAATTTCCCTAATATGCTGTGGTTTTCACATATAATACCTTTTGCATACTTCTCTGGGCCTCAATTTCCTCTTTTGTAAAATAAGGCTGTTGAATTAGAAGGACTTTGAGATCCTTTACAGCTCTGACATCTATGGTTCTATATGTCCACCACTATTGTGGGTGGAGTATGCCATAGACTAAATCATCACCTTCAAAGGACTAAACATTGAGATTCACTTCTCTGCTCATCATCTTCTGCTACTTCTCCTACTGTCTTACTCCTTCTCAACCTTCATGTTACCCATTGTGTTACCTGATCTCTTGATCCATCACTTGGTTTTCCAGGTCAATAACCTCTGTTCAGATTTCACTTCCTTCCCTTCACAGCCTTGACTCTATATGAAGCCATTTAATTGGCATACCATCTTCCATCTTTGAATCCCCTGGCCTCTCTGTCTTGCCATTCCCATCCTGCTAATTTGCAAATTTGGGCCACACTTGCAGGCAATTGGGGTTAAGTGACTTGCCCAGGGTCACACAGCTAGTAGGTGTTAAGTGTCTGAGGCCGAATTTGAACTCGGGTCCTCCCGAATTCTGGGCCAGTGCTCTATCCACTGTGCCACCTAGCTGCCCCGCCCCTACCTTTTTTGTTCTTTCTTGAGTCATCCAATTTTTCTTGAGGAATGTTAAAAATCCATGTGGATTAGGTCAACTACAAATTCATATATTCATTCTATCAAACCTCAACTGGGCATTTGCCACAGCATGGCAACTGACTGACTCCCTATTTACTCCTCACAGTGACTACTCTAAATTTTTTCCTCCAGATTACAGTCCTTCTCTTTAAGCGAATGACCTTCCCTCCTACTTAATTGAGAAGGTTGAGACCATCAGTGGCAGGGTTCAATAGAAAGAGCTCTATCTCTTTCTATAGAAGACCTGGATTCAAATTCTACCTCTAATGCTAATTACTTGTGTATCCTTGGCTAAATCACAACTTCTTTGGGCCTCAATTTACTCACCTATAGAATTTGAGGGATCGATAAGATGTCTTCAGAGTTCTCTTCCAGCTCTAGGTATATGATACTATGACACCCTACTTGCTCCACATCTCTAAATTTTATTTAAATCATATTCACCTATCTTCAGCTTCCCTAGTCTCAGAGGGTGAGGCTGCCATCTTCCTTGCCAAGGCGAACCCTTGTGCATATGCCCATTCTTCTCAGACTATTCCATCAATCTATCAAACCATCTTCAATCTTTTCCCTTCTACTGTATCCTTCTCCTTTATCTCCAAAATGCTTCTTTGACCGATACTCTGCATATATCATCTTCTTTCTTTCTTCCCCCCTTCATTGCTATTTCCGTCACTTCACTTCTCACATCTCTAGCTCCTAGTTCCTGGCTCTAATACTTGACTAAAACTGTTCCTTTTTATGGTCAGTGAGTCAAGAAGCATTTATCAATTGTCTCCCATGTGCCATACACTGTGCTAAACATAGTCACCAATAGCCTCGACTGCCAAATCCAATTGCTTTCTTTCATTTCTCACACTCCTTGAACTTTCTATAGAATTTGATACCATCAATCACTCTCTCCTTCAACAAATCAACAAACATTTTATTAAGCTTCTATTTTCAAGGTTCACTGTGCTGGCTGTTACAGATACAAAAAGAAAAAAAAAACGAAAAAAGTCCCTGTCCTTCAAGAAATATTGATTAATTCTACTGAATATCCTCTCTGATACTCTTACCTTCTTCATGCTCTTTAACATCCCTCTCTCCTGGTTCTCCTCTTCTCTGACAAGTCTTTCTTAGTTTATGTTATTGGGTCAGCTTCCTGATCCCACTTTCTAAATGATTTTGTTTTCCAGGGCTCTATCCTGACCCCTTTTCTTTCTATACACTTTCCCTTTTGATGACTTAGGCAATAGAAGCACTGTTACTATCTTGGTGACTTTGGTCAAGTCATTTCCCTCCTTCCAGCACAGTTTTCTCCCCTATAAAAGATCTGCATTTACTGATTTCTCAGGTCCCTTCCAGCCCTTAATCCTATAATCCTCTGGAAATGGAACTACAGTAGAATGATTTGCTTTATGAAGTTGCCATAGCGGGAATATTTAGCAGAGGTCACTTACTAGGCTAGTTCTTTTCCTTAAAAGGTACTGAAAGCATCCTGGAGACTTAATTGGCTCAGGGGACTAAAGGTTTAGGCTGCTGTGGCTTCCTGGTTGATGTAGTACAAAAAAACAAGAGAAGCTCAAGCTCCTTCCTGATGCTCAACTTGCAGACAACTATGGCAACCACAGAGGCATGTTATTCATGTCTGGATGAATATTCTTGTTGAATATTTTTCCCCTGGCATGGACCTGGTTTGCAACCAGTCTAGCTACTGCTAGCCATGTTAGCTTGGGCAAGGTACTTTCCCTTTATAAACCTTGGTTTCCTTGTCTGAAAAACAAGGGGATGATAATATTTGCACTCCTACCCCACAGGGATATTGGGAGGGAAGTAATCATTAAAGCACTATAATAATCTCACATATAATAATGATAATTATAATAATAGCTAACACTTAAAGTGGTTACTATGTGGCAAGCATTTTACAATTATTATCTCATTTGTTTCTCACAATAATGTTGTGAGGTAGGTGTTATTATTATCTTCATCTTACGTATGAAGAAACTGAAGCAAAAAGGGGTTAAGTGACTTGCCCAGGGTCAGAGCTAGTAAGTGTCTGAGGCTGGATTTGAACTCAGGTCTTCCTGACTTTAGGCTTGAGTTCTATCCACTGTGGCCACCTAGCTGCCACAAGTTGCTAAGCATTTTAATATTTGCAATGCATTTTACATCTATGATCTCATTTGTTTCTCACAACAATCTTCTGAAGTCCCTATTACTATCCTCATTTGACAGATAAGGAAACTGAGGTTGAGAGGTTAAGTGACTTGCCCAGGGTCATACAATTAGCAAGTTACTGAGGCAGGATTTTAATTCAGATCTGTATTACAATTCCAGTGCTAAGCTATTATTATTAATTTTATGCTTCACAAAGCTTTGATCGATACTGTATATAAGAATAAAATGTATGACTGATTCAATACAGTGTTGGTGGTAATTTGATTTGAATTTCAACTTCTTAAGGGCAGGAATTGCTTTGTTCCCCCTGTATATCTCCCCTCTCTCCCTCCCAGTTCCTAGTACAAGCCTTCTATATGGTAGACAATTGCTAATTGAATTCCATCCTGAGGCTGATTCAATAATTGGTGAGTCCCTGACTGGAACCACAATAGCATGAGAAGACCTAGCCATGCTATTCACTCTTCACTCCTGGCTCACTGTCTAGACCTTCATACCCCCTGCCCCACTCATCCCAATTTTTGGTTCCCCTTTAAGTTTTGTTTCCCTCTCTAGAATTAAGTTTGTTGAGCATTGGGATTGCCTTGTTTCTTTGTCTATGTATCCCCAGAAGTTGGCACTATACCTGGAACATAGTTTCTCTCTCTCTCTCTCTCTCTCTCTCTCTCTCTCTCTCTCTCTCTCTCTCTCTCTCTGTCTCTGTCTCTGTCTCTGTCTCTCTTTCTCTCATCTATCTAATCTATCTAGCCCAAGGGTAGAAATGTAACTGCCTTTTGTTTCTTTGTTCCTATAGGAAAGTCAGATTCAACTTGCATCGTTTTGTCTCACAAGACCTTTCCAAAGAACATGTCACTAAGTTCAAGGACTGCCTGTAACCAGCTCAAAGAAGACCTCCAGATTCTCCTGCAGCTAAGCTATGGTTCTTGCCTTCTGTTCACTGTGCTAACAAGTTACCCTATCAGTGAACGACAACTGCACAACTGTTTTACCTACTGTACAGGCAAATTAGTTCTTTTGGAAAATGAAACAGGAAAATCTTTTCTTGCCAGAGGATGACCGTGATTATGTATGTAAGGGTGGGAGGAAGAATTTCCTTAGGTAAAATTAAGGCTGGGCTGTGGCCCATTTCACTAACCAACAAAATCAAAACAAATCTATAAAACAATGTGGACCAAAAGAAGTTATTTATTATTCAGTACAAATTCAACTCCCCAATTTGGCATTTCATTAACATTTTACATATATGCTTTTTAATTAATGCAATTAAGACATACACCCTGGCTACTTGTATAGGGCTCAAGAGAACATGACTGTTCTGGAAGTATGAAAGAGGTTGGCATCCATGCCTTCCTGGCAGCTACAGGCCTGGCATGCTTTCTCAGTCATCATAGCTCAGCTATCCCCCTCCTAGTACCTTCACAGCCCTGGGCCTCACTCATTTTATCTCCTTAGTCTGTCTGTCAAGGCACATTCTCTCTCTCTCTCTCTCTGCAGGGCTATGAGTGTTAAATGACTTGCCCAAGGTCACACAGCTAGTAAGTGTCAAGTATCTGAGGCAGGATTTGAACTCAGATCATCCTGAATCCAGGGCCAATGCTTTATCCACTTCACCACCTAGGTGCCCTGGCTTTCTCTCTGTCTTGTCCCCACTCTTACTTGCAGAACCATATCAACCTAGTGTAAAGAGCTATTGTACTTGAACTCAGTTCTGGCCAGTTCCAGGACACTCTGCCCAATCCCTGTGAGGAAAAAAAAAGGGTGTTTTTTCTTTCTTTCTTTTTTTTTTTTACAAACATGGGGGACTAATGGATGGAATGTTGGATATATTATCAAACTCAGTTGATGTGCTGATCAGTCACGTTGAAATCTCTGCCCCCCCTTTCTTCTTTACATTTTGTTATAAGGAATGGCTTGCTGGTTAGGAAAGTGGGTACAAGATATGTTTAGAAATAATGTTGATATAAAAACAAAAGATAGGGGCAGCTAGGTGGCACAGTGGATAGAGCCCCGGCCCTGGATTCAGGAGGACCTGAGTTCAAATCTGGGCCTCAGACACTTTACACTTACTAGCTGTGTGACCCTAGGCAAGTCAACCCCAATTGCCTCACAAAAAAGAAAAAAAAAGATATCAATAAAAATTAAAGAAACAAAAAATAAATAGTTAGTTGGACTAAATATTTTCCAAGGCCATTCTAGCTCTAAACATTATAAAACTATGACTGAACAGAGTACAGGCCAAACAGGTCTAGTGTCAGAGCCGGGAAGGGAATGGTGCACATAGAGAAAGGTCTGGAAATGCCATAGGAGAAGGCAAAGGTATTAGGTATCAGCCTTCCAGGGCAAAAGCACATCTGCCACACCCCTCCCTTCTTAGCTAGGTCTACCTGGCTGACTTTTTATATCATTCCAGGCAAATCAGTTCACTTCTCAGCCATCATTTTTCTCATTATTATTGATTATTTTATTAATGTGAATAACAGTCCCAATTAGCAATAAGACAATGTAGACAGGCAACCTGGGTACAAGTTCCACCTTTAATGCATACTGATTGTATGACCCTTAGCAAGTCAATTCACATCTCAGTGCAATACTCTGAGTCAGGGGTTCTTAACCTTTTTTTTTTTTTTTTTGTGGCACAGACCCCTTCAGAAACAATCTGATAAATCCAAGGGCCCCATTTCAGAACAATGTTTCTAAGTGCATAAAATAAAACACATAAGACTCCTCTCACTCACTCTCTCTCTCCATTCACACACACACACACACACATATAATATGTCTATAGAGTCTCTCCATATGTCTGTCTGTATGTTTGTCTCTCTCTGTCTCCCCAATTTCCAGGTTCTCAGACTCTAAATCTAAAAGTTGCAGATCTTCATTGGTAAAGAGTATTTCCTTATTGGGAGTGCCTGGCACTGAAGAAATCACAGGTGCACACAAAACAATATTAATCTTGATGATGATGAATCTGTAAAGCCATTCTGAAGAGTTTGGAATTAGTAACTGATGGGTGAAATGGACCATTTTGTTTCCTGTTTTCCTTTTTTTTTTTTTTTTGGTGAGGCAATTGGGGTTAAGTGACTTGCCCAGGGTCACACAGCTAGTAAGTGTTAAGTGTATGAGGCCAGATTTGAACCCAGGTCCTCCTGAATCCAGGGCCGGTGCTTTATTCACTGCACCACCTAGCTGCCCCTCTTATTTTCCTTTGTAAAAATCTGGGGAGAGGGGCTACTGATTTCTGGAGTCACAGCTTCTAAGCATTTTCCCCTTTTCTGGGAAAGGCTTCCTACCATTTCCCTTAGTTGTTCTTTTTTATAATAATGTTTTCCACCTTTGCTATGTTTGCCTCAAGCTGACACTAGCTCATGCTGGGTAATCCCATGGCCTCTGGCTCTATCAGGATAGATGCACGCTCTACACCATTAAGGGCCTGAGAATTCAGCTCCTTCCCTTTCCCCAGACACTGATCAAAGTCTTGGCTGCTCACAGTTGGTCCGGATCTCTGGATGGTCCTCATAATAGCATGGATTTCTTTCTGAAAAGACCCATGGGAAATAAATAGCCACTAAGATTTATAGAAGGATTTTCATCTATTATTTCATTTGTCGAGAAGTTGTGTGGCAAAGCGGGGCAGCTAGGTGATACAGTGGATAGAGAGCCAGGTCTGGAGTCAGGAAGACTCATCTTCATGAATTCAAATCCAGCCTCATACACTAACTATGTGACCCTGGGCAAGTCACTTACCACTGTTGGCCTTGGTTTCCTCATCTGTAAAATGATCTGGAGAAGGAAATGGCAAACCACTCCAGTTTTTTGCCAAGATAACCCCAAAAGGGGTCATGAAGAATCAGACTTGACTGAACAACAACTGAACAAACAAGCCAGTAACAATTGCACAAGTTTTCTCTTATCCAACCAACTTTTCACAACAAGGAATGTAAATAAGCTACCCTAGATACCAGCAACTTGAGGCATTAGGGGTAGAAAGCCATTAAATTCTGAGTAAGAGGACCCCCACGGGTTGACTACTTACTGACCCTACTAACTACCCACATGACCCTCATCCTTTACAAACTCCAGTCTCCACATCTATCAAAATGAAGAGGTTGGGGGCAGCTAGGTGGCGCAGTGGATAGAGCACTGGCCCTGGATTCAGGAGTACCTGAGTTCAAAATCCGGCCTCAGACACTTGACACTTACTAGCTGTGTGACCCTGGGCAAGTCACTTAACCCCCATTGCCCCGCAAAAAAAAAAAAAATGAAGAGGTTGGACATCATGACTTTTAAAGTCCCCTTCATCCAGCAATCTGCTCTTTCCATTCTGTGTAGACAAACACTGTCATTTATGAGCGGAGATGAGGTACTTTTGTGATTTGTACTGTAAGTCTGTGAAAGCCACGCCACAGGCTATTAAAATGGTCCCAAAATTAAATAGACCATTTCTCCATTACTGAATCACACCATCAGGACAAAAAGAGATGGTTAAGCCTAGAATTTGCTCTCTAGGGGAAAGGACACTAAACTAGGAACCGGGGGTAAGGGTCTGAGCTTCAGCTTTGCCACTAACTTACACTGTGGTTTTTTGAGCTTGATTGCTATTTGTCCTTTGTTCTTGGAGCGGACCATGACATTGGGGTGATGTCATGACTTGCACTGAATTGGATTTAAGTGAGGCAGGGCTGTCCAAGGTCACCAACCTCACTCTATCCTCCAGAGTCATTGGGATCCAGTGACAAGATACATATCAGGACTGGAGATGGCCCGGATGTTTAAGGGAATTGGGGTTAAGGGACTTGCCTAGGTTTACACAGTAAGTGGCTGAGGTGAGATTTGAACTCAGGTCCTCCTAACTTCAGGGCCAGTACTCTATCCACTGTGCCATCTAGCTGTCCACTATGTCTTTAAGGAAGTCATTTAACTCTCTTGGAGTTACGATTTGCCGTGATGGAGAGGATAAAGATGAGCTCACTGGTCCACAGAAGTACTGCCCATCAATTCAGAAATGGCTGAACAAGTTGTGGTATATGAGTGTGATGGAATACTGTTATGCTATAAGAAATGATGAGCTCAATGATCTTAAAAACATGAACAAAGTTGCATGAAATAATGAAGAGTGAATGAGCTGAACCAAGAGAACATTGTATACAATAACTGCAATATTGTTTAAGAGCAACTTTGATTGACAATGTCATTTTACCTACTATAAATACCCAAATTAACTACAAAGGACCTATGAAGGAAGACACAATCTCTATCCATAGAAAGAACTGATAAATATAAGTATGTTTAGAATGATTTTACATATAGATGTATATACATTTATATATGTATGTGTGTGTATACACACACACACATATACTTATTTGTATCTAATGGTGGTCATCTGGGGGTAGGGGAGAACAAAAAGAAATTTACATGATAACTATTATATATTTAAAAGGAATAGCAAGTTGCACATAATATATTTTCAGTTTCATGTGCAGTCATTTAACAAATAGTTATGGAAATGCTTGTTTTATTCCATTAATTAAAATGAAAAGAAACAACCCCCCACAATATGGAAATGTGTTTTTTTAAATCTTTTCTATATACGCAGTCATTTGCTAGGTCTGAGAAAGATATAAAGATGGACAACTGATTGTCCTATGATCTCATCTTGCCCTCTTGCCTTGCTCCAACCTACCTTTCTAACCTTATTTTATACTCTCTCCTATATTCATTCTATATTCTAGCTACTACTGGCTACTTCCTGATTTCCTTTACATCTCTGTGCTTTCACATACATGATCACTTATGTTTGGAACACATAAAAGAAAAGAGGAACCTCTTTTCTTTCTGCTGAAATCCTTCTCTTTTCTCAAGGCTCAGCTTAGAAGCTTCCTCTTTCATGAAACCTTCCTTGATGTTCTCAACTACAAGTGAAGTCTTTCTCCACCAAATTTTCTAGAGTATTTTTTTCTGGATATCTCCTTTGCTTTACTTTGTACTTATATGCATATGTGGGGGTGGGTTTGGCTACTCTCTACCTCCATCCTCATCTATGACAACTTATAGAGGTCATGTATGTATGTATGTAAGTATATAGGTATAGGTCCTTGACCAGTAGGAGAGAGAGAGAGAGAGAGAGAGAGAGAGAGAGAGAGAGAGAGAGAGAGAGAGAGAGAGAGAGAGAGAGAACACAAAGCAGTTTAGCAGCTTTGTATTCAAGTGAGAATTAGTCCTGGCAGCGAGGAGTCAAAATGCAGAGAAGATCAGGCTCAGGTAGCCTAGGTGAGCACCCTACAGCGTGGGGGCATCCTAGGAAGGCAAGGGATATTGGAGTCCTGCAGTACAGAGGTATGAGGTACTTTGGCAACAACATATGTTCCTCATTCCCAGTGTATTTTAGATTTGTGTCCATTCTTCCCATTGATGCTGGGCGTGTTTGTGGGAGAGAGCATCCCAGGTTTATGGGGGGAATATTTTGTAACTACTGTTCTTTTCCTTTGCCTTGAGCTATGTCTACTAACTGACTATTAAAGGTAAACATACTGGTGGGAGCTCATAAGCTATAGTTTTAGGAGTGCAGATCCTTAGTGTAATCTTGAATTAGAAGTGGTAGCCTCCCTCTGGAAGACCCAACCGATTAGTGTGAGCTCAAGTTGGGGGTGTGGTAGTCCATTATGCTGTACATGTCATATCTTTCCTATTAGATTGTAAGCAACCTGAGGCTAGAAACTAACATTTTTTATCTTTGTGCCCTTATTACCCAGACAAGGCTTTAGACATAATGATGTTGTTGTTGTTTTAAAACCAATCCTGTCATTCCATTAGGTTAGGAATCTCCTGGTGGGGAACTTCATCTACCATTGAATTTCAGCACCTTCTCTGCAATTTTAATCTCAGAAAGTAATCTGGGGCATTGAAAGGTTAGGAATTGGACTTCCAATTTCACTCCACTTTCCAACTGCAGCTCTGCTTGGTTTCAGATCTACAGAACAAGATGTTCCTGAGCTAGGTATTCCCTAGTATCTCCCTGCACCCCCCTCCCTGAAACTGGCTTTCCAGTTTCCAGCTTCTCAACTTTCCAGCTTTGTGTGTTGTCTTCTGCCATAAGATTGTAAGCTCTTTGAAGGCAGGGACTATCTTTCCTTTTCTTATATGTATCTCTGGTGCTTAGCACAGTGCCTGAAACACAGTAGGTATGTAGTAAATGTTTATTGAAATGCATTAAAAATAACCTCCCAAGTTTCACTTTTTTGTTGTTTCCTTCTTGTGGTTTTCCCCTTTTGTTCTGATTCTTCTCTCACAACACGACTAATGTGGAAATATGTTTAACATGATTGTAATGTATAACCAATATGACATTGCTTGCTATCCAAGGGAGGTGTGGAGGGAAAGGAGGAAGGGAGAAAAATATGGAACTCAATATGTTACCAAAATAAATGTTAAAAAGTGTCTTCGGGGGCAGCTAGGTGGTGCAGTGGATAAAGCACTGGCCCTGGATTCAGGAGGACCTGAGTTCAAATCCATCCTCAGATACTTGACACTTACTAGCTGTGTGACTCTGGGCAAGTCACTTAACCTTCAATGCCTCACAAAAAAGTATCTTCACATATAATTGGAATAAAATAAAAGAAAATACTATTAAAGACAAAAATGACCTCCCCAGGGTCGCTGAGCCCTGAAACCATGCTTCCCCTCCATGTTATAGATATCCAATAAATGTTTGTTGAATTGAATTGAATCAAAATTTGATTCTTGTTCTTAAGGAGTTTGAAGCCTAATAAAGGAGATAAAAGTATGAGGAACAATCAAAAGATATCAGAAGAGCCAAGTTTCAGTCCTAGGATATGATTCTGAAGTCTCTTCTAGCTCTGACATTCTATGGTTTTACGATTCTAAGGTCCCATCTGGTTCTGACTTTCTATTATATTTCTATATTCTCTTCAAGTGACTATAATACAAGGTTGAATGTTGGAGCACAATAACAGAAGTTCAAAGTGCTATGGGATTCAGAGAAGGGAGAAATAAAATGATAATAACTGCCTGCATTATACCATCAAAGTGTTGTGAAGATCAAATGAGATAATGGTTTGGAAAGCCCTGTAAAAAGTATAAAAGGCTATCCATATGCCAGGGATCATAATTAAGGCACACAACTGACCTGGTTTTGTCCAAATGTAAGAGAACCTCACCTGTAAAATAACCATCATCCACAGTGCACTTGCAGTCAAAGCCAACCTACCAACAGCACATTTACATGAAACCCATTCAGAAACAGGTAAAGAGGTGGCATCCTATCCTAGAGCCCACCCCCCAGCACTTGAAATCTGAAGATTTGTGACCTTGGTTAAGTCACTTAACATCTCTGGGCCTCAGTTTCTTCATCTGTTAAATGAGATGTCCTGCGAGATTCCTTCCGGCTCTACTTCCTGTGACTCCATCTTTTATATCCATTGGCTGTATAACTCTTAGAGGGTCACTTCCATCAGCCTTAGCCCCTTCATCTGTTACATGGGGACACTGACAATTGTTTGACTTAACTCACAGGAGTGGTTGTGAAGAAAACATTTTGTAAACCTTGATGCACTTATGGAAATGTGAGTTATTATTATTATATACCTCACAGAGTGGTTGTGAGGAGGGCACTTTGTCAGCCTGAAGGGCTGTTGGGTGTAAGAGAAGGTCAGACTTATTCTGGATAGCTTAAAGGACAGAATTAGGATTGAAGGATGGAGATGACAAGCAGGTGAATTTTAGTCCAGAGGAAGAACTTCCCAAAGATTACAGCTATCTGAAATTGGAATGTGTCTAGTGGAATATCGAGTTCTCCATCCCTGCAGTTGTTTAAGGGGAGCTGAATGAATACTTGTCACTATGATGGAATCAGAATTTAGGGTTCAGAGAGACCTCGGGGAATCTTCAGGAAGGCTATTGAGTTTGATGACCTCTGAGGTCCCTTCCAACTCTGAAAGTTCACGATGTCACAAAATTGTTTGATAAGAGGCAGCTAGAAGTCACAGTGTATATGGCATTGAGCTTGGAGTCAAGAAGACTTGAATTAAAATTCAACCTCAGATACTCAGATAGCTGTGTGACCCAGTACCAAATCACTTAACTACTGTCTGCCTCAGTTTCCTCAACTGTAAAATGGATCATAACATATAGATACTTAATAAATGTTTATTCCCTTTATTCCCCTCTAAGAGTCCCCCCCCCCCCGCCGATTTTTTTTCCTCTTTTTTCTCTCTCTTTTTTTTTGCGGGACAATGAGGGTTAACTGACTTGCCCAGGGTCACACAGCTAGTAGGTGTCAAGTGTACGAAGCTGGATTTGAACTCAGGTCCTCCTGAATCCAAGGCCAGTGCTTTATCCACTGCACCACCTAGCTGCACGCCCCCCCCTCCATAGATTTTTCAAGTTCAGACCTCTGATTCTTGTAGCATCCCAGTTGGGCATAATTTTAAAAAATAGATTGCTTACTTCCAACAACAGCAAGATTCTCAAAAGAAGCCACACTGTAAAAATATTCAAGTCATTTCCCCCTTCATTTTCTGCCTTGTAATCAGAGTAGTTACTTGGACAAATCTAATTAGGAGGACATAGCATCATCCCTATTTATTGTAATTTAAAATAAAACTCCAAACAAGACAAAACAGGGTTTGTTACTATCAAAAGGATGTTAACTGTGGGATTTCACTGGAAAGAAGGTTAAAAACCTGACAGGGTTAAAGTAGGGTCAGCCCTCAATAAAATGGTGATGGATGCATTGTTTGTCTCTAGTCTTTCCAGGTTCCCCTTATTGTGAGGCTTTGGGGGCTTCCCCTTGTCCATCTTCCTGCTTCTGTTACCTCAATCAGGACATCAGGGAGACCAATCTGTGGGGTAGGAAGGCAACAGACACTGAGAAGGGCAATCTCTCTTCTTTTCTGAGCCGGCCATATAAAAATGGAGGAAGCCCAAGCTTCTGGGCTGGTATTTTAAAGTTGGCCCTCCTACCTACTGTAGAGCTGACATGATCGACAGAATGGGAAGGCCAAGAGTCAATGAGCCCTGTTTGTGGAATAATAATATGACTATGAGGGCTTGGGTTACCAATGTGGCTTTCTCTGTGTGTCCCTGTGTTGTGTCTGGCCCTAGGGAAAGGTTGTTTGTTTGTTTCTTTTTTTTTTTAAGTCAGGCAATTGGGGTTAAGTGACTTGCCCAGGGTCACACAGCTAGTAAGTGTTAAATGTCTGAGGCCGGATTTGAACTCAGGTCCTCCTGACTCCAAGGCCAGTGCTTATCCACTTCGCCACCTAGCTGCCCCTTGTTTGTTTCTTTTCCACAGTGGGCTGTGCCACAAACTACTGGAGCTCTTAAGACAACATGCTCCTCAGGGCCGAGCATTAAGGAAATGCATGTAATAATGTAAGTAACAGCTGCACTCGTGGTCACAATCTCACCCTTTTCTAGTCTTTCAGACAGGTCTGTATGTGGTCTTTACTATTAATATAGTCATGAAACCCTTACGGTTTCACACTCAGTGATATCATCGTGATTCCTTAAGAAACAGAAAATCCCATTACACCAAAAGGTGACCTCTCCTCTATTAGGAGAATGAGCTCCATTGTCCCTTGACATAAAGTCTTTATTATCAGTCATGGATGAAAACCAGCCCTTTGAAGATTCAGCCTGGTGTAGTGGATGAGGGACTGAATTTGGAAGCAGGAAGACCTAGCTTTAAATCCCACCTCAGACAGTTACTAGCTGTGTGACCCTGGCTGAGTCACTAAATCTTTCTGTGCTTCATTTTGTAAAATAAGACTGAGGTCCTTTCAGGAAAACTGGAAACTTTTGTGGTGGCAAAAAAATCTTATGATTCTAAGAGCTGTACAGATGGAATATTGCAGATTTAGGATGAAGATAGTACTCCAGGCAGCACTCCTAACTCTCTGGACTTTTCCTATTAGATTACAGAAACACTGCAGAAACCTCTTAACTCTGGAAGTTCATTTTATCCCTGCACTTCTCACATTGGAAGTGCCTTTGGCTCCTTTACCCTCTTCCCTCTGTGAAGCTCCAAGAACCAGGGCTGGGTGTCTTCATCTCCTCCTCCATCTCCAACCCCATGCCCACTCCCAAGTCACTTCACCCTTTTCAGCTCCCTTTTATGTGTTATCTTTCTCCATTAGGATGTAAGCTCCTTGAAGGCAGGGACTGTCTTTCCACTTGCATTTGTATTCTCAGCTCTTAGGAAATCACTGCCATATAGTAAGCACTTAGTAAATGCTTGTTGACTTGACTCAACTGTTCTTGAAATGGAAATTCTCTGGAGTTTCTGTCACTGGCCTTTACAGACTCACAGTGATTATTTTCAGGGTCCAACAGTCTAATGAAAGCAAAACAAATCATAGGATCATGGATTTAAAACCAAAAGGTATTTTAAAAGTAATTTGCATCTAACATCCCTTCTCCTGACTTAGAGATGGGGAAAGTGAATCCTAGAGAAGTTAAGTGACTTGCCCATAGTCACACAGGTAAAAGCTAGAATTTAAAACCTTTTGGATTTGAATTCAAATTTTTATGGATTTCAAATTCAGTGTTCTTTCTGTTATACAAGAGGTGTCAAATATCCAACCTGCTCTACTCCAGAGTACTGCCCAAACCAGATTAAAATGTCATTTGGAAATATTTAAGAAAATAAATAAAAATACAATATAATATAGAGAATGTTAATATATGTTTTTCTAAGTCAATATGTGGTCTTCAGAGATTCATATATATACACTTGTACATATATACACATACATATATATATACACATACACACAAATATATATATATATATATATATTAGTGACCCCATTTCTTTTTGAGTTGGACACCACTGTACTAAGCAGCAGTGGAGCAAACAAGTCTACATTTTGCCCAGGGAAGGGCAGGGAGAAACAATCACTGAGTCTCGGAGTCAGAAGGAACCTCAGAAGCAATACAGTCCAACTCCTTTCTGAACAAGGATCTGTTTTTACAATGTAGCTTGACAAGTGGTCATTGGCTGAAGCCCTCCAGTTTGGGGGAGCCCTCTTTTCTCCTAAGGTAGCCCATCCTACTTTGTGAAAGCTCTAATCCTTTGGAGGTTTTCCTCATATCAAGCCTCAACGTGTACTTTGGCTGTTCTTAGGTCGGCCTGCCAGGGCCAAGCAGAACTAGTTTAATCCCATTTCTATATGAGCCTTTCAAATATTGTAAGACTGCTATCTTTTCTTTTTTTTTAGTGAGGCAATTGGGGTTAAGTGACTTGCCCAGGGTCACACAGCTAGTAAGTGTTAAGTGTCTGAGGCTGGATTTGAACTCAGGTACTCCTGACTCCAGGGCCGGTGCTCTATCCACTGCGCCACCTAGCTGCCCAAGCCTGCGATCTTGTTCCTTTATAAGTCTTCTATTCCTCCAGAGAAACATCCTTGGTTCCTTCAATGGATCCTGACCTGGGGGTTGGGAAACTGGCCAGCTAGCTATCAGGATGGACATACCTAAGAAGTAAGGGAGATAAACCCATTAGGCATGGCTGCTGCCTGATCAGGCACTAAGGGACAGAGATAACTCCAGAAGCCAGGACCACCACACTACTCAAGCTTTCCCCACCCCCACCATCCGTCCTCGATAAAGGCTTTGGCCTCCCTTCCTGTCCAGGAGAAATGCGACTCAGAGAATGTGATCTCTAAGCCATTTTCTCCTCTTGAGGGAAGTCTTTGATTTCTCTCTTGGTGACTTTCTCTAGTGCCCAAATAAAAGACTATTTTAATCTAACTGGATAGTGTATGAGAGAGTGTAATTCTTTACCTAAGGACTCCCACCACCTATTTTCCCCTTGACAATATGATTTCTAATCTCCTTGATTGCCCTCCTTGGGACACTCTTCAGCTAAATGTCTTTCCTAATATGTGGTGTCCAGAACTGAACACAATATTCTAGACATGGTCTGACAGGGGTGGAGTGCATGGAATGATTACCTCCTACTCCTGGAATTTTCCATCTGGAGTAGTTACCTAGGAAACTACAGTCAATTCTCCCTGGTCCAGCTCCATCAATCTGAATGGCAACCAGGCCCAGGAGGAACATTACTAGACTGGTAAACCAGGGGAATGCCAGATATACCTCAATTTCAGTGAACCATTTAACAAAGTCTCTTGTGCCCATGCTTTTGGATAAGATGGAGGGATGTGGATTAGATGATAATGTAGTTATATGGATTTGGAATTGGTTGAATGATCAGACGATGAATTGATTGATGTAAACCTTTTCTATCTTTGACTCTGTGATATTCCACATGTTATTAATGACTGGAATGAAGGCATACTTGTCAAGTCTGAAAATTATATAGGTTGGGAAGGAGAGATGACATACTTGTTGGCAAAATCAGGATCCCTCTTATAAAACACATGTTGAAAACTATCTCTACATGTAACTAGAAAATAATAAAATACTTTTATTAAAAAAAATCAGGATTGGGGCAGCTAGATAGCGCAGTGGATAAGCACCGGCCCTGGATTCAGGAGTACCTGAGTTCAAATCCGGCCTCAGACACTTACTAGCTGTGTGACCCTGGGCAAGTCACTTAACCCCAATTGCCTCACCAAAAAAAAGCAAAAAAAAAAAAAACCAACCAACCAAACAAACAAACAAAAAAAATCAGGATCCCTAAAAATCTTAATAAGTTGAAGTCTGAAGGAAGCAAGTTGGGAACCAATATGACACAGTGGAAGGAACTAAATTTGGAGCTGGTGGACTTTAATTCCAATCTTAGCTCTCTTATTTATTACCTGTGTGATATTGGCAAGTCACTTCACCTCTTTAGGCCTATTCCTGATTTGCAAAAGAGAGGGGTTGAACAAGATGATGTCTGAGGTCCCTTCTAGATCCAAATCAATGACCTTTAGATGAAAATGAATAGGTTCAAATATAAAATCTTATACTTGGACTTCCACTGTAGAAGTAGATGGATGACTAGACCATGACAAAGACCTTGGTGTTTTGCTGAGCTACAAATTCAAATTGGTTAATAGTATGACTGGGGAGCTAAAAAGAAATAATGTCGGGGGCGGCTAGGTGGCACAGTGGATAAAGCACCGGCCCTGGATTCAGGAGTACCTGAGTTCAAATCCGGCCTCAGACACTTGGCATTTAACTAGCTGTGTGACCCTGGGCAAGTCACTTAACCCCCATTGCCCCGCAAAAAAAGAGAAAGAAATAATGTCATTTTAGACTGCATTAACAGAAATATAGAGTCCAGAGCAAGGCAAAGGATATTCCCCTGTACCTTCCCCTGGTCACACCACAGCTAGAGAGCTGTATTCCAATGTGGTGACTATACTTTGGAAGGGCATTGAAAAGCTGGAGAATTCAGAGAGAGGTAAGCATTTCAATGAAAAGGTTAAAAATCATACTACATGAGGATTGGTTAACTGGCTAAAGGAACTTGGGTTGTTTAGGCTGGAGAAGAGAAGATACAATGTGTGTGTGTTTGTGAGAGACACACACACAGACAGAGCAAGAGAAACAGAGAGACAGAGATAGAGAGAGGCAGAGAGAGAATAGATCTCTTCTACTATATTAAGAGCTTCACGTGGAAGAAGGGTTAGACTTGATTTGCTTTGACCTTGTTGGCCATAACCAGGAGTGTTAGGTGTGAGTAGCTCATAAGCAGATACAGGTTCCAATATAGGAAAAATCTTCCTAAAAATGTGTTGTTCTTGTTCAGTTACTTCAGTAGTATCCAACTCTTCATGACCCCATTTGGGGTTTTCTTGACAGAGACAGTGGAGTGGTTTGCCATTTCCTTCTCCAGCTCATTTTGCAGATGAGGAAACTGAGGTAAGCAGGGTTAAGTGACTTGCCCAAGGTCCTACACTTAGTACTTGTCTGAGGCTGAATTTGAAATCAGATCTTCCTGAGTCCAGGCCTGATGCTCTATCCCACCTAGCTGCCCTAACAATTAGAGCTATCCAAAAGTGGAATGGACTGCCACGAGAGAGAGTGAGTGCCCCTGCTCTGTAAGTCTTCAAGCAATGGCCGAATAACCATTTATCAGCTTCTGTCAATGAAATTCCTTCTCACATCTGGGTTGGAGGTGGTGATCTCAGAGGTCCCTTCCAGAGAGACAGCATCGGGCTCCAGGGTCAGAGACCCTTAACATTTACTACCTGTGTTACTGAAGGAAAAGGGCCTCGGTTTCCTCACCTGCAAAATGAGGGGATTGGACTAGGTGGCCTCTGAGAGGTTTTATACCATGAAGCCTTCCTTGACTAGGACCTAACTAGAATACTTGTTGATTCATACAACCACATAATGCCAGGGATGAAAAAGACTACAATCCAACTCCCTCTGAGAGGGAGATAAATCAGATAGTAGGGAAGGCATTGTCAGCAGACAATAAGGGGTGGCATCTTGGTTATTTTGTTTATGTGACAATGGGCAGATCACCTCCCCACTCTGAGCTCAGTTATTCATCGGTAAAAAGGAAAAGATGTGACCCAATGACTTCTCAGGGACCTTCCAGCTTGAAATTCTATGGATCCTATGACTTTCTAAAGGTCACACAGTTTGTAGATAAGGTAGATAAGGACTCTTAACTCTCAAGTCAATGATCTTTCTGTTTATCCCAATTCTAGCTATGCCAGAATCTAAGGTGTAATACACCACACATGTGAAGGGTTTCAAGTTGGGTCTTCTGTCCTGAAATCTCTTCAGTACCTGAATCCACACCTTCCACCATTAGAGTCATTCCTCTGGCTCTTAAAGACCACTTAATCTTTCTAAATTGTTCATATAACTTAAACTTTATGCACTGATATTTTAGTGGAAGAAGTTGATGGTCAATTGAGAAATAGATCCTGGGGGAATGAGTGCCAGCAAGGAATCTGGGGGTGTAGGAGGCAGAGGAATATAGAAAAGGGAAGGTGGAAGGGCACCCCAAACAGGTTTTATTTCACTTCATTACCCTGGCTTATAGTAAAATCTGGGCTTGTCCCCCCTCACACCATTCTACCTGTTTTCATATTATAGGGAATTAAAAGTGAGCTATGTAGGTTTGGAGTTAAGACTCACCGAAGGAATGGACAGGTACAAGGAAGTTTTTGAGTCTCCCTGAAAATTGCTGGCTTGGAAAATGCTGGTTTGCTTTGCTGAGGTGGACTCCATGCCACACAAAGGGACAACAGCATCCTCCAGGAGGAAGGGAGGCTCAGGATCGGCAGCATAGTACTTAAACCTTTCCCTTTTGACCACCAGGCTCTTTTCATCTTTCCCAGTCACTATGCCAGCTTGGCCTCTGCCAGTTCCCTTTTGTCTCATTGCAGGTTCAGGGCTGTGTTGGCTTTCCAGGTAGTATCTTGGGGCTTGGGAAGAGGTCTTTGTTTTGGATATCCTGAATGCTTCAAGGCTCTGGGGATCCAGCACTTGGAAAGTGACTTCATCCAGGAACTGGGAGAATTGCTGCTTGGCTTTCTGTCTCTTGTCCATAATTGTAAAGGAGGGTTGGCTCGTCATGCTCAGATCTGAGGTGGATGAGTCTGTCCTCTTCAGAGCCTCTCCTGGAGGCCCCCAGCCCTGCTTGTCTCCTCTGATGGGATGTGACACAAGACGTTCCAAGCTCTTTGATCTGAAACTCCTTCTGGGACTACGTTTATGGGGACGGGGTAGCCTCCAGCTTTCACCTTCCTTCCTGCTTTGCAGCAAACTCTGAACTCCTACTCCGGGGCTTGGTGGGGAGTCATCATCATTCTTGCTAGAGCTGTCAGATTTTGAAAACAATCTCCATGACAAAACCCCAGAAAGGACCCTTCGAAGACTATAGAAGCTCTTCTCACTTCCTGCCTCCGAGGACCATGAAAATGGAGGAGAGCAATAAGATCTTTGCTCAGCCATTCTCTTGCTTCCCTCTACCCCTGCCAGGGGCATGAGCCTTCCCACCAGATGAGGCAGACCTTGGCTTAAATCCCAGCTCACATATCTTCAATGTCTTTCTGTCCACCACCTCCAGTGTGCAGGAATGAGTAGCACTCAGAACCACAGGACAGCCTCTCACTTCCACAAGGTCACTGGAGCCCAGTTAGAAACCTTCACTCGTTGGCATTGCAGGGTTAGGCACAACTCTTTGGCCCTGACCCTGCCCCCTTCTCATTGGATCAATCCCACATCCTCATTAACCAGGCTGAATGGCTAAATCCTGAGGATAAATCCATTGGCTAGGGTGGCAGAGGCCCTGCAGAGCTCCACATGCCCCCATCAATACTGATGAGCTAATAGTGAACTGGGTGGATGACCTCTGGCAATTCAGATCAATTTTCACTAAGCAGGACCTTGGTTTCTGAACAACTAGAAAAAAACCCAACAACTTCCACTAGATATCAGGGGTTGTGTGTCATTGCTACTATTCCAATGTGTTGAGGATTCAATTCAATTTAATACATATTTATCAAAAATCTACCATGTGGAAGGGTCTGTAATTGCTATGAGCTACCCCAGGACACTAACCTTTTCTCCATATGAAGAACAACTTAATAAAGTAGCCCCAAAATTTATTTTTGAGGCTGCCTCTAGTGATGGTGGGTTCTCTATCACCAGAAATTTTTAAGACTGGATGACCACTTGTTAAGGATGCCATAGAAGGGATTCCTATTCATAAAAGGTTGGATTAGATGGCCTCAGATCCTCCTGTCCAGCTCTAAGAATTTGTGATTCCAGCCTTGTTTTTCCTCCTACTCGTCTACTCCCAGCCATCGATCTGTAGCGCCAATAAGCTGTGTGTGTGTGTGTGTGTGTGTGTGTGTGTGTGTGTGTGAGACAATCAGTCAATAAACATTAAGTTCCTACTATATCACCAGGCACAGTGCTAAGCACCAGGCAGATACAAAGTGCAAAAGACAGTCTCTGTCCTCTGTCCACAGTCCAATGAGGGAGGTCATGTGAAAATGAGTATGTATTGGATTAACTGAATAAGGCATTAGCATTAAAAGCCATAGGGAAAGGCTTCATGTAAAAAATGGGATTTCAACCAGGAGGTGGAGGAATGTATATGTGTGTGTGTGTGTGTGTGTGTGTATGTGTGTGTGTGTGTGTTGATAGATTAACCCAATGATTGGCTGCCTACTCAGCTAGATATCATAATTTAGACAAAAAAATTATTCACTAAATCAAGGCCATTCCATGGCTTCCCTTCCCCTTCCTTCCCACTAGACTGCTATACACAAATGATCTGAACCACACAATTTGGGATCAGGTTGTGCATTGACCCACAATGCTCTCTAGTTTTTCCGCATGTGACCTTGGTCTCCCCAGCTAGAATGGAAGCTTTCTGAGGCAGTTGGTATGTGGCCTCTCCCCCAGTGTCACATGAAGCATCATGTACAGGGCTCAGTTCACTACAGGTATTCGATGAAGATTTCCTGATGTGGCTCAACATAAAGAATTTTATAGGAGGCCGTAAGGAATTTTGTTGTTTTTGTCTCTGTGTCTCTAGCACCTTACATGGTACCTTCCACGTAGCAGACACCAAAAGATGCTTGCTTACTGGACTAAATTCTTGACAAGCTACTCTGTTCAACAAAGAAGTGGAGAGCTCCAGATCATGGAGACTTGGCTGGTCTGGTTCTGGGAGGAACTAACCAATCAGAGGGAGAGGCCTCAGGGTGAAGAATATTTCCAATGTGAGAAGTTCAGGAGTGAGGTAAAGAAGTGAGGATACAGGACAAATAATTTAAGCTCTCAGTGATCTAGGCAACACTCTACAAATGTAAGTTGCTAAGAGGGTGTTGACTTGCATTTAATTATAGAGAAAGTTTCCCCAACTTGCAGTTTCCTATATCAACAAAATTATGACTCTAGTTCCTATTCCCATATAAGATAATGGATTTAGACCTGGAAAGGATCTTGGTGATCATTTTGTTCAACTTCCTTATTTAGAAATGAGGAAACATCAATCAATGGTACAGTGGATAGATCTCTGGGCCCAGAGTCAGGAGGACCTGAGTTCAAATCTGGCCTCAGGAACTTACTAGCTTATGGACCCTTGGTAGGTCACTTAACTCTCTTTGCATTAGTTTCCTCATCTATAAAATGAGCTAGAGAAAGAAATGGCAAACAGCTCCAGTATCCTTGCCAAAAAACCTCAAATGGGGTCACAGAGAGATGAGTTGGATACAACTGAAATGCCCTAACAATAATTACCTAATAATATGGGTCAGGTACTAGGAGAGAAGCTAAGGATTCCAAGATAAAAAAATGATATGGTCCCTACTCTCAAGGATCACACATTCTATTGGGGGAGACCCCCCCCACATACATATGATTATGCATACAAGGTGATTTTGGAGAGGGGAAACTAGCATCTGGGTTGAGGGGAGGGTCAGGATAGGCTTCATATAGGAGGTACCCACTTAAGCTGAGTTTGGAAGGAAATATCTGTCTGAACCTCTCCACTGATAGGGAGCTAGCTCGCCAATCAGTGAAGCATCTCATTCTATCTTTAGATGTATTTGTTCATTAATTCATCCAACAAAGCTGTGTCGAGTACCTGTTGTGTACCCAACCCTGTGCTGTATGAAAGACTGAAGGAGAAGGCATACTTCCACTCATTTAATAACAGAGAGCTTCCTCTGTGCAAGGTGTTGTAACTGAGAATTCTCCCTTGGCATCCAACCCGGAGCTGTGAATAGCTGGTCTCCAAGTTCTCCCTGAGTGTGAATATTCTTGGCAGTAAGATCTCTGACCAGAAAATAAGCACCTCTTCTGGAGATTCCTACTTTATCGGAAGCTTCCAGCTGTCACAATATCCCACTCATTCCTGCAGCCTGCATGGATAGGTCCCAATGATCTCTGGATGCTGTTAACAGCCAATGAAACCTTTCCAAAGCTCATAGCCTGAATGTGAGTTAGCAAGTAAGGGATGCTCACTTATGGTCTCTGGGCTACCTAAGTCTTCATGCATGGAAAAATTCAATTCACCAAGTATATTTTCATTGCCTACTATGTAGAAGGTACTGTCGTAGACACTGGGGTGGGATTGCAAAGAGAAAATTAAAATCAATACTTGATCTCAAGAAGTTGACATTATACTGGGGGTGGGGGAGGGAAACACCTCCTATGCAAATAAATTACAGGAAGGAGACATCCCTCACAATTAGGGATCAGGAAAGGCTTCCTGGAAGAAGTGGCCCCTGTAACAGATCTTTAAAAGAAACTAAAGATCCTAAGATGTAGAAAAAGTGAGGTTTCTCATACTCAGAGGTACATTCCAGGCATGGAAAATAATCTCTGCAAAGGTACCAAGGTGGGAGACGGAATACCAAGTCAAGAGAACAGAAAATTGATTCTTTTGCCCTGAAAGGAAAAGAATATTTTAGTCCAAACACAGAATGGAATAATTGAAATGAATCTGGAAAGTCAGGCCTGAACCCAACTGTGAAAGGGTTTAAATGCTAAGCTGAGAGCTTTGTATTTCATCTTCGGGGCAATGGGGAAATCACCAAAGGTTTCTGTTTTGGGGACTCACATGATCTCATCTGAGCTTCAGGGAGATTATTTGTTAACTGTCTTGAAGGTGGACAGAAAGAAGAAAGACTGACAGAAAGAGAAACCAATTAGGAGGCAATCGAAATAATTCAGGGGAGAGGTGTTTTGTTGTTATTCAGTTATTTTCAGTTGTGTTCAACTCTTCATGACACTAATTGGCTCTCTAGCTCATTTTACAGATGAGGAAACTGAAGCAAACAGGGTTAATTGACTTACCCAGGGTCACAGAGCTAGTAAGTGTCTGAGGTCAGATTTGAATTTAGGAAGATGAATCTTCCTGACTCCAAGACTGGCACTCCATCCACTGTTCCACATAGCTGTCCAGGAGAGGAGATAAGGGCCTGGATTAGGGTGTTTGCTATGTAAGTGAAGAAAAGGATGGATGAAAGATACATGAGTGGCTGGGAAAAGAGGTGGGTTGGTCATGTAACAAGAATGAGGGACAACACATAGACAGCACAAATGATACCCTAGTGCAGCAAAGATTGCTGGCCTTGTTGAGGGCATTAGACCTAGCTCCAAACCCCGACTCTCATATTGGCCAGCTGTGTGACCTTGGATAAATCTCTCTACTTCTCTAAACCTCAATTTCCTCATCTATAGAATGAGAACAATGACACTATTTTACACAGTTGTTATGAGGAAGGTGCGCTAAAACCGTAAAGAATGATAATGATGGATGATATTATATAGACTTTAAAGTTTTCCAAGTACTTTCCAGACATTTTATCCTTACAACAATATGTCTGTAAATTATTATTATCTCTAAACTATTAAAAATACTAGGAGGCTTCCAATATATCTTCTCTTAAGGATTTCTGGGAAAATGGACAAGAAACAAGGATAAGAGGGTGAGGATGGGTTCAATTCATTTCAATTCAACGCAACAAACATTTATCAAGCTCCTGCTGCATAAAGAGTATTGTACTAAAGTCTGGGAGGAATACAAAACTTGGATTACATACATTAAGTCCCTCTCCTCATAGAGTTTATAATCTAGAAGGGAGATAAAGTACAGAGATCATTGTAATATATAATATTAGATAAATGTATCCAAAAGGGTAAAAGAAAATACTACATGTGGTCTGCAAAGAGGACCCCCATTAAAGAAATTATAGGGGCAGCTAGATGACGTAGTGGATAGAGCACCAGCCCTGAAGTCAGGAGGACCTGAGTTCAGATCTGGCCTCAGACACTTAACACTTACTAGCTGTGTGACCCTAGGTAAGTCACTTAACCCCAATTGCCTCACCCCCCCAAAAAAAAAAGAAAGAAAGAAATTATAGATCTTTCAAATATTCATAGAACTATTGAATCTCTCTCTTCTATTTTTTCTAGCACTTTCCCTCAGTCTCTTCTGTATACTCCTCACTCTTCCTTGTATCAGTGATTTTTTAATATGTCTTTCCCCCCATTAGATTGTAAACTCTTGGAGAGTAGAGAATAAATACTATGTCATCAGTCTTGCAGACAGACTTCCATATGGCATGTGATTAATAACTATTTGTTGGATTGAATTGTTGGATCGAAGGGACCACTAAGGCCATTTAGTCTACCCTGAACCTGGACAGGGATGCATTTTACAACAATGACTATACCCATCCACTTTCTGAAAGATCCATAGGCATAGCCATAGCCATAAGAAAATTAGTGGTCATGGAAAAAATTACCTTTCAAATCTAAGAATAGGAAAAGAGTTCATGACCAAAAAAGAGACAGAGAGACTCATGGGAGGTAAAATAGATAATTTAAAAGTTTTTTCCTAAATAAAAGCAATACAGCCAAAATTAGAAGAAAAGCAGAAAATGGGGACAATAATCTTTGCAGCAAATTTCTGTAATAAAGGTTTCACTTCTAAGATATATATGGAATTGAGTCAAATTTACAAGAACAAAGAGCCATTCCCCAATTGACCGATGGTCAAAGGGGTATAAATAGGCATTTTTATAGGAAGAAATCCAAGTTATTAATAGCCATAAGAAAAATGCTCTTAATCACTAATAATTAGATAAATGAAAATAATAATTCTGAGATATCTCATACCCATAGGATTGGTTAACATGACAAAAAGGAAAATAAATGTTGGAGGGGATGTGGGAAAACAGGTACACTAATTCATCATTGATGGAGCTGTGAACTAGTTCAACTATTCTGGAAAGCAATTTGGAACTATTCCCCCAGAGCCATTAAACTGTGCATACCCTTTGACCTAGATCAAAATGTTTATAGCAGGGTTTTTGTTGTAGTGACAAAAATTTAAAAATGGAGAGGGTGTCCATCAACTAAACAATGACTAAACAAGTTTTGGTATATGTATCTGATGGAATACTATGTTACTATAATAAATGAAAGGGATAGTTTTAAAAAAAACCTGGGAAGACATATGAACTGATGATGAGATTAAGTGGGCAGATCAATTTATACAATGATAACAATAATAACAATAAAAGTATAAAGATAATGAACTTTGGAAGACTTTTAATTTGATTTAATTAAGAAAATGACAAACAACAATTCCAAAAAAACTCATAATGAAATGAGCTGTACACTTCCAGAGAGAGAGAATTGACTCAAGAGTACAAATTGAAACATATTTTCTGTCTTTCTTTTTTCTTGGACATAACGGGGGACTATTTATTGGACTGAATTGTTGTATTGAAGGGATCACTAAAGCCCTAATGGGGGAATTTGTTTTGCCTGACTACACATATTTGTAATGGATTTTGCTTTTGTTGCCTTCCCAATAGGTGGGAGAGGGGGAGAAAAGAGAAAGAATTTGGAACTGAAAATAAAATAAAACTGAATTTTAAAAAAATCTATAGGAATGGAGAACTGATTACCACCTCTAAATCAGCTCAGGTCATTTATAGGTTTATATAGGATTTAGAACTGGAAGACATCTTAGAAACTAGCTTCTTAAACTGTGGGTCTCGAGTAACTGAATGTGGGAGTTGTGAAAAATTTGGCAACAGTAAAAGGTTATGTATGCCTATTTTATATACCTATATATGTGGGGTTGCATAAAAATTTCTTGGGTGAAAAGGGGTTGCAATTGGAAACAATTTAAGAAGCCCTGCCTTAGAGGATCATCTAGTTCAGGGGTTTTTAACCTGGGCTCTATCCATGGATAGATTTAAGGGGTCTGTGTTCTTGTTTTTTAGAAAAAAGATTTTTACATAATTGCATTTCAGTGTAATTGGTTTCCTTTTTAATCCTATATATTTTATTCTAAGAAGGGATCCATTGGCTTCACCAAATGGTCAAGGGGTACATGGTATAAAAAAGTCAAGAACCCCAGATCCAACCTTCTCTTTTTACAGATGGGAAAGCTGGGGATTAGAGAATTAAATCATACAGGGAGTAGAATGAAGATTCACTCTATGCTAAAAATCTCTTCTCCCCCATTTCCACCTATTGAAATATCCCTTCAAGGCTCTACAGAAATATCATCCTTTCTGTGAAGCCTCCACCTTTGACTGGAATCTAAGTATATGAAAGTAGTACAGTGTGCTACTCAATAGATTGTACGCTCCTTTGAGGGAGGGAGACTTTTATCTATTTTTTCTCTCTTCCAGGGCTGTATCATTAGAGAGCAGCTCTTTTGCAAGTTCGTTAGTATATTGGTATAAGACTGGTTGATCTTAAACAGGTTATCTTGGTAAAGGATGGAGGTTTCAAGTAAGAATGAGCTCAGTTTAGCTTGTAGAATTCTAATAGGGAGTGTTCTTTCTGAGTCCTCTTTCTGCTGGATCTAGAAGACAGCAGTCTAATAAAACCCTCTCATTTTTCAGAACCTAAAGTCTTGAGAAGGGAAATGAAACTGGAACCCTTCCAGAAGTGGGAAAGCAGGATGGTGGGAAGACTAAAGACCACATCTTATGAGAAACTATTAAAACAACAACAACAAACCTGATGATATTTAGCCTGGAGAAGAAAAGATCTAGGGAGATGTGAAAACCAGTAACATAGAAGGATAAAAATTCAGTTTGGCCTCAGAGAACAGATCCAGAACTTATAAAGGAGGACTTTGGAGAGAGATAGAGAATTTTCAGCTCCATGTAAAACAAATCCTAAAAATTAGAGGTATCCAAAGGTGTAATGGGTTAAGTGGTGGTGAGTTGCCTTCCCTAAAGGTCTTGAAGCAACAGCAGGTTGATCCCTCACTGGGAATTCCTTTTCAGGAGGCAGCTAGGTGGAGCAGTGGATAAAGCACCAGCCCTGGAGTGAGGAGGACCTGAGTTCAAATCCAGCCTCGGACGCTTGACACTTATTAGCTGTGTGACCCTGGGCAAGTCACTTAACCCTCATTGCCCTCCGAAAAACAAACAAAAAAAACCCCGACCCAGAATTCCTTTTCAGTAATGGGTGGGATTTTGAGATCTTTCCCTCCTCTGAGATTCTATGACTTGCCAAGGTCTCAAAACTAATCCTTTTCAACTTTCTAGATCTGGAATATAGGCCTCCTTCACTAAGCCTTCTCTGACTATACCAGCCCACACTGTCCTCCCCACTTATCTGCTCTTCTACAGCACTTATGGTCTGTATCCCAGTTTATCACCATCATATACTGCTCTCTAATCATCTTCTCTAGATGAGTCTTGTTTCTTTAACTGCTCTCTAGGCTCTCTGAGGAGCCCATGCTTTATAAGCCTATCTCTCCCAGAGAGCCAGCCCAGCCCAGAGCCCAGCATGGTCTTGGCACCTGGTATAGATGTGATAATTAGATGATTGGTTCTGACAGAAAATCGTTAATTGTTAACATAGTGACAGAAAATTACTAATACCAAATGTAGTGCTACTAGCCACTCCCTTAAATGATTCTAAAAATGTCAGCATTTTCGTCATGGGATTACATTCCTACTCTTAATATATTTATTCTCAATTAGGTTGAGGTGAACCATGCCCTAAGTCCCCCACACCCTGGGATTTTACCTTGTAGAGGAACCTAGCTTAAGCTGGATCTCAGCTTCTCATGTCCTTGCCCCGCTCCATTGGGATTCATGGCATGAAGGGCAAAACAGCCAGAATAAAATGGTTTTCCTTGCTTGGATTGCCAAGGGGGGCTGGCATCTCATGACCAGACCTTGCTACCTTATACTACTTCCTCCCTCTTTTCTTCAAAGAGTGTAAGAATCCTTTTCATGGGTCTCTGGGTTGGAAGATTCATTTTGCTGTGCAGACACTCATGGGACATTTTTTTTGCTACCCCATTATCTCAATTAAAAATGCTTTATTCCTCAGCTGATGACTTTGATTTATTTCAGGACTTGACAGTTCTCTATCTCCTTTCTCACCCACCACCACCATTCTCCAGCCAACATTTGAGCTGAAGGTGCTGTCCCTTAGGGGAAAGTTTATTTTTGTAAAGAAGGCTCCAGGTCATTCCAACCAGCCACTCCATTGGAGGAAAAACCTTTGCTTTTTTTAAAAAATAAAGATAGTAAACATTTACAAAAACAACCAGATAAACATATAAGATGAAGGGCTTTATTTTTGGAGGATAAGGAACCTTCAATGACAAACCTAGGATTTTATTTATGCAGGAAACTTTTGGTGTGAAGGCTGCCTCTCTTCATACAAACTGGCAAAAATCAGTGTCAGAAGCAGGATTTGAATACAGGTCAACCTGACTTCAAGACCAGCCTTCTATCCATTATGTCACAGTTCTTCTAAAACTCTTAGGTTTTCTGGGTTTTTTCCTGTTTTTTTTTTTAACAAAAAGTGGCATACCTCACAGAGAAATATTTATTTGGGGATCTTATAATTGATTATCAGATAAGGTGGTTTCTTTCTCCCCCAATTGTAAATGTTTCTAATTAAATTTTGGTGTATGCTTACTCAATTAGCAAGCACTGCCAACTATGGCAAATTACCCAGCTCAATACTCCACAGCTGCTCAGTGTGCTGATTTGAGCCCAAAGCCAGTAGAGAAAGAACTGTCTTCCAGAAGGGATCTCCCTTGGTAGTGGGGAGGCCCTACTTGGGCCCCACATCTTTTGTTTTTTTTTTGGGGGGGGCAATGGGGGTTAAGTGACTTGCCCAGGGTCACACAGCTAGTAAGTATCAAGTGTCTGAGGCCGGATTTGAACTCAGGTACTCCTGAATCCAGGGCCAGTGCTTTACCCACTGTGCCACCTAGCTGCCCCTGGCCCCACATCTTGAAGCAGACAAGGTGCCATCCAGAACTGGAGGTGGGGAAGAGGAATTGGAAGAGCCAAGGCAGGTTCATCCTATTATCTCTAGAAAAGCCAAAGGCTTAACATTCTCTTCAGGTCCCTGTCAACTCAAACGATGCCACACTTTCCTTGGGGTAAGTTATTTGTTATTAATTTGCAAGACTAATGATGTGTGTGCTCTTTAAGATGAGCAAAACACCTTCCTGGCAAAAACTTTGCAAGATAGATAATACAAGACAATTTATAGATGAGAAAACAGAGATCTGGGCAAGTGAAGTGACTTTCCCAATAAATTGGTAGAGTCAAGAATCAGCCTAGATCCTCTGCCTCTTGAGATTGGTGTCCTTTTCACTATACCACACTTAGACAAAAGCCTACACTACCCAACTATTTTATCAGACACCCCAGGGGTCAAAATGAAGGGAGAAGAGAGAGCTTGCTATACAATCTCAGGTAATAAAATTAGTAACAATTAGTGAGTCAATTCCAGAATTGAAAATAACCACACAATCATAGAATATCTGAAGAGGCCTTAGAATGACCAAATTTCTAGGTGGGAACTTAAAGCCCATTTTACAGATAAGAGAACTGAGGACCAAAGAAGTAAAATACTTGACTGAACTCACACAACTAGTGAATTAATTGCATGGCTGAGACTAACAATTCTTACAAAACAGAACAAAAATACTTTAAAGGTCAGTTTCTAATATCTGTTCAAACTCAAGTCTTCTGGCTTCCAACCCTATGCTGCGTCCACCATAAAACACCTTGGATTTCTATAGGGTTTTAAAACCAAAAAGAACTTTACCCACAAGTGATGCAGAGTACTAGTTGTGAAATGAGAGAGACCTGAGTTTAAATCCTACCCCAGATACTTATTAGTTGTGTGACCCTTAGGCACATAGATAGGTCACTTAACCTTTCTGTGCCTCAGTTTCTTCATCTGTCGATTGAAGTGGTTGGACTTCATAGCATCTAAGGTCCCCTCTGTCTCTAAATCTAGGCTCCTTTGAACCACATGAGGTACTTAGTATCATTATTCCTACTTTAAAAGACTTTGGCAGAGTCACAGAGGTACCGTAACATCAAGGGTTCAAATTTAGGTCTCTGGATCTAGCAATCTTTGTACCAAAAACTGTGCTATTTCATGTGGCTCAGGAATCTACAAGTCTTCTTTGGGATCCCAGTAGAGAGCCACTATCCCACTAGAACTCCATCAACTAAAACCAAGGCAAGTGGCTGTGACAGCAAACCACCAGCATGTAATGTATATCTCATGCCCTGGCTTTTATGCTGGAATCGTTAACTCCTTCCAAGGAGGATATAGAATTATAGGGGCAACCAGGTGGTGCAGTGGATAGAGCACTGGCCCTGAAGCAGGGAGGACCCAAATTAAAATTTGACCTCAGACACTTACTAGCTATGTGACCCTGGGCAAGTCACTTAACCCCAATTGCCTTAAACATCTGGGGCCATCTCCAGTCATCCTGATGAATATCTTGCCACTGGACCCAGATGCCTCTGGAGGAGAGAAAGAGGTTGGTGACTTTGCACAGTCCTCCCTCACTTAAATCCAATTCAGTGCAAATCATGACATCACCCCAATGTCATGATCCCATTCAAGAACAAAGGACAAACAGCTGCTGATAGAAAAGGGGCTTAGAAATCACTGCTGTGCCTTGTGTCTCTCTGCCTTTGATAGAGACTGAAAACTGTCTGTGGTTTGTGTGGGAGGCTTGCTTTTTCCCCAGTATGTGTGTGGCCTGGTTTACTTCTCTGGGTTATGAGTCCCTGCCCTAGAGAAACCTGCCCTTAAAACCCTCTCAGAGAAAAATAATAACACAACAACTCCTTACATTCAGAGGGCATTTTAAGCCTTGTAAAGTGCTTTCCTTGCAACATTTTCTGTTAGGTAAATTATCATCACACTTACTTTATAGAAGAGGAAATGGAGGTTCTGAGAGGGTGGAAGAATCACTGTATTTGGTGCCAGAAGAGATCATCTACACTAATTCCTGAATTTAAAAAATGTGGAAACTAATGCGCAAGGCGACTTGAGAGACTTGCCCAAGATCACACAGGTAATGGAAACCAGGTTTCTGATTCCAAATTCAGTGTTTTCTCTTCCAATTAGCTAATGCCTCTTTCCCAAAAGTGGAATGGGCTTCCTTAAGGGGTGGATAGCTCCCCTTCCTTCATGGTCTCCAATGAGAGAATGGATGCCCAGTCAGGCATATTATACTGAGGATTTTTTTGAGGTATGGGTTAGACTAAATGACCTCTAAGGACCCTTCTAACTCAAATTTTATGATCCTATGACCTCCAGCAGTAACGGAAAACCCCATGGAGTTCCTAAGTGAGTTCCACTGGCCAAGCTGATAAAAGTGCCCCCAGTGCTGAGGCCTTGGGAGTGATGCTAAAATGAGAATGCAAAAGCAAGAGGAACCAAGAGCATTTTTATAATTTGGGGTAAAATGATATTCCAAATATCAGGCATCATAGCAACCAAGCCCCCCTAGATTTTTCTATCAATGCTATAAGTGACCCACTCATTCTACCTCCATGTAGGGCTGGTCCAGTAATGGTGAATGCATTGCAGAGGCTCTTGGAGTATGCAGAGCTATTGGGGAAGCTAGATGGCACAGTGGATAGAACACTGGCCCTGAAATTGGGAGGACCTGAGTTCGAATCTCACCTCAGACACTTACTAGTTGTGTGACCCTGGGCAAGTCCCTTAAACTCAGTTGCCTTAAACATCCAGGGCCATCTCCAGTCGTCCTGAAGTATATCTTGTCACTGGACCCATATGGCTCTGGAGGAGAGAGTGAGGCTGGTGACCCTGCACAGCCCTACTTCACTTAAATCCAATTCACTGAAAATCATGACATCACCTGATGTCATGATCTCTCCAAGAACAAAGGACAAACACAATGACTCAGAGCTATTTCAAACTCTTCCTTTGTCAATGTTGCTCCCAGAAACATATTAATCTTCTAATAGAGAAGAGGCAACACATACAAGTAGCCACATTTGACATGACTGGAATGCAGGAAGGATTGTAGTTTTAGGACAAAATTGAGGTATTTGAGTACCACGGAGATCCTGGGATGCAAAAGTAGGTCTGGTTCCAAATCTCCGATCTTTATTCCACCTCCTATTCAATTCCCTCCTCCAGCCCACAGCCATTCCACAGGCAACCCCTTTCAGATGCATCTATTATTGTACTGTTCTGACACAGGCAGGGTATGGGAAGAGATAAGACATAGAAGTTAGTTCCTAGGGGAAAAAAGTGTTGTGGTACAGTGGAAAGAACACAGTGCTAGAATTTAAAAGACCTGGGTTCTGCTCCTGGTTTTGCCTCTAATTCCACTAATAATCTGCCACCGATGCCACTAATAATTGCTAATTGTCATTAATTTGCCACTGACTTTGCAAATTTTCCCCCTTCTTTGAACCTGTATTTTTTTTTTGGGGGGGGGTGAGGCAATTGGGGTTAAGTGACTTGCCCAGGGTCACACAGCTAGTAAGTGTCAAGGATCTGAGGCCGGATTTGAACTCAGGTCCTCCTGAATCCAGGGCCGGTGCTCTATCCACTGTGCCACCCAGCTGCCCCTGAACCTGTATTTTCAATCTGTCAGATAAAGAAGTGGGGTAGAAGTGATCTCCAAAGCCCCTTCTAGCACTAATAGTATATGGTCCTATGGTTGATGGCATTGTATCTATCCACCTCTGTATTCTATGATTCAGTATTTAGCAGTTTCACTTTCTGGTCCTTAATGGGTGTGATCCACATTTCTCATTAGTAAGTGTGTGATACAGGTTCTCCCACCTGGGTAACAGGTTTGAAAATGAAAGTTGAAAGTAGAAGGCCTGACCTTATATAGGACTCCCTGGAGTAACCAGGAAGGAATTAGACCCCAAATCTCTGAGAAAGCCTTCTCCACATAACCTCAAACTACAATCCTGCTTCCTGTTTCTTGACACTACTTTGGGAAGGGACACTCAATTAGAAAGCTGCTTCCGATGCAAATCCAGTTGAAAAAGGGAAACAGAACTAAATTCTTTCACACTTTGATTATCAGGAAGAGAGCATTGGATATGAACTTCATGTCTGTCTTGGCAATGTGTCCCTCCCTCCCTAAAGCATCTCTGGAGGGCATATATGCTCCTCAGGGGCCCACCTTTTGCTTGGTTGGCTCCAATCATCTGCACTCCAAGTGAGGGAGCTATTAAGGTAAGAGGGGGACTGGTACCCTTCTCAGCTCACATTGCTTTCATGAGCAATCATTCCTCAGCTTCACAGACAGGACTGTGGCCCAAACCCTGAATCCCTGGAAGAAACAATTCCTTGTTTACAAGTTGAGCATCTTTAGAAGTTGCACTGATACTTCTGTGGTATAAGGTTTTACATCTCTGAATCTGGTGTGACTCCTGCTGGATTGGACAGCTCAATATTCTGAAAACATGATTTGTCCACAATCCCATCTCTTCAAATTTGTCCATGCTATCCCCTCCTCATGGAATATTCCCCTCCTCCATGTGTGTTTATTGATAACCAACCCATCCTTCAAGGCCTATTAAGATCCTAACTCCTCCAGGAAGCCTTCCCTGATCTGTCCAGCTAGAAGTGAACTTTCTGCCTCCTGCCCTGAAAGACCTTTGCCTGAACTGCTGCTTCTCCTTTTTAAAATCCCAACTCTTTTGAATGATAATTATGTGTTTGGGTATCACAGCTAGGTGGTAAAGTGGATAGAGTGCCAGGCCTAGAGTCAGGCAGACTCATCTTTTGAGTTCAAATCTTGTTTCTGACACTTAACTAGTTGTTTGACTCTAAGCAAGTCATTTAACCCTGTTTGCCTCAGTTTTCTCATCTGTAAAATGAGCTGGGGGGGGCAGCTAGGTGGTGCAGTGGATAAAGCACTGGCCCGGGATTCAGGAGGACCTGAGTTCAAATCCAGCCTCAGACACTTGACACTTATTAGCTGTGTGACTCTGGGCAAGTCGCTTAACCCTCATTGCCCTGCAAAAAACAAAAAACAAAAACAAAAAAATGAGCTGGAGAGGAAAATGGCAAACCACACCAGTATCTTTGCCAAGAAACCCCCAGATAGGGTCACAAAGTCATACATTACTGAAACAATTGAACAACAACCAAAAACCCCTTACCTTCCTCTCCTAGAGAGTGAACTCCTTGAAAGCAAGGGGTGGTATTTTATTAGTATCTATCCCTGGCCACAGTGCTCAGTAGTGGGTTTTGAACATAGCAAGTGCTCAGAGAATATTTGTCAAGTGAAGGATAATAATAATAATAGATGACATCTACACAGCTTGTTACAAAGCTTTTTGCATCCAATATCATATTCAGTTCTCAAAAACACCCTCTCACCTCCCCCCCAATAAGATTGGTCGTGCAAGGTACTGTGAGCCCCATTTTACAAAGAAGGAAACTGAGGTTCAAATATGGAAGGTGACTTAAATGACTCACCCAAGGTCATATAGCTAGGGCTTATCAGAGAGCAGACTGGAACCCATCCCCGTCTCCAAATCCTATTACAGCTCAGTTGAATAGAGTCATGCCTTCTTTGGGCAAAGAGCCCAGAAGCCCACTCAGTATTCCAGGGGTGAACAAGGGTTTTGCCAGTGGACTTAATACTCCAAACACCAATCTATAAATAGCCCCGTGAAAATAGCTCCTGAGGCTTAAGCAATGCTCCCTCTCACTCCTCACACAGCCTGCTGTGCAGTCCAAGGGGAGAGGAGCCCATATGTATTCCCTAACAGATTCTTCCCCCCTCTCCCCAGCACTGCTTGATTATAGTAATATTCAGGCAAATTGGAGGTTTTAAAGACAAAGCAAAGTCCTACTTGCATCTCCTCTCAGACTAGTTCAGGAGCTAAATTCGAAACTAGAGGTCTCTGAAGTGTGCCTCCATCAGTGTTAATATTACCTCCAAGGTGCCCAGAATCTGCCCACCCATCATCTCCTTCAGGAGGTCCCTGGGGCGGAGGAAGTAAGGGCAGGGATTGTCAGCTCCATTTCATTGATGGGGAACCATCCAAAGGAAGGAAAGGATTCTCCCAACACCCAAGGTATCAGGGAACCCAGTGGAACATTGCTAAAATTCAGGGCCAATGAGAACTGATGTCACGCTCCTCCTGAAGGGAAGCCCAAGATATGCTGGATGACCAATTTGGAAACAAAGGCCCTCAGTTCAAATCCTTGCTTTATTGTTTACCTAAGTGATATTGGTAAAGTCACTTAACTTTAATAGGCCTTAGTTTTCCCACTTTTTAAAGAAGGGGATTAGACTAGATGATCTCTTTGACCCCATAGTTGTTCTAAATTCTATGTTCTTCTTAATCTCTGTTGCTTTATCTTGGATAATCATCTCAAAGTACCAGGAACTAGAACACTATTATTACTAGCGGCTAATCATAGAATTGGTCTTGCTCTTCCTTTTCCTCTTATTCTGCCATTGGGGCCCTCCATAGGGAGCCCCATTCAGCCCATCCGATTTCACAACCTCCTCTGGCCCAGCGTGTAATCTTTTTCTCCAACCAGACACATTTTCTCATCCTCCAGTAGAAATTTTATTTATCCTTCAAGAGCTACTCTTCCTCAGCACAAATGTCACCTTCTCCAGGAAGTCTTCCCTGATAACTCCTGGCTTTAATGGTTTTCTTTAAAACCCATAGTATTGAGCAGCACTGGACAAGTAGATCACCATAGAATTCTGAAACCAGAAGGGACAATGCAACCAGCACCCAAATAGGGAATCTCATCCCCAACATACCTGACAAGTGCTCATTTAGCCTCTGCCTGAAGACTTCCTGTGATCTGGAGGGAATCTAATGTTTCCTGAGGCAATTTGTTGCATTTGTGGAATTTGTTATAAAGCTCCCCTCCCCACCTTATATTACCTTTCTGAACTTGTTCTTCCCTCTGCCTTTTGGTACCCAAGCAGAACAACAGTGGAAAGAGCTCTGCCTCTGGGATCAGAGAACTGGGTTCAGATCCTACCTCTGTGACCTTGGGCAAGTTCCTTAACTTATCTGGTCCTAGGTTTTCTCTTCTATAAAATGGGGGTGGAGGCCAACTACATGGTTTCTGAGGTCAAAGAGACCTATAAGATTTAGAGCTAAAAGATAGCTGTTAAGTCTGTTAACTCCTGATACTATAATCTCTTTTCCATATAACTATGATGTATAAAAGATTCGAGAGATGTAATTTCTGGGTAATTAATCATTTTTATTAATTATGGCTAGTGAATAATTAATAAAATGATGTTATTTGGTGTCTTCTGTAAACCAAAGACCCCTTCTGGATGCTTCTTGACACTTATATACTCTTGGAAGAGTGGGTGGTCCCAACAGGTCACAATCAACTGTGATTGCTTAACAACCCTGATTGCTTAACAATTAATGAAAGAATGAATATTATAACAAGAGGTAGATGTATTCTAATGAGGGACTGGGGAACATGACTTCGGTCTAGGACAAAGATTTATCTCTACTTAGACCACCCCCGACCGGACAATCTAGACAGAAGAGGTCCAGCTCCACTCAGACCTGTCTGACTAGAACACAATGTGCCAGAATTCACCTAGACTAGCCTTTTCATCAGATCTAAGCTTTCCTGGTTGGGTCTCACCCAAGATTTCATCTCATCATCAGCCCTGTCCCTCAGAGAACTAAGTTTTGACCTAATCTCCAAATGTGGAAATAAGAAGGGAAAAAAGTCCTGAATTTCTTTAATGTTAACAGTTGGTTATTTAATAATAATTTCTTTCATAACAGCCCTTCATATATGTGAAGACATCAATAATACTGTCCTAAGTCTTCTCTTTTCCAGGATAAATAGTCCTAGTTTCTGCAATCAATCCTTTGCTATATGGTCCCTTCACTGTCACAATCATTTCTCTTGATGCTCTTTAGTTTGTCAATATCAGTACAAAAATGTGCCCCCTCACTCCAGACTGAACATAGTGGTCT
This sequence comes from Dromiciops gliroides, assembly GCF_019393635.1. Classification (NCBI taxonomy): domain Eukaryota; kingdom Metazoa; phylum Chordata; class Mammalia; order Microbiotheria; family Microbiotheriidae; genus Dromiciops; species Dromiciops gliroides. The sequence continues at coordinate 295,819,555 of NC_057862.1, read as the reverse complement.
GACTGGAGTAGGGCCACTTATTGGAGCTATTATGGAGGGGATTTGGGTAGGAACTGGACTAGACAGCTTGGCTAATATCTGTTCTGAGCCTAAACGCAACTAGAATTTATTTAATGCCTACTTAAGCACTTAGTTTAGTGCTGAGGCAAATGAAGATGAAAGAGACAGGGGCACCTTGAGGTCCGGAACCTTAATCTCTTGCCGGCATGGTATGAGAGAATTGAGCCAAATGATCTGGGTGGAATCTTGGCTTTACTCCATCATATCTGTGGGTATGATGAGTCCCCTTTGGACCTCAGTTTCCTCATCTGTATAAAAGTGAAGCATCACTTGAATCACAGTGAGGAGAGCAGAAAGCATTGGAAAAATGTGAGCTGCTACTCTGAGAGTTACCTTGGGCCTCTGCCCCAGGGTTCTCCTTTCCTTCAGTGCTGAAAAACCGGCTGTTCCCCAGAGGCTCTTTCAGCATGGAAGTGGGGGCGGGGGACTGTCACATGGTGCAGTAACTGAATTGGAGCCACCAGCAGGGGCAGAGGATGGGGAAGCACAGGTTTTACTAAACAGGCTTTACTGCGACCTGGCTCAGCTGTTCTAGCTCCAGGGACTCCCTCCCTCCCTCCCTCCCTTCCTCCTTTCTGGACCTCCAGGGCTCACTTAAGGTAGCAGCATCTGCCTGCTTGAAACACTGACCCTCTGCTTCCTTCTGAACCCAAGACCACGTCCAGTGAAGTGCAAAGGGAGTTGGGAGCTGAAGTGCAAAGAACACTGGAATGGGAGTTGGGAGATAGGATTTCCGAGTGCTGATACTGCCATCAGTTACCTGGCTGTGTGACCTTAGTCAAATCCCTTTCTCTTTCTGGGCCTCAGTTTCCTTCTCTGTAAAATGATGAATGAGATTGGAGGAGATGGTCAATAAGGTTCCTCCAAGTTCTGACAGTCTATGATTGTGACCTGGGGGCAGGAGAGGAAGGTGGCAACCCTCAAACCAAAGTGGGTGGGAGATGAATGCCTGGTGATTGCCCTTGATTAGGGAGTCTGCCTCTAAGCATGTACGGGGGAATCCCGAAACTAAGGAGGCATTTAACTGAAGGTTGAGGCATGCATACTCTCCAGACCGAAAGCAGTCGGGGAGGGGAAAACATATATCCCATCCCTCCCCCTGCAAAAGCACAACTGCAGTTGTCTTCCCAGGGCTTTTCACGCACGCAGTGACCAGGGAAGACCCGGGGCGCCACTCCCGGGCCAGGGAGCCAGGAAAGAAATCAGGCGGAGGCGTTATTCAGTTAATGCGTCCATATGGCCGGTCTTTGGAAATCATCCCCGAATCGCCTCTATCCCAAGCCCGAGCACTCTTGTCAGACTACCCTAACTGGGGCTTTTCAGAAGGGAGATTCTCTAGGCTGGGGCTGGTGCTGGTGCGAACCGAGGGCGGCGTCCCGAGGGGAAGCCCTGCAGTCGCCGGGGGCTGGACAGCTCCTGTGGCGGGTTCCTTCTCCCTCCCTCCCTCCGCAGTCCCCCAAGACCACTGCGGGCGCACAGCAGAAGCTGGGGTGGGAGAAGTGGGTTGGGAGAGAAGGGGGTGAGGTAGGGAAAGGAGGAGGGAGGGGAGGAAGGGGGAGGGGAGAAGCGAGGGAGGGAAGGCAGGCTGGAAGGCAGGCGAGAAGGGGGAGGAAGAGCAGGGAGGGGGTGACGGGGAGCGGGAGGAGAAAGGAGGGGACGAGGAGGTACTCACGGCGCGGGGGAGCCGGCCGGCCCTTCGCCTGCCGCCGCCGCTGCTCCACATGGTGACCCGCGGGGACGAGGCGCGGCGGCTGGGGCGGCTCTGCTCCGGCGGCGGGGAGCGAGGCGGCCAAGCAGGCGCGCACGGGGCTGGCGCCGCGGCCCCGGCTCGGCCAGGCTGGGAGGCGCCCGCGCGGACTCCTCATGACGGAGCAGGCGAGAGGCTGGACCACCGCCCCACCCCCACCCCACCCCTGGCTCCCTTTCCACACACGCCCCCTCTCTGGTCCCCGACCCCTGGGGTGCGGCACGTTGGAGGCCAGCAGGGCGGAGAAACAACTAGGAGGAAACGCTGTGACAGGAGTTCGAGTCTCAGCCGCGATCCTCTAGAACTTGAGCCTCTGGGACTTCCCTCCATAAGCCTCAGTTTCCCCGTGTGTAATTGAGCCGGTGGGGCTAGCTGGCTTCTAAGGTCCCTTCCAGTCTGACATATAGGGTATGCACTCCTTCACCTGCACCTCAGAATCCTTAGATTTCTCTCCCTCCTAGGCTCCGGTCAAAGCTTCCTCCTCCACGAGGCCTTTCCTCATCCTCCAGTTGTGAGTGTTTCTCCTCCATTATTGTATACAGGCTTATTCGTATACTCAGTATTTTCTCCTAATAGAATATAAACTCTTTAAGGGAAGAGACTTTCTTTTGTCTTTTCTTTTTTTGTACCTTGCCTGGCTTCATTTTGCTTACTGAGACCCGTGAGTTCATTGGCATGTTCAAACTTCTGGTGAGGAAGTTTCTACTGTCAAGCATATCTGCAACTTTAAAACAACAAAAAAATATGGTCTCAGGGAGCTGCCTGGAAAAGGGAGAGATTACACGACTTGCCCAAGAGAAGTCTTAGTTTGGGGACAGAGGCAGAATTTTAACTCAGTTCTTCCTGAGTCCAAAGCCAGCCATTACTCTATGTTGCTTGGTGCAAATGAGATACCCAATAAAGGCTTGTTGAGTTAAATTGAATATTATATTTCTAAAAAGTAAGTTCATGACTTTTAGTCAGGTAGTTTGTAGGAACTTGTGGTTAGAGTAAGAATGATTAGGCCTAGGTGGAATTTAGGGAGGGAAAAAGCCTGAAATCCTAAATTCTTAGCCTGAGAGCCAAGGGAGGAAGGAGTCAGCTGGGATCTCCTGGTTCAATTGGGTCACACAATATTTATTATGACTCATTTTTCTATTGCGCCACTTTATTTGCAAAAAGCCCAGGTTCGTAGGTAATTCAAACATGATTATCCCTGATGTACAGATAAGGAAATGGAGCCTTGGACATTTGAAATGACTGACCTAAGGTGACACAAAAAGATGTCAGAGCTAAACCAGAAGCCTAGTCCAGTGACTTTTCTTTTACTATGTTGTATCTGAATGCAGAAGACCTGGGTTCAAATTATGACTCCGACATTATCTGAGTGCTTTCAGTCATTCTAATTTGATCTACCAATAAGCCTGGAAGGTAAGCAATGTTAGTGTTAACAGATGAGACAGCCCTTCCTCACTTAAATCCAACTCAATGCAAGTCATGATAGCTCTCTGATGTCATGGTTCTCTTTGAGAAGAAAGGACAAATAACAACAAAAAATGAGAAAACTAAAAATGGGAGAAATGAAAGGTTTGCTCAAGGTCACCCAGTTACCCAGTGGCAGAGGACTCACACTCAGCTTTCCTGTTGCCCTCCAGAACTCCATGTGCTAAGATACATGGTCTCCCAGCAATGAGGCAAGAAAGTAATTTCTATAAGTTCACAGGGCAAGCACATTGCTCCCATCCTGACACCAGCAGAAGCCTCCAGCGTTGGTCCCTGGTTGTCCTTGTTGACTTACATTCTTCCCATCTACATACTCTAATGGAAAGAGCCCTGGATTTGAAATGAGAAAACTTGGCTTCAGGTTTGAGCCCTGCTACATACTACCTATATCACCTAGGGAGCACCTTGCCTTCTTTGGGCCTTAATTTTATTAACTGTGTGGCTCATATAGATGCTGGGATTCCTTATCCCAACTCCCACTTCTAGAGTTGATTCTCTAGAGCAAAGCTTCTTAAACTGTGGGTCGCAACCCCATCTGGGGTCATATAACTGAATCATGTGGGGTTTATGAAAAATTTGGCAACAGTAAAAGGTTATGTATAGCTATTGTATATACCTATATACCTGGGTTGCATAAAAATGTCTCAGGTAAAAGGGGGTTGTGAATGGAAAAAGTTTAAGAAGCCCTGCTCTAGAGGGATTTCCACATTTCCCCTTCAAAGTTATAGGGGGAACATTGAAGGGTTGGAATATCTTTCTAATGCTATTCAAACCCCCAAACACTGTGTTTACCCCTCTCCCAATATCACCAGTGATTATCACTCCAATATCAGTTAACCAATCAAAATCAATGAACTTTTTTTGGGGGGTGTAGGGCAATGAGAATTAAGTGACTTGCCCAGGGTTACACAGCTAGTAAGTGTCAAGTGTTTGAGGCCAAATTTGAACTCAGGTCCTCCTGAATTCAGGGCCGGTGCTTTATCCACTGTGCCCCCCATCAAGGAACTTTTATAGACATATGTACTAAAAAAAATTAGCAAGAACCGAGATACCTCTGAACCTAGGACCATCTTTCCTTCTCTACATACCCCTCCATCCCAAACTTAAAGCAGCGGCTATAACACATTTCCACCAGTGAATTCATTTCTGAGTGTGGCATTGACAAGAAGTGTCCCTTGTGTACAGGACATAACTTTTCTACTGCCTGGTTGATCCACTGGTAGATGATTAAAGCAGGTCATTACTCGATGCTGGTTCCTTCTTGTCAGCTGCTTAACCTCTGGTGGTTCTTCCCACTTTTCAAAGCCCCAAAGGGTAAAACCTGGTCTCTTCTGTATTCAGTATTCATTCACTTAAGACCAAGAAAGAAGAAACACAAAAAAACCAGAGGTGCCAGATGTTTACAGCTAGTTATCTGCCCTGGTGGGGAGGATAGTCTGCTTGCTGGCTCTACCTCTTTTACTCTTCTGAAGTCTTACAGAAGTTCTTGTCTTGCTTGCTGCCAGAGAAAAGAGGGTTTCTCCATTGGAGGTTTTTTGTATGCAGTCTCATATCTTGTACAACAGCCACATAAAAGGATTTTCATGACACCACAGTAAATGGACAGGAAATATTTACTGAATACTTTGACGATAAGCACCGGGACCCTCCATTATAAGTTTTCAGGTGCTTATGGAGGCAAACTCCCCAAACTCATCATGTGGGTTAACAGTGGGAAGACCACTTGCCACACACCTAACTCACACACACCTAAATCCCACACATCTAAGTCCCACACACCTAACTCCCACACCTGCTCTGATGACTGAACACCCATTAGCCAGTGCCCTCATTACATCTCTTAAAATGAAGGGTTTGAACTAGATGCTTTCTCTGGTTCCTTTCTTAAAATATTATATCGACTCATAATAACTGGGGACTGGTTCTGAATATGTTTCTGACTTTTCCTACTGGACTTTGTTTATGTTGAATTTGCTTGCTTTCTACCTCAAATATGTTAGACCAAAGATTATAGAGCTAGCAAATCACAGATTCACAGAGTTATAATGGAGCTCAAAGGACATCAAATCATTCCTGTACAATTATCCTCCTACAATTTCACTTTAATTCAACAAACATTCCTAAGCATTTACTATATGATATGCTAGGTCCTTTGGATAGAGAGACTAAAAAATGAGAGAGAGAGAGAGAGAGAGAGAAGAAGAAGAAGAAGAAGAAGAAGAAGAAGAAGAAGAAGAAGAAGAAGAAGAAGAAGAAGAAGAAGAAGAAGAAGGAGGAGGAGGAGGAGGAGGAGGAGGAGGAGGAGGAGGAGGAGGAGGAGGAGGAGGAGGAGGAGGAGAAGGAGAAGGAGAAGGAGAGAGGAGGAAAGGGAGGAAGAGAGAGAGAGGGAGAGAGTCTCTGATCTCAAGGAGTTTATATTCTACTGGGCATGGCATTTATGCCAATAAGATAAATGCAAGATAATTTGAGGAGGGAGAGAGCATGATCAGCTGGAGGTATTGGAAAAGTTTTCAAGGAAGATGAACCACTCTAGTTGAGCCTTGAATAAAGAGAAAGATTCCAAGAAGCTAGACATGAGAAGGGAATCCATTCCAGGTATGGGTGAAAGCTTTGTGCTTATGCACAGAGGCAAAAATGAACTGTTCATTTTGGCTGGAATGAATAGTGTCCGAAGAGGAATAATGTGTGGCTGAAGAGTTGGTCCTTTATTCTAGTGGGAGTAGGGAGAAAAGAACAAGAATATTTACATAGAATGTACTATGTGCCAGGTATTGTGCTAAGCATTTTATTATTTCATTTGATCCTCACAACAACCCTGGGAGGTAGGCACTATTATTATCCAGAGTGACATAGTGAGAACAATGTCACTGGAAAATGATTTTGGCAGCAACATGGAGGATAGGTGAGAAAGGGGGAAACTGGAAACAGGACAAGCAACTAGGAAGATATTACTAAAGTGCTGGTGAGAAGTGATGAAGGTAGGTATGTTGGTGGTACCTATGTGAGTGGAGAGGAAGAAAAGATGTCATGGAATTGCAATTGGCAACTGACTGGCTAGGCAGAGTGAGACACAGATAAGAGCCATGGATTGCTCTGAGGTTGTTAATCTGGGTGATTGAGAAGAGGGTGATGCCCCCGACAGAAAAAGGAAGTTTAAGGGCAGAAACTAGTGAATATTTCCATCCAGCTTCTAGTCTGACAGAGCAAAATACAAAGAGATTGATTCTAAGTATATCTTTCCTGGCTCCCTTGGATAAATTCCATTCATTCCTTCTCATTTTCTTCACCACATGGTCCCCTCCTTGACATGCAGTCACCCCTAGTATCCCATACTGTGCAGAAGTCATCACAAACCTAAACATGTACACACACATGTACACACAAACAGACACCTCTCCTCCCAAACTTGAGAAACCCCAGAGGGGGCCCAGGTGTGAAGAGTTCACTTCCTTCTCTTGCCTGCACCTGTTCCAAGGCAGACAATGCCATTGTCAAAATGTTTTCCCAGGGTTGTTGGCAGGGAAAGCATTTTGTAAACCTTAAAGCAGTATGTAAACTGGTGATATTGTGATAAAAATAGCTAACATTTATACAACTCTTCAAATTCTGAAAGAGCTTTATGGATATTAGCTCATTTTATCCTTACAACCATCCTGGGAAGTAGGCACGATTATCACCCCCATTTTACAAATGAAGAGACAGATGCAGACAGAGATTAAGTAACTTGTCCAGGTTCACACAGCTAGCAAGATGTGAGGGAAGTGGAGGGGAGGGAGGAGATATACAATGTGTACATCAAGAAGTAGCTACAATGTAGATACTAAGCAATTTCATGAGAGACAAAGCCCCAAACAATTCAGTATCAGGAACTGTCTTGTGGTTCTTAAGAATCCCTGACTTCCCACACAGTCCAGAGCAGGTGCTGTTTCTCCAAAACTGAAGTGTTACAGAGTGTTCTCGCTTGGAAATACTTCAGAACTCAAGTCTTCCTCATTTCAAGTCCAGCACTCTAACCATTATTAAATGGCCTCTTAAAATCACCAAGGTCATCGTCATTGTCGTCTTCTTCTTCTTCTTCTTCTGGAACAGTAAAGAACTTGAAGATAGGTTTCATCAGGACCAAAGGCTGACCCTGTAATGGTCACTTTAAAATGCCTGCAAACTTATCTAAAAGTTATTATGATTATACATATGTTACATTTCCCCTATTAGACTATAAATACGTTGAGGACAGTTAGGTAGCTCAATGAATAGAGAGCCAGGCCTGGAGACAGGAAGACCTGAATTCAAATTCAGCCTCAGACACTTACTAGCTGTGTGACCCTTGGCAAGTCACTTAACTATGTTTGCTTCAGTTTCCTCATCTGTAAAATGATCTGGAGAAGGAAATGGCAAACCACTCCAGTATCTTTGCTAAGAAAACCCCAAATGAAGGGTTGGACTGAACAGGGGACAGCTAGGTGGCGCAGTGGATAAAGCACTGGCCTTGAATTCAGGAGGACCTGAGTTCAAATCCAGTCTCAAACACTTGACATTTAGTAAATGTGTGATCCTGGGCAAGTCACTTAACCTTCATTGTCCTGCAAAAGGAAAAAAAGGAAGGAAAAAAGAAAAATGACTGAGAAACAAAAAAACCTTAAAGGTCAGAGACAACATTATTTCCCTCATAGGGCATGCTGGAGTGACAGAGGCCTCTGACATTTCAACATTGGCTCCTAGGGACAAGCATCGTGTGTGTTGTCCACATGCTGACTCTCAGAACACTACAAATCTGTTTCCTTCAGTCCACTCACACAGCATCTAGCCTGTTTATCACTGTCTCTCACCTAGGCTATTCCAAGTACATCCCAATTCTCATTTCTCCCTTCTCTGATCCATCTTCCTTCACAGAGCTATGAAATTGGTATTCCTAAAACACATATTTGATCATGCCACTCTCTACTTAAACCATTCAATGACTTCCTATAGCATCTAGAATAAAACAGAAAATCTTCCACCTGGTATTTTAGGCTCTCTCTAGTTTGCCTTCTAGTTGGACCTTCCCAGTCTTTTACTCTCTATTCAAGTCAAACTGACCTGCTAGTGGTTCCCCATACATATATTGTCTCCCTCCTCCACGTCTTTTGTTTTTGTCAGCTCATTTTTAGAATGCACAGCCACCTCATCCCTGCCTCTTGGAATCCTTGACTTCTTATCCAGGGCAGTTTGGTGTCATGTCCTTCACAAGACTGTTCCTAGTACCTGAATTGATTACTGTTCTCTGTCTCTCTTGAGAAATGGTTTGGTACCTACTTTGTAGCCACTTCCCTGTGTATGTGTTGTATCTCTCCTCCCTCCCCTATCCCTCCTGTCCTGTCCTCTCCCCTCCCATCCCCTTTGGTTTTGTCTTTTCAGTCTCTAGCACAGTGCCTGGCACATAGGTGCTTAATGTTAAATTGACATTTAAACAGATTGTTAAATTGAAGTGAGGTGTTCCTGAAATATTTTCTGAATAGAAGAATGAAAAAGCATGTGTAACAACACCTCAGAAGACAGGCTTTAGAGAGGTGGGGACTAGGTTTATTTCTTCTAGTACTTTTTTTTTTTTTTAGTGAGGCAGTTGGGGTTAAGTGACTTGCCCAAGCTCACACAGCTAGTAAGAGTCAAGTGTCTGAGGCCGGATTTGAACTCAGGTACTCCTGATTCCAGGGCCGGTGCTCTATCCACTGCGCCACCTAGCTGGCCCTCTTCTAGTACTTTTAACAGAACCATTATCTTTATTTCCCATAGTACTTTCTACTGGGACACATACATAGTAGGTACTTAGGAGCTATTTGTTGAATAACTGAATGAACAAATGAAAGAAAGAATGAATGAATGGATGAATGAATGAGTGAGTGAATGAGTGAAGAATGAGAGTGAATACAAAACCCCTTTAGAGTATAGTCTCTAGTAGGCAGAGACTGTGTTGTAAGGTCCCCACAGCTGGGGAAAGGAACTTGTACACAGCCGATTTTCAGGAAATGTTTGTGAAACAGAAGAATGAATGAGTGTTATAGATGTACGGTGTGTGTAACACCACTTTAGACTAAAGGTTCTGCAGAGGAAGTGATTCTGCCCTGTAGTCTCTAGAGTAACCATCCCAGCTTCTCTCATCACCAACAGCCCCCTCATATTGCAAGGATGGAAGATTTAACAAGCCCACTCCAGAAATATCTGAGATCAGCAGCTAGTGGCTTTCAGTAGGGAGATTGTAAATGCTATGTAAGGCCTCCCTCCCTTCCTCTCCTGCCCAATATATATGTAGTGGAGGGGGTCAGGGGCAAAACCCACACAAGGAAAGGTTCCTAAGAACACTGGAGATGGAGTCAAAAGCCCTGGATGCAAATCCTTGCTCTTGCTGTGTGCCCTTGGGAAGTCACATAAATTCATTGGGCATCATTTTCAGGAACTGCAAAATGAAGGGCTGAGAAGAGATGATTTCTGAGGTCCTTTTCAGCTCTAAATCTGATGATCTTTTAAATACACACCAACTCCTTCCTCTCTGCTTAGGGAGAGGACATTTTGGGAGAGGGAAGGGAGAGAAACAAGGATAATACAACCACATTCCCCCAGATGGGTCCCTAGCAAAGCTCAGCTCCACTTGTTTTCTTAATAAAGTATTTGCTGGAGGAATTTCATTCTCTGCCGGAGGCTCTGGCTTTGAGTCATCGCTCTCATAAAGAGGCGGGTGGCTTCTGAAAGCTGGGAAACCTGCCTTCTGTGGAATGATGGAGAGGAACCATTTGGCTTCCATTTCCCAGGAAGCCATGGCCCCAGACAAAGGCCCCATCAAACATTCTCCTCTATTCTGTACCAAACTGAACCTCAGCTGAGTGAGGAGGGAGATTTTATGTTAAAAACACAAGCTTTAGAGCTAGAAAGGGGGCATTGGCAGTAATCTTGTTTAACCCTCTCATTTTGCAAATGAGGAAACTGAGGCCCATAGAGAAACTTTTTTTTTTTTTTTTTACCAAGGTCTACACAGAATCTAAAGCCTAGTAGAAAACTGTGTAATTTAGAATCAAAACATAATGAAGCACAAAGCCAACCGGTAAAGTGGAAATAATGCTGAATTGAGTCTAAAGAATCCCGACTGATAGTTGAAGGCTCAGATATGAGCTTGTTCTGTGTGTTTTGGGATTCAATAACACTTGTTCTATATTTGACATCTTGTTAGCTTGAATGCTTGCAAAAGAGCCCAGGACCACTTTGGGGAGGACCAAAGGAGTCTGATAAAGAGTCAGGTTTTTCCTAGATGAGGACACAAGCCAGAGAGATGTGGTGAGAGTGCTGACTCTCCCCAACTCCCTCAAAATTGTGCCTGAGTATATTGGGTCAGGGGCTAAGGATCAGCTTTGTTTCTCCCCTAACACCTCAGATAGGACTTTGCTCACAGTAAATGCTTAATAAATATTTGTTGAGTTTAATTCACTGGTCTTGCCCAGTGGCTCCCAGCAGCAATCATGTACTAATTAGAATCCCAGCAGTTGCCTGTGAGGTTTCCTAGCCTGGATCACATTCCATTCAGCCAGTAGGGAGGCCTTTGGCTCTGCCCAGTTTTCATTTCCTGGCATTTAGCCCATTAGAAGGCACCCATTTAATATTACGGACAAATAGGAAGCCACTTCAACATGGAGTGGTTATGAAGTTCCTCCCTATCCTATGTGATCAATAGTCTATAAATAAAGTACATGCCACCCAAAGATTAATGCAGTCACCCTCCAATGTCACCCACTGCAAAGCTCCTAAATACATCCTGTTCCTTCACAAATACAAATCCACATCAAAAGATCAACCATTATAAGACAACTTACAAGGTTTAATACAAACTATAGGGTGTCAGAGCTGGACAGGGCAGTAGAATTTTCTGGTTCAAATCTCCCATTTTACTGGTAGGGAAATTGAGGCCCACTAAGGGAAATAACTTGGCTTCTTGCCTTTCAGAACAGACCTCTTTCTACTGCTCTACAGTGTCAGTCTTATGACTAGTAGGTGAATCTATTAGTCTGTTCTCATCTGTTTCTGGAAGTCTAAGGAGAAAATCCAGAAAAGTCCAAACTTTGACTTTCCTTCTTTATTGAGTTTGGAAAACCCCAAACAACACTCAGAGTCAGGTGGAGAGCCCCACCTCCACCTCAACACACAAAGAAACACATGAAATACTCTAAGTAGAGATAGATAATTAAGGACTGATCTGTTAGCATTCAATCCTAATCTTCTCTCTACAGAGCATCACTATTTACAGCTAGAATGTGCTTTATCCCAGAAGTCCAGTGGTCCTTCTGCCTGTCCTTAAAATGTTAGCTGCTGCTGAACTCAGAGTTAAAACACAAATCCAGAGCTCTGCTCTGGAGGACAGAATCAAGATGGCAGTGTGAAAGGAAGCATTTTTGCTTAGCTCACTTAGCATATCTCCTCCACAACAAGCTAGAAAATGTACCAGACTGAATTTTGATTGGGGAAGCCAAGAAGAAGTTACAGTGAGTCATTTTTTCCCAGCCCAGAGGAGCTTATGAAGATAGAGGGGTCTAGGGATAGCGGTTAGGGAACAGGCCAGGAGCACAGCTGGTGTGGGACAAGAGCATTCCAATGCTCATAGAAGGAAGGGAAATAGAGATGGAGCACCACAATAGGAAGCACTGAGCAGAAAGAGATTCCTGAACTAGTACTGGGATCAGGAACAGATGCCATATGGCAACTCTGTTGCCCATTGCCCAGTTCACACATCCAGAGTGAAGAGGTACAGTCATGAGCAAATAGGGTACCTAGGTGAGTAGTGAACACCGAACAAGTCCTGGAAATGTAGCTATGTGGCTCTGAGTCTAGGAGCAGAGCAGTTCTAACCTTTAGTCCATCATATAAGATTGAAGTGAAATAACCAGAGTAGGAGACCAAGACTAAGGGTTCAGTCACTCTGAAATTGCAGAACTTCCCATGGGACTGAGTTCAGCAGCAGTCTGTGGAAACTCAACTGTGAATGATTGTATCAGACCCATACCTTTAGTCTTGAACTTGGCAAGCTCAGACTAGGAGGACAGTCTATTGACTTCTTTCCACATCATATCACTTTGGGGTCATTGAAAATGTTCAGGCCCCCAAACTGAGCTATAAAAGCAGCAGAAGAATGTGAAAGGACCAGTGCTCAGAACAGGCATTCCCACCCCTCCACTCCCAGAAGTGAGTAGAGCCCAACCCTAATACAAAGTCCAAAGTCAAAAAGTAGACTGGAAAAGTGAACACTCAAAAAAAGAGAGAGGGGGGGCAGCTAGGTGGCACAGTGGATAGAGCATCGGCCCTGGAGTCAGGAGTACCTGCGTTCAAATCCGGCCTCAGAAACTTAACATTTACTAGCTGTGTGACTCTGAGCAAGTCACTTAACCCCAATTGCCTCACTAAAAAAAAAAGAGAGAGAGAGAGAGAGAAAGAGAAAAGAATACAACCATAGACAGTTACTATAGTGATAGGAAAGCTCAGGACACAAGCACACCAGAAGATAATAACTTGAAAATGTCTACAAGCAAAGTCTCAAAGAAAAAGGCAGATGGATGCAAACCCAACAAGAACTTCTAAAAGACTTAAAGAGATTTTTTTAAAAAGAGCAATTAAAAAAAAAACAAATAAGAGGGGCAGCTAGGTGGCGCAGTGGATAGAGCACCGGCCCTGGAGTCAGGAGTACCTGAGTTCAAATCCGGCCTCAGACACTTAACACTTACTAGCTGTGTGCCCCTGGGCAAGTCACTTAACCCCAATTGCCTCACTTTAAAAAAAAAACACAAATAAGAACAACAAAGGAAAAAATGGGAAAAGAAATGGGAGCTATGCAAAAAAGTTATGGAAAGAGAGTTAACGGCTGCAAAAGGTCCAAAACGTTGCTAAAGAAAATAAGTGTGAAAATTAGAATCAGTCAAATGAAAACTAATGACTCTTTGAAACATAAAGAAATAATAAAATAAAGTCAAATAACTCTAGTCAATCTTACTGTCAAACTGATCTTCCTAAAGTACAGTTCTGATCATAACACTACCTCATCCCCATTAAATCAATTATAGTGACTTCCTACTACCTCTAGGACCAGATGTAAAATCATCTATTTGACTTCTGGCCTGTTCTTACCTATGAAGTCTTATGAAACCTAACTCCCTCCTCCCCACCCTTCTTCCCCATGTATTCTGTGGTCTAGTAATCCTGGCTCTTCTCATAAAATATTATCTATACACTCTGAACATTTTTCTCTGACTGTCCCCCATCCCTGGAAGTTTCTTCCTCCTCAGATACACCTTTTGACTTCTCTAGCTTCCTTCAAGTCTCAGCTAAAATCCTACCTTCTACAAGAGCCTTTCCCAGTCCTAATTAATATCTTAGTGTTTTCTCTCTGAGATTATCTCCAATTCATCTCATATATATTTTGTTTGTGCATAATTGTTTGCATGTTCTCTCCTCTATTAGACTGTGACCTCCATAAGGACAAGGATTGCCTTTTGCCTTTTTTTTTTTTTTTTTTTTTTTAGTGAGGCAATTGGGGTTAAGTGACTTGCCCAGGGTCACACAGCCAGTAAGTGTTAAGTGTCTGAGGCTGGATTTGAACTCAGGTACTCCTGACTCCAGGACCGGTGCTCTATGCCACCTAGCTGCCCCTTGCCTTTGTTTTTTAAGCACTTAACACAATGACTGGTACAGAGTCAACATTTAATAAATGCTTGTTCTTTTCCTCTTGCCTGCCTAGCTGAAGCCGCAAGTCAGGTTGATTTGGCTTGAATTGACTTGGTATGAATGTAAGTTGTAGACACAGAATATAAGAATAAGAAGGTAACAGTGATCATTTAGCCTATGCCCCTCATTTTACATATGTGGAAACTGATATGCAGAGAGGGAAATTTCTTGCCCATTGACATACAGTCCAAGTCTTCTTAAGTCCAAATTCAGAAATCGTACTATACCGTGGTGCTTGAATAATCAGTGATTCTAACCTAGCCTCCAAAGCTATAATCCTGTGGAAACCCTTGTGAAAAAGGGGCAAGACATTCCCACCAGCTGCTGACCAACTACTACTTATGGAGAGAGGGAGTCAGCCCAGCTAAAGCAATGAGATGCCCTCAGGTAGAGACCAGTGAGGCAAACCTTGACCATCATCTCCAATTACTGACCAAATGCCACCAATGGGCAAATGCTACAGTCCCTGCCTTCTCAGTAGTTTTATCTACTAGAGACCTGCAAAAGAAAGTTCTTGCCAACAAAGTCTTTGTCATTGTCAAATGGTTCAACATCAGAAATGTATATGATTTTTATCAGTGGAAATTGCGTTAAAGAAGATACATCACCAGGCAGCTAGATGGCACACTGGCCCTGGATTCAGGAGGACCTGAGTTCAAATCTGATCTCAAATACTTGACAGTAACTAGCTGTATGGCCTTGGGCAAGTCACTTAACCATCATTGCCCCCCCCTCCCCTCCAAAAAAAAGATACATCACAATCTGCTTTGCCTTCAAGCCCTAAGGACTAAGGGACCTTTCCATCTGATTTGCAGCTGAATGTTTTATGTATATTTTTTTCCCCTTTCAAATGTGACCTCCTAGAGCTTAGAGGTTTTCTATTTTTCTCTCCAGAGATTAGTACAGTGTTTTGCACATAGTATACACTTAATAAATACCTTTTATTTAATTCAGTTATTCAGTGTAGAATTTACTTAATTAAACATTTACTGAGCATCTACTGAATGTCAAAATTATGCTAAACCCTGGAGATACCAAGATAGATATAGGAAATATCTTGCTCTCAAGATGTTTACAATCTAATTATGGGAGGATGGTATGGAAAATGAGGTAAAGTAGGTCTACAAGTTAGAACTATATAGATGAACTATATAGAACTATATAGCCTATATATATAGAACTATATAGCCTAGACTCTCTCCTGAGCCTTCATGCTATAACACCATTGTTTATTGAACATTTTAACCTAGATGGTCCAGAAACATCTCCAAATCAATATCTCCAAAATAGGACCCTCTCTCTCCTCTGCCCCTTCCAAACTTTCCTTTATCTCTTGGGAGCATGACCATCCTTCTAGGCTCCCAGGTTCATAACCCCAGAATGATCCTCAACTCCTCTGTCTCTATCACCCCTAAATAGCCAATTCGTTACCCAACCTCATCATGTCTTCAGCCATTGCATTCTCACTATTCACAAGCTCATTATAAGGTGACAGTCTCTTAGAATTCATCCTCTTTGGCATGACCTATTCTTGCAACAACCTCCTAATTGGTCTCCCTGCCTCAGGTCTCTCCTCTTCAGTCCATCCTCCATGAAGCTACTATAGTGATTTTACTAAAGTCTAGTTCTGACCATATTACTCCCCTGTTCAGTAAAGTGTCTTCTTATTGACCCTAGAATCAAATACAGACTTCTGTGTTTGACATTTAAAGCCCTTCACAATCTGCCTTTCTAGGGTTATTATACCATACTCTCTTTCACCCACTCAATGGTGCAGACAAATTGGCTTTTTTGCTATTCTTCACACAGAATACCCTATCTCTTCTCTCCATGCCTTTGCACAGTCACTCCATGCCCGCAAGGCAATCCCTTCTTGCCTCTTAGAATTCCTAACTTTCTTCACAGCTCAGTTCCAGTATAAGACTTTCTTGATCTCTCCCCAAGCTTCTAGCACCTTCTCCACATACATCCCCCCAATTAATCTATAGAAACATACATCTACACATATTCATATACATATAATATATGTATGTGTGTATAGACATACTCATACATATGTACATATACTTACATGTATATACCTACATATATATGTGCGTGTGTGTGTGTGTGTGTGTGTGTGTGTATTCCCCACCCCCTAATAGAATATAAACTCCTTGGTGACAGTAACTATTTCATTTTTGTCTTTGCATCCCCAGCCTTTAGCACAAATGTCTAGGTCATAGTAGGTACTTAACAAATGCTTATTGATTGATGAGTTGACAAAAGACTAAGTGGAAGTAGAAGAATTCACCCTGTGAGGTAGATGGAGCTGAGCAGTCATACAGGGATAAAACTCAACTCTTGCCTTCCTCAAATTGAACACACACAACAAAGAGCGGTGTATTTGTTAATATTTCCATTCACTCTTCCCTGCCCTTCCACATTACAAGGTTTCCTTTCAGATGGTGCTGGAACATTCACAGCCTCTGTTTCATCTCTGGCTGCCAAAGCAGCAGATGGTTGGTGAGATGGTGGGGGTGGGGAGGAGGGAGGGACACAGGGGAGGGAGTTGAGGGGAACGGTTTTGACTGAGTTCTACTGGTTCAGACCATGTCCCATGTACTGTAGGGTTGTTCTGTATTTATAGAAGAATGACATTGCAGGCCTTCCATTAATAGCCCAGGATCAAAATGAATTGCTCCTTCTCTTGTGTCTCCAGTAACCAATCAGTCATCCACACCTGCTGATTCTAGAGATGCTGGTCCCAGACTTTAGTTAATGACTTTGCCACTAGCTTGCTGTGTGACCTTGGACAAGTTACCTCCCTTCAGTTTCCTAGTCTATAAAAAAGATCTGGTAGAACTCCGTCAGAAAAGTTCCTTCTAGCTCTGATGGTCTAATGATTCTAAAACAACAACATGAATCTTTACCACAAGGGCAGTCCCTGGTTTCCTTCAAGTATTATCTTAACCCCCATGTCCTTCTGGTCTTGCCCTTCAGGGTCTTTCCAGCTAATACTGCCTTTCCATCCAAGCACCTTGCTTTGCTTTATATGCATCTGGCTATGTGTCTGTGTGCATATGTGGTCTCTCTTATTAGAATGTAAGCTCCTTGAGGTCAGAAAATGACTTGGGTTTCTCTCTTCATCTTCAAAATTTGGTCTAGTGCCTGGCCCTGGGTAGCTATGTGGCACAGTGGATAGAGTTCCAGACCTGGAGTCAGGAAGATTCATCTTCTTGAGTTCAAATCTGGTCCCAGACACATTACTTGCCGTGTTGCCCTGGGAAATCTACATAACCCTGTTTGCCTCAATTTCCTCAACCATAAAATGAGCTGAAGAGGGAAATGGCAAACCACTCCAGTATCTTTGCCAAGAAAAACCCATGTGGGGGTCACAAAAAGTTAGAAATGACTGAACCTGGGGCAGCTAGATGACACAGTGGATAGAGCACCAGCCCTGGATTCAGAAGGACCTGAGTTCAAATCTGGCCATAGACACTTGACTCTTACCAGCTGTGTGACCCTGGGCAAGTCACTTAACCCCAATTGCCTCACCAAAAAAAAAAAAAAGAAAAGAAAAAAGAAATGACCGAACCCTTTAACATTCCTTACATTATGCTTTTTTAATATACATGTTGTATGAATGTTAATTTCCTTGAGGGCAGGCACCTCTTCATTTTTGTCTTTGTATCCTTAGCACCTTGCACAATATTTTATATATAATATATACTTGTTCAATGTATATTAGGCTGAGTGGAGAGAATCTATGATATAAAAATAGACCCCAGCAGGAAGTGAACTACAGGAACATAACATGTCTGTGGAATTGGGGAATAGAAGACCCACTGGAAAGGGGAAGTCAAGTCTAGGCTTGATTATGTTGGTTTGGGTATGAGTCCTTTCTACCTTATACCTGGATGACTGTAAACCTCCTAAATGGTATACTTTTCCTAGGTTTCTCCCCACTTCCATTCATGCCATACACTATTACTCAATAGGGTAGTTTCATGGTGGTGTGGTCACTCTTCCACCCTTATTCCTAAACTCTACCTTTGTTTATTTGAATGCTATCCAGCATGTGTCTCCTCCTCCACTGGTCATCAGTCCAAATTCTTTCTATCCTTAGCTCAAATTGCATGTCCTCTGTAGAGCCTTTCTTGAGACCTGCAGTGAGCCTTCAGCCTTTGAAAATCTTTGCCACGTGGGTACAGTTAAATGAACATTATTTTTTTCTCCCTTGGATAGTAACCTAATTTTATGTCTATTAGTTTAATTTCCTCAACTGGAATATAAACAATGCTTCTGTATATAGCTCCACACTTCCATCTTCATCACTTAACCCACTTCTGGAAACATATTGGGTGCCCAGGAAATGCTCACTGAGGCCGCGCTGACAGAAATGTATTCTATTCAGGGCAATGAAACTGAGAAACTGAGTAGGTAATATTAATAATAATATTAACACGAATATAGCACCTCCCATGTGCCAGGCTCAATGCTAAACACTTTAAAAATATCTCATTTGATTCTCACAACAGCTCTGGGAAGTAGGTGCTATCTATTATGATCCCCATTTTAAAGTTGAAGAAACTGAGGCAAAAAGTGACTTGCCTAAGGTCACACATATAATATGTATCTGGGGTTAGATTTGAACTTAGGTCTCCCTGACTGCCTGCCTGGCACTCAATCCATTGCACGATTTATCTGCCTCCTAACTAAAATAAAAAAGATAGTTCCTCAAGCTAAGTCTTTGAAGAGACTGTCCTTATTGTTATGGGGGAGCCTAAGATTTTAAATAGGCAATTAATGTATGTCATGGATAAATATTCACTTTTGAAGCCTGGAAAATCCCCTTCATCTCCTGTTGAGTTCAGTGATGAGGATGGCAGGAAGCCTTTAAAGCCAATGAGAACAATTTAAGCAAAGGTTTGCCCCCAGGAAAGTATCAGGCATAATAAAAGTAAGCTCTTTGGCTGGAACACTCAGTATGTAGACAGGAGCAATGCTTGATAAAGTTGGAGAGGTAAGCTAGAGCAAGATTTTTCTTTCTGCTGGTAATTGAGAGCCATTGAAAGTTCTTAAGTGAGAATGTGACATACTAGTTTATGTTTATCTAGCACTTTATCATTTACAATCTGTAAAATTAGGGGTTGGAGTAAATAATCATGAAGGTGCCTTCCAGTTCAAAATCTCTGATCCTGTGTGACCTTATTTGAGTCTCAAAATGGCCTCATAAGATATTCCTTTTTTTCAGGGCACCGAGGATTAAATGACTTGTCTAGGGTCACACAGCTAGTAAGTGTCAAGTGTCTGAGGTTGGATTTGAACTCAGGTCCTCTTGAATCCAGGGCTGGCGCTTTATCCACTGCATTACCTAGCTGTCCTGGCCTCATAAGATATTACAACTATTTTTTTTACTTTATGAATGAGCAAACTGGGGTGCAGAATAGTAAAGTGACTTGCCTAAGGTACTAAAGTGAAAAAGAGTCTGAGCCAACATTTGAACCCAGGTCTTCTGGCTCTGTATCCAATGCTGTTTCCCCTGATGTCTGTGTTTCAGGACACTTTGTCAGACAAAAGCTACAGGATAAAAGAGGGACTGGAGGGGGAAACTGTTCCAGTTGTGCTGGCAAGAGGCAATAAGGACTGAAGCAGGATGGTGATTGTGAGTGTGGAAGAGGGGATGGATGCTAGGGATATTTTGGGGGCAGAATCAATAGGACTTGATGACTGATTAGATGTTGGGGGTGAAGGAGAGGGAGTCAGCGATGACTCAGAGGTTGAGTCTGGGTGACTAGAAGAATGTTATTCACAGCAACAGGAAATTCAGAAGGAGAGGTCTTGGTGGGGAAGATGAGGCATTCTAATATATTGCATTTCAAGGGCTGGTGGGACATCTATGTAGGAGTGGATGTCAGGATCACAGTGGAGATGTGGAACTGAAGCTTGGGAGATAGCTCAAGGCTAGGGATTTGGGAACAAGCTACACAGAGGTGATACTTTAAAGTCTGGGAGTGAGATCTAGAGAGTATGTAGGGAGAAGAAGGCCAAGGATAGACCCTTAAGAAATACCCACTCACAGAGGGCAGGAGGAGGCTGAGGGAACCAAAGGAACATTCAGGCTTAGAAAGCTTATCAGGGAAGCCTTCTCTATCTTTGCCTGGCAGCTTAATTAATGTTGGTAGAAAATCTCTGGAGCAGAGAAGCATGAAGTATGATTAGTAGGGAAGGTACCTGCCATCACTCAGATGTATTTATTCCCTCTTTGACAAGGCACTAATGGGTTGACCCTCAATGGCGTGAATTTTCCAGAAAGGTCACCCCTCTTCATAAATGAAATATCTTCCTTTCAATCAAGTTTTCTCCCTGACAGGGACAGACAGGTGACCTATTACACCAACACCAGCTAAAGCTACTCTGTTCAATGTAATGAAACATTTTCTTCCTCTCTCCTCTTTTTAAAAACAGAAGCATGCAGAATAAAATCCCATCCATTAGTGTTAACGCAGACAGGCACTACCATACTCTTTTTTGGAATAGCATTTTGACTGATTGAAGTTTGCTTTTTTTTGCCCCCCCCCCCCCAGCCAAGGGGATTTTTCAGAACAGGTTGTCAATCTGATTTCTTAATTCATTTCAAAGCGAAGCTTTCTGGAAGGGTTAGTGGGAGTGACAAAACTTGACAATTGTCTGCACCTGGACAAGAGGGCCACATGTCTGGAGTGCGCAGAGGAGAAAAGACCGAGTTTGGGTTAGGCTTATTTTAGATAATTAATACGTACCTCAAAAGATCATAGGTTTTTAGAGCTAGAAAGACCTTCGGTGATTGTCTACTCCAACCTCACCATTTTACAGATAAAGAAACAAACTCAGAGAGGAGAAAGTCACTTCCTCGAGGTTCTCTTGGCTCAGTGATAGAACATGGACTTGAATCTAGTTTTCCCCCTATATATCTAAGGTTTTTTGAATTTATTTATTGAATGGGATCCCAAATGGTGGGTAGTAAATATTTTTTTTTTTACCATATTCCTATTTTCACAATGTTGTTTTCCTGCTGAAGAAACCCCTATGGCCTTTTGTTTTATTAATCCCAAAATCTCATATTAGGCCATCAGGACTTTCTATAGTCTGGCCTGGCCCTTCCAGAATGTTTTCTGCACCAGCCAGACCCATCTATTCACTGACCTCAAATATCATGCTTACCTCCTGAGGTGATACTTGCTTAGGAAGGCTTCAGATATGACAGTGAGTTTCCCATCACTAGAGCTATTGAAGCAATAGCTAGATATATACTTGTCAGGGATGTTTTCTATGGGTCTCATAATTTATGTAGAGGTTATGGACTAGATTTTCAACATTAACTAGTTGCATGATCTTTGACAAGTCACTTTATTTCTGACCCCAGTTTTCTTATATGTAAAAAAGTGACAATAGTCACACCTCCCTTACAGAGTTAGGAATTTAATAAAGTTAAATGGAGTTGCCCACACTCTCTTGTATCTTACCTTCAATATGCTACTTGACTCATTCCCTCATTTAATCTTATCATTCTAAGTTCTGGAACAATCCATGGACCTGTTTGGATATTTTCTCATTGGTTTTAATTGTAATAGCTCTCAATCAATTACAACTAATCTGAGCACCCCCACCTCAGTTCAAATATTATTAATTTAATAAACAGGAGAAATTGCCTTTCTTGTAAATAGGGGCTCATATCTATAGATTATAAACCCTAATCTCCTAGTATTGGCTTCTTAAAGAGATGATAACTGTTTTAGTAACTCTGTAGCAGAGACTTTTGAAATGGAAAGTTACATTTCTCACCATCACCAAAAATTTTCAATGCCCTGAAAAAATTGTTGAGTATGTCAATTCCACATTAATATTAAATGCAACAGACCTATAATACAAAGCACTACTTGGTAGCCTGATTTAAATATGGAAAGAAACAATTCAGCACTAGTGCTATTCAAATGTATCGGTGATCTCACTGATCTCATAGATATAAAAACCCATCCATTATGGGGCAGCTAGGTGGCGCAGTGGATAGAACACAGGCCCTGGAGTCAGGAGTACCTGAGTTCAAATCTGGCCTCCGACACTTAACACTCACTAGCTGTGTGACCCTGGGCAAGTCACTTAACCCCAATTGCCTCACTAAAAAAACAAAAACAAAACCCATCCATTTCTGCCCACACTTGTATGATGCCTTCCATGTCTTCTCAAATATTTACCTTAGGGGGTGCCACCCAAAATACTTCCAAGGAATACATCCTTACTTTCTCTAGATTAGCACTAGAAATGGTGATAATACAGATAGTTAAGTGTATAAGATAATAACAGTAATACATAATCCATTGAAAAGTACAAAACAGTATTGTGTATAATTCAGCAAAGAATTATACATGGCTTAAGGAATAACTACTTCTCCCGTAATATCACAATCTTATCTATTTGATTTAAAATGCGTTTTGGCCATATTGATCTTTCTATTATTTGTATCTAAGTGCGTTGATAAAATAGGCTCACTACCAGTATTTTTAACTTTTGTGGCCTGTTTCTTTACCCTAAGGGACTCTACAGCTGAAGTTCCAGGCATAAAAGGTATTACTGCTGTGTTCATTACTCCCCCCAACCCTCCTTGGTCCTGCTTAGTCTTAGGCAAAGTTATTTGGTTTCATTATGTGGTTTCTACTTTCCTCCAAGCAATGCTTTTCTCAGCAATTTTCTGTGCTGACTGAGAAGTGAGTTGGGGCATCCCCAGTCTTTATTAGCTGTTTCAATTTAGCATTTTCTTTTTAAGCATATTTTAATAATTCTTTTGTATCAAGGCTTACTTTATTTTTTACAAATGAAAGCCTTTCTGATTTCTTTTTCAAATGAAGTACCTTTGGCTCAATTTTTTTAAAACTTGCCCATCAAATCTGTTACATGTATTTCAAATTTCTTTAATATTCTCCAAATACCAAAGAATTTCAGCAGAACTTTTCATAATGCTTCAATTCTTGATAAATTCAGGCTTTTTACTGGCGCTTATTTCTCAATACTGTTTTGTTGGTCACCAGCTTCCTCTGAATGAAATGATAATTCTCTTGAGTGTATTTGACATATTTATAGCCATCGAGCCCACGGTTACAACAGAAAACATTTCTGCTTTCCCCATTGGTATTCTTGTATTAATTTTTTTAATCCAACAGATGATGATGTCATTTTAACCATTTTCCTTGTCTGAGATGACTGCCTCCTTGGCCTCATCTTTATTTCCTGAAGTTGATTTGCTTTGTAAAACTTAAGGTGTTATACAAATATTAACTCATGTTTCTTTTTGTAAACTAAATTTTATTTTTTCAATCAGAAAAAATCTACTTTCTGTCCTCACCCCTTTCCCAATTGAGAAAGAAAGAAAAATAAAGCCCTTGTATAAACATGCATTATTAAGAAAAAAAAATTCTACACTGGCTATGTCCAAAACAAAACAAAAATCACGTTTTTCATTCTGAATCTTTCATCTTTCTATCAGGAGATGGATAGTATGTTTCAGTGGGCAGCTAGGTAGTGCAATGGATAGAATTCCAGGCTTGGAGTCAAGAAAACTCATCTTGCATTCAAATCTGGCCACAGACATTTACTAGCTATGTGACCCTGAGCAAGTCACTTAACCTTATTTGCCTCAGTTTCTTCATCTGTATAATGAGGTGGAGAAGGAAATGTCAAACCACTCTCTGACAAGAAGACCCCAAATAGCTTCACAGAGTGTTGGATATGACTGAAAATGACTGAACAACAAAAGTATGTTTCAGTCCTCTGGAATCGTGACTGGTCATAATGCTGATCGGAGATTTCTAAGTCTTACAAAGTTGTTCAGCTTTACAATAGTGGTGTCTTTGTATGAATTGTTCTCTGGGTTCTTTCCTCTTCACTCTGCATAATTCATATCGTTCTTTCTACGTTTCTCTGAAACCATCCCATCCATCATTTCTGTTTTTTTCTTTTGCAGGGCAATGAGGGTTAAGTGACTTGCCCAGGGTCACACAGCTAGTAAGTGTCAAGTGTCTAAGGCTGGATTTGAATTCAGGACCTCCTGAATCCAGGGACAGTGTGCCACCTAGCCACCTGGCTGCCCCTCCATCATTTCTTACTGCACATTTGTGTCCCATAATTTGTTCAGCCATGCCACAATTGATAAACACTCTCAGTTTCCAATTCTTTGCCACCATAAAAGATGTTATAAGTATTTTTATATTTCCTTAGTTAGAGTTTGTTTCCCCCCCTTAGAATTAATTCCTTCCTCAATCTACCCTCTCTCTAATTTCCTTCTCTCCTTTCCCTCCCACTTCCCTGTAGAGTGAAAAGTATTTTGTGCATGTGTATGTGTGTGTTCTTCCCTCCTTTGACCCCAACTCACATTTGTACAGCATATGTTCTCAATAATTCTGTGAGCTAAGTAGTATAAAGAGCTGAGATGCAAAGAGATTGAAGAACTTGCTTGGGTTCATCCAGCAATTAAATATTGGAGCTGGGATTCAAACCTGGATCTCCTGACTCTAGTATTTTATATTATACTCTGTAAGATGCAATAACTCTTATTTGTCATTATTATTCAAAATCTAAGATTTCATAATTCCTACTTTAGACTTCCAGTTCATCTTATATTCCCTTTCTTCTTCTTTCCATCTCATGGAAATCCCATTTATCTTTCAATGTCTAGCTTAAACTTCATTTTTTCCTTCCTACCTGACTCTTCTAGCTCAGAATGAATACCCTCTTCTTTGGTTTCATCTCACTTAGTACCACCGAGTTTAAGCCCAAATCGTGTTATGACTATATCTTCACTTTCCAGTGAAATCTCCTGTAGGGCAAGGGGCCAAGTCTATTGTTATGTCATTTACTGCACCTAGTAGAGATCTGGGTATGCTGGAGACACTGAATGATATCTGGTTAAACCGGATGGCAACATCAAAGCTGGGTACTTTTTACAGGTGACAATTTGAATGAATCTTCACCAATTGGTCTGGCAAGACCTTGTGCCAACCTATTAAAGATTATTTCCTTGTCCAGGACCATAAGTATTGGTAAGGATTTATACTTGATATTGTTGGGTACATATAGACCTTAGGACATATCTCTTCATTTTTTGTTTTTAAGCAAACTCTCATTCAAAATCCATGAATAAAAGTAGTAAAAATGAAAACAAAAATAAAAACAAACAAATCAATCAGAAAAAGACAACAATTCTAGAGGAATCTTTTAGTTAATTGAAATAGTGTTTGTTGTTGTTCAGTCATTGCAGTCATGTTTGACTCTCCATGACTTCATTTGGGGTTTTCTTGGCAACGATACCAGAGTGGTTTTTGCCATTTCCTTCTCCAGCTCATTTTATAGATGAGCAAAAAGATTAGGTGACTTGCCCAGGGTTACATGGCTAGTAAGTGTCTGAGGCTAAATTTGAACTCAGGAAGATGTATCTGCTCTATCTCCTATGCCACCTAGCTGCCTTGCTGAAGCAGTGTATTCCTGGCGTAAAGCCCTAGCATGGGCATCAGGAGAGACTGGGATCCAGTCCCAGCTTGCTGTGTGACCTGGAGTTGGTTGTCCTTTATCCTCAAAAAGGACCAAAATGACAACACTATGTTGGAATCAAGTTATAGTATGTCATGTCTGACTGTGTCTGTTCAGGTCAATATGAGCTCGGAAGGCTCTACCACAGGTTGGGCACAAATAGTGCCCACATTTCACATTTCTTTTGAGCTACTGCAATTCTGTTTTACACATGGAGAATAAGAACCTTCTCTGATGCAGGCACACCATGCTGGGTGGCCTTTTGCCAGAGAGACCTTGAGAGTATCTTGGTATTGCTTTTTCTGACTTCCAAGTGAGCACTTGCCTTGTGTGAGTTCTCTGTAAAATAATCTTTGTACATTTGGCATTCAAACAGCCCATCAGAGTTTCACTATGAAATAGAGTTTGAATGCTTGGCAGTTTAGCTGAAGAAAGGACCTCAGTGTCTGGTACCTTATCTTGCCAGGTGGTCTTCTGAATCTTCCTAAGACAATGCAAATGGAAGCAATTCAGTTTCCTGGCATGGTGCTGGTAGACTGTTCCGGTTACATGGGCATACAGCAATGAGGTCAGCACAGTAGCTCTGTAGACCTTCGGTTTGGTAAGCTGCCCAATACCTCTTCTCTCCCACTCTTTCCTTCAGAGCCTCCCAAAACTGAGGTAGCTCTGGCAGTGTGCACCTCAACCTTATCATCTAGGTGTACATCCCTGGAGAATAGACTGCCAAGGGAAGTGAACTTATCCACAGCATTAAAAATGTCTTCATTGGCTGTAATCTACGGTTCCATGTATGGATGGCCTTGTGCTGACTGATGGAGAAGCTGTTTTCTTAGTGTTAATTGTTAGACCAAAATTAGCACAAGAAGCAGAGTATCGATGTTAACAAATAATCGATGATAGCAAATGTTTTGTTGCATCTTAGTTTCAGAGGCTGCATTGAATGCACAATCATCTGGAGACAAAGAGTCATGCACCAACTCTCCTTCTTGGAGTAACCCTCATCTGGGTGAGTTGTTTGGATATGTCACTCACTAGGGTTCCCACTAGTTCTCCCATGGATCACAGTTTATTGACGAAAGAAAGGTAGGGGCCAGAGCAGGAGAAGGACTAGTTTCTTCTTGCTATATTTAAACCTCTGAAGGCACGAATTGCCTTTTTTACACAACCCTCTCAAACTCCCTAGTCTAACCCTTGCCTCTTGCTCCCTCCATGATGGTGGATGAGAAAGAATTAAGGATCTTTGATACAGAGCTATAAGGAGCTTTAGAAGCTACCTAGTCCAATCCACTCATTTTATACATGAGGAAACTGAGGCCCAGCAAGTTTGTGAAGTGTTGGAAATCACTCAGGTAGTAACTGTTAGGAAGGGAGTCAGGTATGTGTGTGTGTGTGTGTGTGTGTGTGTGTGTGTGTGTGTGTGTGTGTGTACTTTGGATCCTCAGTCCTATTGCCTAAAAGCTTGAAAGCAGAGCACAACCTGAGTTCAAATCTGCCCTTCATCACTTGATACTTACTAGCTGTGTGACACTGGGCAGTCACTTAACCCTCATTACCCTGGAAAAAAAGATTCACGTGCCATCTCTTGGGGGCAGCTAGGTGGCACAGTGGATCAAGCACTGGCCCTGGATTCAGGAGGACCTGAGTTCAAATCCAACCTCAGACACTTGACACATACTAGCTGTGACCCTGAGCAAATCACTTAACCCTCATTGCTCTGCCAAAAAAAGAGAATGTATTACCCTGGGCAAGTCACTTAACTCTCATTGCCCTGTAAAAATATACAAACAAATAAATAAATTTCTTTTAAAAGAAAGAAAGCAGAGCAGGAGCTCTAAGGAGGGCTTAGGAAAACAAACAAAAAATAACAAACATGGTAAAAATCCCCTCACAAGGTTCTTCTAAGGCTGGCTATAGGCAATCCTTAAAGTGTAGAATCTTTAAATCCTAGTGTATACTTCATTATTATTGTTACTGACAAAAGTGGCTTATATTTCTACATCATTTGAAGCATGATGACATTTTCCTCATAACATCTGTAAAATGTGAATGAAGTGACTTCAAACTGGGGTATTCTAAGTCTTGTGTCTTTCCCACTATACAGCATCCACAATCCGACTTCCATCCTCTTGCACAGTGCAAAATCTCTTCTAAGTACTTGACAAGTGATAGATCACTGAGGCTCTAATTGAACTCTTTCAGGGCTTATTAGCTCACATTATATATAACAAACCAGCCCATTCCACTGCTGGACAGTTCTTCTTTATGTTGAAGATTCTCTAGCTGCTACTCTCTTGTCCTAGGTCTTCAAACCATTCGAATAAAAATTGGTTAAGGAGAGTTGTATGCTGGGAACTGAAGTATAAATACAACATGGTACCTGCCCTCAGGGAGCTCATAGTTGGGATGTGGCATATCCATATATAACCATAATGCAAATGAATACACAGCAAATGCATCACAGATACAAAATACTATTTGACATCTGCAGGCAGCAAAAATCAAGAAAGGTTTCACCAAGGACATGAAGGTAGAATATGAGAGTGAGAGCAAGAGCAAGAGCATTCAGAAAACTCAGGTTTTCTGACTCAAAATGTCTTTCTCCTATACCATAATTCCTGTTGAGATCTGGGTTCAATTCTCAGCTCTGGCATTAACTAGTTGTGTGACTCTGGCCAAGTTAACTTCCTGTCTCTGAAACTCAGTTTCCTCTTCTGTTTATATGGGAATAATGACAACCCAATAGGGTTGTTGGGGGAAAGTACCGTGGAAGCTATAAAATGCAATGGCAATGGTGACACTTATACTCTTATCTTCCTAGTTCTAACACTGGAAAAAGGCAAACCTGGAATTCTCTCCTTCATTGACTTGGCACAGTGCCTGACACCTAGTGGGCACTTAATAAATGTTTATTGAATGAATTTATTGGTGTGCGCGCGCGTGTGTGTGTGTGTGTGTGTGTGTGTGTGTGTGTGTGTGATCAGATGTCCATAATATAGATATAGCCCAAGATAGCTTGTCCTCCCAAATCATTCTGGGAGAACTTCTGGAAACATC
This sequence comes from Dromiciops gliroides, assembly GCF_019393635.1. Classification (NCBI taxonomy): domain Eukaryota; kingdom Metazoa; phylum Chordata; class Mammalia; order Microbiotheria; family Microbiotheriidae; genus Dromiciops; species Dromiciops gliroides. The sequence continues at coordinate 295,790,940 of NC_057862.1, read as the reverse complement.
TTTAACTCTTTTCTGAAGATTTCCCTGCCCATTCTTGTGTTTCCTTCCTCAAAGACCAGGGGTGCCCAAGGGTTCCCTCCCTCTCTTATCCCAAGCCCTTAAGGGGAAAATCAACCAAAAACTGTTATCCATAATGGTCTGGTCAGTGCTAGAACAGTGTTGTGGGTGTGAAAAGAAGACCACATAGTCCTTGGGCTCAAGGAATTTCTCTATAGAAAGGAGAGGCTAAAAACATACATCAGAGGGAATGTAGCATAGTGGAAAAGGGCAGCTATGTGGTACAGTCCTGGAGCTAGGAAGACCTGAGTTCCAATCCAACCTCAGACATTTACTAACTGTGACCCTGAGAAAGTCACTTAACCCTGTTTGCCTTAGTTTCTTCATCTGTAAAATGAGCCAAAGAAGGAAATGGCAAACTACTTCACTATCTTTGCCAAGATACTGAGGATAAAAACCCCAAATGGGGTTGTGAAGAGTCAGACACGACTAAAATGACTGGACGACAATGGCATATTGGAAAGAATGCCAAATTTGCAATCAGAGATGGTAGGTTCAACTTGTTATCTGTGTGACCTTGGACAAAGTACTTCTGTTCTCTAGGTTTCTTTCCCCTGTAAAATGAGGGGCTAACATTAGAGGATCTTTGAGGTCCCATTGCCCTCTAAAATTCTATAATTAGAATCACCTACCAGTTTTCTCTAGGTCTGGCTGATTTGAGAGCACTGGAGGCATTTTACACCCTGGAGCCAATTTATAATTTACTTGGCTGTCTTATCTTACTTTTCCTTTCACTTAAAAAGTTTGCCCTGTGCTCTTAGTCACCTCCCTTAATCCTATATCTAAGAAAGCCAATCTCCCTAAAGCTAGACATCAGCTAAGCAGACCTAAGGGGGAGTGTTCAGAAGTAAGATAAACAGTCATAGCACTACAAATTTAGGAATTTAGGAGTTTTCCATGGAAAGTCTTAAAAAGTGTTACATAATCAGACAGTTTGGCTAGAACTTGCCAGGAAAGAACTACGGTGGCAGTTTAGGAACCTACCCCATAGCTTAAAGCAGGGGCTATCTTTCTTTCTTTCTTTTTTGCAGGCAATGGGGGTTAAGTGACTTGCCCAGGGTCACACAGCTAGTAAATGGCAAGTGTCTGAGGCCGGATTTGAACTCAGGTACTCCTGAATCCAGGGCAGGTGCTTTAACCACTGCACCATCCAGCTGCCCCTGCAGGGGCTATTTTTCAATAAGCTTCCCTAGATAATTGTGATCTGGGACTGTCCCAGATAGAAAGGGGGAGGAAGAGGAATTAATCCTCTATTGACTCCTATCAACTAGTGGACTAGTGTGAAGGGCTCAAGGCCATCCATTGGATCTCATAAGGGTCCCTTTCCCCAATCCACACCAGCATCCCAGCAACAGCCTTAGAGAAGGTGAAGAATGACAGGAGAACAGTCTGGAAAGATGATAGGAGATTAGGAAATCTTTTTTCCTGAGGAAGTCTGGGTAGTTTATAGGCTTATTATAGAGAAACTGAGAGCTGGGAAAGACCTGAACTTAAAAAGGCCAAGGTCTCCCATTACCTCCAGGGCCATCACTAGTCACCCAGACCCGTGTCTTGCCACTGGACCCAGATGGTCTTGGAGGAGAGGGTGAGACTGGTGATTTTGCACAGTCCTCCCTCACTTAAATCCAATTCACCACAAGTCATGACATCACCTCCCGATGTCCTGGTCCTCTTTGAGAACAAAGGACAAACAACAACAATAACCACATATCTATAAATATACCTATGCACGAATCTGGTTACATCACTCCCCTACTCAAAAATCTTCTGTGTGGGGGCAGCTAGGTGGCGCAGTGGATAAAGCACCAGCCCTGGATTCAGGAGGATCTGAGTTCAAATCCAGCCTCAGACGCTTGACACTTACTAGCTTTGTGACCCTGGGCAAGTCACTTAACCCTCATTGCCCTACCAAAAAAGAAAAAGAAAGAAAGAAAAAATCTTCCGTGTTACAGAAGATGCCTCCACATTCTCATATCTAGATCCTTGGTTCAGAGGCTTCTCCATGTGCCTTCCCCCCTCCCCCCAACTCCACCCCTTCTTCCATTTACTGGGGACTCAGAACAATTGTGTCTGTTCTATCTGTCAAGTTTTGTCATCACAGTCCCTGTTGCTACCAACAGGGTCGGGGGTAATTGGCTACAGTCCCAGAACTATTAATCACTGGGACAGCTACTCAGGCAGAATTCAAAGCTTCTCCCCCGCCCCAACCAACCCCCGCTTCCCCACTCCCCCGAGCCCACCTTTTATGGCCTCTTTAGTGCTGGCTAGGCACCTGAGACTTATCCAGGGGTTCCCTATAGCAATAGAACTACAGGTCCAGTCCCTTTCCCTCTATAATACTCCATAGTAGCCAAAGGTTAAACAGTCCTCTAAATTTACCCAGGGATCTGAAGGTGGATGTATTTAGAAACATATTCATTACTTCCTTTTTTTTTTTTTTTTTTTGGTGTGGGGCAATGAGGGTTAAGTGACTTGATCAGGGTCACACAGTTAGTAAGTGTCAAGTGTCTGAAGCCAGATTTGAATTCAGGTACTCCTGAATCCAGGGCAGGTGCTCTATCCACTGCACCACCTAGCTGCCCCAATACTCATGACTTCCAATGACACACTTTCATGCTCCTTTTGGTTTTCAGTCCTTTCAGTCATGTCTGACTCTTCATGACCCCCTTTGGGGTTTTCTTGGCAGATACTGGAGAAGTTTGCAATTTCCTTCTCTGGCTCATTTTGCAGATAAGGAAACTGAGGCAAACAGGATGAAGTGACTTACTCAGGGTGACACAGCTAGTAAGTGTCCAAGGCCAAACTTGAACTCAGGAAGATGAGTCTACCTGATTCCAGGCCTGGCACTCTATCCACTGTGCCACCTAGCTGCTCTGAGGCTGTGTATCTTACCCAAAGTGCTTTGATCATGGTAGACATTTAATAAATGGTTGTAGAGTGGAATGTATAAGCCTCACAATTTCCTAAATACCAACTGCATGACATAGAGACTTAGTAAATACTAGTTGACTGAACTACTGCTACTTTCTCACTTCTAAGATGTATAGTGCCAAGAAAAGCTGAGAAATATGCCTCTCAAATAGCCCTAGGGTTTTTAAATAGATACATCCATAATTGAGCCACCTTACACTAAGGTCTTTGATCTTCAGTTTTTAGTTTCTGCCACTTAATCTTAGGCCAAGCAATTTCCCCAAATTAACTCTTTATTGTGATAGCTGGTGTCAGGGACATTTTCCTTAACACACGTTTATTGAATACCGACTGCATACAAGACCCTATTTGGGAATACAGAGATGACTCAGACAGTCTCTTACCTCAGGGTTTTTCTCACAGTACACGTGTGCTCACAATTATGCCTAGAAATCAAAAAGGAATAGGTTATTAGTGAGGCAACGAAATACTTTGAGGGTACAAAAAAGGTCAGTAAGAACAGGGTACATCTAAAAATAGGGACAATATGCATGTAAGTTGGATGTCAGACTGAACTTCTGAAATAAGGGCTAGCTAATATGTATATAGAGGCTGGTTTGCAAAGAAAGTACTTCCATATGTTCTCTCATTTGGTCCTCACAACAACTCTGTGAAGAAGGTGCTCTTGTTGTTCAGTCATGTCCAACTCCTCATGACCCCTTTTGGATTTTCTTGGCAGAGATACCAGAGTGGTTTGCCATTTTCTTCTCTGGCTTGTTTTACAGATGAGGAAACTGAGGCAAACAGGGTGAAGTGACTTGCTCAGGGTCACACAGCTAGTAAGTGTATAAGGCCAAGTTTGAACTCATGAGGATGAGTCTTTCTGGCTTCAGGCCTGGCACTCTATCCACTGAGCCAGATGAGGAAACTCATGCTGAGAGGGGTTAGGCCCAAAGTCACACAGCTGGTAGGTGTCTGAAATAGGATTTGAACACCAGTCTACTCAGGGTTGTGCTGATAAATATTTAGCAGTTGGCTCTCTGAAAAAAAAATATATATTCTTACCATACTTTTAAGTTGAATCTGCATGATTAACATTTCCTCCATCACTTTCTCAAGTGTAGGCAGTCAACAAAGCAATAAATCAAGCCATGATTTGTAGCATTTGCAGATTTCTGAGGTGTAAATGATCCCACTGAACATTTAACAACTGGATGAAGAGCTGTGATTAGCTCCAGGACATCCCTGGGATCTTCCTGATTCCAAGTCTAACATTCTATCGAAGGTGCCATCTAGCTGATAGACCCACTTTAATCTTGGGGATTTTACATAATATCTATTATTGTTCAGCTTACCTTCACCCACTGGGGAACATCGATGTCTAATTTCTTTCTTTTTTTTTTTTTTTGGTGGGCAATAAGGGTTAAGTGACTTGCCCAGGGTCACATAGCTAGTAATGTGAAGTATCTGAGGTCAAATTTGAACTCAGGTCCCTCTGAATTCATGGCCAGTGCTTTATCTACTGTCCCACCTAGCTGCCCCCTGGGAACATCATTGTAATGGGCCTAGGGGTAGGGCTGACTAATGAGGGCCCTGTTCCTTTTAAAAAATTAATTCTATTTTTAATTTATGGAATAAAATAAGCATTTTGATAACAATAAAATAAAAAGATGATTGCACATGAAACTGCAAATCTATTATGTACAACTTGCTATTCCTTTTAAATATTTAATAAAGTTATCATGAAAATTTCTTTTTCCTTTTTTTCCTTTTCTTCCCTTGCCCCTGCCCTAGAGATAGCAACCATTAGACACAAATAGGTGTGTGTGTGTATACACACACATATGCATATATATCATCTATCTATCTATCTATCTATCTATCTATCTATCTATCTATCTATCTATCTATCTATCTATCTATCTATCTACTATACATACCTCTATTTATCAGTCTTTTCTCTGGATACAGATAGCATCTTTCTTCATACGTCCTTTAGCTCAGGGCTTCTTAAACTTTTTCCACTTGCAACCCCTTTTCACCCAAGAATTTTTTTCTATGACCCCAGGTATATAGGTATATATAACCTTTTACTGTTGCCAAATTTTTCATGACCCCCACATTCAGGTACATAACCCACAGTTCAAGAAGCTAGGTTTTAGAGAATGTATAATGTGTTCTGCCTAGTACCATCCCACATGGAAGCTTGAGCAAGCTTGATTCTAGATAAACGAATGTAGCTTCTCTCTAAAAGATCCCCAGAAAGCACAAAGGCTTACAAGAGCCTTAACCAATGAACAGGTTTATCAAAGACAGGAAGGACAGAGAAGGACTTCTATCCATGCCTCTTCAACAAAGCCATATTTGCAGGGCTCACCAGAAAGTGGAGTTCAGTTTCCCTTCCCTGGGGTTCAGTCAAAGTTTCTGCAGAAACTCATTCGAACACTTAATAGAATTCCAGATACAGGATGAAGGACTTCAGGACAGCCCTCAAGTCTCAGTCCTTCTTTGTTTTCCTCTGGAGTCTTTCCCTTCATTTGGGCTGGAGTCCTTTACCATATCCTGGGTCTCTAGATCACAGCATTTTCCCAGCACTCTGCCTGTTACCACACTGGTGTTCATCTGAGTGTGATCACTTCCCCCAGCTATCTCTGTTCATAATCACTTCCTGTTTGGGACCAGCATTTTCTTTTTTTGCCATCACCCTTCTTCTGTTAAGGGAAGAAGATGCTTAAATCTGAATGGAATAAATTTGATTAGCCTGAGTCCTCTCAGTTTGATAGCTGCATTTAAATTTCATAGATAGAGCTAGTGCAGTGGCTAGGGTGGGTCAGCTTGGACTTTGCCCTGGGATGCCAAGCTTGGAGACTTTTGATAGTGTGTATAACCTTTCAGGAGTCTCTAATTAACAAGGTTAATTAGTTAAAATTAGTTAGTATACAAGTTACATATACCAGACCATGTACCAGATGATGTCTAGTGACAATTCTTCCTTCTCTTTTCTTTTAGTAGTCACTTAATAGATGTTTATTTATTGATTGATTCCCTCCCTTAACAGCCTTGTGCTGCCTCCCTCATGCTCCCTGTGCCCCATTCCCCCCAACATGCTTCATACCATTTGCCCTAGACATAAATGGTCTCTGATAGGATACTGATGGTGGTACCATCAGATGATTTATCATCAGAAATGGTATGGTTTTATCAGAGGAAATAACATTAAGAAGATACATTACCATTTGTTTTGTTGCTGTATCCTAAGGACCATGGAACTTTCCAACCTGACTTGTAGTGGAGAGTGCGAGTTCCTTGAGAGCAAGAAATGTCTTACCTATCTATCTATTAGCCCGGCACCTGACACGATAAATTATTAGTAAAAGCTTTTTCATTCATTCATTCATTCATTCATTCATTCATTCATTCATTCATTCATTCAGAAATGAGACCAAAGATTTTGTTCGGTTTGTTACCTAAGGGATGTCTCTTACCTCTAAGAGCTCCAATTCAGTGCCCACTCCCCCAAGATCATGACTTCAGAAAGCAGATTTGGTATAATTAAAATAATTATGGGTTTAGATTCCAGTTCTGACACTAGCCTTTTCACCTATAAGAAATATTTTGCTCTCTGAGCCTCAGTTTTCTCACCTGTAAGATGGGCATATACTTCTACTATTTACCTCACAGGATAGATATGGAGCAAGTTTTAAATTACTATAGAAATTATAAATTGTACCAATAATATACATTATATAGAGAAATTATTAACATAGAAATGAGAATTGGGGAGAATGACAAAATAAAAGTTACTCACAAAGACTCTGTATTATGTTCTTATCAAGACCTCTGTGCTGTTCTCCAATTTAAATATTTGGGGCCATCTTCAAAGGGCTAGTTCAGTCCTTCTCCCTAGCACCTACCTCTCTAGCACCTACCTCCCAGGGTTGTGGTGAGGATCAAATTTGAGTGCTTAGAACAGTGCCTAGCACATAGTAGGTTTTTTAAAAAATATTCCCTTCCCTCTTCTCTCTCCAGCTGATACCCTTATTTTGCTGCCTCCAGACAGTTTGAAGTATCATTAAGGACATGCATAGTACTTTAGTCATGAATAGCTAAAAGATCTGGAAACAAAAGAGCCCAGGGAATTACTGGACAGTGTCTAAAAGAAAGATACAAAAACACTTCTACAAAACAAATTAAATTCATTTGCTTATCAAATGAATATGAATAAACTCCAAGTAGAACACAAACAAGTGTGTCTAAAAGCCTATTTCTACATCAATCAACTGTGTTAGACTTGTTTTTGGTTTTTTTCTAAATCTATTCTAAGCCTCAAATTTATTAAAATATGTTGGTTTCTCAGTATAACAGAGAGATTTGGCATGTAGTAGTAGTAATAATAACAACAACAATAATTAACATTTATACAGCACTTTAAGCTTTGTAAATATTATCTCATTTGATCCTCACAAAGACTCTGGAAGGTAGCTGCTATTATTATATCCATTTTATAGATAAGGAAACTGAGGCAGACATTAGTTAATTGACTTGTTCAGGGTCAAACAGCTAGTAAATGTCTTAGGCTGATTTCAACTTGGGTCTTCCTGATTGTAGGTCCAGTGCACTATTGACTAGGCCACCTAACTCATCGATAGAGTTAGGAAGACTTGATTTATGTCCTTTATGACATTGGAGGATTGTATGTCCATGGGCAAGTTGCACAACCTTTCAGTGTTTTGGGAAACTGTCAAAAACACCCAATTAAAGATATTTTTCTGACCTGAATTAGCAGAGGGAGTTTTAATACTAAGATTTCCCTATGCTGATGAAATCATTTGTCCAGAATAAAAAAAAAGAGGCAGAGCTAGAAAGAGTGTTAAAACATTAAATGTTAACCTTGGGAGAGATCTTAGAATATTGAATATCAGAGCAGGGAGAAGCTTTCAAATCATAGCACCATAGGTGGTCAGAGATGCAAAGGACTTTCCAGATATTCTTGTCCGACATCTTTACATTACAGGTAAGGAAAGTAGGGCTTATAGAGGTCAAATAACATTTTTAAGGTCACATATCTACTAAGTACTAATGTAGAGACTAAAATGAAGTCCAGCCTTCTTTCTATAGACTAGAACACTTTGTTACTTGCTAAGTGGCTAAGAGCCACAGCTTAAGCTCTTAGCCCAACTTACTAAAGCTAACTTTGACTTTCAAAGCTTGAGATCATTTAAGATCTCCAAACCTGCTTGGTTTAAGTTGTCCTTGTGTGATAATAACTAGCCTCTTCAAAGTCCTGCCCTCATGGGATCTTCCCTGCTAGGCAAGACCTCTAAGAACAACAACTTTCCCTTCAGGTGCAAGACTAGAACAAGTCTCCTATCTGAATGTCTGGGAGGCCTTTTATATTGGAGGTCCCAGCTGCAAGCAATTAACTCCCTTTGGTTGTCATTGGGTGAATGACTCAACAATGTATATATGTGTGTGTGTGTGTGTGTGTGTGTGTGTGTGTATGTTTAGAGGGGCTAGACTCTTACCCTACAATCAACAGTTAAATACACTTAAGTTAAATACATTTAAACCATTTAACACAACAACTGGAAGTTAAACATAAACACTCTTTTTCCACAGCCACACCTGCCACATTTTAGTCACATATCCCTTCCCATAAACACTCTTTACCACCACATGTGCTAGTTAGTTCATCTGATGATTTGTTTTAGCAACAGGAAAGGCCCCTGGAGAAGGGGTCAATAGGGAAGGATCGTGAGATGAAGAAGTTCTGAGGGGCAGGCAGTATGACTCTGGAGTCACAGGTTTAAATCTTATCTCAGATGCTCATTATCTGTGTGATCTTGGGCAAGTTATCTACCTTCTCTACATCCTAGTTTCCTCATCTGTAAAACAAGGACAGGATAGGACTAGATGTCACCTTGCTGACAAAGGTCCACGTAGTCAGAGCTATGGTTTTTCCAGTAGCAATGCATGACTGTGAGAGTCGGACCATAAGGAAATCTGAGTGCTGCAGAATCAATGCTTTTGAGTTGTGGTTCTGGAGAAGACTTTTGATTATCTCTTGGACAGCAAGGAGATCAAATCAGTCAATACTTAAAGAGATGAATTTCGGCTATTTACTGGAAAGTAAAATACTGAAGCTTAAATATTTTGGCCACATGAGAAGATGGGACTCATTGGAAAAGACTCTGATGTTGGGAAAGATTGAAGGCAAAAGGAGAAGGGGATGGCAGGGGATGAGATGGATAGATGGAGATAGTGGAGGATAGAAGGGCCTGGTCTTCTATGTTTGGTCCAAGGGATAGGATACGATTGAACGAAAGAAAAAAACAACAAGGACTGGATGACCTCTGAGATTTCTTTTGACTAAGGATCTATGATCTTAATCTTTCTAAACCTCAGTTTCCTTAGGTAAAAAATGGGGGTAATAGAAGTGTACTTCACAGGGAAGTTGTGGAGATGCAATGGAAACAATGAACATTAACTTGGGCAGACTTTCAGGAGAAAGTGGAGTAGAGGGGGAGCTAGGTGGAGCAGTGGATAAAGCACCGGCCCTGGATTCAGGAGTACCTGAGTTCAAATCCGGCCTCAGACACTTGACACTTACTAGCTGTGTGACCCTGGGCAAGTCACTTAACCCCCATTGCCCCAAAAAACAAAAAAACCCCCAAACAAACAAAAGTGGAGTAGACTGAAGTCGGGGAGGTAATGGGTTCCCCCTTCTTGAAGGTCTCCAGGCAGAAGCTGTATAACAGATGTTTGTCTGTTATAGTAAGCATTCTTTTCATGGATGAAATGTCTGCTGAGATCCCTCCCAACTCTCAAACTCTGCAATTCTGTAATGTATTCATAAAAGGAAAAATTGCCCTCAGGTCCCCAGATTTTAGGGACACTAAGATCCATCTCACAATAAAATGATGATTTAAATTGATTTATTATTTATAGTAGGCTCTTCAAGTTTTCCCTGAGTTGGTATGAAGACATTGGATGCTAAAGGTTGGAGTTAGTCCAAAAAGGAGGAAAAATAAGTGTCAAAATCCAACTTGAGGAACTGAATTTTTCCAAGAGTGAGTTGGCCCAACCTATTAAAGCTAACTTTCTCCTTCAGAGCTTAAGGATAAGGTGATGGCCTCCATCTGTGGACATAGTACGGGAATTCTAGTCTTGGCTTTGTCATGAATCAATTATGGGACATAAGACAAGTCATTTTCCCTTTCTGAGCCCAGATTTTTTTCCATTTGTAAAATGAGACAATTGTACCAGAAGATCTCTAAGACGCTCGTCTCTAGCACATCTCAAGTGTCTTTGCTTGTACAAGCAATAGTTGCCTGCCAAGGATTCAAGCTGTCCACCTTCCAATGTTTATTCAGCAGATGTTTTGTGCATCTGGGACTGTGAGGATTACTCATCCATGAGCAAGCTTAGTGATTTGCTGTGAATATAATTGGCAAGTCTGATCTTAGCAGTTGAGCCATAGTCCCCATTCAGTAGATGCTGAAGCTTCTCCAGTCTTGAATGTGAACCTGTGTCGACAACAGGCATGGGATGTTTATCATGGCTAAGGGATTGAATCGTGGATGTAGTGGACCCTGTCTTAGAAGATGGAAGATGCAAACTCAGAGTTAGAAGAGCCTTTACAAGCATGAAGCCATGGAATATCAAAACTAGAAGGGGGCTGTAGCTCATTAAACATAAAGATTATTAGCTGGAATTATATGGTGCTTTTGAGGGTAATTAGGTGGTGAAGTGGTTAGAGTGTCAGGCCTGGAGTCAGGAAGACTCATCTTCTCGAGTTCAGATCTGGCCTCAGATACTTCCTGGATGTGTGATCCTGGGTGAATCACTTTACACTGTTTGTCTCAGTTTCCCTCATCTGTAAAATGATCTGGAGAAGGAAATGGCAAAACACTCCAGGATCTTTGCCAAGAAAACCCCAAATGGAGTCATGAAGAATTGCACATGACTGAAATGACTGAACAACAAAAAGGACTTTAAGGCCCCACCCAGATCTGATATTCTATATTTCAATTATCTGAAGGCCGTTTCCAGGTCTTACAATGTATGAGCCTATAGAAAGGCTATTTCGATTCTTCTCCTTAATATGATAGCTGATGATTTCCCATAGCACTTTACAGTTAAGAAGACAGTTTCTTCATAATCCCCCTGTAAAAAAAGAGGCAGAATGGAAATTTTTACCCACATTTTTTTTTTAAATGAGGCAATTGGGGTTAAGTGACTTGCCCAGGGTCACACAGCTAGTAAGTGTCAAGTGTCTGAGGCCGGATTTGAACTCAGGTCCTCCTGAATCCAGGGCCGGTGCTCTATCCACTGCACCACCTAGCTGCCCCCTTTTTACCCACATTTTTACAAATGCAGAAACAAAAGTTTAGAATAGGGTATAATTTATCCCAACCACATGGCTAATAAATCTCTATGCTAGAAATGGAACCCAGGTATTTCAAGTTTTTTGGAGGTAGCTAGGAGGCACAGTGGATAGAGTGCTGGACCTGGAAGCAGGAATACCTGAGTTAGAATCTCGCCTTACACACTTAGTGGCTGTATAATTTGGGATAAGCCAATTAACCTCTGTCAGTTTCTATATATGCAAAATTGGCATAATAATATGATAGCATCTACTTCACAGGGTGCTTATGAGTATCAAATAAGATAATATATGTAAAAGTGCTTTGCCAACCTTAAAGCACTGTATGAATATTATCTGATATTATTATTTGATAGCCTCAGAGGACAAAATGCTAGAATTAATGTGTTATAAGTTATAGAAAGAACAATAATAGGGGCATGGAGGTACAGGTTTAAGTTTCAGCTTTGTCACTCCATGTATATACTTGGGTCACATTTTTTCCCTTTGTGGACTTCAATTTCCTCAATTTGTAAAACAAGGGCATTATAGTAAGGTACCTTTCAGCTATAACCTATTATTCTAAAACTATGATTTTAAAGATGAGGAAATTAAGGCTCAGAAAGAAGGACATATTGTGCAAGGTAATGCAGCAATTTCATGGGAAAAGTGTCTAGAATGGAGGTTTTTTAACTTTTAGTTTTGTGTTCTCTTTTTTACTTTGCATCTTGTCTCTACTATTGGAGGGAGAAGAGTCCGGAGGGGACTCTGAATGTTCTGTACTGTTGTTGGCTGGCAACATCTCTGCCTTACTCACTCTGTAGTGAACCAAGAAAATTTTGGGTAGTGCAAGTCTGATGTAGCTTGTGGGATGGCTTATGCTCCTGATGGGGCCCAACGACCTTCAAGTGTTTTTGGTGGGGTATTCTTACCCAATTCCTATGATAATGAACTCCAGCAAATTATGGAGTACTAAGAGGAAGGAGGTAAAAATGATTGGGAAGGGAGGTGGGGAAAGGGAGAATGAAATAAAAAAAAGAGGAAAGGGAGGAAGGAAGAAAAAGAATAGAAAGGAGAGAAAGAGAAGATGGGCTAAAGAGAAGGAGAAAGAAGAAATGAGAGTAAAAGGGAGAGAAAAATTATTGGATTTTAGTATTGAGCGGTACCTCAGTGGCTATTTAGTCCCACTCACACACAAAGAGGAATCCCCTCTATAACATACCAAAGGAGTGACTATCCAGCCTCTGCTTGAAGATTTCCAGTGAGGCGAAAGGAGAGAAAGAAGGATTAAAAAAAAAAAAGGAAAAAGAGAGGAGACAGGAAATCAAGAGAGAAGAAAAAAAGGAAGGAGAGCAGAGACACCATCATCTCTGGACTATTATATTCAGTTCTGATTGTCATATATATACACATACATATATATGTATGTATGTATGTATATATGTATACACACACACATACATACCTAGTCATGTATATTGTGGTAAAATGATAGAATTTGGCAGATGCCTAGGGGTCCGACTTGATTGACTTAGTAGTGTTTGAATTGGGTGTGAATGAGAAACTACTAAGTACCTACTTAAGATGATTAGATTTTTGGCCACACCTGGCCTGCCCTGTTAAACCCAGTTTAAACTTGGCCAACCCTGAGGAGTGTCTTCAGAGACTGTGGAATGTGTCATTAACAGGGAACCAGTCTCAGCCACACAACTTGAAGGACCTCCCCTTTGGGGGAGGGAGAAAAAGGTAGAAAAAGGGGCCCCCAACAGGAAGTGGTGCGCTCTCTCTCTCTCTCTCTCTCTCTCTCTCTCTCTCTCTCTCTCTCTCTCTGGCCTTGGAGGAGCTTTTGGAACATACTGGAGACTGGCAGCAAAACTGACTCCCATAGAAATTACGGGGGTGAGTTAATAATAAAATCCAGCTTTTTGAATTAGCTGAGCTGAAAGCGAGTTTGGGGATTATATAGGCCTTTGCTAGAGTTAGGGAGATTATCCATTTTCCTCTTTCCCTATTCCCTTGTCATTGGCTTAATTAATTTCGCCTTTGCTGTGTATTATTTTTCCATTAATAAAACCTGATTTGTTTGTGGGAAAGAGGCTGTTAATCTCCTTTCTTATTGGCCTAGGAGAAATAACTAAAAAAAGGCAGTTTGGAGGGGAAGAAACTTTGGACCTAGAGGTCCCTCATTATTTCTGAACCCCAATATTTGGTGAGCCACCCAATTAACTCTCCCCATATTAAATTTACCACTTACAATATGTATATATACACATATACATATACATATATACACATATACATATTTATTCAAGTATTTGTGTTTTTTTAAGTAATACACATTTTTATTTATAGTTTTGACTTCTAATTTTATCTCTCCTTCCCTCCCTCCCTTTACCCTCCCTGAGGCAGTAAGCAATCATATATGGGTTATACATGTGTGATTTATACATGTATGTCATTTTGTACAAGGAAACTAGAATAAAAGGAAAAAATGAAAGAAAGAAAGTGAAAAATAGCATGCTTCGGTCTGTGTTCAGTCAGTATCAGTTCTTTCTTTGGAGGTGGATTGTGTTTTTCATCAATAGTTCTTTGGAATTGTCTTAGATCATTTTATTGTTGAGAATAGTTGTCATTCACAGTTCTTCATCAAACAATATTGCTGTCTCTGTGCACACTGTTCTCTTGGTTCTTCTCACTTCACTATACATCAGTTCATACAAGTCTTTCCAGGCCTTTCTGAAATCGTCCTGCTTCTCATATCATATATCCCAGCTTGTTTAGCCATTCCCCAATTGATGGGCATTCCTTTGATTTCTAATTCTTAGCCACCACAAAAACAGCTGCTACAAATATTTTTGTATAAATAGGTCTTTTTCTCTTTTGGGTTATGTCTTTGGGATGTAAACCTAGCAGTGGTATTGCTGGATCAAAGAGTATGAATAGTTTTATAGTCCTTTAGGCATAGTTCCAAATTGTTCTCCAGAATGGTTGTATCTTTTCACAACTCCACCAACAGTGAATTAGCATCTTAGCTTTCCCACATCCCCTCTAACATCCAATATTTTCCATTTTTGTTATATTTGCTACTCTGATATGTTTGAGGTGATACCTCAGAATTGTTTTAATTTACATTTCTCTGATCAATGGTGATCCAGAGCATTTTTTTCATATAATTATAGATAGCTTTTGTTTCTTTGTCTGAAAACTTCCTGTTCATATCCTTTGATCATTTATCAACTGGGAAATGCTGATTGTCATATTTTAAGACTAACAAAGATTCCAGAAGAGGAGGATCAGAATGGGGAGGGGGGAGGCTGCTAGGTGGCACAGTGGATAGAGCACCGGCCCTGGATTCAGGAGGACCTGAGTTCAAAGCCTGCCTCAGAGACTTAACACTTACTAGCTGTGTGACCCTGGGCAAGTCACTTAACCCCAACTGCCTCACCAAAAAAAAAAAAAAGAATGGGGAGGGGATTCAACATGTCCATAGAAGGATCAGTTGATAATTTTTATTAAGTATTTGAAAGATTGTCTTATGAGAAAAAGGGTTTAGATTGGTCCTCTTTGTATTCCCAGGGGTTTGCACAGTGCCTTAGACATAGTAAGCACTTAACAAATACTTATTGACTGACTTTTTGGCCTCTGGAAGGCAAAACTAGGATCAATGAGTAGAAATCAGAGGGAGGCAGATTATAGCTCAATTCAGCTGTTTGAAAATGCTTGGGCCTCCGTGTGTGTGTGTGTGTGTGTGTGTGTGTGTGTGTGTGTGTGTGTGTGTGTGTGTGTGTGTGTATGGCAATTGGGGTTAAGTGACATGCTCAGGGTCACACAGGTAGTAAGTGTTAAGTGGATGAGGCTGAATTTGAACTCAGGTACTCCTGACTCCAGGGCCTGGGCTCTATCCACTGTGCCACCTAGCTGCCCCAAGGGCCTCCCTTGTTATTCAAGGAGCTCTCCCTCATTGAAAGGGTTCAAACAGAGACTGGTTAACTAACTATCTATTAGGATGCTACCCTTCTAGTCAAACGTCTCAATTTTATCAATCTCAATCACTGTATACTCCTCTAGCCAAAGATGCAGAATGATAAACAAGGAGCAGATGTCCTGGGGGAGAGCCTTTCTATATTATACATGTTACCTTGGAAGAGAGCTCTTGGACTCTCTGAATGCTATGGGAAATAATAGTTTCAGGATACTTCACTCTTTTCTAAAGGTAAACAGCAGGTGTGACCCCCAAACAAAGTACAATTAGAAGAAAAACCTGTCGGTGAGAGGGAGGCTCTCCACTTCAGTGGGGAAGATTCAGGCATCTTCTACCCTGTGGGACTCACTCCAATTCAACAAGCAGTCTTGAGTGTAGGAGGAACCAGCTTTAATTTGCTCCAAACTGAGTAGGGGAGTGGGGGAAGTCACCCAAATATGTGTCTTCACGTGGAGAGGCAAAGAGGACATCAAGGGGAGGAGGAGAGGAGACCAAGGCCTGCTGAGAGATGAAAACTCCCCTCCAAGAGCAGTAACAATTGGAGAGAAGCCTTCTTTCATCAGACAGTTACCTCCTTTTAAGGTTGAAAAAAATCTTTCTCTACCTGAGATCTAGTCCATTCGGAAGGAAAGCTGAACTGTTCAAAAGGGGAATGGGCTCCTTCAGGTGGTAGTGAGTTTTTCTAGTCATTGGAAGTCTTCAGGTAGAAACAGAATGACTATTTGTTTTAGATATTGTACCTGGGCGTCCTTTTCAAAGTATCAGATTAGACTAGGAAATCTCTGTGGGCCCTCCTGAATATGAGGACTTGTGAATCTGAAAAAGGGAGTGAGGCATGAGGATAGTGGGGGGAGGATTAAAAGGATTGGCTGAAAGAATTGAAGATTTTTAGCCTGGAGAAGATTTAGGAAAGATATGATTGCCTTTTGAATATCTGAAAGATTGTCATGTAAAAGAGAAATGAGATGTTTTCTCTGGCCCCAGAGGGCAGAACTGGCAGCAGTGGGTACAAGTTATGGAGAAGAATCTTTGAGCTCATTGTAAAGAAATAACTTTTATTTTTAAGTAAATAGCATTTTATTTTTCCCAGTTACATGAAAAGATAGTCTTCAATACTCATTTTTATAAGATTTTGAGTTCTAAATTTTTCTCCTTTTCCTCCCTTCCTCCCTCCCCAAGACAGGAAGCAATCTGATATAGGTTATATATGTACAATCAGGTTAAACATATTTCCACATTAGTCACATGACAGAAACAGAACAAAAGGGGAAAAAAAACAACCATGAAAAAACCCAAAGAAAGTAAAAATACTATGCCTCAATCTACATTCAGATTCCATAGTTTTTTCTCTGGATGTGGCATTGTCTTGGATCATTGTATTGCTGAGAGGAGCTAAGTCTATCATAGTTGATCACTGCACAATGTTGTTGTTACTGTGTACAATCTTCTTTTCATTCTACTCACTTTTCTCAGCATCAGTTCATGTAATTCTTTCCAGATTTTTCTGAAATCATCCTGCTCATCATTTCTTATAGCATGATTGTATTCTAAGAAATAATTTCTTAAATCCTCTTTCAAGGCCCACCACCTATACTTTTCATCCATCTTTGTAAGTCACTTAATCTAGCTTTAGGGAAGTATTCCTGATGTACCAGCCAAAATCTCAATTGAATATTTTTTCTTAGCAAAACTATAGTATGCACATAAGCATATAAAAAACTCAATTATATTTTCATTACTCTGGCCCTAGTTAGAGTTTGGAGACAAGGCACAAAGTTTTTAAGTCATACATTAATTGAAAGGTGAACAAGGAACAAAATGAGAATGCTATCCTCTGGAACTTGCAAAGCGAGATGTTAAGTCAGGACCCTAATATGGAAAGAAGACATAGGAACTGGACAATTTTCTTATAGATTAGAAGAATCTTTGAGATCCTCTAGTTCAATTCCTTTATTTGAAGAGACTCAGGTTACATAGGTAGTTAAGCAACAGATCAAGATTTGGATCCAGGATCTGGTTCCAAATACCATGCTCTTTTAATGACACAAATTTCCTTCGCTTTTACTTTCTGAAACCATTTATTCTGACTTTCCATCTTTCCTTACTCTATCTACCTGGGGGCACCATATATAAGCATCATCACAGTATCAATAATGCTAAAGCTCAGAATAATCTGAGGCTAGAGAAAAAAAACACAAGGAATAATCAAAAGGGATTTTTAAAAGGCCAAATCAGGGAAAAGAGACAGATAAAAGGAAGGATCGGCCACTGCTTAGGGTTGAGGGGATGATTATAAATGACAGGAATAAGAAGGCAGAACTATTCATTTGGTCTTTTGTTAGTTTCTGTTTTCTCTGCTAATGAGAATAACTGTTGTACTGAAAATGACAGCAAAAATGACTGACAGGGAGTTGATACCCTGGGAAAGTAAGGAGATGGGAAGATGGAACTTAGATGCCTTTGATGAATTCAAGTCACCTGGCCCAGATAAACTACATACTTGGATGCTGAAAGAACTGACAGATGTAATTGCTGAGAGTAGGAGAAGTGTCACAGTCTTGGTAAAGAGCAAATATGCCTCTTTTCAAATAAGAGGAAGAAAGTAGACTCCGTAACGATAGGCCAGTGAACTTCTTTGTTTCTGACAAATTCTAGACTGGATCATTAAAGAAATGGTTAGTGATTGCCTACAAAAGAAGCAGTGATCATAACTAGCTAATATGGGTTCATCATCACTAGGTTATTCCACAGTAAACCTTATTTTCTATTTTGAAAGTGAGTTATTGAATTGAACAGGGGAATTCTATAGAAAGGAGCTTTTCTATATTTGGTGCAATGGATAGAGCATGGGACTTGAAACCATGAAGATTTTGAGTTTTAATCCTATCACAGATACTTATTAACTGTATGACCCTGGGCAAGTATTTTATCACCCTCAGTTTCCTCATTTGTAAAGTGGGAATAATAATAGCACCTAATAGCAATGGGTAGCATTTACATGGTGCTTTAAGGTTTGCAAAACAACTTTACAAATATTATCTCATTTGATCTTCATAACAACTCTGAGAGGAAGGTACTATTATCATCCCCACTTAACACATGAAGAAATTGAGACAAACAGAAGTTTAGTGACTTGACCATGGTCACATAACTAGTAAGTGTCTGAGGTCAAATTCTAACTCTGGTCTTCCTGATTCCAGGCTCTATCTACTGGATTATCTATTTCTGAAGGTTGTTGTGAGGATAAAAATAAGATAATGCTTGTAAAAGGCTTTGCAAACCTTAAAGCACTA
Source organism: Dromiciops gliroides (assembly GCF_019393635.1). NCBI lineage: Eukaryota > Metazoa > Chordata > Mammalia > Microbiotheria > Microbiotheriidae > Dromiciops > Dromiciops gliroides. The sequence continues at coordinate 295,772,333 of NC_057862.1, read as the reverse complement.
TATAAACACTAGGTATTATCAGTATTTTAGTAAAGCATTTGATAAAGTATCTCATATTATTCTTGTAGAAAAGATAGATAGAACATAAAAGCCAATTAGATGGATTCAGAGCTGGTTGGATGGCTTGACTCAACAAATAGTCATTAATAATTGGTTATCAACTCAGCAGGAGGTCTCTAGGAGACTGTCCCTGAGCTCTCAGTCCAACCTTGTGCTGTTTAACATTTTTATCAGTGACTTGAATAAAGGGATAGATGGTATGCTCATCAAATTTGCAGATGACCCAGAGCTGGAGGGAATAAGAATATAAAATGATCTTGACAGGCAAGACCACTGGGCTGAAACTAATAATAAAATGGAATTCAATAGAGATAAATGTCAAGTCTTGGGAGGGGGGGTCAGAAAATCAACCTTGCAAGCACAAGATGAGGGAAGTATGGTCCCACAGCAGTTTGCCTGGAAAAGAACCGGGCATTTTAGTGGACTGCAAAGTTCAATATGACTCAGCAGTGTGATGTGTCAGCCAAAATCTATTTGGATCATCTGTGTGAGAGGCACAGAGCTTCCAGGAAGAAGGGCATGGCAGTGCTACCTCCATCTGCTGCCTTCAGCAGATCCCATCAAGAGTTCTGAGTTCAATCCTTCATGGAACATTTTCAGAAGGACATTGATGAGCTGAAGGTCTAGAGGAGAAAAAACAGGATGGTGAATAGTCTCAAGTCCATGATGTGTAAGGATCAGTTGAAAGAACATTAAGTAGGAATTTAAGCTTGGAAAAGATAATTTTTGGGGTGGTAGTGGTATATAATAGTGGTCTTCCAGTATTTGAAGGACTACAGAGGAAAGAGTTGATTTATTCTGTTTGGTTCCAGAAAATACAGCCAGGAGTAAAGGGTGAAACTTATAAATTTGTAAAAGCAATTTAGGCCTAATGTCAGGAAAGACTTCTTATTAATTAGAACTGTGGAATGGACTTCCTCTAGATGCAGTATGACTTCCCTGTTAACAGAGGTTTTCAAGCAAAGGTCGGATGATCATGTTAGACATGTTGTAACAGGGATTCCTTTCAGGTATGGGTTCAACTAGATGAATGCTGAGATTCTTTCTACCTCTGATGGTCCATGGTTCTGCATCAGGACTCAGTTGGAGTGGAAGGAGGAATAGGAATGGAGAGGATGCCGCAGATTGGAGAGGATGCCTCAGGACAGAGACATGGAGGGATTAGAGTGGGTTCTTTGCTAAAGTAACTGTAGCACAGCTCTTCAGTTCCTCTATACTGCCAGCTTTGGACTCCATAGAGTATTCAAAGTATAGTTCTTCTAAATGTAATCTGAAATCTATGGAGAGATAGCTAGAGTAGGAGAAAGAACTTTAGACTAGGGATCAGGAGACGTAATATGCTGAGTTATTTCTTTTTTTGAATTTTAAATTAAATTATATACCAGTGAAAATCTGTCCTCTCTGTCTCTCTGTCTTTCTATCTCTCTCTCTCCTGTCTTCCTCTAATTCCCAACTAAAATCCCATCTATTATAGGAAACCTTTCCCAATCCTTCTTAATTCTAGTGCTTTCTCTACGTTAATTATCTCCTATTTTATTCTATATCAATAGCTTTCTTTCTTTCTATCATCTATCTATCTATCTATCATCTATCTGTCTGGCTGTCTATTTACATGTTTTTTCCCCCATTAGATTGTGAGCTCCTTGAGGGCAGGAACTATCTTTTGCCTCTTCTTATATCTCCAGCACTTAGCACAGTACCTGGCACATAGCAGGCACTTAATATTTGTTAATTGATTGATTGATTGATTGATTAGCTATTAATCTTTCCTGAAGATGAAAAAGGTTCAGAACACAACAGGGCACCATATGCACTGAGGAGCAACCCAGACCTATCCTTTTCCTGATACTGTTATTCAAGTGGATCCTAAAGAGAACCTTTGAAAAACTAGCCCCTATTAGTCTACAAGAGGGGAGAATCATTTGATGATGCCCTCTAGAAAGGAAAGATTGTTTATGGGCTTAGGTGGGAGTACTTTGCATTTTCTCTCAGGGGAAATAAAATGTGTTCTCTATTTGACATCAGCTTTAGTGCTTATATGTGAGCTGAGGACTCTTTTAGGGGGGGAAATTGAGCCAAATTTTTATTGCCTTTAGGGAAATCTGAGATGGGAGAATGAAGCAAAGAGATTTGTTAGACATGCATCACACAAGGTAAACTGGAATTGGAAATTTTCCTTCCTTCCTGCCCATCTTTCTTTCTTTCTTTCTTTCTTTCTTTCTTTCTTTCTTTCTTTCTTTCTTTCTTTCTTTCTTTCTTTCTTTCTTTCTTTCTTTCTTTCTTTCTTTCTTTCTTTCTTTCTTTCTTTCTTTCTTTCTTTCTTTCTCTCTCTCTCTTTCTTTCCTTCCTCCCTTCCCCCTCTCTCTCTCCCTCCCTCCCTTTCCCTTTCTTTCTTTTTCTCCTTCCCTCCCTTCCTTCTTTCCTTTTTGAAATCTTAAATTTCAACGGTCGAGGTCAGATTGACTCATGGGTTATGGTACTATGATTCTAAGGTCCTCTTCAATTCAGTCTGTGATCTGTCACCTCTGCTCCTAGTCAACATGAGATGAAAATAAAAGTACTGGTCTTGGAGTTCAAATCTAGCTTCTGTCTCTTACTACCCGTTCTACTGTGGGATATTCTGTTCCCTTCTCAGTTTCCTTATCTGTAAAATGGGGAGATTCATACTTGTACAATCACACTCACAGGTAGTGAGGAAAGTTCTTTACATACCTTATATTACATCATAGGAAAGTAGGCTATTCTTACCCACCATAGCATTTTCCTTTCCCCATCTTTGTTCAGAGGTTTTCATGCATAGCATTTTACTTGGAAGGAAATCACCATTATTCTGACTGTACAAAGTAAGGGTATGCTTTAATTACAGCCAAATAATTCGATGAAAGAAAAAAAAAAACTAAAATTATGTTCTCTGACATTTCCAGGCTCTGTCAAGCCAGGCGTGTAGCAAAGACATGGCAACAAAGCCAGGCGGGAAAATATACCTCTCTACTGTGTTATGTTTAATTATAGTACTTGCCCGTGGTTGTTATGGATAAATGCCTATTTCATCTTTTTAATCATTCAAGAATGTTGAGTTTGCAACAGCTTTTCCTCCACATGTCCACCCCTCAACTGATCCCACAGGGAAGAAATAAACCCAAATCTGTGGAAACGTCCTATCAATCTCTAGGAATGAGTACCAGCCTCTGTCATTGAGCCTACAGGAAGTAAGGGGGCTATGCAAGGCTCAGAGCTCCCAACTTGCTGACAGAGCCTTCTGAGATGGAGGCACACTTGGATAATTTTACTCTAGGGTACAAATTTGGGGAAACAGCCTATCAATCTCCAGGAATGAGTACCAGCCCCCGTTATTGAGCTCACAGGAAGTAAGGGGGCTATGGAAGGCTTAGAGTTTCCAACTTGCTGACAGAGCCTTCAGAGATGGAGGCATACTTGGATAATTTTACTCTAGGGTACAGTCACTTCTACATTCATCTTTTTTTCCCCTCAGTAGGAAATATGGATTTGCAATTGTTTATTTTGAAATCAAAATATGAAAAACATATCTTTGGCAAACAGACCTATTTATCATTCTGGCAAACCTTGATCAGGCAGTATCTTATGGTGATAATGTATGTCAAAGAACAGTGGCCACAGAACGTATCAATATAGAGAAATCTGGGCATCATTTACCACAGAAATGAAGACCTTTAACTGTTATTCCAACTATGACTCTTGAGTAAAGACTTAAAAATAGTGTGGTGTATCAGCAAGAATGCTGGAGTCCAGGTCAGGAGTCCTGGGTTCTAATCCTGACTTTGCCTACTTGCTATGCAAACTTTGGCAAGTCATTACCCTTTCTGAGACCCGGTATCCTCATCTGCAAAATGAAGTTGATAGTATTTAGGGTTGTTGTGAGGAAAATCCTTTATAACACTTATAGTAATACATATATATGTGTGTGTGTGTGTATACATATACATATACATATATAGTAATATATATGTGTGTGTATACATATACATATATGTGTATATGCATATATACACATGTGTATGGTTGTTATTTAAATGGTAAAGAGACAATTGGAAATAATTTTCTTTTAAAAATTTTTAAATTTATTTTGTTTTTAATTTATGGAATAAAAAAAGCACTTCCATAACATAGTATAATAAAAAAGATAATTGCACATGAAAGTGCAAATCTACTGTGTACAACTTGTTATTCCTTTTAGATATGTAATAAAATCATCATATAAATGTCTTTTTTTCTTCTCCCCCTACCTTGCTCTGGAGATGGCTACCATTAGACACCTGATCAGTTTCCAGAGTTATAAGACTCATAAATTTCATTTGGTGTAACCCTTGTAGAACTCAGTCTCCTCTTTGAAGATTGCACTAGATTCTCTCTAAGGTCCCTCCCAGCTTTCTCAGTGTTAGACTCACTGTTGTGCTCTTCTCAGTTACTCTTCTGCCCTCAAGTCACCTCAATAATCATCAAGTTCATCTCTAGTTGTCCTGATCTATGTGTTGCCACTGGACTCAGATGGCTCAGGAGGACAGAATGAGGCTGGTGACTTTGCACACCCCTGCCTCACTTAAATCCAATTCAGTACAATTCACCTTACTGATGTCATCGGTCATCTTTGAGAATGAAAGACAAACAACAACAACAACAACAGCACCTAGCTAACAATAATAACAAGCATTTATCGAGCACCTACCGTGTACCAGGCACTGTGTGAAGCCCTTAGGCTACAAGGGCAAAAATGTAATCCCTGCTTTTAAGGAGTTTACAAGCTAAAAGAACAGGTCAGAGAGGGCAGGCTGAAGACCATAAGTGTGTTCCCAGGCACTGATAGGGACACCTGGATGGAATGGGGTGTGTAGGGCTTAGGAACTAGGCATTTCTGGACAGGGGCCTGAAATCTGTCTGCATTTGTCTGTCAGTGTGTTTGGTAGGCTGTTGGGAATAATCTCTTGTGAAGAGAAACACGAAGGGTTTAGGAGCCAAGAGTCAAATCAGTAACGATTTGAAAAGGAAAAAAAAATCCCAAAAGAGGTCAATTCCTCAGCCTAAATGTTCTCTAAAGGGTCACTTTAGAGGACTTGGGGTCAGGAAACGTGGGTTTGAATCCTTGCTTCTGGATTACTTAGTAGCTGAGAACACGGCGGCAGTTACACAACCACTGTGAGCCTGTGGTGTTTACAAAGCGTTTGACATAAGATGTTTTATCTGATGCTCACAGCAACTCTGAGAGAGATGCTATTCTTGTTTCCATTTTACATTTGGCAAAACTGAGATCCAGATAAATAACCTGTCCATGGTCACACAGCTAGTAAGTGTCAGAGTTGAGCTTCAAACCTAGCTCTTCCTGACTTCAGTGCTAGGCAAAATGTAGGTATATACTACGTATTTGCTGAGTGTTTTTACTTCAGATTAGAATCTGAAAGGTTAACAACAACAACGACAATAAAAATAACAACATTTACTGAAGTAAGGTGGTGACACAGAGTATAAGAATTGTAATCAGGAAGACCTGAATTCAAATCCTGCCTCAGATATTTACTAGCTGGGTGATCCTGGGTAATTCATTTAATCTCTCTTTGCTTCTTCATCTGTAATATGGAGATAATAGCCTATTGTTCAGTGACCCACATATGGGGTTTTCTTGGCAAAGATACTGTTTTGCTCATTTTACAGATGAGAAAACTGAGGCAAACAGGATTAAGTGCCCAGGGTCACACAGCTAGTAAGTGTCAGATTTAAACTCAGGATGATGAATCTGCCTGATTTCAGGCCTAGCACTAAATCGCCTTCACCACCTTTTGGCCAACAATAATAGCCTTATATCTCCTAAAGGTTGTTATGAGAATCAAACGAGATTATGTTTGTAAAGTGCTTTGCAAACCTTAAAGCACTATGTAAATGCTAGGTATTACTGTTGTTGTTGCATAGTGCTTTAAAGTCTGCAAAATGCTTTATGTGTTATCTCAGATAATTAGAAACAAATATCCAAAGAGTATTGGATGTGCTGTTTGTCCTCAGCTTTTCCTGTCTTGATGGCATATGATAGAGAGTGCATTCTTCTGGGAATCAGGAGGCCTGGTTGGTAATCCTGTTTTTGCCATTAACTTGTGGAATGAACATGGGGAAGATATCACCTTCCTCTCTCTGGACCTCAGTTTTTTTTTCATCTGAAGAATGAGGGTGCTAGAATGAATGGTCCCTAAGACTCCTTTCAGCTCTAACACTTTTCTAGAATCTAAGAACCCTCACATCCCTGCTATTCCTTGGTTCATTTTGTCAATATGTATTGCTGGCCCAACAACACCTAAGGTAGAAGAATCATCTAGCAGAATCAATTTCCTCGTTAAATAGCTGTCAATCACACTACTTGCTTCATTGCCTTCCTCTTCAAGTTCCAAAAATGGAAAGAGTGTATTGTAATGTTGAGACTAAGCCCCAGAGGCCCACAGACAACTTGGGTGTAGGCCAAAGTATCTTCCAGTTGTATCATGATGCCCAGTGGGTATTTCTGAGCATCCACATTATTTAATCTCTGTCTCTCATCCTTTGAACAAACCCCAAATGATTTCACAATCTTCTTGTTTCTTTGCTTTCCCTCAACTTTGTTTCTTCCTCATTCTATCCTTCTTGTTATTCCCTCCACCCTCAGACAAATAAAACACTCCAGAGAAACTGATTCCAAAGAGATATAAGGATAGTCTCTGAGTTACTGCTGTGCTAGAAGAAAACAATGTCATTATTAGGGAAGGGTAGGGTAGGGAAAGGGAGCTCAGTTGTTCCCCTTTATTCTTCAAATTTCAAAAGAACTCTACACTGAAAGTCTAAGTCTATAGCTCTGAATTCCACTTAGGAGAAAAGCTTCAGAAACCACCTTTCTGGGAATCCGTTTCCCTCTCCAACAATTATACCAATTTTCTCTTTGGTCCTTCTCAGTTTCCCAGCTCTGTTCTAGCGTTCCTCCAGCTCTGACATTCTGTGGTTCTATGAATAATTTGTGGAATGTTTCCAAGGGGAATTGGGATTTTTTTGTCGCCAGAAAGTTTTTTTTATGATGTGGTTCTTATTGAAGAGAGACTAACTACTAAATAATTGACCAATGGTTTGCTGATCACCAGGTTGCTTTGGGCCCTCTTTTGATTGAATCATTCTAGCCTAGAAAGACTCTAGCCTCAGGCTCTCTGTTTGTTGGGTATGCTGCCTGAGGGGCACAATTTAGGGCCAGGCTTATCAAGTGGACCCTTATGGGCTTAGATGAAAATTCACTCTGGAAGCTTCTTTCGGAGTCTGGCCAAGCCAGGGCTGACTGAGTCCACTTTGGGAGGTGGGGGCAGATTTAGGTAGAAGATAGAAATCTATAAATGAGGGGTTGCCTTGAATTGGCCATTTTGGGACAGTGATATCTAAAGTACCCTCCCCCTATTCTTTCCAGACTTGACTTTTTTAGTCACACACTCTGGTATTGATCTTGGTCATGGGTAGCACATACAAGGAGTTGTATGATAAGTGGGCAGATAGGTGGTGCAGTGGATAGAATACCAGTCCTAGAGTCAGGAAGACCCGAGTTCAAATCCAGTCCCAGATATTTACTAGCTGTGTGACCCTGGGCAAGTCACTCCACCCTGTTTGCCTCAGTTTCCTCATTAACTCTAGGTTAATCCCAAGTTAAGAACTTCTGGAATAAATAAAATACTACCATGGTTCCTTTCTCCTTTTGAGATATTTTTTCCCCCACATGTGCCAGTCTGAGGTTAAAAAGACAGTTCATCTTATATTTAAATGCTGCAGTATTAGACTTGGTTTCAGGAGACTTCTAGCTGTGTGACCTTGGGCAAATCACTCCCCTGCTTTGAGCTTTAGATTCATCATCTGTAAAATGGAGATAGTAATATTTGCACTATTTTCCCCCATAAGATTGTTTTAAGGAAGGTGCTTTTCTTTGTTAGCATTATATAAACAGAGAAACGTCAGCTTGTCTGTTGCAAAGAACTTTTGCCTTCAGTTGTTCAAGGGAGGTGAGGAGATTATTGATGCTTAGATTTCAGTATATTGGAATCCCATGAGATTTATGCCTGGACACTGGAATGAGCCAGGAAGCAAAAGCTGGAGCTGAAAGAAAAAGAGACAAATGGAGAAGAAATGTTTCTGGAGGTGGCTAGTCCAGGAGAAGGAGGACCAACTTGCTGACAATAAGTAAAATGAGCTAAAGACACAAAAGATTTTCTGTTATCTCTGGTATCAAAGGAACAGAATTTTGAGTTGTGTTTAAAATCGGGCCTATTAGAAGAAAGAAGTACGTTTTATTTATTATAAATATAGAGGAGTCTGTGGGGAGAGTTTCACAGACCACAGTTTCCCAAGGACTCTGAGAAACAGAAAAGATGAAGTAGCTTGTATATTCTAAAAATTACCCAGGGTATCTATCTCAGGTTAGACACCTGCATATGGAACCTTGCAAAAGCAAAGAAAGCAAGTTATCCCAAGGACCCAATATCTCAAGTACCCTCAGCTGCAAGGCCTTAACTGCTGAAATTTCTAAACAAACGACTTCAATTCTTGCTGATAACAACTTCCAGCACAAGGAGCTTTTAGCTATAAAAAACACCACTAATTCCTTCTCTCTCCCCTGCTCCCCCCCTCCCCTTCACCACATCCCCTATGTCTGCCTTCAGGTATACACTTTGGCTGGTGAGGATTGAGGAGTACTTAATTTACTTCCACACTGGGAAGGGGAGTCTTTTTTCCAAACAAGGAAGGGGGTAAAAGGTCAAATGGTTAAGTTGGAACTTGTCTCCTACTCAGGAGCTCCAGAAGAATCCTAACTCCTCTGGATCCAGCGAGGTGAACTGGTTGTACGTGAGAGGTTTTGACACGTTTCTAGGGTGACTGTTGAGATTCAGCAGAGAGGAGGTTGGGAGCAGGAGGAGGGCTGATTTGTGTCTCCTTCCAGAATCTACCCCTACACATGGATTGTTTTCCATCCCCACCTACATTTTCCTATAAGTTTTCCTTCTCAGCTGACTCCTAGGTTTCCCTTATTTTTATGTATTGGAAGGGGGTGATAACTGAGAATGCTTTTGTTGCCAGTTTATTTTCCTGCAAGTTTCCTTGATATTCATGTGATTATATATCTAGACCTGGAAAGGCCCCCAGGAAACATCTAGTGTATCCTTCTTATTATGTAGATGAAGATTCTGAGGCTCAGAGATTTTAAATGGCTTGCTAAAGGTAATAAGTTATCAGAAGTAGAATTTGAACCCAGGTCCTCGGACTCCAGAGGAGTTTCCCATGTGCCATGCTGGTCCCTGATTTTCTAAGTGCGTCTATCATTTTCTCATCCTAAGTAATTAATTTTTAAAATTATATTCAATACATTTAGAAATACCCACAAAAATTAAAAGGAAGGATAACTGCAAATAACTAGGCCAAAAGATTAGTTTTTCAACAAAGTCAATCTCTTCCAACTTTTCAAATTCTTTGCAGTACAAGAATTGGACCATGAAATTGCTTTACTCTATCAAGCTCTCTACTTACATCTTAGTGATAATGAATATTTCATTTAAAAAAAGCCTGAAACAAATGACCTCTGGGTTTTGTTTTCTTTTTTTTTGGTTTAAATTTGGGTGGTTCCTTTCCCCAAGCTAAAAGATTTTTTTGTGTGTAGCCAAACAAAGTTGTTACCCTATTCATGTTTTATTCTTGCAAATTTAAAATGCTTCATTTCAGGCTTAATTTTCCCACCTGAGTGATCAAAAGATAAAATTGCTATTAAAATGGCCAATGAGACATGTAAAACAAAAGATAAATCTCTGGATTAAAACTATGATTCAAAAGAGCTCTCTGTGAAAAGAAAATATTTATCCCAATATTTTAACCCTCCTTTTGGCCTTACCCATAGGGAATAGTGACTCAGGAGATTTGGGGGAGGGAACCTGCCTGATAGTCAGGAGTGTTTATCTATTATTCTATAAGGTCATCTGTAGTCTCTCTTTCTGGTTGTGAACTGTAATGGGTTTATGAGGAGGATGTCAGAGAATCAGAGCTCCTATTGGTTGAGCCAATATGGGCAGAACAGTAGCCCAGGTCAGGGAATGATGGAGACACCTATCATTAACTATGGATTGAATGGAATTTGCATTGTTGTCCAAACAAGAGCTTGGAGAATGAAATGATATCCTTCTCCCCATCGCTTTCTCTCTCCAGGGAGAAGTTAATGCTAGTGATGTTGCTAGTGACTCCCTTTTAATTTCCTGTTTCCAGATAAGGTTTGAAAGCTTTGTTCTTTCCCCAAACATTTGCTTTCAAAATTAAATGGCTGGGGGGGGGGGAGGGCAGCTAGATGGCGCAGTGGCAAAGCACTGGCCCTGGATTCGGGAGGACCTGAGTTCTGATCTGGCCTCAGACATTTGACACTTGCTGGCTGTGTGACCCTGGGCAAATCACTTAACCCCAATTGCCTCACCCCCCCCAAAAAAAATTAAATGGCTGAGGGCAGCTAGGTGGTGCAGTGGATAGAGCACCAGCCCTGGATTCAGGAGTACCTGAGTTCAAATCTGGCCTCAGACACTTAACACTTACTGGCTGTGTGACCCTGGGCAAGTCACTTAACTCCAATTGCCTTGCAAAACAACAGTAACAACAACAACAACAAAAACCAAAAAAATTAAATGGCTAACTTGTAATAAACTTGTTGGCCAACAAGACCCCAGCTGTTTGTAGTATTTCTTTAATGCTCGTATAGAATGAGGAGAAAGGAAAGGTTTTTCCCTAATATTCAGGAGATATTTTGCTAAGCAAAGCTCAGCTGGTAGAGAGGACCAGTGTAAGTTTCTATAAGTCTTGAAGAAGGGACTAAATATAGAAAAAGTTCCCTAGATCTACTCCTTTTGATAAAAGATAGTGAATAAGAAAGCTGGGCTACATGGGAGAATTTCCATCTCTTTAGCCTGAAAGGCTTTAAGTAAGGGGCTTTCCGATATATGTTTCAGAACTAGTTTTTGGGGAAAGGAGACATGAGCAAGGGACTTGTAACAGTTCAGTGGCCAAGCTGGAGGGCTTTGAACCTGTGGATTTGATAACAATGTTACCATAGCAACATAGTGACTGACACTACCAGAGTCTGAACTAGCTCAGAAGGTCCACCTGGTGGTTAGATGTGGGTGGCATGGCCAGGAAGAGTTTGACATTTTATTCAGGTTTGTTTTGTTTTATATAGGCTCCTGAAGTGGCAAACCCAGGAATACTTCACTTTGCTAAGACATTTTTATACTTAAATGTGTTTTTGTTCCCAGTTAGAATGGATTTTTGTCCATAGTTTCTGGATTTTTATTTTGGAAGAAATCTTCCTACCTCTGACCTCTTATTTTTCAGATACTCATATTTGTGGAAAAAACGTTGATTCATTGAATTTTTCTAGTTCTGAAGTTTTGAAAAAAAATAGTTCAATTTAAAATTTCGATTTTGTTTTTTTCTTTCTGATAGTTTCAATACCTTTTAAAATTTGTCTTATTTTATGCTTTAAAAATATATATTTCCCATGGTTTACCAGGGTGGGGTCACTGCATAAGCCACAGCTTTTTGGAGCCACAGGTGAGAGGTGAGTGTCAGGTGGGAACCAAAGGTGGATGAGCAGCCCTGAAAAGAGCTCAGCAAGCCCTCACATCAAAGTTGCTAGTCCTCCTTGAACACCCATATACCCCATAATATTGTCAAAGCCTTTGCAAACCTTAAGGGGCTATATAAATGTTAGTTATTGATATTATTATTATTATTAACTACTATTAAATAATTATTAACTAATGACAATAATATTTATTATACTTACAATCCTAAACTTGAACTTATAGTAGGCAGGGGCTGGCTATCAGCATTTCTAGACTCTAGTGGTTGTCTCTCTTAATGTTAGGTAGGAAAGGTGTTATCTCAAGGTTAGTGGTCCTCTTTTCTGTCTGAGCTGAAGTTCACCTCCATCCAAGGCCAGGTTGTTGGATAAATGTTCTCTCCCAGCTTTGAGAGAGGCTGAAGGAGCTTACCACTTAGCTACAACTCCAGCTCAGAAAAATTCTGATAACAATGATGGATGGTATTGTATCCAAGTTCATTGTCAAGATCTTCTACAAAGAATAGAGTATTAGTAAGAAATATTGGTGTTCCGGGTTCCTGAATTAGAAGAACAACGGAGAGCTAATTAATACCAAGTTATTGAGAGATTGGACAACTTGTCTGTTTAAAGAATCTCCCCAGAAATTGGCAGGGGCCCTGCAAAGACAACTCATCTCAATGACATATAGCTCATAGAAGAGTTAGTTGGAGTCTGATGGACAAAGGGAAGGAAGTCATGTGCCCTTTTGTCTAAGTAAAAGAGACAGCTGGCCAATAGTTGTTTAACCAGACATTGCCTCAGAAAGTGACATTTCCAGTGAAGAAGACAGTGTACTGTAACCCAACGATGTTGCCTTGGATAAAGGTGAACTTCAGCTCAGTCAGGACAGAATACTCACTCTAGAGTCAGCACCTTCCGTAGTTAGAATTTGTACCATAGAGCCTCCCAGGGAACAGAGACAATTTCCAGAGCCTCGAAATAGAGATAGCCAGTCCTAGCCCTCAACAAATTCAGGGTTAGAAATATAGGGCTGATGCTGATGCTGATGCTGATAGAACATTTATAGAGCTCTTTAGATTTCACAAAGGCTTTACAAGTATTATCTCATGTTATCCCCCGTGAAGTAGGTGCTATTACCCTTATTTTACAAATGAGAAAATTGAGTTACTTGTCACTTGACAAGACAGAGTTACTTGTCTAGGATCACACAGCTAGTTAGTGCCTGAGGGAGGATTTGAAATCAGGTCTTCCTGACTCCAGGTCTACCACTGAATAGCCCATAACAACAACTAGCTCAAGTACAGGGGATCAAAATGTGTCAAGAGCTACAGTAGGTCTAGCTGACTTGTGACTGGACTAATCTGTGATGCTACAGATGAAACAAGAAAAGTGATTACACATGTTGCTAGGCAACAATAATGGGAATCACATAGTGATGACATTAAGGTAGAAGGGAGACAGGCAAGCTGGAATGATATTGTCAGGCATCTTTGCCTCAGTTTCCTCATCTGTAAAATGAGCTGGAGAAAAAAAAAACACTAGCAAACCACTCCAGTATCTTTGCCAAGAAAATCCCAAATTTGTGGAAGTGGTGGTTACAAAGCATTTGGCATGATTGAAAAACAACACAGTATGTTTATTCTGCTCTCCTTGTCCCTGGGCTCTAGTTTTGGCTGTCTTAACTTACCAGTTATGTGACCTTCAACAAATCATGTATCTCACAGTAAAATGAATGGTTCTGCTCCCCTCCTTTCTCTTCCCTCCCCACTACCCTTTGTGTGTCTTTCTCTTTGTCTCAGTCTCTGTGCCTCATTCTCTTTCTCTTTGGGTTCATGTCTCTGCCTGTCTCTTTTTTTTCCTCTGTCTCTCTGTCTCCCTCCATTTCTCTCTCTACCAATCCCACTCCCCCTCTTCTTTTAAATGAGGCTATTGTATTGCTTGATCTTTCAGGTAACTTTTCAGCTCTGACATTCTTGCTTTTATGATGCTAAACGTTGTTCTAACATTTGAGGACATTATAATATTTCCTCCCGGGGGGCCTGCTTTCTCCTCTGTTAAAATGGGGATAGTAATCCTTGTCCAGTCTCCCTCCAAGGGCTTTTTTAAAGGTCAAAGGAGGAATAATCTCTGATCCTACTTTAGAAAGTGTAGAATGCAACTTAACAATAAAACTCATATCTAAACTATATTTCCAATGATACTTTGAATTAACTGATACTTTTTTACCCCTCAACATTGTGAGGGAACAAAATATTCAATATGAGTCCATTTTTTCAGATAAATGAAGTATCTCTCTCTAAGCCCCAAACTTTGCTCATTTATTTATGTTTATTCATTTATTTAGACTCTCTTCCCTCCTACTTCCCAAAGGAGTTTAAGCAAGGAGACTTACAAAATTAAACGTAGAGTAGAGACAATTACAGATAAAAACAGGACAGAGACCATCTAAGATGAGCAGAGGGAGTAGACATTACCAGGCCCCTGAGATGAGTTAATTACTACTGTTGGGCACTGAATTTGGCTCTGAGGTTCCTAGCAGCTGATACAGAAAAGGAAACACAATAGAAATACGTAGTTTCCACAGTCTGGCAAGAGAGCTAACTCATATTTTGGCAGGGACCTGGTTAGAATTTAGGTAGGAGTGGGAGAGAAGAAAGGAGGGCAGGTACAGGAAGGGTCCTGGCCCAGAGGATACATGGAATTAGACAAAGATTTGTGGGATGCAGGGGTTAATATGGGGCTGAAGCTATGAGGCATTTGTTGAATCCCTGCCCCATGGACTTGGGGTGGGAGTTAGCCTAATGACAAATGCTGGTCTTAGGATCAGAACTCAGGTCCTCTGACTCAAGTTTCAATACTCTTGTCAAGGAAAAAGTAATCTTGGAGATGGAGGGCATGCCCCAAGCTGGGGCAAAAAAAAAGTAAACCAGGGATGCCATTGGGTCAAGATAGCATTCCTTGGGAATGTCAAATCTATAGGAGTTGGGGAGGGAATTGGTAATACTTTTTTGAAATCAGAGGAATCATGGGATTATAGATTTAGAGCTAGAGATACCATAGAGTCCCACCCCATCATGTTACAGATAAGGAAGCTGAGCCCTGGAGAAGTTGGATGACTGGCCCAAGGTCACAAAATGAATATGTATTTCAGAAAGCATTCAAACTCAGGTCTTCTTGATTGCAAGTTCAGGACTCCTATCTACTATCCCACCTACCTTCCCGTTAGGAGTCAGCCTGAAGTCTTGTCAGGGTGAACACATTATACAAAGGGAGTAGGCATTAGGGACATGAGGGTTTGTCTCTCAAAAATTCCCAACATCAAGACATGCACCCAACATGCATTCTTTTATGGTAATGGGTGTTGGGTGGTTGTTGTTGTTGATAATGATGATGGTGATAATTACAATGATGTTATTGTTGTTGTTTGGTCATTTGGTCATGTCTTTCCTTTTTTCTCCTTTTTAACATGGCTAATGCAGGAAATTGTTTTGCTTTATTATATACACTCTAGTGGACTTTGTTTTTCTTGTCTTCTTAGCAGGTGAGGAACAGGGAAGAGGGACAGAAAAAATTAAGAACTGAAAGGAAAAGAAAAATGAATTTTTTAAAAAGGAAGAATGGATATATGACTAAAATGAATTAAAATGCCAAGCACCATGATAAACAAAAGGGATTTAAGTGGCTTGGCAGATGGAAATATTTGTCCATTTTAGTATCAAAGGGATGATAAGGCCAGGAGCTCATCTCTTTGCCCACCAGGATGCTTATTATCCCCTGCACATCACTATCTCTCTGTTAATCTTCAATATTTCTAGAATGGCAGGATGCCCCAGACCTGTGGTTTTCCTAGTGTAAGGAGCTCCTCAGAAAGGAAACTCCTTCTATTAATGAAAGTTTACAACTTACAGTGTTAGAGAGGTATCTGGGGCACTGAGGAAGTTAAATAATGTGTGAAGTGTCACACAAACAGGACTTTGTGTCAGAAGCAGCACTTGAAACCATGTCATTGTTTCTTAGCAGTTCATTGTTAAAATGGAAGGCAAAGTGTTTCTTTCTTTCTTTTTTTTTTTTAGTGAGGCAATTGGGGTTAAGTGACTTGCCCAGGGTCACACAGATAGTAAGTGTTAAGTGTCTGAGGCCGGATTTGAACTCAGGTCCTCCTGACTCCAGGGCCGGTGCTCTATCCACTGCGCCACCTAGCTGCCCCTAAGTGTTTCTTTTTCATGAGTTTCTATCACCTGATAATTGTAGATGGACTTAGTATAACACCAACACCAACTCTAGTCACCACCACCAAATCCCTGTCCCCTTTGGCCCCCACAGCCCAAGGCTGTATTGGGCCCAGTTGTCCAATTCGTTGAAGATGGGTTTTACCTCCTTAGCAGTGGCTACAGAGATGAAAGCCAAGGCAACTGTTGTTAGATATTAGGGGCTGAGACTGAAGGCACCATGAAATAGTTATAACACAACATACCCATGCCTGCTATCACAGCCATTGTTGCAGCCATTCTTTGACTCTAGGGGGTAGGATGATGTCAGGTTCCTCTTACCAAACAACATATTACTGGAAGAATTGTAGTCAGTGATGCCCCATTCATCAAAATGGTTCACTAGGGCCTAAACCCACTCTGCCAGATTGCAAGTGTCTCCCATGTGCTTGTTTTCATGAGTAAGGGGTGATGTGAAGTTCAGAATTCTGTTGCTTGATTTTCTCTTATAATCTATCTTGCTCAAATGCTTCAGTGTATTCTATGTTCTCATCAAGGTGGCATTCCCTAAAATAATGCAGATAGGTATACGCTACCCATAACTACTCATCCTGTTCAATTCTTGTCCATGTTGTGCCATATATTTGCCAAGGGGTGTATAGCCAACTTGATGAGGATGATCCTCACTTTCTTCTGATGCCCTGAGGGTGCCAATACAATATGTGGCCAAGTTAACTCTAGTTCATGCTACATGACACACTTGGCTTCTTTTTTGAATGCACATATGTTTTGGATGATATATTTCATACCACTTCTTTGTAATTCCTTGTTTCCAGTGTATTTTAGCCTGCTCATCATGCATCCCTCCCTTGACCTTTGGATGAACCTTCATTTCAATTCTTCAGAGACTGTAGTATTCCATGACTTGCAGCTATACAATAACACTTGTAGAAAAGATGGGTTTTTATTTCAAGGACAAACTTTGAGTCATTTTTTAAAAAATGGAGTAAGCAGAGCCAGGAAAACAACATACACAACAATGACTACAATGTCAACAGAAAGAACAACCACTATAAAACAATTGAAACAGAATGGTGTGAAATTATAAAGGACAAGGTTGGCCCCAAAGACAACACATGAGAAGACAGCTTGCCCTCCTCTGCAGAGGTGTAGGGGCTCATGCTTGTACAACATGGCATATCAGAGTGTATTTTTTCAATATATCGATAGGTTTTACTGGATTTTTTCTCTTTTTCTTTAAAAATATTTGTTACAAGGATTGGTACACTAATAGGGAGAAGGGAAGGGATATAGGGGAAAATCTTGATGATATAAAAATAATAGACATCAATAAAACTGACTTTAAAACTGTTGTTTCCTGAAGAAAATCTAGCCTACTTTCCTTCTCCAATTCATTCTGGAACCAACTCATTGCTCAGCTCATGGATGATCTATGTAAGTTGTCCACCCAACTGTATATCACAGTCTGGATTATATTCATTCCTATTAGTGAACCAGTTAGAAGACCAGGACTTTAAAATAGCTTTGCAGTTGAAACCTTTCCGTGTGTGGTATCTTCTCCAATTAGATTGTGAGTCCCTTGAGTTCTTCTTCAGTCTTGCTTTTCCACTTAAATCACTTTTGTTTAGCATGGTGCTTGGTGTTTTATTTCATTTTGTATTCCTATATCTATTCTTTCTTTTAAAAATTCATTTATATTTTATTTTCGGTTCTGAATTTTCTCTGTCCCACTTCTCCCCCCACCCACTGAGAAAGCAAGAAAAACAAAATCCACTACAGTGTGTATATAGTAAAGCAAAACAAATTTCTGCACTGATCATGTCAAAAAGAAAAAAAAATTTTTTTAATTCACATTTTAAATCTATCATCTCTCTTAGAGATGGGTAGTATGTTTCACCATGAGTTCTTTGGAATTGTGACAGGTCATTGTGTTGATCACAAGTTTCTAAGTTTTTCAAAGGTGTTTCTTCTCCTGGTTAATTTTGTGTCAATTCATAGAGGTCTTCCCAGGTTTTTTGGAAGCCATCCCTTTAATTATGTCTTATAGCATAATAGTATTCCATCACATTCATATACCATAATTTGTTTAGTCATTTCCTAGTTGATGGGCACCTACTCAGTTCCTAATTGTCCTACCTCAAAAAGAACTGTTATAAGCATATTTTGCATATGAGTTCCTTTCCTCTTTCTTTGATCTTTTTGTTCATACACACTTACTTGTTGCTCAAGTGGAATGGTGATTTCAGAGTTGAGTTGCATACCCTTTGTAGAGGAGTTATGGGAAGTCATATAACTGGATAGGCAGATCTGGATGGGATTGTCAGCAATACCTTTGGAAAGAGTATCCACATTAGGGGGCCTATTGATTCATTGAGATATTTTGAAATATGACTTCTTTGTCATGGAAAAATACATGGAATTTCATCTATATGAAAATTCTTCAAATTCTGTAAATCTAGATTCAAAGCCCAGAAACCCCATCACATTTTCCATTTTTCTTCCCTTAAGTGTAACAAAAACTGTTGTGGCACGAAAGTGTAACTCTATCATCAGTCCCTGTCAGTTTTCATGTGGTTTGGTTAACAGCACTGCAGATGCCATATTCCTTTCCCTATCATGTGACTCCTGAAATGCACATTGATCAAAGGAGCTTGCTGAGAAGTCAAACATTTGGTGTGGAAGTGTTTGAAACACACCAAAGGTGGGCATCCCTTATATAGAAAGAACTGGCAGTTTTCTTATGGTAGGAAGATGATAAGGGTTTTATTACTGTCAGCCCTCTCCCAATTCTCAATAAAAGGCTGGGGCTGCAGCTTAGAGAAATAGAATTCTACTACACAGCTGTCAGTATTAGCTGAGCCTTAGAAGACAGTCTAAAAATATATCCATGTTCCTTCAAAAATAAGAATTAACTAAAGGATAAGAAAAAGAATTGTATTAAGAACCAGGCTAATTATCCCAAATCCCTAAAAATAAATAAAAAGAACAACCACCCTAACCTACAAAATTTACAACAATTAGGGCCTGAAGAAACAATTATATATCATTAATTGGACTATAGACCTAGGTAATTAAAGCAAACATATCTCAATTCCAAACATAGAAAGCTTTTCAGGAAATGTGGCGTATTTGAGCTACAAATGCTTATCTGGAATGAGATGGAATTGTTTTTGGCTGTTACAATAATCAGTATTATTTATCATAGGCTTATAGTTCTAGATATCCTCCTCATTGGCATTGTTTTTGGTTTAATAGGCTACATCACATGACTGTGTGATGACTTCTGTGAGGTAAAAGATACCACCAAGGACATATATGACCAAAAAACAGTAGGTGGACAGATAATGTAGCAAGAATGAGGGATGGCATTTCCTTTACTTTCCTTTATATTAACATTATTTGTAGGTTTGTTCCCTCTCTCCACCCTGTATCAACACTTTACTCTCCTCAAAAGCCGGGGTTGTGTTTTATCTATCTCTGTATCCAGTACCAAGGACAGCAATTTCCACATTCCCTGGTGCTTGGCAAGAGTTTGTTGAAATGAAATAATGAAGAGTCTCAGGTGAGGCGAACACATTGTCTCCCAATGTATTCTCTTTCTTCCTCTGTAAGACATCCTTTTTATTGGTTGACACAGTGGATAGGGTGCTAGGCCTGTAGTCAGGAAGACTTGAGTTCAAATCTGGATTTAGAAACTAGTTGTATGACCCTGGGCAAATCACCTCTTCTCTGTCTGCCTTAGTTTCCTCTACTATAAAATGAGGATAATGACAGTACCTATCTCCCAGGGTTGTTGTGAAGATCAAATGAGATAATATTTGTAAATTACTTAGCACAGTGCCTGACATATAGGAGGTGCATATTAAATGCTTGTTTCTTTCCATCCTTTTTTATTTGTATTATTTACTCAATTTACTCTGTGGGATAGGTAGTACATTTATTATCATCCTTATTTGATAATGAAACTGGTTCCCAGAGATGTATAGTGGCTTGTTGAGGGTCACCTAGTTAGAATTCAAACCAAGTCTCCTGATGTTAAGTGTAATTCTATCATGTTGTACTTTTAATAACAAAAACCTTGATATTTCCATTTCATAGATGAGAAAACTGAGGCAATGTTGGCAAGTGAGTTGCCCTTGGTCAGAGAGTTGGTAAGCAGCAAAGACTAGACTCCTAATTTAGTTCTCTGTCAACTGTAACATATAATGAATTTATACTTGATGCCTTTTAAAGTAGATATCCATTGAAAAAGGAGCAAAAGTAAGGTGAAAACAATATGCATGTTCAAGAATAAATTAGGGAATGCTACAGAGAAAAGGCCTAGAAGGGGGAAGAATGGATATCATGGTCTGTCTGTCAAAGGTAAGAATGTGTCACAGTTGGCTGGTAGCTCTGATCCATCCACTTTTATCTGTTCTGATGTAGAGATGAGCACTGTACCTCAGATAAGATTTCTTAGCTCTATTCAGACACTGCTAATCTATTGGTGGCTTGGTTGATAGAAAACAACATTCTGATGAACCCACCACATATTTGTGGCCCCATGGAGATACACAAGAGGACCTTTTCCCAGGGACACACATGAGGAAAGAATGCCTTGCTCTCTCTCTCTCTCTCTCTCTCTCTCTCTCTCTCTCTCTCTCGTATCCTTATATGATCCCTATGAGGTAGGGAATATAAGTATTATCTCCATTAATTTGACAGATGAAGAAATGGAGACTCAGAAAAGTAAAATAACTTGAGTAGATTGGAGAGTTTATGAGTTGTAATATAAATTTATGAGTTTCTGCATGAGTCTGAAAGCCTGTGAATGAGTATGCTTTTAAAAACAAAATATTTTATCTTTTTAAAATAAATTTTTATTATCTTTTCATTTCATATCCCTAAATTCTCACTATAACTCTCTCCACTCAGAGAACCATCTCATGTAACAGAGTATTTTTTTGAAGAACAAGAAGAGAAAAAACAAGCAAACCCAAACAATACATTGGTAAAATCTGAAAATAACACACATTGTTCCATGCTCTTGGACATCTTTCCTCTGCAAAGGACTGGAGGAATGTATTGTCTCATATCTCTTCATTGAGGTCATGTTTGCTCTTTGTAATTTTGCAAAATTCACCTTTGATTGGTGTGTGGTGCTGAGTTTTTCCATTGACATCATAGTAGTCTGTATATATTGTTTTCTTGGCTCTGTTCCCTTCACTCTTCATCAGTTCATGACAGTCTGTCCCAAATTCATCATATTGACAATTTCTTACAGCACAGTGATATTCCATTATATTCATGTACCCACAATTTTTGGAGCCATTCCCAAATCAATGGACATCTACCTGGAAGCGAAAGATTTTCAAGTGGACTTTTGTTTCTTGGGAATTTTCTGGGAGAGGGAAGGGAGTACATAAGGGCAGAAATAACAACAAAAATAAGACAAGGGCATTGAAATAGGGTTGGTGGTGGAAACTGTTGCCTCAGAACAAAAGTGCATTTTGCTGAGCCCTTATTCATTTTTTTCTCAAAAGAAGAATCCATTTTTCCTGGTGTTTTTCAAGAGTCAATGCTGGCAGCGGCTCAGCATAAACACGAGCCTCTTCACCCAGGCAGTACTATGGGGAAAACTGCTTTTCCAAAACCATCTGCAGAATCACTGACACTTCCATTATCCAGAAGGCTGGCAATGATTATTATGTGGCCTAGAGTGTCAGGCAGGAACAAGGCTCTGAGAGACAGCATTGGGAAGAGTAGGGACAACATTTGATCCTGTCCTTATTTGGGGAAAGAAGAGTACAAGAATCCTTCTTGGTAGACAATGAGGTGAGACCCTTTGAAGCTGCTGCACCAACACTCTTCTGTGCTCTGACTCTGTCCAAATAAAGAGCACAGAACCCCAGGAACACAGAATGCTAAAACTGGAAGGGAACTTATGTTATCACAATATGGAGAACAAGGCAGTTGATCTGTGGGGCAGGAAGGCAGTTGCTGTTGTCAGTAGCCCTAAAAGGGCACCGGCCTTTCTCCCATTCTGCAGCTGCCTGTAGACAGTAGATAAAAAGAAAAAAAAAAGGTGAGGTGAAAGGAGCTTGGGATTGGTGTCCTCAATCAGCCCTTATATTGTTGCTGCAGAGCTGGCTGTCTTAGCTAAAAAGGAGAAGCAAATGAAGCCTTTTCATAGCAAAGCAGTGTGTCTCCAGGGGTTCTGCTGATCCTGAGTGTCTACGTTTGTGTTCCCCTGTGCAGTAATGTGTGTGTGTCTTGGGGAAGCCTTCTGTGCTGGCTTATGCCTTAACATGCTTGCAACCTCATGCCCAACAAACACCAGAAATTGAGTAATGATTCTGCATCACAAAATCAGTCACACTTGTGTCCTTCTCTCTTCTGTCAAAGGATGTTGATCCCTTGGACACTAGACTATAGAATGTCAGAATTGTAAGTAAGGGTTGTTGGAAACCCACTAGTATTTTCCTTTCTTTTTTCAAATAAGAAAACTGAGCCCAAGAGAAGGAAAGTGATCCTCTCACATTTGCAGAGCTGGCTCTCCTCACTTCTACCTCCTATCTTGTCTCACTTCCTTCAAGTCAGCTCCCATCCCACCTATTACAAGAATCCTTTCCCAATCACCCTTAATGTAGTGCCTTGCCTCTGAGATTGTCTCCAGTTTATCTTGTTTATATCTTGTTTGTACACAGCTGTTTACATGTTATCTCCCCCATTAGAATGTAAGCTCCTTGAAGACGCAGAATGTTTTTTGCCTCTTTTTTTTTTGTATCCCTCATGCTTAGCACATTGGAGACATTCAATGAGTGCCTGTTATTCATCTTGACTTGGATAATGACAACGACACAACATTTCTGGTTTGCAAAGCACTTTCCCAATAATATCATTTTATCTTCACAACAATACTGAGAAGTATGTCCTATTGTTATCTCCATTTTACAAATGCAAAAACTGAGGCAGATAACAGTGAAGTTACTTGCCCAGGGTCTTACAACTAGTAAGTTGGAACTAGAATGCAGGTTTCCTCAATCCAAATTACTTTCCTGTTTCTAAACAATCTACAAAGGAGTCCAGAATCCCCCCAGACTGGGTCTCCTTAGTCCATGGATCATTATGTCCCATCTGCAAACTTTTCCAAAATGCTTAAAATAAACATATTTTTTCAAATAGATTTAAATTTATACTCACAGATTATCAGAGCTGGAAGGTACCTTAGGCATTATATAGTCCAACTCCACTTTTTATAAATTGATTTTATCACTTTTTTCTTTTAAATTATTTTTTCCCTTTTTTTCTTTTTTGCGGGGCAATGAGGGTTAAGTGACTTTCCCAGGGTCACACAGCTAGTAAGTGTCAAGTGTCTGAGGTCGGATTTGAACTCAGGTCCTCCTGAATCCAAGACCAGTGCTTTATTCACTGTGCTAGGCTGAGTATTAATAATAGCATCTATGTAACTGGTTGGCGGTTATAATAATAATAACAACAACAATAATAGCTAGCATGTATTGGCAGGGCATTTAGGTAGTAGAGTGGATAGAGCTTTGGACCTGGAGTAAGGAAGACTCACTCATCTGTCTGACTTCAAATCCGTCCTCAGACATTTACTAGCTACGTCACCCTGGACAAGTCACTTTACCCTGTTTGCCTCCGTTTCCTCATCTCTAAAATGAGCTGGAGAAGGAAATGGCAAACCACTCCAGCATCTTTGCCAAGAAAACCCCAAATGGGGTCACAAAGAGTCAGATGTGACTGAAAAATGAACAAAACATTTACATAGTGATTATTACATGTACTGTTCTAAGCACTTTACAATTATTATCTCATTTGATCCTCCCAACAAGCCTATTAGGTAGGTATTGTTATGATTCCCATTTTAGAGTTAAGGAAACTGAGGCACTTAGCCTGAGGCTAGGTTACATAGATATTAAATGTTTGAACTCACATCTTCCTGACTCTAGGCCTATCACTCTGCCATCTATCTAGCTGCCTATCCTGCCTCTTGAGAAATTGTATCAGGGTTGTAGAAAGTGAGGGAAAATCAAAGTTACCAGGTGTAGGGCGGGGGGGGGGGAGGGAGGAAGAGAGAGGTATGAGCAGTGTGGTTATGGATGGTTGGTTGGGTGATGTCCGAGTGGGTGCATGTATGTGTAGAAAGGAGGAGTCTCCCTTCAGTTGTGGAACCCTCAAGTCCCTCCCATGTCCCAGTGGAACTAGCTCAGTTCTGCTTGGAGTGTAGAACTCTGTGTAGCCCACAGCAGAAACTCTTGCCAGTAGATGCTATAAAAGAATGAGAGGGTCCTGATGCTGAGCAATTCCAGTTGAGATAGACTTAGGATGATGACAGTGCTTGATCACACTGAGGTCTGAGGTAGAACTTCTCCCCACCCTCCCTCTCCCATCCCCAAAGTCTCCAAGAGGAGTAAGAAAATGTTCAGGGAACAGCCAAGAGTCAGAATGCATTGTTATGATTGAGGGGTGTGTGTGTGTGTGTGTGTGTGTGTGTGTGTGTGTGTGTGTGTGTGTGTGTGTGTGTGTGTGTGTGTGTGTTGAGGAGTGGGGGTAGGGGTGTCTAAGTCCTAAACACTGCTAGGCAGCATGGGGAAATAGAACAAATATTGGTCTTGAATCTAGACAGCCTTTGTCCAAATTCTGACATCTGGCATTTGTGTGACTATGTAATTCATTTCACCTCTAGGAAGCTTTGTTTCCTCATCTATAAAATGGAAATAATAAATCCTTATACTTGTCACTCTCACAGGACTATTCCAGAGAAAGTACTTTGTAAGCCTTAAAGCACTGGAAAAAAATTATTCTTTTGAGTTTTGTATACAGCCTGAAACCAGGACCCACACCATTAGGTTTGCAGGGAGTCCTCTCAATCTGGGGGATGTCTCACAAATCACTCTTTTCAGTTCACATTCCTAGGGATTTCTGCTGGAAACAGCAGAATCTGGCATATATGGGCTCCTTGAATACATATTGGAATATAACTTGTGTCCAGGTTTTTACAGAAAGATAAAAAGAGCCTCAACTTCCATGTCAGGAAAACAATATATCAGATATAGTTTAGGTTTTTCTTAGTGAACCTAACAAAAATGCAAAGCAGATAGAATCCACACTTGAGACCACAAATAGTCAAAACAATTCTCCTCTCCCTGGTGGGTCTGAACTTTCCCCATAGACCTATATTGTCCTTCAGTCCTCCCCCCACCCCCCGGGGGGGGGCAATGAGGGTTAAGTGACTTGCCCAGGGTCACACAGCTAGTAAGTGTCAAGTGTCTGAGGCTGGATTTGAACTCAGGGCCTACTGAATCCAGAGCCGGTGCTTTATCCACTGTGCCACCTAGCTGTCCCTTTCAGTCTTATAGTACTGCCTGAGGGTTCAGAGATCACCAAGGTGAAAGGACTTGGGGACACTGTCCCATCTACTGAAAATACTCATGGTACTAATGAAAAGCAAAATCTAAGGTTTATTACTTTACATTATGACTCTGTCCTGGACTCTGCTTTCCGATTGGTTCCCCTCACTCTCCACTTGGTCCATGAATTTGGCATTTTCTGGGAAGTCTTCTCTTTTCCTCCAAAGGCTTGGTCCATGATTAGCATGGTCCAGGAATTCCTCCTCCAGGGCCTGGTCCCTGAATGGATCTGGATGGAGGAGAGTGCTCCACTGTTCTACTACTGTTCTTCCATGTTCAGCTTGTTGTAGCAACTCCATCTCCTTCAGCTGCTGCCCTGTGCCCCTGCCTTCTCTGGGGTCGTGGGCTCTTGGAGGGGCTTTGCAGATGGATGGAGAGCTTTTGCCTCTAGGGAACTGAGTTGGAGTGTCTGGGTGTAGCCACCCTCCAATCTATGGCTCACAATTCTGTTTTTTTCTCCTTCTCTCTCAGCCCTTTAAAGGCCAATCCAAAAGTGTGACTCAGGTGCATGACTAGCCATGACTCAAGCAATCATCCCTAAACATGGAGTCAATGGGGACATTTATTCTTAGCATATGGAAACATTTTAATGGTATGATGAAGACCTCATCAGCAGGTGGCAATGAGTGCCCCAGACAGTACACTTAGACCCATCTTAGAGAAAAGCTGTTCATAGAATTTATTTGGCTGCAGGGAAAAAATTAAGTCATGCAATGATTAAGGTAATCTTATAAAAATTAATTTTGGTTTTTCACTGAACAATTTTTTTCTCTTTCCTACTTTCCTCTCCACAATCAAAACACTTATAACATAGAAAACTCTTACAACAAATATTCACAGGCAAGCAAAACAAATTCTTTTGTTGGTCTTGTCTCAAAAATAAGTGTCTCATTTAGTATCCTGAATCCATTATCTCTCTGTTTGGAGGTGAGTCACATGCTTTATCATGGGTCCTCTGGAATCCTTTTTGGCAAATAGGCTGATCAGCGTTTCTAAGTCTTTTAAATTGATGTAGATTATGTTTTAGAAAGGCCTTCAAAATGGTAATTTTTTGTTAGTTTGTTTTTTTCTGGCCAAATAGGACAATTTCTAAAGTGCTGTTTTTCATTTAAATGTTAAGCAGAGAAAGGAAACTTTGTTATTTAAACAAAAAAAATCAGTTTACACTAACTGAAATTTGTAGAGGGCTTTAAAGTTTATGGAACACCTCATATAATTCATCTCATTTGAGCCTCACAACAAGTCTGTGAAATAGGTATAACAGGTAGCATCACACTTTACAGATGAAGAAACTGAGGCTCAGATAAACAGAATGACTTACCCAGGCTTACTTAGCCAATATGTGCAAAGGTAGGAATCAAACCTAGTTCTACCTGACTCCAGTTTCTTAATTCAAACACTAAGTAATTCATGCTTTATTTCCCCAAATTGGACTGAGGGGAGGGAGGGTAATTATTTCTGCGACCAGTTCTAATTTTTAGGAATTTTTTTGGTATCCATTGAGTGACGGAATGACTAATTTCCTTATCACTGTTATGGAAGTTAACAATTGGACTTTAATTCATGTTGCTAATGATGTAGCCAGATTGTGGAATGGTGTTAAGTACCAGGCTAAGCAGTTTGCTTTTTATCCTAGAACCATTAGGAAGTCATTAAAGAATTTTTAGTAAGGGAGTGATGGTCAATCCAGAACCTTGAGAAGATTCTTTTGGTGGTTTTGGGAATGGTTTTGGTGGGTTAGAGGAGAGAAACTGGAGACAAGAAAATGAATCAGGAGACTATTGGAACCTGGGTAAGTAGTAGTAAAAGTCTGAATGAGGGGAGTCACTTGTGAGAAGAGGGCACAAATGTGAGAGATATTGTGTAGGTAGAATTGGAAACTGATTGGATATAAGGGCAAGAGGAGTCAAGGATGATATTTATATACACCTAGATGATGGAAAAGATGGTAGGACCATCAAAAGAAATAAGCAAGTTTGGAAGCTGGGAAGTGGGGAGCTGGGTGGGTGAAGATCATTTTTTTTTATTCAGTCATTTCAATACTGTCCAACTTTTCATGACCAAATTTTGGTGTTTTCTTGGCAAAGATATTGGAGTACTTTGTCATTTTCTTCTCTGACCCATTTTTCAGATGAGGAAACTGAGGTAAACAGGGTTAAGTGACTTAGGGTCACACAGCGAGTAAGTGTGTGAGGCTGGATTTGAACTCATGGTGATGATTCTTCCTGATTCCAAGCCTGGTGCTCTATCCACTGGGCCACCTAGAGGCCCAATGTGTTACATTTGAGATTCTGATGGGAAATATATATATATATATATATGGAAATCATCAGAACAGATAATAATTGAACTTATGGGGACATATGAGAATCAAGAAACTTATATTAAATTCCTAACTTCATTAAGTATTGAGGATAGAAAGACAGAGACATCTGCTCTTAAGGAGCTTGCATTCTGTCAGAGGAAGTGCATGTACATATAAAAATAAGTACAAAATATATGCAGAAAAATTATATATATATATATATATATATATATATATATATATATATATATGAGAAGGCCCAGAACAGAGCCTTAGGGAGCTCCCACTGGTGATTCAGTAAAGGATACTGAGATGGAGTGGTCAAGGGAGGGAGTATCCAGGAGGTTTTGTTGTAGTTGTTCAGTAGTGTCTGATTCTTTGTGAACCCATTTGAGGTTTTCTTGATAAAGATATTGGAGTGGTTTGTCATTTCCTTCTCCAGCTCATTTTACAGATGAGGAAACTGAGGCAAAGTGACTTGCCCAGGGTCATACAACTAGTAATCTGAGGCTGGGTTTGAACTCAGGTCCTCCTCACTCCAGAGTTGGCACTCCATCCACCTAGTTGCTCTCAGCAGGAGGGAGTGATAAATGATGGGAAAAACTGCAGAGAGGTCAAGCAGCATAAGGGCTGAGAAAATGTAATTGGATTTTGTTTTAGCAGTTAGATCAATGATAACCTCAGAGAGGGTAATTTTACTCAAGCAGTGGGGTCAAGAACTAAATTGCAAAGGGTTCATGAGTGGGGGGTGAGGAAGTGGAGGAAATGAGTGTGGGTGATCTTTGTGAAAGAAAGAGAGATAAAGCGTTATAACTGCCCAAGAGTGGTAGCTTTCCTTTTCCTTTTTAAAGGACAGGAGAGATTTGGCTGTTTGTTTAGCCATTTCCAGTCATGTCCAATTCTTCGTGACCCCCTTTGAAGTTTTCTCAGGAAAGATACTGGAATGATTTGCCATTTCCTTCTCCAGCTCATTTTATAGCTGAAGAAACTGAGACAAATAGGGTTAAGTGACTAGTAAGTGGCTGATGCTGGATTTGAACTCAGGGAGAGGAGTCCTCCTGACTTGAGACTAGGCAATATATTAAATGAACCACCTAGCTGCCCTGTTTGTAGTTAGCAGGGAAAAATAAAAGCCTTTGTATAAGGAGGGAGTAAAGCTGATAGAGAATGATGGATGGTGATAAGTTTCTAGAGAAGATGAGTGAGGAAAGAATCAAAGAAACCAATAGAAAGGCTGGTTCTTGGAAAGGAGAAAGACCATCCCCTTTTTTGGAATCTGAGTCAAAGAACAGGGGACAGCATAGATGTGTTTTGAATTATGGAATATTAAGGAAGAGGAAGCTTACAGTAGATGACCACAATTTTCTTGAAGGCAGGAGATAAAGTTCTCCTCCTGCCCAGGGGTGGGGGATTAGGAGGGGAAGCAATGCAGAAGGTTCAGGAAAGAAGAAAAAATTTTCAATAGTTACCATGGGGAGAATAACAGAGAATAAACAGATGATAATCAGAGAAGAACAAAAATATTATCATGTAGCAGTGAGGCCCAGGTGAGATTATGTAACACAAATTTTGAGTGGACCCTGTAGACACAGTGATATAACATTTTCCCCAGTATCATTTAGTAGCATGCAAGCAAGAACATTGAAGTTAGATGGTGAAGTTCACCTTCGGTTGGGGTTTGCAATGATATAGATGGTTCTAGGACAAGAGATTAATATATGTTTTTATATCCTTTCCCCCTATATACCCTTCCAATCTTCCCTATTAACATCAAGGAAGCACTAGTCTCCCAGGTTCCCAGGCTTAGAACCTAGGTGTCATTCTTGACTCCTCTCCATCTCTCATCTCCCATATCTAATCTGTGGCCAAGACCTGTTGATTTGTCCAGACATGATGTGATGAGGGTGTGTACTGGAGTGGTGGCAGTGTCAGACAAGAGAAGGGAGCATGTAGGAGAGATGTTGTAGAGGTAAAATTGACAGGTGAAATGCAGTATCTCTCCTCTATGCCCCCTGCTCTCCTCTGACACTGCCACCATTCTACTTCAGGCCTTTATCACCTCATCCTTGATTGTTGTAATCATGTGATGTGTGTCTGCCTGCCTCAAGTCTCTCCCCACTCCAACCCACCCTCCATTCGTCCACGGAAGTAATTTTCCTAAAGTGCACATCTGATCATGTCATCCTTCCTCCACCCCAACTCTCAACTCCAGGGTCCCCCTACCTCCTGACTTCCCTGGATTCCTTCAGGTCCCCCCATTCTATAGGAAAACTTTCCTAATCACTGCTAACTCCAGTGCCTCCCTCTGCTGCTGATTTCCAGTGTATGCTGCCTATAGATTGTACAAAGTTTGCATATTGTCTCCCCCATTAAAATTTGAGCTCCTCAAGGGAAGGGACTTTTACCTTTCTTTTGTATTCTATGCACTTAGTGCAGTTCCTGGCACATAGTAGGCACTTAATAAATACTTGTTGACTGACTGACTCAAGGTACTCAAGGATAAAGGGGAAAAAAGACAATTAAACTGGTCATTCTTTGTTTTAAGACTGAAGGGGACAAAATAAAACCAGAGTAGGGTTAATTAATGGGAAGGATGGGAAGGAGTGGAGGTCATGGTGAGGACAAAAAACAAGTTTATGAGAAGGGAGGGAGAGATATTAGGGTAGGACACTGATCAAAGAAGGAAATTTCAGAGTTTGGGATTATAGAGGTATTGGTGAGGGTGAGATCTCAGGTACAAGCATTCTTATTGGTAGCTGTGACAGAGAGAAGATGCATACACACACACACACGTGTATCCACACATGCATATCCATACATGCACTCACACAATTCATACATACACATATACATATACAATGTAGATAGATGTGTGTACACATGCACATATATGTAAACACAATGTATATGCACACAAAAATATATACATATACATGTATACATACATGCAGGTAGATATACATATGTGGATACATCTATATCTATGCCTAGATAGATATAGATATAGATATAGTTGAAGAGGTTAATGAAGTAGGAAATCAGGTAGCATAAAGGAAGCATCATTTTTTATGTTGAAATCCCTAAGTACGAGGGGACAGGGGCTGGTGTGGAGCAGAAGACCGAGCTATGCTACCAAATTCCTTGAGAAAGGAAGGAGGATGATCTGGAGGCCAGTAGATTAAGGCAACAAGGATCTGGACTGGGAGACTATGGTGGTCATTACCCTTCCTGATGTTTCTGCCTCATCCATGGCCTAAGCTTCTTTCCACTTTGGCAACACCCATGGTTTTATCTCTTCTCTGACTTTTCACATTCCAATTTGGAGGTGTTGATGACTGCCCCAGTTTGCGGGGTAGATACTACTCTACTCTTTCCCTTGTTGCCCTCTTCCTCCCCTTCTGTATTCCCTTTTCTTAAGTCTTAGTGTCTTCCCTTAAATTTAACCAACAAAAAGGACCTATTGCTTTGAGCATCAACTCTCACCTAACTCTTCTGTGAAGAAGTTAGATGGAATAAACTTCAAAAAAAGAAGGGTTGCTGAGTGTTGTCAGGAGGTGAGGGGGAAGTGTGCAAAAGGCCATGAACTATAATGAGTGAGCCTGCTTCTCCCGCTGGCTCATTGTGTTGGGGGT
This sequence comes from Dromiciops gliroides, assembly GCF_019393635.1. Taxonomy (NCBI): domain Eukaryota; kingdom Metazoa; phylum Chordata; class Mammalia; order Microbiotheria; family Microbiotheriidae; genus Dromiciops; species Dromiciops gliroides. The sequence goes on along the minus strand of NC_057862.1, from coordinate 295,741,083 downwards.
GGAGTATGAGAGAAAGTACATTAAATAATTGAGAGGGCTGCCAGATGCAGTCCTTTATGGAGGGAAATCGTTTTCTGTAAATGCTAGGAGATAGAAGGAGTGTGAGAGGAGTCTTCCCTCCCTCCGTCCCTCCCTCCCTTCCTTCCTTCCTATCAGCCAACATTATTAAGTGCCTACTATGTGCTAATCACTGTGCTAAGTGTTGAGAGGATACAAAGAAGAGGTGAGAGACCTTGTCTTGCTCTCAAGAAGGGGAGATAACAAGCAAACAAATATGTACAAACAAGCTATATATGAAATAAATAGGAAATAATTAAAAGAGGGAAGGAGCTATAGTTAAGAGGGATTGAGAAAGACCTTTGGTAGTAGGTGAGATTTTAGTTGGGGCTTGAAGCCTGGGATGTCAAGTGATGGAGATGAGGAGGGAAAACATTCCAGGAATGGAGGACATCCAGAGAAAATGCTCAGAGCTGAGAGATGAAATGTCTTATTTGTGGAACAGAAAGGAGGACAGTTTCACTGGATCAAAGAGTACATAGTAGGCAATAAGGTGTAAGACTGAAAAGTGGTAGTAGATTATGAAGGGCTTTGAATGTCAGAGCATTTTGTATTTATCTTGGAGGCAATAGGGAGCCATGGAGTTTATTGACTGAAGGGGAGAGTGACATTGTCAGACCTGAGTTTTAGGAAAATTATGTTGGCAGCTGAATGAAGGATTATTAGAGTTGGAAGAGACATAGCAGGAAGACCAACTGGTAGGCTATTGAAATTGTCCAGGCATAAGGAGATAGGCAGTAGCAGACCATATTGCAATGGTGAAATCGACAGGCTCTGATAATATCTTGGTTATGAAACTTGAGAGATAGTGAAGAGTCAAGGATAATACTTGAGCCTGAAGGACTGGGAGGATGGTGTTGCCCTGAACAATAATAGGGAAGTTATGGAGGGTGGTTTAGGGGAAAAGATAATGAATTCCATTTTGGATATGTTGAATTTAAGATGTGTACTGGACTTTCAGTTTGGGATGTCTGAAAGGCAGGTAGAGATATAAGACTGGAGGTCAGCAGAAAGGATAGGGCAGGATAGAAAGACTTAAGGATCTTCAGCATACAGATGATAGTTAATTCCATGGGAGCTGATGAGACCACCAAGTAAAATAGTACAGAGGGAGAAGAAAATATGGCCCAGGACAGAGCCCTGTGGGGTGCCTATAGTAAGTGGGCATGATCTGGATGAGGATCCAACAAAGAAGAATGAGTGCTCAGATACATAGGAAGAGAACCTGGAGAGAGTAGTGTCCTGAAAACCTAGAGGGAAGAGAGTATCAAGGAGAAGGTTATCAACAGTATCAAAGACTGCAGAGAGACCAAGAAGAGTAAGGATTGAGAACGGCCCTTCATTCGATTGTCAATTAAGAAATCATTGGTAACTTTGGAAAGAGCTATTTTAGTAGAATGATACAGTTAAGAAAAGAATGAGTAGGGGCAGCTAGGTGGCTCAGTGGATTAAGCACTGGCCCTGGATTCAGGAGGAACTGAGTTCAAATCCGGGATCAGACACTTGGTACTTACTAGCTGTATGACCCTGGGCAAGTCACTTAACCCCCATTGCCCCACAAAAAAAAAATGAGAAGAAAATAAAAATAGAGGGATCAAATTTTAATGGCCGCAAAAGGCAGAACAGATAGAGGATGATAGTGGGTATGGAAACATCAAGTGAGACTTTTGGGGGGATGGAGGAAATAAGGGCATGTTTCTAGTAGGGATGAGACAGGAGACAGGGAGAGATTGAACAGAAATGACAGAGTGGAGATGACAGGGGGCAATCTATTGCACCCTAATCCCATGGTCAAGAAATCTCTTCCAGGGCAAAGGAAGATAAAACTTTGGGATTTGGGGAAACATGCCCCAAATATTTTCCTATCATCACCGTTGTCTCATGGATCTGTCTCCCTCAGTCCAAACTTCTGGGAGGGGCATATGGCTTTCATGAGCAGCTCCCACATATGTTTATATCTTATTTTCCCCTTCGATTTAAGGTATATGAAGAAATATGTCTTTTAGGATCATAAATCTAAAGCTAGAAGATGCTACAGAGGTTGTCTAATCCAATTCCCTCATTTTATAGGTGAGGCCACTGAACATTTGAGGTTGAGATGACTTGTACAAGTTCAATTAATAGTAAATGGGCCTCTCACCCCAAGCCATTTCTCTTTCCTCTGCAAACTATTTTGCACATAGTAGGAGTTTGATATTTGTTGAATGAATCATTTAGGCTTAATTGGGCCCCAGATAAAACAGTTTTAACAAACCCTCTCCTTTGTGCAGCATTTCCCCATTTCAATATTACCTGCTATTTCATTAGGTCCTTGGGACAGTCCTGTCAGCAGGGCAGGGCAGGGCAGGGCAGGTATTATCCCTGTTATGCCAAGGAGGAAATTGCCATTGAGGGACTTCCTCTTCCCAATCCTCAGGCAATTCTCAGGTCTGCTTCTCTTGGGTCAATTCCAACACTTAAGAGATCCAGAGGGATAGAGTGCAGTAGGCGGCCACAGTCTCCGCAACCTGCTTCATCGAAGGCCTTCTTAGAGGAGCTGATGCCTGTTTGCTGAGCAAAGCTGATGTTTTTGACTTTGGATTTTTCCATCAAAACATGTCTGTGACTCGTGCTAATCTCCCCCAGCTGTGCGCGATGCAGGCAAATACTGAGTCAGGAATTTTAAAATAGACACTTCAGAGGTAGAGAAAGCAGTCCTTCAACAGTCCCTCAGCTCACCCCACCCCATCCCCTTCCCCCACATGCTAGGACAGCTCCTGCAGCCATGGTGACTTTGTTTCCTCTACAGTCTCCAGTCCTGACCTAGTATGGCCCATTAGACTGAACATTAGACTCATAGGGTGGAGAACCTCAGCTTAAGTCTCAGCTCTGTCACCTATTTGTTATGTGATTTAGTTAGCATTAGCTGGTCAGCTTCCAGATAGACCAACACAGTCTGACTATAACTGTTATAATTAAGGAACTTGCCCATGGTCACACAGCTAGCAAATATCAGAGACAGGACTTGATTCCAGGTCTTCCTGACTCTCCAGGTCAGGTAGCAAGGGAAAGTGAGGAATAAAGGATAATACCAAGGCTGGGATCTTGAGAAGAATGATATAGCTGCCATATTAGCTAGTGTTTTAAGGTTTGTAAAATGCTTTGCAAATATCTTATTTGATCCTTACATAAACCCTGAGAGGTAGGTACTATTATTATTATTCCCATTTCACAGAAAAGAGAATTGAGGCAGACACTGGTTAAATGATTTACCCAGGGTCACACCTAAGTATCTGAAGCTGGATTTGAACTCAGAAATTCCTGACTTCAGTCTCTCCACTGCTCTATGTAGCTGGTCAACAGAAATATGGAAAAAAAATTTTTTAAGAGATATTTTATTTTTTCTGTTACATGTAAAGATAGTTCTCAACTTTTGTTTATACATGTTTTACAATTTCAGATTTTTCTCCCTCCCTCCCCTCCCTCCCCCCTCCCCTAGACAGCAGGTAATCTGATATAGGTTATATCTATATATCTCTATACATATACATATATATATATATATATACACAGACACATATATATACACATAATAACATTAATCCTATTTCTGCATTAATCCTGTTACAAGAGAAAGAATCAGAGCAGTGATGCAAAACCTCAAAATAGAAAAAAAAACCAACAGCATTTGGAGATCCTCTTCTATCATGAGTTCCCTGGAACTCTTCTGTACCATTGCATTGGTGAGAAGAATATAGTCCGTCACAGTAGGTCAACACTCAATGTTGATGATACTGTGTACAATGTTCTTCTGGTTCTGTTCATCTCACTCATCATCAGCTCACGTAAGACCCTCCAGGTTTCTCTGAACTCTTCCTGCTCATCATTTCTTACAGCACAATAGTATTCCATTGTATTCATATACCACAACTTGTCCAGCCATTCCCCAATTGATGGGCACCCCCTCAACTTCCAATTCCTTGCTACCACGTAAAGAGCAGCTATAAATATTTTTGTACATGTGGGTCCCTTTCCCCCTTCCATGATTTCTTTGGGCAAAAGACCTAAAAGTGGGATTGCTGGGTCAAAGGGTATGCACAGCTTTATCGCCCTTTGGGCATAATTCCAAATTGCTCTCCAGAATGGTTGGATCAGCTCACAACTCCACCAACAATGCATTAGTGTTCCAATTTTCCCACAGCCCCTCCAACATTTATTATCTTCCTTTTTTGTCATTTTAGCCAATCTGATAGGTGTCAGGTGGTACCTCAGAGTTGTTTTAATTTGCATCTCTCTAATCATTAGAGATTTAGAGCATTTTTTCATATGGGAATAGATAGCTTTGGTTTCTTCATCAGAAAACTGCCTGTTCATATCCTTTGACCATTTCTCAATTGGGGAATGACTTGGATTCTTATAAATTTGATTTAATTCCCTATATATTTTAGAGATGAGGCCTTTATCAGAAGCACTGGCCTCAAAAATTGTTTCCCAGCTTTCTGCCTCCCTTCCAATTTTGGATGCATTGCTTCTGTTTGTACAAAAGTTTTTTAATTTAATATAATCAAAACCATCCACTTTGCATTTTATAATATACTCTATCTCATGTTTGGTCAAAAACTGTTCTCCTTTCCAAAGATCTGATAGGTACACTATTCCTTTCTCTCCTAATTTACCTATGGTATCACCTCTTATGTCTAAATCATGTATCCATTTTGACCTTATTTTAGTATAAGGTGTAAGATGTTGGTCTAAGCCTAATTTCTGCCATACTATCTTCCAGTTTTCCCAGCAGTTTTTGTCAGATACTGAGTTCCTATCCCAGAAGCTGGAGTCTTTGGGTTTATCAAACACTACATTAACTAGTGTCATTTACTACTGCATTTCCTGAGCCTAGCCTATTCCATTGATCTACCACTCTATTTTTTAGCCAGTACCAGATAGTTTTGATGACTGCCACTTTATAGTAAAGCTCCAGGTTTGGTACCACTAACCCACCTTCCTGTGAATTTTTTTTCATTATTTCCCTGGATATTCTTGATTTTTTGTTTTTCCAGATGAATTTTGTTATTATTTTTTCTAGCTGTATAAAATAATTTTTAGGTAGCCTGATTGGTATGGCACTGAATAAGTAAATTAATTTAGCCAGTATTGTCATTTTTACTATATTAGCTCTGCCTATCCATGAGCAATTGATATCTTTCCAATTATTTAGATCTGATTTGATTTGTGTGAAGAGTGTTTGGTAGTTGTGTTCATAGAGTTCCTGGGTTTGTCTTGGCAAGTAGACTCCCAAGTATTTTATATTACCTACCGTTACTTTAAATGGAATTTCTCTTTCTATCTCTTGCTGCTGGACTTTGTTGGTCATGTATAGAAATGCTGATGATTTATGTGGATTTATTTTATATCCTGCTACTTTGCTAAAGTTGTTAATTGTTTCAAGTAATTTTTGAGTTGATTCTCTAGGATTCTTTAAGTATACCATCTTATCATCTTCAAAGAGTAATAGTTTTGTTTCCTCCTTGCCTATTCTAATTCCTTTAATTCCTTTCTCTTCTCTGATTGCTAAAGCTAACATTTCTAGAACAATATTAAATAATAGGGGTGATAATGGACATCCCTGTTTCACCCCTGATCTTATTGGGAAGGCCTCTAATTTATCTCCATTGCATATAATACTTGCTGATGGCTTTAGGTAGATACTGTTTATTATTCTAAGGAAAGCTCCCCCTATTCCTAAACTCTCTAGTGTTTTTATTAGGAATGGGTGCTGTACTTTGTCAAAAGCTTTCTCTGCATCTATTGAGATAATCATATGATTTTGGTTGGTTTTCTTATTGATGTGGTTGATTATGTTAATAGTTTTCCTAATGTTGAACCAGCCATATATTCCTGGTATAAATCCTACCTGGTCATAGTGTATTATCCTGGTGATCACTTGCTGTAATCTCCTTGCTAATATCTTATTTAAGATTTTAGCATCAATATTCATTAGGGAAATTGGTCTATAATTTTCTTTCTCTGTTTTTGCTTTGCCTGGTTTTGGTATCACCACCATATTTGTGTCATAAAACGAATTTGGTAGAACTCCTTCTTCACCTATTTTTCCAAATAATTTGTATAATATTGGAATTAATTGTTCTTTAAATGTTTGGTAAAATTCACCCGTAAACCCATCTGGCCCTGGGGATTTTTTCTTAGGGAGTTCATTAATAGCTTGTTCAATTTCTTTTTATAATATGGGTTTATTTAAGGATTTTATTTCCTCTTCAGTTAACCTGGGCAGTTTGTATTTTTGTAAATATTCATCCATTTCATTTAGATTGTCAAATTTATTGGCATACAGTTGGGCAAAATATTTCCTAATTATTGCTTTAATTTCCACTTCATTGGTGGTAACATCACCCTTTTCATTTTTGATACTGGTAATTTGGTTTTCTTCTTTCTTTTTTTTAATCAAATTAACCAATATTTTATTTATTTTATTGGTTTTTTCATAAAACCAGCTCTTAGTTTTATTGATTAATTCTATAGTTTTTTTGCTTTCAATCTTATTGATTTCTCCTTTAATTTTCAGGATCTCTAATTTAGTGTCTAATTGGGGATTTCTAATTTGTTCTTTTTCTAGCTTTTTAAGTTGCATGCCCAATTCCTTAATCTCCTCTTTCTCTTTCTTATTCATGTAAGCATTTAGAGCTATAAATTTTCCCCTAAGCACTGCTTTGGCTGCATCCCATAGATTTTGGTATGTTGTCTCATTATTATCATTCTCTTGGATAAAGTTATTGATTGTTTCTATGATTTCTTGTTTGGCCCATTCATTCTTTAGAATGAAATTATTTAGTTTCCAATTGATTTCCATTCTACTTTTCCCTGGCTCTTTCTTACATGTAATTTTTATTGTATCATGATCTGAGAAGGATGCATTTACTATTTCTGCCTTTCTACATTTGACTATGATGTTTTTGTGCCCTAATACATGGTCAATTTTTGAAAATGTGCCATGTACTGCTGAGAAAAAGGTATATTCCTTTCTATCCCCATTCAATTTTCTCCAGACATCTATCATGTCTAACTTTTCTAGTAATCTATTCACCTCTTTCACTTCTTTCTTATTTATTTTTTGGCTAGATTTATCTAATTCTGAGAGGGGGAGATTCAGATCCCCCACTAGTATAGTATTACTATCTAATTCCTCTTGTAACTCATTTAACTTCTCCTCTAAGAACTTGGATGCTATACCACTTGGCACATACATATTCAATATTGATATTACTTCATTATCTATAGTACCTTTAAGTAAGATGTAATTTCCTTCCTTATCTCTTTTAATGAGATCTATTTTTGCCTGCACTTTGTCTGAGATAAGGATTGCTACCCCTGCCTTTTTTACTTTAGCTGAGGCATAATATATTCTGCTCCAGCCTTTTACCTTTACTCTGTGTGTATCTCTCTGCTTCAAATGTGTTTCTTGTAAACAGCATATTGTAGGGTTCTGGTTTTTAATCCACTCTGCAATTCGCTTCCATTTTATAGCAGAGTTCATCCCATTCACATTCACAGTTATTATTACTGACTGTCTATTCCCCTCCATTCTATTTACCCCCTTTGTACTTTTCCCCCCTTCTTTCACCCTATTCCTCCTCACCGATGTTTTGCTTCTTACTCCTGCCTCCCCCAATCTGCCCTCCCTTTTTATCACCCCCCTCTCTTTTCTTTACCCTTTTCTCCCTTGCTTTTGTCCTCCCTTCTATCAGTCCCCCCCTTTCCCTTCCCCTTTTGTTTCCCTAAAGAATGAGTTAAGTTTCTTTATCCCAATGAACGTATATGTTATTCCCTCTTTGAGTCAAATCTAATGAGAATAGGGTTGAAACCATGTTCCCCCCTCCTTTCTTTCCCTCTATTATAATAGGTTTTTTTCCACCTCTTCATATGATATAATTCATCCCATTCCACCTCCCCTTTCCTCTCCTCCCCATAGACTCCCTTTTTATCCCCTTAATTCTTTTGTATCATCACATCAAAGACAATTTATATTTATACCCTCTATATAAAGTCCTTCTCTCTGCCCAAATACATTTACAGTTCTTAAGAGTTATGAGTATTATCTTCCTGTGTAGGGATATAAACAGTTTAACCTAATAGGGTAACTTTTTTTTTTCCCCTCTGTTTACCTTTTTAAACTTCTCTTGAGTCTTGTATGTTGAGATCAAATTTTCTATTCAGTTCTGGTCTTTTCACCAGGAAAGATTGAAAGTCCCCAATGTCATTAAATGTCCATCTTTTCCCCTGAAAGAAAATGCACATTTTTGCTGGGTAATAGATTCTCGGCTGCAATCCAATCTCCTTTGCCTTCCGGAATATCATATTCCAAGCCTTGCGGTCCTTTAATGTTGAAGCTGCCAGGTCCTGAGCAATCCTGACTGTGGCTCCATGATATTTAAATTGCTTCTTTCTGGCTGCTTGGAGTATTTTCTCCTTCACCTGATAATTCTGGAATTTGGCTACAATATTCCTTGGAGTTTTCCTTTTGGGGTCTCTTTCAGGAGGTGATCGATGGATTCTTTCAATGATGATTTTATCCTCTGATTCTATGATATCAGGGCAGTTCTCCTTAATAATTTCCTGGAATATGGCATCTAGATTCTTTTTCTGGTCATGGATTTCAGGCAGTCCAATGATTCTCAAATTGTCTCTCCTCGATCTGTTTTCCAGATCAGTTGTCTTTCCAATGAGGTATTTCACATTTTCTTCTATTTTTTCATTTTTTTTATTCTGCTTGACTGATTCTTGGTGTCTCATGGATTCCTTATCTTCCAACTGTCCCACTTTAATTTTTAAGGCATTGTTTTCTTCAGTGAGATTATGCATCTTTTTTTCCATTTGGTTAAGTAAATTTTTTAAGGTACTGTTTTCTTCAGTGAGATTATGCACCTTTTTTTCCATTTGGCTAAGTTAATTTTTTAAGGTATTGTTTTCTTCAGTGAGATTATGCAGCTTTTTTTCCATTTGGCCAAATGAATTTTTTAAGGCTTTGTTTTCTTCAGCTTCCTTTTCCAAGCTGCTGATTCTTTTTTCATAGTTTTTTTGTTTTGCTTTCATTTCTCTCCCCATTTTTTCTTCTACCTCTTGCAATTGATTTTTAAAATCCTTTTTGAGCTCTTCCAGGAAGGCTTTTTGTTCTTGAGACCAATTCACCTTCCCTTGTGAGGCTTTAGATGTAGACAATTTGAGGCTATTGTCCTCATCTGAGTTTGTGTTGGCTTCTTCCCTATTGATACAGAAGCTCTCAATGGAGAGGGCTCTTTTATGCTTCTTACTCATTATTGCAGCTTATTTATTTATTCTTTAAGTTGAGGTCTGCTCTGGGGGCACCAGGGTCCCTGTTTTGGGCTTCTTGTGCAGGTGTATAGGTGCTGTGTGTGACCGGGCTTTTACTCTGAGGCCTTTATGGTGTGTGGAGATGCCCCGCCCTGCACTTCCTGTATGATTGTGCTCGGCCAGCCAGGCGCCAGACCCTGGCGTCTGATCCCGCCATTCGTGGCCCTCTCGGCCGGTGCAGGTAAGTTTTTCCACTGTCCTTCTTGGCCACCAGATTTTTGAACCAGGTTCCGGGAGCCTCAGTTGTTCGGCTGTGGCCCGCAGCTCCTGCTGACTTGCCCCGTCCCCCTCGGTGCTGGGTTGCTGCCCTGCGCTGGGCCTCCCTTTTGCCCAAGTCAGACCGACCTTTTCCTGAAGTCTTCTAAATTATCTCTGGTTGGAGGACTGTGTCTCTCTGTCTCTTTGCAGGTTCTGTAGTTTCAGAATCCATCCAGAGGCTTGATTTAATGTTCGTTTTGAGGGAACAGAAGGAGAGCTCAGGCAGCTTGCTGCTTCCTCTCCGCCATCTTGGCTCCGCCCCCCGAAAAATTTTAAAAATAGTGTTTTTTGGCTGGGGGTGGAGAGGATAAGCTAATTAGTTCTATTAAATTTGAGTCACCTACAAGACATCTAGTCTTGTCGGTAGAGGGGGCAGCTAGGTGGCACAATGGATAAAACACCGGCCCTGGATTCAGGAGGACCTGAATTCAAACCTGATCTCAGACTCTTGACACTTACTAGCTGTGTAACCCTGGGCAAGTCACTGAACCCTCATTGCCTCTCCAAAAAACAAAACCAAACAAAGATAAACAAAGTGTCCAGTAGATAGATGATGATGTAAGACTAACACTTAGGACAGAGGCTAAGGCTGTATATATATAAATTTTGCAGCTATTTACACAGGAATGATAAGTAACTGATAAAAGTTAATAACATCACCAAGCAAATCACCAGGTATAGGTTAGGTGTCTACTACATGCCAAGTACTGTAAAAGGCTCTGGGAATGCAGAGACAAAACAATGAAAGATTCCCTGACCTCAGAGAGTTTATGTTCTAACAGGGGAGACAATATATAGAAATAAAAATATATAAGGTGTAAACACAGGGTAGTTAGGAAGAGAAAGCATTAGCAATTGGGGGAATCAGGAAAGACTTCAGGGAGAAAATAGTACTTGAGATGTATGTGTCTTAAAGAAAGAGAGAAGTAGAGGAGGCATTGGTGAGGGGAGAGTCTATTCTAGGCAAAGTGGATGGCTAGGGCAAAAATCCAGTGATGGGAGATGCAGTGCTATATGTGAGGAAGGGAGAGAAGGCAAATTTTGGTTGGAACATAAAGTATGGAGAGGAAAATAATATAGGAAGCTAGAAAGATAAGTTGGGTCCAAGTTGTTAAGGATTTAAAAAAACAAATCAAGGAGTTCCTATTTTATACAAGCAGCAGTAGGGAATCACTAGAGCTTACTGAATAATGGCAAGTATGAGGATTTCAGAAAAACCTGGAAAGACTTATATGAACTGATACAAAGTGCAGTGAGCAGAACCAGGAGAACATTGTACACAGTAACTGTAATATTGTAATAATGATCAGCTGTAAATGACTTAGCTACTCTGATCAATACAATGATTCAAGAAAATTCCAAAGGACTTGTGTTAAAAAATACTATCCACCTCCAGAGAGAGAATTGATGAACTCTGAATGCAGATTGAAGCATATCTTTTCCATTTTCTTTTTCTTTCTTTTTAAAACAACATGGCTAATGTGGAAATATATTTTGTATGACTTCCCCCCAAAATCCCCAAACATTTTCCATTAACATTTCAATGTGGTTCTGTACTTGCACTCAAGAGTTTTGTGGGCTGCTTGCTGCTCACTGGCTTTGAGTTTGACATTTTTGGTATAGAGAATTCACACTGAGGAAACTCCCCCTGCCAGTGCAGGTCAGCTTATTCTCTGTAATTGATAGTTCTAGAGAGAAGCCTGAGGTCCTGAGAGATTAAATTACTTGCCCAGCCTCAGACAGCCAAGATATATGGGGGTAGGATTTGAACCCAGTGCTTTCTGGTTCAGAGACAAGCTATATATCCCCTGCTCCACATTCTCTTTCTTTATCTTGTTACTGTCCTGAGTAAGTATTCCTTGTCTCCATTCTGATTGGAAGTCTCTTGTGTTTGCAGAAGACAGTATGATTTTCTGTAAAGAGAACAGGGATATAGGCATAAGTTATAAAGATATCATAGAAAATATAAAATATTCTTAATAAGCTTTCAAGACTAAATGTGGAGGTCCATATGCCTTTTGGTGTTCTCATTCTGGACACTGAGATATACTCATTTTATTTATTCACCTCATAATTTTTTATGAGAAATAGACTTTATAAACCATAAAGAGATAGGGATGAAGATTGGATATCCCAGATAAGAAAACTCTATCAATGCCGGTCAGCACCTATTAGTTCAGCTACTTGGCATCTTTGAGAGTTGCCTAGGGGCACTGAGTGGTTGAGTGACTTCCCTAGGGTTGTATGTGTCAGTGGCAGGACTTGAAGCCAATTTCAGGGCAGCTCTCTGACTACTATGTCATGGCTTCATTAAAGTGCTATAGAAGTGAGAGTTATTGTATAAAGAACACCAGTGAGCAGAGAGGCACCTCATTACTGATGGAGGCATGTGAGAACAGAACAGGAAGCCAGGTCCATATGTTGCTCTGTCTTATAACTTGTCAGCATTCTATGGATGTCACATATGTTCAATAGCAACACCCATTACTAGGTCTATTTCCAAAGATGATTAGGGAAAAAGGAAAAGAATTGAGATATTCTAAGATGTTCTAAGATAGCAGCTTTCTATGGTGACAAAGAACTGGAAATTAAAGGAATGCCCATCAATTGGGGAATAGCTAAATAAATTGTGCTATAGGATTGTTATGGAATATTGCTGTGCTATAAGAAATAATAAGCAGATCATTGAAAGTTTCTTTGGTGACAAGGCAGATCAAAATACGCCATCAGAAGAAGATAACAATGTCAAAGTTCCTACATCCAAAGCTTCCAAGAAAATATGAATTGTCTCAGGCCATTGAAGCTCTCATAAAGGACTTTGAATAGAAAGTAAGATAAGTAAAGGGAAAAGTAAGAGAGGTAGAGGAAAAAATGGAAAGAGAAATGAGAGTGATGCAGGAGGGTCATGAAAGAAAAAGTCAAAAGCTTGAAAAACCAAATTGGCCGAATGGAAAAGGAGGTACAAAAGCTCTCTGAATAAAATAATTTCTTAAAAATTAGTATTCACCAAGTAAAAGCTAATGACTTTATGAGAAATCAAGACACAATAAAGGAAATCCAAATGAATAAAAAATAGAGGGCAATGTAAGATATCTCCTTGGAAAACAGCTGACCTGGAAAATAGAACCAGGAGAGAGAATTTGAAAATTATTGAACTGCCTGAAAACCATGATAAAAAAAAGAACTTAGACATCACCTTCCAAGAAATTGTCAGGGAAAATTGCCCTGATATTCTAGAAGCAGAAGGTAAAATAGAAATAATCCACTGATCACCTCCAGAAAGAGATCTCAAAATGAAAACTTCCAGGAATATTATAGCCAAATTCCAGAGCTCCCATGTCCAGGAGAAAATATTGCAAGCAGGTAGAAAGAAATGATTGAAGTACTGTGACTCTATAGTCAGGATAAAACAAGATCTAGCAGCTTCTACATTAAAGGATTCTAGGGCATGGAATATGATATTCTGGAGGGGAAAGGAACTGGGATTACAACCAAGAATCACCTACCCAGCAAAACTGTGTATAATCTTTCAGAGGAAAAAATGGGACTTTAATGAAAAAGCAGACTTTCAGGCATTTGTGATGAAAAGACCTGAATTGAATAGAAAATGTGCTTTTCAAATACAAGACCCTAGAGAAGCATAAAAAGATAAACAGGAAAAAAATCATGAGGGATGTTAAAAGGTTAAACTGTTTACATTCATACATGGGAAGATGATACTTCTAACTCATAAGAACTTTCTCAGTATTAGGGAAGCTGAAAGGAATATACTTAGATGGAGTGCACAGGTATGAATTGAGTATGAAGAGATTATATCTGTAAAGCATTTTTTTGTTTATCCTTTTTTGTGGGTAGGTGGGGTGGGGTGGCTTGTGTCTGGGGCCAGATTTGGGCTCTGGGTCTCCTGGGTCCAGGGCTGGTGCTTTGTCCACTGTGTCACCTAGCTGCCCCATGATGACATCTTTAAAATAAAATTAATGCATGAGAGGAATGTACTGGAAGAAAAGGAAAGGAATAGGTGGAATGGGTAAAGTAGCTCATATAAAAGAAACAAGAAAAGGCTTATGGAGTGGAGTGGAAGATGGGGAAGGAGTGGGGGAGTGAGTGAGCTTTACTCTCACCAGAAATAGCTCAAAGAGGGAATAATATACACACTTAACTAGGTATAGTAATATATTTTGCCCTGAAGGAAAGTGAGAGGGGAAGGGGACAAGGGGGGAGAAGTGAAGGAAGGGAGGGCAGATTGGTGGTAGGGGGCAGTAAAAAGCAAAACACTTTTGAGGAGGCATAGGTTGAAAGAAGATATAAAATACAGGGGATGGAGGGTAATACAGTTAGCAATAGTACCTGTGAAAGAAATGATGAGCAGAATGCTATCAGAAGGACTTATGAAAAATGCAATCCATCTACAGAGAAAGCAATGATGGTATCTGAATACAGATTGAAGTATAATTTTTTTGTTAGTTTCTCTTTCTAAAGTTATATTGTCTGTTTTCTTTCACAACCTAACTAATGTGGAAATGTTTTGCATGACTACACATGTATTATAACTTATAATGAATTGCTTGATTTCTTTGGGATGGGTAGGAAGGGAGTGAGGAAGAAAATTTGGAACAGAAAAATTTTAAAAATGAATGTGAAAATTTGTTTTCATATGTAACTTGGGGAAAATTCTAAATAAATACATTTATTATTTCTAAAAAAGACTTTGAGAAAATAAGTTATTTTGTCTATTATAAATGCCCAAATTAACTACCAAGGACATATGAAGAAAGATGCTATCTGTATCCAGAGAAAGAACTGATAAATAGCAGTGTGTTTAAAATAATTATATAAACATATACATACACATACCCCCTTCAGATTCCAGATGCCAGAGGTCACTTGACTGCCCTCACCCAGCTGCCAGTCATAGCAGGCCTGCCCTCATTATAATTTGGCCAGGCTCATGCAGGTATGCAAGTGCGCACTGGAGTGAGGTCAGGGCACATGTGCAATTATACATGTGTAAAATATTACTATATTAGTCACTTTGTACAAGAAAACTCAAATAAAAGAAAAAAATGAAAGAAAGAAAGTGGAAAACAGCATGTTTCAGTGTGTTCAATCAATATCGGGTTTTTTTTTTCTTTGGAGGTGGATAGTATGTTTTATTATTAGTCCTTTGGGATTGCCTTAGATCATGATATTACTGAGTATAGCTAAGTCATTCACAGTACTTCATCAAACAATATTGCTCTCATTGTGCATGATGTTCTCCTGTTTCTGCTCATTTCACTATACATCAGTTCATACAAGCCTTTCCAGGCCTTTCTGAAATCATCCTGTTCATCATTTCTTACAGCACAATAATATTCTATTAAAATCCTATACAAGAACTTGTTTAGCCATTCTCCAATTGATGGGCATTCCTTTGAATTCCAACTCTTAGTTACTACAAAAAGAGCTGCTATCAATATTTTTGTACAAATAGGTCTTTTACTCTTTTTGGGGATGTCTTTGGGATATAAACCAAGCAGTGGTATTGCTGGATCAAAGGGCATGCACAGTTCAATAGCCCTTTGGACATTGTTCCAAATTGCTCTCCAGAGTGTTCGTATCTTTTCACAACTCCACCAACAGTGGATTAGCATCCCAGTTTTCCCACATCTCCTCCAGCATCCAATATTTTCCTTTTTTGTTATAGTTGCCACTTTGATAGGTGTGAGGTGATACCTCAGAGTTGTTTTAATTTACATTTCTCTGATCAATAGTGATCTAGGGAATTTTTCATATATTATAGATAGCTTTGATTTCTTTGTCTGAAAACAGCCTGTTCATATATATTGACCATTTATCAATTGGTGAATGACTTGTATTTTTATGAATTTGATTCAGTTCTCTATATATTTGAGAAATGAGCCCTTTTACAGATTCTTGTTTCAAAAATTCTTCCCGTTTTCTGCTTCCCTTATAATCTTGATTACATTAGTTTTGTTTGTGCAAAACTTTTTAATTTATATAATTAAAATGATCTCTTTTACATTTTGTATTGCTCTCCATATCTTCTTTGGTCCTAAATTCTTCATCTGTCTATAAATCTGACAAATAAATTACTCCACACTCTCTTAATTTGCTTATTGTTTCACCCTTTATGTGTAAGTCATGTACCCATTTTGACCTTATTTTACTATACAGTTTAAGACGTTGGTCTATACCTAGTTTCTGAATGGACAGGTTTCTTGGTTTGGTTAGGCATTAAATCAGATGAGATCATAATTCTATGTTTTTAATCCAATATTTTCATGTAGCAGAAAACGAAACTGAGGTCCAATGGGATAAAGTGACTTGTCCAAAGCCACAAAGCCAATTAATAGCAGAGCCTGTACTATAAGCCAGAGTTCCTGAGTCTTAGGCCCTCTTTGTTGTGCTATGTGTTTTTACTTTTTCCATGCTGTCGGAGAGTCTTCTCTTAATGGAAGAAGGACCATAAATTATTCCTTAGGGAACAAAAAGAACTAAATTAAATTCAGCAATACCTACCTGGGTCCCCTTGCTGGCATCTCCATCTCTGTGACAACTTGAATGGAGATTACTGGCATATTTCAGGTACCTCATTGAAAATTCATTTTGTGAATGAATTCAGTCATAATAATTCATGCTAGACTCCTCATAGCTCATGTGTATATATAATGCATGAATTCCCAAGAGTTTAGTTAGTATTTTTTTTTAAAGACAGAACCTGTGGCCACGTGTAAGTACCTGTTTTTAATAGCTATGCTATCATCCCTCTCCTAGTCAGGCAGGATAGACACTTACATAACTGCTTTCACTTAAAGGCTCAGGGTTGCCTATGCCCTAAGAGGAAGCATAGAAGAAGCCTTTGGCTGAATTAGACTCTAGTCTCAGTATCAAAGAATCTCAAAGGGCTCTGGTTTTCAGCAAAGCATTAAGAAAAAATCTTTCATGATCTTTGGAGATGGAGGGAGAGATTTAGGCTATGTGACAGTGTAGGCAAGTGGACTCAATGCTGGTTGAAAGACAAGATAAAAGAAGTAGTAATCAATGGGGGCTACATCAACCCAGAGAGCAGTCTTTAGTGGGAGACCCAAGGGATCTGTACTTGGCCTCAGGCTGTTTAGCACAGAATCAAAGAATCAAGGGACCTAGACTTAGAAGAGGTCTCAGAGGCAGTACAGTCGAAAGAGTATCTGAAATGAATTCCCTCTATAACCCCCACCAAGTGATAATTTTGTCCTTCTTCAAAATGTCTAGTAAGGGCAAACCTATTACTTCTGAAGTATGGCTTGGGATAGCTAAAATTATTAGGAAATTTCCCCTTATATCAACCCTACCTCTGTTTCTGCAATTTACACCTAGTGAACTGGTTCTGCCTTCTGGGGCAGAACTGTGGAATATGTGGAATCCCTCTTCCACATGACAATTAATCGGCAAGAGAATAAGCATTTACTAAACATCTGCTATATGTCAGATACTTTGTTAAGCACTTTACAAATATTATCTCATTTGATCCTCACAACCATGGGACATAGGTCCTATGATTACTATGGTTACAGTTGGGGAAATTGAGACAGACAAAGGTTAAATGATCTGCCTATGGTCATACTGCTGTTAGATGTTTGAGGTCACATTTGAACTCAGGTCTTCCTGACTCCAGACCCTGCGCTCTATTTATCTATCTATCTAAAATACAGTGTATGGGGGGCAGCTAGGTGGCGCAGTAGATAGAGCACTAGCCTTGGATTCAGGAGGACCTGAGTTCAAATCCGACCTCAGACACTTGACACTTACTAGCTGTGTGACCCTGGGCAAGTCACTTAACCCCCGTTGCTCCGTAATAATAATAATAATAATAATAATAATAATAATAATAATAATAATAATAATAATAATAATAATAATACAGTGTGTGGCGCCAGCACCTCCCCACACACTTATATTTCTTATTTTGAAAATTGCTTTGCATACGCTTTGGCAAAGTTGACAGGTTGTTGTTCTTGTTGTTCAGTCATTCAGCTGTGTCTAACTCTTCACGACCCCATGTACCAAAACATACCAGCCCTTTCTATCCTCCACTGTCTCCCAAAGTGTTTCAAAGCTCATGTTTGTTGTTTCTATGACACTATCCATCTACTTCTTCCTGCTGTGTGCCAGGCACTGTGCTAAGTTCTAAGGATACAAATGCTTGAAGTCTCATTTCTCCAGGTTTAAGATCCCTAGTTCCTTTAACTGATTTTCATATGGCATGATATTTAGACCCTTCACCATCCTTAGCATCTTCTGGATGCTACCTGGTTTATTAACGTACTTCTTAAAATGTGGATCCTGGTACAGAATGGAGTGGCCAAGGATGGCCTGGCCAGGGTCGAATACAGTGTAGACTTTTTGTCACCTTCTCTTTTTTGGATACTAGGTATCTCTTACTACAGGCCCTTAGTTTTTTATTCTGTCTTCTCTATCACAATGTTGATTTGTATTGAGCTTCTTGTTGGTCAGTCTTTCAGTGATGTCTGACTCTTTGTGACCCCCATGTGGAGTTTTCTTGATAAAGATACTGGAGTAGTTTTCCATTTCCTCCTCTGGCTCTTTTTACAGGTGAGAAAACTGAGGCAAACTGGGTTAAGTGACTTGCCCAGGGTCACACAGCTAGTAAGTAAGTGTCTGAGGCTAGATTTGAACTCAGGAAGATGAATCTTTCTGACTCCAGGTCTGGTACTTTTTGTACTATGGCGCCACCTGGTTGCAACTTAGTGGAGCTTCTAGTCTACTAAAACCCAAAGATAAATAGATAGAGGTCTATTTAGATAGATGGACAGATAGATCATAGATGATAGATAGAAATATAGATAGATAGATAGATACAGATCTACAGATAGATATAGAGATAGAGATATAAATAGAGAGACAGATTAGATATAGATATAGATATATAGATATAGATAGGTATAGATATTTTATTCAAATAAACTGCTGTCTAATGCTGCCTCTGCAATCTTGTCCTTGGGGAGTTGACTTTATTTGAACTCATTATCCCTATAACATTTAATTCCATTAAACTTGAATCTTTTTTGGATACTGACATTGACAGTTAATGGGGTGGCTCTCCCTCTCCCTGTAGTTTTGTGCCATCAACAAATTTGATAGACTTGGCCTTTATCCAAGTCATTGATTGAAAAGGTTAAACAACCCAGGGCCAAATAAAGATCCCCAAGGCACTTCATTAGATACATCCCTTCAAGTGAACATTAATGCATTAACAAAAACTCTTTGGGGGCAGTGAGGTGGTGTAGTGGATAAAGCACCAGCCCTGGATTCAGGAGGACCTGAGTTCAAATCTGGCCTCAGACACTTGACACTTGCTAGCTGTGTGACCCTGGGCAAGTCACTTAACCCTCATTGCCTTGAACAAAAAGGAAAAAACAAACAAAAAACACCTTTGGGTACATCCATTAGATCCATTCCCAATCTGCCTAACTATACTATTGTGTAATCTAAATTTCTTCATCTTTGTACACAAAAATACAGTGAAAGGCTATCAGATTCTTTGCTGTGTATGAAAGCTATGCCTACAGTACTCTCTTATCTAGTCTAGTGACCCTATCAAAAAGGAAAATAAGTTTAGTCTGGCATAAGTTTAGTACTTACTCCTTTTTCTAGGCATTTATTTATCATCTCCTTAATAATACATGGCATATTCTTTCCCAGGGATTGAAGTTAAGCTCAATAGTCTATATTTGTGTAGACACAATTCTTTTACTTTTTTTTTTAACAAAACTGAAATGTTTCCTTTTTTCTTTTAATTCGATAGCACCTTGCCCTCTACAATCCTTACCTTCTCTACAGTCATTCAAAGAATAGTCAATAATTTATGAATCCCATAATGGATATTTTTGTATCACTTTAACATTTACAAAGTTATTTACACTGCTTATATAATATCCTTAGAACTATGTGCTATTTTAATTTTATTATCCCATTTTACAAGTGGGATAACTGAGAGACTCAAAAGAACTTACCTATGGTCATATGACCAAAAAGTTCCAGAGTCAGGATTCGAACCCACATATCTCTGATTCCAAGTCTGGTATTCTTTATACAAAGTTAGAAGGGTAGGTAAAATGTTGGGCAATGATGTTGAGAGGCAAGAACAATACCCTGAATCCAAAAAGGGGAACTACTATATGAGGATAAAGACAAAATAATAAAGTCTTCTACTTGAGTTCAAAATCAGCTGCACAACTACAGGAATAGGGGAGACATAGCTAAACAACAGCTTGTGTGAAAAAGGTGTGCAGGTTTCAGTGAATAGAAGTTCTTCTTTATTATGGAGCAGTGAGGTGGCACGGTGGATAGAGTGTAAGGTCTGGAGTCAGAAAAGTCTGAGTTCAAATCCACTCACACACTTGCTAACTGTGTGACCCTGGGCAAATCACTTAATATCTGTTTGCCTCAGTTTCTCAGCTATAAAATGGGGATAATAGCACCTCCCTCCCAGTGTTGTGAGGATTGAATTAAGTAATAATTGTAAAGCACTTAGCATAGTCCCTGGCACATAGAAGGCACCTTATAAATGTTAGCTATTATAATCATTGCCATTGCCACCATCCTAGGCCAAGCCCTCATGACTTATAGCCTGAGCTATGGCAATAACTTTCTCATAGTTCCCATCACTCCACTCTTTTTTCCTGTCCAATTCATCCCTCATACCACAGCCAGACTGATATTTTCTCTATACAGATCTTGTCATATTTCTCTTCTTTCAAAGTATTTAGTGTCTTCATGTTGCTTACCCAATGAAGTTCAAATTCCTGATTGCCAAACATACATTCACCAACTAGTGAATTGAGAAAGGCTTCCCAGAGGAAATGATGTTCGAGTTGGGCTGGCTGGGTAGGAATTCAACAGGCAAAGAGAAGGAAGGAGATTATTCTTCCACTGATACAATATGGCTCATGGTACCCTATTTATTAGCTCAGAAGAATCACAATTTCTAATAGCTTGAAGGGCAGTGGAGGGATGCATGGTGGGTGGAAATAGGTAAAAGTATGTTACTAATGATAACTTACATTCAAGAAGTGGAATAAAAATATCATTGGGCATATATTTGCTTGGAAAAGGAGGTCAACTGGTCATGAAGCAAGAGTGATAAATAACAGTAAGGCAGCCTGAGAACTATCCACAAGACATTCAACCAACAAACAAGAAGGACTGCTCCAGTGTTTGTTAGCTCTTTTACAGAAGATTTATGGCAGGATGGGCATGAGAATTACATCGCACAGGAAGGCATGGGTGAGTTATGAGTTGTACTGGTGAAAGGAGTATCTACAGTGATGAAATCATATATCCATTGAAATAGAATGTTATCACCTAGATGCAAAAATGTCTGGAAGAAAGAGGTAGCTGGGTGGTGTAGGAGATAGAGTGTTGGGTCTGAAGTCAGGAAGACCTGAGTTCAATCCAGCCTCAGATACTTACTAGCTGTGTGACACTGGGCAAGTCACTTAACCTTTGTCTGTCTCAGTTTCCTTATCTGTAAAATGGGGATAATAATAGGATCTATCTCCTAGGGTGGTGGTGAGGATCAAATGAGAATATATTTGTAAAGCTCTTATCACAGTGCCTATCACATAGTAGTGTTTACAACTTTCCTTCATTGATATATATGCATATATGTATTTATAGACATACATATATGCATACATATATACATAGACTTCTCCACATATATAAATGTGTGTGTTTTCTTAGAGAAAGTTTGCATTCCTCAGGGAGGACCTCCAATCTTCCTCTAGGGATTGCTCTGGTTTTAAAGTTCCCCAAAGGAACACTTGTAAGTGATAGGGTCCAAGTCTAATCAAGGTTTGCCATTCTCAGGGGATTTCAGGTCCTACAATCTCTCCAGTGACTTTCCCCATAAATAACCAACTCTTTCTGGGTTTTGGCTTTTGAGCTTGTCCCATTTTCCTCACCTTTGCTGAAGACAGCCTGGTTATTTGAGGCTGTTCCTCAAACCTCCTGTTATCATTAATGCTTTAATATTCTATGGCATTATCTCTTTCTCTAAGGAGAGAATGAGAGAAAAGCCATTACAAATTAGATATGAAATGCTGGCCAGTCATTTAATGAGATATATTTGGAGGCCTGGGGATGTAGACAATGACCTGTAAATAATTCATCTCCTTCGAATGGTTGTCCAAACACAACATTCTCATTGGTTTAAAAAAGTGTTTTGTGTTCTCTGACATTGCCCAGTTCCCTGGCTGAGCAAGAGGGAAGCATCACATTTAAAACTAGTTTGCACCATAATATGGAGGGCAGAACAAGGTCTAGTTGGGGAGATGCATATTTTCTCATGGTGTGTTTATCCCTTAGAACATCGTATGCATTGGACTGTACTCTAAGTTGTTTGAAGTCTTAGATGCAATATACGTTTTTAACTCTGTCACATGGTCATTAATATACACACATACACACACACACACACACACACACACACAAACCTTATGATTCCTTTTTTATTCTCTTAGGCTTGCTTATGTCAGAGATCAAGGGCCATTGCAGTTAGAAGTTGAGTAAGTCCCTTCATATTTCTTCCTTGTCATCCTTCCTTACCCACCTCTGCCAACCAAAATCTATCCCAGATATCTCATTGACGTTGAGGTTCTTGAGAAACTGAGAACAGCCAAATGTAGAGACTACCTAGGGGATGCTGCAATTAAACAAAAATTAAGGTCTTCAGATAAAAGGATCCAGTGATGGGAATTCCGATATCATTCAGAGGATAGAGAAGGACATGGGGTAAGGGATTGAGGAAGCAGAGAGATTTATTTTTTCCAGTCATTTAACAATAAAATGGAGAGAATATGAGAAGATGTGGGTTAAAGTCCCAATGCCACCATGTTCCTCCTCTGACCTTGAGTAAATCACTTCCTATTTCTTGTCCTTAGTCTCTTCATCTATTTAAAGAAAAGGGGGGGGGTGTCCTAGATGATTTCTAAGATTCTTTCCAGCACTAACATTCTCTGATTCCATTATTCTGTGATGCCCATCAGAGGCCCCCATGCTTGAAATTCCCACCAATTTTCTGTCATAGCAAGCATCTCCCGGAGTGCCACCTGTCTCTTCAGCAGCAAGTGCTTGTGAGGCAATGACAGTTTTGTTCAGATAGTGAGTTATTCCCACTTCTATGGTGAGTATCAGAATGAACAATTCTTTCCTTCAGAAACTCTGACTGCTGAGTCATATTCTATTTTTCTTGCCTCTATTTCCTGTAATAATCCAAGCGTGTTAACTTACAGGGAACTCATAGCTTGTGAATCAGAGCCTGGGAAGTATAATGGATATATTCTCTTCCTCTTGTAATCCCCAAAGATGAAGTACCAGAGAAGATGAACCCAGTCTACAAAGGGCTACGTACCAGGGTGCATATGAGAAAGGATACAGGTGTGGTAAAGGAGGTGACACACTCAACACACTTGAACATGGTTCAGGGAGCCATGCTTCAAAATGACCAAACTCTCTAAATAGGGGGACAAAAGAATTAGGGAACATTGGTAGGACACAAAACACTTGGGCTTGTTATATCCTCTCTCTCTCTCCCTCTTTCCCTCCCTCTCCCTTCCTTGCTCCTCTCTCCACATACATACATGTATCTATAAAATAAAATGTTATAATGTTATATACATTTGTTTACATGTGGAGATAGGCCATATATACACGTGTGTGGATACATGCCTGTTATATATGTACATATCCATATACACATGCTTCTCTATATCTATGCACATATCTGTATTGTTATTTTTCATTCAGGCATATCTGGCTCTTCATGACCCCATGGACCATAGCCTACTGAAAATGTCCATGGGGCTTTCTTTTTTCTTTCTTTCTTTCTCTTTCTTTCTTTCTTTCTTTCTTTCTTTCTTTCTTTCTTTCTTTCTTTCTTTCTTTTTTTAGTGAGGCAATTGGGGTTAAGTGACTTGCCCAGGGTCACACAGCTAGTAAGTGTTACGTGTCTGAGGCCGGATTTGAACTCAGGTCCTCCTGACTCCAGGGCCGGTGCTCTATCCACTGCATCACCTAGCTGCCCCCATGGTGCTTTCTTGGCAAAGAAACCACTGGGGTGGTTTGTCATTTCCTTCTCCAATAGATTAAGGCAAACAGGGTCACATAGCTCAGAAGTGTCCGAGGCTAAATTTGAACTCAGGTCTTTTTGACCCCAGGCCCAGCACTCTATCCACTGAGCCACTTAGCTGCTGTATGTTGTGTGTATATCTATGCCTATGCCTAAATCTATATCTACATCGATATTAATCCTTACCATATATTGGGAGCAGTTCTACCTCCTTAGCATTTCTCATGTTGGTTCCTTCATTCTAGTCACACTGCCACAACCTTTTTAAAGACCTGGATCTTTTTGGTCATCAGGTAGCTAGGTCATGCCATGGATAGAGCACTGGGCCTGGAGTTAGAAAGACCTGATTTCAAATCTGGTCTCAGACACTTAGTTTTGTGACTCTGGGCAGACCTCTACCTGCCTCAGTCTCCTCAGTTGTAAAAAGGGAGTGATAAAAGGACCTATGTCCCAGGGTTAATGTGAGGATCAAATGAGATAATATATGTAAATGCTTGGCACAGTGCCTCTCATATAGTAGGTGCTTAATAAATGCTCATTTCCTGTAAGCCTGCCTAATGTTAGTTTCCAACTCTAGTCTCTTCCCTCATTTCATAGATTCATCTCTCATAGCTGTCAAAATCAGTATATCCTAGTGTCTAGTAAGGCACAAGTTTAACCATGTCATTCCCCTGCCTAAAAAACCTTCATGACTTCTAAAATGTAATAGAAACCTCTTACCATTCTTATACCATCTGGCTTTAACCCATCGGTCCAGTTTTATCTCATCCTTCTCTTCAGCTCTCAGTGGTCAAATTGGTGGTCAAATCTTTTCCTGTCTTCTCCTGCATGCATGCTATCATCTCTTATACTTGGAACCAACACCTGCAATTATCTATTGAAATCCTTCAGTCTTTCAGAACCCAGTTCAGGTGTCCTCCACGAGGTCTCCTCTATGAGGATAGCTTAGTGGCACAGGGGAGAAATGTTTGGCCTCAGAATAAGGAAGATAAGAGTTTGAATCCTGTTTCAGACACTTGCTAGTTGTGTGACCCTGGACAGTCACTTCATCTTTCTCAACCTCAGTTTCTTCCTCTGTCAGATGAGGATAATAATAGCACCTACCTCATAGAACTGTTGTAAGTTTAACAGATGTTTGAGTGGACACCTTTCCTTGTTGGGTCCAAACAGCTGTCATATAAGGATCAAAAGAGATGACATGTATATATGAACATGTCTACATATATTCATATGGATATATATACCAGATATTATTGTTAAATTGGCTCTGTACTGCTAGAAGTGATTCTTCCTGCTCAAATTCCTTATCTGTTTGACTTCTACATACTTAACATATTCTGTCTTGCATTGGGGTCATTTGTCTATGTCTTATACCTCTATTCAATTATAAACTCCTGAAGGGTAGGGAGTAATTAGTCCTATGAGATGCATTTGTTCTTTGCTACCATACAGCCACCAGAATGGTAGGCCTGGCCATGTCCCACTGGACCTTAACAAATTCCACTGGTTCCTTATTATCTCTATGATCAAATGTAAACTCCTCTGTCATGTAAGACAACTCACCAACTGTCCCCAACCTACCTTTCTGGCCTTACAATTTATCTCTCTTTATATATATTTCCCATCTGGGACATCACCTCCACACATAGGAAGTCCCTTGGGAGGATGTTAGTGGAGAAATAATAATAACTCAAATTTTAAAATGCTTTCTCTCTTATCATAACAAGCCTGTAAAGTAGGATAATGTCAGAACTGGAAGGGACTGTAATGGTTATCTAGCCTATTCCCTGTCAGCTGTAGATACAATGATCATTTTACATATGAAGAAACAGGCTCAGAAAGGACAAGTTATTTGCTCACAATCATATGGCTGTAAGCTGACACATTTCCCAACTCACTGTTCTGAAATGCTTGCCATTTTTGCCTCCTTCTCTCCCTCTCTCCTTTTTCCCTTTCCTTCTTCCCTTCTTCCTCTCCCTTCTTCCTTCCCTTCCCTTCCCTTCCCTTCCCTTCCCTTCCCTTCCCTTCCCTTTCCCCTTTCCCCTTTCCCCTTTCCCCTTTCCCCTTTCCCTTTCCCTTTCCCTTTCCCTTTCCCTTTCCCTTTCCCTTTCCCTTTCCCTTTCCCTTTCCCTTTCCCTTTCCCTTCCTTTTTTTATTTCTACTCTGTTTAATACTCTTTCCACTATACCACTGGTAGTGCTATCCCTAGGAATATTGGAATATTAAAAAAGAACCACAGGGAAGAGTTCAGCACACAAACTAGAGGAACCCCTTGGGCTGTAGCAGTCTGATACAAGCAAGTGTGGGGAGGAGTCTCAGACTAGCCTTGCTAGTGCAACTTGGGGAGTGCAGAGTTTTATCCCTCATGTGTGAATTTCTGTAGCCTTATGGGGATGCATTTGACTTGGCAGGACTCACCAAATGAGTCCTGTATCTGTGTTCCCCTAGGAAAGTGAGCTCTAGGATATTAATCCTGCCTGTCTGAGACTTTGGGAGTGGTGGAGCAGGGACCAGGACATTCTTATTACCAGGGAAGATGCCAGTAAGCAAACTGTTGCCCTCCAGACTCAGCAGCTTACAGCATGCTGGAAGGAGCCCTTCCTCCAGGAATAACAATAGAATTCTGTTGTAATTACAACAGAAAACCACAGGCCTTATCCAGTTAGACAGCTGGTGTCACAAATGGGCTAGACCCAGAGTCAAGGAGTCCTGAGTTGAAATCCTGCCTCAGACACTTACTAGCTGCATGTCTCTAGGCAAGTCACTTGACCTCTCTTAGCCTCAATTTCCTCATCTGCAAAATGAGGATAATAAGAGCACCTCCCTCCCAGGGCTTTTGTGAGCATAAAATGAGATAGCATTTGTAAGGTGCTTTACAAACTGTACAATTCTATAGAAATATTATTATTATTATTATTATTATTATTATTATTATTATTATTATCATGGTTAAAGAACTCCGCTGAGATTCTTTAGCTGCAAGGGATCAGACTCAAGCCTACTGGAGAACCAGAGGTAGCTCAGTAACTTTTGCAAATAAAGAATGTCATCGATGCCTCTCATGTCTGTCCTTGTCTGCCTTATTCAGACTGGGGACAGAGATGATGTCTCTTCTTTAGAGAAGCATCCTTAGGGAGTGGCAAAAACACTGGAAGTTGGAAAATCTGGATTTGCATCACACAGTTGCTTCTTAGCTAAATGGTGCAGATAGAGTGCTGGGCCTTAAGTCAGGAAGACCTGAGTTCAAATACAGCCCCATTACTTACTAGCTGTGTGACCCTGAATAAGTCATTTAACCCTGTTTGCCTCAGTTTCCTCATCTGTAAAATAGACTGGAGAAAGAAATGGCAAACCACTCCAGGATCTTTGCCAATAAAATCCCATCTGGGGTCACAAAGAGTCAGATGTGAATGAACAACAAAAGTACTCTGTATTTACTTATACATTTATGTGTTGTTTCCCCTGATAGTATGTAAGCTTCTTGAAGGCAGGGATTGTTTCTATTCCTGTACCTAGTATAGTGCCTATCACATAGTAGACAACAATACTTGTTGACTAGTTTATTGAATTCATCTTCCTGGGCATGAGTTTCTCTTCTAAAAAAATGTAGCTGATAGTATTTATACTGCTTACTGTTTAGTGTCATTATGGGCTGTAAAGGAGATGATGGGTGTGAAAGTGCATTTGTGATTATAATTGATGTCAGTGTAAATTATCATTGTCAGTTATTTTTAGTATTATTACTTTCAACATTGAGGGTCCAAAACTGAGCTATAAACTCATATTTATTTTCTGAGAACAACAGATTACACTCTAATTAGCAGATGGAAACCCCTCATATATATGCCACTCATCTCATCACCTCTTATTCTATCCCCACAAAGCCCAGGAATGTGATTTCTGAAAGACAATCTCTTTTGTTGAATTAGACTCAGGGGTTCTTTAGAGGGAAAGTCAGCACAGGAAGGATTGGTGCTATGGAAAAATCAATGGAGGGGCTTTTGGGCATCAGGTATCTAGGGATAGCTCTGCTGCAACTTCACTGACCTTGGGTAAAATGCCTTCCTTTTGGGGTTTTATTTTCCTTTAGTATAAAATGAGGAAGCTCCATTAGATTCAAATTAATAAACATTTATTAAACCCCTACTGTGTACAAAGCACTGTGCTAGTCACTAAAGATATAAAAATGGATATGACACAGCTCTTTCAAGGGATTTATAATCTAAAGAAAGGAAAGAAAGCAAACAAATAAATATGATACATAGGAGTGTGAAGTAAGTGCAAAGGCTAGAGCTACATGGACTGTATACACTTATATGTGTGTGTTTCTCCCATCATATGTGAGTAGTTTGATTACTGAAGGGGGCAGAAAAATACCTTTGTGAAAAAAATTAATAAAATCCACTTGTGAAAGAATATTCTCTTCAGATAAAATATGAAGGAGAGGCACAAGCTGTTAGGTGAACAGAAGAGGGATTTCTCCTCAGATGAAATGTACTGAATTGATCTATGCCCTCAAGGGCATGGAGTTGCTGGGGTTGCAGGGTGTTATGGTCCCTCAGTACATTCACATATAACTGTTTTTAGAAGCTTGGAAGGATATACCTCTCCAGTTTGTAAATCAAATAATTGGTTGAAGACTATGGGAACATTCAACAAAGACTATTGGGTTCATAGTAGAAGGGTGGATTTCATAAGTTTTACCTTATAAGGAAAAAATGAGTCACTAATATCTTTGTCTTTCCACTTTATCTAGTTTTGAAATATCTTTCCCCACCTCCCCAGTGAGCCATCCCTAATAACAAAGAATAAAAAAGAAAGCATATGCCTGTTCTCCCTACAGACACTAGAAACATTGGAAAGAGAGTATGACTTAAGTTTGTGTCTAGACTGTGATGTTTTTTATTATTACTGCATTTGCCTTATATTGAGTAATTGTGGTATTACAATTATGTTTGCTTCTGCCTAATTGTTATGTAACTGTTTTATGTTTGAGTTAATGGTGTCATTGTGACTTATTTCATGTAAATGGAAAGGATGCCGGTGGGGGCTCAGGAGCTACATTGATGAATAGGTAGGAACATATCCCCACACAACAGGATTAATTCTAGGACCCTGAGAGAGATTGAGTCTTAGCTTTGGTAACCTACTCTGAGAACCCTAAACCTGCCAGTGTGAGGGCAGGTGCAGACAATGAGCTAGCCCATTGAGTAAGATTTGGTAGTCACATCACATCTGATACTACATATGCAATCTATGAAAAAATTGAAGAGGAAGAGTCCTTTCAATTGGGGTAGGGGGAAGAATCATGGAAGTGTTGATGAAGGAGTTGACAGCTGAATTGGATCTTTTTTTTTTTTTTTTGGTGAGGCAATTGGGGTTAAGTGACTTGCCCAGGGTCACACAGCTAGTAAGTGTCAAGTGTCTGAGGCTGGATTTGAACTCAGGTCCTCCTGACTCCAAAGCCAGTGCTCAATCCACTGCACCACCTAGCTGCCCCTTGAATTGGATCTTAAAGAATTGGAGGGTATTAAAACATTTATTAGGGACTTACTGTGTACAAAGCACAAATAGGTAACAAATAGATTTGGAATTAGGAGACCTGGGTCTGAATACTGCCTTTAATATTTACTACTGTTTTACTATGGGTGGTCACAACCTCTCTGAACTTGAATTTCTTCATTTATAAAATAGGATATTAATGTCCTATTTCTCTGTTAGATAAGCAAGCCCAGTAGACACTGTCATTTAGAATTCAGAGTGGTGGCTAGACAGAGAGTACTGTGAAGTCAGACAGAGGCAGCGTGGCTCAGTGGAAAGAGTTGGTTCTGAAGTCAGAGGATCCTGGGGATATTTGCCATATCTACTTCACAGGGCTATTGTAGGGAATGCAAATACTCATAATGGACCTTTGATCTTTGTTTGTTTGCTTGTTTTTTTGGCAGGGCAATGAGGGTTAAGTGACTTGCCCAGGGTCACACAGCTAGTAAGTGTCAAGGATCTGAGGCTGGATTTGAACTCAGGTCCTACTGAAACCAGGGCTGGTGCTTTATCCACTGCACCACCTAGGTACCCTTTTTATTTTTATTTTTATTTTTTGTTGGACCTTTGATCTTATCAATGAGGATAGTAAACCATCCACACCTGTCCGTTCTATGTAACTCTTGTTCATGTCCTCCCATAAGTTTGACTCAGGGAGTCTATGCAATGTGAAGGAGGGCTTCCTAGCTTTCTCTTGACATTTAAGTATAGCAGTGTAGCACACAGGTCTTGCTCTCACCCATTGACCAATTTATTTTTTGATCACACATTTCTCTGATGACATCCTTACTCCTGTCCTTAGCTCCTTCTTCTTCATCTAGTAAAACCTGCTTACGTTCACCATATGTCTCTCCATTGCCCTCTGGTGATACTCTTTCGATTCTTCAGAGACTGCAATATTCCATGGGAATGTGCTTTGGAAACTTTAAAATGCTTTAGAAAGGGGAAATATCATTACTATGATATCTGTTTCACTTAGAAGTTTTAATCATTAATGACTCTAATTACATTATCTCACTCTCGTTCCTTGTATTTCTGAGTACATGGACATTTTTCTGAGACATCCAACATCACAGTGAATGCTTGTTAGACAAATGGGCCCAGTAGACACTATCAGCTTCAACTGGTGCTGGTGCCTGGACAGATAGGACTGCTCTGTGAGGACAGACATAGAGGCAGTATGGCTCAGTGAAAGGAGTGTTAGATGGTAGAATAAAAGGACCCAGGTTCAAATTCTGGCTCTACTACTTTCTAGCTGTGTGAACTCTTAAAATGAGGGGGTTGGACTAGATCATGTCAAAGATCCCTTACAGCTCTAGATCAATGATCCCATATTATTGATTTAAACACAGGAGAAGCAGAATACTTGTCTCCTTTTAAATAATAGACTGGCTCTTTAATGACAGAGATTATTTTTTCATTTTCCCTTAGTGTTATTAGCACAATGCTTGACACATAGTAGGTACTTATCAACATCAGATTTAATTACTGAATTGACAGCTCTTGTAGCTCCTACTTCAACCTTCCCCTACACAATCAATCAACATTATTAATGTGTCAGGAACTGTCCTAATCATTAGACTTACAAAAAGAGGCAAAAGAGTCTCTGACCTTATAGGAGCTCACAGCTGAATGGGGGAGACAACAAACAAACAAATATGGATCAATAAGATATATATTATATATGATATATAAGATATATATGATATGAGATATATAAGATATATACAGGATAAATAATAAATAACAGAGAGAAGGCACCAGAATTAAGAGGAATTGGGAAAGGCTTCCTCTAGAAGGTAGGATTTCAGTTGTAACTTTCAAAAAATCAGGGAAAGCAGGAGATAAAGAAGAGGAGGGAGGGCATGCAGAGAGACAATACACAGAGCCAAGAAATGTAGTATCTTATTCATGGAATAGCAAGGAGGCAGGTTCCTCTGGATCTAGGACTGAACTGTAAGGTGTAAAAGGACTTAAAAGGTAGGAAGGAGCTAGGTTTCGAAATAAAGTTACAGACTGTTTTGTATTGTCATTTAACTGTTTCAGGTAGGGTTAGATTTATTTTCTTTATGTGACAAAGGCTCATTTATTTCCTTCTCATGAGAAAGGGGCACTCATGCAGCTAGTGAGGGCCAAGAATGGGGGCTCTCAGGCCCTGTTTTAAACCCTAGTCCCTAATGCGAATGAACCCTCCCCTTTTTCATCATTGGTCCGATTACTCGAGGGTTACAATCTACATGCAAAAACTAGCTAATCGGAAGGCAGTATTCCTATCCTTAATCAATTCTTCCTCATATGGGCATAACTCAGGAGTGGACCTTGGAATAGACTTATTCTTGGTAGAAGAA
This sequence comes from Dromiciops gliroides, assembly GCF_019393635.1. Classification (NCBI taxonomy): domain Eukaryota; kingdom Metazoa; phylum Chordata; class Mammalia; order Microbiotheria; family Microbiotheriidae; genus Dromiciops; species Dromiciops gliroides. The sequence goes on along the minus strand of NC_057862.1, from coordinate 295,709,382 downwards.
TAAGGATTTATGGGTAGGGATTCTAAGGATGCAGATTTTAGCTTTATATAATGATAAACTTCTTAACAATTAGAGTTATCTAAAAATGGAATGGATTGTTCTGTGAAGGAGTGAATTCCTGATCACTGAGGTTGTTTAGACTAGGAAATTGCATGTTAGTGATGCTATAGAGGAGATTCACCTATTGGTCACTGGGGTAGTAGTAAACAATCAGGGTAGTGAAGGTCCTACTAAGCTCTGCTCTGGTCTGACTACATCTGAAATATTGTGTTCACTTCTAGGTACCACAGTTTAAGAAGAGTATCAATAAGTTAGTATCCAAAGGTCAACAGCCAAGATGGCAAAATGGCAAAAGCTGGAAAGAACATTATATATATATATATATATATATTAATGATTGGAATGACGCCACCTGCTGGAAACTTACTATAGAAAAGCTTCACCATGAAGTGAAGGTCTTTGAGGGCAAGACCAGGAGTCTTTTCTTTGGCATCAGGAAGTGACTTTGGCTTGTGGGAGGAAGAAGGGGGGAGCCTGGTGCTCTGACTGGGGCACTTTCCTGTGGACTTGGTGGAGAGCAGAGCTAGAAATGTGCTCTCCCTTTAATAGATAGATGAATGTAGGCCTTTCCCTCTCTCTTTATCAAATTCTTATTCTCCTTAATAAATGCTTAAAAGTCTAACTCTTGCTAAAGCTTATAATTTATTGGCGACCACTCATTAGATATTTTAGACAGACTAGCTAGAATTTTAGCCCTTAACTATATATATATATATATATATATATATTTGTGTCTGTGTATTTGTCAATTCTTGAAGAGGACAATGATATTGGGGTGATGTCATGACTTGCAGTGAATTGAAGTGAGTGGGAGGGGGGCTGTACAAGGTCACTAATCTCACTCTCTCTTCCAGAGCCATTTGGGTCTAGTGACAAGATATACATTAGGATGACTGGAGATGGCCCCAGATGTTTTAAGGCAATTGTGCTTAAGTGACTTGCCCAAGGTCACACAGCTAGTAAGTGTCTCAAATGAGATGGAAAAGGAGCTGTGAATGCTTTGCTTAGAAAAGCGCATACACGATAGGTGTCTTCAAGTATTTTATAGGGTATCTCATGGAGGAGAGATTTCTGTTTTTCCCGTGAGTAGTACTAGAAACGATGGGTGGACATAGGCAAATTTAGACTCTGAATTAAAAAGAAAAACCTCTTAAACAATTAGAGTTATAAAAAAATGGACCACCCTGCCTCAGGAGGTATTGGGATCCCTCCTCACTAGAAGTCTTCAAGCAGAGTCTGTATGACCAATTCTTGCAAAGCAGATGTATCAAATACCCAGTCTGCAACACTCCCCAGAGCTACTGAACCAGCTGAAAATTTAATCGGGAAATATTTAACAAAATAAATAAAAAATACAATAGAAAGAAGATAATGTTAACATGTGGTATGCATGGTTTAGAGGCCCCCTTATTTCTTTTTGAGTTTGGTACTATTGGTGGAAAGGGGATTGTTGTTCATGTAGGGGTTGGACTAGAGGACCTCTGAGGTCAGTCAATCAATCAATGAACATTTATTAATTGCTTTGTGCCAGGCACCGTGCTAAGTATTGGGGATATAAAAAAAGGAAAAAGACAATTCCTGCCCTCAAGGAGTTTATAATTTAATGGAGGGGCAGCTAGGTGGCGCAGTGGATAGAGCACCTGCCCTGGAGTCAGGAGTACCTAAGTTCAAGTCTGGCCTCAGACACTTAACACTTACTAGCTGTGTGACCCTGGGCAAGTCGCTTAACCCCAATTGCCTCACTAAAAAAAAAATAATAATAATTTAATGGAAGAGGTGACAGGGCTCCTCAGAGTTGGAATTCCAAGATTCTCTCATTTGCATGTGACCCTTCCAGCTTTAGAATTCTATGTCTTTCAGTACATTATGTGGTCTCCCTGTAATCTCATTCAGATCTGAAACTCTGTCTCTCCCATGGAATTTAACAATTGCCATGAATACTTGTTGAATTTAACTGATTCAAACATTCAATACTATATTTAGACCTGGAAAACCAAGACCTCAAATTTGTAAATGCTGCATAAATGTGTTTGACATTATTTTATCTCATTGACCCTTATAATAAGCCTGTGTGGTAGATGGGGTGGCGTTTATTATCCCCATTTTACAGATGAAGAAACTGAAGCCCAGAGGGGTCGAGTGATTTGTCTAAGATTTATGAGATCATATAATTTAAAGCGCAAAGTAATTTTAGACATTATCTTGCCCAACCATCTTCTTTTTAACAAGTATAACCCTTATGTCAGAGGCTTCCTCCTGACACAAAGAATCCAGGTACAATTTGAGAGATTTCTCTGACTCATTGCTCCCACTCACATAATCAGGGAACGTCTTGTCTGACAGCATCTCATGTTGTCACCAATTTCTTTTACAAGTACCTAGCTCAAAGTTCTCACAATACCTTCAGGGACTCTGCTGATTAGGTCTATTAGAAATTTGGTGACTGTCCTTAATGCTTGATTGGTCATAGCATCAACAGTTTCCCTAGAGTCACAGACATATGGATCAGATTGAAAGTGTGTTAGGGCATCCTGTGAAGTAAGAGGGTGTGTCTTTAAGGCCCTTGAGTGTCACAGGGGAACAGAGTACAGCTTGCCCCTGGAAAGGTGAAGTGTTTCTGGACTCAGGAGTTCTCAGCATCACTGGTCTATCACCTTGGAGAGGAGCAACAGTGCTGGAAGGTAACAGGTAGGGATCTTTAGGCAAAGCAAGGTAGGGGAAGGAGAAAGAGACCAGTTCTCAAGAGTGGGTGAGTTAAGGACTCCTTTGCTCTCGCCCACAATCCCTCCCACCTACTCTATCTGTATCATGAAATCAAGGGCTGGCAGCTTTGAAAGGATCAATGTTTTCATGATCCCATGGAAGTTAGATCCTTTCAGTATAGCTGAAAGAGTATTGGCCTAGGAAATCTGGCTTGAATACTAATTCAAAGTTTATTTCAGGGGCAGCTAGGTGGCGCAGTGGATAGAGTACCAGCCCTGGATTCAGGAGGACCTGAGTTCAAATCCCACCTTAGACACTTGACACTTACTAGCTGTGTGACCCTGCGCAAGTCACTTAACCCCAATTGCCTCACACACACACAAAAAACAAAACAAAAAGTTTATTTCCTCCTTGGTAAAATGAAAGACTTAGATGGTGTGGTATCTAGTGTCCCTTCTAGCTTTACTAGTCTCTCAGACTGAGATTTGGGGTCCATCTGACTCCATCTCTGATCACCCTCAATTTTTTTTAAAAATTGGTATCTCTTGTTTTTATATTACCCTCACTTCCAAATATCTATCCTTACCTCCCCAGTGAGCCATCCCTTATAACAAAGAATAAAAAAGAGGGAGAAAAAGAACTTCAGAAAACTAATATATCATCTGCAATTTCACATGTGCATTGTTCCATGCCTCTGAAAAGAAAAGAGGAAGGCACACTTCTGTCTTCTTTGGAGCCAACCTTGATTTATAATTATGGGGGCAGCTAGGTGGTGCAGTGGATAGAGCACTGGCCCTGGATTCAGGAGGACCTGAGTTCAAATCCAGCCTCGAACACTTAACACTTACTAGCTGTGTGACCTTGGGCAAGTCACTTAACCCTCATTGCCTTAGCCCCCCCCAAAAAAAATTCTTTAAAAATTATAATTAAATTTAATTATAATTTAAATTTAAAAATTATAATTAAATTTAGTAGTAATTTAGTAGTAATTGTGTATATTATTTTCCTACTTCTACCTGTTTCCCTTTGTATCAGTTCCTATAAGTCTTCTCAAGTTTCTCTGTATCCTTCACAGTCATTGTTTCTTGCAACTGATGGAAATGAACTTTGTTTCCAGGTCTTTGCTACTACAAAAGTGTTGTTATAAATACTTTGATGTATATGGAGCCTTTCTTTCTATCTGTGATCTGCTTGGGATATATATTCTCTGGGTATAGACATTTTAGTCTCTTTTTTGTTTTAGTTTTTTTGTTTTTGTTGTTTGTTTTTTGCAGGGCAGTGAGGGTTAAGTGACTTGCCCAGGGTCACAGAGCTAGTGTCAAGTGTCTGAGGTCACATTTGAACTCAGGTCTTCCTGAATCCAAGGCCAGTGCTTTATCCACTGTGCCACCTAGCTGCCCCAATGCCTTTGCCTCTTTCAAGAAACTTTTTTGTTTTGTTTTTGGTGGGTGTCAGATGAAACATTTAGCTTCATTTCCATTATTTTGAGTAAGTCATTTCCCCTCTTTGGTGCCTTAGTACTTTCCTTTGTAAAATGTAGGAGTTGAAAGAGATGATTGCTAATGTTCCTTCTAGTCTGATTATGATGCTATAAGAGTTTGGGGGAAGGGCTGGCTTCTTTTGATCCCCTCCTCCAAAGCATCCATTTGTTTGCTTACTTCTCCAGAAATTGAACTTTTTTTGGTGTAAAGAAATAACTGATGATCTAATTATCAAGAACAATTAAAGTAGGAAGCTACAAAATAGCCTGTTCTCCCTAGAAGTAGCTTCCACAAAAGTGGTCTTGTGATATTCTATATTCCCCTTCACCCTCCAACTGAGGTTGCCTTTCATTTGTCTTGACCTGGGCACAGTTTGTAGAGCTTGCCTCAGGTACATACATTCATAGCAGCATTTGCTATGAATAACTTCTTGGGCTGCTCTTTGTTGTTGAATCATTTTGGTCGTGTCTAACTCTTTGTAACCCCATTTGGGGTTTTTTTGGCAAAGATCCTGGAGGGGTTTACCATTTCCTTCTCCAGCTCATTTTGCTGATGAAAAACCTGAGTTAAACAGAGTTAAATGACTTACCCAGTGTCACACAGCTACTAAGTATCTCAGGTCAGATTTGAACTCAGCATGATGAGTCTTCCTCACTTCAGGATTGGCAGTCTATACACTGCACCACCTTGCTGCTGTAGAAGCTCAAAATTGTGATTTTCTAGCTTAAAAAGGACTGCTATTCCAATTAAGAGCTGGGGGCAGCTAGGTGGCACAGTGGATAAAGCGCCAGTCCTGGATTCAGGAGGACCTGAGTTCAAATTCGGCCTTAGACACTTGACACTTACTAGCTGTGTGACCCTGGGCAAGTCACTTAACCCTCATTGCCCTTCAAAAAAACCCACAAACAAAACAAAACAACAAAAACAACAACAAAAAACAATTAAGAGCTAACATTTTCCACGTGCTGTTAAAGGACTTGTTAAGATGATTGGGCTTGGGGGTATGCTGGGCATGACACAAAGTAGTTAGTAAGGTTTGGTGGTCATCCATCTTATCAGAAAGAAGGGGGTTATTGATTGCCATCTCATTTGAGCCCAGAGAATAGTCAAATAACTGGTTCTAAGGAGATGGGGTTGTTGTTCTTTGTTGTTTGTTCTTGAAGAGGACCGTGACATTGGGGTGATGTCATGACTTGCCATGAATTTCTTTTAAGTGAGGGAGGGCTGTGCAAGGTCAGCAACCTCACTCTCTCCTCCAGAGACATCTGGGTCCAATGGCAAGATATACATCAGGATGACTGGAGATGGCCCTGGATGTTTTAAGGCAATTGGGGTTAAGTGACTGGACCAGGGTTACAAAGTAAGTGTCTGAGGTGAGGTTTGAACTCAGTTGCTTCCAACTTCAGGGCCAATGCTCTATCTATTGCACCAGCTAGCTTCCCAAGAAGATGGGATAGACAGGAGAAAAATCCTTGTAATGAAGTTCTTTCTGATAAGCTGAGGGGGCAAGGAGGGAGGTGGTAAGACAAGGGGATGGATCACCCCTAGCCTCACAACAACACTAGGATGTAGATTCTATTATTATCTCTAATTTAAATATAGGCTATTTCAGCTGTAAATCACATGGAAAGGACTATCGGCCTTTAGGGTACAAAGCCAAAGCAGATGGTAATTCATTTTCTCTAATGAAATTTCCATTAATAAAACCATATCTGTTTCTAAAGTTGAATCCTTTGAAAGTGTCAAGGATTTGGGGAGCTAAAATGTTCTTTTCTGGGTTTTGTGTCATGTCTTCTGTGTCATTCCTGCAGTTCTCAACTTCCAGGGCACAGTGTTAGACACGTCTACTTGCTCAACCTGACCATCAGAGATTTACCTCAACCTCTCTGGGTAGGACTCAGGGTAGCTGCCTCCTCCTATCAGTCCCTGTCCTGGGTTAACTGCCCTTCAGATGAAACTCTCCCTTGCTGGCTGACATCTCCCCATGTTGAGATCAGCTCTCCTGCAGTGCTGGCAAGAACCCTGATCTAGGCAGTGCAGTCCTTTCAACTTTTCTCCTCATGGTGAGGGTTAGAGAAGGGAATGAGCATGTATACAGCACCAACTATCAGCCAGGTGCTGTGCTAAGTGCTTTTTAAAAATATTATCTTATTCGATCCTCACAACAACCTTTCAAGGTAGGTGCAGATCCAGCACTCTATCAATTGCTTCATCTATCTAGTTGGGGTGATAGTCTGGCCTATAAAGGGATTTACTTTTCTCCCACTTGGGATTTGGCTTACTGTCCCTCCCTGCTCACTTCACAGCATCTTTTATAGATCTACTGGATCTCAGCCTTAGGGAGGAAGTCACATACAATCTGGGTAGCTAGGTGGCACAGTGGATAGAGTGTTGGGCCTGGAGTCAGGAAGACTCAACTTCCTGAATTCAAATCTGGCCGCAGACGCTTACTAGCTGTGTGACCCTGGGCAAGTCACTTAATCCTATTTACCTCAGTTTCCTAATTTGTAAAATGAGCAGGAGAAGGAAATGGCAAACCACTCTAGGATATTTGCTAAGAAAACCCCAAATAGGTTCATGAAGAATAGGACATGACAACAAAATGACTAAACAACAACAACAACACGTACAATCCCAGGGTCTTCTGGCAATCCTCTTATGTCTGAAGGGTTGGAGGTTGTCAGAGTGGAGGGTTGGGGGTAGTCAGAGAAAACAAGCCCAGGCCCTCTTCCTCCCCATCCTAGATGAGAAGACAAGAGATACAGAGAAGTTAAATGATCATCCCACCCATATCCCAAGATCCTGCTACATAAATGAGGAGAATGAGGCTCTAAGAGGTTAAATGGAACAGAGATTTGAACTCAGGTCCTCTTAATTACAAATCCAACTACTTTTTTCTTCAGTTCACTATACTACCTCTTGAACTTTGATCTTTTTACTTTCATTCCAATATTCTTCCCTCTCCACTCCCTAACCCCCTCATCAAAGTGCTGAAAGGATGGGAAATTGGAGGAGATATAAAAGGAACTCAATAGGAGCTTCAAGCTTCAGAAAAATAATGGTGTGGAAAATGATGATTATCATTAATAACTTTTTTATGTCAACTGTTCACTAGTAATTAAGTCAGAAGTAAATTTTACTGGGTAGGGCTGAGCAATTAACAGAGCCTATTATTATCTGAAACTTTCAGCTGAACTGCTAAAACCTCGTCAGAAAATAGGTAAACACACAGCAGAGTCCTGGTGTCCAAGATGTGCCAAGCATTAAACTTTCAGTGGTGAATTTTAAAGGGGGAGGGGGAGGGGGAGGGGAAAGCCAGAGAGAGAATGAGCTTTGTTTTCATTGTTCCTATCACATTTACATAAGGTGAAAAATGTTTCCATAGAAACAGCTGGAGTATATAATTTTTAAATAACAATTTCTTGACAAAGTATAACCTACTCCCTTCTCCCCTCCTTTTGCAATTTTGATATTCTATATGCTGACCCCTGAAAAGACAGACTTCACCGCAAAGATGTGAAGGGTTGCAGTGGGTGATTCTGATTTTAGGTTCAACTCAGCTCAGGGAATCTTGACTTAATCTGAGAACAATAGCTACAGTTAAACGAGCAGAATTAATAACTGCTTTAGAGAAAAACAACCCGCACAAATATTTTGCTAGAATCTGAAGGTCACCGAGTCTGTGCCTGGGTGCAACTGCCCCCTGGTGGCCAGAAGGTGCAAGGCAGTTTCCCTTGGGGCTTGAATCACATATCTAATTCATCCATTCACAGAATCAGAGACCCATCATTCAATGTAAGAGCTGGAAGAGACTTAAGAATCAGAACATAGACTGTGAGAGCTGGAAGAAGCTTTAAGATGACACTGTAGGGGGCAGCTAGATGGTGCAGTGGTTAAAGCACCAGCCCTGGATTCAGGAGTTCAAATCCCAAAGCTGGACGAGACTTGAAAATAGAAAAAAAACAAAACAAAACAAAAACAGCCCATGGACTATTACCGCTGATAGAAAATTTAGAGTAGTGGGTTGTTGTCCATACTAGAAGAGGACAGAAATGATGTCACTATCTTGGGGTCAAGGTACAGTGTATCTGACTATGGCTGATCAGAAGAATATGAGCTCTGAAGACTCTACCACAGGTCAGGAACAAATAATCCACATGAACATTTGGAGTGGAGTTGTCTCTACATATGGTCAAATGGTATAGGTAACGTCTTTTGACTCACGCACAATTAGATTTAAGTGAGGCAGAGTTGCACAAAATCATCAGTCTCATTTTCTCTTCCAGAGCGATTGGAGTCCAGTCACAAGACAAAAGTCAAGACAACTGGTGACGACCCAGGATTCATCAGGTGAACTTGGAGCCTTTGCTGCCTAACCACGCTGTAACTGTTCTTCCATCACCTTCATGGCTTGTTGGGACACATTGTTCACATCTATCTCTTCCACTTGGGGAAATCTTCACATGCTTGGGGTGGATGCCCCACTAACTCACTGATGGTTTTGAGGCCACTCCCCCTCAACTCGGTTTAGCTCTTCAGCCCGGATGGTTTTTCAGAATGTGGCTACCTCTCCTTGGAGGCAGAGGGGAGTATGGGGTGGCAGGTGAGCACCAACGGTGAATGAGCAGCCCTGAAAAGGGCTCAGCAAGCCTTCACACCAGAGCTTCTGGTATTTCCTGAACACCTGTACACCTGCCCCTTGAAGTTTACATATGGAGTTAGAGGCAGAGCTTGGGATATAACCCAAAGTTTCTGAAACCCAGACTTGTCATTTTTCATTCAGCAAGTCTTTACAGGCTTTTGGGTGTATCCTCATCACAGCCAGGTGGTACAGTGGCTAGAGAGCTGTACCTTAGGTTAAGTTCAAATCATGTTTCAGATATTAGTAGCTGTGTGACTCTGAGCAAGTCACTTTACCTCCATCTGACTCAGTTTCCTTATCTCTAAAATGGCGATAATAACAGCATCTGCTTCCCTGGATTGCTATGAAGACCAAGTGAGATGAGTTGTAAAGCACTTTGAACCTCTAAATTGATACATAAAATTTGCATGACTACACATGTATAACTTATATTGAATTGCTTGAGTTCTTAAGGGGAGTTGGGAAGGGAGGGAGAAAGAGAATTTGGAACACAAAGTTTTAAAAATGGATGTTAAAATGCATTTTTAAAAATTAAAATTCTAAATTGAAAAAATAAATTGCTATGTAAAGTCTGGTTATTATGAATATTCCAACTCTGCTCTGTCTTCAGAGCGAGGAGAGGGGTAGTAGGTGGGGGAAGGACAAAAACCAGAGAAGACACAATCGCTGTCCTTGGAAAAACCCACCATCTCTCAGGGTAGATGAAATACTCTCACACAAACTAGGAACAATTAGACAACAATACAAGGCATTATTGTCTGCACCCTAGGGAGAGCTGGAATTATATCCTGAAGTGTCTCTCAGCTGACAAATGCACAAATCTCCCTACTGTTCTGAGAACACTTTGTTTCATGATCTAAAGGTGATTGTATATTTTCAGGTCATCCTAGCGATCAACGGGATGTATTGTTCAAGTTTTAATAAGAGCTTGGGCTTTATTTAATCTCTTTATGTTACCATAGGTTTAAAGACTGGGCTACAAAAACAAAGCCAGGAAGACTGAGAATCTTGTATTCATTGATTTAATTATAGAGTGGCAGGGAGGAGGGAGGAGGAAGCTTTGCAAGAGCTCTACGTTCTTCATGGCTGCATAAAATACTTTAGAAAAGGACTTGATAGGGCTGCCTGTTCATTTCTTAAAGCGTCTCAAACCTCAACCAGAAAAAGAGAAAATGCCCAGCAGACATCGGGTTGTAAGAGTCACCCTTTTCCTTCAAAATCTGTTTTAAGACCCCCTCATCCCCATGACACTGCCTTTCCTAGTTCACTCCACTCTGTGCATCTTCAATGTCCAATAAATTATTTTTGATGAATTTGATGTCATACAATTAGTGAATCTTAATTTCCTTCCCAGTGTGGGAGCTCCCTCTATGTGGGGGGCGCCTCTAATGAGCTTCTGCTGAAATCCTTCCAGGACTCACTATGGGGGTGGGGGCGGAACAATGCAGGTCATGGTGGTTTTTTTTTCTTTTTTTCCCAGCTCTAACTGCAATGGTGCTGAAGAAGAAATCTGCCTCCCTCTAATTTTTATTCATTAGACCCCTTTCTGTGCTCTGGAACTAAGTGATGTAATAAATACTTAACCCTCTTCCATGTGACAACCTTTTAGATATTTAGAATATCAGAGCTTAAGTCTTCTCTTCTCCAAGTTAAATATCACCAATTATTTGCTTGTTTGTTTTCTCAGATCAATAGAGTTTTAATTAAACAGCCAAGCAAAATAAATGACAAGGAAAACCCCTTGACCCTTCATGCCCTCAGGGGTCCGTTCTTTCACCCATTACCATGCCACCAGGGGGAAAGAATACCCCTGAGCTAATTCCACCATTGGCTTCCAGACCCCTCAGCATCTTAGTTATCATTTTTTTCAATGTACCTTAGTTTGTTGATGTCTTTCTAAAATCTGTCCAGAACTGAAAAATGATATGAAAATAATAAGGGCACTGAGAATAATAATGGAATTACTGCCTGACCAGGGTGGAGAATAGAGGAAGGAAAGGGAACATTCATTATAAGCACTGACTGTGTACTAACCACTAGGATAAGTGCTTTACAGATATCTCATTTGATCCTGACAACAGCCCTGTGAGGTAGATGCTTTTATGATCCCCATTTCACAGATGAAGAGACTGAGGTAGCCAGAAGTTACATGACTTTGCCTAAGATCACTCAGCTAGTTAAATGTGTGGTCTGGATTTGAACTCAGTTCTTCCTTGTTCTGTCCACTGTACCATGTAGCTACCTCTAGAGAAAATAACAGGACTGTCACTTCATCCCAGCCCCTAGATGTCTGTTTATAGAAAGGGAGAAAAATTATTAACACCTCCCCCTACACCAAGTTTCTTATATTTCCAGGGATATGCATGTTCCAAGTTGGGAACCCCTAATTTAAGTCACTGAGACAACTGTTAAATAGAAGAGGGTTGAGGAAGGAGATCTGTGACATGCCACCAGGGGCCTGTCCCCAAAATGACATTGATCAAAATTCTTTGGCCAGTCTTTTGACTAGCGGTGAATCCAACTAACTTACTAACCATAATTCTTCATCTTGGCAATAATGATGTTGCATGAGAAACTTTGTAAAATGTTTTCCTGAAATTCATTATGTACATTATCTACATCATTTCCCCAAAGCACTTCATACTGACATTCTGTCCAAAAAAGGAAAGGAAATCACCCTGTTATGATTTGTTTTTACATTTTATGTTATATTTTAATGAACCTATTCTGCCTTCTGGTAATCACTCATTCCCTAAATGTCCCCAAAATGATTTGTTTCAGAATCTGTACATTTCTTGTAATTAGCGTCAGTCTATTGACATTTTTAAGTATCTGCTATATTCTGGGGATTGTGCTCAGCACCAGGAGTACAAAGACAGGCAAAGACATCCCCTGATCTCAAAGATCTCCCAATCTGAGGAGAGAGACAAAATATAAACAATTACATATAAATAAGATATATACAGGAAAGATTGAAGGCAATCTCAGAAGGAAGGTAGTAAGATTAATGAGGGTGTGGAAGTTCTGCTTACAGAAGGTGGGACTTAAACCGAATAGACACACACATACATACACACAGAAGGTGGGACTTAATCCAGGGAAACTAAGAAGAGAAGATGAGGGACAGAGTTCCTTCCAGGGAGAGGGAGTAGGTCTAGAAAACAGTCAGGAAATGGGGATCTTATGCAATGAACATCAAGGAAGCTGGTGTCACTGGCTTGAGAAGTAGGTAGAAAGGAATAAAGTGTAAGAAGACTGCAGAGGTAAGATTGGGCCAGTTATGAAGGGCTTTGAAAGCAAAGTAGAGTATTTTATATTTGATGCTGGAGTTAATAGGGAACTACTAGAGTTTATTGAATGGTGATGGGGCAGGTAGGTGATATAATCAGACCTGTGTGGATGAAGGCCTACATTTTAGGAAGGTCAATTTGACAGATGAGTGGGTCAGAGACTTGAAGTAGGGAGACCAACCAGCATCCTGCTGCAATCATCCAGTTGTGGGGCAGCTAGGTGGCGCAGTGGATAGAGCACTGGCCCTAGAGTCAGGAGGACCCGAGTTCAAATCTGAGCCCAGAGACTCTACACTTACTAGCTGTGTGACCCTGGGCAAGTCACTTAACCCCAATTGCCTCACTAAAAAAACAAAAAATCAGCCAGGTGTGAGATGATGAAGGCCTGCATCAGAGTGGTTACATTGTCAGAGGAGAGAAGGTATGTATGTGAGAGATGTCACAAAGGTAAGAATGACAGGACTTGACCACTAATTGGATGTGGGGGAGGTGAGAGAGAAGAGTAGAATATATAACTCAAACAAACAAATAAATAAATAATGTGCCACTAACTAACTAAATAACTAAATAAGTACCCCAATAAATAACCCAAACCTGTTCTCCCCCTCTTCCCACAACTTTTGAAAATGAGGTAAAAAAGAAAACAAGGTGAGCAGTTGCTGATTCCAATCCTACAGAACCTCTTTCATTCCCTACAATTTCTGAAATATCTGACTAATTTTATCAATCACTGTCTACAAGTTCTTTCAGTACCTTGGGGATATAATTTTTCTAGGCCAATGGACTTGAATGCACTTAGGGAAGCTGGGTGCTATCCTACTATCTTCTCACTTATACTGGGCTTCAATTCCCTTTTCATCACATTTATTCTGCTCTGTTTGAAAAGTTTTCCAGTTGACAGTGACTAAAACCTAAAGAAGAGCTAATTTCTCTTTTTCTCCATTATTTCTCTGTTATACCACCTAGCTGCTTATCAAATGATAATTTTATTTACATATATGTATACATATGCAAATATACACATACACATACATATATGTACACACATATGTGTATATATATATAGTGTTTTGAAAACTTTAAAGCACTATATAAATATTAGCTATTATTATTATTATCATTTCCTATCATTGCTCCATCTTCTAGCCTTTCCCTTCCATGTTATTTCCCCAATGGAGCTAAAAAATAATAACCCAGACTTACTAGCTCTGTGACCCTGGGCAAGACACTTAACTCTCATTGCTCTACCAAAAAAATTAAATAAATAATCCAAACCTAATTGCTTCTTTTATAATATTTAGTAGGTTTTTTAAAAAAAGTCCCATCCCTTACTGTGATTTAGCCTTTCTAACAATATTCTTAAATTGTGCCACTCTTTTTTACTCATTAACAATTACCTGACTTTTTTCCCCCCATCTCTTGTTCATAACTTTTAAAATGTGAGCTCATCAGAGAGCTCCTCATGGAGCCACATTATACCCAAGGTTTTTTTTTAGAAACCTTTGTTTCTAATTGCACTATCAAAATGAACTGATTCTAATTTCACTCACAGAATCATAGAATTTGAAATTTCAAAGGGACCACAATAACCATTTATTTCAACACATACTTAAAAGGAATGCATGGGATTCCCAACCTTCTTCAATCAATTTGTTTTGTAGACTCAGATCATCAAATCCTTCCTGTCTTTTCTCCAAATTCTTGAAACTCTTTTAAAGTCTAGAGTACCTGTCAGAGTATGCCCAGTGTTCCCCTTGTTAACTGTCATGAATTCTAAAGTGCCTCGCCAGAGTCTCCAAACATTTTGTTACTTCCACTTCACCAACTAGCTCTACTTTCTTGGTCAGAATTAAATACAGGATAGTAGTGCCCCTCATTGTTATCACTAATGAAATTGTCAATAATGCAAGTCAGGGAGTTATCAAATCATCTGCTTATCATTCAATCCAGTTGGATGCAATTCAGAGACATTTAATAGACCATTAAATGCCTACTCTGTGTTCCATGCTGTTCTTAGGCATTGGTGATACAGAGAAAGATATCACATCCCTGATCTTAAGGACCTTACAATCTAAGGAGAAAAGAACAAGTATATAAGTAAGAGTAAGAAAAGAGCCAGAGAGAGAGAGATCCAGGCAAAATATTATGAGAAAAGTTGGGAAAGGGAAACTCCTTTCACCTGGAGGAAGAGTAAACTCAGAGGAGAATATGGCATCTGAGTTCAGCTTTGAAAGAAGAAGAGGACTTTAACATAAGAAAATAAGGAGAAGGAGATGTCTAGCAGATGTCCAGATAGCGGAAATGCATTTTGACTAGTGTATATTGCCTCTGCTCAAGTTTTTTGAAATCTGTATTAGAAAAATATTATTCATTCCCTCCATCTGGTCAGTGGCATACATTCACAGTTACATAACCTCTTTTTCCCTTTTTTCTTATGTCATTTATCATATGTCCTCTTTAGGGTTCATATGTTTTTTGTTTGTTAGTTTGTTTTTGTGTTGTTCTTGTTTGTTTTAGTGAGGCAATTGGGGTTAAGTGACTTGCTTGGGGTCACACAGCTAGTAAGTGTTAAGTGTCTGAGTTCGGATTTCAACTCAGGTCCTCCTGAATCCAGAGCCAGTGCTCTATCCACTGTGCCACCTAACTGCCCCAGTTTTTTTTTAAATGAAGATATACAGTAAATCTTTTTAACATACTGTTGAAGCCCCTTTGTCAATCAGAGAGACCTTAATATAGGTTCGTGGGGTAATTGGTCTCATGAGTTCACTCACCTTTTCCCCATTCCCAGCTTTCTGCTCTGTCCAATACTTATTCAGAATACTCCATTATGGAAGTATAGGCAGCAAATAAACAAGGTTTAAAGAGAGCAGGAAATTCCTGAGTGTCAGTGATGCCAGTTCACCAGGCAGTAATAAGGCAAGGTCTGAAGAGGAGGAAGAGGTAGAGAGTAGATACATTCACCAGGTCCCAGCCAAGGCAGTGACAGTCAGGGAAACAGCAAAATTCTGTCCAGACAGAATGAATATTCCTTTATGTCAGACAAATATTTAATTATACATGATTATATTCAATTTAGGATAGTAACATGTATGGAACCTCCCATGATCCTAAGATCCCTACTTCTATCTGGGAAATTTGATATTCCCAGAGGGCCCCTTTCTGATCCCGTATTAATACCCTCCTCAGCTTCTGAACAAGATATAATCTCAGGATCATACATTTTAGCCCTGGAAGGAATTCCAGTGCCATATTATTGTTATGAGATATATCTACTGTTAAAAGGAAAATTCTTTGTTCAGACTTTCTCCCTGATTAACGAGGCAGAACTCAGGACAAAGAATTAAAAGAGTTATTGAATATACACGAAAGTACCAACACATTGATGGGCTGGTCACTGGAGATCAGCAAGGGATTCAAGATGAAGCCAACTTTTATTGATAACTTTTGTAATGACATAAAGACAGGTCCAGATCAGCAAAAGGGAATGGGCCATTGCATCTCAGTTCTTCCCCAATTGCTTATACGTGATGTTTAACAGATTCAAACAGGTAGGGGGTGACTTGCTGCAGACTGGGTGATGCCTCCTCCAATACTGATTGACAAGCGGGGTTGGGAACAATGAGTCAGCATAACTTTCAATACTACCAAACTTATGGGCTATTTATGAGATGATATATATGCATGCACATGTATACAAGTACACACATACACATGTGTGAATATATGTCTAGACACATAGACATGTATGTACATATGCATGTATCTAAAGTATACACATATACATGTCATATTTACAAACACACATGCCAGATACATATCTGGCAGATAGATATATAGACAGACAAACAGATAGATGATAGACAGACAGACAGATAGATAGACAAACAGAAAGACAGACAGATAATCTGCCAGATATGTCACTGCTCTACCTACAATGTATCCTGCAGGCATTGCAGCCTTATTTGATGTTTCTCACATACAACCTTCCATCTTTAGACACTGTCTCTTTGCACAGGCTGTTTCCCAGGCTGGAATGTCCTTTGTCCTCACTGCTGCCTCTTAGAATCACTGACTTCCTTCAAAGGCCAGTTCAAGTACTACCTTCTCTATGAGCTGTATTTACCCTGTAGACTTTGTTTATTTACTTATATGTTTCTGTACTTTTTCTTTGACAGAATAGGGCAAAGACTATTTTATTTTTGTGTTTGTACCCCAGAGTCTGATGCAGTATTTGGCATATAGTAGGTGCTTAATAAAAGCTTAAGGATGGGAAAAAGCATTGTGTTGTCAGTTCTGAAGACCAGCCTTAGTCATTTAGCAGCAGCCATGCATTCTGGATGATGAAAATATTTTAAAACAGAAGTGTCAAACACTCCAGGAAATGTGACTTAAATATAATTGGGAAATGTTTAACAAAATATAGATGTTAATTTGTGGTTTTTTAGTCAATATGCTTCCTCAAGAATCCATTTCTCTTTGGGTTTGGTGCCACTGTTTTAAATGATCAACAAGACATTACAATACTTGTAACATACTTGTAAAAAACCCCCAATAATTATATCAAGAAACTTACCAACAGACTCAATTGTATGTGAAAAGAGAACAATCATGATTCTCCTTTAACATGCAAAGAAAATTAAATTAATTTAATGTTTAATTTTTAAAAAATCAAAATGCTTCATGATTTGTTTCCCCCTGGCAAAACAAAGGCTAATGGGATTTTTAACATGAAAGTTTATGGGTAGAAACAGACTTTTAATGATTTTGGAGAAAAGACAATGACAAAAAAGTAAAGGCCTCTAATTAAAGGCCTCTAAATTATTCTATTTAGATTCTACTACTCAGGAGGGTAGGTGACAGAATCCACTAATAGGTTGAGATTTCCTGTGGACATGTGCCTTAAGGAATATCATATTCATTATGTGTGGGAAAGCGCCAATGAAAAATGCACACACCAAAATAGGAGCAATCACTAGAGGTGCTTGGAAATGCTTCATGGGATCGAGCCAAAGGGCATGAAGCTAATGGCAAACCAGCAAGGGAATGGGCTTTGACATTTGGGTTCTAAAGGTTAAAAAGTAGAAAACATTAGTCAACTGCAGAGAGACCTCTGGGCCGGTGTCCACTTGCCACTGGACCTGCATCTTTGGAGGTCTTTCATAAATTGGACTGCCTTTGGGGATTAGATTTTTTCCTTATTTTTTTTCTGAAATTAGACTCATAGATGGGACTACTTCTGAGTAAAATGGTAAAGGAGGCAAAATTTAACTTTAGGGCCCTGCTCCTATCTTTGTAGTGCATTTTATTATCACCAATAATATCCATTCCCATTGTACAACTTTATAGTTTATAGAATGCTCTTAATTCCACTAATTTATTTGATCTTGGCCCCTAGGTTAAGAGGCATCCTGGCTTAATGGACTCAGTCAGGAAAATGGGGTTTGAGTCAATGCTTCTGAAGCTGTGAGATGATGGACAAATAGGTTCAATAGCCTCAGTGTCCTTATCTGTAACATGGAATGAATAATATTTGCACTCTATTTCATAGGGTTGTTGCAAGGGAAGTGCTTTTTAAACTTTAAATCCCTATATACATATGAGTTATTATTGCCATAGTCTTGTGAAGTAGACAATACAGGCATCATTCTTAACATTTAGCAAATGAGAAAGTTTGAGGCCTATTGGGTGAAGCAATTTGCCCAGTGTCAGACATTAAGTGGTTAAGTGAGACTAGGAATTCAAGTGTCTTCATCTTTAGACCAGGAGTCCCCAATCCCGCTGTATATTCACCATCCTCCCCTTCCTTTTTTCCCATAGTCAATTTGTTTACAAAGAAAAATGAATGATCTGGGGGCAGCTAGGCAGTGCAGTGGATACAGCACCAGCCCTGGAGTCAGGAGGACCTGAGTTCAAATCCAGCCTCAATCACTTGACACTTACTAGCTGTGTGACCCTGGGCAAGTCACTTAACCCCAATTGCCTCACCAAAACCAAACAAAATGAATGATCTGCCCAGCTCTTTCACTTCAAATCCAGTGTAGTCATAGCTGCCTTTAAGAGGGTCACATTTACATGGAACTTTTGGGAACAACTATGTTTTGCACATATAATTCAGTGATTTAAAAGATTATTTAATTGAAGGTAGGTACTTTGTAATCCATTTATCCTTTATTATTATTAGTAGTAGTAGTTATGAATTGCTGTGACTATATATGTATATATGTAGTAGGCCTCCACCAGTCACGGACGACCATGGATCAGTGCCTTGAAGAGCCACAGGCCACAGTGTGGCTGTGCAGTCCGATAGGGGAGCCGCAGCTCCTGAGTGACTTATAACTGGTAACTGCTGCATCCCGTGTTGTATCTACCCCATGAGGAGTAGCTGGAGTGTCCTCTCCAGGTTGCTGGCCTGGGCAGATCAATTGGAAAACAAGCTGTTGCCCATGCAGCAGGTTTTCCCTCTCTGCGACATTGGTGGATGCAAAGGAGAGGCAGAGCCAATACAGTTTGGCACCAGTGCCGCTGCAGGAGTCGCCAGAGGGATGTGATGTCCAACATCCAACTGCCTAAGGGACTCCGACTCTTGATTTTTCCTCGTGGTTAACTCCCGAAGCCTTTCCCATATATGGGTATAGCCGCAAGGCAGCAGAGGTTTAAAATCAGGGTTTCCTTCCCCTAGGTGAGTTGCCTGCCAAGGCTAATGAGCCCCACCTGCCCGAAGCGACTGGTTTTAAGGCGCCAGTGACTCACCTTCACCCCTTCTCCTGTTAGTGGAAACAGTTCCACCAGGAGAAGGCCAGGAGTTGGGCTTCGGTTGTCAGAGGCTATTTGAGACACATGCTATTGGAGCATTTTACAGAGAGTGGGAGCTTATCCCCACTCCAACATGAGAAAACTTTGGAACTATATATATATAGGTGTAGGTGGTGTGTGTGTATGTGTGCGTGTATGTGTGCACGTGTGTGCATGCGCATGTGCGTATATGTGTGTGTATATGTGTGTATATATGTACAGATAGATATGGATATATGTACTCAACTTTTTGCAAGGAGCCCCTCTGCTCTTAGAATCACTGGTCCCTCCTCTTTAGCTAGGTCTTTGAAGAATTCATCCTAACAACTCCCTTCCATTCATCTAACTTCAAGAAACATGTAGTTAAACAGCTACTGTATAGAGAACACTGTGCTAGGTGCTGAAGGAGATAAGAAACTTTTCATAGACTGGAGCCTTATCCCCAAGGGACTAGGGTGCCTAGTCTGTAGTGAATGCTCAATAACCACGAGATAAATGTTCAATGTGCTATCTTCAGGGAACATCTGTATTTAATGTCATTAGATGTAAAGAGACCAAGTCTCCATTGCCCCTTGCACACCCTGTCAGAGGAAAAGTAGATTCATTTTTATGTCATGGATTTGTCCTGGCCAAGGGAGTTGTAGTTTTCCACCATCTGGGAACTAGAAACAGCTGTCCCAGTGACCATGTCACCCCTGGCCCTGCCAAACAGCTTTCCAAATGGGTCACGTTCCATCTCTCTAAAAATATGGTGGGAATTGAGGGCCAAAAGGTTAATGGAGACTGGATGGGCCTCAGGCAAAGGTAATCCAAGGGTGTGGGTACTTCTACTCCAGGAAAACAGACCTAAATTAAAATAGATTAAAATGAGTTGGAAAGGACTTTAGAGGTTAAATCACACTGCTCTACCACCCCACCTCCTTGTACATATGAGGGAACTGGGGCACAAAGAGGGGATGGCATCCAGGGCAGATTTAAGTTGGAACCAAGGAAAAGTTTCCCAACAATAAGAGCTATCAAAAATAAGGCTCCAGAATTATTGAGTATTCAGTCATCACTGGAAAGTCTTCAAAACAAAGCTGGATAAGCACCAGTAAGGGCAACTTATTCCTGTGTTACTGGATGACTGGCTCCTAAAGTCTCTAACTCAGATTCTAAAATTCTATGAACCACTGGACAGAGCAAATTGGCTATCTTTTCATTTTTTTTTTTTACAACAGAATAAACACAAATTTTTCTCCAGCTAGAGGTCCTACCCACAGTCCATTTTTTTTTTAGCAGACTTTCCCTGAGCTCCTGCCTCTGGACTTGGGTGACCAGGAATAATCTCTCACAATCCCTATAGGCTTTACATATTTTTAGAAAGCCCTCCATGGCTCCCCCTCCCAACCATACTGTATTCAGGAATTCATTGCATCTAATCAGCCTCTTTACCGTTTCAAGTCCAATGAGGTGCCTTCATTTGACAGTCAGCCAATCAACAAACTTTTATTAACCTTCTACTGTGAACCTGGCACTTTGCTAAGCACTAGAGAGAGCCACAAAGAAAGTTAAAAGATAATGCCTAGTTGAGAACTATCTTTACATGTAATGGAAAAAATAAAATATCTCATTAAAAAAAAAAGATAATGCCTGCTCTCAAAGAGCTCACAGTTGAATGAAGGAGACAATGTGCAGACAACCAGGTACAAATAAGCCATATATAGGATAAATGGGAAATAATTAGCAGAAGGAGGGCCCTAGAATGAAAGGGGATTGGGAAAGTGAAGAGGTAGAGATGAGGAGTGAGGACATTCTAGGCATGGAAAAATGGGGACCAGCCTTTATTTGAATGGATGAATTTTTTCATTTGTTTGTTTGGTTTTTTTTGCAGGGCAATGAGGGTTAAGTGACTTGTCCAGGGTCACATAGCTAGTGTCAAGTGTTTGAGGCTGGATTTGAACTCAGGTCCTCCTGAATCCAAGGTCAGTGCTTTATCTACTGTGCCACCTAGCTGCCCCCAAATGAATGAATTTAATAAAGAATGTGTTAAGCACTTTCTCTTGTACAAATTACTCTGTGCTGTCTCAGTACAGGTTTGGGGATCCCAGAGAATGGTCAGAGAAAAGGTGGTAATCTCCATTATCTGCCACTTGTTTTGCTAGGGGAAATGGTCAAGGGCCATGTGGCTTACTTCAGGGCCTCTAGGCACAGCCTTGGTGTCTGGGAGAAGGAGAGAGGCTCTGCCACTGGGGCACAGAGTTCCTGATCCAGTCCTTGTGTTCTACCTTTCCCAAGCAGAGGCTTAAGGGGTGGCTGTGGCCGCTAAGACCATTAGTCACAGTCATAGGTGACAAGGATGGTTCTAAGGAAAAAACTGCTGGATAAAACTTAGCACAAGAAGAGAGCAAACAAGAGATAAGGTGAAGCAGGCAAGCTTCATTGAAGGGAGATACTCACAATACAAAGGGGCCGTTGGGGAAGATGGACACAGGTTAGCCTGCTGGGTTTCTGGATGGAGTTAGGGACCCAAAATAGAAAAACAAAACAAAACAGGGTGGGTTTTTATAGAGTTCTTACCTGAATCAAACGGGACCAGGCATTGGTGGGGAAAGGGGGTGAGGGGAGAGTGATGAACCAGAACCTGGTGTGTAGATCAAGGTTTGAGACTGGTGCTGGTTCATGGGAGGGGAGCAGAGAATGCCTGGACAATTGGTAGTTAGTTGACATTCAGACTCTGGTCTGGCAGAAAGGGCTTTCCTCTGCTACTGCTGCTCTTACTCTGAAAGAGGGATTCAGGGCTTTCAAGTTTCCCCAGGACTTCTTTATTTTGCAGTATCGAGACTACTGTATTCCTTATACCCTGGGGGTACAAATAGAACATCAAGATGGTCCCTGCTCTCAGGAGACTTACATTCTAACAGCGAGACAATAATCTGTGGCTATTTTAGCTATAATTGAGATGGAAAGGTCCTGTAGTTCTTAAGGTAAAAAGGCAAAGCAGATAATAGTTTTTAATGATATTTCATTGATAAAGCCATTTCAATTTCTGAGTTGAACCATTTATCATTGGCAAGGACTTTGGTGGTGAGCACTTTCTTTTCTAGGTCTGCTGGCAAAGAGTAGGGGAAGTGGTGTGTGTGTGTGCGTGCCTGTGCGTTGCGTGCCTGTGTGTACACATGTGAGATTGAACAACCTGCAGTCTGTCCATTTGTCCAATCTACCTCTGGATAGTGACCGTGGGGGATCAGGCAGCTAGATGCTACAGTGGATAGAGTGCTGGGCCTGGAATCAAGAAGAACTCATCTCCCTGAGTTCAAATATAGCCTCAGACACTAGATATGTGACTCTGGGCAAGTCACTTAACCCTATTTGGCTCAGTTTCCTCATCTGTAAAATGAACTGGAAAAGGAAATGGCAAACTACTCCAGCATCTATGCCCAGAGAACTGAAAAAATAACTCGGCAATAAGGATCAGCAGTCTGGAGAAGCATAGGACGCTATTTCTGTGACTCTTTTTTACTTGCTCATCAGTGGCAGTTGGTCATCGGTTAGTGTTGGTGGTGGCTAATTATTTTACTCATTCTGGCTTCACCGTTCCCTTAACCGCTGCCCTCTGAAGCAGTCTTTGCACATGCATCATGAATTCAGAGAGATCCTCCTCTTCACACTGGTATATGTTGGGGAATTTAGCATAAGCTCTTTGCAAGTATTTCAATATTGTGACACCAAGGTCCTCTGATTTCAAAGCACATAAGCAGATTGAAATCTGTTCCCTGAAAACAGCTTAGAAATTTCCTCTACGGGGCTGCTAGGTGGCGCAGTGGATAGAGCACCGGCCCTGGATTCAGGAGGACCTGAGTTCAAATCCGGCCTCAGACACTTGACACTTATAAGCTGTGTGACCCTGGGCAAGTCACATAACCCCAATTGTCTCACAAAAAAAGAAAGAAATTTCCTCTACTTCTTTTGGTGCTGCTGAAATGGCTTTGAGGAATACTCTATCTAGAACTCCAATGGTCCCTCATCGGTTGGACACTGAATATGTTGAACTTCTTTGTACATTAGCACCTCTCCTGAAAAGGACTGTGACTTGCTTTGCTGTTGTTCAGTCATGTCCTCCTCTCCGTGACCCCATTTGGGGTTTTCTTGGCACAGACACTGGAGTAGTTTGCCATTTCCTTCTCCAGCTCATTTTACAGATGAGGGAACTGAGGCAAACATGGTTAAGTGACTTGCCCAGGATAAGTCTCTAGTGAGTCTGAGGACAGATTCGAACTCAGAAAGTGAGTCTTCTTGACTCCAGGCACAGCACTCTATCCACTGCACCACTTAGCTGCCCAACAAGTACTTACATCTCTTCAAATCAAAAGCTTTCTCTATAGCTCCATCCTCAGTGTCATTAGGGACTCCCTACATTAGAAGCTCTCAATGGAGCTCCAGTTCCGATGCCTCACAACAATTCTCTAAAGTCGTAACATCCATATGGCTCATTTTAAGTTAGATGATACAAGGTACACGGCATTGCACCAAATAGCCATACTGGAGAACATAACAGGGAACTCCATAGCTACCGCATAAAGCCAGAGCATTAAATCTTGCTCATTATCATAAATTCAGGGTACCATACAACAATGAAAACTAATAGGCCAACTGTACAGCTGTGGCATAAAATTAGTTCATTAGAATAAAGTCAAGGGATAACGAAACCCAGAAGTTCACTTCCAAAGGGGAGTCCCAGGAGGAAAACAAAAGAAAGGGAAAAAAAAATTCCTTAAGAGTTGTAAAATGTCCTTCAAATGTAAACGTTCCAGAGAAATCCAGAGAATTCTAAGAAAATCTTTAGCTAGCGCTCTCTCTCTCTCTCTCTCTCTCTCTCTCTCTCTCTCTCTCTCTCTCTCTCTTTGTTTTTTGTTTTTGTCTTTAGGTTTCTCTTAAGCAGACTTGGGAAAATCCACACTGAAAAAAATAATTGTTCCCAGATAAAGGTTTCTCATATACTAATTGTCATCCTGTTGCCAGACAAAGTGGTTGCATAGTTGGGTGAGAGGCCATGTGGCAAAGATGATAGAGAGCTTGCTAGGAAAGGAGACTGGGGTTCATGTGCTTCCTCTGACATGAATTGGCTTTGTGACCCTTGATAAGTCACTTAATTGGGGTAGCTAAGTGACACAGTAGATAAAGCACCGGCCCTGGATTCAGGAGGACCTGAGTTCAAATCTGGCTTCAGACACTTGGCACTTACTAGCTGTGTGACCCTGGGCAAGTCACTTAACCCTCCTTGCCCCACAAAAACAAATGAACAAAAAGATAAGTCACTTAATCTACAGTATCTCAGGTAATTATCTAAGACTATAACTTTTAGAGAAGTTGCTGATTTTCACTGGTAGGAAGAGTTTGCACATCAGGAATTCACTACATCGGACTTCCTGCCAAGATGCCAAGCTTGGCAGATAAAATGCCAAACTTTATCTGAATAGGAGGCTTACAGTTCACACTATACTGAAAAATGATCAAGAAAGGTGGTAGGAAAACAGAGTAAGTTAGCTTCTTTTACCCCCAGAACGGTGCCGGAAAAAAAAAAAAAAAGCCAGAAGGAAAGGATGGAAAAAGGAAAGGCAGAGCCAGCTTTACCAAAGAATCGACATGTATAGCTTACAAGACTCTGTGTCAGATGTAGACAAGAGTAAGGACACCCCTGAGAAAACCAGAGGATGGTCAGTAAGTCTCAGGGTGAGGATCCTGGAAGCTCTAGGGAGCAGCAGCAAGCTATAAGTAGTGACCAGTGACCAGCCCTGGTCCAGGTTTAGAGACTAGGGGGTCCCTTAGCACTGTGTGCAGTGCCAGAGAGGGCCCCAAAGACTCAGTGTTCTGAACCTCCAAGATCCAGGGGGACATATACCCTAGAGATAGAGATGAACACAAGAACTCAGAGAGCCCAGGATGAGATCGTATGGGCATAGTGATCCAATTCAAAAGCATAGCAGGTAATGGAGCCTGTCCCTAGCAGTAAAAAATAAGATAGGTAAATCAAAGAAATAAGTAAATCAAAGAAAGTATTGACCATTATAAAAAAATTTTTGCGGGGCAGCTAGGTGGCGCAGTGGATAGAGCACCGGCCCTGGAGTCAGGAATACCCGAGTTCAAATGCGGCCTCAGACACATAACACTTACTAGCTGTGTGACCCTGGGCAAGTCACTTAACCCCAATTGCCTCACCAAAAAAAAAAAAAAATTATTGCAAATATAAATATCCCCCAAGAGAAAGAAATTCCATAACATCTCTAAAGAAAGATTCAAAATTTTTAAAAAAGAGATTTTCCATAAGGAAAAAGGATTACATGAATACCTTGAAGAAGCAAGAGAGTTTAAAAATGAAGTGAAAGCTCTTGAGGAAAGAATTGAAAAGAACTCCGAAGAGAAAGTGGTAAACCTTTCCACAAAAATTGGCTCCCTGGAAACTAGATAAGCCAAACAGAAATCAATGATTCTAATAACCATCAAGAAACATCAAGAACAAAATCAAAGGATTAAAAAAATAGAAGGAAATGTTAGATGTCTATTATTTAAAAAGTGGTTAGAAAAACAATTTTAGGAGAGAGAATTTAAGAAATATTTGAACCACTGAAAACCATGATATTAAAAAACAAAGCTTGAAACCTGTGTAATGAGGTATGCTCCTTCACATGTAGCACAGAGGTATTGTTGTGTGGTCTGAAGGAAGGCAGAATAGACATCTCTAGCTTCTTTCCTCCCAGCCCTTCTCCAAGGGAGACTTGAAGTCCTGCTAGGAGGGGAAGTAGAAAGTTGGGGGAGCTCTGCTCTTCTCAGAGAGAGGGAAGAGGTACTGGGGTAGAATTACATCCTTTAAATATAATTAGTCTAAGAGATGTGATTTTCAGGTTCAAACTAATTGCTGATTGCAGTTTCATTCATGGAGGAAACAGGATCCCAAAATGTATATCCGAGGTCTGGCTCCTTTGTACCAAATACCCGTTCCACAATGAACATAAATAAGAAGTATCAAAGAAACCTATTTATTCAACTCCATGGTAAAATGAAAAGCAGAGAAAGCATACATATGAAAATATATAGCAGACATACAAAATGAAGGAGTTCGTCCATTGGAAGAAAGGTAACTCAGCTCAACCAAGGGACTTCTAGACCTCACCCAATGGGGAATTCCCCAAAGTCTCCAGTGTAACAAACTAGGGACAGGGACAGGAATGTGATGGGGACTGCCAAGTCTTCTTCCAAGTCTTTTCCTTCAGCAACCTGAAGTGGGGTTGGCATTGTCTGTCTTCTCTTTCAAATATTCCAATTGTTCAAATAAATTTGCCTTTCTAGGTTTCTCTGGACTCTTGTCTTTGTATTTTAAAGTTCTGTCACACACACACACACACACACACGTGTGTGTGTATGTTATATATTTATATTCAAATATGTATACACAATATTTATTTCTCTATACTTGTCTCTCTATCTACATATATATGTATGCATATCTATCTATATAATATCTCACTATACAAATTTATAGCTATATCTACATATATACAATTGATGAAAAGTATTTGAAGAACAGAAGGCACTTAGCAGCTGGAAGATCTGGGAAAGACCTTCTGCAGAAGTTGGGATTTGAATAAAGTTTTGAAGGAAACCAGTTAAACTGAGAGACAGAGGTGAGAGGGCAGAGCATCCCACACATGGGGAATAGCCAGTATGAATGCTTTGAGAGGGGAAATGAGCTGTTTTGTGTGAGGAACCATAATTGGGTAGGTGCTGCTGGATCACAGAGTTTGTGAAAGGAAGGAAAATGGAAAGGTAAGAAAACAGGTTGTAAAGAGCTTTAAATGGCAAAAAGAGAAGTATTATTCAATACTTGAGATAGTAAGGAGCCAGCAAAGCCTAATGAACAGAGGTTGTTATGGTCAGACCTGGGTTTTAGAAAAATCACCCAGAAGAGAAGTAGACAATGAATGATTAGACTGTGGAAAGACTTGAGGAAGAGAGAGGCTATGGAAGTAGTTCAAGTGACAAGGGCCTGAAAAAAGAAAAAATGAAAAAAATCAAGTGATAAGGTAATAAGGGCCTGAAAAAAGGGACAGAGGATGCTACGAAGCACACTATTTTTCTATCATCTATGAACATTGACTTAGTTGTTGGTGACATCAGTGGGATTTTCAGAACTGAGGAAGGATACTGCCTCTTCCTTTACAGTGAAAGATTAAGAAAAAACAGAAGGGGCAGCTAGGTGGCGCAGTGGATAAAACACCGGCCCTGGATTCAGGAGGACCTGAGTTCAAATCTGGCCTCAGACATTTGATACTTACTAGCTGTATGACCTTGGGCAAGCCACTTAACCCTCATTGCCCTGCCAAAAAAAAAAAAAAAGACAGAAAAAGAAAAAACAGAAACCGAATCATCTTGTAATGTGATTGGCTATCCCCGCACTCTCTGGGTCAGGCCAGTTATATTTTTACTCCCTTTCAGGGCTCTTTAGTGTCTTGAGGAGTTTTTCTTCACTGCTATTGGCTTGATCCCCTGCTGATTATTTCCTCCTATTTTTAGGGACCCAGTGACTAGCAGCCTAGTTCCATTTAACTACTTAACACCAACTTAACTTTTACAAAGAAATATTTACTTCCAATATATATCAGAAACAAGTAAACATTTTCCCCAATATCTCAAATCTGTTGGGGGTGGGTAGGGTTGAATTAGATTCATAGTTTAATTCAGTTCTGCAAAAAAAATCAATTATTCGCTATATCTATAACTAACCTGGGAAAATTATATAACTGTACTTATGAAAAATAAGTATGTGAAAAATGATAAGTTTAGAAAAATTATAATTGGGCCGTAAGTCCTGCCATGGTCGCCATTCAAATGTAAAAATATTTTGAATTGACTAGGGCTAATTTGGGGGGACTACTTTGACTGGAGGACTAAACTGGGAACTTTTGACTATTTGGCTATCTGACTTCGTTAATTTAATGTGGGCCGTTTATAAAGTTCCCCCACACTGCTCTACTCCCAAATTGATAAACTAAAGGATTAAGAAGACTGTTAACTAAATAATCAAAGCAGAGTTTATTTATAAGATACTATTGAAAATTAAGAATACAGGGAAATAAAATGTACAACCTGACTGCTTTCCTGTGGTCTCTTTCCCACCTGCTGCACTTCGAACTTCTTGAATACAATAAGGGCATTAGCTGCCTCCGGCCTCAGGGCATGTTACACTTTCTCTGCTCAGCTGCTTTCTTCTAACTCCTCTTAATCTTCACTTTCTCCAACCTGTACCCTGTGCTGACCTGTTCTGTGCTCTCCACTGCCTCCTATTCAGTCTGTCTTCTGCTGCCTTTGATCCTAGTCCTGCGTTGCTGTTCGTATCGTTCCCTCGTCTCTCTCCTTTCTAATCTCATCAGCCGCCCTCTTGACCTCTTCTCAGCCCCGTCTCCTTGTCCGCCCCAAACCCTCAGCCTCTCTCATCCGTACTTGTCCAACTGAACCCCTTGCTGTCTAACTCCCAGGTCTACATATACCTTTTCTTCTCTCCACTCAAATCTTGGGGTTTCCTGCGCCCCCACAGACCAAGCTAATCTGCCAGTCAGGGCTGTGGCGGCGGCTGGGGGTGATGCTCCAGCATCACGTGCCTCACCAGAGCCCAGCCTGGACAAGCCCGGTATCTCTCAGATCCCTCCGCTCAGGTCGGAGGGAGCTGGGGCTTTTTCCCCACAGCTGTCTGACCTGGGGTCTTATACAGCCCACGGGGCTTTTTCGCTCAGCTGAAGCTGAGGAGGAGGGGGAGAGACCCTGAGGGCCTAAGGCTTTCTAATCTCAGCCTAAAGGTAGGGTCCCCAAATCAAAATACATTTCCACAGTTCCTACATAGCATTGATCCCACCAAATGCCAGTCCAAATCCCAGGTAGGATAGCATCCCCAGACCCTTGCTTGTCAAGAGTTTCACTAGCAGTGGATATTACTAGAATAACTCTTAACAGCTGGCCTGTATTTTTGGATTCTCAGATCTCCATGCCCCAAACTTCCAGGCTCAGGCAGAGATTCCACTTCCTACACTTAGAATGGAAAGGGGTGAAAGAAAAGGCCCAAACCCCAAGTTCTTGGGGCTAAATGGCCTGATGGGAAGAGAGGAGAAGGAGGAAGAGGAACAGGAGGAGGAGGAGGAGGCAATTCTGAGATTCTCCCCCCTCACTGTATGGTATCACCTGCTATGAATGAAGGCCTCCTTCACCCTCAGATATCCATGTAGGAAAAAGCAACCTAAGTGGCCAAGTAAGACTATTTTAAAGATGATGACCTTTCCAGCTACACGGCCAATGGGAAAAACTGTTCCCAACCACGTGGTAGGCAAATTTCGAATGTCAACGAATGTTCCACTACTCCATTCTCCTAGAAGTAGATCCCAGCATCATCTGTGTGGGTTACACCATCTTACATTTTCCAGACATGTGACAAACCTCCGTTACAATGATGTAGAGTCATATTTAGAGCCTTCTCAATGGGAGGCCTACAAATCTTAGCTAGGAAAAGCAGGAAGGGACCCTAGATATAATCAAGCCAAATACTTTTATTTTATTTTATTTTATTTTATTTTATTTTATTTTATTTTATTTTATTTTATTTTATTTTGGTAAGGCAACTGGGGTTAAGTGACTTGCCCAGGGTCACACAGCTAGTAAGTGTTAAGTGTCTGAGGCCAGATTTGAACTCAGGTACTCCTGACTCCAGGGCCAGTGGTCTATCCACTGCACCACCTAGCTGCCCCAAATACTTTTATTTTAAAGAGAAGGAAACTAAGGTCTAGATTGGAGGAATGACTCATCCATGGTCCTATAGGAAGTTTGTGGCCCATTTAGGCCTGGGACCCATATTCTCCTGACTTTCTGGTCAGAGCTCCCTGATCTCTCTCATCTTCATTAAAAATCAAATGTCTAGGGGCAGCTAGGTGGCGCAGTGGATAGAGCACCGGCCCTGGAGTCAGGAATACCTGAGTTCAAATCCGGCCTCAGACACATAACACTTACTAGCTGTGTGACCCTGGGCAAGTCACTTAACCCCAATTGCCTCACTAAACAAAACAAAACAAAACAAAAAATCAAATGTCTAAATATGAGGATAGTGAAAAGGACATCGGACTGGGCATCAGAAGACAAGGTTTTAAGTCTAGATCTTGTCTCTTACTAGCTATGAGACCTTCACTTTTTGAGAATCAGTCCTTTTATCTGTACAGTGGAGACATGAACATTTATGATTTATTTCCTATTACCTTTTAACTACCTACTTCCAGAGCCATAACTAGGAATTTTTTTGGAAAAATCCATACTGGGGGAGTTCATCTGGGGTGTAGGTTACATTGGCATCCTACTTTGTCTGGCACACATTGACATCATCATTGATCCAAGGTGAAAAGCACGGTCCAGGCCTAGGAACGGTGCAACCCTAGTTGTGTGCAATGATGTTAGGAAAGGGGATTGTTCCAATCCTAAGGAAGTAGAGACTATGGCCCCATAGCATAGTCAATGATATCAGCTTCTTAGAGGATACAAATGATCTAGGCTGTAGGGGTATGTGTGTGTATAGGGTATGTGTGAAGGTATGTGTATATTTATATGCATATGCGTGTGTATGTGAGGGTGTGTATGTATGTGTTTGGGTATGTATGTATATATGGGGGTGTGGGTACATATACATAATACACATACATATATGTGTATATATGTGTGTATGTGTATATATATATATACACACACACATATATATATATATATATATTTTTTTGTTGTTGTTGGGTATGTATGTGTGAGGGTATGTGTGTATGTATGGGTATGTGGGAAGGAAAGGGGTGATGGTGCATTGGTGGGGAAGGTGGTACTTAGTTGGTTTATGCTGGTTACTGGAACCTCAGTGTGGCAGCCTGAGTGTGGAAGTGAGAGCAAGGGTACTTATTCCTTTAGCAAGACATTGGCAGAGGCCCACAAGAATTGGGTTGGGGTGGGGCAGAGTGGTCCCGGGGAGAAAGTGTTCCCTTTGATGTAGCAGGCCATGATTGTCTGACTCCAGATAGGATTCTGCCTGTTTCTCATGGTTGTTGTGAGGAGAGCATCTTTAATCTTAAAAGCACCAGACAACCACAAACCATCTGGTTAACCAGTTCTGTCTCCTCTCAGAGAGAGGACCAGAGATTTCTCTGGCAGACTTACTTGGTCAACTAGCTGCTCATGGCACAGGGGAGACTCCTTAAGTAGATAGATGTAAATGACAATAATAAATGTAAATGACACTTATTATGAACCTCTCTTCTTAATGGGCTAGGTGTTTATGATTTTTTAAAAAGTCTCATCGAAGAAAATGCAATAATGATGCTTCTGAGCTAAGAGAGAAGCTTTAGAAATGATGAATTATTCACATTGGAGATGAAATGGGAATCTTCCTGACTTGGGCCTTTGAAGTCAGTGTTAATCTGGACTATTTTTATCTTTCTTTTGTTGGCTTTCATCTAGGGAGATACACAGTTCTGAAAGTGTGGGGAGCCCACAGCTCAGAGTGTAGACTGGCAAGATGTCAAAACAAGGAGAGGGTGAGCCTCTGGGCCTATTAGCATTGTGAAGAAATTAACAATCATGAGGAATTTGTTTAAAAAGAGTTGTGAGCAATATTAATTTTGATTGTCGCAGGCTCTGTGGATTCAATTATTTTCTCCATTTTTTGGCACATCGGGAGGTCTAGCTTCCAATCTGTGATACTGGAGAGTTCAGTGAAGTCTTTCATCCTCCTATTTCCTTGTAACCTAATTATTCTTTACAAGCTTGAGAAATGAGTTATAGCTCCACGAATTAAAAGAACCAACTAATGGAAATGTAAAAACCAGCCTGCTCTAATCTATAGGCAGTCCTTTTGCTTAAATACACCCAATTTATGTGCTTCTATCATATCCAAAATGCTACCCAGACTGGCCATCCAAATGGGTGGCCACAGTAACTTTTTCCCTTTCCACTGTGGCATAGGGATTCTATCTCCTCCTCTTCTTCCTCCTCCTCCTTATCTTTTATTTCTTTCTTTCAGGGATAGCCCCCTAATTTCAGGCCATCTGTCTTCTCTCCTCACATCACCTCAAGGTTTTTGGAGGGGAAAAGTGAAAGAAGTAATGTTATCTGCCCACTGTGACTTCTCCTTTCCCTGATGTTAAACCTTAATACTTTATGCTGGGTACTCCTTCTTTAGGGTGGCAAAGTGGCACAATGAATTGAGCACCAGGCCTAGAATCAGGAAAACCTGAGTTCAGATTTGTCCTCAGACACTTACTAGCTATGTGACCCTGAGCAAATCATAACCCTGTTTGCCTTAGTTTTCTCATCTGTAAAATGAGCTACAGAAGAAAAAGGTAAACCACTCTAGTACCTTTGCCAGGGAAACCCCAAATGGGGTCAGGATGAGTTAGACATGATAGATCAACAAAAACAATAATCCCTTCCTTAGCAATAGGGGACTGAGAATAAACTTGGTAAAAATTGGTTAAGTAGATGTAGGCTGGATCTACCTTATAGTTCGATCATTACTTACTCCTCTTTCTAGTATGAATTATATATGGCTTTTGTATACTCTGCAATGTCATGAGCCATGACCCTTGGACCTATGGAGACACCTCTGGCATTTAAAGCCCTTCACAACCTGGTTCTTTCTTGCCTTTCCAAGCATTCTTCCAGTTACTCTAGCGGCTCCTTAAACCAGATTATTTCATCTCCTGTTCTCCATGCCTGGAATGTTTTTTCTTATCTCCTTTGCTTTTAGTTTCTCTGGCTTCCTTCAAGACTGAACAGGAGGCTTTTCCTGGTCCTATGCCAAGAAAACACCAAATGGGGTCATGAAGAGTCAGACACAACTGAAAAGTGACTGCCTGAAAAGGACTGGCAACACCTATGTGTGATATTATCTTTTACCAGAGGTACTAAGCATGTGAGGAGAATTGAGATGGGGGAAGTCTATGAGAAGGAGCTCTTTCTCCTCTGCCAATTTCCCATTTGTTGCTAGCAAGGGAAAAAAAAGACGTTCAAAAATCCCCAAAGGACTATGAGTTAACCACAAGAATGAGATAGAGGAGATTAGCTATGGTTGTGCATTAAAGATGATTCTCAGAGGTCCCACCAATATCTAAAGGGGCAGGGGCAATAGGTATGGAAGTCAATTTTGCACTGCCATCAGTGCTGGTGTACTTGCCAACCTGCCTAAGTTGTTTCAGACCTGCCCAGTGTTTTCCTCTGAGTAAAATCAGAGATGGAAGATGAAGCTTCATGTCTGAGAAAGCCAGTTTGTCTGAAAAATATATAGCATTAAGGGGGATTATGTATAACAAAGCTTGGAAGGTAGCTTGGAACCATCTTGTGAAAGGCTTTAAATTCAAGAAGAGATTGTATGTGATCCTAGAAGGAATAGGGAGGTATTGGAGTTCTTTGAACATGAAGCTGTAGAAAAAAATCACTTTGGCTCTTGTGTGGAGGATGGATCAGAGAGAAGAGAGATTTGAGGCAGGGAGACCAGGGTTTCCATATAAGGGTCCTTAGAAAGGCATTGCAATAGTTCAGGCAAAAGGGTGATGAGGACTTGTATCTATATGGCAGACATGAGCAGAGAGATGGGTATGAATTTGAGAAATGTCATGGACATAGGATTGATTAGACTTGGTAACTGATTGGTTATGTGGGGTGAAAGAGAGTCAGGGATCAGTCAATCAGCAAATAATTAAGTGATAACTATGTACCAACTGCAGCTGAGTGGTGAGATGGAGAGAGTGCTGGACCTGGAGTGAGGAAGACCTAAATTCAAATCCAGCCTCAAACACTTACTAGCTCCATGATCCGGAGCAAGTTACTTAACTCTGTTTACCTTAGTTTCCTCATCTGTAAAATGAGCTAGAGAAAGAAATGGCAAACCACTCAAGTGTCTTTGTCAAGAAAACCCCAAATGGGATTAAAAAGAGTTAGACATGACTGAAACAACTAAAGAACAAAATTTTGTCTGCCAAAAATTGTGTTGGATTACTCTAGAGGTTATGATCCTGGGAGAATAGTAGGATGGTGGTGTTCTTGACAAAAATTGGGAAACTGAGAAAAGGAGTATATTAGTGGGGGGAAATAAGCTCAATTTGGAACAGGTTGGTTTTGAGATGCCTATGGTATATCCAGTTTGAAATATCCAATAAACTAGTTGCTGATGGGCAGACAGGAAAGAGAATAAGGCTAAATCTATAGATCTGGTTATCATTGGCATAGAGATGATAATTAAACCTATGGGACCTAATGAGGTCAGCAAAAGAGAGATAATGCAGGGAAAATTAAAAATGGTTTAGTACAAAGCCTTGGAGTGCCCCTATGATTAGGGAATGGGTTATTGATAATGATTTAGTAAACGGATATGAGACAGGTGTGGTAGGAGAATTAAGACAGAACAGCGGCATAAAAACCCATAGAAGAGAGACTATATGGAAGGCTCATAAATGAGCTTACCAAGAAATTGAAAAATTAATCCTTTAACATCTGACTTTACTGACTGGCTTACACCATACGCTTCCATTTAACATTTTGGAGAAAGCTACTGAACCATATCTTAGCTCCAGGGCCTGAGTTTTGCACAGATGATATGAACTCTCTAAAGGCAGCAAAGTTCTATACTTTTCTAACATTTTGTGGAAATGCAGTGAAGAAAAAGGATATTTTTTATTGCTGTAAATATGTGCAAGAAGTGTTGTGGTGGAAGAAATATATTCTGAATTATTTGCTTTTCTTGGATTTTGAAAAATGTTTTCTTACTAAGGCAAGGCATCAGCAGAAAAATTAGACAATAACAAGAGTGACAACAAATAGAGCCAATATTAAACTATATTTCTTATTTTGATAGCATAATGTAACGAGTCATGCTACCTTTGGGATTTAGTCAAAACCTGTATTTTTTCATTATTTACAACTCTTACCTAGGCATGTCAACATCCCGACTTCCCTCTGGGTTGGCTCACCCTCTCCAACCTATGTTCAACCTGGCAGGTTTAGATTCCCAGACACAGACTACCAATAAATGGTTACATTTAAAACTCGCTCAAGGTTTTAGGGGCAATCCTGTTGATGAGAAATACTCTCCCCTTATTCACCATTCAAACTTTTGAGCCCCCATCTGATGATACATTTTCTAGCTATAAAACCAATCACTTACAAGGTAATTAACCCACATTGTATATGATATTTACATGTCCAGACACTTATAAACATAAGGACACTTTTAGATCTGAAACATAACCATCCATCTAACAGGAAAGCCAAAGAAATAATATATTTTTTTGATATCGTTGTTCAGTTGTTTCAGTCATGTCCAACTCTTTCTGAACCCATTTGGGGTAAAGATATTAAAGAAGTTTGCCATTTACTTCTAGTTCATTGTACAGATGAAGAAAACTGAGGCAAACAGGGTCTGAGACTAGATTTGAACTCAGGAAGATGAGTCTTCTTGACTGCAGGCCTGGTGTTCTACCCACTACAACACCTATTAAAACAAATGCATAAATATTAAAATACATTGCAATAAACATTAAAAAAACAGCTCAAAAAACCCATTCCAATCAATGCACTGAGTATCTATGCTGAAGAGTGGGAACAAACTTGGAGGGAAGCACACAAGAGAGGAAAACTCATGTGCTTAGAGTAAATCACAATTCTGGACTGGAGAATTCAATATGATTGGTCTATTCAGGACCATTGTCACTATATGGAAATGCTTCTCTGATCACTTCTTTTTCTTCTTTTTTTTGTGAGGCAATTGAGGTTAAATGATTTGCCCAGGGTCACATAGCTAGTAAGTGTCAAGTGTCTGAGGCCAGATTTTAATTCAGGTCCTCCTGAATCCAGGGCTGGTGCTCTATCCACCATGACAACTAGCTGCCCCTCTGATTACTTCTTGACTGTTGATTCTTACTATTTTGCAGGTAGGGAAATATTCTTTTCTTCTTTACGTGAAGAAAGCATTTACAGTCTCTTCCAATGAACTATCACCCTTAAAAGGGCATTTAAAAATGTTCGCTTGATGTGAATTTAACAGGTCTTCTTAAGAACAAGAACATCAAAGTTAATCAAATTGGCTCTCTCTGGGCTGTATACCCAGATATTATATTAGATAACAAAATATCAGAATGGTGCTCACATCAATATAGCTGAGGTTGATTCTCTATTTAAGCAGACCATGATGCAAAAAAACAGCCACAAAGCCCTCCTATTTTCCTTCTCAAGTCTAATGTGGAAGCAGCAAGTGAAAAGCATTTGTAAAAAACAGTACCTTGGGGGCAGCTAGGTGGCGCAGTGGATAGAGCACCGGCCCTGGAGTCAGGAGGACCTGAGTTCAAATCCGGCCTCAGACACTTAACACTTACTAGCTGTGTGACCCTGGGCAAGTCACTTAACCCCAATTGCCTCACTAAAAAAAACAAAACAAAAGCAAAAACAAAACAAAACAAAAAAAACAACAGTACATTTCTCCAATTGTAGTTAGCACTAAGAGGCAAAAGCAGACACTGGAGCAATTATTGGCCATCAAAGACAATTCTTTATCTCTGACTAATAATCAAACACTAAAAAGGAAGCCTTCTTTCAGCTGATGGCTTCTAGCTACCTCTGCCTCTAACCCTAACCTAAACCTAAACCTAATTCTGACTCTAAACCTAAGCCTAGTCCTAATCCTAGATCTGAGCCTCCAGCCCTAACCCTAATGCTAACCCTAAATCTAAACAGAACCCTAACAGTAAACCTAACTCTAAATGCCTGGTACTCTAATTCCCCCACCGCAACCCTAACCCTAACTTTAACACTAACCCTATATGCTTCTAACCCTAAGGCAATCCCTAATCTTAACTTCCTGCACATCTAACTCTAACCCTAACCCTAACCCTAACCCTAACCCTAACCCTAATCCCAACTCTAAATTCATGCTTCCAACTCTAACCCTAGACCTAATGCTAAATACCTCCAACTTCACCTATGACCCTAACTCTAATCATAAACATAAAATGTTTCCAACTCTGGCTCTGCGTCCTCTTCCAACACTAACCCTAAGCCTCCTACGTTTCTCAGAATCAGACATTAACCCTAACTCTAGGAAAGCTAACCCTTAATTTGAGCCTCTGCCACTAACCATATCCCTAACCGTAAATACCTCTGTCTCCAACTCTAACCCTATCTCTACCCTAACCATCTTATTAACCCTAACCGTAACCGTAACACTAACTTAAAACCTAACAATAACCCTAACCCTAATGGGAACCCTAAAAGCCTGGGACTCTAACCCTCATAATCTGACCCTAATCCTAACCCTAAAAGCTTCCAACTCTGAGCACCAATCCCTATGTCTAAACCTAATCCTAAAACTAACCCTTAGGCTATAACCCTAACCCTAAACCTAACCCTAACCCAAAAACTAACCCTAAAGATGTAACCCTAAAACTAACCCTAACCATGTAACCCGAAAACTAAACCTAACCATGTAACCCTAAAACTAACCCTAACCATGTAACCCGAAAACTAACCCTAACCATGTAACCCGAAAACTAACCCTAACCATGTAACCCGAAAACTAACCCTAACCATGTAACCCTAACCCTAACCCTAAAACTAACCCTAACCATGAAACCCTAACCCTAAAACTAACCCTTACCATGAAACCCTAACCCTAACCCTAAAACGAACCCTAACCATGTAACCCTAACCCTAACCCTAAAACGAACCCTAACCATGTAACCCTAACCCTAACCACGTAACCCTAACCCTGTAACCCTAAAACTAACCCTAACCATGTAACCCTAAAACTAACCCTAACCATGTAACCCTAAAACTAACCCTAAGCATGTAACCCTAAAACTAACCCTAACCATTTAACCCTAAGCCTAACCCTAAAACTAACCCTAACCATGCAACTGTAACCCTAACCATGTAACCCTAAAACTAACCCAAACCCTGTAAACCTAAAACTAACCCTAAAACTAACCCTAACCATGTAACCCTAACCCTAACCCTGCAACCGTAACCCTAACCATGTAACCCTAAAACTAACTCTAACCATGTAACCCTAACCCTAACCCTAAAACTAACCCTAACCCTAAAACTAACCCTAACCATGCAACCGTAACCCTAACCCTAACCCTAAAACTAACCCTAACCATGCAACCGTAACCATAACCATGTAACCCTAAAACTAACCCTAACCCCGTAACCCTAAGCCTAACCCTAAAACTAACACTAACCATATAACCCTAACCCTAACCCTGCAACCGTAACCCTAACCATGTAACACTAACCCTAAAACTAACCCTAACCATGCAACCGTAACCCTAACCCTAACCCTAAAACTAACCCTAACCATGCAACCGTAACCATAACCATGTAACCCTAAAACTAACCCTAACCCTGTAACCCTAAGCCTAACCCTAAAACTAACACTAACGATGTAACCCTAACCCTAACCCTGCAACCGTAACCCTAACCATGTAACCCTAAAACTAACTCTAACCATGTAACCCTAACCCTAACCCTAAAACTAACCCTAACCCTAAAACTAACCCTAACCATGTAACCCTAACCCTAACCCTAAAACTAACCCTAACCATGCAACCGTAACCCTAACCCTAACCCTAAAACTAACCCTAACCATGCAACCGTAACCCTAACCATGTAACCCTAAAACTAACCCTAACCCTGTAACCCTAACCCTAAAACTAACACTAACCATGTAACCCTAACCCTAACCCTGCAACCGTAACCCTAACCATGTAACCCTAAAACTAACTCTAACCATGTAACCCTAACCCTAAAACTAACCCTAACCATGTAACCCTAACCCTAACCCTAACCCTAAAACTAACCCTAACCATGCAACCCTAACCCTAACCCTGTAACCCTAAAACTAACCCTAACCATGCAACCGTAACCCTAACCATGTAACCCTAAAACTAACCCTAACCATGTAACCCTAACCCTAACCATGTAACGCTAAAACGATAACCCTAACCATGTAACGCTAAAACGATAACCCTAACCATGTAACCCTAAAACGATAACCCTAACCATGTAACCCTAAAACGATAACCCTAACCATGCAACCATAACCCTAACCATGCAACCATAACCCTAACCATGCAACCAAAACCCTAACCATGCAACCAAAACCCTAACCATGCAACCAAAACCCTAACCATGCAACCAAAACCCTAACCATGCAACCAAAACCCTAACCATGCAACCAAAACCCTAACCATGCAACCAAAACCCTAACCATGCAACCAAAACCCTAACCATGCAACCAAAACCCTAACCATGCAACCATAACCCTAACCATGCAACCATAACCCTAACCATGCAACCAAAACCCTAACCATGCAACCAAAACCCTAACCATGCAACCCTAAAACTAACCCTAACCATGCAACCCTAAAACTAACCCTAACCATGCAACCCTAAAACTAACCCTAACCATGCAACCCTAAAACTAACCCTAACCATGCAACCCTAAAACTAACCCTAACCATGCAACCCTAAAACTAACCCTAACCATGTAACCCTAAAACTAACCCTAACCATGTAACCCTAAAACTAACCCTAACCATGCAACCCTAAAACTAACCCTAACCATGTAACCCTAAAACTAACCCTAACCATGTAACCCTAAAACTAACCCTAACCATGCAACCCTAACCCTAACCATGCAACCCTAACCCTAACCATGCAACCCTAACCCTAACCATGCAACCCTAACCCTAACCATGCAACCCTAACCCTAACCCTAACCCTAACTGTAACCCTAACCCTAAAACGAACCCTAAAACACATCCTAACCCTAAAATGAACCCTAACCAACCCTGTAACCCTAACCCTGTAACCCTAACCCTGTAACCCTAACCCTGTAACCCTAACCCTGTAACCCTAACCCTAACCCTATATGCCTCTGACTGTAGCCATAATACTCAATTCAAGGCTCTGCCTCTAACTCTAACCCTAACCCTAATGTTAGGGCATTTTTTTTATATGGCTATAGGTAGCTTTGATTATTTTATTTGAAAACTTCATATCTTTTGATCATCTATCAATTGGGGAATGGCCCTTATTTTAACAAATTTGACTCAGTTCTCTATGTGTTTGAGAAACGAGGTCTATCAGACAAACTTGTTTCAAATTTTTTTCAGTTACTATTGCTAACTATATTTCCCTCCATCCTATTCCCTCTTCATGATATTTCTTGCAGAGTAAGATAGGTATGCTCAATTGAGTGTGTATGTTATTCCCTCTTTGAGCCAATTCTGATTAGAGTAAGGCTCACTCACTCCCCTGCACCTCCCCCATCTTCCCCTCTATTCCATAAGCTTTTTCTTCCTTCCTTTATGTGAGATACTTTACTCCATTCCATCTCTCCCTTTCCCTTTCTCCCAATGCATTCCTCTCACCCATTAATTTTATTTTTTTAAAGATATCATCCCTTCATATTCAACTCACACCTGTGCCCTCTATCTAACTATACTCTGCCCAGCTGCCCTAATAATGAGAAAGTTCTAATGAATTACAAGTATCATCTTCCCATGTAGAAATGTAAACAGTTTAATCTTTTAATATCCCTTTTGATTTCTTTTTCCTATTTACCTTTTTATGCTTCTCTAGGGTCTTGTATTTGAAAGTCAAATTTTCTATTCAGCTTAGGTCTTTTTATAACAAATGCCTGAAAGTCCTCTCATTGAATTCCCATTTCCTCCCCTGAAGGATTATACTAAGTTTTGCTGGGTAGGTGATTCTTGGTTGTAATCCCAGTTCCTTCACCCTCCTGAATCCAATGTAATTGGCAAAAAATTTAAATAAGTAACAATCACAACCGGCACTCACCCCCTATTCTCCTATATCTTTGTGACTGATCTTTCTCTTGCCCCTTTGCTATCTTTTCCTCTTTCTCTTGCCCCTTAAATTTGAGTGTTCCCTAAACAATCTTCTTTCTTTATATTCTTCTTCCATAATGACCCCATCTACTCCCACATTTTTTATAATCTAACTGTTACTCATGATTCCCAAATCTATATCCCTATCCCTTCTCCCCCAAATTCTAGTCTTATATTTAAAACTGCTTGTGAGGTAGCTCCATTTGGATCAACAGCTGGCATATCAAGCTGAAATTCTTCCTTCCTTTCCCTACCAACCTGTAGAACCACAATCCTTCTAATAACCTAGACCTGAAGTTATGGAATCAGCTTCCCTCCCTCCCTCCCTTCCTTCCTTCCTTCCTTCTGTAATGTTTAAAATCTATATTGTGTGATAGCCTTAAATTAAAAGCTTCAGCACCAGTCTTTGGGCATTAAACATTTATTAAAACATACAGATATTCACAAGGAGTTCAGAAAGTTAAGAAAAAAGAAGTCTTACCTAGCCCAGAGTTCTAGCCCGGCTGGGTTCTTCCTCCAGTCCTCCTCCACGAGCCTGCTTCAATCAGGAACTCACTTCAGTAAACTGAGTGTGGAAGCTGTTTATAGGTCTGGAATAGAGGCAGTCCTTGCACACTGCTTCAAGATGATTGGTTGGCATCATCCAAATCCGTTGGTTCTAATGGTGTTCTCAAGGTGTGATTATAATCCAGTTAACCTGAAGTAGGCTAATCAGCAGTTAATCACTCTCACTTGATTCAATCAGTCTAGATTAATCTCCAGGTGGGTCTTTGAGTATCTGCTAAATCCCATTATTTCATCACACTTCCTTCCTTCCTTCCTTCCTTCCTTCCTTCCTTCCTTCCTTCCTTCCTTCCTTCCTTCCTTCCTTCCTTCCTTCCTTCCTTCCTTCCTTCCTTCCTTCCTTCCTTCCTTCCTTCCTTCCTTCCTTCCTTCCTTCTTTCCTTCCTTCTTTCCTTCCTCCTACATATTCAACCAATTTTAAAGTTCTTTTAATTCTACTTCCATAATCTCTCTCACACTTATCCCCTTCTTTCCCCTTGCACTACAATTCCTTTAGTTAACATCCTCATTTTTTCTAGCCTAAACTATTTTAAGGGTTTAATTAGTCTTTGTGACTTCAGTCATTCTCATCTCCTTTCCATCCTTGACACCACTTCTTGAGGATTCTTCCTAGCATACCAATCGATAGTTAGTGTTATACTAAAAAAACCCCCCAAAAACCACTTTCACTGGCTCCCAATTATATACTGAATAGATGATAAACTCCTGGTTATGACATCATGGCTTTCCCATCTGACTCCTACTTACTTTGCA
This sequence comes from Dromiciops gliroides, assembly GCF_019393635.1. NCBI lineage: Eukaryota > Metazoa > Chordata > Mammalia > Microbiotheria > Microbiotheriidae > Dromiciops > Dromiciops gliroides. The sequence continues at coordinate 295,667,150 of NC_057862.1, read as the reverse complement.
TGTCTTTTATCATCTAGATCCTCTATTTTCCAGCCAAAATGGACCATTTTCTGTCTCCTAGGTTTTTTTTCCTGCCCTTTGTTCCCTCTTTATTGTACAAACACCTTTTGGACATTCTTTGACTTCTTTTTTAGTATCTTTTTTAACTTTATTATTTTATTTTAATAAACTTTATACTTTTGAGTTCCAAATTTTATCCCTCCTGTCACTCCTCTCCCCCTTTCCTGAGGCAGCAAGCAATCAGATATAGGTTATACATGTGCAATTATGTAAAATATAACCATATTAGTCATTTTGTATAAGAGAACTCAAAGGAAAAAAAATGAAAGAAAGTGAAAAATAGCATGCTTCAGTCTGTGTTCAATATCAGTTCTTTCTTTGGAGGTAGATAGTATTCTTCATCATTGGTCCTTTGGGATTGTCTTGGATCATTGTATTGCTGAGAATTGTTGTCATTTACAATTCTTCATTGAAAAATATTGTTGTCACTACACAGTGTTCTCCTGGTTCTGCTTACTTTACTATACATTAGTTCATATAAATCTTTCCAGGCCTTCCTGAAATCATCCTGCCTGTAATTTCTTATAGCACAATAATATTCCATTGCAATCATATACCACAGCTTGTTTAGCCATTCTCCAATTGATGGCCATTCCTTTGACTTCCAATTCTTAGCCACCACAAAAAGAGCTACTATAAATATTTTTGTACAAATAGATATTTTTCTTTTTTCTTTTTTTTGGAGATGTCTTTGGGATATAAACCTAGCAGTGGTACTGCTGGATGAAGCGTATGCAAAGTTCTATAGCCCATTAGGCATAGTTCCAAATTGCTCTCCAGAATGGTTGGATCAGTTCACAATTCCACCAACAGTATTTTCCTTCTTTTAGACCCAGTTAAAGTGGCATATTTTTCTTGAAGCCTTCTCTGAGTTCCTCCCCATCTTCTGTCCCCATTTGAGTGTGATCTCTTTCTCTACAAATTTCTGTTAATATTCTTTATGGACTTTTTCTTTTAACTTCATTATATTTTAAAACATAATTATCTGTGCTTCTTTCTCTTACCTTTGCCTTCAATATAGTGGACCCTTCTTGAAAGGAGGGACTGTGTCATATTTGTCTTTATATTTATTGAGTTAGAATTTTTCTTAATAAATGTTTACAGTATTAAACCGAGCAGTGTTACAAATTAATTAGGTGACCAGTAATGTCCCTTGGAGTTCTAAAATTTAATTGTCTGTGTCTTAATTTCCTTTTGAACTCTGATCAAAGCCTCTACTAGAGTAGGATAAGGGAGGTTGCCCTTAGTGCTGACATCTTGCTTGCAGGGTTATGTACTCTCTCCTCACAGTAGTTTTCTAGCTTTCTTTCTCTGCACTTTGTATTTCTCTATCAATTCCATGTAACTGCCCCTGCTCCCTTGCTCAGGGATGGGTCACCCACTTACAGTGTTCTCCCCTCCCAGCAGCCCTTCTCCTGGTATCCTTCTTCTCCTTCTGTCACACTCCATGCCTCTTCCTGAGAGATGTGCTGTGGGACAGAACCATTGGCTGAGCTGTAGTGGTATCCGCTAGACTCTCTATTCATCTTCTATCCTGATAGGATTGCATTCAGTCTGGGAGACTCTCTTGTTATGCTTAGCGTAGACAGACTCCTTTAGCTCTACCCTTTTCTCAGAGTACCTAGGTGTGCTCCTTACTTTATCTCTCCCCTTCCTGGCCCTGTTCTGCTTCCTTCCCCAGAGTGTTCTTCTAACAATGGTGTCCTTGGGTTTCCTTCCTCTGGGACCATTTTGGAGTCTCTGTATCCCTACCCACTCTGCACATACAAGTGCTCCAGGGCCCACTCCCCCTACAAGGTCTTTTTATGTCTCAAGTCCTAAGTCCCTCTTTAGGTGTGGCCCATCTCCCATGCTCCCCCTACTGAATTTGCCCCAGGCTGCAGAATTCCTCATTGTGTCTCCATCTGACAGTATTCTTTCATTCTTAGGTAACTTCTGACTCTAACATCCTATATTCTATTAATTTCTGGCTGCTCTCATCCCTTCCTTTTCCTTTATGTGCTTTTCTGAATCATCAGTCTGATCCCTTTCATTTGTTCATAGCTATGTAAGAACAATTTATGGCTGTGGCTATGGCTATCCCAGTTTTTCTGGAATTGGAGTTCAATTCTGCCTTCTCAGAAAGCAAGCTACCTTCACAACCTTCTAATGCTATCACCTACTGCTACCAGTGCTTGAGGGAAAAACCAAAGGAGACCCAGTCCCTGCCTTTAAGGATTTCATAGTCCAGGGGGATGTATACACATGAAAAGAAAGATAACCATGTGAGGTGGTGAACAAAAGTCAGATGATAGCATAGACTATAAGTGTTCGAAGGAGAGAGTGGTGACTTCTGGGGTAGGGTAGGGGGTTAGGGAAGAATGAGAACCTTAGAATGTCAAAGCTGGAAGAGGACTTAGAATCATAAAACATTAGATGTAGATGGGGCTGCAGTATCATCTATAGTCATGGCCTAGTGAGTAGAGTTCTAGAGCAGGAGACAAGACCTGAGTTCAAGTACTAACATATACTTTAATCAATTCATCAGTCACCAAGTCTTACTCACCACCCATTGTGTGCTGGGCTTTGGGAAGATAAAGGCACAAATGAAATTGTCCCTGCTTTCAAGGAGCTCACCTTGTGGCAGGTGAAACAAAAATCACATGTTAATATATATGAAAAAAATTCAAAGTAATTTTGTGGGGGAGATACTAGCACATGGGGGAATCAGGAAAGACCTCGTTATGAAGTGGTGGCATTTGAGTAGAAATTGGAAAGAAACAAGAGGAAGAGAGGAGACAAGAATGCAGGACATCCTGGGCGAAGGCATGGAGACTAAATATGGATATCCTATATGAGAAATAGCGAGAAAGTTATTTTTGCTTGGACCATAGAGTGTGAAGGGAGAGAGTATATGGTAAGCCTGAGAAGGGAAATTGTAACTAGGTTATGAAAGGTCTTAAATAATGAACAGAGGAGTTTATATTTGATCCTACAGGTAATAGGGAACCTCTGGAGTTTTATTGGGCAAAGGAGTGACATAGTCAGATCTGTTATGTTATAGGAATGTTACTTTATCAACTGCATGTAGGTTAGATTGAAGAAGACAAATAGTAGAGACAAGGCAACCAGATAGAAGACTGTTATAATAGAGTATCTGAATATAGGTAATAGCTAGCTAGGTGAAGATAAGGGAGCAGGTGCCAAAGAAGTTAGAGGGGGAGAACTAATAGAATTTGACAGATAATTGGTTATAGGGAGCGAGGGAGAGGGTAAAGTCAAAGTGAGGTTATGTACAGGAAAAGTGAGTAGTGGTGCCCTCTAAAGAGATGAGGATATTTGGAGAAAGGGTAGATTTGTTGCAGAAGATGATGAAGTCAGTTTTGGAAATGTTTGGATTGCCAATGAGGATATCCAAGTAAAGATTCTAGCAGGCAGTTCTCACTGTGGGATTATGATTCAGGAGAAATATTAGGGCTAGATAAATAGATTGGGAATAATAGAGAATTAGGAATTACTGAGAATAAGGAATAGAGGCAATTACTAAGATAAAATAGATAATATTACATACATGAAATTGAAAAACTGTGCAAGCAAAATGAATACATCTATGATGAGAGGGGAAGTAATTGAATGTGAAAAAATCTTTGTATCAGATTTCTCAGGTAATGGTTTGGTATCCAAGATATATAGGCAGCTAGCAGATACACATATATATTTACCTTTTGACTGTACCTTCTTCCTCACTTTTGCACATAGGTATACATATTTGTATACATATATGTATGTATGAGATATAAGACCAAAAGTCATTCCTCTATAGCTAAGTGGTCAAAAGATATGAATAGTTCTTAAAAAATCACAAACTGTTAATGACCATATGAAAGAATGCTTTGCATCATTAATAAGAAGAAAAATGAAAATGGAAACAAGCCTGGAATTTTCTCTCATACCTAATGAATGAACATATATTATACAATATGGAATTGGTCAACAATGCAGAGGTTGTAGAAGACAGTTGCATTGCAAATAGAACCATGAATCAGGGCAACCATTTTGGAATTATGGAAATAAACTGGTAAAAATATCTTACCATTTTACCCAGAAATTCTACTAGGCATATATGCCCCAAGTAGATTATTGAAAAGAAAGAAGTCCTTATATATACCAAAATATTTATATCAGTGTTTTTTTGTGGTAGCAAAGAACTAGAAACAAAGTAGATGCACATTGATTGAGGAATGGCTAAGCAAAATTAATGTTATGGAATATGATTATGCTATAATAAATTATTGAGGTGATAAATTCAGAGAAGCATAGGAAGGTCTACATAAAGTGATGCAGAGTGAAGTAAGTAATGACAAGAAAATAATATGCAAAATGACCACAATAATGTAAGTGGAAAGAACAACCACCAAAAAAAAATTGAAAGTATATGTTGCAAAATTACAAAGAATAAACATGGCTCCCAAGATGTGAAGACACCTACCCCTCATTTGCAGAGGTGGGAGATCTATAAGTATGGAACCTTGCACATCTTTTCAGATTTTTGGTTTTGATGTATTGATTAGTTCTGCTGATTTTTTTCTTCCTTTTCTTCTGTCTGGGATGAGGGGAAGGAGAGAGATACTGGGGGAAAGGTAGTTGATATAAAAACAAAACATAACAGTAAAATTGTATTTTAAAAAGATATGTTGGGGGGGCAGCTAGGTGGCACAGTGGATAGAGCACCGGCTCTGGAGTCAGGAGTACCTGAGTTCAAATCCTGCCTCAGACACTTAACACTTACTAGCTGTGTGACCTTAGGCAAGTCACTTGACCCCAATTGCCTCACTAAAAAAAAAAAAAGATATGTGGGGCAGCTATGTGATACATTGGATGGAGCTCTAGCCCTGGAATGAGAAGGACCTAAGTAAAAAATCCATCCTGAGATACTAGCCAAATGACCGTGGGCAAGTCCCTTAACCTTAATTGCCTCCTCTCACCAAAAAAAAAAAAAAGGTATGTAGACTGGGGAGATAAGTGAATCTGTGGGAGGATGAAAACATTGAGAAAAAGTAGAGAAAAGAGGTCCTTGGACAGAGGTTTGGGAGACACTCACACATAAGAAGCATGGAGGATGGTCCAGAAAGTAGTCAGACAAGTAGGAGGAAAACCAAGAGAAAGCAATTCCATAGTAGCCAAGGGAGGAGAGAATTGTTGACTGTGTCAAAAGCTACAGAGACATCTAGTAGGATTGCGAGAGAACTGTTTCACCCCAGTCAGGTTAGAGGTTGGATTCCAAGGGCTTAAAAAGTAAGGGGGAGGCATGAAAGTAGAGGGAGAGTGTAAATATTTTTTTCCCTAAGAGTCTGTTTATTAAAGTGAGAAGAGAGATGTAGGATAATATCTTCAGGGGATATCAAGATTTTTTTTAAAGGATAGAAGACAATTGAGCAGGTTTGCACACAGCAGGAAATGATTCAAAAGACAAAGAGAGATTGAAGGGAGTAGGAATGGGGAAGGTGATCCCACTGGAACGCACCTAGGGGAGACAGAATGGGAAGGGACAGGATTCTATGATGTATGCAAAGTTTGAAAGACATAGTAATTGTAATTGGGTAATTAATCATTTTATTAGTCATGCTAGTGGATAATTAATGAAAGGGGTCAGTGACACTTTCAAAAACCAAAGACCCCTCATGGAACTCACTCAACGTTTATATAACCTTGGAAGAATGGATGTTCCTGAGGGGGGAAATCAACTCTGATTGGTTCATAATTAATGAGAAGAATAAATATTCTAATGAGAGATGGGCTTATTTTAATGAGGGTCTCAGGGACAAGACTCATCACTCAGTTTTGGTCAAAGAAACTTATCTCTACCCATATCATCCTGTCTTGGGTAATCTAGACAAAAGGGGAATCCACTTCTATCTAGACCTGCCTGACTAAAACACAATGGGCCCAAATCCACCAGTTCACCTAAAATAAAATTTCTTTACCTTTTGATTAGATCTGACTTTTTCAGTTGAGTTAGTTTCACCTAAGATTTCATCTCATTTTGAACACTGCACTTCAAAGACTGCCTGAATAGCCTGCAGGGGCTTATTTCTAAATGAGGAAAAGGAAGGGGAAAAACCTTAGTCCTAATTCAATAACTGGCTATTAATATAGGAGAGAGATAATCATTTCTCTCAATTCAATTGAATTCAATTTAAGAAGCATTTATTGAGCATCTGCTATGTGCCTTGCTTTGTACTAAACTCTGGAGATACAAAGATTAAAAAACAAAACAAAACAATCCCTGCCCTCACAGACCTTACATTCTACTGGAAGAAAATGAAATGTGCATATATAAGTAAATACAAAACAAATAGTAAACATCAAGGAATGTGACGTTGTATGAGGAAAGCATTAACAATGGTGGGAATGAGGAAAGGGCTCATGAAGTAGGTTAAACCTAAGCTTAGCCTTGAAGAGAGCTAGAGATTTCGAGAAGTGGCAGTGAGGAGAGCAGAAATTCTAGACATCGGAAACATTCTGGGCAAAGGCAGGAAAGGGAATGTTATGTATAGGAAACAGCAAATAGGTCATTTTGGTGGGGAAAAAAAGCAGATGATATGAAATCAATTTAGAAATGTAGGCTAGAATCAGGTTGTGAAAAGCCTTGAATGTCAAGCAGAAGAGTTTGAATTTTATTGTAGAGGCAATAGTGAGCCAAGAGTTTATTGAATGACAAGCAAAAGGCCATGTGTCTGGTTGTTAGATGGCTATTGAGAATTGAGACATTGCTTTTCTCAAGATATTTTGGTTGAACAGAGTTGTACAAATAATGCCTCTAGGTAAGACAAAACTTTCTGGGACAACTAGAAGCTTTGATGTTTACAAAGTTCAAGAGACACAGTTTCTGTGTAATTAATCATTTTATTAAAAATGCTAGCATCTGGGGCAGCTAGATGGTGCAGTGGATAGAACACCGGCCCTAGATTCAGGAGTACCTGAGTTCAAATCTGGCCTCAGACACTTAACACTTACTAGCTATGTGACCCTGGGCAAGTCACTTAACCCCAGTTGCCTCACTAAAAAAAAAAAAAATGCTAGCATCTTATTTATAGAAGGGGTGGTTATTTGATTAACACTCTTAGACCCAAGATGAATCATGGCAGTGGCCTCACAGTTTATATGTCCTTGCAAGAGTAGGTGACCCTAAAAAAAAAAAAAACGAAAAAGAGTAGGTGACCCCGAGGGTGGCAATCAATTCTGATTGGTTCACAATTAAGGAAAAGAATGAATGTTATAATGAGAAGTGGACCTATTCTAATGAGGGGCTAGGGGCCATGACTTTGATCAAATTGTAAAATTCCAAATCTTTCCCAGCCTTAGGGAAATCTAGACAAAGGAACTCTATCCCGAGCCCAAGTCTGAGTAGAACACAATAGGCTCGAATTTCACTTTAGATTTAATTCCTTGTAAGGTTTGGTGGGGTAGCAATACCTAGATTGAGGAGAATGTTAATTCTATCCACTATCATCTGTCCTGCCCTTCAGAAGCTGAACCTTGAAATGAGGACTTTAGAAAAAAATGACAAAACTCTGGATCTCCCCAAATCATTTGTTACTAATAATCATTTCTCTCAAATAAAAAACAAACAAACAAACAAAAAACCCCACTGGCTCTAGAGTTAAGAGGACCTGAATTCAAATCCTACCTCAGATACTTATTACCTTGGGTGATGTTGGACAAGAGACTTCACCTCTCTTGGTCTCAACTTCCACATATGTAATGTGAAAGGACTAGACCGACTGGATGACCTCAGAGATCCTTTCTGGCTAAAATCCTGTAACATCATCTTAGGGAGGTGCCCAGAATCTGAACCCTACCCTTAGGGTCCAATGATAGCCAATGAAAGAGTTAGGGCAGGCACAGGAAGTTTAGTGTCAGAAGCAGGGCCCTTCACTTAGCCAGGTTCTCCTAGTAATAGAAGACTGAGGTGGTATTTTTTAGATGGATTCAGTGACACTGGGTAGAATCCAGTGTCTCTCAAAATGACAGTACTATCCTATGGTCCAGAGAGAAGCCAGGGAGTATATAGATTCTGAAAGAAATGATGATTTCTCTCTCATATTAATAATTATTTATTCTTGGAGAGAGTCAGGACTTTTTTCCTTCCTATTTCCTTACTCTCTGCTAGGTCAAACCAGCTCCTGAAGATTAGGGCTGGTAATGAGATTGGATTTAACATTCACCTCAATCTTATTCAGACCCTGCCCAAATGGAAAAGTTTAGATCTGATCAAAAGGTAAAGAGATGTTAATCTAGGTGAAATAGGTGTCTCAGTCAGACAGGGCTGAATGGAGGTGGACTCCCTTTGGCTAGATTGCCCTACTCAGCTTGGTCTGAGTGACTGGAGGCAGGTCCCCAACCCCTCATTAGATTAAGTCCACCTCTCATTATAATATTCTTTTCATCAATCGTTAACCCCTCAGAGTTGATTGCTGCTGGTTGGGAACATCCACTCTTCCAAGGACATATAAGAGTCAAGAAGCCTCTGTGATCTGTCTTTGATCCATGAGAGACAACCAAATGGCCATCCTTTTATTAATTGCTCTGTAGCCATAATTAATAGAATGATTAATTACATAGAAGGTATGTCTCTTGAACTTTGTATATGCCACAGTTTCTACATTTCCCTCTTTTCCCTCTACCCTGTATTTCAGAGTCTGATAATTTCATCAGTGAACTCTAATAGAATAGGTTTAAAAGCCACAACTGATTCCGTGTGCTTTAGGGGTTTTCTACAACCAAATGGGAGTAATCTGGTGCTCCCTGATGTATTTCAGGGTTTCTGGGGAGGGGGTTGGGCTGTGGACTAGATAGTCATGTGTCTCCATTATGTTATTGCTGGGAAAAGCAAAGAAACAAAAAAAAATGCATAATATAAGGACAGATCCAATCAGCATGCAGGTCCTAAAGGTATGGCCAAGTTTTGAATGCTTCTCTGAGAATATATACTTTGTGGGGGCAGCTAGGTGGCCCAGTGGATAAAGCACCAGACCTGGATTTAGGAGGACCTGAGTTTAAATCTGGCCTCAGACATTTGATACTTTACTAGCTGTGTGACCCTGGGCAACTCACTTAACTCTCATTGACCAACAAAAAACAAACAAACAAACAAACAAACAAACAACAAAAAATATATACCTTGATTCCTCTAAAGCAGTGGTCCTCAAAATGTGATCTGAAGACCCTCCCCCCACAATGGGTCTTTGAGACCCTTTCACAGTGTCCACAAGGTCAAAATCATTTTCATAAAAATAAGATGTTTTAATTCCTAATATGGTAAATACTGATTAGATATAATCCACAACAAAAAAAACTTCTTTTGGCCATCCTCAGTGATTTTTTTTGGTGGGGCAATGGGGGTTAAGTGACTTGCCCAGGGTCACACAGCTAGTATGTGTCAAGTGTCTGAGGCCGGATTTGAACTCAGGTACTCCTGAATCCAGGGCTGGTGCTTTATCCACTGCATCACCTAGCTGCCCCCATCCTCAGTGATTTTTAAGGGCATAATGGGATCCTGAGCCCAAAAGTTTGAGAAACATTGCTCTAAAGTTGCACAAGCAGAATTTAGGGAAGATAAATGGACAAGAAGAGACAGGTTCAAAGGATGCTCAGGCTTACAACCTCATTTCTGAATTGATGAAAGAGAAAGTGCTATATGAAGGATTCTGAGGAATTTGTTAGTTTTCCAAACCAATTTTCTTTCTTTTTTTTTTTTTTTTGGCGGGGCAATGGGGGTTAAGTGACTTGCCCAGGGTCACACAGCTAGTATGTGTCAAGTGTCTGAGGCCGGATTTGAACTCAGGTACTCCTGAATCCAGGGCCGGTGCTTTATCCACTGCGCCACCTAGCCGCCCCCTCCAAACCAATTTTCAAACCCAATCATCAGTTTGTAAAGTGAGCCTCAGAACCTTAGTCCAGGATACCAGGATATCACTTGTTCATACTTGCCAATACTAATATTAGTACTAACACTGATACTGATGCTAGTGCCAGTGCTGGTGCTAATGCTGGTTTTGTTGCAACTGCTGATACTGAGAATGAGATGGAGGCTGATGCTGGTGCTGATGCCAGTACTGGTATTGGTACTGATGTTAATTCTGATGCTGTTGACTATGCTGATATTCACAATGCTACTAACAACAGTATTTCAAGGATCAGCAATCAGCATGGGTACTTCTTGTAACAAGACAGATTACTGACACTTACCTTACCTTAGATGGTCTTCATGAGTTCCTCTGGGAGATAAAATTCATTGCCTGATGTCCCCGTCTCCTCAGACAAGAGATACAGAGCTCATCGTTATGTCCATACCCAAAGTAGTTTCAACTATATAAACCTAGGCAAAGCTGGCTAAACCCTGGAATAGTCTTTGAAAACCCAGGGCCATATCCACAGTCTGATGAGGCACATAGGGAAATATTAGCAACAGCAATAACAGAAAAAATAACTTGCATTTATTATATCATTTAAAAATTTACAAAGCACTTTTATTATTAGATCTATGAGATAAGTAGTACAACTGTTATTTTCCCCATTTCCCAAATTATGAAATTGAAATTCACCAAGGCAGATTTAATCACTCACAGTCACATAGCTAGTAAAGTGACAGAGAATCAGAATTACATCCAGGTTTTTTACTCCTTTGATGTTTTGGTCATACAGTTGTGTCTGGTCTTCATGATCCCATTTGGCGTTTTCTTGGCAAAGGTACTGGAATGGTTTGCCATTTCTTTCTCCAGTGGATCAAGGCAAACAGAGGTTAAGTGGCTTGCCAGGGTCACATGGGGTCTAAAGTCACATTTGAACACTGGTCTTCCTGACTCTAGGTCCAGGGCTCTAATCCACTGAGCCCCCTACCTGCCTTTGATTCTTAACCTTGGACTTCCATTCACTTCTATTCTTTCTTCTTCCTGATCATTTCTTATTCGTGGGTCTGCCGGATCCTTTAAAAGAGAGGAGGGAACCCCCTACGAATTGTTACAAAATCACAAATAAAAGAGTCATACACAGTACCTACCAGTATGTGGCACCTTGTCATTCTTTCACGTGTCCTTTCTATTTTATTTTGTTTTGCATTTTATCTGCTCTTAGAATAGTTATCCTCAGCTTGTGGATGGTTCTTGATTCTCTGATGTTCTGACTTTGGAAAATAGTCGATCTAGGAACAATATATGGGAGTTAGAGACGTAAAATTCAGGGTTTTTTTTTTTTCTCAATGAGAACTGTGACTCATTGGTAGAGATAACTTTTGATAAGAAAATGTAACTTGATAGCTTTTCTGCTACTGGAAGTCTTAGGGAATTGCCCAAGGGCATTGAGAAGTCAAGTAACTTCCCTAGCATCACACAGTATGTGAGAGGCAGGATTTGAACCCGGATCTTACAAACTTTAAATCTGGCTCTCTGAACACTGTGCCATGTGGTCTCTAAGATTTCATGTTGTTGTAAGGAAAAAAAAATAAATCTAATAATTAGAGTTAGGAAATAGATTTGGCTGCCTCGGGATGTAGCAGGTAGGATTTTCCCTTACCATTTTCTCATTTATTTTTAGGTTTTAATTCCTCTGATCAATTGTCTTTTCTACTTCTTAGTCTGAAGATCATTCTCCTTGGTAAAGAAAACAGAATCAGATTAGCAGCTGAATAATTCTTTCCTCCCTCAATCACCTGTTATTTTTATTCCATCTATCCCAGCAGTAACCATATTCCTTCTTTGATCTTCCACTTGGCCCCAACATGGCTAAAACATTTCCTTTTTTGTTTCCTTAGGATTCATCGTAAGCCTCAGCTCAAGATGAGCATGAGTCTTTCTGAAAATAACATTACAGAGCCATGTCATTCATTTGTATTCATCCTCAGCTAGACCTCTTCTGGTTTTCATCTTCTTTATAAATGTCTTTTTTTTGGATGGGGCAATGAGGGTTAAGTGACTTGCCCAGGGTCACACAGCTAGTAAGTGTCAAGTGTCTGAGGCCAGATTTGAACTCAGGTCCTACTGAATTCAGGGCTGGTGCTTTAGCCACTGTACCTCCTAGCTGCCCTACAAATGTATTTTAAAAATGTGAATTTGCTAGTGAATTTACTGTGTATCTGCCTCTCTGTGCCTTCCTGTGCATTGGTCTCTTTAAGCCTTTTATTCCTTTCTTCTTTATGGTACTTTGAAAGGTGTAAGCAAAGGTACGGTCCTGGATAAACATGAGACAGACTACCTTACAGTGAGGAGTCTAGGGAACTGAAGCATGACACAAAGATAGGGGAGCATCATGAGGTAAAATTAGAAAGATAAGGAAGGTCTAAGGAAATTGAACTTAACTCAAAAGGTTTGGAGCAGGCTTGGAGCAAAGGAGTGACTAGATCTATTCAGAAAGAATAATCTTCCAGGTATGTGATTTGAGAGTCAGAGAGAATGGCGACAGAAAGACTTTTCTTTCTGGCAGAGTAGAAAGAGAACTGAGGGATCTTCTATTCTAGCTCAATCTTCTGAGTTTCTAGGTGAGGAAACTGAGTTTCAGAAAAGAGAAGTAACTTGTCCCATGTCCCACAAAAAGCCAGTGGCAGAGATGGAGGTAGAAATGCAAGTCTTCTGGCTCCCAGCCCAATGTGCTTCCACCGCTTCTTACTTCCTTAGTTGCATTTACTCTTGTAACTCTAATTGAGGCACAGAGAATTATAATGCTTTAAGTCTTAAAGAATGGGAGGTTAGACTTTCCACAACTCCCCACACTTGTCCATGCATGGCACGTGTTTTTCAGGCACCAAATGTGCATTGGCCAAATGATCATAGGTCTTCTAAATGCCTTTCTAAGTAGATTCATGATGAGAACAATGTTTCCAGATGGCTAGATATATTAGAAAGGGGGCCCAATCTGCATAGGCATGAGGCAAATTTCTTTTTCTTTCTTTTTTTTTCAAAAGAAAGAAATTTTCTTTATGTCTGCAAATAGAAGTGGGAGCATTGGGTGGAATTTACAGAGAAGAGGATTTTGGCTTAAATGAAGACCATTTAACAATGGGAGCTCTTCAAAAATAGAATCAACTATTTTATGTTCTTATGAGTTTCTGATGAACAGGGTATTTAAGCAAAGGGTAGATGGTCATTTATTGGGAATATTGTAGAATTATGTTGCTTCAGGTAGGGTTTAGTGTAGACTCCAGATCACATCTAAATTCTTTCCAAATCTATAATTCCAATTTTCTACAAATAAATACACCACGATTCTAAGATTCTAAGTTTCTGTGGCTCTTTATTTAAACAATATATGGCAAGTGCCACAACAAATAGTCCAAAAGACCCAAGATTTAACCATTAAACCCTTAATCTCTTTGCCAAGTAGACCTACTAGCTGAAAATTTAAACCTTATGGAAAAGGCTGTTGGAAGACTATGATAAGTATTACCTTAGAAATAGCAAAAAATAGGGAAGGAAAAGCAAGCTTGAACAAAAATTGACCCATTTTTAAGACAGATCATCCAAGAAGTACTTGAAGATGAAATGACCAGGGCGGGCAATAGACAAAAACAATGGAAAATAACTGTCAATGTTTCTATTAAAAAAATCTATTTTCTCATGCAAAGATAGTAGTCAGTACATTTGAACCCTGGAATCTTGGATTATTATTATCAAAATGAGGCACAAAACAGAGATGCTTGCCAAAGATGTTTTCTGTTGTCTTGGAAAATGCCATGGGGAATCCAAATATAAGAGGATTTGCCAATAGATGCTAAGCTTCCCCAGGTGCTCCTGTTTTGGGTTGACATTTTGCTGAATGCATTAAGTCTCAGTACATTATTGAGCTTCTCAAAAGTGGGCCACAAATACCAAAAAAAATTTTCCCCTGGCAATCCACAAGGAACAACCAAGTAAATGAAGAATGCCTATTGTCTTTGATAGTTGCATATGCAGCCCATTGAGTGAGTTCATCAAATATATATCTTGGACAGATACAACATATGAACAATGGGCTAAGCCCAAAATTGAATAGGAGGAAGAAAGTAGGCTAGATTGAATTCTCAATATCCCAAGGTTTTTTGAAATAAAAATCCAACTTCTTAAACCACTCAACTTCTGGTGATGCTCATTTGAGAGTATGGTGATGCTGTGAATATTGGCGGAATGGTAACAGTAGTACTAGTAATAATAATAATAACGGACATTTACACATCACTTTAAAATTTGTGACATACTTTGCATGTATTATCTCATTTGAACTTCACAACAATCCTGTGAGGTAGGAAGTAAAGGTGTTATTGTTCTCATTTCATAGATGAAGAAATTGAAGATCAGAGAGATAAAGTCATATGCCTATGGCCACACAGCTAGTATATGTCTGTAACCACATTCAGATCAAGATCTTCCTGACTACAATTTGAACACTCATATATTAATTACACTGAATTGAACACCACCGTTTCTGAGGAATAAAGATTGCAGGCCACCCAAAGTCCATTGGAAAGATGCATTGGTGAAATAAACTGGAAGCCTCATATGAACAATGATGATTTGTATCTAAGAATTGCTATAAAAACATTATCTAGAGATAAATGAGAAGGATACTAAAGAAGGAGATTTTTATTTATTTATTTATTTTTAGTGAGGCAATTGGGGTTAAGTGACTTGCCCAGGGTCACACAGCTAGTAAGTATTAAGTGTCTGAGGCCAGATTTGAACTCAGGTACTCCTGACTCCAGGGCCAGTGCTCTATCCACTATGCCACCTAGCCGTCCCAAGAAGGAGATTTTTTTAAAACCCTGAAAGTGATAACTGATGTGCTGTGTTGATACCCTTGCTGCATGAAAATGAAAGAATGAAAATTCATTAAATGCTTACTATGTGCCAACACTCCTGAGGTGCCAAGGAGTACTATTTTATTCCAGAAAATTACATGGTGGAGAATGAGGCCATAGGGAAGTAGATTTGACACATTTCTTCTAGAAACAATGAATTTATTTTAATTTATTTGATCATGGTCCCAATAATGGAGTGTTAGGAGGTATGTTTACAATGCAAGTCAGTAGTCAAGAAGATGACCAATGGATCAAGGAATGACATGAAGCTTGGCCAAGACCTGTCTGAAATATGGACCATGTCTTCCATTCACACTTTAGGATGGTGAGCCCTATGAGGCCAAAAGTTATGGAGGTGAAAGAGTTAAAACCACCAGGGCACATTGTCTGCTCTAGGTGACAAGGGAAGTAGGGTGAAGATATTTGGGGAGTGTTAAAATATTTTGGAAATGCCAAGAATTTATATAGGTACTTAAATGAAATTGCTCTTTCCAAGGAATGAATGGGGAAAAACCCCAAAACATTTAAGTGCTTATATATTCCTTTATTTTTGGTGGGGCAATGGGGATTAAGTAATTTGCCCAGGGTCACACAGCTAGTGAGTGTCAAGTGTCTGAGGCTGGATTTGAACTCAGGTCCTCCTGATTCCAGGGCGGTGCTCTATCCACTGCTCCACCTAGCTGCCTCCAAAGTGCTTATATATTCCAAGCATTATGATAAGCATTACAGAAAAAAAAGGAAGACAGTTCTTGTTTTCAAGGAGTTCATGCTTTACTTGGGGAATACAACACATAGGGCGGTAAATGGCAGCTAGGTGGTGCAGTGGATAGAGTGCTGACCCTGGAGTCAGGAGTACCCAAAGCAGAGCCTTAAAGTACAACTACAGTTAGGGGGTGGAACAAAGATAATGATCTAGCAAAAGAAGCTAAGAAGTAACAGTAAGACAGAGCACTGTCTCTAAAACCCTGAAAGGAGAGATTATATAAGGAAAGAGGGTTGACAATAGTGTCAAATGTTCATAAAGGTTAAAAGGGATGAGGACTGAGAAAAATCCATCATATTTGCCAATTAAGAGTTCATTTTTTGGATGGGCGGAGCCAAGATGGTGGAGAGGAAGCAGCAAGCTGCCTGAGCTCTCCTTCTGTTCCCTCAAAAAGAACATTAAATCAAGCCTCTGGACAGATTCTGAAACTACAGAACCTGCAAAGAGACAGAGAGACACAGTCTTCCAACCAGAGATAATTTAGAAGACTTCAGGAAAAGGTCAGTCTGACTCAGGAAAAAGGGAGGCCCAGCACAGGGCAGCAACCCAGCGCCAAGGGGGACGGGGCAAGTCTGCAGGAGCTGCGGGCCACAGCCGAACAACTGAGGCCCCTGGAACCTGGCTAAAAAATCTGGTGGCCAAGCAGGACAGTGGAAAAACCTACCTGCACAGGCCGGGAGGGCCACAAATGGGTCAGTCGGGATTGGGCGCCGGGATCGGGCGCCTGGCTGAGCGCTCAGACTGGAAGTGCAGGGGGGGCGAACTGCACACACTTTAAAGGCCTCAGAGTAAAAAGCCGGTCACACAGCACCTATACCCCTGCACGAGAAGACCAAAACAGGGACCCTGGTGCCCCCAGAGCAGACCTCAACTGAACTTAAAAAATAAATAAATAAGCTGCAATAATGAGTAAGAAGCAAAAAAGAGCCCTCTCCATTGAGAGCTTCTGTATCAATAGGGAAGAAGCCAACACAAACTCAGATGAGGACAATACCCTCAAATTGCCTACATGTGAAGCCTCACAAGGGAAGGTGAATTGGTCTCAAGAACAAAAAGCCTTCCTGGAAGAGCTCAAAAAGGATTTTAAAAATCAATTGAGACAGGTAGAAGAAAAAATGGGGAGAGAAATGAAAGCAAAACAAGAAAACTATGAAAAAAGAATCAGCAGCTTGGAAAAGGAAGCACAAAGATTGACTGCAGGAAACAATTCCTTAAAAAATTCATCTGGCCAAATGGAAAAAAAAGGTGCATAATCTCATTGAAGAAAACAATGCCTTAAAAATTAAAATTGGACAGTTGGAAGATAAGGAATCCATGAGACACCAGGAATCAGTCAAGCAGAATCAAAAGAATGAAAAAATAGAAGAAAGTGAGAAATACCTCATTGGAAAGACAACTGATCTGGAAAACAGATCCAGGAGAGACAATTTGAGAATCATTGGACTGCCTGAAAGCCATGATCAGAAAAAGAATCTAGACACCATATTCCAGGAAATTATTAAGGAGAACTGCCCTGATATAATAGAATCAGAGGATAAAATCATTATTGAAAGAATCCACCAATAACCTCCTGAAAGAGACCCCAAAAGGAAAACTCCAAGGAATATTGTAGCCAAATTCCAGAATTATCAGGTGAAGGAGAAAATACTCCAAGCAGCCAGAAAGAAGCAATTTAAATATCATGGAGCCACAGTCAGGATTGCTCAGGACCTGGCAGCTTCAATATTAAAGGACAGCAAGGCTTGGAATATGATATTCCAGAAGGCAAAGGAGCTTGGATTGCAGCCAAGAATCTATTACCCAGCAAAACTGAGCATTCTCTTTCAGGGGAAAAGATGGACATTTAATGACATTGGGGACTTTCAATCTTTCCTGAAGAAAAGACCAGAACTGAATAGAAAATTCGATCTTAACATACAAGACTCAAGATAATTTTAAAAAGGTAAACAGAAGGGGAAAAAAGTTACTCAATTAGGTTAAACTGTTTACATCCCTACATGGGAAGATAATACTCATAACTCTTAAGAACTATAAATATATTTGGGCAGAGAGAAGGAGTTTACATAGAGGGTATAAATATAAATTGTCTTTGATGTGATGATACAAAGAAAATTAAGGGGTTAAAAAGGGAGTCTATGGGGAGGAGAGGAGAGGGGAGGTGGAATTGGACGAATTATATCATATGAAGAGGTTAAAAAAAAACCTATTACAAGAGAGGGAAAGAAAGGATGGGTGAACATTGTTTCAACCCTACTCTCTTTAGATTTGACTCAAAGAGGGAATAACATATACATTCATTGGGATAAAGAAACTTAGAGCATTCTTTAGGGAAGCAAAAGGGGAAGGGAAAGGGGGGACTGATAGAAGGGAGGACCAAAGCAATGGAGAAAAGGATAAAGAAAAGAGAGGGGGGTGATAAAAAGGGAGGGCAGATTGGGGGAGAAAGGGGTAAGAAGTAAAACGTCGGTTGAGGAGGAATAGGGTGAAAGAAGGGGGGAAAAGTACAAAGGGGGTAAATAGAATGGAGGGGAATAGACAGTCAGAATAATAACTGTGAATGTGAATGGGATGAACTCTGCTATAAAACGGAAGCGAATTGCAGAGTGGAAAGAAACACATTTAAAGCATAGAGATACACACAGAGTAAATATATTATAAATTATATACACACAGAGCAGAATATATTATGCTTCAGCTAAAGTAAAAAAAAACAGGGGTAGCAATCCTTATCTCAGACAAAGTGCAGGCAAAAATAGATCTCATTAAAAGAGATAAGGAAGGAAACTACATCTTGCTAAAAGGTACTATAGATAATGAAGTAATATCAATATTAAATATGTATGTGCCAAGTAGTATAGCACCCAAATTCTTAGAGAAGATAAATGAGTTATAAGAGGAATTAGACAGTAATACTATACTAGTGGGGTATCTGAATCTCCCCCTCTCAGAATTAGATAAATCTAGCCTAAAAATAAATAAGAAAGAAGTGAAAGAGGTGAATAGATTACTAGAAAAGTTAGACATGATAGATGTCTGGAGAAAATTGAATGGGGAAAGAAAGGAATATACCTTTTTTCTCAGCAGTACATGGCACATTTTCAAAAATTGACCATGTATTAGGGCACAAAAACATCATAGTCAAATGTAGAAAGGCAGAAATAGTAAATGCATCCTTCTCAGATCATGATGCAATAAAAATTACATGTAAGAAAGAGCAAGGGAAAAGTAGAATGGAAATCAATTGGAAACTAAATAATTTCATTCTAAAGAATGAATGGGCCAAACAACAAATCATAGAAACAATCCATAACTATATCCAAGAGAATGATGATAATGAGACAATATCCAAAAATCTATGGGATGCAGCCAAAGCAGTACTTAGGGGAAAATTTATAGCTCTAAATGCTTACATGAATAAAAAAGAGAAAGAGGAGATTAATGAATTGGGCAAGCAACTTAAAAAGCTAGAAAAAGAACAAATTAGAAATCCCCAATTAGATACTAAACTAGATATCCTGAAAATTAAAGGAGAAATTAATAAGATTGAAAGCAAAAAAAACCCTATAGAAATAATCAATAAAACCATGAACTGGTTTTATGAAAAAAACCCAATAAAATAGATAAAATATTGGTTAATTTGATTAAAAAAAAGAAAGAATAAAACCAAATCACCAGTATCAAAAATGAAAAGGGTGATGTTACCACCAATGAAGTAGAAATTAAATCAATAATTAGGAATTATTTTGCCCAACTGTATGCCAATAAATTTGACAATCTAAATGAAATGGATGAATATCTACAAAAATACAAACTGCCCAGGTTAACTGAAGAGGAAATAAAATCCTCAAATAAACTCATATTAGAAAAATAAATTGAACAAGCCATTAATGAACTCCCTAAGAAAAAATCCCCAGGGCCAGAGGGGTTTACAGGTGAATTTTACCAAACATTTAAAGAACAATTAATTCCAATATTATACAAATTATTTGGAAAAATATAGGTGAAGAAGGAGTTCTACCAAAAATTACTTGAAACAATTAACAACTTTAGCAAAGTAGCAGGATATAAAATAAATCCACATAAATCATCAGCATTTCTATACATGACCAATAAAGTTCAGCAGCAAGAGATAGAAAGAGAAATTCCATTTAAAGTAACGGTAGATAATATAAAATACTTGGGAGTCTACTTGCCAAGACAAACCCAGGAACTCTATGAACACAACTACCAAACACTCTTCACACAAATCAAATCAGATCTAAATAATTGGAAAGACATTAATTGCTCATGGATAGTCAGAGCTAATATAGTAAAAATGACAATACTGCCTAAATTAATTTACTTATTCAGTGCCATACCAATCAGACTACCTAAAAATTATTTTATAGAGCTAGAAAAAATAATAAAAAAATTCGTCTGGAAAAACAAAAATCAAGAATATCCAGGGAAATAATGAAAAAAAAATTCAAAGGAAGGTGGGTTAGCGGTACCAAACCTGGAGCTTTACTATAAAGTGGCAGTCATCAAAACTATCTGGTACTGGCTAAAAAATAGAGTGGTAAATCAATGGAATAGGCTAGGCACAGGAAATGCAGTAGTAAAAGACACTAGAAATGTAGTGTTTGACAAACCCAAAGACTCCAGCTTCTGGGATAGGAACTCAGTATTTGACAAAAACTGCTGGGAAAACTGGAAGATAGTATGGTAGAAATTAGGCATAGACCAAAATCTTATACTAAAATAAGGTCAAAATGGATACATGATTTAGACATAAGAGGTGATTCCATAGGTAAATTAGGAGAGAAAGGAATAGTCTACCCATCAGATCTTTGGAAAGGAAAACAGTTTATGACCAAACAAGAGATAGAGAATATTATAAAATGCAAAATGGATGATTTTGATTACATTAAATTAAAAAAAATTTTGTACAAACAGAAGCAATGCATCCAAAATTAGAAGGGAGGCAGAAAGCTGGGAAACAATTTTTGTGGCCAGTACTTCTGATAAAGTTCTCATTTCTAAAATATATAGGGAACTAAATCAAATTTATAAGAATCCAAGTCATTCCCCAATTGAGAAATGGTCAAAGGATATGAACAGGCAGTTTTTCTGATGAAGAAACCAAAGCTATCTATTCCCATATGAAAAAATGCTCTAAATCACTATTGATTAGAGAGATGCAAATTCAAACAACTCTGAGGTACCACCTGACACCTATCAGATTGGCTAAAATGACAAAAAAGGAAAATAATAAATGTTGGAGAAGCTGTGGAGAAATTGGAACACTAATGCATTGTTGGTGGAGCTGTGAACTCATCCAACCATTCTGGAGAGCAATTTGGAATTATGCCCAAAGGGCGATAAAACTGCACATACCCTTTGACCCAGCAATACCACTTTTGGGTCTTTTGACCAAAGAGATCATGGAAAGGGGAGAGGGAACCACATGTATAAAAATATTTATAGCTGCTCTTTATGTGGTGGCAAGGAATTGGAAATTGAGGGGATGCCCATCAATTGGGGAATGGCTAGACAAGTTGTTGTATATGAATGCAATGGAATACTATTGTGCTGTAAGAAACGATGAGCAGGAGGAGTTCAGAGAAACCTGGAGGGTCTTGCGTGGGCTGATGATGAGTGAGATGAGCAGAACCAGAGCATTGTACACAGTATCATCAACATTGAGTGTTGATCTACTGTGATGGACTATATTCTTCTCTCCAGTGCAATGGTACAGAAGAGTTCCAGGGAACTCATGATAGAAGAGGATCTCCAAATCCAAGAAAAAAAAAAAAAGAACTGTGGAGTATAGATGCTGAATGAACCATCCTATTTCTTTGTTTTTGGTGCTATTGTTTTTTCTATTTTGAGGTTTTTCATCATTGCTCTGATTTTTCTCTTGTAACATGGCTAATGCAGAAATAGTATTAATGTTATTATGTGTATATATATATATATATATATATATATATATATATATATATATAACCTATATCAGATTACCTGCTGTCTAGGGGAGGGGAGAGGGAGAGGAGGAAGGGAGAAAAATCTGAAATTGGAAAGCTTATATAAACAAAAGTTGAGAACTATCTTTACATGTAACGGAAAAAAAATAAAAACTTTTTAAAAAGAGTTCATTTTTTGGGGGGGGAGGGCAGCTAGGTGGCACAGTGGATAAAGCACTGGCCCTGGATTCAGGAAGACCTGAGTTCAAATCCGGCCTCAGACACTTGACACTTCCTAGGTGTGTGAACCTGGGCAAATCATTTAACCTTCATTGCCTGACCAAAAAAAAAAAAAAAAGAGTTCATTGGTAGTGCTGCAAAGCCCTAGTCAGAGCTAGCACCAAACAGGGCTGCCCTCTCCTCCCCTGCTTCAATCCATCCAGATCCCCATCTCCTGCCCTCTTTTTCACTTTTGATTAGATATTAATCCTTCCTCCCAACCCTTGCTCAGGGGAGCCCAGAATCCCTGCTCCACTTAGGCCCACTACCTCTCCTCAGTGGTGAAGAACCCTTCCAGGCTCCCTGATGTGCCCAAATGAGTAGGGAGTCTTACCACCCACCTTGGAACTTTGTTGTTGTTCAGTCGTTTCAGTCATGTCCAACTTTTTGTGATCCCATTTAGGGTTTTTTTGGCAACGGTCCTAGAGCATCATTTCCTTCTCCACCTAATTTTACAGATGAGGAAACTGAGGCAAACAGGGTAAAATGACTTGCGCAGGGTCATATATCTATCAAGTGTCTAGGGTTGGATTTGAACTCAAGAGGATGAGTCTCCCTCATTCCTAGTCCAGCACTCTATCCTATCTACTGCAACACCTAGCTGCCCCAAAGTGTTACTTTCTACACCAAGCTTTTTGCAATCTCTCCAACTGCTAATGTGCCCTGAATTTATCTCCTATATATTTAGCATTTGCATATACCTTTTTACCTACAAAATAGAGAAAATTTATATCGCACTTCAGGCTTGCCAAGTACTTTACATGTCACATCTTGTTTGGTCCTTGTGCTATGTCCCTCCATAGTCCGCAAGCTCCTTAGGGTAGGAGTTATTTCCTTTTTGTCTTTTCATCACCAGTGCATAGAATGGTACCTGGCTTAAAGTAGACTGAAGAGCTAAGTGATTGGTTGATTGACTGATGCATAGAAAAGTATCACATAGGATGATGACAAGACTTAGCTTGGGGACAGCTAGGTGGCGCAGTGGATAAAGCACTGGCCCTGGATTCAGGAGGACCTGAGTTCAAATCTGGCCTCAGAAACTTGACACTTATTAGCTGTGTGACCCTGGGCAAGTCACTTAATCTTCATTGCCCTGCCTCTCCCCCCAAAAAAGCTGTAAAAAAAGAGACTTAGGTTAGAATCTTTACCATTGAAAGGAGTACTCACATCAATGAGATGCATAGAGCTGAAAGATATAATTAATTACACTTTTAAGATTCTGAGATTAGGGGGGTTTATTATGCTGCCTTGGATAAGTCACTCAGCCTCCTTAGGCCTTAGTTTCTTTATCTGTAAAATGACGGGGTTTGGACTAGGTGGCCAAGAGGTTCATAATTCTATATCTATGATAATGTGATTCTATAGTTTTGTGATTCAGACTTTGGCTGATTTCTCCCCTACTCAGTAAATTGAATTAATCAAGAAAAATCCTCAACTCATTCTCTATCACTCCCTTCCTTTGCTTTCAACCACTAAAATTAAATGAAGAAATCCTGAACAATAAAGCAATGATGTGAATGGACCCTGTTGTCAGTCTCCATTTCCTGTGTGTGGGTGTATTTTTTAAAAAAAATTTCAAATACATTTCCCTAAATAAGCTCTTTCCAGGAATTCCTAGGCAAAGTTGCATCAAGTGGATTCACCCATGTATTATAGGTGGAGAGAACCTACACAATAATGACCTTGTTTTCATATGTGTCCAGAGATAATCAGTGCTATTGTGTTTTACCCTTAAGGAGAATGAGCTATTTCTGAGCCCTATGTATCAGAAAGTCATCCTCACAAACAGTCCTTAGCTGGCAAATTATACCAAAGAAAATCTGTTGTTCCTCATGTGCGAAGGGAATACTAATGGCCTATCAACAGCTAGACATAATCTGAGTTGTTTTTCTTGTAATAGGGAATGTACTGAGTTATATGTACTTTTTTCCTGGGTCCTCATTGTGATCAGTGAATGACACAGAATCAGAGAATCATAGGAATTTAGAGCTGGGAAGGTTCTTAAAAGTTACCTTTTTTCAAACCTCTCAGTAGTACCTGTGTTGTTGTTCAGTCATTTTAGTCATATCTGACTCTTCATGACTCTATTTTGGGTTTTCTTAGCAAAGATACTGGAGGGGTATCCAGCTCATTTTATGCATGAGGACACTGAGGCAAATGGAGTGAAGTGACTTCCCCAGTGTCACATAGCTAGTGTCTGAGGCCAAATTTGAACTCAAGTCTTCCTGACTCCACTATGCCATCAAGTGCCCCTAGTACCTGTGGGTACCCCCTAAATTTATAGTGTTGGTTCCCTAGAGATGACTATACTAGATTCAAGAAAATCTGTGGGCCCTAATCCACTAAAACCCTAGCCCATGAGCTCATACCAATATGTATATCTTTAAGAATTACCCAGGGGGCACATTTAATTAAAGAAAAAGAAAGACAGTTAATGAAATGGTGTAATAAAAAAGGAGCAAAAAAGCATTTTCCACATAAACCTAGGTCCCAATTTCCTTAAAATATACCTAGCATTAATGGAGAATGGACACACATAGGAGTTTTATATACCCATGTAGGCAGAGCACACATTAGAGGGACAACTCATACCTCCAATGTTGTTGGGCTGATTATGTTTTCTAGTGATGCTATTTCATTGCTCCTGCCATACCAGGTGATGATATCTGTTGGAAACTGCTTCATTGTATACCTCTTTGCCCATGTAGCACCCCTTCTGGGTGGCATAGACTGGGTCCCAAGGGGCAAGTACATCCAGGTTCAAAGTACTCTGAGAGTCTTTACTATATATAACTATAGCTCATGGACCCCCCACTGGTACACTTACCTTTTTTTTTTTTTTTTTTTTTTTTGCGGGGCAATGGGGGTTAAGTGGCTTGTCCAGGGTCACACAGCTAGTAAGTGTCAAGTGTCTGAGGCCAGATTTGAACTCAGGTCCTCCTGACTCCAGGGCCAGTGCTCTATCCACTGTGCCACCTAGCTGCCCCACAACATTTGATCATCCAGTAGATACAATTAGTGTCTACTAATTAGTGTCTACTAAAGGGATTTACTGAGAGGGTGTTTAAAGAACAATAACATCAAAACACCTTTCTACTCCCCCCAACTGGTGTGCTAAATATAACATTTTTGGAAATATTGGTATATATTGAGAGAACACTGGTAGAGAAATATACACTTAGGGAACACATGTGGCTCCCTCAAGCTATACCGCTGGCACTTCTAATGCTATGTGTTCGATATCAAGCCTCACTCAGACTGTGCTTGTGGTTCAAGCAATAATATATTAGAAATTAGAAATAGGAGACTTGTAGACAATATGGCATTTAACAGAAAAGAAGGGTACTTAAAATAGTGTAGAAAAGCTATTCAGTGTTAATTCAGTTAGATACATCTCTCCTCATCTTCAAATAGAAACACACATGGTCAGAAGCATGTGTTGATTCATAGAGTTATGTTGACATCTATTAAATGTGAGGGGCTTAGGGCAGCTAGGTGGCACAGTGGATAAAGCACCAGCTCTGGATTCAGGAGGACCTGAGTTCAAATCTAGCCTCAGACACTTGACACTTACTAGCTGTGTGACCCTGGGCAAGTCACTTAACCCTCATTGCCTCGACAAAAAAAAAAAAATTCCTTCCCCCCCATCCATTCCACCCCTCCCCGGGCCCAGCATCTTTCCTGGGCAGATCACTCAGCTGAGCCCTCTGGGACTGTTCATTTATGCTGCTTAACTTATAAAGGGTAGGGTTCCCTCTCTTAATTTACAGAAGTTATATTCCTTGGAGCTGCAGCTTGTCTTGACTCATCATCTGTTGTGTCTCTCACTGGGAAGGTAGCTCCATAAGAGGTCATGGTTCACTGGAAGGGAGGGGAGACCTATCCACACCAGCCCCCCCCCCTCCCCGAAAGGGGCAAAGAATAATTTTTTTTTTCGAAAGCTAAATTCTTTCAGGGTTGACTTTCTACTTCATTGTCAGAATTCACATTCTTTGCAGCAGTTTCCTATCTCTACTGACTCCTTAGAGAGTATTTCACTTTCTGAAGGGCCACTAGAGGCATGGTTGAATCTTGGTTAGCCAATGGTCAGTTGCCCTGTATTTTCATCAATTTTTATTGGAAGATTTTATAGGTCATAAAGGGGTAACAAAGTCTAAGCTTCCTCTCTTTTGCATTTTGCATAAGACCTTAATACCTCATTTCTCTGTTATCATTCCCTTATCATCTATGATTTCATCAACTGAGCTGTGAGGAGAAAATGAATATCATGGTTATCCTGATACACACACACACGTCTGAGGGCATTAGCTAGCAGAGCACACCTTGCTCTGTGACCTGGTGAGCTTGGCACCTGGGGTAAAGAAATCCCTTCTGGAGATGAAATGCCTTCTTCTCTCTTGTATCCACTCCTGAAAAGCAGCACTAGATATATAGCTTCTGCTGCATGCTGCTTTCCTGGTTATAACCTCTGCTGGACACTCTCTGGCAGGGCCCCACTGGACACGTAACTGCAGAGCTTCTCTCTTGTGTATAGTTTCTGGTTTCAGCTGAAGTCTTTTGTCAGAGCAATAACCCTAGGGGAAAAATCATTCTCTCTCCTTTTTTCTTTTAAATTTATGGAATCATCTGGGTTTTTTTTTTTTTTTTTGCAGAGTCTTGGCAAGAAGATATTTCAACTCCGTAAGGGATTTCTTTACCCCAGGTGCCATGCTTACTGGGTCACAAAGCAAGGCATCCTCAGCTGGCTAAGGCCTTTAGGCTATATATAAATATATAAACCTGTATCTATAAATACATGTACACACATATAGGCATATATATCTTTCTATATGCATATGTATATACATATGCCTGTGTGTATGCATTGTATATGTGCACACATTTGTGTATATACATTTGTATATATACATACATATACATCTGTCTCTATATATCTATGTAGTTACATGTATATATGTACACACACACACACACATATATATATATATATGCACACATACATATTTGTATGTATTCAACTTTTTAGTCCAAAGATTTGGATCTTTTTATCAGATACCTGACCCTGATGTCATCAGTTTTCAAACTTTTGGGTCTCAGGACCCCTTTATACTCTTGTTTTTTGTTTTTTTTTAGGGAGGCAATTGGGGTTAAGTGACTTGCCCAGGGTCACACAGCTAGTAAGTGTTAAGTGTCTGAGGTCGGATTTGAACTCAGGTCCTCCTGAATCCAGGGCCGGTGCTCTATCCACTGCGCCACCTAGCTGCACTCCCCCCTTT
Source organism: Dromiciops gliroides (assembly GCF_019393635.1). NCBI lineage: Eukaryota > Metazoa > Chordata > Mammalia > Microbiotheria > Microbiotheriidae > Dromiciops > Dromiciops gliroides. The sequence goes on along the minus strand of NC_057862.1, from coordinate 295,640,021 downwards.
ATACTCTTAAAAGTTATTGAGGATCAGGGCAGCTAGATGGCACAGTGGATAAAGCACTGGCCCTGGATTCAGGAGGACATAGACCCTGGGCAAGTCACTTAACCCTCATTGTCCCCCCTTCCCCCCAAAAAAGTTCTTGAGGACTGCCCCTTCCACTGCTGAATATTTTTAATGAGCTATTGGTATTTACTGTATTAAAAATAAAAATGTTAATATTATTACAAAAATAGTTTTCATCTCATGGACTATGAATCTCTGGATGAGAGATCCTTACCCTGGGGCTGCTGGCCATACTTTGAGAACTGTTGCCCTAGATTAGGCTCATATTTCCTTTTCTTGATTATTTTAGTCTCTCAAGAACACATTACAATACTTATCATCTATATGTATGTATATGTATACTTATACACATGCATATGTATATATGTATGTATATGTATATATATGTGACACACATGTATGAGACAATTAAAATCTGAGAGATGTGGGAATTTAATAATTTTATTAATATGCCCAGTGGGTTATTAATAAAATGAGGTCTATGGTGTCTCTCTCAGACCAAAGACACCCTTTCTTGTGGTTGGATTTCAGTTCATATACCCTTCCCAGTGTAGGAGGTCCATCAAACAGTAATCAAATCTAATTGGTTAACATCATTCATATCTAATTGGGTGACATGATTGGAGGTGGGTTGTATTAAAATGAAATCTGGAGAGACATGACTCAGGTCACTCACCTCTTGGGGAAGATGACATCACAAAAAGAATGTAAGACCTCCCCCCCAAAACTATTTTCCACTTAGGTGTGGTATAATCTCATCAGTAACAGGTCCTTGGGGTATCTAGACAAAAGGATTTGTCTCCAGCCAAGACTCCTTTGTTAGCCTGTGTCTGGTATGACTCAGATGAATCTTATTTTTAAGGACTTAGATCTTGAGTGGAGGTAGAAGATAGGACTAAGAAAGAAGGGGAGGTCACTGAGTCCCCTAAGATATTGATGATTAATAATTATTTCTCACATATATATGTTATTTACTCAATAATTCTCATATCAATAAGTAGTGTTTGTGAGTCCCTAGATTCTCAATTACAAAAACATCTTCTCTTATTCCATGTAGATAAAGGGGTGGGAAAAGGTGGGGTACAGTCATTATTTCTTCTGTCTGTCCATCCACATTCTTAGCTTTTCATATGTAGATATAGCCAGCAAAGACTGAAAAGTCTTTGAGATGGCCCTGGTACAACTCATGGGAGTATAACTGTGGAGTTAGAATCAATCAGTTAACCAACAAATATTTATTAAGTGGCTATTATGTACCAGACACTGTGCCAAGCCCTAGAGACATACATTTAAAAGGGGATTTTAGAGGCTCTAGTAGACCTTTTCTTAAGATAGTTGAAGCTGGAAATCATGCAGGTAGTAAAAGAACTAATGATAGAATCAGGGTCCAAAAGAAGGTCATGGGATTCTAAATTCAGTCTTTCCACCATGCCACGTCACTTCATTCATTCATTCATTCATTCATTCATTCATTCATTCATTCATTCATTCATTTATGTATGTATTTATTTATTTATTTATTTGTGGGGCCATGAGGGTCACACAGCTAGTAAGTGTCAAGTGTCTGAGGTCAAATTTGACCTCAGGTCCTCCTGAATCCAGGGCCAGTGCTCTATCCACTGCACCACCAACTGCCCCCCCCCATTCATTTATTTACACATTTATTTATCCATCTATTTGTTAAATCTAGTTACTATGTGCCCGAAACCATTAAACCAGGGAGTCTAAACGTTTCATAGCTGGACAGGGGAAACTTTAGAAATCATCTCATCTTGACCTCTTCATTTTCTCAAAGAGAAAGCTGAGGTATTGGGAGTGGAAAGGACCTGTCTAAGGTCATAGAACTAAGGCAGTTGCAGATAAGGGATTAGAACCCAGGTCTTCTGATTGCCAGTCTACAGTACTTTCTAATGCACTGAACCACACTGTGCCATACAATGTGGGCAGGGGTGTGCTGATGAGTGTTTAAGAATAGATTCTGAAAAAAATTGCATATGAAAAACTTACTTAACCAACTTAATTTGGATCATTTATATTTTTTCCATCTATTTCTTAAGTCTAGACAATCAACAAAACAATAAATCAAGCCCTGACTTGTCACATTTGATGTCTTCTGAGGTAGAAATGCTTACACCGAAAACAACATACTCCTGGTTATGAGTGATGCAAAAGTGTATCAGGAATTTTCAACTTTATTTAGGCGTTAAATAGTAGCAACAAAAGGTTCTTTAAATAAAAGAGTGACATGTCCAGAGCAGCCCATTAGGAAGATTAATTGGGAAGCAATGGGAAGAATGAATTGGAGATGGGAAAGACTATCAGCCAGAAGACCAATTAGGAAGCTGTTAAAATGGTTCTGTAGAGAAGAGATAAGGGGTTGGGTAAAAACAGGATGGAAAACAGTGGATGGATATAATAAATATTATAGAGGTAGGACTGACACTCTCTGGCAACTGATTGGATATGAAGTATAAGAAGCAGGGAAGAGTCAAAGAGAAATCTAAGTTTATAAGACTAAGGAATGGGGAAGATTCATTAATTGAAATACTATTGGGAGAGACAGTTAACTAGCTGAGAGAATATATATAGCTAAGCACAGAACTCTGGTCAATGTTTATAGAAAGGGAAGAATAATCTGGAAATTGATGAAGCACCCCTCTGTATAACTTTTTATTTCCCAGACTAATGGGTCATTAATTTTAGGTATGGGGTTCTGTTTTTCTTTGTGGCCAAATCTTACTACCATGGCTTTAAAACATGAATAATGTGATATTAATAACAATATAAATAATAGGATGATAATATAAACTTACATTCTCGAGAGACAAAGTTTGATAAAGTGATTTCTTTCTTTCTTTCTTTCTTTTATTTTTAATTTATGGAATAAAATAAGTGTTTCCATAACATAGTAGAATAAAAAAAGATGATTGCACATGAAACTGCAAATCTGTTATGAACAACTGGCTGCTATTCCTTTTAAATGTATGATAAGGTTATTGTGTAATGTTCTTTTTCCCCCACCTAGAGACAGCTACCATTAGACATAAATATGTATATACATATTCTATGTACATATGTATACATATGCATATATATATGCATATATATATATATGCATATATATATATATATATGTAAAATTGGGGGCAGCTAGGTGGCACAGTGGATAAAGCACTGACCCTGGATTCAGGAGGACCTGAGTTCAAATCCAGATTCAGACCCTTGACACTAGATGTGTGATCCTGGGCAAGTCACTTAACCCTGATTGCCCCACCAAAAAAAATCACATAAATATATATATATATATATATGTAAAATCATTCTATATATACTTCTATTTATTAATTCTTTCTCTGGATACACATATCATCTTCCTTCAGGTCCTTTGTAGTTAATATGGGTATTTCTAATAGTCAAAATGACTTAGTCACTCAAAGTTGTTCTTAAAATAATATTGCTGTTGGGGGCAGCTAGGTGGAGCAGTGGATAAAGCACTGGCCTTAGATTCAGGAGTACCAGAGTTCAAATCCAGCCTCAGACACTTGACACTTAACTAGCTGTGTGACCCTGGGCAAGTCACTTAACCCTCATTGCCCTGCAAAAATTACAATAATAATAATAATAATAATAATAATAATATTGCTGTTACTGTAGACAACATTCTTTTGGTTCTTCTCATTTCATTCTTCATTATTTCATTCAAGTTTATCCATTTTTTTCTAAAACCAATGAGCTCATCATTTCTTACTGCACAGTAATATTCCATCATGATCATATACCACAATTTGTTCAGCCATTCCCCAACTGACAGGCATCCCCAAAATTTCCAGTTCTTTGCTACCACAAAGAAGGCTGCTATAAGTATTTTAGAACACATAGGTTCTTTTCCTTTTTTCCCTTAATCATGTTTGGAAATATACTTAGTAGTATTGCTGGGTCAAAGCGTATAGGCAGTTTAATAATTCTTTTTGCATAATTCCAGATTGTTCACCAAAATGGTTGGATCAGTTTACAGTTCCATCAACAATGAATTAGTGTCCCAATTTTTCAACATCCCATCCAACACTTGTCACTTTCCTCTTCAATGATTTTAGTCAATCTGATAGGTGGAAAATGATATATCATGGTTGTTTTAATTTGCGTTTCTCTAATCAATAATGATTTAGAGCATTTTCATGTGTTTATAAATTGTTTTGATTTCTTCATCAGAAAACTGGCTGTTTGTATTGTAAAAATAATTTTATTAACTAGGCCTAATTTGGGGGCTAATCTGACTGGAGTACTAATCTGGGCACTGTTGACTAACTGGATATCTGACTGCTATTAATTTAATGTGGGCCATTTATAAAGTTCTACCACACTGCTCCACTCCCAAAATTGATAAGCAAAAGATTAAGAAGCCTCTTAACTAAATAATCAAAGCAGAGTTTATTTATGAGATACTATTTAAAATTAAGAATACAGGGGAATAAAATGTAAACCTGACTGCATTGCAGTGCGTCTCTTTCCACTGCGTTTCTTTCCCACCTGCTGCACCTGGAACTTCTAATCTTGTCCGCCCAGTCTCTCTATCTTGTCCTTCCCCCATCTGAGTCTTGTCTGCCAGCCTCCTCCTCTTGTTGGTCCTAGTCCTTTAGCCTTCTCCTGCGTCCTTTTAGCCCCATCTCTCATCTGCCACCTTCCAACCTTTCTAATCTTGTCAGCCGCCCCACTGAGTCTAACCCCTAGGTCTATATATACTTTCTTATCTCCACTCAAATCTCGGGGCTTTTTGGAACCACACACCAAGCCAATCCGCCAGTCAGGGCTGCGGCTGGGGCTGGGGGTATGCTCGAGCATCCCGTGCCTCAGCACAGGCTATGCCAGAGCCAGGCCTGGACGAGTCCGGGATCTCTCGGATAGCTCCACTCAGGTCGGAGGGAGCTGGGGGCTTTTTTCCCCCAGCTGTCTGACCTGGTATCCTGTACAGCCCACGGGGCTTTTTGGCTCAGCTGAAACTGAGGGGGAGGGGCACCAGCACCTCCCACACAGAAGAGACCCTGAGGGCCTAAGGCTTTCTAATCTCAGCCTAAAGATAGGGTCCCCAAATCAAAATAAATTTCCACAGTATCCTTTGTCCATTTATCAAATGGGGAATGACTCATTCTTACAGACAAAATTTGTCATATATTTGAGATGTGAGACCTTTATCTGAGAAACTGTCTATAAAAATCTCCCCTTCCCCAATTTTCTGTTTTCCTTCTGAACTTGGCTCTATTTGTTTCATTTATTTAAAAAAAAACTTTTTTAATTTAATGCAATAGAAATTATCCATTCTATGCCTCACTCTGCTCTCTGTTTCTTGTTTATTCATGAATTGTTTTGCCTACCCATAAATCTGATAAATAATATGTTCCACAGTCTTCCAGTTTCTTATAATATCTCTCTTTATATCTAGGTCATGTACCCTTTTGACCTTATCTTGGTAAATGGTGTAAGATATTGGTCTGCACCCAGTTTCTGCCATACTGCTTTCCAGTTTTCCTAACAATTTTTGCTTTCAGGAGCAACGGGGGTTAAGTGACTTGCCCAGGGTCACACATCTAGTAAGTGTCAAGTGTCTGAGGCCGGATTTGAACTCAGATTCTCTTGAATCCAGGGCCAGTGCTTTATCCACTGCATCACCTAGCTGCCCTGTTTCCTAACAATTGTTATCAAATAATGAATTCTTTTCCCCAAATCCTGTCTTCGCACTTGTCAAATACAAATTTACTACATTCATTTGCTTTTATAAATTATATATTTACTCTGTTCTACTGATCTACCTTCCTATTTTTTAGCCAGTACTAGATAGTTTTGATAATTATTGCCTTATAATATAATTTTAGATCTGGTACTGCTAAACCTCCTTCCTTTACATTTTTTTTCATTAGTTCCCTTGATACTCTTGACTTTTTGTTCTTCCAAATGAATTTTGTTACTATTTTCCTAATTCAGTAAAATTATTTTGGGCAATTATTTTTTTTCCTCCCTTTAATGGATTTGTGATTTCCTGACTGTGATTTCCTTACTTACTTGATGGGACCCCAATTCAAAATGCCTCCATGCCTTGTCATCTGTGGACTTCTTATCTGTATCTTCCCATAAATTCTCCATGAAGAATCCACCTAACTTCATGGAAGCCTTTGCAGCATCACAGAATTTGAGAGTTGTAAGGGACCTCAGTGGTCATCTAGTCCAACCCATATACAGAGAGACTTGCATCTGTAATACCCTTCACAGTGGTCGTCTAGCCTCTACTTGGAGATCTCCAAGATAGGGGCACCCACCGCCTTTCTCTGGTCTATTCACTATCTCAGAGGCATTGATGTAATCTTTCCCTGAAAGCAAGAAAGAAGTGATTTACTTTTTTATATATTTCCCTTAACAAAAACTGACAGCCTCCCTGCGGGATATTTGGTATTCTCGCTGGCTCACTTGTCAAAATTTCAGCCCACTGACAGTGTTGCGCCTTTTCAGTGGAGAGTTTGATTACAAGCTGGTTCGGAAGGGGCTGGAGGAGGAAACAAATTACCTTCAGGGTGACTGGAAAGTAAAGAACAAGGGCCCACAATTCAATTTACCGAATCAGCTGTTTCTATTCCAGAAGCAATTTGCTTCCATTATGAAAGCTGAAACATATCGTGTTTGCAGGAAGGCTCAGGCTTTCTTTCAGGTTTATTACTGGAAGACTTTCCTTAATTATTTTTTTATAGACCAGTGTTGATAGCTCTATGGCTATTATATTATCCTGGCTGGGTGTTAGAGTTATAAGGCTGAAAGAATCATGAATAAAACTTTGCTTGGTATTCAAAGTATCCACAATCATCTTGATACATGGGCTGAATTGAATAGTTGGCACTATTCACAGTTTCTATTCCTTCTTCCCTCCCACCCTCATCTCTCACCAAGTCAGCACATCATTCATCTTTTCCTTCATTTCAGTTGCTCTTTTACTGGATGGAGAATTCATTTTAGATTCTTGCATCTAGACTTGTTTACTTGTAAAAAAATTCATCTTAATGCAGATATATTGACGTTGGAAGTGTGCTAGTTCTGGAGTTGGAGGACTGGGCTCAGTTCTCCCTGGGCCTCATTTCTTATTGGACTAAATGACCTTGAAGATCTGTTCTAAATCTATGATTTTATGATGATGCAGTCAACAAGAACTTAGGTCTTTTCTTCCTTTTTTTTTTTTTTTTGGTGGGGCGATAAGGGTTAAGTGACTTGCCCAGGGTCACACAGCCAGTCAGTGTCAAATGCCTGAGGCCGGATTTGAACTCAGGTCCTCCTGAATCCATGGCCGGTGCTTTATCCACTGTGCCACCTAACTTTACCAATATTTTCTTCCTTTTTCAAGTTTTATATAGCTTTTCCAGGAGGGTTACACCAGAGAATCCCATAACCATAGAATTGGAAGAGATCCCTCTGAGATCATTTAGTTGAACCTGCACCTGAGCAGGGATCCCCTCTGCAACATTATTAACAAGTGACTATCTAACTTCTGCTTGAAGGCCCCCAAAGCCAGTCCAACCAAAGTCCTTCATAACCCATTTCCTTCCTACCTTTTTAGTCTTCTTATACCTTGTTATTCCATCCTAAGGCTATTTGTGCTCAATTTGTGGTAGAGCCTTCTGAGCTTGTATTGGACTGATCAGCCACAGTTGGGACACACTGTACAATGGCCCTGACAGAGATGTCATTTTGGTCCTCTTTGAGTACAAAGGACAAACACTACTACCTTCCTCTCTGCTACTCTCTTTTACCTTCTGGGGCCAATAAAAAATTAAAAAAATTACTCTTTTTCCCCAATGGTGACCTTCCATGTACTTGAAGACATGCCCATGTTCTCCTCAAACCTCTTCTCTAAGTTAAACATACCTAGTCCATATGATCTCCAAGCTCTCCTGCCATATTGATCATTGTCCTCCAAAATTGTCCCAGGGTGTTATCATCAAGTCAACAAGTGTTTATTAATTATCTACTGGGGGCAGCTAGGTGGTACAGTGGATAAAGCACCGGCCCTGGATTCAGGAGGACCTGAGTTCAAATCCAGCCTCAGATACTTGACACTAGCTGTGTGACCCTAGGCAAGTCACTTAACCCTCATTGCCCCGCAAAATCAAAACAAAACAAAAACAAAAAACAAGAACCTACTGTGCACCAGGTACTGTAATAAGCACTTTCTATACAAAGTGAGGTAAAACATGATCTAATAGGGGAGACAACATGTAGACAACTACATACAAACAAGTTGTAGACTTGATGAATGGGAGATGATCTCAGAGAGTAGCTGCTGGCATTAAGGCACTAGTGGGGAAAGTGTTTTCCTTTAAGTGGACCTTCCAGAACTGAATATAATCCTTCAGATATAATCCAACCAGGGCAGAGGACATAAGGCTACTATAATGTTATAAATACTGACCTCTTTGCAATGTGCTTTAGGACATTTTCTTTTTCTTTTTCCTCCTATAAAAGTATTTTATTATTTTCTAGTTACATGTAGAGATGGTTTTCAACATTTGTTTTTTTTTCCTTTTTTTTTTCCTGGGGCAATGGGGGTTAAGTGACTTGCCCAGGGTCACACAGCCAGTAAGTGTCAAGTGTCTGAGGCCGGATTTGAACTCAGGAACTCCTGAATCCAGGGCCGGTACTTTATCCACTGCACCACCTAGCCGCCCCCTCAACATTTGTTTTTATAAGATTTCTAGTTTCAAATTTTTCTCCCTCTTTCGTCTCCCTCCGCCATCCCTAAGATAGCAAGCAATCTGACATAGGTTATATATGTACAATCACATTAAACATATTTCTGCATTAGTCATGTTGTGAAAGAAGAATCACAGAAAAAGGGAAAAACTTCAAAAAAGAAAAAGAAAAATAATAGAAATAGTATGGTTCAATCTGCATCTAGATTCTATAGTTCTTTTTTCCTGGATTTGGAGAGCCTTTTGCATCATGAGTCCTTTGGAACTTTCTTGTTCCGTTGGATTGGTGAGAAGAATCTAGTCTATCATAGATGATCAACACACAATGTTGTTGATACTGTGTACTATGCTTACCTGGTTCTGCTCATCTCACTTAGCATCAGTTCATGTAAGTCTTTCCAGGATTCTCTGAAATCTGCCTGCACATTGTTTCTTACAGCATAATAGTATTCCATTACATTCATATACTACAACTTGTTCAGCCATTCACTAATTGATGGGGATCTCCTCAATTTCCAATTCCTTGACACCGCAAAAAGAGCAGCTATAAATATTTTGTACATGTGGGTCCTTTCCCCTTTTTATGATCTCTTTGGGGAAAAGACCTAATAGTGGTATTGCTGGGTCAAAGGGTAGGCACAGCTTTATAGCCCTTTGGGCATATTTCCAAGTTGCACTCCAGAATGGTTGGATCAGTTCGAAGCTCCGCCAACAATGCATTAGTGTTCCAATTTTTCCACATCTTCTTCAACATTTATTATTTTCCTTTTTTGTCATTTTAGCCAATCTGATAGGTGTTAGGTGGTACCTCAGAGTTGTTTTGATTTGCATTTCCCTAATCAATAGTGATTTAGAGCATTTTTTCATATGGCAATAGATAGCGTTGATTTCTTCATCAGAAAACTGCCTGTTCATATCCTTTGACCATTTCTCAATTGGGGAATGACTTGGATTCATATAAATTTGATTTAGTTCCCTATATATTTTAGAAATGAGAACTTTATCAGAAGAACTGGCCATAAAATTGTTTCCAAGCTTTCTGCATTCCTTCTAATTTGGGATGCATTGCTTCTGTTTGTACAAAACCTTTTTAATTTAATGTAATCGAAATCATCCATTTTGCATTTTATAATATTCTCTATCTCTTGTTTGGTCATAAACTGTTCTCCTTTCCACAAATCTGAGAGCTAAACTATTCCTTCTTCTCCTAATTTACCTATGGTATTACCCTTTATCTCTAAATCATGTACCCATTTTGACCTTATTTTAGTATAAGGTGTAAGATGTTGGTCCATGCCTAGTTTCTGCCATACTCTCTTCCAGTTTTCCCAGCAGTTTTTGTCAAATCCTGAGTTCCTATCCCAGAAGCTGGAGTCTTTGGATTTATCAAATAGTACATTACTAAAGTCATTTACTACTGTGTCTCCTGTGCCTAACCTTTGCCATTGATCCACCACTCTATTTCTTAGCCAGTACCAAATAGTTTTGATGGCTGCTACTTTATAGTAAAGCTTCAGATTTGGTACACCTAGCCCACTTTCCCGTGCATTTTTTCATTAATTTCCTTGATATTACTGACCTTTTGTTTTTCCTGATGAATTTTGTCATTATTTTTTCTAGCTCTATAAAACAATTTTTAAGTAGTCTGATTGGTATAGCACTGAATAAGTAAATTAATTTAGGCAGAATTGTCATTTTTATTATATTATCTCACCCTGTCCATGAGCAATTTATATCTTTCCAATTATTTAGATCTGATTTGATTTGTGTGAAAAGTGTTTTTGTAATTGTGTTCATAGGGTTCCTTGGTTTGTCTTGGCAAGTAGGCTCCCAAGTATTTTATATCGTCTACTGTTACTTTACATGGTATTTCTCTTTCTATCTCTTGCTGCTGGACTTTGTTGGTCATATATAGAAATGCTGATGATTTATGTGCATTTATTTTATATCTTGCAATTTTGATAAAGTTGTTAATTGTTTCAAGTAACTTTTTAGTTGATCCTCTAGGTTTCTCTAAGTATATCTGCAAGGAGTGATAGTTTTGTTTCCTCCTTGCCTATTCTAATTCTTTTAATTCAGTTCAGGACATTTTGAAAGGAAAATATTATATACTAGAGCAGGTTATCTAATTCAGACCCTTACTACCAGACCTTACTTGTCATAATTCAATCTCATATCTTCCTTAAATACCTACAGTGTGACTAGCCCTGCACTAGGAATTATAGGAGAGGAAGGGAGACAAAAGAAGTAAAAGTCTCTGTCCATAAAACATTTTCAGTCTCTTTAGGAAGACCAAATAAAATGCAGCTTCTAATCATGGCATTCAAGGCCCTTCTCAGTTTGTCTCCATCCCACCTTTACAGACTTATTTTGTACTGCTTCCCTCCATGAATGCTTCATTTTTGCCAAACCAAACTATTTCCCTTGCCCTGTTCTTTTTGTACTCTCTTCCATGTCTATGTCTTTCCTCATATCATCTCCTAAGCTTGTAATGGGCCTCCATTATAATAAGATTTACCTCTTTTTTAGATCTCTTGACACCTCTTTCATGAAGCCTTCCTGGATTCTCCCCAGTTGGAGCAGTTCTCTCCCTATTATCAACTCCCTAAAGTAATGGTCTCCAAGTGGGAGTCATAGCCCCTTTAAAGGCATTAACATCACCCTCATGGGGGGGGGCATAATCTGACCCCAAGGGTGCCTTAACAACCAATTAAAGAATGGGAAGATGGATCACATCCCAATCTTAGGGTTTGTCTCTTTCACAACCACACCTACACCCATCCCCAACCCTTCTTTATCCTGTTTCCTTTCTCTGTTGTGCCACTTCCTAGTCTCCTTCCATCTGAGCAGGGCACTGGCTCTTCAGTGTGATCATTATTAGACAGGTGCAATTGGGAAAGTTCTCCCAAAATCAAATACAAAATGCTCTGTTTGATATTCAAAGCTTAGCCCCCACCCACCTTTCCAATCTCCTTATTCTGTGCTCTGCAACACATTCTCCTTTGACATGGGACACTTGGCTGTTGACCAAACAAGATATTCCATCTCTCAGCTCTAGGTATTTGTAGGTGCTTGTAACATTCTCCCTCTTCCATTCCACCTACTGACCTACCTAGCCTCCTTTGAATCCCAACTAAAAGCCTTTCCCAACTCCTCTTAATTCTAGCACCTCCCTCTGTTAATTATTTCCTATTTATCTTGTATATAGTTTGCTTTGTATACATTTATTTGCCTTTTGTTTTTCCCAGTAGATCCTTGAGGACAGGAATTGTCTTTTGCCTCTCTTTGCATTCCTAGAGCTTAGCACAGTATCTGACACATAGTAGGCACTTAATAAATGTTTATTAATTGATATTGATAGGTTGAAGTATATAAACATGTTTTTAAAGTAAACATATTTTAAGTAAACAGAGGTCTCTGCTGAAATTTTTTTTAAACTGATGGAATATATGACCAAAGAAGTTTGGGTTCCACTGTCCCAAAGCACTCTATTCATACTTATGCTGTGTTTTATCATATTGTCATTTGTCTTGCATCTATTTGTGCAATGGATATCTCACCTCCTGGACTGTGAGCTCAATGAGGGCAAAGATGGTGTCTCGTCTACATCCTAAATGCAGGGCTCAGCACAATGTATCCCTAATTGATGTTCATTCTTGATAGGCTTGAATCTAAAGATTTTGGAGCATCAGACTTAAACTTGTAACTATATTATCTTAAAGCCAAATTAGCCCTTGTTCATAAGTAGGGGAATTTAAAAAACCCAACATCTTTAACTCAATCCTTACGTTTCTAAGCTTTTAGGCCTGAAAGAGTTAATATAGTTTCTACAGCCATCTTACTTCCTCCCAGGTAACCGCTTAGACAGTCATATAATGCAGCTCATTAGGCACCAGACCATTTATGACAACAACTTAATTCCCCTTTTCAAGTGCTGTGAAGAGTCTTCCCAAGTCCTTTGGCTTCTCAAAATGTTTTGCTAGATATCTCTGGATGCTCCCTAGTCATTTGTTCATTCATTCCTGAGGATCATACATTTAGATATTAATTCAACAAACTTACTGAAGTCTCACTGTATCATGCATGGAATCTTGTAATTCAGTCTACCCATCAATGGACATTAATTAAGTGCTCACATACTGTATATGTTAAATACGTGGTATGTGTCACATGTCATGCTAAGTTCTAGGGATCCAAAGAAAAGCAGAAATATGGTTTCTCCCCTCAAGGAGCATTGGAAAGATGATGTACAAGTCAAGAGGATCTGGATTTTAATCCACTGTTGCCATTTAATAACTGTCTCTTCATCTCTCTGGGCCCCAGTTTTCTCCTTTGTAAAATGTAGGGATTGGACTTTCTAAGGTTTCCTTTAAGTCTATATTTATATGACTTTCCTAAAATTATAATATATATAAAAATCATACTTGAAATTATTATGTCTCTGTCATTGGCCTTCATAATGACCTTCAACAGACAAATATATATATTTATATATTCATATATATAATATATATATATATATGTGTGTGTATTTACAAGTATATATTTATATTTATATAAATTAAGTGAAGAAAAGTAAGCTACTCTTGGGCACAATCATGAAGCATATCCAAGTCTTCCTCATTCAGACTTGCTATCAGAATGGGCTTCTAGACATGTGAGGACATAGCAATACATCCTGCTACAAGGCCAAAAAATTGAAGGATGTGCTAAAAATTAAAGACTTGGGTCCTAGGGCTCAAGATTTGAATCTTCCAATCACTTGCCTTCGATATTGTGCCTGGATTCTACACTCAAATACTAGCACCACCTCTTGTTCTCCTCAAGCCAGTGATATTCCTGCTCTGACTACATTCTTCTCCCTTTCCAATCTCTACCACTTGGTAGGCCAGTTAAATGGTACACTATGGCATCTAGGTGGCTCAGTAGATAGAGTACTGGCTCTGAAGTTAGGGAAATCTGAGTTCAAATATCATCTCAGACACTTACTAACTGTGTGACCCTGGGCAAGTCACTTAACTGCAATTGCCTTAAACATCCAGGGCCATCTCCAGTCATCCTGATATATATCTTGCCACTGCACCCAGATGACTCTGGAGGAGAGAGTGAGGTTGGTGACCTTGCACAGCCTTCCCTCATTTAAATCCAATTCAGTGCAAGTCATGCTATCACTCTGATGTCATGGTCCTCTTCAAGAACAAAGGGAAAAAAACAAAACAACAACAACAACAACAAATGCTACATTATCCTCTACTCCCAAATCTCTTATCCCCTTATCCTTTTGCCAGTCATGCCTTTCCAAAGCCCAATCCTGGATTACCCCTACCATGTACACCTTACACTTTCATGCTGCTGAATGGAGATGAAGTAAGTCAGGCTACTGTACTGACTGGGTCCACTCCAAACAACTGAATCATTGCCACAGTAAGGCTATCCTTATATATCTCTCTAATTTATTCTTTATCTTACTCACTATAATTGCTGTTCCTAACTTTCCATTTTTTTCCTCAAGCCTCCTATATGTCTCTCACTCTATACTGTTAAGGGCTAAAATTCTAACTAAACTGTCTAAAATATCTAATGAATGGTCGCCAATAAATTATAAGCTTTAGCAAGAGTTAGACTTTTAAGCATTTATTAAGGAGAATAAGAATTTGGTGAAGAGAGAGAGAAAGGCCTAGATTCCTCTATCTATTAAAGGGAGAGTGCCTTTCTAGCTGCCTTCTCCACCAGCCTCCCCAGGAAAAAGAGTGAGACCAAGTGCCAGTCTCTTCCTTCCTCCTCCCACTAGCCCACGTCACTTCCTTACGCCCAAGAAAAGACGCCTGGTCTTGCCCTCAAAGACCTTTGCTTCATGGGCGGAACTCTTCTACAGTAAGTCTCCAGCAGGTGGTGTCATTCCAATCGTTACAATACTCTCTTAGCCAAGGACCTTGTTCAATATTTACCCAACCTGGAGATAATTATTATTCAAGTGCTCCCTCTTTTCCCCTTCTCATCTCATATTCCTCTCTCCACACCACCCCCCAATCTTGCAATTATCTCCTCTTTCACTCCAGTCTTTGGTGAAGAGATGACCCGTCCACTATACATGTACCCTTGATCCTATGCCCTTCAATCTTCTCTAGCAGATTACTCCTACTATTGCACCACTCCCCCCATCTTCAGTCTTTCCCTATCATCTGGTCCCTTTCTTTATATCTACAAAAAAGTCCAAATCTCCCCTTCCTTAAACACAAGCTCCTCTCACTAAATCTTACTATCCCCACTAACTATCATCCTGTATGCTCCACAATCTCATTTGCTATATCTTCATCTATTGCCTCTAACATATGGTTATACCCCAGTGTTCTATCCTGAGCCCTCTTCTTATTTCTCTTTTTATTTACTTGGTGATTTCAGTTCCCTTGGGTTCAACTGCCAACTCTATGGAGAGTTGGCATATTTACATATTTAACCCTCATCTCTCTTCTGAGTCCCAGTCCTGCACTACCAATTGCCTATTGGAAATTAGAAATGGATGCCACTTCTATTCCTTTAGGTGAAATTGGAGACCAAGAGGAAAAGAAGGAGAATATCAGCAGTGTGTAGTGTTTACTGTTATCATGCTAAGTACAGCTGTTAAATGGGGTGTGGAGGTGGATTTAAAAGATGGTGTGACCTGGTGATGCAGCAAAACTATTTTTGCTGTTTGCTGAATTGGTACCAGCACCAAAGATGGCAAAAGTTGTTCAAGACAATACAAGGAACACAAAGGGTTTGGAATGAGATCGGGTTTTTTTGCTTCTGGATTTTATTAGTTATTCTGTTGAGGGTTTGCTTACAATGACTGGATGTGTTTATTTATACCTTCCAAGAAAGACAAACAACACAGCAAAGAATTCCTTTCTTCAAAAACAAACAAAAAATGCTCTCCTAGAAAGTACTCCAGTTGAGTCCTTAACCAGTATCCAAATAAATTCAAGCTACATTTTTTAAAAAAGAAATGAATACCCAATTGACACCTTAAACTCAACAGAACTTATCATCCTTCCCTGCCAATCTACTCCTTTTCTGAACGTTCTTATCATTGCCCCAATAACCCAGGTTCACAATCTCAGTGTCATTCTTGACTCTTTACTCTCACTTGCCCAGATAAATTGCCAAATCTTATTCTTTCTCCACAGTATCTCTCATATGTCCCCTATCATCCACCTACTGTAATAGCTTCCTAATTGGTTTCTCTTCCTCATCTAAACTCATCACTGGCCCCAAATTGATTTTTCCAGAGTATAGGTCCATGTTCTTTTTCTTTTTCTTTTTTTTTTTTGTGGGGCAATGAGAGTTAAGTGACTTGTTCAAGGTCACACAGCTAGTAAGTGTCAAGTGTCTGAGGTCAGATTTGAATTCAGGTCCTCCTGAATCCAGGGCCGGTGCTTTATCCACTGTGCCACCTAGCTGCCCACCCATGTTATTTTTCTATTCAATTCAATAAACTCCAATGCCTCTATAGTTTTCTAGGATCAAACATAAATGCCTTTGCTTGGTATTTAAGGTTCTTCCCAACTTGGCTTTTCCTACATTTCAGTTTTCTTATCCATTATTCCCCTTCACACACTCTATGGCTTAGTCATATGGGTATACTTGCTATTGTGATGTGATGCCTGGAATGCTCTACCACTTAGAATCCCTGGCTTCCTTCAATCCTCGACTAAAATACTAGCTTCTACAGGACACCTTTCAGGGTGTCCCAAGCTGCTTTCCCACCTAATATTACCTTGTGGGTATTCTGTATGTATCTTGTATGTACCCATTTATGTACATGTTGTCGTCCCATTAGAACGTAAGCTCCTTGAGGGCAGGGGCTGTTTTTTTCTTTCTTTTTCTTTTTGTATCCCTAGTACTTCGTATACTGCCCGCACATCATAATCATAATCATAATACTTAATAAATGCTTAGGGATTGATTGAATAAACATTTATTGAGCACCTACTATATGTGAGACCCCGAGTTTTATACTTTAAAACCCTTAATTCTTTTGTCAAAAATCAGTGACATAATATTTTTATTGTTCACTTGTATCTGACTCTTTGTAACCCCATGGACAATAGATAACATGCCAGGGCTGTCCATGGGGTTTTCTTGACAAAGATACCAAAGCAGTTTGCTATTTCTTTTTCTGGTGGATTAAGGGAAACAGAGATTAAGTGACTTGTCCAGCTAATAAGTGTCTGAGTCTGGATTTGAACTCAAGTCTTCCTGAGTCCAGGCCAAGCACATTATGCATTGAGCCACCTAACTGCTTCCAGTACAATATTTTAATGGCAGTTGAATAGCCCAACTTCACATAAACTTCGTATTGAAAGCACAGTATATATTTGATGAAATGCCAAACAAATGTTAGAAATGACTTAGACACATAAAAACCATGAACTCTTAAAGTTGGTTGTGTTCTTCAGTCTTATCTGGAATGATTTTCTTCCTGGTACAGGAAAATACCATCTCTGTTCCATTCCTGACATACAGACAAATTATTTTTTTCTTTTATATTTTCTTATTTGTAATCTTTACCAACATTATAGATACTGAAGTACAATTTCTCATAATTAAAGAACAACATTTAATAGGTATAAATGTTGCCATATACTTGGGATATATATATATATATATATATATATATATATATACACACACACATACATATATATTCATTTATAAGTACAAAGTGGGGGAGTTAACATTGAATTATCCATTTTTCAAGTGAAGGTGACCTGGAGGCTTTAAGGGCCTTGCAAATTCAAAAGGAATTAAAGTTGTTATATAACAATAAGAGTGAATATATTATCAAGTTGCTTTAATTAAAATCTACTATCCAGAAAGAGAAAGAGGAGTTTCCATTATATCCTGCTCTGCTCAGACCATATCAAGAGAATAATTTCCAGTTTTGAGGGAGTTATTTTTGAAAGGACACTAAGGGAGGCAGAACCAAGATGGCAGAGAAAAATCAGCAAGCTGCCTGAGCTCTCCTTCTGTTCCCTCAAAAAGAACATTAAATCAAGCCTCTGGACAGATTCTGAAACTACAGAACCTGCAAAGAGACAGAAAGACACAGTCTTCCAAACAGAGATAATTTAGAAGACTTCAGGAAAAGGTTGACCTGACTCGGGCAAAAGGGAGGCACAGCACAGGGCAGCAGCCCAGTGCCAAGGGGGTCAGGCAAGTCAGCAGGAGCTGCGGGCCACAGCCGAACAACTGAGGCCCCTGGAACCAGGCTCAAAAATCTGGTGGCCAAGCAGGACAGTGGAAAAATCTACCTGCACCAGTCAAGAGGACAAGTTGCCAGCTGTAGGGCCACGAACAGGGCAATCACGACTAGGCCCACTGCTCAGACAGGAAGTGCCGGGGGTGGGGGAGGGGGGGGTGAAACTGCACACATGTAAAGTCCTCAGTGTAAAAAGCTGGTGAAACAGCACTTATACCCCTGCACAAGAAGCCCAAAACAGGGACCCTGGTGCCCCCAGAGCAGACCTCAACTTCAAAAATAAATAAATAAGCTGCAATAATGAGTAAGAAGCAAAAAAGAGCCCTCTCCATTGAGAGCTTCTGTATCAATAGGGAAGAAGCCAACACAAACTCAGATGGGGACAATACCTTCAAATTGCCTACATGTGAAGCCTCACAAGGGAAGGTGAATTGGTCTCAAGAACAAAAAGCCTTCCTGGAAGAGCTCAAAAAGGATTTTAAAAATCAATTGAGACAGGTAGAAGAAAAAATGGGGAGAGAAATGAAAGCAAAACAAGAAAACTATGAAAAAAGAATCAGCAGCTTGGAAAAGGAAGCACAAAGATTGACTGCAGGAAACAATTCCTTAAAAAATTCATCTGGCCAAATGGAAAAAAAAGGTGCATAATCTCATTGAAGAAAACAATGCCTTAAAAATTAAAATTGGACAGTTGGAAGATAAGGAATCCATTAGACACCAGGAATCAGTCAAGCAGAATCAAAATAATGGAAAAATAGAAGAAAGTGAGAAATACCTCATTGGAAAGACAACTGATCTGGAAAACAGATCCAGGAGAGACAATTTGAGAATCATTGGACTGCCTGAAAGCCATGATCAGAAAAAGAATCTAGACACCATATTCCAGGAAATTATTAAGGAGAACTGCCCTGATATAATAGAATCAGAGGATAAAATCATTATTGAAAGAATCCACCAATCACCTCCTGAAAGAGACCCCAAAAGGAAAACTCCAGGGAATATTGTAGCCAAATTCCAGAATTATCAGGTGAAGGAGAAAATACTCCAAGCTGCCAGAAAGAAGCAATTTAAATATCATGGAGCCACAGTCAGGATTGCTCAGGACCTGGCAGCTTCAATATTAAAGGACAGCAAGGCTTGGAATATGATATTCCAGAAGGCAAAGGAGCTTGGATTGCCGCCAAGAATCTATTACCCAGCAAAACTGAGCATTCTCTTTCAGGGGAAAAGATGGACATTTAATGACATTGAGGACTTTCAATCTTTCCTGAAGAAAAGACCAGAACTGAATAGAAAATTCGATCTTAACATACAAGACTCAAGATAATTTTAAAAAGGTAAACAGAAGGGGAAAAAAGTTACTCAATTAGGTTAAACTGTTTCCATCCCTACATGGGAAGATAATACTCATAACTCTTAAGAACTATAAATATATTTGGGCAGAGAGAAGGAGTTTACATAGAGGGTATAAATATAAATTGTCTTTGATGTGATGATACAAAGAAAATTAAGGGGTTAAAAAGGGAGTCTATGGGGAGGAGAGGAGAGGGGAGGTGGAATTGGATGAATTATATCATATGAAGAGGTTAAAAAAAAACCTATTACAAGAGAGGGAAAGAAAGGATGGGTGAACATTGTTTCAACCCTACTCTCTTTAGATTTGACTCAAAGAGGGAATAACATATACATTCATTGGGATAAAGAAACTTAGCGCATTCTTTAGGGAAGCAAAAGGGGAAGGGAAAGGGGGGACTGATAGAAGGGAGGACCAAAGCAATGGAGAAAAGGATAAAGAAAAGAGAGGGGGGTGATAAAAAGGGAGGGCATATTGGGGGAGGCAGGAGTAAGAAGCAAAACATCGGTGAGGAGGAATAGGGTGAAAGAAGGGGGAAAAAGTACAAAGGGGGTAAATAGAATGGAGGGGAATAGCCAGTCAGTAATAATAACAGTGAATGTGATTGGGATGAACTCTGCTATAAAATAGAAGCGAATTGCAGAGTGGATTAAAAACCAGAATCCTGAAATATGCTGTTTACAAGAAACACATTTGAAGCAGAGAGATACACACAGAGTAAAGGTAAAAGGCTTGAGCAGAATATATTATGCTTCAGCTAAAGTAAAAAAAAGCAGGGGTAGCAATCCTTATCTCAGAGAAAGCACAGAAAAAAATAGATCTCATTAAAAGAGATAAGGAAGGAAATTACATCTTGCTAAAAGGTACTATAGATAATGAAGTAATATCAATATTAAATATGTATGCACCAAGTGGTATAGCATCCAAATTCTTATAGAAGCTAAATGAGTTATAAGAGGAATTAGACAGTAATACTATACTAGTGGGGCTTCTGAATCTCCCCCTCTCAGAATTAGATAAATCTAGCCTAAAAATAAATAAGAAAGAAGTGAAAGAGGTGAATAGATTATTAGAAAAGTTAGACATGATAGATGTCTGGAGAAAATTGAATGGGGATAGAAAGGAATATACCTTTTTTCTCAGTAGTACATGGCACATTTTCAAAAATTGACCATGTATTAGGGCAAAAAACATCATAGTCAAATGTAGAAAGGCAGAAATAGTAAATGCATCCTTCTCAGATCATGATGCAATAAAAATTACATGTAAGAAAGAGCCAGGGAAAAGTAGAATGAAAATCAATTGGAAACTAAATAATTTCATTCTAAAGAATGAATGGGCCAAACAACAAATCATAGAAAAAATCCATAACTATATCCAAGAGAATGACAATAATGAGACAACATAACAAAATCTATGGGATGCAGCCAAAGCAGTGCTTAGGGGAAAATTTATAGCTCTAAATGCTTACATGAATAAAAAAGAGAAAGAGGAGATTAATGAATTGGGCATGCCACTTAAAAAGCTAGAAAAAGAACAAATTAGAAATCCCCAATTAGATACTAAACTAGATATCCTGAAAACTTAAGGAGAAATTAATCAGATTGAAAGCAAAAAACCCCCAACCCTATAGAATTAATCAATAAAATTAAGAGCTGGTTTTATGAAAAAATCAATAAGATAGATAAAATATTGGTTAATTTGACTAAAAAAAAGAAAGAAGAAAACCAAATTACCAGTATGAACAATGAAAAGGGTGATGTTACCACCAATGAAGTGGAAATTAAATCAATAATTAGGAATTATTTTGCCCAACTGTATGCCAATACATTTGACAATCTAAATGAAATGGATGAATATTTACAAAAATACAAACTGCCCACGTTAGCTGAAGAGGAAATATAATCCTTAAATAAACCCATATTAGAAAAAGAAATTGAACCAGCCATTAATGAACTCCCTAAGAAAAAATCCCCAGGGCCAGAGGGGTTTACGGGTGAATTTTACCAAACATTTAAAGAACAATTAATTCCAATATTATACAAATTATTTGGAAAAATATAGGTGAAGAAGGAGTTCTACCAAATTCATTTTATGATACAAATATGGTGGTGATACCAAAACCAGAGAAAGAAAATTATAGACCAATTTCCCTAATGAATATGGATGCTAAAATATTAAATAAGATATTAGCAAGGAGATTACAGCAAGTGATCACCAGGATAATACACTATGACCAGGTGGGATTTATACCAGGAATACAGGGCTGGTTCAACATTAGGAAAACTATTAACATAATCAACCACTTCAATAAGAAAACTAACCAAAATCATATGATTATCTCAATAGATGCAGAGAAAACTTTTGACAAAATATAGCACCCATTCCTAATAAAAACACCAGAGAGTTTAGGAATAGGGGGAGCTTTCCTTAAAATAATAAACAGTATCTACCTAAACCCATCAGCAAGCATTATATGCAATGGAGATAAATTAGGGGCCTTCCCAATAAAATCAGGGGTGAAACAGGGATGTCCATTATCACCCCTATAATATTGTACTCGAAATGTTAGCTTTAGCAATCAGAGAAGAGAAAGGAATTAAAGGAATTAGAACAGTCAAGGAGGAAACAAAACTGTCACTCTTTGCAGATGATAAAATGGTATACTTAAAGAATCCTAGAGAATCACTCAAAAATTACTTGAAACAATTAACAACTTTAGCAAAGTAGCAGGATATAAAATAAATCCAATAAATCATCAACGTTTCTATACATAACCAACAAAGTCCTGCAGCAGGGGATAGAAAGAGAAATTCTATTTAAAGTAACAGTAGATAATATAAAATACTTGGGAGTCTACTTGCCAAGGCAAACCCAGGAACTCTATGAACACAACTACCAAACACTCTTCACACAAATCAAATCAGATCTAAATAATTGGAAACATATCAATTGCTCATGGATAGGCAGAGCTAATGTAGTAAAAATGACAATACTATCTAAATTAATTTACTTATTCAGTGCCATATCAATCAGACTACCTAAAAATTATTTTATAGAGCTAGAAAAAATAATAGCAAAATTCATCTGGAAAAACAAAAAAATCAAGAATATCCAAGGAAATAATGAAAAAAAAATTGCACAGGAAGGTGGGTTAGTGGAACCAAACCTGGAGCTTTACTATAAAGTGACAGTCATCAAAACTATCTGGTACTGGCTTAAAAATAGAGTGGAGGATATATGGAATAGGCTAGACACAGGAAACACAGTAGTAAATTACTTTAGTAATGTACTATTTGATAAATCCAAAGACTCCAGCTTCTGGAATAGGAACTCAGTATTTGACAAAAACTGCCAGGAAAACTGGAAGATAGTATGGTAGAAATTAGGCATAGACCAACATCTTACACCTTATACTAAAATAAGGTCAAAATGGATACATGATTTAGACGTAAGAGGTGATACCATAGGTAAATTAGGAGAGAAAGGAATAGTCTACCTATCAGATCTTTGGAAAGGAAAACAGTTTATGACCAAACAAGAAATAGAGAATATTATAAAATGCGAAATGGATGATTTTGATTACATTAAATTAAAAAAATTTTGTACAAACAGAAGCAATGCATCCAAAATTAGAAGGGAGGCAGAAAGCTGGGAAACAATTTTTGTGGCCAGTACTTCTGATAAAGTTCTCATTTCTAAAATATATAGGGAACTAAATCAAATTTATAAGAATCCAAGTCATTCCCCAATTGAGAAATGGTCAAAGGATATGAACAGGCAGTTTTTCTGATGAAGAAACCAAAGCTATCTATTCCCATATGAAAAAATGCTCTAAATCACTATTGATTAGAGAGATGCAAATTCAAACAACTCTGAGGTACCACCTGACACCTATCAGATTGGCTATAATGACAAAAAAGGAAAATAATAAATGTTGGAGAAGCTGTGGAGAAATTGGAACACTAATGCATTGTTGGTGGAGCTGTGAACTGATCTAATCATTCTGGAGAGCAATTTGGAATTATGTCCAAAGGGCGATAAAGCTGTGTATACCCTTTGATCCAGCAATACCACTTTTGGTTCTTTTTCCCAAAGAGATCATGGAAAGGGGAAAGGGACCCACATGTATAAAAATATTTATAGCTGCTCTTTATGTGGTGGCAAGGAATTGGAAGTTATGGGGATGCCCATCAATTGGGGAATGGCTGGACAAGTTGTGGTACATGAATGCAATGGAATACTATTGTGCTGTAAGAAACGATGAGCAGGAGGAGTTCAGAGAAACCTGGAGGGTCTTGCATAGGCTGATGATGAGTGAGATGAGCAGAACCAGAAGAACATTGTACACAGTGTCATCAACATTGTGTGTTGATCTACTGTGATGGACTATATTCTTCTTACCAGTGCAATAATACAGAAGAGTTCCAGGGAACTCATGATAGAAGAGAATCTCCAAATCCAGAAAAAAAAGAACTGTGGAGTATAGATGCTGAATTAGCCATAATATTTCTTTTGTTTTCTGGTGCTGTTGTTTTTCTATTTTGAGGTTTTTCGTCATTGCTCGGACTTTTCTCTTAAACATGACTAATGCAGAAATATGTTTAATGTTATTATGTATATATATAACCTATATCAGAATACCTGCTGTCTAGGGGAGGGGAGAAGGAGGGGAGGGAGGGAGAAAAATCTGAAATTGGAAAGCTTGTATAAACAAGAGCTGAGAACTATCTTTACATGTAACAGGAAAAAAAATACTTTATTACAAAAAAAAAAGAAAGGACACTAAGAAGATTGAAGATTGTTTCCAAAGAGATGTGATATCACTTCCCCCACCCTCCTCCCCAAAAAAACTCCACCAAAGCTCACTCTAGTCAAGCTAAACTAGCATACAACACAAAATCTGACTTTGTATGCAAAGTAACATTCACATAGTCTCCTGACTTCTACAGAAAAAAAATGTGTCTGTATGTGCCTTCTCATAGTTCTTCTTTAGAGCCAAACTTGGTCATAATTCATTTTCAGTTGTTTTATTGTTCTTTTCCATTTGAATTGTTATAATCATTGAATGGATATTATTTTCCCAGGACTATTCACTTTACTATGTATCAGTTCGTATTAGTCTTCTATGGTTCTTTGAATTCATCATATTCATTATTTATTACAGCAAAGTAATATTCCATGATATTTATGTACATCAACTTGTTTAGACAGCCCCCAATTGGTGGATATGTACTTTGTCCTAGTCTGAAGTCTTTACTCCCTCCAGATTTCACTTCAGATGGAATCTATCAGTTCTCTCCATTTGTATTCCCTTGGAGACAGGGTACTTCATAACCCTATCTTGTCAGTATCTCACCTGGAGAATAGATTCAATGAGTGTTTGTTGAGTGCCTTAAAATATTTCAGGAATTATCATGTGGTAAAGGAATTGGATTTTTTCTGTTTGGCTCCAGAGAGTAGAACTAAGAATAGCAGGTGAAAGTTACTGAGAGGCAAATTTCAGTTCAATTTAGGAAATTTGTAACAATTTCAAAAAGCGGAATAGGTTGTTTCATGGAAAAGTCAATTGTCTGATATTGTAAACACTCAAGTAGAGGCTGGATGACTACCTATTTTGGATGGTGTAGAAGGGAGATCCTTTTTTGGGTAATGTGATGGAGCACCAATTATATGCTAGAAGCAACCTGGATGGGAAGGTGAGAATGAGTTAGATTAGAATGACTGAATTCTCTAAGGTTCTGTATATTTGGGGAATTCTATGATTTATCACCAAGAACTCTGTAAAAGTTCAGAGAAGAAAGCGATCAGTTAGAATAATAAAGCCTTTGCTAATTAACAGTAAGCATGGACCATTTGTTTCAGTCATGGATGACTTTCCAGCTCTCTTTGTGGCATTCTGACGGTTTCCATTACCATTCATCTCCCTTCTCACTCTGAAATATTCTTCCACTCCTATCACCTCCTTCTTTTTGGAGATTCCTTTTGGGGGAGGGGTCCAGGCCAGCCATGCTTCATTTATCTCCCACCTCTGCATATGATTCTGCATATTTTACCACTATGCTTCGTTTCTCTCTCCTGCTTCACTTTTCAGTCCCCTTTTGTGTCTTTTCATCCCCATTAGAATGAAAGCTTCTTGAGGGCAAGGACTGAGGAAAATTAATATTGTGAATATCAAATATTTCTCTGTGATCAAGCCTTTTCCTCATTTTTACTGACCTCACTTCTGAAGGGCAGGCAGTTTCTAAAAGGTGTTATTAAAGTGACTACTCCGAGGGGAAGCTAGGTGGTGCAGTGGATACAGCACCGGCCCTGGATTCAGGAGAACCTGAATTCAAATCCGGCCTCAGACATTTGACACTAACTGACTGTGTGACCCTGGGCAAGTCACTTACCCCCAATTGCCTCACCAAAAAAAAAAGTGACTACTCTGAGCCCCCAAGGCATCTTCTTACCCTCCTGGACAGGGCTCTTGCTTCTATTTGCCCATAAACAAAAGCCAGTTTGAGCTGGGCCCTCCCCAATTGGTGCCTCTTGCATCCCTGCTTTTCCTAAACTGCCCCTCCCCCCAATAATGAAGTAATAGGGAGGAGCCAAGAACTCAGCTCATCATCTCTTTAAAAAGTCCACCAGTCAGGATTGCCTTACATTTGCCAAATGATATGTGGTCCAGCCAATCAGAAGGAAGACAAATCTATGTTTAAAAGGGGTAAAAGTTGCTATTAGGCCTTGCTCCAGTTCTTTGCATGCAAATGAAGGCTAGCTATGAGACCCCTTTATTACCAGGCTACATGCCCTTGCTAATAAAGGATACCTCACTCAGATAATTGCCTCAGTCTGTTCTTTGTTAAATTCCATTCTTGACATGACTGTCTGTTTGCTTACTTGTTTTTGTGTCTACAGCACTCAACACAGTACCTGGCACCTCTCTCTCTCTCTCTCTCTCTCTCTCTCTCTCTCTCTCTCTCTCTCTCTCTCTGTATATATATATTTAGATAGATAGATAGATCTATATCTATATATGGTGGCATTAAGTGGGTTCATTAATACAGATATCAAGGGAAGGCATTGGAGATGGACAATGAGCTGGGTCTAGAATTAAATGGGAATGTGCTATATTATATTTCAGAAATTGTGTGGCATTTTTAATAGTCCCCAGCTACTTCTGGATTAAAAAATCCTATTATTTTGGCACCAGAGTTCTCCTGTTGGTACTGTTTAATTATGAATCATGCAACATCAAAAACTGGAAAGAATCAAAACTGCAGATGACCCAAAGGGCAATGAAGGAACTACTTAAGCTGCAGAATATTTCCAATGATGACCCATGTGCAAAAAGTGGTATGGTGGTATATGCGATTGGACCATGTTTCCACGATGCAGTTTCTTTCCTCTCACCTATAATATGGGGAGGCTTTACTTTAAAAAAAGGCAAAGCTGTCCATGGGACCTGAGTGGCCCATCCTCAAGTTCAGAATACTTGTTAGCCTTTGGCTCAAACCTCGGACCTTCATGGCTTCTGAGCCTGCTGGGCTCCCAGGTTCAGAAAGGTACAGCATGCAAGGAAATCTCAATTGCATTTGCACTTTCATCTTCTGTGGCTTCCACTGTAATGAACGCCTGAATCTAACACCTACTCTCTCTTTCCCTGCAATATTTGAACTGTCAAGGATACTTATTTACAAAGCAAAAGAGAATATAATTTTTGAAATTTAAGGTGATTGGAAGTACTTTAAGTTCTACCTAGTTAAGTTGTGCAACAGACTATACAGATTTGCCTGTCAAATACACTATTGTCGATAATAACTCACATTATTGCAGCACATTAAGGTTTACCCCAGAGAAGCAGGAAACACAGGCTGTATATGATTCCACTGACCAGAGCAGGACTTATTTCTTCCTGTTACTTATTCAAAAGGCATTTAAGGAGCGCTTACTATATCTCAAGCACTGTGCTAAGCACTGCGGATACAAATCTAAGCCCCTCTTTCCCCAGACACAAATGATAGTCTGTGCCCTCAATTTCAAGTTAATGGGGAAGACAACAGAAGAAGCTTTAAGTGTGTGTGTGTGTGTGTGTGTGTGTGTGTGTAGGTATGCTGTGGCATAGGGTATTGATAGAAGAGTCTTAGCGGGGTGTCATCTGGTAGGAAATGGAGCATAGCTATAGACTTCTTGGCATTCTTTCAAGATCCCTACTGTTAGAAGATGACAGGTAGCTTTCAAGGCTAAGCTCATTCATTCATTAATCCACAAACTTTTAAAAAGGATTAATATATTCCAGGCATTCTGTTATGCCCTGTGAATAAGAAGAAAGACAAAAATACTGTCCCTGCCCTCAAAGAGCTCTTATTTGATTGAGAGAGACAACATGTAAATTACTGTACATACATGACATATCCAGAAGAGATAGGACATCTCAGAACTATGTCCAAAGGGCTATGGGACTGTGCATACCCTTTGACCCAGTAATAGCGCTACTAGGTCTGTTTCCCAAAGAGATCATAGAAGAGGGAAAAGGACCCACATGTGCAAAAATATTTACAGTGGCTCTCTTTGTGGTGGCAAAGAATTGGAAATGGAGGGAATGTCCATCAATTGGGGAATGGCTAAACAAGTTGTGATATATGAATGTAATGGGACACTACTGTGCTGTAAGAAATGAGGAGCAGGAGGATTTCAGAGAAACCTGGAAGGACTTACATGAACTGGTGCTGAATGAGAGGAGCAGAACCAGGAGAACACTGTACACAGTAACAACAACATTGTGTGATGATCAACTGTGGTAGACTTGGCTCTTCTCAGCAATACAATGATCCAAAACAATTTCAAAGTACTCATGATAGAAAATGTTCTCCACATCCAGAAAAAAGATTGCTTTTCTAGGCCATTCAGTCCACTCTTCTCATTTGCCATGAAGAATCCAAGGACCAGAGAAGTTAAGTGATTTGACCAGTTGATTACCTCCAGTACAATGTAAGCTCTCTGAGGGCAGGGACTGATGTTTCTATCTTCATATCCTGGCACATACAACAGCCATTGCACATTTAGGTACTTTATTGTTGTTGTTGTTTGTCCTTTGTTTTGGAAGAGGACCAATGATATCACCGCGTGATGTGACAGGCTGGAGGCCTGTCAGTTCCCTTTAGCTTGGTTTGGCCCATCCACCTAGGTGGTTTTACCAAGGTGGGGATGCAATGCATGCCATAGTTTCTTGGAGCCACAGCTGAGAGTTGAGTGTCAGGTGGACACCAAAAGTGGATAAGCAGCCCTGAAAAGGGCTTGGCAAGCCCTCACTCCAGAGGTGTGAGCCATCCTTAAATACCCCAGACACCCTGGCACTTTATAAACACTGGTTGAATTGCATGAAAAGATCTTGATCCAATTTAACTGGATAGCTTTCAGTTTTTTGGTCTAGCTATCTTCCTAAAGTTGCTCTCACTCATTCTGTGATCAGCATGTTTGCCTTTCTAGCCAGAAGACCTTTCAGGCTCCCCCAAAGAAATGATTGATTCTCCTTCTAGGTCATTAAATACCATTTTAGTATTTACCCATGTGGGAAACATGGTTCCCATCAACTGGGGAATGACTGAACCAATTATGGTCTGTGAATGAAGTAGAATACTATTGTCCTATGAGAAATGATGAGATTTTTTCCAGTGAAATCTGGGAAGGCTTGTACGAACTGATACAGAATGAAAGGAGCAGAACCAGGAGAACAATTTATGTTTTAAAATGACATTATGAAGACAAACAACTTCATAATGGACACTGGGTATAGAAAATGCCACGTATTTTGTAGTCAGTGTAGGAATTTGTTTTATTTGACTATGCAAATTTGTTTCAAAGGTTTTATTTTGTTTTCCATGCAGAGAGGTGGAAAGGGGAAAGGTGGGAATGAGAGAGAGAAAGCAGATTTTTTTTAACAGAAAAAGATAAAATAAAATGTAAAACAAAATCTGTTCCCCAAAAGGCAAAGTTTTTAAAAAGCTTTGAACTTGGACTCAAGAGAGATCTGGTTTCCCATTCCCACTCTGTCATTAGTTGTATGATCTTTGGCCAGTCATTCACCCCTCTGATCTTCAACTTTATCATATATAAAATGGGAATAGTGATATCTGTGTTATATAACTTAGAGCATTGTAAAAAATAAGCATTTTGTAAACTTTAAGCTACTGTATAAATGTGAGTTATTGTTATTAAGTACTGACATTCTTACATAGTCATTAAGTAACTGTTTCTTCTTCACAAAGCAGGGAGGGAATACATTTCTCATAAAAGAAAATTATTATACTTGTATCCTTTGTTCTGACAAACAATTAATTTAATGATACCCGTTTCACCTCTAGGGTTCAACTAAATTTCATAAAGCAAATATAATAATTGCTAACATTTATTTAGTGCCTTAAAGTTTGTAAAGTGTTTTATATACATTATTTCATTTTGATTTTCATAACTCTGGGAGGTAGGTGCTATTATTAGTCTTATTTCACAGATGTGTAAACTGAGCCCAAGAGATTAAGTGATTTGCCAAGTAGCTATTAGGCACCTTCAGAGGGATTTGAACTCAGGGCTTCCTTACTCCAGGTCCTGAATCTTAGCACCATGCTTAGCACCATGGTCACAAAGGTGAAAAAATGATATAGTCCCTGCCCTCTTAGAACATGTCCTCTTATGGAGAAGGGATGATGGTGGAGTATATGACAATTACCATAATAACTATTGTAGAGAACCCCTCTGCTGCTTCAGAGACAGCATGAGGCAGTGTTCCTCCCCTCTCTAGGGGCCTCATAGAGGTCTGAGAACAGGCAGCCTTAGCAGTTGCTGAAAAAATGATAAGGCCCAAAGACTAAGTTGTTTTGTCTTGGCTTGCTTGCAATTCTCATGCAAAAAATGCAAGGAGATGCTGAAGTTGTCTGTTGGGAAAAAAGGTTCTTTCCCATGAGAAAGTGTATTCATGGCTTGTGTTTTTTTTATTATTTAAGCTAGCTTGTTTCAACAATAAATGATTCAGTGCTCAGTACTATCAAGCTGCCACTGTGTCTGCTTCTCTCTCTCTCTCTCTCTCTCTCTCTCTCTCTCTCTCTCTCTCATCTCCAACAAACTATGATATCAGATACAATGTGATCTAGGAAAAGGAGAAAATCCAGGCAATATACCTAAAAATACTTGGAAGAGTGACCACTTTTAGCTGGGGGAAACAAAGCAAGCTTCGTGGAGGATATAGCAAATGAATTGGACCTTTAAGGAAAAAACTTTTTTTCTGTTTTAAATTTTAATGTTTTTTTTTCTAATTACATGTATTTTTTTTAACTTTTGTTTTCTAAAATTTTGAGTTCCAAATTCTCATGACCCTGTTTTCCCTCACCTCTTACTGAGAAAGGAAGCAGTTTGATAAAGGATGTACATATACAGTCATGCAAAACATATTTCTAAATTAGTCATATTGTGGGAAAAAACACAGATTAAAAAAAACCAAGAAAAATAAAGTTTAAAAACCCCACCATTATATGTCAATCTGCATTCAGATTCCATCACTTCCTTCTCTGGAAGTGGATAGTATTTTTCACTATAGGTCCTTCATATTTGTCTTGTATCTCTATATTACTGGGAATAGCTAGATCATTCATAGTTGATCATCATACATTATTACTGCGTACAGTGGTCTCCTGGTTCTGCTCACCTCACTTTGCATCAGTTAATATAAGTCTGTTCAGGTTTTTCTGAAAGCATCCTGCTCATCATTTCTTGTAGTACAATAGTATTCTATCACAATCATTGCTACAACATGTTCAGCCATTTCCCAATTGATGGCATTCTCTCAATTTTCCAATTCTTTGCCACCACAGAAAAGAACTGCTATAAATATTTTTGTTCAAAGAAGTCCTTTTTAAAAATCTCTTTGAGATATAGACCTAGTAGTGGTATTGCTGGGTCAAAGGGTATGGACAATTTTATAGCCCTTTGGGCACAGTTCCTAATTGTTCTACAGAATGGTTGGTTCAGTTCACAATTCCACCAATAGTATATTAGTGTCCCAACTTTTCCACATCCCCTCAAACATTTGTCATTTTCCCTTTTTTGTCATATTTAATCTTATAGATGTGAGGTGGTACTTTAGAGTTGTTTTAATTTGCATTTCCCCAATCAATAGTGATTTAGAAGTTTTTTAAAAAATATATTACTATACATAGCTTTCATTTCTCTGAAAATTATCTGTTCATACCCTTTAACATTTATCAATTTAGGAATGACTTTTATTCTTATCAGAGAAGCTTGTAAATTTTTTCTCCATTTTTCTACTTTCCTTCTAATCTTGGCTGCATTGGTTTTGTTTGTGCAAAACCTTTTAAATTTAATGTTATCAAAATTATTCATTTCACATCCTGTAATACTCTCTATTTCTTATCTGGGTCATAAATTCTCCCCTCATCCATTGATCTGACAGGTAAACTATTTCAAACACCTCCAATTTGCTTATGGTATCACCCTTTATGTTTAAATCATGCACCATATCTTGCTATACAGTGTGAGGTGTTGGTCTATACCTAGTTTTTGCCAAACTGCTTTCCAGTTTTCCCAGTAGTTTTTTTCAAATAGTGAGTTCTCCCCAAATTTTGGATTTTTCAGATTATCAAACACAAAATTACTGTGGTTCTTTCCTACTGTGTATTGTATATGTAATCTATTCCACTGATCCACCACTCTATTTCTTAGCTAGTACTAAATGTTTTTTTGATGGCTACCACTTTGTAATACAGTTTGAAATCTGGTATGGCTATGTCACGTTCCTTCACATTTTCCCCCCATTAATTCCCTTGTTATGGAAGAAAAGATTTTCAACAGGTGAGAATATTTTCTAGGTATGGGAATGTATACTATGTTAATGCATGTAAGTGGAAGATGCCAGGAAGACACCGAGTAAAAATTAGCAGTCTCTGTATGTACAGTATGTGAAAGGGGAATAGAATAAAGCAAAGCTACAAAGGTTGATTGGTTGGAGCCAGATTATAGAAAGCCTTAAATGCCAGGCTGAACCCATTGCTCATTCTGTGCAATTCTTGTGTTCCACCCATAAAAGGCAAAGGGGGAGGTGGAGCTTAAGACCAAGCCTGCAGCAGCCATAAGATGACCTAAGAAGTAGGAGGCAGATATGCTGTGCTTGTGAGTCAGGAGGGAGGGGGGATGAGGCTCTTGGAATTTTCCTAATGGTATCTCAACAGTTGCTGCTCTAGGTACCCTGTGGGGCTAGGCTATTAACTGGGCAGCTAGGTAGCAACTAGTGTTGGTCATAGAGTCGAGAAGACTCATCTTCCTCAGCTTAAATCCAGCTTCAGACACTTACTAGTTGTGTGACCCTTGGCAAGTCACTTAAACCCTGTGTGCCTCAGTTTCCTCATCTGCAAAATTAACTCAAGAAGGAAATCGTAAACCACTCCAGTATCTTTGTTTAAGAAAACCTCAAATGGGGTCAGGAAGAGTCAGTCACCACTGAGCAACAAAAACAAAATCAGGGCTAGGTTTTAACAATTGCTCTAAGGGATGGTTGCCCAGTTTAGAAGGGGAGTGGTCATGAACTTGCATCACAGGAGGGAACCGAGTGGGAAATATTGGGAATTAAGGGTAGAAGTGATTGTGTTAAAGATGGGTTTGTTTCAGGGAGGATGGATTACAACCCATATTCCCATCCTCTGGTTAATCACAGATCCTCCCCTCTCCCACAGTCAGGAAGTGGAGACTACTGGGCTAGGGAATTTAGCATTAAAGAAAATAATACTCATCAGGACCTCTTATTAGCTGCTTTATCATTAAAGAATAAAAGATTTAGGGCTCAACAAATAAATTAGAAAAGGAAACCTTTCCCAGGACCTTGATTTATGGTTTCTCCCTTTGGTACACACTGATGAGACCTCTTTCTGTGTGCAAGTCCAATCAAATTCGAAAGGCCAGAGGTCCCCAGAACTATAATTTATGGCAGCCTCTCCTAGCAACTGCCACCCTCATTCAGTAAATATGAAGAGTCAGTAGCAGCTTCATTTCTCTGCCCAAAACACCCACACAGGATGAGGTCTGAGGATGAATCTTGTTCTGGTTGGCCCCCAGGGGGTGGAAACTGGAGCAACAGAGTAGCTCTGGTCCTTAGCCTAGGTGTCTTTCTACTTCATGTTGATTTTAAGTCTTAGTATTTTTCTAGAGACAGTGGGACGGACATCTTAACATTTGGAGGGTTCTTTCACCTCCCAACCTGATCTGCATAATTTTCCTTTGCAATCAAAAAGCTTCAGCATGCTTTTAAATGGGATATAGAACCATATACTGCCCTGGGAGACAGATTTCAGCTTGCTAGAAGAAGTCCCTAACAATAAAAGCAGCCTGAAACGTGGAATGAAAAGTCTGGGGATAAAATGAGTCCCTCCAAATGAAAGTCTTCAGTTGGAAAGTGAATAAGCATTTATTGGGGATTTTTGTCTAAGAAATCCCTGTTCAGGTATAGAGTGAACTAGATCAGGGCTTCTTATACTTTTTCCACTCATGACCCCTTTTCACCCAAGATATTTTTATGTGACCCTGGGTATATAGGTATATAAAAAAGATATAAACGACCTTTTACTGTTGCCAAATTTTTCATGACCCCCACATTCAGTTACATCACCCCATATGGAGTGATGGCCCACAGTTTAAGAAGCTTTGGACTGATGACCTGTAACATCCATTCTATCCGTGAGATTCTATGATCTGCCTACTTTAAAAATTATCTGGTCCATGATACTAAACCTGAGACCTTTTAGCTGGAAAGGCAAATTCTACAGATTGGGCTTGAAAGTGGATAAGCCTTCCAAAGGTCAAGCAGTCTATCCCTCTGTTTCTAGCTAAGCACTGAAATCATCCTGGTGAAGTGGAAAGGGAGTTAGACTAGAAGCTGGATCTGTTCTACTCTTTAGTAACTGTGCAACTTTGAGCAAGTTATTTTAAATTCCTTGGACTGTTTCCATACCTATAAAATGGGAATAATTTTTACTTGGTTTCCCTCATGGGGGTATTTGTGAGAATCAATTGAGTTGGTGTATGAGGATAATCTTATAAGGTAAAATCAATAAAACAAGTGATTGCCACTATTGATTAGAGAAATAGAAATTAAAACAACTCTGAGGTAGTACCTCACACCTATCAGATTGGCTAATATGCAGAAAAGAAAAATGACATGCTGGAGGTGATGCGGGAAAACTGAGACTCTAATATACTACTTGTGGAGTTATGAACTGATCCAACCATTCTGAAGATCAATTTAGAACTATGCCCAAAGGGCTATAAAACTGTGCATACCCTTTGACACAGCAATACCACTACTAGGTCTGTATCCCAAAGAGATCATAAAAAAGGGAAAAGGAACCATGTCTACAAAAATATTTATAACGGCCCCTTTTTTTGGTGACAACGAATTAGAAATGGAGAGGATGCCCACTAATTGAGGAATGACTGAACATGTAATGACAATGATTGTGATAGAACATTATTGCACTACAAGGATTAGTAGGATGCTTCCAGAAAACCCTGGATAGACTTATATGAACTGATACAAAGTGAATTGAATAGAATCAGGAGAACATGGTACATAGTAATGGCAATATCATATGATGATCAACTGTGAATGACTTAGCTACAATGATCTAATACAATTACAAAGAATTTATGATGAAAAATGCTATACACCTTCAGAGAAAGAACTGATGTAATCTGAATGTATATTTTTATTTTATTTTCTTGTGTTTTTTAAAACAGTATGACTAATATGGAAATATGTTTTGTATCACTGCACACGTATAACCTATGGCAAATTGCTTGCCTTCTCAATGAGGGGGAAGGGAGAAGGGAAGAGATAGAATTTTAAATTCAAACTTAAAAAATGTTAAAAATTATTTTACACATAATTGGGAAAAAACAAAATGTTTTTAAAAATAAATGGTTGTTAATGTTGTTGTTAAGTTGTTTCAGTTGTGTCTGATCTTTTGTAACCCCATTTGGGGTTTTCTTGGCAAAGAAACTGAAGTGGCTTACCATTTTCTTCTCCAACTCATTTTACAGGTGAAGAAGCTGAGGCAAACAGCGTTAAACTGACTTGCATTGGGTCACACAGCTAATTAGTGTCTGAGGCCGGATTTGAACTCAGATCTTCCTAAGTCCAGGCCCAGCCTTCTATTACTGCACTAAGAAATGATCTTCCTAATCTAGTTTTAGAGATCTTCCCAGTAAGGAGAGCAATGTAGTTCTTGCAAGTAACTCACATTTATTCAAATTTTTTTTTTGCTTCTCACACACCCAGCTTCTGTATTGATTCTCTCTCTCTCTCTCTTTAAAAAAACAAACAAAAAAAATCTTCTCCACAGTGCTGACAAAGTATTTTTCCTAAAGTACAGTTCTAATCACTTCACTCACTTACTAAATGAATTCTATTGCCTCCTAGTAATGTAAACTCTTTTTTGCAGTTTTCCCTTCACAACCTGGTCCCACGCTACACTTACTTTCTTTTTTTTTCTTTTTTTTTTTGGTGAGGCAATTGGGATTAAGTGACTTGTCCAGGGTCACACAGCTAGTATGTGTCAAGTGTCTGAGGTTGGACTTGAACTCAGGTCCTCCTGACTCCAGGGCCAGTACTTTATCCACTGTACCACCTAGCTGCCCCTCAAGCTACACTTTCAACCCAACTATAAACATTACTCCCTAGAAACAGGCCTTTTTATTGTTCTTCACTCATGACATTCCATCTCCTGTGCTGACAGTGCAGGAAGTATTCCCCAAGCCTAGAAGGCACTTCCTTCTCACCACTGCCACTTGGAATCCCTTTTTATTTTTGTTTTTGTATTCCCAGCACATAGTAGGCATTTAAAATTGCTTTTTGGTTGATTGATTCAGTACAGCTCTTCCTTGAGATCAAGGAGGGCCTATTCTTTGAATCCTGTATTCATTAATAACCCAGGCACCCAGCCTGGTTTATGGTTCACATTTGCTGGGTGTAAATATCTCAGCATTATACAATCTTCCCCCCCTCCCCCACTCTTCTCTTCATTTCCAAGAATCATACATCTCAGGAGGCTGCTATGGGGAGACAATTTTTACTTTCTTAGTTTTCTCCTATAAATGTGTGCATGACCTATTTTCACCTGCTTCCACATTCTCTGAGTGCCTGGGAAAAGCGGGAAAAGTGATGTTTGGGGCTGCCAGAAAGTCAATGCATGCCCCGGGGTTGTTCTGGGAATGGGATTCTATAGCCAGTTCTAAATTACCCTGGACACTGAGGCAGTTTTTATATAAGCCCCAGAGAGTTTGCCTTTGCTGGCCTTGCTGAGTGGAATAGTTATGACTTTGGTTAGCTTCATGTGGAAGGCCATGGGTGCCATTTTCTTCAGAGCTAAGGGACTCCACACAGGCCAGGCTGCATTAGTATTCTCAACATAAGTGTTTAGGAATGAATGAGTCCCCCAGATTGACTAATTAGAAATTAGATTGCTTTTGCTAAAAAAAAACAAACAAAAAGTCTAGTAACATAAAAAAAAAGGAAAAGATATTTTAATTTCTCATCAAGGGCCCTTCCTTAGGCCAAGAGGTAAACACAATCATTTTCTGTGTTTGCTAATAGCACGCTGCTTTTCTATAGTGCTTTACTTATAAAAACTCCGTGAGGTGCATAGTACAAGGATTATTAATCCCATTTTTAGATATGAGGAGATTAAGAATTAGAGAAGTTAATTTGCTCAGTGTCAATGATTAGAATTGACTTGAACTCTTATCTTTTAATGTCCAAAGTCTACGCCCAATCTATTTTTACCCAGCTGCCTCTTAAGTAAAGTATGGGGGGGAGAGATGAATGCTAATAGCACCCGTTTGCTATTTCTTCAGATATTGATTACTGGAAACACATATTGGACAGCTAAGGGGTTAACAATAGTTAATTTCTTCTCCTGTTCTCACTCAGGAGTAGGAGAGGTATTGTCACAACCCAATGGCAGTGTGGGGACCAATTTTTAATTAACTAAGCGGCTCTCCGCAATATTGGGCCCAGGAAGAAGACCGGCAGCCTCCCTCAAAACAGAACAAGACTTATTTTAACAAGAAAGAACTTAAAACACACACACACACACAAACAGGGTCAGTAGGATCAAGGGAATGGAAATAAAATGGGGAAAGGGAAATTCTAATACCTGAAAAAATACCACCACCCAGGAATCATCTGAAAATACGCAGCAGAACGTCTGTCACTTTCCAGCTTCCACCTAGAATGCCCAATTCTCCTCCCCCAAATCTAGAAACCCCCACACCACCTCAGCCAATGGGATGGCCACTCTGACAGTCACATGACTGCCCTCACTAGGCTTTCAATCATTATGATTTTGCCAAGCCCATGTAGGCGTCGGTGAGTGGTGATGACATGAGGGGCCAGAGCCCTGGCAACGGCTACAACCAGTGGGTAGAGCACCATGCGGTTTGCAGAGTCCCAGGCCCATGCGCGCCGAAGCATAAAAACCTTAACAATTAATTCTTTACAGCAGAAAGTTAAAACTTAGCGGTCAGCAGCAACAGTCAGCTCCAAGTTATTTCTTATCCAGAGAAGGAGTTCAGGCATCAAAATTAGAAAAGAGAAGAATCATAGAAACTTGGAGCTGGAGAGTACTTGAAAGGTCATTTATTCCTGTCCTCCCTGAAGCATGAATCCCTTCTTCAACATCAATGACAAATGGTCATTCAGTTTGAATACTTGTATGCCCAGTATCTAGCATATAGTACGTGCTTAACAAATGTTTATGGACTAGTTCCAGTGATGGGGAACTCCCTTCTCTCATGACAGCTCATTCCACATTTAGATAACTCTAATTGTTAAGAAATTTCTCCTTACTCCAAACTGACATCTGCATCAATGCAACTTTCACTCATTATTCCCAGTTCTACCCTCTTAGGATAAGTGGTATATCTCTCATCTCTCTTCCACAATACCATTCCTCAAATACTTGAGGAGAGCTATTCTGTACTCATCTCCTCCCATCCCCTCCCTCCAATATGTTCTCTTCGAGGTTAAACATCTTCAGTTCTGGAAACCAATTCTTGTATAGCATGGCTCCCAGACTTCTTATCTTCCTCTCTACTCTCTTATGAATGTGCTCCAGATTGTCATCGTCCTTCCCAGATTGCAGCACGTAGAACGAAGCACACTATATCAGATACGACTGGACCACGGTGAGTTGATATCTTGAAGAATCAATATTTGGTCAAAACCAGAAGTCAGAAAAGGTCATCACTAGAGGGTCAGCCAGAAAAGAGGTTGGCAAGTTGCAAAGTTGGACCAGACTACTTGAATCCTCAGTCAGGAATGGTGCCCAGAGATTATACACGATGTTAAGGATGAATCAGAGGCAAAATTGCCAGAGAAATAGTTTAGATAGAGGGTTTGAGGTGATCGTGAAGAATCATGCATGGCTATTGGATCAAATGGCCATGGGTAAAAATGGGAAGGAATCTTAGAGTTCATCTAGTCTAACTCTTTTACTTTACACATGGGGTAACTGAGGCACAGGGAGGTTAAGTCCAATGTACCATTATTTAGAAAAAATAATAAACAATTTTACTTAATGTTTTGAGTTCCAAATTCCATTCTACCTCCCCTCCCTCCTCTCCTCACTCTCTGAGGTGACAAGAAATCAGATATAGGTTATGCATGTGTAATTACAACCTAACATTCTTTAAAGACTGTTTTCGGTAGCTCCTCATCATCATAATCCCACCAAGTCAGAACTTAATAAATGCTTTTGACTGATCCTTAAAAAGAGCATCTCAGAAACTGAAAAGCAGATATCATTCAGTCTCCAATATATGGTGGGGGG
Organism: Dromiciops gliroides; assembly: GCF_019393635.1. NCBI lineage: Eukaryota > Metazoa > Chordata > Mammalia > Microbiotheria > Microbiotheriidae > Dromiciops > Dromiciops gliroides. The sequence goes on along the minus strand of NC_057862.1, from coordinate 295,600,772 downwards.
GGAGAGAGAGAGAGAGAGAGAGAGAGAGAGAGAGAGAATCATCTCTTTCCCTCTATTTATTCAATTATAAAATGAATTGGTCACTATGAGGCATGGCTGTCTATGTTTTATATCCTGGTCATCAAGAGAGTTGACCCTGAACTTTCATTCCATCTATGAGAAGACTCCCCTTCCCCCAACAAGGAAGAGTGCTGGAGAGGAGATGCCTAGCCAGAGATGCAGATGGATAAGAAGTGGAAGAAATACATACACACATATGCCTATGAGCACGTTTATATTTCTAAAACTGGCTCGAGAATACAAAGACACAAGTTCCTTTAGCAGCTAGGCATTTCTCTCATCTGAAGAGCTCTAATATTTATCTAATTGATATTCATCATTCATTCTACAAATATTTACTAAGCAAGATACAAAGTTTAAGAAATCCATAATCCCTTGCTTCATGGAGCTCACAGTCTAGTTTGGGGATAAGATGCAAACACAAAGCTGACTGCGCATTTGATGATAAATGTATTAGAGATGATTTTCCCCATCCCTCTTCTGCGCTCCCCAACCCCAACCACCCCATCACAAACTCTTTCGTAAGGTGCAAAGGATATCTTTCCTTATTGAGCTGATGTCTGTGTTCCTGTAGCTCCCATCCATTTTTCCTAGTTGTGATCTATGAGGACAAATAGAACAAATATAAGGCCTCTTCCACATCACTGCCCTTTATATGCTTAAAGGTACTGGTCGTGACCTTCAGGGGAATACAGGGGAATAACCACAACTTCCTTTAACTAACCCTAATATTGCAGAATTTCCTATCCCTTCCCCATCCTGGCTGATTTTCTATCTCAATTGGTTTATTGGGTGATCTCTATTCGTGATAAACAGAGATATTGGCAAATATTTCATTTTGTGGTTTTGAGCTTACCTGAGCTTATTTTCAAATATAGCTTGAGCATAGTTACCCAGTTAGACCTCTGGGTGGCTCCACTTGCCCAAGGCATGAATGTCACCAGGCTTCTTGCTATAACAAAGGCAGCTGTAGAAACAGCGTCATCAAACTTTATGCTTTACCTGGAAGGGACCTTTGAGGTCGTACCAGTTATCAGTGGCCTCTCAGAGGTGGCTTGTGAAAGGTGCACTTAATGCGTCTTGATTTAAGGTTTGAAAGTTATGCCCAAATTTGACCTGGTATCACTAGACTTAGGCTTTCACTCCTCTTGAATCTCCGTGGATGGCAATTACCTTCTTGCCCAGAGTCAGGGAAATTACAGAGGTGCTCATGTTTGTCTGGAGAAGACAAGAGGCCCAGAAAATGCAGGTGGCCCCCCTCACCTTTGTCTCTTTCTCCCCACTCACAAGTAGGCTGATGATGGAATTGTAGTTTTAAAGGAACTTGAATAGTTTCTAGAACCTAAGAATTGGAGGAAGGGGTAAAAAAGTATTCCTTTTAAGGAAACTGAGCCCTAAGCACACAGAAGCATAGAACTGAAAAATGTCACAGACTGTCACTGCTCGAAGACACCTTAGAATTATAGAGCCATGGGATTTCTTTTCTTTTTTAAATATTTAACTTTTAATTATCTTTATTGATATCTTTTGCTTTTATATCACATTCATTTCCAAAGATATCCCTGCTCTTCTACTACTCTGTAAACCTTGTCTTGCATCAAAGAATTTAAAAGGGGGGGGGAAGTTTAGTGGAACAAGCATATACACACATATATATACACATATATACATATACATGAACACATATATGTGTGTGTATACATCCATAGATATACATATATATCACTTGAGTTTGACAATATAAACTGATATTTTATCAGGTGTCCCCCACCTCTGAAAAAAAAAGAAAAGGAAGGAGCTGGATTCTCAACACAACCTTATACTTTCTCTGAAACCAAACTTTGTCTTTTTAATTACACAGAGTTCAGATTTGTTGTATATTATTTTCTTCCCCTTAACATATATATTCTTTCCTGAGAATTTCACCATTTCCAAGATGGAACAGACCTGGCAGGTGATTTAGTCCAAATTCCTAATTTAACATCCTGCCCATGGCCTCAGGGGTTGCCCCTCTCCCATAGAAAAACCTGGCATTAGGCTTAAACTGGTCTTATTCAGTCCCAGAGTAGCTCTCTGAAAGAAGGTGGGGTACTTTTTCTTTCATTCTTTGGCTCTTCATGTTCCCAAGTAAGAGGTTCTTAACCTGTGGTCCATGATTTTTTAAGAATATATATAATTTGGGGCAGCTAGGTGGTGCAGTGGATAGAGTACCAGTCCTGGAGTCAGGAGGACCTGAGTTCAAACTCGGCCTCAGACAGTTAATACTAGCTGTGTGACCCTGGGCAAGTCACTTAACCACAATTGCCTCACACACACACACACACACACACACACACACACACACACAAGAATATATGTAATTGGATAATTGTGTTTTAATTAAATGGGTTTCCTTTGGGATCCTTTCATTTTATCTTAAGAATTTCAAAACATTAGTCTGGGAAGGGGTGCATAGGCTTTAACAGATTGCCGAAGAGATTTGTGACACAACAAGGGTTAAGAATTCCTGCTCTAGGAGATGGTACCTGCTATAGATGGTTAAGAAAACCAAAGGTCCCAAAAGGTGAATTTCCATAGGGAGTTAAGTACTAAGACTGGATACCCTCCTGCCCCTCTCTAGCTCTCAAGATAGTTTTCTTCCTCCCACATAAGGAACTATTCTGTTGATATGACAGGGCAAGCATAGGAGAAGACTGAAATGCATGCAACCTCATTACCCTTGCAATCGTTTTCCTTTGTTCTTGCCATGACCTTTGCAGAAAGTAGTAAATGAATCCGTTCGTCTGCCTTTGCATAGATGATAAATTGGATTCAAAGTCCAACTCCAGGTAGATATGTAGAAAAGGAAGATGTCCAAAGGTTAGCGTCCACAAAGACAGGTCAAATCGGCATACGAAATCCATTCCTAGAAATCAGGGCACAGTTCAGTGTAACATAGTTTGAGGCAGGCAGCACAAGGTTTCCAATGCTACAATCATTTTAAAGGGCTTGCAGAGAATCTACTAGATGCTTGCATGTGCAGCAGTGGCCAGCATGGTGAATCTTTCTCCAAAATGAGAATTCTTGAAGAAAAATGGCATAAATGGGATGGCTAATTTTCTATGTTTAATATGTTTTAAGGAGGAAGAATTAGAATTAAACTCCTTCTTGGTCCCAGATTTGGTCTCAAATGACAAAACTAGGTTCAATGGAGTGGTCATATAGAGTCAAATTTGAGCTCAAAGGAACAATTTTTGACCCATCAGAGATGGCCTTGTGTCAGGGATATTGGAGAAGGGATTTCTGCTCAGGTATGGGTTGAATTGGGTGCCTTCTGAATTTCCTCTTAACTCTGAGATTCTGGGATACAAACTTAAATGTTTTTGGTTTTGGAAACTCATCCAGAAGAGAAATTTGGTTTTGAAAGTTCACACTCTTCCCTTTTTTTTTGCAGGGCAATGAGGGTTAAGTGACTTGCCAAGGGTCACACAGCTAGTTAAGTATCAAGTGTCTGAGGCTGGATTTGAACTCAGGTCCTCCTGAATCCAAGGCCAGTGCTTTATTCACTGCACCACCTAGCTGCCCCTCACACTCTTCCCTTTTGGACATTAGTTCCCTTTACATTTTAATTACAGGAAATCCATTTATCCTGGAAATCCCATGGGGAAGAATCTAAAGGGAAAATGTGACATTAATGGATGGTAGAGCACTTGATTCCAGAAGAATTAGACTCCTAGAAAGGATTAAAATGAGGGTGTCAATAAGTCTTCCTTCCAAAATTTCCCATCCCTCCCCCCACTCCAAATAATCAATGAATTTGCTCAATTAAAAACAAAATAGCTGTACACTCATCCTTTTTCATAAGATTTATTGTTATCTTAGAGATTATCTAGTTTACTTAATACTCAAATTTTACAGATGAGTAAACTGAGTTCCAGAAAGGTGAATAAGTTGTCCAAGGTCACACAGAAGTAAAAGGCAGGTCAAAGTCTGGGGGTGTTTTTCTAGCAAGGGACAGTAGTTTTGATCTGATAAATTAGTCAGCTATGTTAAGCAAATTTATTTCAATTTAGACCAAGTTTGGAAGCCTTCCCTAATCCTTTCTCTCTCTCTCTCTCTCTCTCTCTCTCTCTCTCTCTCTCTCTCTCTCTCTCTCTCTCTCTCTCTCTCTCTCTCTCTCTTTCCAGGGCAATGAGGGTTAAGTGACTTGTCCAAGGTCACACAGCTAGTAAATGAACTCAGGACCTCCTAAATCCAGGACTGGTACTTTATCCACTGCACCACCTAGCTGCCCCACCCACATCCCTCTTAATTTCCTTCTCTACAAATGTCCTATTTATCCTGCATATGGCTTGTTTTGTATGTATTTGCTTACATGTTGTCTCCCCTATTAGATGGTGATCTGCTTGAGGGCAGACACTGTCTTTTGCCTCTTTTTGTATCCCCAGAGCTTAACACAGTCCCTGGCACACAGTAGGTGCTTAATAAATGTTTATTGATTGGATGAATTCTTGGTAAAGTGACAGATTAATTACCTAAAATGACTTATTCAATTATTTTCCCCCTTAGTCTTTTTGGAAATAAAAGGCCAGCAAAGTAGTTTTTTGGCACACTGTACAGTCTAACCTAAAATTTATTTGTCATCAGTTCTTTTGACAACCTTTGTTTACAACCCAATTCATGTTGGAGTCCCTGTTCTTGGAATGAGGGATTCTGTGTTGGTGTTTCTGATATGATTATGAGATAGAAAGATACAGACACCTCTACAACTCTTGTCACTACTTGCTTTGCATGGTTAACATTGAGGAGGCTACAAGCAATCAAAACTTGCACTTCTATGTCCTATGTGCCTCCAAATGCTAGACTGAACCATCTCCGGATAAAATTACCTGGTAAGCCCTTCAATATGCAAGGATCCCCACCTTCACCTTCATGGGCTGCTAGCTTCTATGCTCTAGTCACTTCCCAAATAGTCCACTGTGAATTCAAACACTCCCCTCTTGCCTTCATAAATTCTCTGCTCTCATTTCCTCTCAGAGTGCTCCCAATATCCACACTTACTTGCACAGACTCTCTGTCCTGACACAAAAAGGTAGATCCATGTTCCTGGACTTATAGTACATAGGCCATATCCCAAGCTTCTCAAAGCTACATAGAACAGAACTCTGACTATTTCCTGGTTTTCCTAAATATCCCCTGGGTCTTGAGCTACCCCTGCAATGGTGGGATATAGGAAGGACACTCCCTATGGAAAGAGGAAAACTTATAAACAACTTCCACTCAATGTGCCAATCTCCTCCCATATACGTAATTGAGATAAATTATCACATAAAGAGTAGGTCATGTAGCAAGAATAGTTGATAACAGATGGAGTATATATCTTGGGTCTACTAATTGGGAAACCAAAGACTTGGCAGGATGAGCCAAGTATCTAGCTTTTCCAGTAGCTAAACAACACATTTCTAGTGTTCAGAGAATCTAGATACTACCATTGCAATGACAGGATATTCTAATTAATGGATTGATAAATGGAGGCAACATAGTAAAATTGGATAGTGCTGTTTTTGGTATCAAAGCCCCCAGCTCTGCTTTTTTACCACTTCAGCAAATCATTTAGCCTCACTGGCTCTTAGTTTCCCCATTCGTAAAATGGGAATGATACTTTTGTTGTCTAGGACAATGTGTAGTGTCTCCACCCACACTCTCTGGGCTGGCACATTCACCTCAATCTGCAATCACTCTGGCAAGTCTGGGATTCCAAGAGAGAGGCTGCCACCATGTGGCTACTCTGTCTCAGAATTCCAGGGAAGAAGCCTGGTGTGTGATGGATACACTCTTACTACTTAATATAATAACTCAAGCCCCCATTGGTGTGCTTCCCATTCATTCAAAATCACTAACCAGAACACTACTAAATCAAACACAAACTATTTACTAAATGATAAGACAAAAGCAACAATAATCACAGCATTTATTCAATAGAAGCCCAAAACAAGAATAATTAAACATCAGAATCCAAATATAAACCTGGGGCATATTATTCCACCAATGAAAGCAGTTTCCATGGAAGACAGTAAGCACACATTCATAAAACCTTAGCAGAGATGCATAGGAATGGGAAAATTATTTTCTCCTAGAACAACTCACTATTCTACAATGCAGGCCTTGATCCCTTCAGGAATTGTCTGTACCTCATGAAGTTGCTTCTTTAGTACCTACTCACCTTTTGAGTTCTCACCATTCTCCTATTGGGTAAAGTCATTCCTTTCTTTTTTTCAAGCCAAAGTGATAAGCTCTTTTCATTTCCCAGATACCTTCAACAGGAGACTAAGAAAATATTCCACTCTTTCAGTGATATAAAGTTAACTTAAGCAAGAGGACTACCAATCTCCTTGGATCCTCAAAAAGCAGAAGATTTGATTTTTACCCGATCATCTCCAAATTTCTTCACACAGAAAAGTGGAACAAACAGCAAAATAGGTGAAAAGGCTATCTTCTTTCCCGTGTTTCTTCCTCTCCCACAAGAGAGTGAAGTAAAGAGGCAAGGCAGGAACCCTTGAAAAGTGTTCTTTTCAGCTGTAGAATAATAGTCCTAATAGCTCTTCACCTAGCAGCAAGATTTAACTCTCTTCCAATGAGCTTCCAGCAGCCACTCAAACCTTTGTCCAGCCAATCAACAAAGCAATGTCTCTCCTCTGAACAGCAAGTTCTTAGTGAAGTAGCTGAAGAATCAGCTGGATCAGCTCAAAACCTTCTGGGTTTTCTGTTTCCAGCTTCTTGTGACTCCCTCTGCTCTCAGCTCACTCTTCTGCTTCTGTGTATTTCATTGTATACCTTCATCTAAGAGCTTCTCTTCCTGCTGACTACTTAATTCTAACTGATGCTTCATATCAGAGTCTCCTATTGGTCAGTTCCTCATCTTTGCCTTAGGAGATGAAACTTAAGAAATCCATCAGGTATGAATGAAGCAGTCCTTATGTCACTTTCCCATAGTCACCAAATAATTATTTGATTTATAATTTTCTGAGTTATACATTTAAAAACTCTAAAAGTAGTCATATGCAAATGAGTTAATGGACCATAATTCCCCACAGCAATCTGTAGCTCATTCATTATTCTGCTTTCAAACAGAAACTTTTTTAAAAGTAATAAACATTTTATTTACAGTTATGAGTTCCAATTTTTATCCTTCCTTTCTTCCCTCCCCACCCCCTTCCCTGAGGCAGTAAGCAATCAGATACAGGTTATACATGTACAATTATGTAAAACATTGCCATATTGGTAATTTTGTACAAGAAAACTTGAATAAGAGAAAAAAATAAAAGAAAGTGAAAAATAGCATGCTTCAGTCTGCATTCCATCAATATCAGTTCTTTCTTTGGAGGTGGATAGTATGTTTCATCAATAGTCCTTTGGGATTATCTTGCATCATTGTATTGTTGAGAATAGCAAACAGAATCTTTTATATATTCATCTGAGGTGCAGTTCTCTATCCAGTCCTCAGAATAGTCAGTAACTCTCAACATTTTATCTGAAACTATGTTTTTTCACAAGTTGATTTTATCAGTTGCACTTAAGTAAAAGCTTTTTTCTGCCCTTTGTTCAGTCACCATACTGATAATACGCTTTTGCCACCCATGTCACAAGAATGGTATGAGATCATCTATGTAAAGCTACCAAGATCTATACAAACACGATCTTGTAACAATTCATTCCTGGACTTAAGGGAGAGATACAATTCTAAAATTATGATTTTATGAATGAATGAAAGAATGAATCGGATATTTCTTAATTTCCCAACCATTTTCACATTGGATCTCATTTCATTCACACATCAACCTTGTAAAGCAGGTGAGGAAAGCATCACTTTCAATTTTATTGTAACATATGGGGAAGTTGAGACCAAGATCAGTCAAGTGTTGTGGCCAAGGTCACAGAGTGACTCAGTGTTGGGGACTGGTCCTTCAAACTTGTCTCCTGAATCAGTATCTTCTCCTTCATAGAGACTGGCTTGTTAAAGATCTTTCAGACCCGTGGACTTATTTAGAATGATGGAAAAGAATGTGGTAACATCTGGAGAAGCATCTCTTGGCTGAATAATCCAATATTACTTGTTCTAGAAATATAGTATTCAGGTTGGCTAATTAGTCAGGGAAAAAAAACCACACACACACACAACCAGAGAGAAATGTGTCTGCTAATTACATGATCTACTGTCAAGTACTAAATTTCTCCTCTTCTCAGCAAGTGCTAGAACAAAATTCCAGCAACTTAATATACTGAGGAATAACTCACAGATGTTTAGGAAAATAAAACGAAGAAAATATAAGAATAAATACCAAGGGTTTATGCTTGAAACACCTCCCCTGCCTGTCTCTGTCTTGATAAACAGGGGGAAAGCAAGGGAGACAGATGTAAAAACTGGGAAGTTTTCCAATTTGTGTTAAATAAAAATGTTTCTTATCATAGGCTGAACTAAGCAGCATGAAAAAGCAATAGTAGTACACTTAACAAACAATGTGGTGGTGGAGGAAAGCACCAGTAGTCCCAAATAGATAGCTTATCAGCCAGTAGTTGAATAGAATCTCCAAGACAAATGGTGCATGCTTTCAGATTGCCCTGTGTGTATCTCTTGCTCCCACTAAAAAATGAAGCCATTCATTTATCCATCAAAATTTAAGTACCTGACTAATATTCATTGCATTGTATTGAGTGCTGGGGAACACAAGATAATTAAGAAACTGATTTCTTATCCTCCCAATCACTTAGAGTGTGGTAGGGGATAAGACAAATATGCAAAAATATAATAATATAATGTGTCCACAAGTCATAACAAAATGTCATGGTGGCCCATTAGAGATTTGACATTGGTAAAGACCTTGGATATACCATAATTCAACTTCTTCATTTTATAGAGAAGAAAAACTAGGTCCAATGACTCATTCAAAGTGACACAGTTTAGAATTGAACATAAGTCCTTTTCCTCCAAATCCAGTGTCAAAATGTTATGAGGAAGGAAGGGTCTGGAAGTCTTTATGGAAGAGAGAGCAATTTTTGAACTTGGTACAAGGAGGGATGGGAAGAGATTTTCTGGGGTATATCTGTCAAGAAGTGCTTCTGGGGACTAGTGATGTTTCTATGCTGCTCAAAGACATCTGTTTCTGGGGATAAGAATAAGGATACAGTCAATGGGGGAAGGAAATAAGAGTTGGGTTGACATACTAACCCATTCTTTGTGGGTAAAGGATGACAGGGGAGGAGTTTTGGAAGGTGCTATCTTTACCCTCTAAATTCCCATCTCTGCAGAAGGAGGAGGCATGCTTTGGTTTGAGATTAGGCAGAAAGGGGGCAGCTAGGTGGCATAGTGGATAAAGCACCAGCCCTGGATTCAGGAGGACCTGAGTTCAAATCCGGCCTCAGACACTTGACACTTAGTAGCTGTGTGACCCTGGGCAAGTCACTTAACCCCCATTGCCCTGCCAAAGCAAAACAAAAACAAAAACAAAAACCAACAACAACAAAAAAGAGATTAGGCAAGAACAGGCAAGGGAAGATTACATCTTAGTAGGTGCTTTGGTGCCCTCTAAATTCTATACCCTGGGGAAAAGTGGCTCTTCCTTAGTTGTTTTTGTGTGATCTCCAGGTAGGATCTTGAAATGGGAAAGATAGAAACTTTAACACATCTGAAGGGGTGGTGTGTGTGTGTGTGTGTGTGTGTGTGTGTGTGTGTGTGTGTGTGTTCCATTCCAGAAGTGGGGATAACATGGGCAGAGGCATAGAGAAGAGAAACAGATGTAAAAGCATAATCCAGTTTGATTAGAATATAGAGTACACATAGGGAAATAATGCCTATTCAGCACTGAATTTAGCATTTTACATATATTAAATTTTTATCAAAATAAGCTTATGAGGTAGTTAGTTCAAGTATCATCATTCCTGTTGAAAAGTGACTACTAAGACTCAGGGAGAAGTCACTACCAAAGTCACACAGATAGTATAAGGCTCCTGTACAAGGCTACCTGAGCTGAGAGCCTTTTTTACTGTTGAAGTACCACAATCCTGAGAGTCACAGAGCTTTGGAATCTCAGTGTTGCCTCTCATTCTGCATTTTCCCTCATGCCAACATATTCGATCAGTTGCTAACTCATGTTTCTCCATCCACATGTCTGTTCTCTGCTTCCTTCCTTTTCCTCACACACCTACCACCCTCTTTTAGGCCCTTGTCACCCCTCTCCTGAACTATTTCGATAGACTGCCAGTTTGTCTTTCCATTCTCCAATCCTTCTGCCAAAATGACTCTTTCTAAGATTCGGTTTTGACCATATAACTCCCTTACTCAATAAATTCTAGGATCAAACATAAGTTAAACTTTTTGATTTTGAGAATCTTTCTCAACCTGACCCCAACCTACCTTTCAAACCCTATAGTACATTACACCCCTTCCTGAACTTCATAGTGCAGTCAGGCTGGGCTTTGGGTTATTCATATTTGCCACTCCATGTCCTATCTATGTCTTCATGTTGGTCATCCTTCATTCCTTGAAGACTCTTATACCTCATCTCTACCTTTTAGAATCCATTTTTCCTTTAAAACTCTGCCTTTTCCTGCATGAAGCCTTTTCTTTCCTGCTAGCTGCTAGTGTCCTTCTCCCCAATTTATTTCATATTTATTTTGTATATACTTTTCAATGGACACAATTCTCTCCTCTAATAGAGAGGCCAGGGGCTGATTTACTTTTGTCTTTTCATTATGACCACCTATCCTAGTACCATACCTTTTGCTGTTAAGTCCTTTTTCACTTGTGTCCAACTCTTGGTGACCTCATTTGAAGTTTTCTTGGCAAAGATACTGGAGTGGTTTGCCATTTCTCTCTCCAATTCATTTTACAAATAGGGAAACTGAGGTAAACAGAATTAAGTGAATTGCCCAGGGTCACACAGCTAGTAAGTGTCTAAAGCTGGATTTGAACTCATGAAGATGAGTCTTCTTGACTCTAGGCCCAGTGCTCTGTCCACTCTGCCAGTTAGCTGCCAAAGCCTTTGTAGGTGCTTGTTGATATTTGAATGATTGATTTTTTTCCTTTATGACATACTACTTTTTTCTTTTCTTTTTCCTTTTTTTGTGGGGCAATAAGGGTTAAGTGACTTGCCCAGGGTCATACAGCTAGTGTCAAGTGTCTGAGGCCAGATATGAACTCATGTCCTCCTGAATCCAGGGCTGGTGCTTTATCCACTGTGCCACCTAGCTGCCCCCAACATACTACTTTTAAAGCATAAGATAGGATCCCTGCCCTCAAAGGTGGCTTATTGTCTAGTTGAGCCCCTGGAAGAAAAAAAGCCAACACAGACAGTGAGTGCCTCAGGGTTATCTTTCACAATATGAACCTGACATTGTAAATGAACCCAGAGAAGAGGGTCTGAGGAGGTATAACTTGAGCTGGGTCTTGAAGGACATATAATGATTAAAATAGAGAAGAGGGTTGGCACAAAGTCATCCTGAAGCAAATTTATTTATTTAAAGTTTTGAGTTTCAAATTCTATCCCTCTCTCATTCCCTCCCTCCCTACCCTCCACCCTCCTTGAGGTGGCAAGCAACCAGATATAGGTTATACATGTGCAATTATGTAAAAATTACCATATTAGTCATTTTATATAAAAAGACTCAAGTAAAAAAAGAAGAAATTGCAAAACAGCATGCTTCAGTCAGTGCTCAATCAACATCAGTTCCTTCTCTGGAAGTGGATAGTATGCTTCATCATTAGTCCTTTGGGATTGTGTTTGATCATTGTATTGTTGAGAGTAGTTAAGTCATTCACAATTGCTCATAGAGCAATAACACTGTCACTGTGCACAATGTTCTCCTGGTTTTGCTCACTTCACTATACATCAGTTCATATGAGTCTTTCCAGGTTTTTCTGAAATCATCCTGCTTGTCATTTCTTCTAACACAATAATATTCCATTACAAGCATATACCACAGCTTCTTTAGTCATCTTGAAACAATTTTAAAGAAATATCAATGGACAGAGATGGCTTCTTGCTCTGCTTGCCTCTGAATCCATGGACTGCTTTGAATAACTGAAAATCTCACTGCTAGATTTTCACCCTCCACGTCTGACATAAAAAAATTGCAGTATGGATGATGGATTGCTCATTAAGTGACCTTGCAAGGAGGGGCCGTCCTTATGATGAATCCAGCTTGGCAGGCATGGCTCTTTAATTAATGAAATCTTCCCGTCATTGTTTACTTCTCCCCAAGCATAGAGGGTTTAATAAAAGCTGGGCTGAGTTAAAAATACTTCAGATTGGGATGTGTGGGTGGAAAGGCACAACACACAAACAGCAGATCTTAGGGAATTGAATTCTGAGCTTTATCGGCTAATTGTATAGAGACCATTGCTAATCTCATGGGGAGATACTTTCCCACATATAATTTTTTTTCTTTTTAATTGTCAGGTAGAACTTATTCCAGTACATGTGGCTGATCTAAGTCAATGAACTATAACTTCATTTAATTTTGAAAAAGATGCTCTGGCACCTCCATGATCCCATCACCTCTGCATTCAGCCTGCCTGTATCCTTGAGATATTTACAGAATGGTGACTTTTAAACTCAGTAGGTCTCCAAACCTTTCCCTCCCTAATTCATTCCTTTCTTCAATATTTATGAAGCATCTTTTATGTGCAAGATGGTAAGAGGGATAGAAGGGGCACCTTCTCATTTAGTGGAAAGAGAAAGGACTTAAAGTAAAAATAAAACCCAACCAACCTGGGTTTCAATCACAGCCCCTAGCACTTACTTCTTCTGTTGAATCACATCAGTCATGTCAGACCCCATTTGGGGTTTTCTTGGAAAAGATATTAGAGTGGGTTTATTATTTTCTTTTCTGGCTAATTTTTACAGATGAGGAAACTGAAGCAAACAGGTTTAAGTGGCTTGTCCAGGATCACAAAGCTAGAAAGTGTCTGAGGCTAGATTTGAACTCAGATCTTCCTTGACTCCAGGACTGGAACTCTATCCACTGTGCCACTTTGCTGCCCCTAGCACATATCTAGCTGTATGAATTGCTACATCTTTGAGCTCTCTCCATTTCCCCATCTATAAATAAATAACAATAAAAATTAATAGCTAGCATTTATTTATTCATTGATTGATTGATTGATGATTTTATTTATTTATTTATTTAGCATTTCCCCCTAGTTACTTATTTTTAAAAAATCAAATTTTTCACATTGATTTTTTAAAAACTTTGTGTTCTGAATTTTCTTCCTCACATCTAATAGCTAGCATTTATATGATGCTTTAAGATTTGGGAAACTCTTTACAAATATTATCTCATCTAATCTCAATAACCTTGTGAGATAGACACTATTATCTCCATTTTATAGATGAGGAAATTGAGGTAGACAGAGGGTCAGATAGCTAGTTAATTATCTGAGGCTGGATTTGAACATGGATTTTCCTGACTTTAAATCTATCATGCTAGCCATTGTACCACACAGCAGCCCCTAAACAGGAATAATTACTACTCAACTACTTCACAAAGTTGTATGAAAAGCACTTTGCAAATCTTTTAAGTGCTATAGAGTACTTATCACCACTTTATCAAGGCAAAGGATTGGTCCCTACCCTCAAAGAGTTTCCACTATAGCAGGGGGTAAAGGCCAAAATAGAAATAATTATAGTATAATCAATCAACCAAAGGGCATTTATTAAGTGCTTACTACATGCCACATCCTGTGTTAAGCTGGAGGTTCAAAAAAGTGAGGAACTTCAAGTAGAAAAGAAATATAAACTAAATGGTATATGAGCTTTATGGAAGGAAAGATTACTGGGAGGTGGTAAGACTTAGGAGGTGAGGGGTAGAGTTGTGATGGAAATCAGGGAAGGTTTCATGGAAAAGAAAGCCCTTTGGCTGTGATTTGAAGGATGAGCAAGATTCTAATTTGCAGAGGTGGTGAGAGATACCAGTGTAGGCACAGAACATGACATGAGCAAGGTCATTTATTCTTTTGAGAAAAAATGCAGAGCTAAACAAGTCTCTAGGCTTTAATTTCCCAGTCTGTTCAATGAAAGGGTCAGACTAAATGGATTCTGCAGTTTTTCCCAGGCTACGGATGCACCACTGTTATCGACCACTGAGAGAATCACTTCTAGATTTCCCCACCCAACCCAAGAAGGCATAGAAGAAACCCAAGAGTCTCATAGGATGGATGAATGTCAAGTGCAAAGAGGAAATCATAGGCAGCTGCCCCAGGAGTTTTTGGGGGTAGTCCTTGAGATCAATACCTGAGCTTTGTTGCAACCTGGTCTCCATGGTAGCAGGAGAGCAACTTTGGGGTGATCTGTGTGAAGGGGGTGTTGGAGTCAGCTCACTGACTTGAGAAAGAGCTGAACTAGTTATTAACTTTTCAGCATGAGCATTTTTGCCTCAGGAAATGGCAGTGTTACAAATAAGGGCTTGATTTGTTTGTTGTTGTTGTTGTTGTTTTGGATTTAAGAAAGTGATGGAGAAAATGTTAATAATGAAGATTAAACTTAAAAGTATTTCTTATTTGGGAGCAGCTAGGTGGTGCAGTGGATAAAGCACTAGCCTTGGATTCAGGAGGACCTGAATTCAAATCCAGCCTCAGATACTTGACACTTAACTAGCTATGTGACCCTAGGCAAATCACTTAACCCTCATTGCCCTGCAAAACAAACAAACAAGCAAACAAAAAGTATTTCTTATTTTTCTGAGAACTGCTTTTTAAACATTTACTAGAATATCCCAGCCTAGGAGGATCCAAGCCAGGCATAGTCCTGAGCCTTCCCTAAACCAATAGCTGGCTGCCAGAACGTACCTGGGGTCAGGGTGGTAGGAGGTATAGGACAGGACACAGCCTTAGGGCCTTCCCAGCAGGTCTAGAGCAGCACTTTCAGAAATAATACCTGAGGGCCGCCCTGGTGTAACAGAGCCCTAACCAATGTAACAATTGGAATGACGCCACCTGCTGGAGAGCTACTGTAGGAAAGCTCCTCCATGAGGAGAAGGCATCTGAGGGCAAGCCGTATGGTCTTCCTTGGAGTGAGGAAATGACATTTACTTGTGGGTACTGTCTATCAAAGAGGTGAGGCTTGCTCTCTTGGGCTCTTTTCTCATGGCACCAGCCTTGTAGACAGAACAGTCTCTCCAAAACCCAGGCAGGATCCAGTAGGGCACCAGAGACCCCAGCCAAGCTATGGGAGAAAGACCAAGGTCAAATCCATGGAGAGCAGTCCCTGAAGTCCCTATTGGGAACCATAATTATGAGTAAACCCTGAACCCCAGCACCAAGATGGAAGGACCCCAGGTGAAATTTATGAAAGGGAGGGATCCAGGAGCCCTGTTCACAGAGGAAGCCTACAGCAGAACCCCAAAGCCCTCAGGACTGGAGGGCAGTACCAGCCCTATTATAGAGATTATATACAGAATGGAAAAGCTAGGGAGGAAAGAATAGCTAATGTTAACTAAAAACAGTATCACAAGTCCATGAGACATTGTATTGCATCTAGATTTATTACAAGAGAAATGAATGTGCACGTGGAATCCAAAGCCAGGGCAGACTTTCCAATCCATACAGAAGTTTGCATATTTATGACAGTACAAAAAAGGAAGGAGAGCGAAACAGAAATCTCCACTTGGAGGGGCTTGGCATGGGAGAGGGAAAGGTGCATTAAAGGTGGGAAAAAGAGGGAAATGGCAAAAACCTCCTTCTTTTACTAGGGAACTGCTAGACCATGAATGCATGATGGTCTGCTTATCTCCAAGGGTCCCAGATGCATAAGCATTTTCTCCACCTAATACAGACTGACTGGTGCTTGTCCTGATTCCCACGGACGCAGGGAGTTCAGCTTGGGGTGCAAACATTAAACTATGTCACCTGAGGAGGGGTGTTCATCCTTGACACACTCAGGATTTCTTGCATACTCTAGGTCCAGTGTTTCTGGAAAATATGGCAACTCAAAAAGACAAGTTCAGGAGACCACTTAATATTCCTTAATATAAGTAGCAGCTCCTTTTTCCCCCAAACCCAGCCGCTGTGAGCATACCAAGGAAATCTCCTTCTACCTTCTACCAAGGTGAAGTTGTGAATTGATCTAACCATTTTTTTTTTTTTGGTGAGGCAATTGGGGTTAAGTGACTTGCCCAGGGTCACATAGCCAGTAAGTGTTAAGTGTCTGAGGCTGGATTTGAACTCAGGTCCTCCTGACTCCAGGGCCGGTGCTCTATCCACTGCGCTATCTAGGCAGATTTCAGAAAAACCTGGACTTAAGTGCACTGATGCTGAGTGAAGTGAGCAGAACATTGTACACAGTTACAGCAACATTGTGTGATGATCAGCTATGATAGAGAACTCTTCACAGAAATACAATGATCCAAGACAATTCCAAAGGACTGATGATGGAAAATGCTCTCCACATACAGAAAAAAAGAACTGTGGATTCTGAATGCAGATTAAATCATACTATTTCTACTCTTTTTGTTCTTTTTCTTTTTTGAGGTTTTCCCCTTTTGTTCTGATTCTTCTTTCACAAAATGACTAATGCAGAAATATGTTTAATGTAATTGTACATATATAATCTATCTCAGGTTTCTTTTTGTCTTGGAGAGCAGGGAGGAAAGGGAAGGAGGGAGAAAAATTTGGAACTCAAAATGTTACAAAAACAAATGTTGAAAACTATCTTTACATGCAACTGGAAAAAAATTAAATACTATTAATACTTTTTTAAAAAAGATATCAAAATCAACTGACCTAGAAAACAGGTTGAGGAGACATATAATCTACAAATTACAATCTAAAAATTCTGATCAGAAAAAGTCTGGATGCTGTAATTCAGGAAATTATAAATGAATATTGTTCAGAACTCTTACAATCAGAGTGCAAAGTGAAAATAGAAAAAATCCACAAGTCCCCTCCAGAAAGAAACCCTCCAGGGAAAATTCTCAGGAACACCATAGCTATATTCTAATACTTCCAGGTAAAAGAAAAAAATACTACATGTAGCCAAAAAGAAGGTGTTCAAATGTCAAGGACCCAAAATAAGGATCACACAAGACCTAGCATCTTCTCTTTAAAGAAGACAGCTCTGAAAATTCCAAAAGGTGAAAGACATTAGTACACTGTTGGTGGAGATTTTAAATAGGTCCTACCATTCTGGTGAGCAATTTGGAATTGTGCACAGAAAATTGCTGAACTGCATACACTTTGGAAAGACGCCACCTGCTGGAGATTTACTGTTGGAGGGCTCCACCATGAGGATAAGGCACCTGAGGGTAAGACATGTGACTTTTCTTTGGCGTCAGGAAGTGATGCTTGCTTGTGGGAGGAAGAGGGGGTGAGCCTGGTGCTCTTGCTCTCTTTTGTCTGGACTCTCTTGGAGAGTGGAGCAGGAGAACTGTAGCTCCCTGAGATAGTTAGATAAATCTAGGCCTTTCTCTTTCTCCTCACCAAATTCTTATTCTCCTTAATAAATGCTTAAAAATCTAACTCTTGCTAAAGCTTACAATTTATTGACGACCACTCATTAGCTATTTTAGACAGACTAGCTAGAATTTTAGCCCTTTATAATAAACCAAAGAAACCAAAGAAGGAGGAAAAGAAACTATATGTAGAAAAATAGTTCTATTAGCTCTTTTTGTAGTAGCCTAAGACTGGACACTAAGAGACTGTCCTTTGGGGGAACTGATGGTTCAACAAGTTTTGGCATATGAATGTGATGGAATAGTGTTGATGATATTTAGAGGAAACTAGGAAGGTCTTTATGAACTGGTGCAGAAAGAAGTGAGCAGTACCAGGAAAGTAATTTATACAATGATAACATTATAAAGCAAAACAACTTTGAAAGGCTCTAGAACTCTATTTAATGCAATGACAAAACCATGAGTCTAAATGAATGAAGATCAAAGCTACTTACCTACCGACAGAGAACTGATGATAAAAAGCACAAAGAGACATACATTTTTAGACATAGCTATGGTAGCAATTTGTTTTGCTGACCTATGTAGATATGTATTAAGGGAATTGATATTTGTTTTTGTTTTGTAAAATATGCTTAATGCATGGGGGAAATATGGAAAGGGATAAATGAATAAAAGATGTTTCCTTTGAACAATTTCAAAAAGTAACAAAGCAAAAATATGAAGTCCTTTCAAACTCTAAACATTATGTATACCCATGAGTCTATGATTCCAATTTGATGATTCATTGGTGATGTCATTTTGATGCCAGAAAAGTGATTTCTGATTCTTATTTCACATATCACATGTAATTTATTAATTCACAATGAAAACTGACAATCGTTCTTCGGTCCTAACAGATTTTTTGTGACCTCCTTTGGGGTTTTCTCGGCAAAGATACTGGAGTGTTTTGCTATTTCCTTCTCTAGCTCATTTTACAGATGAAGAAACTGAGGCAAACAAGGTTAAGTGACTTGCTGTGGGTCACACAGCTATTATGTGCTGAGGTCAGATGTGAACTCACAAAGATAAAGTCTTCCTGCTCCAGGACCAATACTCTATCCATTACACCACCAAGCTGCCCTTGTTGCCTATATACTATCTACAAACAACCTGATGATTCCTTCAGAGTCAAAGTTAGAATGAGAGTTGGAAGTTAGAATATATCAGAGGAAAGATTGGCCATTGTCTTGATAAAGGGGTTTCAGTTCCAACTCTTGTAAAAATTTGTATAAATCAATTGTCTATGCCTATTTCCTCACCTGGAAAATAAGGGAGAGAGACTCCATGGTCCTTTCAGCTCTGACATTCCATGTCCCATGATTCTAAGGGACTTTCCAGCTCAGACCCTCTGACTGTAAGATTCTAAGGCCCCAGGGGTGGCTAGGTGGTGCAGTGGATAAAGCACCGGCCCTGGATTCAGGAGTTCCTGAGTTCAAATCCGGCCTCAGACACTTGACACTTACTAGCTGCGTGACCTTGGGCAAGTCACTTAATCCCCACTGCCCCACAAAAAAAAAAAAAAAGATTCTAAGGCCTCTTTCAGCACTAAGAGCCCATGATTCATTCATTTATAAGATGAAGATAATATTTTCCCTCCCTATTTCACAGGGTAGTTTTGAAAATTACATGAGATAATGCATGAGAAAAGATCAAAGCCCTATGAAGGTATAAGGCGTGACCCTGTTTATTTTTATTGACAGCTTCTTCATCATGATGTGGTGATATTTCTATTGATTCTATTTTAGGAGCAGCAGACTCCAAACATAGACCAATAGGACATCTGAACAAAATTCTTTAGTGTTAGGGAATCCATAAACTGAAATTCCTGATTCAGGGGATAGAAGGCTTGGCAGGTAAATGGAAGGAAACTTGGAGCTTATGCAGTCTAAGCGCCTCCTACTATAGAATCATAGAATTATTGGAGATTTGGGTCTGGAAGGAACCTTCTTCATTATACAGATAGCAAAGGATCAGGTCCTGAAGGGCATAGAATGTTTTTGCCTTTCTTGATTCTCCAGCACTTAGCATGGTACATGGCTCATCTAAATGCTTAATGAAACTGAAGCATAGAGGTTAATCAAGTCATTGAAAGAAGGTTTCCTTAGTCATAGTGGTGTAAAGATTTTCAGTGAAGATAACACTAGTTATTCATCAGAGTACATCTTTCCTATGTCAGTGTTGGTTATGACGCAGTTATGCTGGTCAGAAACCTCATGGGGAGGTGGATCTCCTTGTTCTCTGGCCCTTTTGTACTCAAGAGGCAAGGAAACCACAACAGTGGCCTGAGCCTGTAATCCCCTGAGCCAATGAAGTCTCCAGGATTGTTTCAGTATTTTTTAAGGAAAAAAAAATAACAACAACTGTCTAAGCCTACACAATGGGGGATCCTGGGAAATATTTATTTCCCATACAAGACAAATATATACATGTTAGATTTTATCTTATTGGATATTGACTAATTTTCAGCCTGTCAGGGACTTTTTGAATCCGGACTCCATCCTGAAATTGTATTAGATATCCTTCTTCCCTCTGTAAAGAATTAATTGTTATTTGAGGTTTTTATGACCCCATCTTTTGCCTAGAATTAAAAAAAAAACAACCCTCAGCACAGGCACTGGCCTGGGGCTCCACAAACTGCATGGTGCTCCACCCACTGGTTGAAGCTGTTGCCATAGTGCTGGCATCTCACATCATCACCACTCCACCACTCACTGACGCCTACATGGGCCTAATTATAATGATTAGAAGCCTAGTGAGGGCAGTCATGTGACTGTCAGAGCAGCCAGCCACTTGGCTGAGGGCTGTGTGTGGTCAACCTGGGGTCTGCTCGGAGGTTTTTCCATCATTCTAGCTTGAAGTTGGAAGGTGACAGGACGCTGCTGTGTGTTCTCATCTGATTCCTGGGAGGTGGTATTGTTCAGGTTGTATAATTTCCCTTTTCCCCATTTTATTTCCTTTCCCTTGATCCTACTGATCCTGTTTGTGTTTTTTTTTTTTTTTTTTGGTGAGGCAATTGGGGTTAAGTGACTTGCCCAGGGTCACACAGCTAGTAAGTGTCAAGTGTCTGAAGCTGGATTTGAACTCAGGTCCTCCTGAATCCAGGACTGGTGCTCTATCCACTGTGCCACCTAGCTGCCCCTTGTATTTTTTTTTTAAGTTCATTCTTGGTAAAAAAATCCTGCTCCGTTTTGAGGGAGGCTGCCATTCTCCTTTCTTGCCCCAATATTGCAGCGAGCTGCCTAGCTAACACTCCCCAATTAAAAATTGGTCCCTACACCTCCTAACTTTGTATCACCTTCTTATCTAATGAGAATGCTATCTCATGTTATGAACAATAGTTAAACTTTTAAAAAGTCGATGTGTCAAGTTCAGACTCATAGGACACTCTACCAAAGACCCCATTTAAGTTGACATCCATCTACTAATGACTCCTCCTAAAATTTAGTCATTAAATTAGTTCTGATTTTAACTCATCTACCAGCCTAGCAATTGTGTTACTAAAGTAAATTAGCATAGTCTTGCAAGGAGAGCTTTTTGGGGGGTCTTATTGATGTCTTTTGTTTTTATGCCAGCCATTTCATGCATGCCTTCTTACAACTCTCCCTTAGGAACAAAACAGTCCAAAGGCAGACACAACAAACAAGGGCAATTGACTCCTTGTTCAATTTTCCACATTCATTGTCCCATGCCTCTTTACTGAGAGAGTCAAGAATATTTAATGATCAACATGTGCTCTAAGACCAAGACTACACTTGACTCATTCTTTTCTTTTTGTGAGGCAATTGGGGTTAAGTGACTTGCCCAGGGTCATACAGCTAGTAAGAGTTAAGTGTCTTTGGCCGAATTTGAACTCAGTTCCTCCTTACTCCAGAGCGGTGCTCTATCCACTGTGCCACCTAGCTGCCCTGCTTGACTCATTCTTAATGATGTCATGCTGACGTTTTGTGATAACCATGTCCTTTTCTATATCTCCATTAGCCAGTTTTGGGGTAAAATGTACTAAAAATTCCCTAGGAATCAAAGCAAAATTCATTTTTTCCCACAGAATCTACTGTAGTTTCTTGTTCTTTTTCTTTTTTAAACTGCAGACATTTGACTTTTTCTCAGATTGTGGCTATTTTCCCACTTTTCACAATCTTTTAAAGATAACTGATAGTGGCTCAGTAACCATATCTCCCAGGTCTTAAAAACAGTAAGAATTTTTACAAGCTAAATATTAAATTGATGGATAGAGAGTTGGCCCACCTCTGGCATATGAGGACTTTGCAACCCTAGGCAAATCACTTAATCTCTTAGTGCTCCAGGTAACTGACTATACATTACAGAGATTTTGGGAGAGGGAATTTTCTTACCTGGGAGTGCTGTATTCCAAAGAAATCACATATCTACTTCCTATTCCTATCCTCTACTTCCACATTTATTATTTATAAAGCCAATTTAACTTGCTTTACAACTATTTGCCAGGTAGTACAGTGGAGGAAGATTTAGGTTCAAATCTGGCCCCAGAAATTTCCTAGCTGTATGACCCTGGGTGAATCACTTAATCCTTTTTACCTCAGTTTCCTCATCTGTAAAATGAGCTGGAGAAGGAAATGGCAAACCACTCTAGTACCCTTGCCAAGAAAACACCAAATGGGTAATGAAGAGTCAGACACAACTGAACAATAACATCACCACCCTAGTCCTGGACACCATACATGTCTTTTTTTAAAAAATAAAGTTTTTTATTTATTTTTTTTCCCGTTACATGTAAAGATAGTTCTCAACTTTTGTTTATACAAGCTTTCCAATTTCAGATTTTTCTCCCTCTCTCCCCTCCCTCCCCCTCTCCTAGACAGCAGGTAATCTGATACATGTCTTAATGAAGCTTAGCATTATATTAATTTTCCTGGCTGCTAGGAAATGTGCCATCATTTACCCATATAGAGCTTTCATTCCAACAAAACCCCAAATGCTTTTCAAAAGAACTGTTGTATACTCATCTTATACTTGAATGTTGATTTTTTTATAACCCAAGTGAAAGATATTAACTCTATCCCCCTTAAAATTAGTCTTACTAGATTTGGCTCACTGACTTAGTCTGTCGAGATCTTTTTGAATACTGAGTATTATCCAGAATGTTAATTATCCCTCAAAGTTTAATGTCATTAGAAAATTTGATACACATGCCGTCTTTGTCTTCATGGAAGTCAGTAATGAAAAAAGGTAGATAGCACAAGGCTAAGTACAGATAGATCATGGGAGAAGTCTGCTAAGTTGACGTCAATTCATTAGCGATTCCTTTGGGTCCAGTCATTGAACCAATTCCAAATCCATCTAACTTTATGATCATCTAACTTAAATCTCTTCATCATTTCCATAAGAGTAGTATAAGAGAATTCATCAAATTCTTTTCTGAAAACTCACTAAACTATACCTACTCTCCCTCAACTAGTAGTTTAGTAGTATTGTTATAAAATAAATGATGATGTCACCATGCTGACTTTTTGTGATTACCAAAGTTAACGTTGTGCTTTTGCTCCCTGTACAGAGCAAATAGGTC
Organism: Dromiciops gliroides; assembly: GCF_019393635.1. NCBI lineage: Eukaryota > Metazoa > Chordata > Mammalia > Microbiotheria > Microbiotheriidae > Dromiciops > Dromiciops gliroides. The sequence continues at coordinate 295,577,710 of NC_057862.1, read as the reverse complement.
TGTTCACTTTGGGTGCAGTCATTAAAGCACCAGACCTGAAGTCAGGAAAACTTGAATTCAAATCTGGCCTCAGACAGTTACTAGCCATGCAACCCAGAGCAAGTCAATTAACCATTGTTTGTCTCACTTTCCTTATTTGTAAAATGGGGACTACGTCTCAAGGTTTCGTGAGAATTAAATGAGATAATAAGTATAAAATGCTTAGAACAGTACCTGGCACATAATAAGCACTACATAAATGTAATTATTATTATCTTTTTTTAAAAAAAGCTCATTGAACATCCCCTTATTAAACTATAGAATTTTGCCTGCAGAGTCAAACTCACTGATCTATAGTTTTTGGACTTCATTTATTTCTCCCTTATCTTGATACTATTTGGACTTTCTAACTATGTGGTATTGCTTCACCATAGTCTTTGACCTGTTGTTGACAGTGGCTCAATAATCAAATCAGCCATTTTTTCTGTGACACTTGTATGCTTCCATGTGATGGTTGTAATACAGTAAGTAGTCTAAATTGTGCCACCTATCTTAAGCCTACAGTGACAATATGTCACAGTATTAATTATCCAGAAAGGGAAGGCTTTCCACAGGTGATGTTCTTGTCTCTGATGTTTAGTACCTTATGTAACCCTATGTAAGTCATTTATACCTCCTAGGCCTCAGTTTCTTTATCTGTAAAATGAAAGTATTGGACATAATGGTCTCTAAGATCCTTTAAAATTCTAACTCTGTGATCCGTTATCCATAAACCATCAGCCCAATTAACAGTTTCTCTCTGGCACATGCATGTGAAAAATGTATTTCTTCTTTAATTTATGACTGTAACTAATCAAAGTCAGGAAAGTACTCCTTTATTATCTCTTTACTTATCTAATTATCAACTCTTTATTATCCACTTTTGTTCTATACCTTCTAATACAAAGATTGTTCTTTTTTTTCAAAGAAGAGAGAAACAAATATAAGATTTGAACCATTCTCCTTTCTATCTGTTGTCAGTTATCATTTTCCCACACACAATGAAGAATGGACTTGTCTCTCTTTTTTTACGTGACTTATTTTTTGTGTGTGTCTTTTTTTGAGTCTCATTTTCAATAATTAAAAAAAACCCTTACTAATATTATTTATGTTTACTTTTACTTATCAGTTTTAGGTCAGTATGAACTTTTTCATTCCTGAGATTGTCTTTTAGTACTATATAAGGACTATACTTTCCTTTACTCCCATCACTCATATATAGACATATGTATACACACACACACACACACATATATATATAAATATATATATTTATACAATCTAAAATTAAAGATGAGTCCCCTGTGCATCCATATTTTTTAGAGAGATCCTTTTTTCTCCTGATTGAAGCTGCTTCTTTTGTGGTCTTTGGAACTTCATTCTTTCATCCATCTTGTGCTAAGCTCCTTTGCTATCAGAGCTTATCTATCCTTTCTTTGAAGTAATCTCCACAAATCTGCTTCTCCTCAATCTAGGATAGATGTCAGAATATACCTAACTTTCCTCACTTTCTATAATTTCATAATTTCTCAACTGAAATAATCAATTCTCTCCTCCAGTGTTTCTATCCTCTCCAGTCACCCATTTCTTCTTTGTTGGTCAGACTTAGATCTAGGATAGCAGTCATTTGGCTGAAGTAGGTATATGCACATTATATACTACAGACAACTGCAAAATTCTATTTGTTCTTCACTTCTGGGAGTAGTGAGATGAGCTAGTTTGCTTAACTGCCTTTGATTCTTTGATAGGCAATTGATGTCTCCCTGCCAAGTCTAATAGGGGCCGAAGAAGTGATGGATGTGAAGGGGGTTATTCATTAATGCAAGTACTAACTTTTAAAAATTCCTCTTTTGGGAAGCAGTCCTGCTCAGGAACTGGTTGGCTCCATGTTAATGAGGCCCTGGTCCCAATCCACAAATGCAAGTTAGTTTTTCACTGTTCTTTGATTAAAGAATTTCACAATATCCTTGCAGACAAGGTGATACAGTTAGATGGCTTTATAATTGGTTAAATGGCTAACCAAACAGCAACAATGGGTGAATAAATATCAGTTTGGAAGGAGGCCTCTAGGGGTATAACCCAAGTCTTTGATGCTGTGTTGGCAAACTATTTTCTAATCAGTAATTTAGATGAAGGAATGAATGGCAGGTTTGTCAGATCTTCAAATGATATGAAGGACAGGATAACTAATATTTTGGATGACATTGGAAGAATACTAAAAAGTCTTGATAGACTTGAAAAATGGATCAATCTAATAACATTAAATTCAATGGGATAAATATATAATGTCCTACATTTGGGTTAAAAAATCAACTTCAAGAATACAGGGAAGCGGGGGCAGCCAGGTGGCGCAGTGGATAAAGCATCAGCCCTGGATTCAGGAGTACCTGAGTTCAAATCTGGACTCAGACACTTGATACTTACTAGCTGTGTGACCCTGGGCAAGTCACTTAACCCCCATTGCCCCGCCCCCCCAAAAGAATAATATAGGGAAGCGGGGCAGCTTGCAGATTCAGGAGGATCTGAGTTCAAATCCAGCCTCAGACACTTGACACTTACTAGCTGTGTGACCCTGGGCAAATCATTTAACCCCAATTGCCTCACCAAAAAAAAAAAAAAAAAAAAGGAGAGAGAATATACAGGGAAGAACCAGCATGTGGGTGTGGGTGTATGTGATAGAGAGACAGAGACAGAGAAACAGAGACAGAAAGACACAGAGAGAAAGAGACAGAAAGAGAAAAAGAGAAAGAGAGAAAAAGAAGGAAGGAGAAAGACAGATTTAAAAGTTTTAAAGAAATTCTTGAACTGACTTGATGTGACATGGCAACCAAAATTAAATTAAATTAAATTAAATTAAAAAAACAAACAAATACTATCTTAGGTGACATAGTAACCAAACCAAGGGAAGGAATAATTGTACTGCCCTGTTCCCTGGTCAGGCTGCACCCAGCATGTTTTATTCAGTTCAGGGTGCCCCATTCTAGGAAAGTCAGAAACTATCCAGTGTGTCCAGAAAAGACTAAGCAAGATGATAAGAAGCCTGGAAAACATGATTTATGAGGGTGAGTTGAAGGCAATGGAGTTGTTCAACTTGTAGAAAAGCCAGGGGTGAAGGTGGGGGAGATGGATGGGACAACAATAACTATATTTGAATTTGGTCATAGACAAAAAATAGATTAGACTTTTCAGTTTGACTCCAGAGGTAACAAATAGGACTAAAGAAGAGAAAACTTCAGAGAGGGAGAGGTAAAATTAATATAAGGAATCACTTCCTGACAATTAGAACCATCCACAAATGAACTTTACCCTTTATGCCCCGGTCTCTTCCTCAATTTGTAGTATCCTTTCATTTTAGTCCCCTTTATACACTCTATTTTTCAGCCACCACTGCTCTTTTTTGCTGATCCTCATACATGGCACCCCATCTCCTAATTACATGCGTTTGTAGTGGTGGAAGCCCTAAGAGCCTGCAGGGATCTCCTTACTCAAATTATCTCACCCCTTGCTTTCTCTGGCTTCCTTCAAGACTCAGCTCAATCTCATTTTCTCAAGGTCTTTCCCACTTCCCCCAGCTTCAAGTGCCTTCTCCTCTGAGATTACCTCCCATATATTGTTTATATTTTTGTTTGCACCTAATTAATTATCTTCCCAATTAGGATGTAAGCTTCTTGAAGTCATTGATTACTTTTGCCTCTGTATCTTCAGAACTCAGCACAATCCCTGGTCCATAACAAGTGCTTACTGAATAGATATTTATTGATTGGCCCCATTCCCCTTCACATGGAATGGAAGCAGACCCTAGAGTTGGAGAGAAGTTTGATTTTCATTCTTACATATCTTCTGGGATTGGGGAAAGATTAGGTGGATTTTTGTGGTGCCACAGAAGCTGGGGATTGCTTGAGGTCATAGATACTGATAACCCTAAATTCCAGACCTAAGAACAGAAGATTCTGGTACCCTAACCTGCCATCTCTGATTCTCATGTCCCTAAGCCATTTCTCTAATATTTATGAGGAGGGATGTGGCTTAAATAAGCTACTGGCCCTACCTTCCATGTTCTAGTTCTACTTCTGGTTTGTGATGAAAAATTTCAGATAGAAAAATGCAAGTATTCAAAGAAGGCTAGAATCTTTGTGATAACCGCCCCCCCCCCACACACAAGCCTTCTTAACTTCACCTAAATGTTCAATGAAACAATTCTAATGGGGCAAAAAGACTCCAACATTTGAAATAATTTAAGAACTCATCTCCACACCTCAGTTTCTTCATCTATAAAATGAGAGGGTTGGATTAGATGGCTCTAAGTTCCCTTTAAATTCTAAATCTGTTATTCAATGATTCTATGAACACTAATAAATCATGCATAATAAAGTGCTAAATTGAAAGTACTCAAACATAGCCAAAGGTAAATCCTTCAAAGAAAGTCTTGTCAGTCCAGTAGTAGTGATGGTAGAGAAGGTAGTAAGGAAAAACCAAGCATTGTGGATTATAGCTTTTGTTCTTACAAAAATTCAAATGAGGGGGCATCTGGGTGGCACAGTGGATAGAGCACTGGCCCTGGAGTCAGGAGTACCTGAGTTCAAATCCGGCCTCAGACACTTAACACTTACTAGCTGTGTGGTCCTGGGAAAGTCACTTAACCCTCATTGCCCTACAAAAATTAAAAAAAAAAATTCAAATGATCTCCAGATTGACACAGTATAAAGGAGGTTTGGACCATTCTTCTCCCAGCACCCACCAAATACCAAGAAACTGTTTTCTCTTTTATGCCAGATTCCTGAAAGTTTACTTGGTTTGCTTTGTCCTCACTCACTAGCAAACTTTCTTCTTCTATTTGGATTCAGCCACTATTAAAAAATATTTACTTAGACATTTCATTTTGTAATAGAGCAAGAATTTTGTAATAGAGAAGAATTTGGTTAAAATGCTAAGCAAGCATTGTGCTATTAAAGGTTACATTGACCAGCAAGAATTCCTAGCATCTGTAACCTCAAGAAAAACCAGCAGGGCAGCTAGGTGGTACAGTGGATAGAGCACCAGCCCTGGATTCAGGAGGACCTGAGTTCAAATCTGTCCTCAGACACTTAATATTTACTAGCTGTGTGACCTTGGGTAAGTCACTTTATCCCAATTGCCCTGAAAAAGAAAAAAAAGAAAAAAGAAGAAAAAACAGCACATTTTCTCCCAATCCCAAGAGGAATGTAAGGTTGCGAGTCCAATCTCTTCCCAACTCTGGGGGCTGCTTTCATGCCCCACATAGGGGAAAGGAGGCAATATTCTGATCCTCAAATTGTGATCAACCTCTTAGTCGGTAGAAGGGATTAAATCAGTCATTCAAGGCAATGACTCTGGTAGGTAGATGCACTTTGCATGTCTTAGGTTGTCATAGGTCCCTTGGTCACCCTATGTACTGGCTTCTCACCCAGTGCTTATTGCTTTGGATCAAGAAGACAAGAGCACCGAGGACTGACAATTCCGTTATGACTCTCCCTTCTCAAGAGGGGGCCATGACTTAGGTTCATATCTTTCTAACTTTAAATATTCCTAAACTCTATCTTAGGGACAGCTAGGTAGTGCAGTAGATAGAGTCCTGGGTCTTGAGTAAGGAAGATTCATCTTCCAGAATTCAAATAAGACCTCAGACACTTACTAGTTGTGTCACCCTGGGTAAGTCAGTTAATACTGTTTGCTTCAGTTTCCTCATCTGTAAAATGAGCTGGAGAAGGAAATGGCAAACCACTCCAGTCTCTTTGCCAAGAAAAACCCCAAATGGAGTCCCACAACTGAACAACAAAACTCTCTCTTAATCCTTGTATCCCTTCATGTAACTTTCTAAGTTTTCCTTTTCAAAACCCATATCCCCCCAACCCATTTATATAGGTTGATAGTATCCTAGTCACCCCTCTATTCTCCCGATGCCATCCCAATTCCTACCATCAGTAAGGGAAGGAAGACTGCTGTGGAGTATCCTGCTCTTGGTATATCTCAAGGGAACCTTTTAGATACTATGTAATTTCAGACCTATAGGCTAGTATTAAAATACATGATTGATCAATGGGTTCTTGGCTAGATTACAGAGAAACTTCTACCTCAAATCAAATTCAGAACACCTTGAATATTTCCCAAGTACTTTCCCCAGCTGACAATCAGTGTTGACCTATTGCCTATTGAAGTAGTATGGTATATCGGGCAAAAACAACTTAGAGCATTGGGAGATGGGTACTAAGTCTTGCTTTTGTACCTAATTTGTTACTTGTATGAGTAAATACTTATGGGATCCATTTAATCCTCTGGACCTTGTGTGCCATATGAGAACATTATCCTTACCTTGACTACCTCATAAGGATGCTGGGAAGCTCAAGTAGCAAAATGGATATGGAAGCATCTTGAAAAGTAAAATGTAGCACCTTAAACTTTTGTTCCAAACCCCTACAATCAATACTTGAAGATTTCTGTTCTTTCTTGTGTGTGTGTGTGTGATAAGATTTGAATTGAGATTTTCAGAGTCTGTAGTCAAATTCTGCCACTGATAATCTATTCTTTGTTTAAACACCAGGCACTGTTTTTTTTAGCAACCATTTCCTCATCTATAAATGGAGGAGATTGGAGGAGACTTCCGGGGCAGAGCCAAGATGGCGGAGGAAAGGCAGTGAGCTCTTGAAGTCATGACACAATCACTCCGAAAAATATCCAAATAATGCCATATGACAATTCTTAGAGCAGCAAAATCCACAGAAGAATGTGATGAAATCATCTTCCAACCAAGGTATTTGTGGTATATGATTGTAGTGGAATGGTATTGTGCTACAGGAAATGACAAACAGGATGATCCCAGAAAAACCAGGAAAGACTCATATGAACTGATGTATAGTGAAGTGAACAGAACTGGTAGGACATTGTGCATAGTGACAGCAGTGTTGTTCTATGAGCAATTGTGAATGACTTAACTACTCTCAGCAATACAATGATCCAAGACAATCCCAAAGGACTAATGCTGAAGCATACTATCCACCCCCACAGAAAGAACTGATAAAATGAGCACTTGTGGATTGTACATATATCGCCTATATCAGATTGGTTGATGTCTTGTGGAGGGGGGAGGAAAGGAGGGAGGGAGAAAAACTTGGAACTCTAAATCTTAAGAAGAAGAATGTTGAAAACTACCCATAAATGGAGGAGATTAAATAGATGACCTCTGAGGTCCTTCCAATTCTAGATCTTTGATTCTATGAATCCTGAGTTTCTTTATCTTCTGGAGCCACATCTACAAAATGAAGGGGTTGTACTAGATGATCACCAAGACCCTTTCCAGCTCCAAATACATGATTCTTCAGCATGATGTTTCTGGAAAGTTATTTGAAAATCTAGTCCAAGGTGTTTATCTGTGTAGAATTTGATCTTTCATCTTCTCTGTAATGCTTATAAAACATATCACCTTTATCTCTCCTGTTTGATAGCACAGAATGATCCAGCTACAAGTAATCTCAAAGGAAAGTATAAGGCAACACAATAAAAGATAGAACACAGATAAAACAGATATCAGGAAAATTTCATTTCTGGATAGTTACATTAATATTAGAGAAAAAGGGAAAGCTAATAACTTTTTATACAATTTTTTAAAACCTAGAAAACTAGCAAAATTAGTGCAAAACCAGTGGGAAAAAACTTTTTAAAAAACATAAAGTTTAGATAGTTTTGATAAAATTTAAACAATAGTAATTGAATGACTAAACGAAATCATGTTTTAAAAAGTTGTTAAAAAGCTGTTTAAAAAGCTAATAGCACTGATAAACCTTTTTTTTTTTTCAGGGCAAGGGAGGTTAAGTGACTTGCCCAGGGTCACACAGCTAGTAAGTGTCAAGTGTCTGAGGCCAGATTTGAACTCAGGTACTCCTGAATCCAGGGCCAGTGCTTTATCCACTGCGCCACCTAGCCGCCCCACTGATAAACCTTTAACCTTATTTTGAAAAAAAGAAAGTAGAACCAGATTAACAATATGAAAAGAGAAAACACAAAGGAAATGGTTATTAGGAATATTATCAGATATTACTATACCAGATTATGTTGAAAAGAGCCTGAAAACCTAAATAAAATAGATGATTATCTATAAATATACAAAATGGAAAAAAGGCCTAGAATATAAATAACAAATAATTTGGTTGAATCAAGGAAAGCTCATTAAGTACTTATTATCTACAAAGCGATTGTGCTAAGTGCTGTAGAAAGAAATTAAAAAGTGAAGATAGTCTGTTCTCAAGGAGTTTATATTCCAATAAAAAGATACATAAAAGTGAGTGGGGGCCAAGAAGTAGCATTTTGGTCCAGTAAGTTACAGGCATAGTATGTGGGGTAATCCAGGAGAAGACTGATATACCACTTTGTGAGTGAGATTTTCCCCATCCTTTAGATATAAGGGATTTAACTATGGTAATCAGTTTATAGACTACAAACTGTGATTTAATATGTTTAGGTATTCTTTAGTAGCTTAAGGAAATAATAATGGAGTAAGACAGATATTAGTAGAGCTTATATACATGCTATATTGTAAACTGGTCTACAAATCACATAACTGATATCTGTCAACTCAATCCCAATTGTGGTTAGGCATCTACAAATCAGCTTAAAAGTCAAATAACAAAAATAGTAACTTCTGAGCTGAAAGGGACCAATTAGAGTTAGACAAAGGTTGGAATATCAGCATGATGGTTCAGTCATACTAAATAGACAATGGCCACCAACTTAGTGGAAAATCCTTATATCAACATCATTTGAGGTTAAAAACTCAAATCCACTACTCAAGCCAACTAGATGATGACAAACTAATGGTTTATTGCTCTCTACTTCATACTCATTGTACATGTGCCACTTGGATTGTGTTCATATTGTGGGAGGAGCTTAGTGTGTATAAATACCCTTGGATCCTGAGGCTCGGGGTCTTTGGGTCTTAGACCTGAGACTGGCTTTATTGGGAGACAGGATCCCTCTCTCAATAAACCTATTTTCTATGACTTGGAGACTTTGTTTTTTCTTTGTCTAACCCTGTGACTTAGAATTTTTCTTGACACCTGCAAGGAAAAATGGTGGAATTGGTTGGTTCATAGTTCTATAACTGTGAGTAGGGAGCAGTGGGAAGGGTCACAAATTTCAGTAAAGTGGCTGGAAGTATATGTCCAGGGAGCAGGGGATAAAGTGAAGCATGGTGATGGCCTGCCTGAAATAGTGTAACAGGTGGAGCACTCATCGATCAGGACAGCAGGGTCTCTGGTCACATGGTCCAGAAACGAAAGGGTTAAAACCTTTCAGTCACAGTCTCTGGTCCAGGTGTTAAGGCAGCTGGCAAGAAATAGCTGGGGAATAGGGAATAATCTGAAGCATGGCCAAGGCCTTCCCAAAATAGTGGGGCAGGTGGGGCACTAAGATATCTCCAGAAAGATAAATTGAGCAACCTATAAATGAATTCCCATGGGGGACAATTACCCAAAATGTCAGGTCCAGTAGCTTATACAAGTTAATTCTAGCAAATGCTTTAAAAAATTCCTATGCAATATAAACTTTTTAAAAATAGAGAAAAAAAGCACTGTACAAAAAAATTTCTATGAGATAAATGCTGTCATTATTTTCAAACCAAGGAGACGTCAGAGAGAGAAAGAGAATACAGGTTAATATTAGGAATGAATACTAATACAAAAATCACTTAAAACACTGGCAATAATTATAACAGTGTAGATAAATTTATTCCTTATGACCATGTTATATATATTACAGAAATGTGAGGATGCTTCAACAGCAGGAAAACAATTGACATAATAAATCACATTATCAATAAATCAGTGAGTATTAAGCAATGACTATATGTCAAGATAAAGCAGCCAGGTGGCACAGTGGGTAGAGTGTGGGGCATCGATCAGTAATACTTATTTTTCTGATTTCAATCAAATCTGGCCTCAGAAACTTATTAGCTGTGTCACCCTGGGCAAGTCATTTAACCCTCTTTGCCTCAGTTTCCTCCTTTTTAAAATGACCTCGAGTAGGAAATGGCAAACCACTCTAGCATTTTAGCCAAAAAAAAAAAAAAAAACCCGATTGTGTGCACAGAAACAGCAACACTGTGATGAACAACTATGGTTGACTTAGATCTTCTCAGAAATACAATGATCCAAGACAATTTCAAAAGATTCATCATGGGAAATGCTATCCCCATCCAGAGAAAGAATTGATGGAGTCTGAATGCAGATTGAAGCATATCATTTTTTATTTTATTTTATTCTATTTTATTTTTAAAAGATTTTGAAGTATACTATTTTAACCTACTTTATTTTTATAGTTCTTTCCTTTTGTTTTGTTTCCTCTTATACAACATGAATAATATGGAAATATGTCTTACATGATTCCACATATATAACCTATGTCAAATTACTTAATGTCTTAGGGAGGAAGGAGAGAAAATTCAGAACTCAAATTTTTATTTAAAAAATGAATGTTAGGACTTGCATGGACTAATGATCAGTGAGATGACCAGAACCAGGAGAACATTGTACACAGTATCAACAACACTGTATGTTGATCAACTGTCATAGATTTGATTCTTCTCAGCAATACAATGGTCCAAGATAGTTCCAAAGGACTCATGATGGAAAATGCTCTCCAAATCCAGAAAAAAAAAACGAACTGTTGAATCTGGATGAAGATCAAACCATACTATTTCTATTGTTTTTGTTTTTTGAGGTTTTTCCTTTTTGCTCTGATTCTTCTCTCATGACATGTCTAACGCAGAAATATGTTTATTGTGATTGTACATATATGACCTATATCAGATTACTTGCTGTCTTGGGGAGGGGGGAGGGAGGGGAGGGAGAGAGAAAAATTTGAAACTAGAAATCTTATAAAAACAAATGTTGAAAACTATCTCTAAATGTAACTGGAAAATAATAAAATATTTATATGGAAAAATGGATGTTAAAATTTGTCTTTACATGTAATTGGAAAAAATACTACTTAAAAAATAAAACAAAAACAAAAAGACAAAATCCCAAATGGGGCTGCAAAGAGTGGGACATGACTGAAATAACTGAACAACAACTTTTAAAGTACTGTACAAAGTGCTAGGGATACAAAGACAGGAATGCAATAATTCCTTCTGTTAGGGATTATTATTCTATTGGTAGAGACAACATGTATACACGTAAGCATATACAAAATAGACATTAAGAAGATACTTTTTGGAGAGAATACTAGAAATTAGCAGAAGGAAATGACAATGGCTAGCATTTATGTAACATTTTGAGGTTTGCAAAACATTATAATATGTTATCTCAAAACAATAACTCTATGAAGTAGGTACTATTATTATCCCCCTTTTAAAGCTGAAGAAATGAAGACATTCAAAGGTTATGTGACTTGCCCATGGTTAGATAGCAACTTTGGGCATAGTTTTACTTTGTTTTTCAGAATGGTTAGATCAGTTCTCAACTCCACCAACTGTGGATTAATGTTCCCTATTTTTTCCACAACCCACTCCAGCACTTATAATTTTCCTTTTCTGTCATGTTAGCCAATCTGATAAGTGTGAGATGGTACCTTAGAGTTGTTTTAATGCGCATTTCTTTAAGTATTAGTGATTTAGAGCATTTTTCATATGACTTTATAGCTTTGATTTCTTCTTTTGAAAACTGCTTCTTCATATCCTTTAACTATTTATCAATTGTGAAACGGCTCGTATTTTTGTAAATTTGGATAGTATCTAAATTCTTAAAGGAGAAGTTGAGTTATAAGAAGAATTAGATAGTAAAACTATAATAACAGGAGACCCTAATTTAATCCTCTCATATTTAGGTTTAAAAACAGCAATGATAAAAATTAAACAAGAAAGAAAACAAGGACCTGAATAGAATTTTAGAAATGTAGATATGATAGCTCTCTGGAAAATACTGATTGAGAATAGAAAGGAATATTCCTATTACTCAGCTATTCACATGTATTAGACCATGTATTAGAGCATCATAACTTCAGAAACAAATGCAGAAAAGAAGAAATATTAAGAGAATCTTATTCTGACCATAATGCAATAAAAAACACATACAATAAAGATTCTTTGAAGCAAAGGTTAGAGATTAATTGAAAGCTAAATAACTTCATCCTAAAGAAAGTGTGGTTCAAAGAACAGATTGTAGAAACAAACAATAATTTCATTAAAGTAATGACAACAATAAGCCAACATACTAATATTTGTGGAAAGCAGCCAAAGCAATATTTAGGGGACAATTTATATTTTTAATTTTTAATTTTTTTTTGCAAGGCTATGGGGGTTAAGTGACTTGCCCAGGGTCACACAACTAGCAAGTGTCAAGTGTCTGAGGCCAGATTTGAACTCAGGTCCTCCTGAATCCAAGGCTGGTGCTTTATCCACTGTGCCACCTAGCTGCCCACAATTTATATTTTTAAACTATTTTATCAACAAAAGAGAAAGACAGGTCAAAGAAGTGGACATGCTACTAAAAAGTAAATCTTACAAACACAACAAATTTTTTAAAAAATTAAATACCAAAATAGAAATTCTGAAAATCAAAAAAAGAGAAAAACAAAATAAAAATCCATTAAATTTGTAAACAAAAGGAGGGTTTTTAAAAAAAGAATAAGCTAGATAAGTCATTGGCTAATTTGATTAAGAAAAAAAGAAGATAAATTACCAACAGCAAAAATGAAAAAAGTGAATTAGTAACAAATTAAAAAGAAATAAATTCAGTTATTGGGAGCTATCTTGCCCAACTATATGGCAATAAAATTTGCATGGATGAATATGTACAAAAATATAAATTGCCTACTTTAAAAGAACAGGAAATAGAATACTTAAATGACCCTATCTTAGAGAAATTGAACAGAGTCATAAATAAATTTTTAAAGGGGAAAAACATTTGTGAATCCTGTCAATTATTTAAAGAACAATTAATTTAATACTACATAAACTGTTTGAAAATCAGGTAGAGAAGGAATCCTTCCAAATTCCTTCTATGTTGCAAATGAGGTCTTAATAAGTAACTCAGGGAGAATCAAAACAGAAAAAAATCTAATCCATCAAAAAATTTCCTAAACTACAGAAAGTATTGACAAATGGGAATGGGGGTCTAAGAGAAGTGGGGAGAATTTATCAGAATGGGTTGCATTAAAATAGTTTAAGCAAAAATAATTCTATAGACAAATATTGTTGCAATACAAAAAGATGGTTTTAAAAAATACTAGAAACACAAACGGAGGAAAACATAAACCTAGGTTTTCTCACTCTAAATATGAATGGAAAAAAACAACCCAATGATGAATATGATAAATTGAAAAACATTTCGAAATAGAAGCAGGTCAGTGTAGTGGACAGAGATCTGGTCCAGGGCCAACAGATCCTACATTCAAGTCCCATCCCAGATACATATCAGCTCTGTGACCCTGGGAAAATAATTTAATCTCTCAGTATGCTAGGCAATTCTAAGACTATAAATTGCAGACAATGTGCCAAAAATACATTGGCACTGAGTTTCCTCATCTAATAGTTCCCTAAAGCAATGAAATCACAGGTCCAGTTCCTAAGATGCACATAATATAGACTTTTTCTGTATGTTAGCCTTTCTGAACTTTTTTTCCTTTTCTTTTAAATAAAGGATGGCTCTTTGGGAGGGAAAGCTTACAGTGGGAAATATTGGTGATATGAAAACATATCAATAAAATCTCATTCTAAGATGGATCATGACAAATTAAAGAGCAAGCAGCCAAATAAGGCTTTTGCCCTGGAGGCAGGCAGGCTGGTGGATGGACTTGGACCAACTAAAACTAAACTGTCAGAAGCCATTTTTTTGTGTGTGTGTGTGTGTGTACTAAGAGAATCAAACACTTGAGTCCCTCTTTGTGCATTGAGTGAGTGTCTGTTATTACAAACGTCAAGGTATGTCCTCGAGAGAGAAGGCATGCAAAGAGCGTCACCATAGGAACCAATGCATGAAAATGTGGAGGCACAAACTGCCAAGAAGAGAGATAGACAAGGTGGGGGCTCACACAGTGACTATGTTGATAGCTTTGGTCTAAAAGTAGCGACATACTTGCTGAGTGACAGTCAGAAGGGGTGAGGAGCATTTTAAAAACTCTGAACATCTTTTGCAATTCTTAGTTTGTGGCAACTAGAAACCTTTTGATAATAGGGTTGATAGTGAAGAAAGAATAGAGAGGAAAATAAGTTGGTCAACTGCCCATTTAATTTCCCTTGGACGAGATGGGGATGCTAATGTAATATTCACTCATAAATGCATAAGTATAATCATAATCTGGCACAGTAGATAGAGTGCCAGCCTTGGAGTTAGGAAGACTCATTTTCATGAGTTCAAGTTTAGTCTCAGACACTTAGTTGTATGACCCTGGACAAATTACTTAACCTGCTTTGCCTCAGTTTCTTCATCTGCAAAATGAGTTGGAGAAGGAAATAGCAAACTACTCCAGTTTCTTTGCCAAGAAAACCCTGAACAGGGTTACAAAGAATCAGATACAACTGAAACAACTGAACACAATCATAATCATAGAAAGTCAGGGCTGTAAGGGCTCTTACCCTCCCATTTTTCCAGATGATAAAATTGAGGCTTGGGGATATTAAATCATTTGCTCCGGGCGTCACTCAAATTCTCACAGGGCCATAGGCTAGATAGTAGTAATACTGAGACTTGAATCCAGTTCTCTCAAAAACTGATACCTTTTTTCACTATAACATATATACATACTTGGGTCTGAGAATGCTTTTCTTACTAATTCCAAAGAAAGCACAATCTTGACCTGGGAGAATCTCTAATGTCCCTATCTACTGGATTCTATTGTTTTAAGTCTCTTAACAGTGCAAAATGAAGGGGTTGTACTCCATGATCTTAATGATCTCTTATAGCCCTAACACTATGATTATGATTCTATGATTCTTCTATTCTATACTAATCGTTCTGCTTCTGTCTGTTTTTGTTCAATTATCACTTTTGAGGAATTTGACTGTTGTTGATCAAATTTTCAAGTGTTTCTGAGGTACAGAAGACAGGTAATAACATGAGGAAAGGCTTCAAGTTCATAATAATAACTGAGTCATAAAGAAAATGCTGTGATGCTTTATATATTAAATAAGGCATGGAAGTGTGACAGATTTTAGAAAGATTTCCATTAAAATTTCTTCAACATGTTTAAACATGTTAGTCTAGATTATTAAGAAGATTTACTTATGTGGAATGGCACATTTCCCAATAACGCCAGATAAATGAAGTGTTAGTATATTTACATTAAAATATATCTTAGGGGGCGGCTAGGTGGCACAGTGGATAAAGCACCGGCCCTGGATTCAGGAGTATCTGAATTCAAATCTGGCCTTAGACATTTGACACTTACTAGCTGTGTGACACTGGGCAAGTCACTTAACCCCCATTGCCCCACAAAAAAAAAAAGATCTATCTATATCTATCTATCTATCTTAGGGGGGCTGCTAGGTGGCACAGTGGAAAAAGCACTGGCCCTGGATTCAGGTGGACCTGAGTTCAAATCCAACCTCAGACACTTGACACTTACTAACTGTGTGACTCTGGGCAAGTCACTTAACCCTCATTGCCCTGCCAAAGAAAAAGATATATATATATATATATATCTTGGCCACCTAATATATATATTGGCCAAGGAATGATTAGGTTTCTGATCTCTTTCTATTTCTTTCTCTCCTTTTCAAGTGAGTTTTCCTTTTGAAGACATTTTAACACTTTTCATGGGATCTCCTAACATTTGGTATCAGCAGCTGGACCAAATAGTGACCTTTAAAAATAATTGGAAGTATGACTGTGTAATTATCAACTTGTGAACTTGACATCAATTTCAACTCCAATGTCAAGCAACAAAATGAGAAATCTAATTTTGACTTCCATGGGTGAGAAGCCTATTCTGTTCCATATCTCATCAAGGTGCAAACAACATAGCAAGTTCAGAATAGGAACAAGGCCAGATGCGCCTTCATTCCTCAACTCAAATCCAATCTGTTTTTCCTTTCTCAAAACTTTCAGAGGGGAGAAAGAAGGGGGAGGTAAGATGGAAATGAATAAGGCTGATCCTCCCAAGTATCAAATTCATTCCTAGCCAGGGAACTCTATGTGTGTGTGTGTGTGTGTGTGTGTGTGTGTGTGTGTGTGTGTGTGTGTGTGTGTGGTGTGTGTGTGGTGTGTGTGTGGTGTGTGTGTGTGTGGTGCCAGTGAGGAGGGGCACATATTTCCTTTCTACCCTAGGGAATGATGTTGCAATGCAGATTGTCTATGTTTTTTTTCTCTATGAGGATTATTTGGACAAATTTATATCCATATATACTTTTGTTCATATAACTTCACACTTAAGTGGCATCTCTGATTGAGCTGATGAATGAATGTGCTGTCAAATTGTGAGGCCTAAATTTACCCAACTGTCCTCTTTTCTTTCGCATTAACTTGCATGCCCCACACCCCAGGGGAATAAATTCTACTTACAAATGCAGACTATGGGCTCTGAAGTATGTCTCTCTGGTGTATATCTCTCAGATGGAGACAACTCAGGACCCTGAACCCAAAAGCCTTGGGAATAGCAATGCTTTCAGCCCAGTGCCCTCAGCCATCATCCTGGGAAACAAACTCCGTGGAGATGCAGCCTGGCAACTGCTTTTGCAGGCATTACAATTACAGTTATTGAAGACCCAGAAAAATAAAAAAGTTCTTGTCACCGTCAAATGCTTCAACATCAGGAGCTGTTATCTGTGGAAATGGTATCAAAGAAGCATTAGCATCTGCTGTGGTGTTGCAGCCAAGGACCAAGGACTGGTTCATTTGACTTATAGCTGAAACCTGTTATCTCCCCATTAAAGAAGAGCTCCTTGAGAGCAAGGGTGACATGCTTCTACTGGGATCCCCAGTACTTTTACACATAGTAGGAAGTGCTTAATAAATGCTTCATTAATGATAATGCTTTATTTATTAAAGATCTCGATCATATACTTCCCATTTGGGCACTTGGAAAAGGCATTGAGATCAGTTACCCACAGGAGACATGGAATAGAGCATTTTTGAAGAAAAGAGCGTTTCCCCCATTTATCTGAGTCATATTCAGAAATCCTACCTTTGTCTCTCTTGGTACCTGGCAGTCTGAGGTCTCCATACTCTTAGAATTGGTACTAATCTACATAGAATCACTCCTTGCTTAAGAACTCAGGTAAATTACCATCATACAATTACAGAATTTCAGCTCCTTTCCAGCTTGCATTTTCCATTATTCCTACCCCCAAATACAACCCCATCCTACCTTCATCTGACTGGAAGGTGCCTGAAGTTCTCTGTTGGATAGTAATTCCAGTTGGTTTAGCATTACTTCTTGGACTCCTCTCTCTCTCTCTCTCTCTCTCTCTCTCTCTCTCTCTCTCTCTCTCTCTCTCTCATTAAATCCTGATTCCGTTATCCCAAAGTACCTTATTTAGCTCATCTGATCTGCTAGGAAAGGGATATTTCAACTGGGAGAAGGTAAAAGAAAGGATGACATACCTTGAGGTAACACAGTGGGCCTGAATTGTGAGAGGGGTAGAGAGAAAAGAATTAGGTGAGAGTCCATTAGGAGGAGATAGCTACCCGTGGGCATTAAGAAGAACAAAGAATCAAAAGCCAAGGTGGGAAGATGCTTACAAATCAAATATTCCCAGCCCAGCTCCATAAAACTGACACTGAACACATAAACCCTTGTCTTCAGGGCTTCAGATAATTGGGAGAAGGGAAGAGAACTCCAGGCTAAGAGGTAGTAAGGTGTGTACCTGGACATTCCCGAGCTTACTGTCCCAGACTAGAATCTATATTCCTAAGGATTCGGGGGAAGTGAGTGGGCACCACCAAAGACATGGAAGAAGATGAGGGAGGCAGGAGCAGAGCCCACAGATACTCCCACTTAGGCCCCCTTCAAAGACTAGGGCTTCTCTCTCATTCTAGGGAAGATGATCGATCCTGGGGAAGTGGAGTTTATACTCAGGTCGAATTCGGACTCTGCTGCTGAGTGTCTACGGGACTTTGGACAAATCACTCAACTGTGGGCCTCAGTTTGTTCATTTGTTGGATTGTATAGTCTCTGAGCTCTCAATTTTCGATCCCTTGATTTAAAAAAAAAATTGTTGGACTAGGGACGTTCAGTTCGGACTGGGCCACATGACCCTGTCCGCTTTCCCACACTGAGGTAGCGCAGCCACCTACGAGTCCCGGGACCGAGGGAGGAGAAGGGAGTGTAAGCTAGGGCTGGGCGGGGGCGGCTGAGGCGGCGGGCGGGCGGCCGGCGGGTGCGGCTCCCCCAGATCGCTCTGCTCCACGTTCCTTTCAGCGCAGGCAGACTCGGTCGGCTAGGCTGGGCGCGCCACTGCACCCCGGGGTGGACGCGGAGGGACTCCCGTGATCAAAGGCGGTGTGGAAGGGAGCTTTTACGCTGACTGCACTGGGAAATTGAATGTGTCCTCTGGCAGGGGGGTCCTAGAAGGGTGGAAGGCGTCAGCCCCTTGTTGGGAAAAGCATCTGGGAGAGCGGGTGGACGCTGTTGGCTAGCCGAGGAGGTGGAGCCTCCTGGCTCATCGGATCCTTTTTCCTCCCGCAGCCAGTTCCCGAGAAACCCCTTCTGTTGCGGCGATGTTTGCCCCAGGATCCTTGCTGCTGTTGGGCGTTCTTGGGCCACCTTTTTGCTTCTTTTCGGCTCTAGGTAAGGCATCTCGCCCAGCCTCCTGCGTCCCCTCATAGAGCCCCAGCTTTGATCCCACCCTCCTATTCCTTAGTTGCGGAATCTGAGCGCCCTGAGGAGAAAGTGCTCTTTCCTCTGCTTTTCCCCTAGGGACGTGCCCATCCCGCCCCAGTACTACTTTGGTTCAATGCTCCCCTCATCTCCTGCTGGGCGGGAGGGCACTACTCTTCTGCAAGAGAAAGTCTATGGGGAAGGATGGGAAAGGGTGAAAGGTCTAGGCACTGCCGGGAGGGATGGTGGCTAAGAGAGAACTCCGGGCCTGAAGCTTTGGGCAAACCCTGGGACAGAGCCCTAAGACAACAAAACTTTGCAAACATCTCAGGTTCCTGACATAAGGCTCTGACAATGAGCGGAAGGGGAATGCAGTGTAAGTCCTAGGTCTTTGGGTGAGCCCCATTTGTCTGTGAACAGCTTTCTCTCTCCCTCAGGCTTTAGGGACTTTGAGATCTCTATTTTTACATCGGTATCTATAGCTTAGTATCCTGCGTTCTATCTTCAGGAGCCAGGGTTAGGGTGTTTTCAGTATGCAAGGAGAATATTGTGTGCAGACTACTCATGAACATGAGTGCCCCTTCAAACAAAACAAAACAAAACCCCCGATAAAGTGCTTTTCTCACAACACTGTTGTGATCTAGGCAATGCAAAGATTTTTGCAGATCTCCAATTGAGCTCTGCTTTATAGATGAGGAAACTGAAGATCCCAGAGGTCAGAAAGGATTTGGCTTGGGACTGCAACCTAGATTTCCAGGTTCCCAGCTAAGTCATTCCAGGGAGCCCAGCAAATGAAGGCCCATCACTTTTAGGCTATGGATTTTAGTGACTTAATGACGTTTGTAGCACCTTTGGGGGCCAATTGCAGATTTTTTAAAGTGAGCTAACCTTTTATTTTTTTACTAGCTAAAAAAAAAGCGAAAAGGTTTTCTCAGATTCTGTTTGGAGACCATTAGACCTCTTTAAGACTCAAAGGTAATCTTTCTGTGGCCTTAAGGAGTCCTATCAGGCTCCTCCGATAAAAATGCCAGTTCTCTCTCTCTCTCTCTCTCTCTCTCTCTCTCTCTCTCTCTCTCTCTCTCTCTCTCTCTTTCTGTTTTTTGGAGCTTAAGGGCACTTTCTGTATTCTAGGCCTGGAATGTGAGGTCGACTGTCACCCGGATAGAGGAATCTGTGAAAAGGACCAATGTAGGTAAGGAGAAAAGGACTACGACCCAGGTGGGTGTTGGGGACAATATTGGATTACAGCTAAGAATGATATAACACTCAAAGATTTTCGAGAAGGCTTCCCCCCTATCCCTCCCCTTGCCTTTGATACTCGACTTCTCTCACTGAGCAGGGCAGACCTCGGGCAAACTGCCCATGGGGCCAGTCCATACCAGCTGGGTCATATATTTTGCATATACTCTTATGTGTCTATGTTGTTTCTCTTGAAAATTAGAGGTCAGAGATTGTTTCTTTTTTGTCTTTGTATTCCCAGCACTTGGCACAATGCCTGGAACATAGAAAGTGCTTAATAAATACTTATTGATTGATTGGTGATTGACAGGCAGATTCACCACTGAGAGTTGTCCAGCCCACAAGAGTGGGGGAGTGCCAGAGCTGCTGCTCTCAAACTAATCCCTGCCCCCTTTCTGGCAGCTGGAATGGCAGTTTAATAATTCCAGGCGTGGGCTTGTAGTAGACAAAGAGCTATTAGGTATGCACAAGTTCCTCACTTAAAAGGGGAAAAAAAAAGCCTTTCTCTTTTGGCATTTTGCCTTGGGTTAGACTGGAGATTTGAAGCTTCTCATGGGTTGAAAGCTCCCGACCCCCAGTGCCTCATTTTAGTGTGGATGTGACCCTTGGTTTTCGGAGGCTTGGGTTGGTCTTCACAAGCTGAAAGCAAGTGCTCCTAGGAGAAATGTGCATCTGTCCTCTAAGAGACCAGTCCAGTCACCATCAAATTGGGCACCAGGTGATGAGTTTTTTAGTGGGACAAACCCATCAAGAGAGTAATGGGATTCTTACCTATATAGCTAGAGGCAGCACCTACACTAATGAAAAAACCACTGGTTCCTGAAAGACTTAAATATTCTGAGAATGCTTTTTTATTTCTTTTAAAAGTTTTTCATTGATGTTTTGCCACCTAATTTCCAAACATATCCCTTCCTCTTTCTGTAGCAGTGGAGTTATTCCTTGTAACAGTAACTTAGAAAGAAATACAGTTCAGCAAAACTAATGAATATCTCAACCAAATTTGACAATATATGTGATATTCCACACCCATAGCTTCTCACCTCTGCAAAGAAGGGAGGGAAATATATCCTCACTCTTTTCTCTGGGGACAAATATGATGATTATAATGACACAGCTATTCAGTTCCAGTTTTTGTTCTTTCTACTCACATTGGTATAGTCATTATGTAGCTTGTTTCTCTGGTTCTGGTTACTTCACTCTGCATAGGTTCATATATTTTTGCCATACTTATCTAAACTGTTTATATTCATCTTTTCTTGTGGCACAACAATGTTCCATTTGATTCATGTATCATGATTTTTTTAGCCATTCTTCCATTAATAGAGTTCTGCTTCTTCCAGTTTTTCTACCCAAAGAAGCATTGTTATGGATATTTCTATGTATATGGAAAATTTATTTTTTCTTTGGCTTCCTGAGGTTATATACCTAGAAGTGATTTCTGGGTCAATGGGTATGGAAATTTTAGTAACTTAAAAAAAATCTAAATTCCAGATTGCTTTCCAGAATTATTGGTACAAGTATGTGACATTTTTTGAAGAGCAGAACTATATTTCCTATTCTCTTTTAAAAACTTTTTGCTTTCAAAATGGAAGTTGCATTTATTTTGCTTAAAAATTAAATGGATTAGAGAGACTAGTGATTTGGGAGTCTCATAGGGAACTCAGATATAAGATTGAGTCAGGAATCTAAGAGAAGACGCCATAGAGAATAGCCTTTGGACAGACCCAGTACAGGGCACCAGGTGATGGGCAACTGTATTTACCTTCTACTTTCTATCTCATGGCTGGGACTTGTGCCAATTCCCAGTTTTCCAACCCCATTATCTTTTGGGATCCCTATTTATCTTCACCAATCAATCAATAAGAATTTATTAAACACTGTGTCAGGCACTACGATAAGTAAGTGCTAATGGTTTCAAATGCAAAAAAAAAAAAGTGAGGCAGTTCTGATCTCAATGATCTTATCTTCAACTAGTAATGGCAATTAGGGGTTCTGATCTTCAATATTTTTTCTTTTCCTCTATGTTCATATAATCTGCTTAGGTCCCCTCATTTTCTCTTCTCTCTTTACCAGTGATCTTTTCTGTGTTTTTTCTTTCTAATTCCTGAGCTGGTTGGAATTTCAGCTTAATTTAATTTAATTTAATTATTTATTTGTTTGTTTTGTTGTTATTTTCTATTTTTATTATTTTATTTTATTTTAATTTATTTTAATATTTATTAAGTTAATTCATTTCAGGTGGTGCCCCAATTTTCCTTCCATCTAAGTAACCTTTGGACTCTTGCAGGTGTCGACCTGGTTGGCAGGGGCCCCTGTGCAATGCATGTGTACCCTTTCCTGGCTGTCTACACGGAAGTTGTTCCCTGCCCTGGCAATGTATCTGTGAGGATGGTTGGATTGGAAGTCTCTGTGACATAGGTTTGTGAATACAGTACTTTGCTTTTCCATTTTAAAAGCAGCAGACCAGAAGCCTTAGTGATTTAATGCTTAGCTTCTTAAACTGTGGGTTTTGACCCCATATAGGTCGCAAAAAATTTGGCAACAGTAAAAGGTTATGTATTTTATATATATATATATATAAGCATTTTGTATACCTATATATCCAGGGTCACGTAAAAATTTCTCAGGCAAAAAGGGGTCCTGAGTGGAAAAAGTTTAAGATGCCTTGATTTAATGGACAAGTACGCCACCTACTGATCCCAGTGAGCTAATAGTTTTATAGGAGATGACCCACCTCTCCCCCAGTAAATAGAAGTTTTGCTCAACACTACCATGTGCCCAAGACTGTTCTGGATATTCTGGAAAATACAAGAACAATGTAAGAAGAAAACAGTCTCTTCTCTTTGGGGAGCTGTTATTGTGGTGGTGGTAAGGCAGATTTTATGTATGGGGCAAAATAGCTCAATAAAAATATGACGGTATTTGCAGGTGGGTGAGGGGTATGAATATCTAAAGGCAGGGAAGGACATGGGAGATGGTGGAGATTCACAATCTTTCTAGTCTCCTTTCCTGTTAGTCCTCTTTATATACTCTATTTTTCACTTACCCTTGATCTTTTTTATTGATCTTCATTCATGACATCCCGTTTCCCAATTCCATACCTTCGCATATAGGTGGCAGCCCTATAAGCCTGCAGTGGTCTCCCTACTCAAATCACCTCACCCCTTACCATCTCTGGCTTCATGGGGACACAGATGGGTCTTGCTTCAGTTTAGGTACTTGTCAGTAGCTTCAGAAAAAGCTTCAAAGGAGGCAGAAGTGACTATCTGTATTAGATGTAACCCCCTAGGTAACTAGGTGGGACAGTGAATAGTGTTAGACTTAAGATTTAATTTCATATTCCTGCCTCAAACACTTACCAGATATGTGACCTGGGCAAATCTCTTAACTGCTGTCTGCCTCAGTTTCCTCAACTGTAAAATGGGGATAATAATAGCACTAACCGTCCAGGGTTGTTTTGAGGACCAAATGAGATATTTGTAAAGAGCTTAGGATAGTACCTGGAACACAGTAATCATTTAATGTATATTTGTTCCTTCTCCTTTTTCCTTTCACTTTACTGCCTTTGTGAGTTTGGGGAGGTCACTCAATCTCTTAAATGAGGAGGTTGGTCTTCAGAGCTCTGATTAAGTGTTACTTTCTCCCTGATGCCTTTCCAAATTCATTTGAAATGATCCTTCCCTCCTTGTACCTTACTTAAGCACTTACCATGTTCCATTTTGTATTATAATTATATGTACATGTATTGTTTCCCCCTCCTCTGCCCTCCTCTAATAGACTATAAGTTTAATGAGGGTAGGTTACTGTGTCTGCCTCATCTTTGTATCCTCCTTAGCCCATTTCATGTAGTAGGCAGTAGGCACTTAATAAATGTTGTTTGAATTTCACTTTCATTTTCGTTTCCCCATACTTTTCTTTGTCTTGCATTTTCTAAGGGAGCAGTTTTTTCTCTATTTGGCTAGGACTGTTGTTGTTTGTCAGACATCTGGGCCCAGTGGCAAGATATATATCAGGATGTTTGGAGATGACCCTGGATGTTTAAGGCAGTTGGGGTTAAGTGACTTGGCCAGGTCACACAGCTAGTAGTTGCCTGAGGTGAGATTTGAACTCAGGTCCTCTTGACTCCAGAACCAGTGCTCTATCCACCTTACCACCTAGCTGTCCTCTTTTTGGCCAACCTGAGTATTGAAATGGTCAAACTAATTTGAACTGCTGAAAAGCTGCTGCAGGGACCCAATGGGAAACTATTTATTATGTGCCTATTGTGTCCTTTACATGGGAGGTGCCTAGGAAGTGTGAGGCAAGAAAAAAAACCCAGAGAATAATTAATTTGTTGTTGTTGATAAATCATTTCCAACTCTTCATGACTCCATTTGGGGTTTTCTTGGCACAGATACTAGAGTGGTTTGCCATTTCCATCTCCAGCTCATTTTATAGATGAGAAATTGAGGCAAACAGGGTTAAGTGACTTATCCAGGGTCATGCAGATTGTAAGTGTCTGAGGTCAGATTTGAACTCAGGTCTTCCTGACTCCAAACCCAACACTCTATCTACTGTGTGACCTAGCTGCCCTTCTATAAACTTCTCAGGGAATGTTAAATTCCAAAATGGGAGTTGGTTCCCCTGTAGAAAGACTTGGCAATGAGTGATGCTATTAACATAATCATTCTATGCCTCAGTTTTCCTATCTGCAAAATAAAGAGGTTGCAATAGATAATTTTGAAAATTCTTTTTTTTTCTCCTGTTTTCTAGAAGGGTAGTCAACTAATGCATATGCATGCTCCCAGGGCAACCAGGGTGGTCTATAAAAAGCCATTAAAGTATAAATTTGCCCTCAGTAAACCTATCCAAAGAATCAACTGAATGTGTTCCTAAGACATTGAATGGCAGAGTTAGAAGGGGCCTTTTGAAATCATGTCAAGGCTGGAAAGGATGTTAAAATCATAGGGAAGGGAACTGTGTATTAAATGTCTACCATAGGGCAGGTAGGTCGCAGTGGCACAGTGGATAAAGCACCATCTTTGGATTGAGGAGAACCTGAGTTCAAATCCAGCCTCAGACACTTGACACTTACTAGCTGTGTGACCCTGGGCAAGTCACTTAACCCTCATTGTCCTGCAAAAAACAAATGCCTACCATGTGTCAGGCACTGTGCTGAGCTTTTCACAAATATCTCATTTGATCTTTACAACCACCAGGCAAAGTAGGACCTGTTATCATCATTATGTTACTGTCGAGGACATTTGTGGCCAGCAGAGGTTAAGTAATCTGCCCAGGGTCACACAGCTAGTGGTGCTTGAAGCAGGATTTAACTCTGACTCCAGGACCAGCATTCTATGTACTGAGCCATCTAGCTGCCCTAAAAGGTCAGAGCTAAGGACAGATCTCAAAACAGTAGAATCCTAGCTAGAAGAATGAAAATAGCTCCCAGTTTAATAGCACTCTAAAGTTTTCAAAGTATTTTCCTCATAACTCTGTAAAAGTAGGTGGTGCAAGTATTATTGTGGTCATTTTGCAGACAAGGAAACTAAGGCTTGTAAGGGTTATATGACTTTTGCAAAACCATGGAGCCAGTGAGCTACAGAGGTGAGAGTAAAACCTAACATTTTTTCTGCTGGATCACAGCTGGAAGGGACCTTAGAAAATAAGATGTCAAAGCCAGAAAGGACTTTGAAGATTATCTTGTCTAGTCCTCCCTACCCCCCGATTTTATAGATGAAGAACCTGAGGCACAAAGAGGGGAATGCCTCTCATTGAGTTAAGAGGAGAGCAATGATTAAATGAAAGTTTCCTGATTTCAGAATCTGGAGCACTTTTCATTCATCCAGCTGTGTCTAGTGATGAGTTTCCCATTGTGGGCTTCTCAGCAAGGGGGAATCAGGAAACGCTTCATGAGGAAATAAGATGGTACTATGGTTGTTCATTCCTCTTTCTTGAAGAGGATCAATGACATCATGAGGGTGTTGTCTTGACTTGCCTCTTTATTGTAGCAACCATTTTTGCATCAACTAAACTTTTTATGTGTGTGTGGGAAATGTTAATAAAGTGTTTTCCTTTGCTCCACTTCCCAGTTTTCAAAGGCAGGTCACCTACTATAGTCACACACAGTCTCTTCATCTCACTTTTAGCCTTTCTTCTATTTTGGTATTTACTTTAACCTTTGCTCCAAGGAGTAGATAATCTGACTGCACAGAGCTCACTGATACTGCAGTGACTGCTATATTTGTAGCTAGCTGCTTCTCCTCTGTTAAAATATAGTTTATTGACTTTAAGGAACTGTTTGACTGGCTAGGGCAAAATGAAACCTTAAAAGCTTTCCTCAGACAAAGTGCCAGAACTGTACAATATTTGAAGACAGACGACTTGACAACAGAGATTACTCCATTCAGCAGTGTGCCGAGTATAGCTATCAAGCAAGGTGTCAGGCAGGGAGCCATTGATTTGCCAAAGATTTTTGCCAGTTTTATGGAAAAAATCCTGTGAAAAGTTCGAATGAAGGTATTTCTTATTCATGCCAAGGCTTTCCAAATGATCCTGTTCCCAGATGACCTTGTACTAATTGGGTTGAGCCTCAAAACGTGACAAACTTTCCTTAGTGAAATACACACTAATGTCATCTATGATAGGAAAAGGCCTGTAGCCCAGATTGTGACATGCAGTCTATAGGTAGCATGCCAATTTGGCCCATCAATATGCATTTCAGGAACTGCAGATGGATAATGAATAATGGAGTGGGCCAAGAATTGAGCAGAAAGAAACCAGACTAGATCTCATTTGGGAAATTGCACAGCATCTGAATGGTCCCAAGCTGCTCCCTGGCATACAAATCCTTCTTTTTAACACTAATATATGCTTTTCTCTGACCCAGTGGACAACACAGAGATGTGTGTCTGTTTGTGTGTGTGTGTGCGTGTAAGTTGTAGCATGTTATAAAGCAAGAGCTGTATATAAGAAATGGTGTAAGAGATATCATCAAAGGGATGTATGACTAGAAAGGGAGGGAGGTGCCTGTCCATGCAGCAAGAGTGAGGGATTGATAGTCTGTGTGCCCCAATGATGATCACAGAAAAGTGAGGGATCTAGAGGATTACTCCCAACCAAATTGGTCAGACCTTACTGTGGAGGTTTTCTGGGAGATGTGGACAAGAGTTGCACAGGATGGGCAGTCATGGATGGCTCATAGGATCATAAAATCATAATTTTGAGTTAAAATTGGCCTCAAATATAACTTCCTAATTTACATTTGAGGGAACTGAGGGACATAGAGGCTAAGTGACATGCCCAAGGTCCCATAGGTAATAAGTACTACCACTGGGTTGTGATCTTTACTGTTGGTGGGGCTACCCAAAGTATGGGAGTAGTGTATACAGGAAGTTCATAAAACATCACTATTCTGTGTAAATCACAGAGTTTTAGAGTTGGAATATATCTTGAGGATGATCCAATGCCTAGCACAATGAATGGCATGGAATAAGTGCATAAATGTTTGTTGATTTATTTATTGATTGATTATCTAGTTGAACCTGTCTCCAAAGATGTTTTTTTTTTTTGACAACATACACAACTACTCATTCAGTCTTTGTTTTAAGACTTTCACAGGGCTCCAGGACAATTCCTAATAATGTTAGCCATATTAGAAAAATTCATATTACATGAGGAAGAACCTACTACTTTCTCAGGCAGACCTTTTTACTTTTGAATACCTTTAGTTGTTAGTAAGTTTTTTGAGTAATCAAGCCTAATATTTTGTTTCTTTGCTATATGTTGCTTCTATTTTTGTCCTTTTCAGTCAAGAGAACAAGTCTAATCCCTTTTCCATGATGGCCTTTCAAATGCTTGAAGGCAGTGATTCTGTCTTCCTTGAGTCACCAGTCTAGGCTAAACACCCTCCAGTTCCTTCAACTGATCTTCATAAGACATATGCCCCTCATCATTCTGATGGCATTCCTTGGGGGTGCTCTCTAGCTAATCAACGCTTTTTCTAAAATGTGGTGCCTAGGCCTGGAGACAAATGAGGTCTGATAGAGCCACAGTTGAATGGGACTCTCTGTTTTTAGAAGCTATGCCTCTCTTAATTCTGTCCAAGGTGGTTGTTGTAATTGTTTGGTCATTTTCAGTCATGTCGAACTTTTGGGACCCCATCTGGGGTTTTCTTTGCAAAGATACCGGTATGGTTTGCCATTTTCTTCTCTATCTCATTTTACAGGTAAGGAAATTGAGACAAAAAGGGTCAAGTGACTTGCCCAGGGTCACACAGATAGCAAGTATCTGCGGCCAGATTTGAATTCACAAAGCTGAGTCTTTCTGATTTCAGGCCTGCTGCTCTATCCACTGTGCCACTTAGCTGCCCCAATCCAAAGTTGCATGATTATTTTTTGGAGAGGGGTGGGCTGGCCATAGCACACCGTTGATTTATATTGAGCTTTGTCAGGTCTTTTTTTTTTTTCTTAGATGAACTGATATTTAGCCATGTCTGTCCCATTTTGTACTTAGGAACTTGGTTTCTTGAACCCAAATGCAGGACTACATTTTTCCATACTAAATTTCATCTTATTAGATACAAATGATTTTTCAATCCTATTGACATCTTTTTGGATACTGTTATCTGGTACGTAAGCTATGCCATCTTTAAATCTGATGCGCCATCTATATCTTTATCCAAATATTAAAGGGCCCAACACCAATCCCTGGGACACTACACAGGAGACTACCTTCCACATTTTTATGGAATCTTTAATGGTGACTACTTGATATTGGCAGGTAAAAAAATTCTGAACCAATCTAGTTTTCACTATCACATTCGTAATTTTTTTTTTGCAGGCCAATTCGGGTTAAGTGACTTGCCCAGGGTCACACAGCTAGTAAGTGTCTGAAGCTGGATTTGAACTCAGGCACTCTTGAATCCAAGGCCAGTACTTTATCCACTGTGCCACCTAGCTGACCCCCACATTCATAATTTGCCTAGAGTGTTGTAGACACAATACTAAGTGTTAGGAATCCAAACAGAAAAATGAAAGCCTCTGCCCCCAACTACAAGAGCAATCAAACATACTAATAAGACTATGCAAAATAGCTGCGAGGTAATTTGGGAAGGCAAAGATTTGCAGCTGGGAAGACCAAGAAAAAGGTCTCATGTAGTGCTTGAGCTGAGCTTTTTTTTGGGGGGGGCGGGGGAGTAATGAGGATTAAGTGACTTGTCTTGCCCAAGGTTACACAGCTAGTAAGTGTCAAGTGTCTGAGGCTGGATTTACGCTCAGGTCCTCCTAAATCCAGGGCCAGTGCTTTATCCACTATGCCACCTAGCTGCCCCGTTGAGCTGAGCTTTAAAGGAAATTAGGGCTTCAGGGATATAGACATGAGAAGAGAGTTTAATTCCATCCGTGGAACAGCCAAAACAAAGGCATGGAGATGAGAGGTAGAAGGTCACGGGAAGGAACAGCGAGAAGACCAGTATGGCTAGACCATAGAGTTCATTAAGGGAAATAATATTAAGCTTGAGGACAGCTAGGTTGGAGCCTAGTTGTAAAAGCTACTAAATACCAGAAGATATTGTATTGATCCTAGAACAAAGAGAAGGCCATTGGAGTTTCTTGAGTTGGAGAGTGGCAGGTCAGATCTGGGTTTAGGAATATCACTTTGGCAGATTTAAGATGATTATTAAATTAATGAGGATTTGATAAGGTCACTAGATGAATGTAGAAAAAGAAGAGAAGAGCTCAGGACAGAGTCTTAATGTATACCCACAGATACGAGGTATGGTATGGTTGATGGGTCAGCAGAGAAGACTTAAGAAGAGTGGTTAGACATATAGGAGGCAAACCAAAAGAAACTAGTGTCCGAAATGTAAAGGAAGAGGTGGACAAGAGTTTCAAATGCTGTAAGGAGATCAGGAAGAATGAGAATGGAAAAAAGGCCACCATATTTGACAAGTAAGAGATCACTGGCAACTTTGGAAAGAGTGATGAGATGTAAGCCAGATTTCAAGGGTTCGAGAAAACGAGTGAGAAGAGAGAAAGTGGGGGCAATAGGTGTTAGGCAGCTTTTCCCAGGACTTCATTTGTGAAATGAGAGACATAGAGAATAGCTCAAAGGGATTTTATGATCTTGAGGAATCATCATTGTTGTTGTTTACAGAAGGTCCTGGGCATATTTCTAGGTAGCAGAGAAGGAGCCTGTAGATGTGGAGTAATGGAAGGTTGGAGAGAAAAGAATTATTATGGGAGTGATATTCTGGAGGAAACTGGAGGGGATAGGACAAAGGATACACACACACACCTACAGACAGACACATAGACATATGCATATGTACATATATGTATATATGTCTATCTACTTATCATCTATCTATCTATCTGTCTGTCTATCTATCTATCTATTGAAGGGCTGGCTTTGGTTAGAAGAAAGACCATTTCTTCATCAGAGATGGAGATAAAGGAAAAGGGAGTGGGAAATTCCGAAGGGGTTTTGAAATATAGAGTAGGGGAGGAAGAGGGAGCTCACTTTGAATGATCTCTATGTGTGATGAGAGGTCCTCTGTTGAGATGAGGAGAAGAATGGTGTGGGAGCCTTGAGGAAAGAAGAGAAGCTGTAGGGACTGTGTTAGAGGGTCAATTAGGGAAGAGCAAAGAGATTTCCTTGCTTTACTGAGGGCTCAGTTGAGATTAGAATAACATATATTAGATAACACTCTTAAAAGAGATTGGCCTAGACACTGACAATGGAAAATATACTGGATGGAGCACACCAGTTATTCAGATTGTGAAACTGCTAAAGCCACATCTGAAATAGCATTCAGTTTTGAGAGTTACAGTTCAGGTAAGATATTTTAGTTTGTAGTAGGTTCATCTTCTGGGTAGCAATTTGCATGGCGAGAGGATTATTGGCCACGCTACCCAAGGTTTATTATATGACTATAAATCATATTCTGTGGGATTTTAGAACCTTTGAGTTGGAAAGGAAATTGGAGGGCATTTATTCCAACCTGTATCTGAACAGGAATCTCTTTTACATTATTATCCTTGGCAAGTGATCATCCAGCCCCTGCTCAAAGACCTGCAACAATGGGAAACAGTAGCAAATGAAACAGATCCTTCCATTTTCAGAAAGCTCTGATTATTAGGAAGTCTTTCCTTACTTTGAGCTCTAATCAGTCTCTCAGCAGCTTCTCCTCATTGCTCCTATTTCTGTTCTCCAGAGCCAAGCAGAATTTCAAATCCCTCATTCACATTTCAAATTTCAATTTGCAAAAGCCTTTCAAATAAATACAGAAATCATTCCCCTCTCCCATCTTATCTTCTCTTCCACAGGCTTAACATCTTTAGTTCCTTCAAACAGTCAATCACTTAATCAACAAACACTTATTTAATTGACTATTACAAGCCAGGCACTCAGCTAGGTCCTGGGGCTACAAATACAAAAATGACTCCTGTCTCCTTGGATGTAAGAAAGGCTGTCATGTATCAACAGCATGAGTCAGGTGTCCAGAGTAGCATAAAAGGCATCATCAGGTGTACAAATGACCTAACAAAGAGAGGGGCTGGTTATCTAGAAAGAGTCAGGGACAGCAGGGGCCCAACTGCTTCCCAGCTCTGCTATAAATGGAATCCTTAAAGTACAACAAAATGAAACAAATGGCAGCATTCAGCATTATAAGTATGTCCTATATAGAGGATTTATCAGATGACATGGACCAAAATTGCACAGGAGGAGAAGGTATGACTAGGTTTCACTTTGCTCATGTGGAGGGAGTTCCTTGCTGATTATAGATCAAATGAATTATTACTGAAATAATATTGTTGTTCAGTCATTTCAGTTGTGTCCAACTCTTTGTGACTCCATTTGGGGTTTTCTTGGCAGAGACACTGGAGTGCTTTGCCACTAAACAGGGTTTAGCAACTTGCCCAGGGTCACACAGCTAGTAAATGTCTGAGGCCAGATTTGAACTCAGGAAGATTAGTCTTCCTGACAAGCCTGGCACTCTATCCGCTGTACTGCCCAGATGCCCTGAAATAATATGAAATGTGTTTAACATTTGTTTTTTGTTTGTTTTTGTTGTTTTTGTTTTTGTTGTTTTTGTTGTTTGTTTGTTTGTTTGTTTTGCACAGCAATGAGTGGTAAGTGACTTGCCCAGGGTCACACAGCTAGTAAATATCAAGTGTTTGAATTCAGATTTGAACTCCGGTCCTCCTGAATCCAGGGCTGGTGCTTTATGCACTGCATTATCTAGCTGCTCCCTGTGTTTAACATTTAAAAAGGGATGATAAAAAAGGGAAGGTGGTTAAAAGTTCATTAGCCTAAATTGCAAGTTTAGTGTTTTCTTTTAGGAAGCTGAACTCAAATTGTGTTAAGAGCAACTCTCTCAGAGGTACATTTGTTTATTTATATATATATATATGCCTGTCTGTCTGTCTATCTATCTCTATCTATCTGTTGCCTAAAAGAAGAATTTCTTTAGCCATTTTGTTTCAGGAACTAAGACACTAATAAGATAAAACAATGTCTATACTATGAAATTACTCCAGGGGATAAGTTTGGATTAAAAATTGGGGAACTGGGGGCAACTAGGTGGCGCAGTGGATAAAGCACGGGCCCTGGATTTGGGAAGACCCGAGTTCAAATCTGGCTTAAGATACTTGACACTTACTAGCTGTTTGACCCTGGGCAAGTCACTTAACCCCGTTGCCCTGCAAAAAAAAAAAAAATCAAAACAAAACAAAAATTGTGGAACTGTGGATAAAGCACTGGCCCTGGATTCAGGAGGACCTGAGTTCAAAATAGGCCTCAGACATTTTACATTTACTAGCTGTGTGACCCTGGGCAAGTCACTTAACCTTCATTGCTCTGCAAAAATAAAAAATAAAAAAATAAAATAACTGGGGAACTTATGGAACAGTAGATACCAAGTTTCAAGGACCCTCTGAAGATGTACACATTACCTCAAGATCCTCCATCAGTACAATTTAAACCACTACAACTTTTAGAACCAGACTTTGGTTGAATGAGTGAGCTACCCTCCCTCTCATCCCTGCTGTATGTTCACCCTGTAATGGGCCAGATTTGATGCCTATCCATTTTATTTCCACGGGGGGTAATCTCCAACTAGACAACACAAAACAAAAGGATTAACTGACCATAAATAGGACCTGGATACTTGAGCCTGGAGGGCTGATTCCCACAGGGAGATGAATAAAATAGCCATTATATTTTCTTGTGTTGAGCTAGTCTCTGCTAAAGGAGATCATTTCTTAAGAAAGGCATGCAATTACTCAACCTGCCATTCAACTGTGACTTTATTGATCATTTTGCTTTCTTTTTGAGAAATAAAATGCTTGTGGGAAGATACAGTCTTAGATGTGTGGCACTATACTGCCTGGTAAACTTTAGCTTTCCCTTTGCTTGCAGGACTTGAAAAGAGAAATAAAACCAGCCAGCAAACCTTGTCACACTGAGAGAGTTGTTTCCTATCTCCTTGTTCCTCAGCTGTTAACGTCTCACTTCTTCTATCAATGTTACTTTGTAGTGTAATATATTTTGTATTGACCATTCTTGGTACATGTTGTCTCTGCCTTCCCTTCCCGAACTGACTTTAAAAATGATGCAAGTTCTTTGAAGCTAGAAACTGTTTTACTTTTGTTATACCCTTCTAAGGTAGTATGATGCTAATAAATGCTGATTGAATTAATGAATATCTTTTAGGGACCTTTTAAAGCAGTTTTAATATTCTTGTTCACAGAGTTGCACATCCTCAACTTAACTGACACTGATTCTTCTTCTGACTCACCTCTTTGTCTTAAACTAGACAGTTTCTCTCTGTCTCTTCCTCTCTGTCTCTGCGTCTCTGTGAGTCTGTCTCTCCCCCTCTTCCTCTCCTTCTCTCCCTCTAGTTTATAAGGTCACTGCTTCTGTTTTATATCCCCACACAAATAGCGGGGGCTTACAAGCTCCCAACCCTTCTGCAGATATGAAGAATTTATTTTTATGGATACCTTTTGTCATTGCCTTCTACTTATTTCCAGTATATCCCTGCCTGCCCCCAACCTGGTGAGGCATGCCTTGTAATGAAGATTAAGAAAAGAATGATTAATTAATAAAATAAATTAATAATGGAAAATTACTTTAAAAAAATCATTTCAGGGGCAGCTAAGTGGCACAGTGGATAAAGCACCAGCCCTGGATTCAGGAGGACCTGAGTTCAAATCCGGCCTCAGACACTTGACACTAGCTATGTGACCCTGGGCAAGTCACTTAACCCCAATTGCCTCACCAAAAAAAAGAAATAATTTCAGAAAAACTAAGCCATCAACCATATTTGACAGCATGGGCAGTATTAATTGTTTATATTTATACCACCAGAATACAGGAGGAGTTTCATTTCTCCTCCTCCTGTATTCTTGTTCATTATAATTGTTGTTGTTCACGTCCAACTCTTCATGACCCTATTTGGGGTTTTCTTGGTAAATAAATGGTTTGCCATTTCCTTCTCCAACTCACTTATAAGGAATAAAGGATAAGGAAACTAAGAAAAACAGGGTTAAGTGACTTGCTCAGGGTCATACAGCTAGTAAGTAAGTGTCTGAACATATTTGCCCTCAGGAAGATTAGTCTTCCTGACTTCAGGATTGGTACTGTATCCATTGCACCACCTAGCTGCCATCTATACAACTACACAGCATTCATTTGTCCATATATGTGTGGAGGGGGTATGTACATACATGCATCCCATTTACATTGCTGTAATTATGTATATTGTTTCTTAATTTTCTTTCTTTCAGTCTGCATCAATTTGTATCTTCACATGCTTTTCTGAATTCTTCATATTCACTATTTCTTAGTGGTTCAGTGATAGTCCTTTATATGCATGTACCCACATTTGTTTAGCTATTCTGAAATTGATGGGCAACTACTTTGTTTTCTAGTTCTTTGCTACCACACACATGTATTACCTTGGATATTTTTATATAAATAGAGGCATTCTTTTTGTCTTTGACCTACTTGGAGTGGGGAGGAGAAAAGGGGGCATATCTGGGTCAAAGGGTACAGTCATGTTATTTACTTTCTTTCTTTCTTTTTTTTTTTTTTTGGTGAGGCAATTGGGGTTAAGTGACTTGCCCAGGGTCACACAGCTAGTAAGTGTCAAGTGTCTGAGGCCGGATTTGAACTCAGGTCCTCCTGAATCCAGGGCTGGTGCTCTATCCACTGAGCCACCTAGCTGCCCCTATTTACTTTCTTTTTTTAAAAGTCTACATTCCAAATTATTTTTCAGGATTGTTGATTCAATTTTCGTTTTTTTTTTTTGTTTTTTTTTTTACTGGGAAATGAGGGTTAGGTGATTTTCTCAGGGTCATATATCTGGTAAGTGCCAAGTGTCTGAGGCCGGATTTGAACTCAGGTCCTCCTAAATCCAGGGCTGGTGCTTTATCCACTTAGCCACTTAGCTGCCCTCTTGACCTAATTTTCTTTTTTTTTTCCTTTTTTTTTCACATTTTAATTTTCTTTATTATTCAAAAAAACATATCCTTTTTATTTACTTTTTTGACTCTGTGCCTGTGCCTTCAACACCTTCACAACAATTTTCTGTTCCTCAATCAGGAAAGCACACTTGATCCTGTCACAGACACATTTAGCACACATGGAGCCACCATAAGCCCTGCTGACATGCTTTTTGGTCTTTGATAGCCTCATAAGAACTTTAGGTCTCACTGCATGAACACCTCGAAGTCTTCCTGGGCACACACCACAGGCTGATTTTGGTGCCTTTCCAACTTTCTTAGTATAAAGGTAAACAATTCTGTTACCTGGGGTTCGTGACAGCCGAGTTTCATTGGAAGCTGTGTTGTAGGACAACCTACGGCGATATGTCAGACGCTGAACCATTGTTAATTTCTGTCGAGTCCATCACCGGAAGCTTGACCTAATTTTCAACACACTTGATAGTATATTAGTGTTCCTGTCTTTTTTCAGCCCCTCCCTCCAACATGGACTTTGTTTTTTGTTTGTTTGTTTGTTTTGTTTTGTTTTGTTTTTGCGGGGCAATGGGGGTTAAGTGACTTGCCCAGGGTCACACAGCTAGTAAGTGTCTGAGGCCAGATTTGAACTCAGGTATTCCTGAATCCAGGGCCAGTGCTTTATACACTGCGCCACCTAGCCGCCCCCCAACATGGACTTTCAATAAAAACTTATTAAATGCCTACTATGTGCCATGTACCATACTAAGCAATTCTTCACCTCTTTTTGTCATCTTTACCTCTTTGTTGTCTGTGTTGTCTTATGCATTTCTCTTCTTATTAATGATTTGGAGTAATCTTTCATGTGATTGTCAATAGTTTGATGGGTTTTTTTAAATGTTTTTGTTTTTTGTTTTTTGTGGGGCAATGAGGGTTAAGTGACTTGCCCAGGGTCACAGAGCTAGTAAATGTCAAGTGTCTCAGGCAGAGTTTGAACTCAGGTCTTCCTGAATCCAGGGCTGATGCTTTATCCACTGCACAATCTAGCTTTCCAGTTTGATGTTCTTTTGATAACTGTATATAGCCTTTTTACATTTTGTTTTAGGGGAATAATTAAATTTGCTTCTGTATACTCAGCTGTTTTCTCTTCCTAGATCACATTGACTTTTCTGCATCAGTTCAATCATTCTAACTACTATGGCATTGTTGTCTCCTTCTTTATTGGCCCAAGCAGCAAGGTTTTACCATTATTCTTTCCATGATCACCTGCACAGGGTCATTTTTTAATTGTGAAGCATAATCAGTAGCTCTATGACACATTCTAGCCTTGGGCAAAATCCATTTCCCCTTTCCTTCCATTCTCAGACTTATCAAGAATAATAAATTTGATTCCTGTGAATAATATGATGGGAGCTGAGAGGAACCCAGATATTATTTAGTTCAGTCTTCACTGTTTATAGATAAAGAAAATGGGATCCAGAGAAGGGAAGTAAGTGACTTTCATAGGTTGCTCAGTAAATTCATAGTAGAGTTGGGATCAGAACCAAGATGGCACATTCAAAGACGATCAAACCTTAGAGTTGATCTAGTTAAACTCTTTTATTCTACAGGGGAAGAAACTGAGACCCAGATAAGGAAAGTGACTTGTTCAAAGGCATAATAGATTGTAAGTGTTAGAGCCAGAATTCAATATGTCTTTCAGTCCAGCGTTCTTTCTATCCTACATTGCTAAATTTATCACTTCTTTTATTATGTTTATTGATTAAATGCTTATCTATCTTATTGGCATTTTTTTCTGGAAGTGGGGGTGGGAGGTGTGGGCTCAATTTGTAATTTAATTGGTTCATAGATAGCTCCCCCAATTGCTGTGGGTCTAGAGGGTTAGGAGGGTAGAGTAACTGTGGTAGATACATCAGTCAAGTTTTGAGCCAATGAGTTTTTGCACGGGGGGACCAATGGGGCAGAGAGGGCATCTAGTGTGTGAAGCCCCTAAGAAACTGTAAGGGAATATAGGAAAGGGAAAAGGAAAATACAAGGAAATGCAAAGAAAAAGGAAATACAAGGTCATTACCATTGGAAGAGAGAAAACTAACATGAGAAGAGTGAAATAGAAGTGAAATTTTAGTTGCCAGTTCATGACTACCCACATGACTTAAGATATCATATGGGGAAAGCCAAAGAGAGGAGACAAATTATAGGAAATCAGAAGAGAGAGAAATCATTGGGAGCTGGATTTATCAGGAAAGGTTCGAGGGAAGGTACAGTTGGCTCTTCAGTCATGGCATGACCAAATATAAGTAGTGGTTGGGTCATCTAGTCCAACCCTTACTTGCATAAGGAATCCTAACATGAAGGGAATAGAGAATTTGGATTGGTAGGAAGAAGAGGGGTCATGGCCTTCTAAACTAGTAGAATGATCTGAGCACACATTAGAATGCAGGATAATGGAATATATTTTGAAGATGGTATGGAGACCATTTTGTCTGGGGTAGAGGGTAGGACAATTTTATTGATCTGGTTGTCAAAAAAAAAAGTCTTTAATGAGATATCTACCTTTAGCCTTCTTTGCTAGAGGTAGAAATCCTGACCACTATAAAAAGTTACCTTTCACATTGATTTATAGTTAGTTTTGTCTCCCCAGTCCTTCCTCTGTTCTATCTTCTACTGTTTTTCCTTTAAGACTAAGGGCTTCCACTTGAGCCGTATTCTTTGTACGTCTCTTTCTGCTCTCCCAGACTCACTCTCTCCTTGTTTTGGCAGATGCTTCCTTTGACTGTCACAACACAAACCAGAAGGTCATTATTTTGGATAAGCCTTGGAGAAGAGTAAAGAGCTTGTGCACAGGACAAAGGAATAACTTGGATTGGAGGAAGCTCCATAATAAATGACTAGTTGTGAAAAATTATTAAGTGCTACTATCTTGGACAGATTCTAATTCCGCCCCTCCCCCCCACACACACACACATACTTCTTACTGATACCTTTACTTCAGCCTTTACTGGTGAGGTTTGGACTCTCTTGTTGAGGACTCCACCCAGGTGGAAACTACTGTGCTCTGCTCAGCTTGGGTGGGGTCTACATTCTTTGAATTGATGAATTCATATAGAAATATTTCCCAATCCAAGAGACACACAGCCTTTAATTTTAATAAAACACACCTCCAATTATGTTAATCAATTAGATTTGATTGCTGTTTAATGGATCACCTCTTGGCCAAAAGACATCAAAATCTAAAGGGGTAGCCATGTGGCCTCTGGCCAAGAAGTTAAGGAGCCATTTTTGTCAATCTCCTACCAGTTGTGACGGATAAAATTTATTATAATTTAACTAGATTTTTATCTCTCATAATTATTTTATTTACCACACAGATATTCTACATGACTAGAAATGTTTTTTAATTATAAAAGTACTTTATTATTTTCCAGTTACATGTAGAGATAGTTTTCAACATTTGTTTTTATAAGATTTCTAGTTTAAAATTTTTCTCCCTCCCCCGCTACCCAAGATGGCAAGTAATCTGATATAGGTTATATATGTACAATAACATTAAACATATTTCTGCATTAGTCATATTATAAGAGAAGAATCAGAGCAAAAAGGAAAAACCTCAAAAAAGAAAAACAACAGCACCAAAACCAAAAGAAATAGTATGGTTCAACCTGCATCCATATTCCACAGTGGTTTTTTTTTCTGGATTTGGAGAGTCTTTTCCATCATGAGTCCTTTGGAACTATACTGTACTCTTGTATTGCTGAGAGGAATCAAGTCTATGACAGTTGATCAACACACAGTGTTGTTGATACTGTGTACAATGTTCTCCTGGTTCTGCTCATCTCACTCATCATCAGTTCATGCAAGTCCTTCCAGGTTTCTCTGAAATCTGCCTGCTCATCATTTCTTACAGCACAATAGAATTCTATTACATTCATATACCACAACTTGTTCAGCCATTCCCCAATTGATGGGCAACTCCTCAATTTCCAATTCCTTGCCACCACAAAAAGAGCAGCTATAAATATTTTTGTACATGTGGGTCCTTTTCCCTTTTTTATTATCTCTTTGGGAGAAAGACCCAATAGTGGTATTGCTGGGTCAAAGGGTATGCACAGCTTTATAGCCCTTTGGACATAATTCCAAATTGCTCTCTCTTTTGTTTTTGCTGGACAGTGAGGGTTAAGTGACTTGCCTAAGGTCACACAGCTAGTAAGTGTCAACTGTTTGAGGCCAGATTTGAACTCAGGTCCTCCTGAATTCAGAGCCAGCGC
Organism: Dromiciops gliroides; assembly: GCF_019393635.1. NCBI lineage: Eukaryota > Metazoa > Chordata > Mammalia > Microbiotheria > Microbiotheriidae > Dromiciops > Dromiciops gliroides. The sequence continues at coordinate 295,537,983 of NC_057862.1, read as the reverse complement.
TTTATCTACTGTGACACCTAGCTGACCCCTACATGAGTAGAAATGAATAGCAAGATGGTGGAGCAGAGTTTCTGGGATGGGGGGGGAATTTGCTAGATGAGGCAATAATAATGAATGTATTGAATGTATTCCTTTAGATCTCCAGTTGTGTGCTACCAAACCCTGCCACAAGAATAGGACATGTGCTGGTCCTGAGGAAGGTGGCTCCAGGTGTTCTTGTGCTCCTGGCTCTTCAGGAAGGAACTGTCATTTTAAGGAAGGACCTTGTGTTATTAACGGGTAAATCTTCACTTCCCATAATTTATGATTGTCGCTATTTTCTATGTGATTTTCATCTCTCATTCTACAAAGATCCTTTCAGTAAAATTTTCATCTCTCATTCTACAAAGATCCTTTCAGTAAAAACCTGTTTGTGGTGGAAATTTCTGTCCTGGGAGACCCTGAAGAATTCCTTCCTTTCCTGGAGTGGCATAGATTGGGTCAAAGGGTATTTAGAGTCACAGAGTCATAGAATGTCTGAGTTTCAAGAGAGTTAATGATCATATAAAATAGAATATAAGACCAAAAAGACTTTAGAATGTGAGAGTTTGAAGGGAACTTAGAAATGTTATGGATTGAAACAGTCTTAGGATCATAGAAAGTAGAATGTAATCACCAGAAGGGGTTTAGAACCATAGCATGTAGAATGTCAGAGCCAGAAGGGGGTTTGCACCACAGAACATGGAATGTCAGAGCCAGAAGAGGTCTTAGAACCACAGAATGTAGAATGTCAGAGATAGGAGGAGATTTAAAGCAGTGATTCTTAACTTACTTGGGGCCCCTAGCTGCCCAAGATCCATAGATTTCAAGGGATCTGTGAACTTGAACGGGAAAAGATTACATATTAATCTCTCTCTCTCTTTCTCTCTCTCTCTCTCCATACATACATTTATACACACACATATGCATACATATTTGTAATCCTATGTAAATCATTTTATACATTTAAAAATATTAATCTAAGTGGTCATCTATTGGTTTTACCAAGGTCCCGAAAGGGTTCATAGCACACAAAATGGTTAAGAACCCCTACTTTAGAGCCTAGAACATAGACTGTTACAGCAAGTAGAGGCCTTAGAATCATGCATGGATCATATACTTGCAGAGCTAGAAGGAGACTTAGAATCACAGAATAAAGAGTGTGAGGGGACCTCAGAATTGTGGAATTTTTGAGAAGGAAGTTTCCTCCTAATCACACAATCATATGTTTTAGAACGAGATCATCTAGCCGAACTCCTTCATTTTACAGATGAGAAACATGGGCTCAGAGAGGGAGACTGATTTGCCAAAGGTCACATTGCTAGTGAGTGGAAAGCAGGTGCTTGAATCCAGATATCCTGATTCCAAGTCTACTTGTTCTTTCCAATTCACAATGTTGCTGAGTCTGATTATCTTTAAAAAAAAAAAAGGCAAACAAAGCCCAGGTGTATCTCCCCTTGCTATGGCACAACCCAAAGCAATCTGATATTAATATTCTTGAGATGCTTTGAAATTTTGTTTTGTTTTTGTTTTGTGTTTTTTTTGGTGAGGCAATTGGGGTTAAGTGACTTGCCCAAGGTCACACAGCTAATAAGTGTTAAGTGTCTGAGACCAGATTTGAATTCAGGTCCTCCTGAATCCAGGGCCGGTGCTCTATCCACTGTGCCACCTAGCTGCCCAATGCTTTGAAGTTCTGATGTGTGTGAATAGAAATAAATTGGGGCCAGTGAACCAGGACACATTTCTTGGTTATTCGCATAATATTGCCAGGTAAAGGAACAAGAGATGATGGTTAAACCATCCCTATCTGCCATATAAAAAGAAATGGGTTTCATAGAATATAGTTTTGTCAGAATATTTAGTGCTACAAAGGGGGTAAGATTAGCAATGTTTTTTTTAAAAAATTCTTTAACTTTTGGGTAGTGATTTGTCAGGTTGAAAGGGATAAATTGTGCTCAGTTCTCTGTGCCATGTTTGAGGAAGGACACTGACTAATAGAGTGAATGCAGAGGAGGGGTGACAGGATGGTCAGGGGTTTGAAAATTATGGTAGATAACTGCTATTTAAAGGAATTAGGACATTTAGCCTGGAGAAGAAAATTCTGGGCATGGGGTGCATGAGAACATAGAAAAGAAAGATTAGATCAATTTCTGATTTTGTTATGATGTAATACTGGCATGTGATAAATGTTCACACCTGTAGTTTGTCAGCTAGGTCGTGCAGTGAATAGAGTACTGGCCCTGGAGTCAGGTAGACTTATCTTCCTGAATTCAAATCCAGCCTCAAATACTTACTAGCCATGTGACCCTGAGGATGTCACATAACTCTTTTTGCCTCAGTTTCCTCATCTATAAAATGAGCTGGAGGAGGAAATGGCAAAGTAATCCAGTATCTTTGCCAGGAAAACCTCAAATGGAATCATGAAGAATAAGACATGACTGAAATGACTAAAAACAACAACAAACAACAACAATAGTTTGTCAGCTATGTTCATCAGTATCATTTTCCCTACTCAAAACCATTGTCATGATCAGCTTAACGGGGATGACAGTGGAGCAAGTAGCACTCTTTCTGGTTTTGTGTCCTCAAGTAGACAAGATATATCAGAACAAATTAGAAATGATAACACCCCATCTGCTGGTAAATGCTTAGAGGCAGATGGTGTTGAATAACTAAACTAACTAGCTAAAGTGAGCAAACTCAGAATGTATATGAAATGAACTTAAACTATGAATGCTTTTATTAGATGCCAGTACCACACCATAACAAAATTGGAAGCATATCTTACCAATTCTAGGCAAGGGCTTCATATTACTTTTTGTTAGTGATATCTTAAGCTCTAGGTTGCGCAATAATATCACATATCATTGTAAAATTTCATTTCTAAACCCAGATTAAATCAAAGAAGATTGAGAGTTATTTAATATCTGAAGAGGAAAAAGCTAAAGAACCTGAAGACATTGAAAATGCTACTGGATAATGAAATGGATGGCTAAGATAATTCTGGTGACTTGAATGACTTTGAATCAGTATATTTAGAATTGAATTTTAAAAAAAATTAAGACAGGGAGGAACATTAGGGGTCATGCAGTCCAACCCCCTCATTTTTAATGTGAGGACAAGAAAAGTTAAATGAATTTTCCAAGGTCACACAGATTACAAGTGGAAAAATCAGGATTTGAACCCAGGTCCTCTGAAAGCAAACCCAATGTCTTCCCCACTGTACCAGATATCTTATAGAGGTGAAGAGGGAGAGCATTCCAGGCATGGTGAGTACAGCCAGTACAAGGAGACAAAAGATGGCAGACTATGTGTGTGGAACACCAAGTATGCCAGTATGGTTGGACTATGGAATTCATGGATAGGAGTATTGTGGGAAAAAAGACTAAAAGGATCAGAATATGCTGGTTTGTAGTGAACCAAACAGATGCCAAGATGACAGATGTAGGATGCCAAAGAGATACATTTCTTTTCAATCCTAGAAGATGACAGGGAATGACTGGAATTTTTGGAGTAGGGGATGGCATGGTCAGATGTACACTTAAAGAAAACCACTTTGGCAGCTTTAGAAAGGATGGATTGAAAAAAATTAATTTAAAACATTTAATGTTTTTTAAATTAAAAAACTTTAAAAAAAGAAAGGATGGATTGGAGAGGAGAGAGATGTGAGGCTGGAAGACTAATTTGGATGTTATTGCAGTAGTCCAGGTGAGAGGGAGATGAGGACCTGAGGTTAGGGTTAGGGTTAGGGTGAGACATATTATGGGAAAGGGAAAGGGAGAGGGAAAGGCTTCTTGTAGAAGGTTAGATATTAGCTTGGACTTGAGGTGAGACATATTATGGAAGTAAAAATGGCAAGATTTGTCAACTAGTTTGGTATATGGGGTGAGTGAGGGAAGGATGGACATGCCTTCAAAAATAACAAGGAAGTTCAAAAGAGAAGTGTTTTGGGGGGACCAGGGGAGAGATAATGTGGTCTATTTTAAACCTATTGAATTTGATATGCCTGCATCTTAAGCTTAAGTACATCTTCCAAATATCCAAGAATCAGTTGGTAATTTGGTACGTAAACTCAGGTGAAAGACTAGGGCTGGATAGGAAGATCTGGGAGTCATTTTTTTTTTGGTGGGGCAATGAGGGTTAAGTGACTTGCCCAGAGTCACACAGCTAGTAAGTGTCAAGCGTCTGAGGCAGGATTTGAATTCAGGTACTCCTGAATCCAGGGCCGGTGCTTTATCCACTGTGCCACCTAGCTGCCCCTGGGAGTCATTTTTACAGCAATAATTAAATCCTTGGGAGTTGACAGGATTACCAAGTGAGAGAGTTTACAGAGAAAAGAGAAGAGGGCTTCAGAATAGGACTTGAAGGTACAACCACAGTTAGTGGGCATGGTCCAGAAGAAGATCTAGCAAAGGAAACAAAGAAAAAGCAGTAGATCAGGTAGGAAGAAAAGCAGGTGAAAAGACAATGTCTCAAAAACCCAGAAATGAAGATTGTCCAAGAGAAAACTTAGGAGATTTAAAAAAAATCTATTTGTCAATTAAGATATAGCTGGTAACTTTGGAAAAAGTGCTTGTAGTTGGATGATGAAGTAAGAACACAGATTGAAAAGAGTTTATAAGAGAGGGAGGAGAGGAAGAGGAGGTACCAAGTATAGATGGCTTTTCCAAGCTTGGATGAGAAGGGGAGGAGGGATATATATCAATAGCTAATGGAGACTGTTGGATCAACTGAAAGTTTTTTGTTTCTGTTTTTTAAGGATGAGGAAGTTCATCTTAATGTAACCCCCTCTTTTTTGCAGATGAAACTGATGGAATAGAAGTGACTTGTCCAAGGAGACACAGCTTGTCAGCAACATAGTCAAAATTAGAAGCTAGTCTCCTGACTCTTAGCCCAGGACTTCTTCCATAGAGCATATTGCGTTCTGTATGTAGAATTGTATGTAGGATTTAATCAAACCAGAATCTTGTGCTCCCCTTCCACACAAACAGTATCTTCATAAAACTTGCTAACTCTACTAGTGGCTGCTATTGGAACAGCTGAAACAGTTGTTATTACATGCAAATGACCATCAGTACACTCTGAGTTTTTGACAAGTGGGGAAAGGAAGAGCTCCCTATGGAAGATGTTTTTGGTAGGGACAGAAAAAGATATTTGTGTGTCCTAGGCTGTTTTTGAAAAATGCTTTCCCTTCCTGTCTTCTCTGCAGACTGTGGAATTGGAACAATGCTTTTACTATCAGACTTGGGTGATGGTTTGGTTAGTTTTGCTGAATCACCCCCCCCCTTTTCTGTTACAAGGGAAGGCTTATTGGGGTTGATGAGGGAAATGGATCTATTTGGATATGAAAGTGATGTAAAAGCAAAATATATCAATACAATTATTTTTAAATAAGGAAAGAAAAATTTGATTGTATGAAATAAAAAAGAATATTGGACTTCCAAGCTCTTTCCACCAAATAGAAGCATGGATACAATTTAACTCTTCTCACAGTTCCCCCCCTCCCATGCTAGACATAGTATTTAAATTAATACATTTATGAAAAGTTAAATTTGAAAGTATTTCTTATTGCCCTTACATGTTACTTTCTAGGCAAATGTCTGTTTTATCCATTCCTCATCCCCACTTCTGTTCATAGAGGAAAAATTTTATGAGTAATTTAAGTGCTATACAAGTATTAACACTAGTTGCCTAGGAGACAGGAAGATTAGTGATCCTGAGAAGGACATTGCCCTGGGTCATTCCACAGCCAGTACGGAAAAGCAGAGAAAAGAAGGCCTTTACTCTGGGTATTGGCCCTTTGACTGGCCCCCACAACCCTACCATTAAATAGTGAGCAAATACAAGGGAGGAGTAAGGCTGGAAAATCAGGGCAGTAGAACATTATTTAGTCAATCAACATGCATTTATTAATCACTTGCTCTGTGCAAAGAACTGTTCTAGGAGCTTCAGGTACAAAGACCAAAGTGAGATAATAGTGCCACCATCAAGAAATTAACATACTGACAGGATACAACATATTTACAGATAGCATATGCCAATATATTGGCAATTGGGTATATGCCCAAATGTATAGACAGTGATTTTGGGAGTCGGGGTTCTAACAACTGGAAAAATCATGATAGGCTTCTTGAAACAGGCTTTTGAGGAAAGCTCTTTAGAGTTGAAAAATACATAAATATAAACCCATTATTAATTTTAGTCATGTACTCTTGACCTAGTCTAAGGGACCTGGCACGTGGATCCTTAACTTGTTGAGCTTATAATTCAAGTTGCTGCTTGTCCTTCATTCTCCAAGAGGATCATGACAGGGTGATGTCATGACTAGCAATGAATTTGATTTAAGTGAGGGAGAGCTATGCGAGATCACCAACCTCATTCACTCCTCCAGAGCCATCTGCATCCAGAGGCAAGATAGATATCAGGATTACTGGAGATGCCACTGGATGTTTAAGGCAATTGGGGTTAAGGCACTTGCCCCTGTCACATAGTTAGTAAGTATCTAAGGTGAGTGCAGTGGATAGAGCACTGACACTGGAGTTGGGAGGACCTGAGTTCAAATCTCAACCTCAGACGATTGCTTTAAAACATCCTAATACATAGTTCAAGTTACGATAACCCCAAACACCTGCCCAATGCTTGGGAAAGGATACTTTGATGAAGGAGGTAGAGCTCTCTCTCTCCCAACATTTTCCTTTCCATTTTTACTTCTTTCCTGCTGAACAACCCCCATGAGAAAGGGTTTCTCCCTGGAGAAACCCAGGTTGGAATAGTTGTGTCAGTAAGCTGGCAGACTGTGAGCTGACCAAAGAAAACCCTGCCATGTGGTATATATAGCGGGAAGGGCACTGGGCCTGCACTCATGAGCTCCCTATTCTGATTTGAATTAGGTAAGTGCACCAGGAGAAGTCACATTGCCTCTCTGGAACCTTACTTCCTTTTTCAGTGAAGTGAGGATAGCAAGGTTTGCTGTGGAAAAGGACTTTATGAATCTTAAGGGATTGTTTTGGCTTTGCTTTTGCCTTCTGTATCCCTGATATTTAGCACAGTGCACAACACATAGTAGAGCTTAATAAATGCTCATTGACTGACTATAGAAATGTGAGTTGTTACACCTCTAGCCTTTCCCAGGTGTCCTCAGCTTTCCCCCTTCCCACTGGGTGAGAGGGGAAAATGCACATTCCATCTATTCAGTTGACATTTAGCCTATGATTTTGGCTCTGTCACTGACTAGATGTGTGCCTACTTCTCCTCCCTCACCCTCACCCTCACTTTCCTCATTGGTAATGGGGAATGAGAATACTTGTTCTACCTCCTTTACTGGTTTGCTATGAGGAATGGATCTTAGTAAGATGTTAAGTGGCATAGAAATGGGAGTTATTTTAAATATTAATGTATATTTTGTAAAAGCTTCAGGTAGAAATGGCTGGAATAGCAGCTTGATTATATTTCAGCTAGAGGAAGAAAGAAGGACCTTTAAGAATACACACACAAATTTATACATATATAAAACACACATATGTTTACATATATATATATACACACACATACATACACAGATATACACTACACTACACACAATACATATATACACCTACACATGCAAACATATATTTATTTATTTCTCTCTTATAGCCTGAAATGCTTAAAATTCCTTGAAAGGGCAATTCTTATACAGAAAAAGTTATTCATCTCCTACATAGCAACAGTTCTCTTGTCCTACCTGTGTATAGTTCCTTTCTTTCCCAGAGCTTGAAGGACTGAATAGATAACAAAGGCATAATGCCTTTAAAGGCAGTCACAGTAAATGCTATATGGGCTCCCTTAGAGAAAACAAGTTCATTTTAAAACAGCACATTTCTCTGACTGGATCTTATCTTTAATAAGTCACCCCCAAAAGATCTCATCTCACATGAGCATTTTTTAAAAATTGTTTTTTTGACCTGTAATTCCTTAAAAGCCCTAGCAATGTGTTCACTAGGTTACAGTAATGATAATTCCTCTCTCCACTCCCATAAGGAGAGGGTCTGGACTGTGATTTCATTGATATATGGAATTCCAAGATGTGAAAACTCCTTCCACTAGTATAGATTAACACTTTTTCATGAGATTTGAGAGCACTGAGAAGCAAAGTGATTTGTCTAAGCAAAAGCAAAAAGAAAAAACAAAACAAAATTAATGCCACCTCTACCACCACAACCACTCCTATAACAATATCAACCCCAACACCAATGCTACCATCACCCAATAAACCGTGGCCATAATATGATATATTGATTCAGCTCAACACATGTTTATTAATTATCTACTAGGCAGTGCAGTGGATAGTGTGCTGGACCTGGAGTCAGGAAGACTCCTCTTTTTGAGTTCAAATATGGCCACAGACACTTACTAGCTGTGTGACCTTGGAAATGTCAGTTCACTCTGTTTGCCTTGGTTTTCTCATCTGTAAAATAAGCTGGGGTAGGCAGTGGCCAACCCTTTCCAGTAACTTTGTCAAGAAAACCCCAAATGGGGTCATGAAAAGTTGAAAATGACTGAAAAAGGACTGGACAAAACATGCAGTTCACTGTCTTCAGTACTCAAGGTACAGTGATGAAGAATTAAAAAGCAATATGGTATAGATGAAGAAGCACGGGACCCACAGTTAATACTTGGGCTCAGATCCTGACCGACACATGTTAACTATGTGACTGTGGACAAGTCATTTTAGTAGTGATCCTCATTTTCTTCATCTGAAAAATGAGGATAATAAAACATTCAGTACATACCTCACAGGGATGTAACCATAAGGTGCTATAAAATATATATATAGTTATAATACTTCAGTGATTGTGTATTCTGTGTTTAAAATAGTGGAAAGAGGGTTGGGCTTGAATGGACCTGGGTTCAAATCCTGATTTTGACGCTCACTAAATGGGTTTCCATTTAAATAAATTCTAGTCCACTGAGGTTATCTGTGAAATAGAGAGAGTGATGGCTATACTATCTGCCTCAAAAGGTTGATGTAAATACCAAATGTATGTAAATATTTGTAAAAATGCGTTACAAAGATGAAAGCACTATACATGTCAGATGTCTTCCATCACTTTAGCTTTCAATTAAGTTAATATTATTATAAGATAGTCTCTGTCCTCAAGAAGCTTATACTTTAATGGTTGGGGACATGACAGGTACACATATGTCTATGTTAAAAGTTAGGATGATGGGGCAGCTACATGACACAGTAGATAGAGCACCGGCCCTGGATTCAGGAGGACCTGAGTTCAAATCCTACCTTAGTCACTTAACACTTACTAGCTGTGTGACCCTGGGCAAATCACTTAACCCCAATTGCCTCGCCAAAAAAAAAAGTTAGGACGATAGGAGAACCAGTAAAAACATGATGAGAAATTTGGGGAAGGAGAGATCTCCTTCACCTAGGGTAACTGGGGGCGGGGACAGGAAAAAACTTCCCTGAGCAGATGGCTTTTGAACTTGGACTTAAAGAAAGGCAGGGGAACTTTGACAAACAGAACTGTGGGAGGACTAGTCTTGTCCAAATATTTAGTAAAAAGCAGCTGACTTCTGTGATAAATTTCTTAGCAAGCCAGAATAATACCAGTCATTTGTCATTCCTCTCTGTGGACCTATTTTTCACAATAAAAAATAAAAGGAGACACACTCACACACACACACACACACTCACATGCATACTCACACACACACACGCACAAACAGATACACACAGAGAAAATAATACTAGAATGAGGGGGTCTAAGAGTACAGTCTTGTAATCATTCTCATCCTCCAATTGCTCAGAGTTCCACTGTTCTGGTCTTTCTTTTGGCGTCTCAGCAGATCTGAGAGACTGGAAGGGACAGAAAGCTCCCCAAGGCAGGACTCTCGTTGGGTGGAGGTTGGCACATGGTGCCATATTGTCCAGAATTTGGAGGTGCAGCTGGCCATCCAGTCTTTGGATTTGAATTCTGATTCTGATGCTGTCTCCCCTGTGTGTTCTTAGGCAAGCCATTTCCTTTCCCTGTGACATCTGTAAAACGACACGTTTGGGTTGGATATTCTCTTAGGTCCCTTGTGACTCTCGTGTCTGTGATCCCTGCCCGCACTGAGCCCAAAGCTCTGTTCTGTTCATTCATCTTCCATCAAAGAACAACATTGCCTGCCTGGCACAAATGTCCTCCAGGCATATCTCCCCTCCACTTCCTCTGAGAGGAGCAGCTAAACACTGAAGAGGCCCCAGGCACATGCTAATGCTTACTGTGGTCTATCTATGTTCTATCTCTTTTAGTATGGTAAGAGAGAAAGCAATGTCCTTTATGATGACTTAGTGCTATAGAAGGAATACTGAGATTTGGGAGACCTGGATTCTAGTCTTTGCTGTGCCACTCATTCTCTGTGCAACCTTAGAATAAATTGGTCACCCTCTCTGAGCCTCATTGGTTTAATTTATTAAATGTAGGCAATGCTACTTGCTCTGGTCCCCTCCTTCTTTGCAGAGGTGATAGAATGTGGAAGGGTATGCTAGAACGAACTCATATCAATTCTGGAAAGCTGATTGTTAAATTTTCAGAGTGACCATTTAAACCTCGGAACTGAGCAAATGCTACAAATCAGGGCTTGATATATTGTTTGGTTGATTTAAAACAATGATGAAGAAAATGGTCACAATATAGGTTAAACTTAAAAGCATGTCATGCTTACATTTTTTTCCCTCAAGAGAGATGGTTGTTAAACATTTGCCAGCAAACCCTTGACTATGAGTATGGAACACTGAATATAACATCAGATATTTTTGGACCTGTTGATAAGATTTGCTGTGCTGTTTTGTTTGTTTCCAAAATATGTTCTTTGTTATAAGTGATAGCTTTCTAGAAGAGTAAGGGCTAAGGAATATATTGGGAAATGTAGGTGATATAAAACCAAGATATGTCAATACATTAAAAAGGAATCCTAAATAAATCATGTCAAATTCCCTTCTCCCCCATAAATATCTGCTCTACATGCCCCTTGGAGGACATTTTCTCTGTATTCTCTCAACAGGCAGTCAAAAAAGCCAATGTGTCTTAGGTTGCATTAATAAAGGTATAATATTCGGAATGAGGGAGATAAAGGTTCCATTGTCTTCTGTTCTTGTCAGGCCACACCTAAAATGTTATACCTTTTTTTGAGCACCACACATTAGGAAGAATATAAATAAGCCAGAGTATGTTCAGGAGAATGGGACCAGGCCATATGATAATTGATTGAAAGAAAAAGAACTGGAGAGATTCAGAATGGAGAATAGGACATTTAGAGGGGGCATGATAGTTTTCTTCAGGTATTTAAAGGGGTCACCATGTAAAAGGAGGATTAGCTTTATCCTGCTTGACCCCAGTGGACAGAACTAATAGGTAGATGTTGCAGAGGCGGATTTAAGCTTGATATAAGGACACCTTTCTCACAAACAGAGAACTGGCCTGCTTCTGGAGGTAGTGAGTTCCCTCTTTCCTGTAGGTTTTCAAACAGAGGCTAGAAGGCTACCTGTAAGGAATTGTTGTAGAGGGAATTATTGGGATTATAAATAGTAGGATGCCTTCTAATTCTGGCATTCTATGATGCTGTGATAGAGGAGTATCTGAAAAATGAAATCAATCACTTGCTTGTTGTTTGTCATTGTGACTCGATTGGGTTTTTTGAAGGGGGCAGGCATACTGGAGTGGTTTGCCATTTCCTACTCCCCCTTATTTTACAAATGAGGAAACTGAAGCAAACTGGGTTAAGTGACTTGCCTGGGGTAACATAGCTAGGAAGTGTCTGAGGTCACATTTGAACTCAGTTCTTCCTGACTCCAGGTCAGGCTCTCTATCTGCTGCACCACTTAACTGTCCCCCAAAACCCCATGCTAGCCGTATATGAGATTGTTATCAAAATAACATAACTGATTCTGTTCCAGGTTTACTTTTCTTTGCATCTTGTGGCTTCTTTTCTCACCTGTTCACCTTGTGCTTTAGTTCTCCCTGCCAGAATGGAGGAGCTTGCATTGATGACAATGGCCTTGCCTCCTACACCTCCTGCCTGTGCCCAGAGGGCTTCTCTGGCAACTTCTGTGAATTGGACATAAACAGCTGCGTCCCGAATCCATGTGAGAATGGAGGTCTGTGCATTGACATTGGTGGGGACTTCCGCTGTCGCTGCCCACTGGGGTTTGTGGACAAGACCTGCAGCCGACATGTGGGGGACCATTGTGCCAGTGGCCCCTGTGAGCATGGGGGTACCTGTGTGCCTCATGCCAAAGGAGGCTTTGAATGCCTCTGTAGACCAGAATTCTCTGGGCCCACTTGTAACCATGGCCACCCTAATCATAGCCACCCAGGAAGCAAGACCAAGAGGGGTCCTGGGCTGCCTGACCCACTCCCCCCTGAGACTCAGGGCAAGATTGCCACCCATCAACCCAATCACAGAATGCTGAAGATCACCATGAGGGAGTTGACCAAGAACAGTAAACCTCTGCTTAATGAAAGCCAGGCCATCTGCTTCACCATCCTGGGAGTTCTGACATGCCTGGTTGTCCTGGGCACAGTCAGCATTGTGTTCTTCAACAAGTGTGAGGTGTGGCTCTCCAATGCCAAGTACAGCCGTCTCCTCCGTAAAAAAAAAAACTTGCTTCTCAGGTACAGCAATGGTGATGAGCACACCATTAACATCATTTTACCTGAGAAGATGAATCTGAAATCCTACAGTAAGTGCCTGAATGAGATATGAGCACATGTTGCTGCCCTCACCAAGGCCTTCCTCCATGGAGTCTGCTAGTACATGTGGTTTATTTTAAAGCTTGTGATTGATTGACCTTACTATCTTGTGTGCCATGTGGTTAGGAGTATATACCTTTCTATGTATACATTGCATTTATCCTGCCAGGGAGACTTTCAGACCCAAGCAGAGAAAACAATTCGAGTTCAACAATGGGACTGTCAATGGGATTATTATTATTGTTGTTGTTGTTGTTATTATTTTATTATTATTATTATTATTGTATTTTATTTTTTTGCAGGACAATGAGGGTTAAGTGACTTGCCCAGGGTCACACAGCTAGTGTCAAGTGTCTGAGGCTGGATTTGAACTCAAGTCTTCCTGAATCCAGGGCTGGTGCTTTATCCACTGCACCACCTAGCTGCACCCTGTCAGTGGGATTTTGCAAAAGTTTTAAGTCTTTCCTTTCTGAACAATAGAGAATGATATAGCAGCAAGGACCCTGGATTTCTTTCATATCATTGGTCTGCTGGTTACTGCCGTGTCATCTCCAACAAATTGCTTCCTCTCTCTGAGCATCAGTTCCTTCATCTTTAAAATGAAGGACATTGGATTAGATGATCTATTTGGTCCCTTCCAGCTCACAGTCCTATTCTTGGTTCTTTTGCCCCCTTTCTGGTTCACCATTCAGTTGGTTGTCTAGCAAAGTAGATCTGTTAACTCAGAATGAAGAGTTACTTCATAGCACTAATAGTCTGTTGATGAAAGTATGCTTGGTACAATCTTATTCTGAGCATTTGTTTCATTTTGTTTTATGCTCACTATTTCAATAAAGTGTTTGCAGCCTACATGTATAGAAGGAGAATTTATAAAAGTGTAATTGGAAGCCTAGTATAATGGGAAGATCGACCTTGAGCTCAGAAGATCCCAGTTCTAGTTTCAACTCTGCAGGTAACTTTCATGAATCAGGTCATCTCTTTGGACCTTTGTCTCCTCATCAAAAATGTAAAGAACTTAGATTCAAAACCACTCCAAGTATAAAATCCCATAATTTTATGACTTTTCTTTAAATGGGAGAAAATGGATTTAGTCTGCCTGAGACTTACATGTAAATCTTAGCAATTGGATTAAACCTTCCTGTTTTCATCAAAATGAGTAACACTACCCACCAGAAAGGTATAGCCCTTGCCATAGAAACAAATTATTCTGTTTGTACCAGCACATGTGAATTTTGTCAACAACTGCTTCAGGTGACACATTATTCAGAAAATAAAGTATGAGGACCCATAGCACGGCATCCCTATCATTCCACTGGTTTATTGGTTTCTTAGCAACACTATGTTGAGTGAAGTGATGTTATGGGGGGCATTGAGTTCCATGAGCTTAAATATTAAGATGAGTGATTGTCTAAACAATGTCATAGCATACTTTTGTAAGAATATTGAGTACGTACGATTATAATATGTTAATGCTAGTATTACAAAATGATGGTCATTGGAACAAACTGTGCTAAGATCTCAGTAGACAGAATAAAGAGGTCTTGAAAATTTGGCCCTACAGATAATATATGGAGTACCTGAAGGAAATGGGCACATGAAATCTGCAGGTTTTATCAGTTCCACTAAGGTCCTTATAGAACTCGATGACTAGATCCAATGCCTTTTTTCAGGGCTGTATTGACTTTATTTCTATTTCTTATTGTGTAACAGATCATATGATAACAGCAAAGTATTATAATTTGTATTGCAAAGCACCTTTGAGTTCAAATGTGAAAGTTAAATAGACATTTCAACTGAAAAAGACCATTTATTTGTTTGAGGAAAATCAATTCTTAATTTATTTAAAAAGAATTGATTTTATTTTCAAATGCTTCTTTTTTAAACTAAAAGAAAATGTTTAATCTGTATCTTTTTGCATCTCCCATGTGGGCGTCTGGATAGTAGATAAAAATGTTTCATCTCCAAGACAAGTTTAAATATGATGATTTGGTCTTATTGGTATCCCTGTGCCCTGTTAAATTTACTCCATGATTTTTTTTCTAAGTGTTAATAATCTCAGTAGTTCAAGTCTCTGTTATCTAAAAATTCATGGAATATTTGAAGAACTGGGTATAGGAAGAGAAATGGAACAGGACTCAGGAAGTTTGAATTTAAGCCCAGCTCTGCACCAACAGATTCTATGACCTTGGATGAAGCATGCCAGCTCTCCAGAGCTGAATTGATTGCCTTCCTTGTCAGATGCAGGGATTGGATTACAGTGCTCTGGCTGTAAAATCCTATGGTTTAAAAAAATACATAGCATGATAAAAGAATCAGTCTATTTTGGAATTCTACTTCACTCTTCTCATTTGGATTAAGCCCTCCTGCATTTCCCAGAGGCTGCAACAATGCCAATTCTCTCTTCCTTTAGTGACAGATTACTTCATCTTGGTCAAAATTTGAGAGTGAGGCCTCAGAAGAAAAATTATTCAAAAATAATGAGGCTGAGGGGGGCAGCTAGGTGGCGCAGTGGATAAAGCACTGGCCCTGGATTCAGGAGTACCTGAGTTCAAATCCGGCCTCAGACACTTGACACTTACTAGCTGTGTGACCCTGGGCAAGTCATTTAACCCCCATTGCCCCGCAAAAAACAAAAAAACAAAAAACAAAAAATAATGAGGCTGTTTCCCAAAAGGCCTATCATCATATAAATATACCTCAATAGAAAGAATAGAGGATTTCCTGAAAGATCTGCTTTACGGAAAACAAAATGCAGCCCTAAAGAAGTCATTGTAATAATAGCTCATAATAATAGCTAGAGTCTGCCAAGGACTGCAGGCTGCTTCCCTCACAACAGCCCTCAGAGGGAGGCAGTGCAAGGATTATTGTATAAATTTTGCAGGTGAGGAAACTGAGATCCAGTATTGCTTCCCCCAGGTGACATAAATAAATATTGGAGAAAGGATTCCAACCAAGATTTCCTGTTGCCCATCACTCTTTGTATTACATATGTTGTGTCTAGCCTGAATGAAAATTAAGAGTTTTACTAAGGTACTCATGAGACGCAGTGAGCACCAGACGTGGAGTCATGCAGACTCTGTGAGTTCAATTCTGGCATCAGACACTAGCTGTGTAACCCTGGGAAAGTCACTTAACCTTTTTTGCCTCAGTTTCCTGATCTGTAAAATGAACTGGAGAAGGAATTGGCAAACCTTTCCAGTATCTTTACCAAGAAAACCCTAAATGGGGTCACAAAGAGTTAGATGTGACTGAAAAACAAAACAAGAGACTCATACTATTTACTTGTGTTATGAGTAACTGAAGTATTTTCTCCAGTTGTTATCGCAGTAACCTTCTTAGAATATTTTATGTTGACTATAGTTAAGATTATAATTATCTATGCCTTGGTCTAATTATGTTTGTGGTACTGAGACAAATTTCAAGTCTAAATGGAAAAGCTAAGCTTCATATCAGAAGAATTTACAGAATCTTTTTAAAAAGTATCTTTTTTTTTTTTTTTTAAAGAAGAGGAAACATTTCATTGGCAGCCTTTTGTGATCTCCTGTTATTGATTCATTGGCAACATAGCTCCAAGTATTTCCAAAGTTAAGATACTTTTCTAAAAAGTTTTTGCAAATACAAAGTCCCTCATTTTCACTGATGCCTGCTTTCTTTGTGCCCACTCTCCTTCTGGCTCACACACTTGAATATTCAAGTCAGTGATCTCAGAGTTCATGAAGAGTACATGTGATCAGAAGCCTGGGATATAAGACTATGAGACCCCGGGATTCAGGACATCTTAAGTTTTCATCTTCTCTCTACACCGACCAGCTTTCTGGCCTTAGGTAAATCAGAAAACTTCTAGAAACCTCAAAGTTCTTGGCTGTCAAGAAGGCTTGGATTAGACAACCTTCTGATTCTAAAATCAGATTTCTGTGAAGGACCACTACTTCGCATGACTGGGGAGAATTTGGTTCATTTTTGTCATTCAAATTTGACTTTCTTGACTCTCTAAACACCAGGGATATCAACAGCACAGCTTCAACTTGGTGGCAAATAATTGTTTCTTTCCTTTTTTCGTGGGGGCAATGAGGGTTAAATGACTTGTCCAGGGTCACACAACTAGTTAGTATCAGGTGTCTGAGACCAGATCTGAACTCAGGTCCTCCTGGATCCAGGGCAGGTGCTTTATCCACTACACCACCTAGCTGCTCCCCAAATAATTATTTCCATTAGAGTAATCAGTGGGGCTTATCAGGAGCATAATTCAGAAAACAATGCACTCTTCCCTAGAGGCCTATCTACCTATCTTGATAGGTAGAATTGATTGCACTGAAGCATTATCTCTAAAGCAAACTTCCAAATTAAGTGTTCAGGAAAACTTTCAGCGACTTACTAACCTTGTTTTGAATTAAGCAAGACAAGTCATTTATGCTTTTTATTGATACTGTTAGTATATTTTTGTTATATGGTTAAGAATATATCTAAACATCTAAATATTTGTTATTAAATAGATTTCTGAACATGATGGGAAAATCTAGCAGCACTCAAAATAGTGTATTAGACCAGTTCATCTGAATTCCTTTTTCAAAATAATATCTTTCTTCCTTTTAAAAAATTTTAATAATGATCATCGCTAACATTTATATAGTACCTACAATGTGTTAGGTCCTGTTAAATGCTTTACAAACATTATGTCATTTGACCCTCAAAACAAACTATTGTCATACCCATTTTGCAGCTGAGGAAATTGAGGCAAGTGGAGGGTAAT
Source organism: Dromiciops gliroides (assembly GCF_019393635.1). Taxonomy (NCBI): domain Eukaryota; kingdom Metazoa; phylum Chordata; class Mammalia; order Microbiotheria; family Microbiotheriidae; genus Dromiciops; species Dromiciops gliroides. The sequence continues at coordinate 295,520,487 of NC_057862.1, read as the reverse complement.
GACTTGTCCAAGATTACACACCTAGTAATCATCTGAGGCCACATAGGAACTCAGATCTTCCTGAGTCCAGGCCCAGGGCTCTATCTATTGAGACACCTACCTGTTTGTTTTTACAAGGAAAAGTTCCATTCAGTATAGCAAAGCACCAGCAATTACATTCCCATAACAAAGATTTGCATCACACAGGAAATGTCCTGTGTGAGAAAAAAAAAAGAAAAGAAAAGAAAGAAAGAAGTCACTTGATTTCATGGATGTTCATAAGCACCATTAAATTTTCTCCAGGTCCTTGTTGCTAAGCACCCACCATCTGCAGCATTCCTCTTTATGCTCTGGGTATCCACAGAATGCATCTAGAGTTGGAAGAGACTCCCAAAGCCATGTAGTTTAAGCTCCTTATTTTATATATGAGGAAACAGGCCCTGGAAGGGCAGTTAGGTAAGTGATTTGCCCACAGGTAGTAAATGTCAGAGGTGGGGTATAAATCCAGATCCTCTGGGTACTCTGGTGGCACTACCTTTTCACTGCTTACTTTAGAGTATGGGTGGAGGTTGAATGGAAGCCTGGCATAGTAGGAGGGGGAACCCAGGGCTCTGGATTCCTAGATTCTCATACCAAATATGCATTCATCAACCACCGGTAACTTGTTTGAGAAATTTAATATGTCTGGGGCCTCATCCTCATTTATCAAATGTACTCATTGGTTTCATAAGATCATAGCTTTAGAGTTGGCAAGAAACTTTGAGGCCATATCTTCCAAACCGCCCCCCCCTTTTTTTTTCAGGGCAATGGGGGTTAAGTGACTTGCCCAGGGTCACACAGCTAGTAAGTGTCAAGTGTCTGAAGTCAGATTTGAACTCAGGTCCTCCTGAATCCAGGGCTGGTGCTTTATCCACTGTGCCATCTAGCTGCCCCCCAACACCCTCTCTTTAAAGAGGAAGAAACTGGGGCAGCCAGGTGGCACAGTGGATAGAGCACCGGCCCTAGAGTCAGGAGGACCAGAGTTCAAATCCGGCCTCAGACTTAACACTTATTAGCTGTGTGACCCTGGGCAAGTCACTTAACCCCAATTGCCTCACCAAAAAAAAAAAAAAAAAAAAAAAAGAGGAAGAAACTAAGGTCCATGAGGAACTTGACCCATCAACTTTGAATTTCTATAATTCTGTAGTATTTTACATCAAAGATGAATCCAGTCTGTTCTTGACTTACCCTTGGCCATTGTCCTGTTAATTAAGCCCCTCTATATTTCCAAAAGCTGGGAGATAGGTCGCCTTCCTCTTAGTAGACAGTTCACTCCACTGATGTGAAGAATATGTGAACAGGGTAGCAACTGCCTCAGTAAAAGTACCACTCTAAATAAAATACAGAAATACATTTCCAAGGACACTTAATTACATGCCGCTACAAGACAAAAAATATGGGCCCTCTTAAAATTTTTTCTCTCTGTCAAACTTAAATTGACCTCCCATATTAGGTGTCTGAAATGTGAGAATCATACTAACTTTCCAAACATCTTCCTAAAATTTAGTGGGAAAAGTTATTATTTTTTTCACATCATGGTTGCAGAATTTTGTGTTGAGTGGAATTAAGGTTATGGTAATGCATGGATCAAGCATTATGAAGTGCCCAAAAGGCAGTGTGGTGTTATAGGTAAGGAACTCATCTTAAAGTCAGGAAAACCTGTATTTAAGTCCCATTTCTGACATATACTGACTAATCCTGGGCCACTTAACTTATCAGTGTGCCCAGACGATCTTTTAAGATGATACAAATTGGGGTGGGGGAGCAGCTAGGTTGCACAGTGGATAAAGTACCAGCCCTGGATTCAGGAGGACCTGAGTTCAAATCTGCCCTCAGATACTTGACACTTAGTAGCTATGTGACCCTAGGCAAGACACTTAACCCTCATTTCACCATAAAAGAAAAAAAGAAACAAACAAATTGGGGCAGCTTGGTGATGCAGTGCCTATGGAGTTTAAATTCAGTCTCAGATACTTAACTAGCTGTGTGACCTTGGGCAAGTTACCTAACCCTGATTGCCTCCTTTCTGCCTCACCCAAGAAAAGACTATACAAATTGCAGAGGAGGTGTGCATAGAAAGGTATTTTCTTCTACCAATGCAATCCCAAACATGCTAGGAACACCTATCATTCAAAATAAACCTAGATAGGGGAACTATTAATTTGATTTTTTTAAAAAGAAAGTGTATATTTTTTGAAGTAAAAAGAAAGTTTCCTTTGAGCCATTTTGAGTTCTTAGAATGAATGCTGGCCAGTCAATCAATCAACATTTAAGTGCCTTCTATGTGCCAAACACTGTGTTAAGTGCTAGAGATACAAAAAGAAGCAAAAAACAGTCCATGCCCCCAAAGAAGTTATAATCTAATGGGGGAGACAACATGTAAACAAATATGCAGTGCAAGCTGTATACAAAGGGAAGGTGCTAGAATTAAGAGGAATGGGGGGAGGTTTCCTGTAGAAGGGACCTTAGTTGGAACTGAAAGTGTCTGAGTAAGTGTCTGAGGAGAGATTTGAACTCAGGTCCTCCCAATTTCAGGGCCAGTGCTCTGTCCACTGTGCCACTTAGCTGCCCCCAGGAAAATCACATTAGTGACTGAATTGGAGTGAGGAGAGACTTGAGGCAGGCATACCCACCAGCAGGATAGTGCAATAATCCAGGCGTGAGTTGATGAGGGCCTGAACTAGAATGACTTCATTATCAGAGGAGAGCAGAGGGCCTACAGGAGAGATTTTGTAAAGGTGGAATCAACAGGTCTGGACAACAGATTGACTATGGGATGGGGTGTGAGATACAGTGAGGAGTCCAGGGTGACCCCTGGGTTGCAAGCCTGAGGCACTGGGAGCAGCATATTGTAATTAGGAAAGTAGAAGGTGGGGCAGCTAGATGGTTCAGCACCGGCCCTGGATTCAGGAGTACCTGAGTTCAAATCCGGCCTCAGACACTTGACACTTACTAGTTGTGTGACTCTGGGCAAGTTACTTAACCCCCATTGCCTGCAAAAAAAAAAAAAAAAGTAGAAGGTACGGAAGTTTGGGGACAAGACAATGAGTTCCATTTTGGACATGTTGAGTTTCAGATGTCTACTGGACTTCCAGTCTGAGGTGTCTGAAATGCAGCTGGAGATGTGAGATTGGAGGCCAGCAGGGAGGTTGTGGTAGGATATATAGATTTGAGAATCATGAGAAAAGACAATGGATCTTGTAAATCTGGAATGAAGGTTTACTTGCCAAGAAATGCTTGACAAGGTCCTTGGGAATCAATTCTAAACTCTACTGAAGAATGGGTGCTCTCAGAAGTTTATTGCTTAAATGCATCACGTGGATTTCCCAATATATATAATTCATGTTTTCTTGTTGTAAACATGTTCAGGAAGTACCTAGGGAATGAAAGTGGTGTCAGCATATGATGGAAGTGGCAGCCTAGGACACAGGAGAATTAGGATCCCATGGTAGGCCTACACTAGCAAGGAGCTGTGCAACATCAGTCCATGAATCTCTCTGGACCTCAGTTTCTTTTTCTTTTTTTTTTCTTTTTTTTTTGCAGGGCAATGAGTGTTAAGTGACTTGCCAATGGTAACACAACTAGTAAGTGTTAAGTGGTTAAGGCCGGATTTGAACTCAGGTCCTCCTGAATCCAGGGTCGGTGCTTTATCCACCGTGCCACCTAGCTGCCCCCCCTTTATTTTTAAAATAAGGAGTTTGGTTGGATTCAGTGACCTTCCTACTCTAAAATCCTGTGATACATGATTAGAGGGTTCATCCTAGAATCATGCTTGGCCCTTACCTTTTGGATTAAGCCTTCCTGATTTTCACAAAACAAGGTACATCACTGGATCAGTTTCCCCTAAGTGCTAATTTATTTGGTTTGTGAAAAGTATTTTAACTGGGGACTAGAAGAGCTTTGCAAAAGGAAAAAAATGGACATATTCAGAGGCCTGGGGATACACACATGCTGACCCTATGGCGAACTTAAGCTGAGTCCCTAAAATAAGTTATAGGAATGAAATTTGGGGGTCTCAGTAATCAATCCTTCCAGATTTTTGTGAGGTACATTACCCAAGAAACTCCGGGTTTGTTTTTAAAGGAACCTCAAATAATCATTTATCTGAGTTCAGCCTTTTCCTGAACAAAAGTTCCCCTCTTCATTATAGCTGCCAAGTAATTGATTTCTGCATGTGAAGACCCCAAGTGAGAGGTGCTGCTTCCCCATTATAATCTGACCTCCTCCAGGGCAAGGATTGTCTTTGCTTCCCTTTGTATTCCCAGTGTTTAGCAAAGTGCCTGGTGTATAGTAGGTGTTTAATAAATATCTATTAACTGACTCCTTAGGTCACTCACTCCACTTTTTTTTTTTTTACTCCACTTCTTTCTGATTATTGAAAAGTTTTCCTTACATCCTGGTGAAACCTATCTCTCTTTTGTCGACAGAGTAAGCTGAGTAGAGCAAACTTTTTTCTATATGACAAATTTTCACACACAGCTTCTAATCATCTCTCCTTCCTACTCTCTCCCCTGTCTTCTGTTATTCCAAGGTCCTTCAATCTTACATAGCATATCCTTTGACTGAATGAATATCTGTGGTGTCATCATTGCTATAGTTTGTATTGAATGTGGTTAAGATTAAACAACAATCCATTTTATTTTTTGGAGTTGGGTTGCTGTGTAAAGTTTTGAGCCCAGACTCACAGAAGAATGTGCTGAAATCATCTTCTAACCAAGAACGGCTTGGAAGGTCAGAAGGAGGGAACTGCTGTGCTGATACAGGAGTCGAGCCCAACCCCACAGTCACCCTGACACAGATCCAGTCCCAGGAAGGCCTCACCAGAGAAGCAGACCCCCAGAACCTCTGAATCAGCTGAAGCGCCAGTGTTGTCTGTAACTAAGCTCACAGTCTGGTGAGTGGGCTGAGCCCTGGGCAGGGGGGAGACTACAGGGGTCTATGCTGGTGCTAAGGCAGAACCTGGATTTTACACCCCTGCTGAGAACCAGGAGGTAGGCTTGAGTAGTAGTGGCCCAGCTGGGAGAGGGGCACAGGATCGTCAGAGCTGACAACCACAACACACAAAGCTGGTTGATTAGCAAGTTGGTCTGGGGTCATCTAAGGACCAGGGAACAGGCTAGACAAGTAAAGAACCTGATTCTCCTTAAATCATACCACCTGGGACTTCTTAAGCTTGGGATACTGCAGCCTGAAAACAGTGCCCCACTTTAAGGAGCTAAAAGTGAAGTAAAAGAAAGGCAAGATGAGCTGACAGAGAAAGGTGAGGACCATAGAAAGTTTCTTCAGTAACAAGGAAGACGGAGGTGCACCCTCAGAGGAAGATGTCAACATCAGGGCCCCTATACCTAAGCTTCCAAGAAAAATACAAATTGGTCTCAGGCCATAGAGGTGCTCAAAAAGGACTTTGAAGATAAAGTTAGAGAGGTAGAGGAAAAAATGGAAAGAGAAATGAGGGTGATGCAGGAAAGACATGAGAAAAAAGTCAACAGCTTGAAAAGTCAAATTGGCCAAATGGAAAAGGAGATACAAAAGCTCTCTGGTGAAAATAATTGCCTAAGAATTAGGATTGAACAAATGGAAGCCAGTGACTTTATGAGAAACCAAGACACAATAAAGCAAATCCAAATGAATAAAAAATAGAGGGCAATGTGAAATATCTTCTGGGAAAAACTGCTGACCTGGAAAATAGATCCAGGAGAGATAAATTGAAAATTATTGGTCTACCTGAAAAGCATGATCAAGGAAAGAGCTTAGACACCATCTTCCAAGATATTCTCAGGGAAAATTGACCTGAAATTCTAGAAGAAGAAGCTAAAATAGAAATTGAAAGAATCCACTGATCACCTCCAGAAAGAGATCCCAAAAGGAAAACTCTTAGGAATATTATAGCCAAATTCCAGAGCTCTCAGGTCAAGGAGAAAATATTGCAAGCTGCCAAAAAAGAAAGAATTCAAGTACTGTGGAGCCCCAGTCAAGATAGCACAAGATCTAGCAGCTTCCACATTAAAGGACTGGAGGGCATGGAATATGATATTCCAAAGGGCAAAGGAAATGGGATTACAACCAAGAATCACCAACCCAGCAAAACTCAGCATTATCTTTCAGCAGAAAAAATGGGACTTTAATGAAAAAGAAGACTTTTAGATATTTGTGATGAAAAGACTGGAACCAAATGGCACATTTGACTTTCAAATACAAGATCCTAGAGAACCATAAAAAATTGGAGCTGGGGGACATACCTGGGGTTGTACAGTGGATGACTGCCTTGTGTCTGAGGCTGGGTTTTGGCTGGGATCCCCCTGGGTCCAGGGGTGATGATTTGTCCACTGTGTCACTTAGGTATATGCTAACATCTTTAGGGATAAATTGAGGGGTGAAGGGAATTCACTGGGGGAGGGGGAAGGGACGAAGTTAAATCCTACATGAAAGTAACAGGAAAAGGCTTATGGAGTTGGGGAAGAGATGGGAGAGGAACAGGGCAGTAAATGCATTTTACACTCATCAGAAAAGGCTCAAAGACTTTAAACTCATCAGAGCTGCCTCAAGGAGAGACTAACAGACACAACCAACTGGGTGGAGTAATCTATTTAATCTGGGCAGTAAATGAGCCTAACACTCATCAGATTTGGCTCAAAGACCTCAATCTCATTAGAATTGGCTCAAGGAAGGGAATAATGTACACGCTCAATTGGGTGGAGTAATCTCTCTAATTCTGCAGGAAAATAGGAGGGGAAGGGGATAAAGAGAGAGGGGCAAAAGAAGGAAGGGCAGAGTGGGGGAGGCTACAGACAGAAGCAAATCCCTTTTGAAAAGTGATAGGATGAAAGAAGATGGATAATAGAATAAATATCATGGGGAAGGGAATAGGATGGAAGGGAAACAGTTAACAATAGTAATCATGAAAAAGAGAAAAGGGGGAAAATTGTACAAAAAATATTTATAGCAACTCTTGGTGGAGGCTAAGAATTGAGAATCAAGGGAATGTCCATCAATTGAGGAATGATGGAAAAAGCTGTTATATGATTGTAGTGGAATGGTCTTGTGCTACAGGAAATGACAAACAGGATGATCCCTGAAAAACCTTGAAATACTAATGAACATCGATGTATAGTGAAGTGAGCAGAGCTGGGAGGACATTGTGTGTAGTGACAGCAGTATTGTTCAATGAGCAACTGTGAATGACTTAACTACTCTCAGCAGTGCAATGATCCAAGACAATTCCAAGGAACTAATGAGGAAGCCTACCATGTACCCCTATAGAAAGAACTGATTAAAAAGAACACTTGTGGATTGTACATATATAACCCGATTGCGATCTTGTGGAGGGGGAGGAAAGGGAGGGAGGGAGAAAAATTTGGAACTCTAAATCTTATGGAAATGAATGTTGAAAACTACCCTTACATATAAGTGGAAAATAAAAAAAATGTTTGTTGCTGAAAAAAAAAAGTAAACTTTTGAGCCCAAATGAGAAAGTTCATCCGTCAATCCAAGTGATCCATGAGAAGAATTAGTATAAAATAAGAAGTATTGTTCCTTTTTAAATTGAAATGAATTTTTCTATGGGACTTTTTCAATCTTCCTTTTGGGTGATTTATAACAAAACAGCTATTGCAATCACTGATGAAGTTTTGCTAAGAAGTGCTTTGTAAGTACTAACAGTTACTTAGTTTCACTGATGCTCTGAGGACACTTAAACTTAATTCCTGTACTTGTAGAATTAGAGGATGTCAGAGCTAGGAAGAAACCTTTGAGACATTCTCCTTCAATACCTTCATTTTAACATGTGAAAATTAAGGCCTGGAGTGGTCTACCAGCTTGCTCAAAGTCACACAGCCAGTAAGTGGCAGAGTTGTGATTGAATCCAAGACTATTGAATACAAATCCTCCTTTCATTATACCATTGGATCAATATTTCACAATATTAATATTCACAAGGGTATGCATGGTGTGCAAGTAAGGTAGCCTGGTATAATATGACCTTATTCTTAGAATACCTTAATTCTTTCCCCAACTCTACTCTACCTGCTATTATCCTTGAAGGTGGGTTGGGAGTGGGACTCATTTAGTTTATTTATCTATCAAGTGGTGACATTGAATTAAATAGCCTTCTGACTCAAATAATGATTCCCTGTAGGAATTTGAATCTGGTCATCAAGATGAAGACTTCTTGCATTTTCTCAAAGCAAAGCACACTGTAATTTCTCCCTCCTTTTAATGAGAAATCACTGAGTTTGTACCAAAAGCACCTGCCTCTGGATGAGGCAACATAAAATACTAGAACAAATATTGGCTTTGGGTTCAAACCTTTATCTGTCACCCATTTGCCTTTAGATAGGCCATTTATTCTCTCTGGGCTTCATTTTCTTCCTTGTGTAAAATGAGGGACATGCACTAAGTGACCTCCAGGTTTCTTTACAGTTCTAGGTCTATGATTCTATGGTCAAAAAATGAACATTGCTTTGTAGGACCATTGTATAGAGCACCTGACCTGCAGTCAGGAAGAGCTGAGTTCAAATGTGGCCTCAGAAAAAAACAAACAAAAAAACAAACAAAACAGAAAGAAGGGGCAGCTAGGTGGCACAGTGAATAAAGCCCCGGCCCTGGATTCAGGAGTACCTGAGTTCAATCCGGCCTCAGACACTTGACACTTACTAGCTGTGTGACCCTGGGCAAGTCACTTAACCCTCATTGCCCCACCAAAAAAAAAAAAACCAACAAATGTGGCCTCAGACATGTATTAGCTGTGTCACCCTTTTTGACTCAGTTTCCTCACCTCTTAAATGAGCTGGAGAAGGAAATGTCACACCACTCTAGTATCTTTGCCAAGAAAACTCCATGTGAGCTCATGAAGAGTTGGACTTGACTGAAATGACTGAATGACAGTAACTTCACTAGAAAGGATCTTTTAGGTCTTCCCCAAAGGTTTGGTCTCAATCAATGGACCTTAAAGCCCAAATCAAAAGTGTGTTTTATTAGCCTTGCCAAGGCATTTACAGAGTACCACTAGAACTTGTTGATTAGTTGTTTTTTTCCCCCCAGATTTGCAGTAACCTTACTACTATATTTCTCATTCAGTGTGGTTAAGATTATATAAAAACAAATATATGTGTGTATGTGTCTATCTAGTATTTATGATACTAAAGGAACTTTCATGTACAAAGAAGAGAACCCACAGAACTATGCAAGTAAAATTTGGGTTAAGATAATTTGATTTTTTTAAAGAAAAGAGTATCGATAAATTATACAGTTAGAAGGAACTTGTCATTATTGTTCTCTTGAACTTTCCCAGTAGTTTGACAGCCTTATAAATAAGGATAGCTCTTGTCAACTCAGAAGGAAAATTTACTTTGTGAGAAGCTCTTTGTAAACCTGGATGCCCTCACTGATCGCTGGTGCTCCAGTGCCACCTTAAACATGATTCCTTATTCTGTCCTACATGCTTGCCAGGGCAAGAATTCAAGTGTTCATGATTTAAAAATTCCAGGAAAAGTAGATGTAGAATTCAGAGGAAGCAATGCTGCCTGTCTGAAGGACTGACCTACCACTCATTAAGACCAAAGTTCTAATGTTATTTCTAGTATTAGATTATCATAGGACCTTGGGGAAGGTTACGTTAATACTTTCTGCCTCAAGTTGCCCATATTTCAGAAGAGAAGATATATTCCATGACTTTCCAACTCTTAAAAACATATGCTTTTATTTTTATGAAGGAAAGCCACGTTCTGTGACCAATAAGGATTCATTCCTTCTTTGATTTATAAGTAGTCCCCATTATATGGCTCTGCCAATCATATTACACATCCATTTATTTTTCACCATTATTAATTCTACCAGGTGCCATCCTTATTGGGGAAAAGTAGTCAATCTTTTAATCACAATTTGAGATTTGGTGAAGCTTCTGACTCTGTTTGTGTTGTTGTTTGTCTTTCCTACTCGAAGAGGACCATGACATCAGGGGGTGATGTCATGACTTGCAGTGAATTGGATTTAAATGAGAGAGGGCTGTGCAAAGTCACCAGCTTCACTCTCTCTTCCTGAGCCATCTGGGTCAGATGTCAAGGCATACATTGGGATCATTGGAGATAAGCCCAGGTGTTTAAGGCAATTGGGGTTAAGTGACTTGCCCAGGGTCATATAGCTAGTGAGTGTCTAAAGTGAGATTTGAACTCAGGTCCTCCCAACTTCAGGGCCAGTACTCTATCCACTGCTTCACCTAGTTGTCCTGGCTGAATGTAAAATCTTTATAATGAGAAAAGTTGCACATTGACTCATGAAACAACAGAAGTAACTCTCACATACAAAACAGAGGTATTTCTCATAAGAGGGCTCCATTGCAGAATAAATTTGATGCCTCATTTCACCTCCCTCATTTTGTTTCTTAATCTGAAAAGTGAGAAAGTTTGACGATATGATTTATTTTTTTTTACCATATTATTTTAAAGATTTCTTCTAGTGTTCACTGCATCCTCTGCCAGAATGGAGTTTAAAGCAGACTGATCCAATTGAAATATAACTAGCTCTGAATCAGAGATCTAGGTTCAAATTCCCCCCTAGATATTTATTATCTATGTGACATTAGGCAAGTCATTTAACTTTCCTGGGCCTCAATTTCCTCATCTGTAAAAAGAGGACTAGATAATTTCTAAGGTCACTTCGAGCTCTCAATCTACTAACCAATAATCCTGTAGTATTAATGTCACTGACATTCTCCCTGGGTCTAGGCCAGTAACCTCAAAATCAAATAGAAATGGATCCCTGCTGGCTGCATATTGATTCAGAAGACCACAAATTCACATCATTTATATTTGTTAGTTTTATTTATTTTATTCAATATTTCTCAATTACATTTTCATCTGCTTTGGGCTAGGGAGTTTTTTTCTGGCTTTGAGTTTGACATCTATGGAGACTGTGGCCCTTACAACTCATTCCTATACTTGTAGTTGATATCACCGCTAGAATTTTCATTGAGAATGTAAAGATAAAGGTCTCTATCATAGAGCTGGGTTGCTGAGTCAAGTTTTGAGTCTAAATCTGGGAAATCTACTGAAAAATCCAAAACACAATGTGATCAGATTTCTTTATTTCCTTAAAGGAATATCTGTTTTTCCAAAGAAAATTTCCCTTCAATACCCTTTGAATCTCTCCTATTTGAGTGGCTGCTTAGCAAAAAATGTTTATCTTAATAAATAACTCCTTAATTAGCCTAAAGGCTAATCACAATCTCTTGTCATTGGCTATCTTTGTTCCTATGTTCTCCCAGTCTGTAAATCAACACTGCAGAGATGCTTGATTCTGTTTGGTGTGGGTGCTCCCTCTATTGACAGATTACAACCTCTTCCATATTTTATTAGGGTTGTTTAATGAATTGTGCTAGAAGACAATATTATTCTCTGGTAGAAAACTTTTCGGAGAGAGATCCTACATTAGTCTGATCTGAAAACTCATTCAAAGTCTGTTGTCAGGCTCATAATTAAAGCCTTTTCAGCTTGGTAGGATCTGTCAGAGCTTGTGTTAAACAAACATAGCCTTCAAGGTCCAAATGTCACCTGCACACCATTGCAAGAAGACATTGGTGCTCAAGATTTACAAATTCACATTAAGTCTATGAACTATACAAATATTAGGCACCAAAGTGAAAGACAGGTCCATTTCACAACATAGAAGGATGTTGTCCACTCTAAGCCTTTGGCTGATTCCTCCTTTCATTCACTCATTCATTCCATTATTGACATTTCTCCATTCCATTATTCCATCTATTAAGTGCTTACCATATTTAGGGCACTGTGCTAGAAGATTAGGGATACAAACCCAGTAACAATAGTGCCTGCCATCAAGAAGCTTCCACATCTATTGAGATACACATGTTCACAAGTATAGGCCATAATAACCCAAATAATGTAAAGGAAAATGATGCTAAAAGACATCAGTATCCATATTAATATAATAACTAATCTTGATTGAAGAGGACTGATGATAATAGCTAGCACTCACAAAGTGCTTTAAGGTTTGCAAAGCACTTGAAAATTTTATCTCATTTGATCCTTATAACAGGTCTGGAGGTAGGTACAATTATACCGTTTTAGAATTGAGGAAACTGGGGCAGCTAGGTGGCGCAGTGGATAAAGCACCGGCCCTGGAGTCAGGAGTACCTGAGTTCAAATCCGGCCTCAGACACTTAACACTTACTAGCTGTGTGACCCTGGGCAAGTCACTTAACCCCGATTGCCTCACTAAAAAAAAAAAAAGAAAAGAAAAAAGAAAAAAAAGAATTGAGGAAACTGAAGCAGACAGAAGTTAAATAACTTGCACAAAGTCACATGGATTTGAACTCCGGTCTTTCTGATTCATGATCTACCTACTGTGCCACCTAGCTGATGAAGAAACATACTATCTTCTTTTCATTAGAGAGATGATAGACTGTTGGTGTAGAATGCTAGACTTACTGTCAGACAGCATAAATATTTTGGTTTATTTGGATTAATTTTTTATTAGTTATAAGGGAGGGTATAATTAGGGGAAGATTATTGGAAATTGATAAAGATGTTAAAAAAACCCCAGCAGTCAAAAAGTATTAACAGTTAAACCTTAAAAGGAAGAGAAGGATGCTGAGAGGTGGAGATGAGGAAAGTGCATTCCAGGCATGAGGAACAGCTTAGGAAAAAAATGCAATTCCGGGAGATGGAGTATAGAGTTTGGGAAAAAGTAGGAGTTTGCATGGAAAACAGAGTTTGCAAAGGGGGAAAATGGAAAAAAAGAACTAGAAAGGTAGGTGGGATGCAGATTGTGGAGGATCTTAAATGTTAGGCTAAAGAGTGTGTATTTTATTCCAAGGCAATTGGGAGGCACTGAACGTTTTTGAGTAGGGACAAAGCATGGTGAGAGCTGTGTCTTTGGAAGATTATTTTGACCACTGTATGAAGGCTACATTGGAAATGGTAGAGTCAGGAAGCAGGAATGATGTGTAAAATAAACCCACATAAATCATCAGCATTTCTATATATGACCAACAAAGCCCAGCAACAAGAGATAGAAAAAGAAATTCCATTTAAAATAACTGCAGACAATATTTTGCCAAGGCAAACCCAGGAACTATATGAACACAATTACAAAACACCTTTCACAGGGGCAGCTAGTTGGTGTAGTGGATAGAACACTGGCCCTGGAGTCAGGAGGACCTGAGTTCAAATCCAGCCTCAGACACTTAACAATTACCAGCTGTGTGATCCTGGGCAAGTCACTTAACCCCAATTGCCTCACCAAAAAAAGTTAAAAAAAGAAACACAAAACCAAACACCTTTCACACAAATAAAATCAGATCTAAACAAATGGAAAAATATCAATCGCTCATGGGTAGGCTGAACTAATATAATAAAACTGACAATTCTACCTAAATTAATTTACTTATTCAGTGCCATTCCAAACTACCAAAATTATTTTATAGAGCTAGAAAAAAATAATAACAAAATTCATCTGGAAGAACAAAAGGTCAAGAATATCAAGGGAATTAATGAAAATAAAATGCAAAGGAAGGTGTCCTAGCCATGTCAAATCTAATGCTATATTATAAAGCACCAACCATCAAAATTATTTGGTACTGGCTAAGAAATAGAGTGGTGGATCAGTGGAATAAGTTAGGCACAGAAAACATAGAAGTGAGTGAATATAGCAATCTATTATTTGATAAACTCAAAGATTCCAGTTTCTAGGATAAGAGCTATTTCACAAAAACTGCTGGGAAAGAGGGGCAGCTAGGTGGCGCAGTGGATAAGCACCGGCCCTGGAGTCAGGAGGACCTGAGTTCAAATTCGGCCTCAGACACTTAACACTTACTAGCTGTGTGACCCTGGGCAAGTCACTTAACCCCAATTGCCTCACCAAAAAAAAACAAAAAACAAAAAACAAAAAAAAAAACTGCTGGGAAAACTGGAAAATAGTATGGCAGAAACTAGTCATAGACCAACACCTTATACTGTATACCAAAATAAGGTCAAAATGGGCATATGATTTAGAAATAAAGTGTGATACCATAGACAAATTAAGAGAGGAAAGATTACTTGTCATATTTATGTAGAGGGGAAGAATGTATGATAAAACAAGAAACAGAGAATGTTGGGAAATGTAAAATGGATCATTTTGATTTCATTAAATTTAAAAGGTTTTGTACTTACAAAGCCAGTGCAGCCAAGATTAGAAGGAAAGTAGAAAGCTGAGAAACAATATTTACAGTCAGTGTTTCTAATAAAGGCCTCATTAAGAACTGAATCAAATTTATAAGAATACAAGTCATTCCCCAATTAAGAAATGGTCAAAAGCATCGGGCCTGGATTCAGGAGGACCTGAGTTCAAATCCAGCCTCAGACACTTGACACGTACTAGCTGTGTGACCCTGGGAAAGTCACTTAACCCTTATTGCCCCGCCAAAAGAAAAAAAAGGCAAATGATATTAACAAAAGTTTTCAGAAGTGTTTAAGCTATCTATAGCTATATATCAATGTTCTCAATAGCTACTTATTAGAGAAATGCAAATTAATACAATTCTGAGGTACTACCGCACACCTATCACATTGGCTAATATGACCAAAAAATGGAAAATGATAGATGTTGGAGAAGATGTGGGAAAATTGGAACTCTAATGCATTGTTGGTAGAGCTGTGAGCTGTTCCAACAATTCTGGAGACCAGTTTGGAAATATACCCAAAGGGCTATGGGGTTGTGCATACCCTTTGACCCAGTAATACGACTATTAAGGCTGTATCCCAAAGAGATCTTAAAAAGGGAAAAGGACCCACATGTACAAAAATATTTATAGCAGCTCTATTTGTGGCGGCAATGAATTGGAAATTGAGGGGATGCCCTCAATAGCTGAACAAGTTGTGGTATATGAATGTGGTAGAATACTATTGTGCTGTAAGAAATGATGAGCAAGCAGATTTTAGAAAAACCTGGAAAGACTTATATGAACTGATGCTGAGTGAAGTGAGCAGAACCAAGAGAATATTTTACATAGTAACAGCAACATTGTGTGATGATCAAGTGTTATAAATTTAGCTCTTTTAAGCAATACAATGATCCAAGACAATTCCAAAAGACTCATAATGGAAAATATTCTCCACTTCCAAAAAAAGAACTATGGAATCTGAATGCAGATTGAAGCACATTATTTTCACTTTTATTGTTTATTGTTTGATTGTTTCTTCTTTCTTGTAGTTTTCCCCCTTTATTCTGATTCTTCTCTCACAACATAACTAATATGGAAATATGTTTAACATGATTATAATATATAACCTATATCAGATTGCTTGATGACTTTAAGGGGAGAAGGAAGGGATGGAGAAAAATGTGGAACTCAAAATCTTTAAAAAATGAATGTTGAAAACTATCTTTACATGTAATTGGAAAAACCAATAAAATTCTATTTTAAAAACCTATATAAAAAAAGGGGCAACTAGGTGGCACAGTGGATAGAGCACCGGCCCTGGAGTTAGGAGTACCTGAGTTCAAATCCGGCCTCAGACACTTAACACTTACTAGCTGTGTGACCCTGGGCAAGTCACTTAACCCCAATTGCCTCACTAAAACAAAACAAAACAAATCAAAACCCTATATATATATTTATAGCTGCTCTTTTTGTGGTGGCAAGGAATTGGAAATTGAGGGGTTGCCCATTAATTGGGGAATGACTGAACAAGTTGTGGTATATGAATGTAATGGAATTCTATTGTGCTCTAAGAAATGATGAGCAGGAGGAATTCAGAGAAACCTGGAAGGACTTGCATGAACTGATGTTGAGTGAGATGAGCAGAACCAGAAGAACATTGTACACAGTATCATCAACATTGTGTGTTGATCAACTGTGATGGACTAGATTCTTCTCACCAATGCAATGGTACAGGAGACTTCCAGGGGACTCATGATGGAAGGGGATCTCCAAATCCAGAAAAAAAATAAAAAGAACTGTGGAGTATAGATGCTGATTGAACCATACCATTTCTTTAGTTTTTGATGTTGTTTTTCTATTTTGAGATTTTTCCTCATTGCTCTGATTCTTCTCTTATAACATGACTAGTACAGAAATGTTTAATGTTTTATATATATAAAACCTATATCAGATTACCTACTGTCTAGGGGAGGGAGAAAAATCTGAAATTGGAAAGGTTGTACAAACAAATGTTGAGAACTATCTTTACATGTAACTGGAAAAAATACTTTTATCAGAAAAAACCTATATAGACCATTTTATATGCATGTAATACACATGTGCATATATATGCACACACACCTTGTTTACATGTGCATATGCATACCCATGAAATTTATGTATATAGCAAAACACATGCATGCACATATTTAAATGTATCTAAATGTATGTAAATATGTTTGCATTTGTATGTATACACATATATGCAGGTGGTTATGCTAAATCTTGTTAATATTGGTGGGGATTACATCCAAGTATATGTTGATCTAACTTGGTGAGCTAACTTGGATTTTTGTTTTTCTACCTCCTTTGCTGCAGATTTTGTTGTACAAACTGTGATTATTTAAATAGTGGTCTTATTATAAGTACCTATCATGAGAATTTCAGTACAAGGTATATGAAAATCCCATTAAAATTTTTGTTGTCTTTGGACACAGGATAAAACCAATTCAACCAACTGCTTATTAACCTGTCTGAGGAGAAACTCTGAGCCATCCTTGCATTTAGTTGAAACTTCCATTTTTCCCCTCTTTTCCCTTCCTCTTCCTCCTCCTTTTCATCTTCCTCTTCTCAAGAATGCCAAGATCAATGTAATTGAATTCTTCCAGGAGTAAGTCCACTTGTTAGTCATTGGACAAAGATCTCTTATATGCAGTAAGAATAATTAACTCAATGCTGCTGGCTTAAAAATTGAATCTAAGCACCTTTTCCCCCCTGCCATTCTGATGCTATTGGTGTAGAAATAGCAGGGGCCCCATAGCACTGAGCATTATTTTGTGTTTGTCTTTGTTTTGCTGGTTGCCATGACCAAGGAATTCATCTCAAAATGATTAGTCTATTGCCCCTCTTTACATTTAAGTAGGTTGTTTCTTGACAACCATTCTGTTGCTGGTACCATATACAAATCCTTTTCAACATAGTGGAATCTGCCAGTTCTTATATTCTATTGGCATTGTCTATGAAATCCAGATTCATCTTCATGCCACAGTGAGGCATTGGAGCAGGAATTTGTGTGCATAAATAAGTAGAACTTTATAGTACTGTAAGAAAATAATGGCATTTGCTAAATGCCCAAAGGCCCCAGATTGATTTGGACTGATTAGATTGACTGAGAGTAATTGACTTTGCTGATTAACCCATTTAAAGTTAATTCAATTAAAGTCACACCTGGCTGACTCCCAAGAGGGAGTTTTCAGAGGCTGTGGACTATGACATCAACATGAGACCTCCCTCAAGTCCATCGAACCAATGAATTTGGGTGATGCTAACCAAACAGTTTGAAGCAGTGTGTAAGGACTGCCTCTTCCAGGAGACACATGAAGTACTGCTGCCTCTCTCTCATTTTGTTGCTCGAACAAGCTGGTGGTGGCAGAAGACTTGGAGAAAAAGGAGGCCAGGCTGAACTCTTATCTCTCCTCTAAGGTAGATAGACATTGGGTGTTTAGCAAATCCCATTATTTTCTTACAGTACACAATTGTATGAGAGTGGCACAGAGTGGTAGGTTGGGTCTAAAGATGGTCATTAGGAACTGGGGGAACTCAGAGAAGTTTTCCTAGAAAAGGTGGCAATTTATCTTTATAAGATGAAAGGAGAGAGAAAAGAGGTCCAAGGTTGGATCCTTAAGGAAATCCCATATAAAGGGTTTGGGAAAAGGACATTTGAAATAGAGTCATACTTAAAGGGGTAGAAGAAGATCTAGGAAGAATAGAATAGGAGGAAAAGAAATCTTAGCCATAGGAAAGAGAGAGAATCTAATAGGAGAGGGTAGTCAACAGTGTTAAGACTGCAAAGAAGTCAAAGAGGAGGTAGGTCATTTAATTTGGTGATTAGGAGGCTATATGTCCTCATGTCCATTCTTGTTCTTGCCAAGGTTAATGAGAAGAAACTAACATAGATGATGATTTGGAACTTCATAAACCTGGCCCTTCATGATATTCCCTGATTTGGTGGTGACTGCCATTTTAGCTTCTAATGATCTAAGTGTGTGCATCTTTACTCCATTGATATATATTCTGACATTTCCATTCCTTAGTGATCAATCTGTATGATTTGTTGTAGCTCCTCCAAATTCATCATTTGGTATCCAACTTTCAGATGATGAGCTTTTCTGTACTTAGGTAGGCTAGTTCTCAGTCTAGAGAGTAAGTCAACCAGTATTTGATAAGCACTTACTAAATACCAGGCACTATCCTAAGTACTGGGCATATATAAGAAAGGCAAAAACATGGCCCGTCTTCTCACAGACTTTATACTCTAATAAGGGTTCAGGAAAATGACAAATGTTGGAGGGTCTGTGAGAAAGTAGGTACATTAATGGAATGTTATTGGGTGGAGCTGTGTGTTCAGGCATTCTGTAAAACAGTTTGAAAGTATGTCCCTGTGCATACTATTTGACCAAGTGATATCAATTAGGTCTATTCTCCAAAGCTATTAAAGAAAGAGGAAAAGATCCTACAAGTACAATAATTATAGTAATTTTTTTGGAGTGGCAAAAAGACAGAAATTGAGGGGATCCCCATCAAGTGGGGAATGGCAGAAGATGTTATGGTATATGAATATGATGGAATACTTTATTTCTGTAAGAAATTATGATGGGCATGCTTTTAGAGAAACCTTAGAACACTTGTATAAACTTATATAAAGTGAGCAGAATCAAGAGAGAAATTTATACAATAATGACAATATTGCAAACACAATTTTGAAACAACAGTATTGTAAAGACAAAAAACTTAAGTAACTCTGATCAATGATCAGCCACAAAAGCCTCACGATGACACACCCTACCCATCTCCAAATACAAAGGTAATGAAATCAGAGTACAGATTGAGATGTATATTTTCTGGATATTTCCAGTGAGGGAATTTGTTTTGCTTGACTATACATGTGTTGTTATAGAGGTTTTATTTGTCATGCTTTCTCAGTGTGGGGTAGGGAATGAAGGTACGATGGAAAAAAAGCAGACTTTTGTGGATTGAAAAAATAAAATTTAATTTAAAAATATTACGGTGGGAGAGACAAGATGCAAATAACTATGTATATCCAAGATGTATAGAGTATATTTTATTTAGAATTTTTACTTTTCCAAATTACATGTAAAAACAAATTTTGACATCAATTTTTAAAAAAACTTTGTGTTCTAAATTCTCTTCCTCCCTCCCCCCAAGAACTCAAGCAATTCGATATAAGTTATACATGAGTAGGCATGCAATTTCCACATTAGCCAGGTTGTGAAAGAAAATAGACAAAGACAAAATTTCAGATAAAGGAACTAACAAAAAAATATGCTTCGATCTGTATTCAGATATCATTGGTTCTTTCTCTGTAGATGAATTGCATTTTTCATAAATTCAATCCATCAGTTTTCATAAACTTCAGAGTTATCTTGGATCACTGCAATGCTGAAAATAACCAATTAATTCACAGCAGACCATCTTACAATATTGCTGTTGTTTTGTATATAGTCCATTTCACTCTGTATCAGCTCATGTAGGTCTTTCCAGGTTTTTCTGATAGCATCCTGCTTATCATTTTTTAAAGTAAACTAAATTTATATAGTACTTTAAAGAAATATTTCCTTACAATAAACCCACGAGGTTGATTATTGCAACAACAGTAATAGATAACATTTATATAGTACCTTATACCTGACAAAGAATTTTCTTCACAATAGCCCAGCAAAGTAAGTGCCATATGTTTTATCATCATCAATCAATCCTCATCATCCTCAATCAATCCTTATCTTCATCAATCCTCCTCATCACCAATCAGTCCTCATCTTCATCCAATCACCCATCATCATCAATCCATCCATCAATCCATCATTTAATCATCATCATCATCATACATTGCTCTTTTCTCTGATTCAAAGTTTTTCGGTTACTATTGATAACAGTGTTTCCTTCCATCTTATTCCCTCCCCATGATATTTATTCTATTTTCTATCTGTTTTCACCCTATTACTCTTCAAAAGTGTTTTGCTTCTGACTGTCCCCTCCCCAAATCTGACCTCCCTTCTTTCACCCCTTACCCCTTATCCCCTTCCTGTCCTACTTTCCTGAAGGGTTAGATAGATTACTCTACTCAATTGAGTGTGTATGTTATTCCCTCTTTGAGACAATTATGATGAGAGCAAGGCTCACTCAGTCCCCCACACCTACCCCATCTTCCCCTCCACTCCATAAGCTATTTCTTGCTTCTTTTATGTGAGATACTTTACCCCATTCTACCTCTCCCTTT
Organism: Dromiciops gliroides; assembly: GCF_019393635.1. NCBI lineage: Eukaryota > Metazoa > Chordata > Mammalia > Microbiotheria > Microbiotheriidae > Dromiciops > Dromiciops gliroides. Next base: position 295,500,034 of record NC_057862.1, on the reverse strand, counting down.
TCCTTTCTCCCAGTGCATTCCTCTCTCACCCCTTATTTTTATTTTTTAAAACATATCATTCCTTCATATTCAACTCACACCTGCACCCACTGTCTAAATATACTCCATCCACCTGCCCTAAAAATTAGAAAGTTCTTATGAGTTATAAGTATAATCTTCTCATGTAGGAATGTAAACAGTTTAATGTTTTAGTATTCCTCATTATTTCTTTTTCCTGTTTAGCTTTTTATGCTTCTCTAGGGTCTTGTTTTTGAAAGTCAAATTTTGTATTCAGCTCAGGTCTTTTCATCATGAATGCTTGAAAGTCCTCTCTTTCATTGAATTCCCATTATTTTACCCTGAAAGATTATGCTCAGGTTTGCTGGGTAGGTGATTCTTGGTTGTAATCCAAATTCTTCTGCCATCTGTAATATCATATTCCAAGCCCTGTGATCCTTTAAGGTAGAAGCTGCTAGATCTTGTGTTATCTTGACTGTGACTCCACCATACTTGAATTGTTTCTTTCTAGCTGCTTGCAATATTTTCTCCTTAACCTGAGAGTTCTGGAATTTGGCTATAATATTCCTGGAGGTTTTCATTTTGGGATCTCTTTCAGGAAGTGATTGATGGATTCTTTCAATTTCTATTTTACCTTCTCCTTCTAGAATATCAGGGCAATTTTTCCTGACATTCTCTTGGAAGATGATGTCTAAGCTCTTTTTCAATCATGGCTTTCAGGTAGTCCAATAATTTTCAAATTATCTCTCCTGGATCTATTTTCCAGGTCAGCTGTTTTTCCAAGGAGATATTTTACATTGCCCCTTATTTTCTTCAGAGAGCTTTTTTATCTCCTTTTCCATTTGGCTTTTCAAGCTGTTGACTTTTTTTTCATGACCCTCCTGCATCACTCTCATTTCTCTTTCCATTTTTTCCTCTACCTATCTTACCTTATCTTCAAAGTCCTTTCTGAGTGCTTCCATGGCCTGAGACCAATTGATATTTTTCGTGGAAGCTTTGGATGTAGGAGCTTTGACTTTGTTATCTTCTTCTGAGGGTCTATTTTGATCTTCCTTTTCACTAAAGAAATTTTCCAGTGTCCACATTTTTTCTGTATGCTCATTTTGCCAGCCTATTTCTGGACTTTTAACTCCTTCTTAAAGTGGGGCACTGCTTCCAGGGCACAATGTCCCAAGCTTCAGGGGGCCCCAGGTAGTATAATTGTAGGAGAGGCACATTCTAAACTCCCCTGGCCTGTGTTTTGGTCTGTAAATAGCTCCAGGCCTGCTTGCTCTTTAACTTGGGAACAGAATTCTGTTCTACTGTGGTTTCAAGCTCAGGTATGCCTGCACCCCTCCCCGACCTGGGCCACCACTCAAACTTGCTTCCTGTTTCTGAGCAGGAAACCCATGCAATCCCCCCCCAACACCCTCCCCACCCCCGGCTAACCACTTGATCCTCTCACTGAGTTCCAGAAGTGGCTGCTGTCTCAGATGATTCCAAGGCTCTGGAGGCCTGATTCTCTGGGGGCTGGGGCTGGGTCTATAAGGTGCAGTCTGGATCTGTGCTCTACTCTCACCCTAGTACAACAGACCTTTCCTGCTGCCCTTCTAAGCCATCTTTTCAATGTATAGAGTGTAAATGGGAAGAAATGACTAGCAGGAAGTGAGGGGGATGTGGAGAAGGGAGATTTCTTGTAAAAAGAATGGATTCTTGGGGCAGCTAGGTGGTGCAATGGATAGAGCACTGACTCTGGAGTCAGGAATATCTGAGTTCAAATCCGGCCTCAGGCACTTAACACTTACTAGCTGTGTGACCCTGGGCAAGTCACTTAACCCCAATTACCTTACCAAAAAAAATTAAAAAAAAAAAAGAATGGATTCTTGTAGAAAGTGAAATTTGAGGTGAATATTGAATATTGAAGTTAAGGAAGCCAAGAGGCAAATATGAGGAAGGGCAGTTTTCTACTCATAGGGCACAGCATGTGAAAATACACAGGGATGGAAGATAGAGTGTTATATTTGAACAGTTACCAGTAGGCCAGGGTAGCCACAGCCTAGAGTGTATAGAGAAAAATAAAGTATAAGAAGAGTTAAAAAGTAGTAAATGACACAGGATCCATTGCCAAGCCTGTATTAGAAGCCTTTCCAGTTTCATGGGACCTACCAGAGCTTCGCATAGCTAGGGTTGCTCTTTGTAAGAGTGAGGGTCTAAGAGTAGGACTCCAAGAGAGCATACAAAGCACATAGTGCATAGGGTCCTAGACTGAGAATCTGAAATTCTGGGTGCTAGGCTTGCCTCTGCCACTAACTAGCCATATGATGTGGGCAATTTTGAAAAAAAATCCCAGGCCTCAGTTTTTTCCTTTGTAAAGTTAGGAGGGCAAAGACAAGGGATCTCTAAGGGTCTTCACAGTTCTAACTGGCTATAAGGTGCAGTATCAAGGGCTCTGAACTTGGAATCATGGCCTGACCTTGAGTCCAGCCTAGACCAATTATGATTTGTGTTATCCTGGGCAAGTCACTTCCCTTTGGACCTTGGTTTTGTCATCTGTAAAATGAGGGGGTTGGGCTAGATGACCCTTTAATCCATAGATCCTGTGAATTTTATGTACTTTATAAACAAATTCCTTCTGTGACTCTTGTATTTTTAAAAACTTGGAAGTAAATGTTGAAGAATTACTAATGGAGACCTGGCTTGTTAAATGATGATAAACATATTCTTGAACCAAGAACTGCTTTGTTCCCTATCACTCTATCCTTTGGTCTCAAGAAAAAGTGAACTGGGATTTTTCTTTAGTCTCATCAACTGCACCCCTAGCAATATACTGATTACAAATTTTTCTTTCTTTTCTTCTATAAATTTGACTTGTCTCATCAAGACTTTCAGCCTTCAGTGCCCCAAGTTCTTGTAGATAATGGCAAGAGTGCCAGATTTGGAATCAGAGGACTGGGGTTGGTAATCTGCCATTTCCTGCCTGTGGGAAAGTCTCTCAACATCTCTGAACCTCAGTTTGTAGGTGTTGAGCTGGATGGCCTTGAAGGTCCTTTCTTACTCTAAATCTACAATGCCATAACAACATGCAGATGAGTCATTCACACTAGGTTGCTGATGGCTGGCCAAATCTCATTTTCAAGATTATCTTCCCTGAGTTTTTAGAAGGACAGTACCTAAATGTTTCCAAAAACAAATCTTTAATGGTGGGTGAGATCAAGGTAGCATAGTCGTATCACGTGTGTTTAGAATACTGGCAAAAGTAACTGGTAAAAATTGTTCAGGGATGGTGAAGAATGTAGTAATGTGGTAGGAATAGATATCCTGCCCTCCCCAACATTGGGTTTTGGTTTCCTTTGCCTTTGAATAAAGTATTTCCTGTTCTAAATTTTGGGGTACAGGAGAAAAAAGGAAAGAGAGGTAGAGTATCAAGTAGTATTGACCAAGCTGCCCAAAGAAAGTGTTTGGACCTATTTTTTTCTCCAGGTATGGCCATTGCTGCAGGTATGACCTGAGTTTCTACCTTCTAGGGGCAGGAGTAGTGCAAGAGCTAGGGGATAAATGACTATAGAGCACAGGTTTTAAATATTCCTGAATGGAACCAGAATCACATTAAAATACAATTGGGAACTGTTTAACAGAATACATAAAAACACAATATAACATAGATAATGTTATATTGAAGTTTAACTCAATATGCTGCCAGTAAGTATCCAGTTTCTAGTTGAGTGCGACAAGCCTGCCCTAGACCTAGAGCAGATAGGAACAGATGGAATGAAAGGCCAGATTCTCAGCTCCCAGTTTCACTTTATTCTTTCCAAGTAGCAGGACCAGATTGATTATACCATGAATCTCCCCAGCTAGAGTAAGATGAAATGGGAGGCAATGCAATTTCCCATGTTTACCTCCAGAGTTCTCCAAGTGCTTGACAAATAGATCTCGCCAGATTCTCAACTTTTTGCAATTTCTTTCCCTCATCTATTGGCTGCAAGAAGGCAGGGAGAGAGTGTTTCATCATAGTTTGGTTTGAAGATACTTTCTGTACTACAATGTTATGTTACTGTTTCATTAACTCACAGGGCCTTTAGATAGTGATAGAGTGGGGCCCACATGTGTAGTGAGGCCCACCTGTGGTGAGGGGGCTGTCGATGAACAGCTCTAAGGGAAGCAGAATAGACATCTCTAGACCCTTTTCCCCACACTCTTCTCCAAATGAGGCTTTCATTCATGATAAGAGAAGAATCAGAATTTGGAGCCAGAGGTCACTCAGTTCTCCTCAGAAAGAGGGAGTACTGGGCCAGAAGTATTTTTGTTTGCTCCCTTAAATATTGCTATTCAAGGTGATATGATTGGTTTTGAGGTAACTTTTGATCACTTTGTAATTTTTTTAGGGGAAGGAGGACCCCAAGTGCTACATCCAAGGTTTAACCTCTTTCTCATCAAATACCAATTCCACAATGAACACATATGGAGAATAGCAAATAAACCTATTTATTCCAATCAGTAGCAAAACAGAAATCATACATAGGAGAATATATAGCACACAATACAAAGTGAAGGAGCTCTTCTTTTGGGAGTGTGGTAACAGCTTAGCCAGAGAACGTGTCCTGAATCTCACCCAAGAGGAAACTCTCCCAAGTCTCTAGTGTGACAAGCTGAAAATAGGGACATGATGGATATTGATGATTCTTCTCATGGTTTTCCAGAGTCTTTTCCTTCAGCAAATTGCAGTGGGGTTGGCCTCTTCCATCTTCTTTTTTGAAGCTGGAAGCAAGAAGTGCCGGGAGGGACTCAAATTGGAACTTGATGCATTTCTTTTTATATATATTTTAAAAAATTGAAACTTGATGCATTTCAAAGAAGATTTGAAGCTTGATAAGTTCTCTCCCTGAAGAGTCTCAAAAGGGACTTAAAAAGGACTGGCCTTGAACAATCCCAAAGGGGGCTTGGTGAAGGCTGGAGCTCTGTAATTTCTCAGCAACTCTGCCCTGCCCTTTTCCTAGGTCAGGGCATTCATCTCCAGAAATAATGAGAGTCCCATAAACATTGGGCTTTGGGACAGGGGTTATAGCAAATGTCTTAACTAAGCCCAGGAACTGAGATTGGTTGGTCATGAATAGGGACTGACTAACTGATAAAACTCAGAATGGAGTTCAGTCAGAGCTGAGAGGAGAGAATTTCCCATTTTGGCTAATTTTGACCATATTCCAAGTCCTGCCTTTAACTCCAGACCAAATCTATTGCCTCTGCACTACAGGCTCAGGGGAGTCAGCCAGGTGACAAATATTTTTCTTATGTGTGTGGGGTCTGAGCACCCTCTGGTGGCCAAAGTATATATGGCATCTCCAGGTGGTTAGTCAATTATTTCTTTGTAAATTACTGAAAGGGAAGAAGCACTGTGTAGGTGGGGTAAAACCTTTGCTCCACCACCACCTGAACACCAATCCCACACCACCTGTCAGTGGGAAAAGGTTTGGACTGAATTTGGATGAAGAAGACTTGGCTTTGAGCTTCAGTTCTTCCATTTATTTACCACATGGCTTAAGACAAATCATTTTCCCTCCTTGAGTCTTGGTTTCCTTTTCTATAAAATAAAAATAAAAAATGGAATTATATGATTTCCAAAGTCACTTCCAACTCCCACATTTTATGTTCTAGTATTTTAATTTCCTCATCCACTTTTGATATTCTATATATAAGATTGTAAGGTCTCATCTAGCTCTATATCAGGGGAGCTTAACTTTTATTTTTTTACTTTTTAAATTTATTCTTTTCACTTAATTTTCCCCCTTGATCTACTTGCCTTTTTTGCGGAGCAATGAGGATTAGGTGACTTGCCCAAGGTCACGCAGCTAGTAAATGTCAAGAGTCTGAGGCTGGATTTGAACTCAGGTCCCCTTGAATCCAGGGCCAGTGCTTTATCCATTGTGCCACCTAGCTGCCCCTTAACTTTTAAGCTTTACTGTGTTTCATGGATCTCTTTAAAAACTGAAACCTATAAACTCTTTCTCAGAATATTATTTTTAAATGCATAAAGTAAAATACATGGGCTTACAAATGAAACCAATTATACTTAAATGCAGGCATTTTTTAAAAAGTTCATTTGTTGTTGTTCAGTCAAATTTGATTTTTTATGACCTTATTTGGGGTTTTCTTAGCAGAGATACTGGAGCAGTTTGCCAGTTTTTTCTCCAGCTCACAATATCCTCACAGATGAGGATATTGAAGCAAACAAGGTTAAGTGACTTGCCTAAGGTCACACAACTAATAAGTGACTGAGGCTGAATTTGAATTCAGGAAGATGAGTCTTCTTGACTTGAAGTCTGGAACTGTATCCACTGCACCAGGTATCTGCAAAATAAGTTGATAGACCACAAGCTTTAAGAACCCCTTTCTAGAGGCATGTGTGCTGTAAAGAGTGGTGAACTTTTGAACACTGTACTTGATATCACTGGACTTGATTTCATATCCTGGCTCTGCCTCTTATTACCTGTGTGCCTTGTGTAAGTCCGAGGGTAAACAGAGTGAACATCTCTGCATCTTCATTTGTCTCATCTATAAAATAAGCACTAGATAACTTCTATAATCCATGTCTCTTCAGTCCTAGTTTCATGAGTAACTAATTTCATAACTGCTTGGAAATCATAAAATTCCCAAACAAAAAGCTTCTCTTTAAAAACTATAGAATCACAGACTTTCAGAATTGAAAAGACTTTCAAATACCATCTATACCAGCTGAACTGAGATTCAGAATGCTTTTTTTCTTCCCCACTAGTCCACAATAAAAGCTCTTTAAAAAGTAATTTTGATGATAAGCAAGGAGCCATTTCAGTGCATGAAAGAAAACATACATTGCAAAATTTACCTATCCAAAGCCTCACCTATTGGGATGAGATTTTTGTTTGTAGCAATCTGATCCTTAGTCTCAAATAGATGGAATGTGTTTACCGAGGACCCCATACTACTACTTCCAGTTTGAGGCATGTGTCTCTAGACTAACATGGCTCATAGCACTCCTGCATAAGTTAATGCCTTAACATATGTAACGATTGGAATGACGCCACCTGCTGGAGACTTGCTGTGGAGGAGTTCTGCCCATGAAGGGAAGGTCTTTGAGGGCAGGACCAGGAGTCTTTTCTTTAGCATCAGGAAGTGACGCGGGCTAGTGGGAGGAGGAAGGAAGAGACTGGCGCTCAGTCTCAGGCTTTTTCCTTTGGACGCTGGCGGAGAAGGGAGCTAGAAATGTGCTCTCCCTTTAATAGATAGGAATCTAGGCCTTTCTCTCTCTCTTTACCAAATTCTTATTCTCCTTAATAAATGCTTAAAAGTCTAACTCTTGCTAAAGCTTGTAATTGATTGGTGACCACTCATTAGATATTTTAGACAGTTTTGCTAGAATTTTAACCCTTAACAGATGCAAGTCCTTGATGAGTGTGATAGTCAGAAGATGGTGCTTTGCTCCTTCTTTATATGCAGGAAGGCATTTCACTAGAGGTTCCTGTTAATTCTAGATCTATACTGTATAGGACTTAATGGGTTAGAGGCCAGGCTAAAAGTGTAACTTCATAAAGTCACTGGGCCTGGATCTATAAAGCAGCATTCTCATATGCCCACTGGCCAAGGGGAGGAGGGGAATTGTTCAAAAGCTCACAGCTTTTGCCAAGAATTGGAGCAGACAGAGATCCCATCATTCTCCGAAATCTAAAGCCAACGATTTAACAGGAAACCACTGGGCATTTTTTAAAAAGCAAAAGCCAGAGTGTAAAGAAATGCACATATAGTTGCTAGGGGGCCAGACTCAGAGTTAGGGCAACTTAGGTTTAAGTCCCAGTAAGCTATGAGATACTTGGGAAGCCACTCAAGCTCTCAGTGTCTCAGGCAATTCTCCAACACTAAATTGTAGAGCAGTTCACTAGAGGTTTTGGGAGAATAAGATTCTTCACTGGGAACTTCCTACAATTCTGAATACATATGGACACACACACATGTACACACATATGCACCTTTAAGCATATATGTCTACATATGTGTGCATATATGTACATTACAGATATATTTATATGTTCACAAGGACTGCACAAGAAAATTATTGATGATAATTAGTATAGAATCTATCTTTTAGTGATTGCTAATTAAACATTTTTCTGGTTTTAGTGACAGTAAAACATATTAAGTGGGGGCAGCTAGGTAGCGCAGTGGATAGAGCACCGGCCCTGGACTCAGGAGAACCTGAGTTCAAATCTAACTTCAGACACTTAATACTTACTAGCTGTGTGACCCTGGGCAAGTCACTTAACCCCAATTGCCTCACCAAAAAAAAACCCCAAAAACATATTAAGTAATTGGAGTTAGCATTTTTCTTTTCTGCCATTTTGGAGTAGCAGAGAAAGACCTCTTAAAGCAGGCAAGAACAACCAGGTTTTAGTTTTTAATTTAAAAAAAATTATTTTCCCTTTTTTCTGTCGGTAGTCATGGAAAAGGGTGTGGCTCATTCTTTCATTGCTCAGTAAGAGTGAACCAGAAAAAAAAGAGTAGTTCTTAACCAAATTACATAATACACACATGCACATACTTGCATGCTATGTACACACATGCCTAATGCATGTATACACATTATTTATTTATTGAAGTCTTACCACTGATACATACTGTCTGTGGGACCCTGGGCAAATCACTTAACTTCTTAATGTCCTCAGACAACTCTCCAAGACTCTTATGTTTCTCAACAGTTAGTGGAGGGACATTTCCAAACTTCAGCCTCTTTCCAAAAAAATGATAATTTAAAGTCATATAGAACAATTATACAAGGCTTATTATTCTATTATTTTAAATTTAATAAACATTTTTATTTATAGTTTGGGGTTCCAATTTTTATCCCTCCTTCCCTCCCTTCCCTCTCCCCTCCCTGAAGTGACAAGCAATAAGACATTGGTTATACATGTATGATTATGTAAAATATCACCATGTACTTTGTACAAAAAAACAACTTGATTAAAAGAAAAAAATGAAAGAGAGAAAAATAGTGTGCTTCAGTCTGCATTCCATCAATATCAGTTCTTTCTTTGGAGGTAGATAGTATGTTTCATCAGTAGTCCCTTGGGATTGTCTTGGATCACTGTATTGTTGAGAATAGTTTTCATTCACAGTTCTTCATCAAACAATATTGCTGTCTCTGTGCAGTGTTCTCTTGGTTCTGCTCACTTCACTATATGTCATTTCATACATGTCTTTCCAGGCCTTTCTGAAATCATACTGCTTGTCATTTCTTATAGCACAATAATATTCCATCACCACCCTATACCATAGTTTGTAATTATAGTTATTCATTCCCCAATTGATGGGTATCCTTTTGATTTCCAATTCTTAGCCACCACAAAAATAGTTTGTACAAATAGTTCTTTTTCTCTTTTGGGGGGTATCTTTGGGATATAAACCTAGCAGTGGTATAGCTGGATCAAAGGGTATGTACAATTCTATAGCCCTTTGGGCATAGTTCCAAATTGCTCTCCGGAATGGTTGGATCTTTTCACAACTCCTCAAGACTTATTTTAATGCTTTGCATATTGAAGTATCTTTCATCCAGAAGTATCACCAGATAAGTGCATACCCTAGAAAAAAGCACAGTAACCTGTCCCTGAAGGATAAATCTTATTTTAACATTCCTGACAAGTTTTTATCCAGTCTTTTCTTGAATACTTCCAAAGATGGAGAACTTGCCCAGTGGTACTCTACTATAAACTGAGGCAAATACTCTCTTAATGGAATTTAGATTTCTCTTTCCCCAAAAAGGGAAGACCTGAGAATGCAATGACTAGTTCTCCAGAGAACACAATGGCCAGTCCTTGAGATTTAAATCCCTTTCTTCCTAAAAGGGAAGGAAATCAGAGAAAGATAATGCCTGTAAAAAGTAAAAGAAAAGTTTTATTAAATAGGTAAGAAAATCTAGCATGATCATGGGTGCTATTCAGCCTGTTGCCAAATAGGAAGGACATCATGCAATAGATTGAAAGCATTTATATACAGTTTAAACAATGATAGGCAAAAAAAAATTGCAGGAAAGGTGGGCTTAGAAAGACTCATTCACAAAGGTAGGAGGTTGTGTGTGAAGAATTCCAGGGATAGAAGATGTGGCCTTTGATACACAAATCATTTTTGGCGATAGGCAGTTCAGTTCAAGGTCTAGATGAGATCACTTCAAAGAGAAAAAGGATTATTCCAAAGTTGGGGAATAGCTGAAGATAAGGTCCATACCCATAATCATGTATCCTATCATCAGATAAGTCTTTTATTGGCTTCAGAGTCACTGATTCCCTGTATGCCCACATTAGTAATGCAAAGGACTGTTGGTGAAAACTGTTGTTTACTTAGATAATTGGGGCTGCTCACAGAAAATCAAGGTACCCACTTTCACGTCTACTAAAGAAAGTTGCTTTTGTATATGACTATAAGAATATATTTTCTTGTGTCCTTTCAGTCATTATAACTCTTCATGACCCCATTTTGGGGTTTTCTTGGCAAAGGTATTGGAATAGTTTGCCATTTCCTTCTCTGGTTCATTTTATAGATGGGGAAACTCAGGCAACCAACGTTAAGCGATTGGGCCAAGGTCATGCAACTTGGATAGTTGGAAGTATACCTATGAAGATGAGTCTTCCTGATTTCAAGCCCAGTGCTCTATCTATCTACTATGCCACCTAGCTTCCCAAGAATATATTTTAGGTTAATTCTTTTTAGTTTAGCCTCAGCTATGTCATAATAGGGAGAGATGCACTTAGGATCAGTAATTCTGGGTTCAAATTCTGGTTCTTTTTCTGAGTTATTCTACAGAGAGTGGAGTACAGTCTAGCACAGGCAATGCCAATGCAGACCAGGCCCCAGAAAATCAGGAGTAGGCCTTGGGAGCCACTGAATCAGCCATGGAAATGGCTGCTTCCAAAGCTTTCAGCCCACAGATGGTAAGGGGGTTGAACAGCTGGTTGGAAGGAGATTACAGGGGTCTCTTTGCTAACACTGAGGCAGGACTCTGTTGCTTTGCCCATACTCATGTCTGGGTCACAGCCTGGGAAATAGTCCCGGGGATGGGAGGAGCACAAGCACACTGGACCTTGCAGCCACAGTAGAGCAGGGACCCTCCTCACAGTTCCAGGGAATTAAAGAGGGCTTTTGGTCTCTCACAGACCAGAGCACAGGCCTGTGAAGTTTAAAATCTAAATGTTTGACTAAAATCTAATGTGTGGTCACCTTAAATTAGAAGCTTATAGCACCAGTATTTGGGGCAAGCATTTATTAAAGTATTTAGAAGTTAGCAAAAGAGAGAGGAGGAACATGTGGAGTTCAGAAGGAAAGAGCCTAACTCCCTGGACCTGCTGCTGTTCCTGCAACCTCCAACTGAAAGAAGGATCCCCCATTCTCCTTGAACAGAAGCTCCCTGCAGGACTGCCCAGGAGTTGCCCCCCACACAGCTCCAAGCTAATTGGCTGGTAGCATTGATTGACATGACTTACAGACAGTTCTATGAATAGATGTAACAATTCTATGAATAGATGTAACTTCCGGATGCTAGTCACATGCTTTTTCCTCAGGATGGTGCTGCCCCGGTCCTCACAATGTCTTTCTCAGCAGGAGGGTGGCACTCTGATTCTCACACTCCAGGAGAGTAGTATATACACCTCTCCTTAGATCATACCACCTTGGAAGAACTGAAAACTTACAGGTCCCTAGAGTAGTAGTAGTAGGCTTCCACCATTCGTGGATGACCATGGATCAGCGCCTTGAAGAGCCACAGGCCACAGCATGGCTGTGCAGTCCTATATGGGAGCTGCAGCTCCTGCCTCAACGAGGACATTGGAAAACTGCGCTCTCTGTTGCCCATTGGGTCTTGTGTTTCATTCATTTTTCTTTCTCCCGAGCTGAGCTTGAAGGCCTATCTCAGCTGCGCACAAGCTGCTCCTGAGTACTGAACTCCATCGGGTGCGGTCCTTGGCCATCTCTTCCCAGCTGCCAATGTCTATTCCCAGAGCCCTCAAGTCTCGCTTGCATATATCTCTGTAATGAAGCTGGGGGTGTCCAACAGGTCTTTGGACTGAGGCTAACTGGCCATAGAGTAGGTCTTTAGGAATCCAAAACCAGAGTGAGAGGTAGCACCCTTAGAGACCTGCTTTTCACCGATGATGCCGCACTTGCCTGTCAATCAGAGCATGAATTGCAGATATTGATGGATCACTTCTCCCAAGCTTGTACGGACTTTGGCCTAACCATAAATCTTAAAAAGATGAAAGTCATGTGTCAGAGTGCTATGTCGCCTCCATTGATACACATTGGTAGCTACCAGTTGGATGTCGTAAGCCAATTCTCGTATCTTGGCTCTATTGTCAGTGACAATTTGTCACTTGATTCTGAGATAAATCAGAGGATTGGGAAAGCTACTTCAACCATGGCTAAGTTTGCCAAGCATGTCTGGGCAAACAGTAAACTGACAAGATGAAACCAAATTTGCTGTCTATAGAGCATGCATCCTAAGTACCTTACTGTATGGCAATGAAACATGGACTACGTATACTACACAAGAGAAGAAGCTTAACAGCTTCCACATGTGCTGCCTTTGGCGCATCCTTGGCATATCTTGGTCAGATAGGATCACCAACACAGAAGTGCTCCAACACGCGCGACTTAAGAGGATTTACATGCTACTGAAACAAAGACAGCTGCGCTGGCTCAGTCATGTGTACAGGTCCCTAGAAATATCTCCAAAAAGAGCTGCGCAAAACCTCTGAAGTTCAGGACACTGCACTCTCTACCCTAGAAGCAGAGACCTACAAAGAGTTAAAAGTCAAGAAATAGACTGGGGAGATGAGCAAACAACAGAAAAAAATCTGACTATAGAAAGTTACTATAGTGACAAAGAAGATCAACACATACCCTCAGAAGGTAACAAAGTCAAAGCTCCTACATATAAAACCTCCAAGAAAAATATGAATTGGTTTCAGGTCATGGAAGATCTCAAAAGAGATTTTGAAAATCAAATAAGAGAGGTAAAGGAAAATTGGGAAGAGAAATGAGAATTATACAAGAAAATCATGAAAAAAGTGTCAATAGTTTTGTAAAGGAGATACAAAAATTCATTGAAAATAAAACTCCTTAAAAATTTGAATTATTCAAATGGAAAAGGAAGTACAAAAATTCACTGAAGAAAATAATTCCTTAAAAATTAGAATTGAGCAAATGGAAGCTAATGACTTTATAAGAAATCAAGAAACAATACAAGAAAACCAAAAGAATGAACAAAAAAACCCCGAAGACATTGTGAAACATCTCATTGTAAAAACAACTGACCTGGAAAATAGATCCAGGAGAGATAATTTAAAAACTATTATACTACCTGAAAGTTATGATAAAAAGGGCATAGATATCATCTTTCAAGAAATTATTAAGGAAAACTGTCCTGATATTTTATAATTAGAGGGTAAAATAACAGTGGAAAGAATCCACTGATCACTTCCTGAAAGAGATTCTGAAATGAAAACTTCCAGGAATATTATAGCCATATTTCAGAGCTCCCAGGTCAAGGAAAAAAATATTGTAAACAGTCAGAAAAAACAATTCAAGTACCATGGAGCCACAGTCAGGATAACACAAGACTTAGCAACTTCTACATTAAAGGTTAAGAAGGCTTGGAATATGATATTCCAGAGGGCAAAAAACTGGGATTAAAATCAAGAATCACCTACCCAGCAAAACTGAGTATAATCCTTCAGGGGAAAATGGCTTTCCAGTGAAAGAGGATTTTCAGGCATTCTTTTTATTTTTATTTTTAATTTATTTTAAGTGAGGCAATTGGGGTTAAGTGACTTGCCCAGGGTCATACAGCTAGTAAGTGTTAAATGTCTGAGGCCAGATTTGAACTCAGGCACTCCTGACTTGGGGGCTGGTGCTCTATCCAGTGTGCCACCTAACTGCCTCCAGGCATTCTTGATGAAAAGACCAGAGCTGAATAGAAAATTTGACTTCCAAATACAAAATTCTAGAGAAACATAAAAAGGTAAACAGGAATAGGAATCCTATGGGATTTAATAAGTTTAAACTATTTATATTTCTACATGGGATGATGATGCTTGTAACTCACAAGGATTTTCTCATTATTAGGCAGTTGGAAGATATAGATAGATAGATAGATAGATAGATAGATAGATAGATAGATAGATAGATATAGACAGAGGGAACAGGTATGAGTTGAATATGAAGGGATGATATATAAAAATAAAATTAATGGGTGTGAAGAATGCACTGGGAGAAAGAGAAAGGGAAAGGTAGAATGAGGTAAATTATCTCACATAAAAGAGGCAAGAAAAAGTGTTTACAAGTAGGGGAAGATGGGGGAGTTGAGGGAGAGTGAATGAACCTTACTCTTATCAGAATTGGCTCAAAGAGGGAATAACACACACTCAATTGGGTATAGAAATCTATCTTACCCTGTAGGAAAGTGGGAAGGGAAGGGTATAAGAGAAGGGGGGTGTTATGGAAGGGAGGGCAGATTGAGTGAAGCGTTCGTCGGAAGCAAAGTACTTTTGAGGAGGGACAGGGTGAAAGGAGAAAGAATAGAATGAATGGGGGGATGGAGGGAATAGCAATTGTGGAATTGTAATTGTGAAAAAAATGAAGCAAATTTCTATGAATACAAGTCATTATCCAATTGATAAATGATCAAAAGATATGAACAATTTTCAGATGAAGTAAAGCTATGTAAAAATAAATGCTTTAATTCACTATTAATTGGAGAGATGCAAATCAAGACAATTCTGGGGTTCTACATTATAGCTATTATATTGGCTCATTAAGAATAGGAAAATGACAAATATTGGAGGGGATGTGAACAAAATGAAACAATAATGCATTGCTGGTGGAGTTGTGAACTAATTCCATTATGTAGAGCACTTTGGAACTATGCCCAAAGGCTATAAAAGCATGTATACTTTCTGACCTAGCAATATCACTAGTAGGTCTACATCCAAAAAGGGATGAAAAACAAAAAGGAAAAGGATCTGTATGTACAAAAATATTTATAGCAGCTCTTTTCTAGTGGCAAAGAATCAGAAATTGAGGGGATGACCATCAATTGGGGAGTGACTGAACAAATTGTGGTATGTGATTATGATGGAATACTATTTTGCTATAAGAAATAATGAGCTATCAGGAAAACCTGGAAAGACTTACATGAGCTTATGCGAAGTGAAACGTATTCTGTACAAAGTAATAGCAATAGTGTAAGATCAGCTGTGAATGACTTAGCTATTCTCAGAAATATAATAATCCCAGAGAACTCAAAGGATTTATGAAGAAAAATGCTATCCATCCTCAAAGAAAGAACTGGTAATGTTTGAATACAGATTGAATTATACTTTTTTAAAAACTTACTTTATGGGGCAGCTAGGTGGCGCAGTGGATAAAGCACCGGCTTTGGATTCAGGAGTACCTGAGTTCAAATCCATCCTCAGACACTTGACACTTACTAGCTGTGTGACACTGGGCGAGTCACTTAACCTCCATTGCCCTGCAAAAACAAACAAACAAACAAACAAAACCTTACTTTATCCTTCTTCAGTTTTTCAGTCTGTTTTCTTTTACAATATGTCTGATATGGAAATGTTTTGTATGACTACACAGGTATAACCTATATGGAATGGCTTACCTTCTCAATGGGGGAAGGACATAGAGGGAGGAAGGTAGAGAATTTGCAACTTGAAGTTTTAAAAATGAATGTTGGGGTGCAGCTAGGTGGCCTTGGATTCAGGAGGACCTGAGTTCAAATCCAGCTTCAGACAAGTGACACTTAATCAGCTGTGTGACCCCTGGGCAAGTCACTTAACCCTCATTGCCCTGCAAAAAAAAAAAAAAAAAAGATTGTTAGGTGCAGCTAGGTGATACAGTGTATAGGGCACTGGCCTTGGATTCAGGAAGACCTGAGTTCAAATCCAGCCTCAGTCCCTTGACACGTACTAGCTGTGTGACCCTGGGCAAGTCACTTCACCCCAATTGCCTCACCAAAAAAAAAAAAAAGAAAGAATGTTAAAATTTGTCTTTCCATATAATTGGGGGAAAATAAAATGCTAGATAAATAAAGTCCACTATTCATTAAAACAACAACAATGAAAACTTGTGAGTCATCTTCTATTTAGTTGCAATTTCCTTGAACTTCTGGTTTTAGTTATAGCAAGAATGTCAACACCGATAGGATTCAGTTTTCCTTATATGAGGTTAAGTCAGCCTCTCTGTGATTTTTGCCCTTTACTCCTAATTCTTCCCCAGGACACTCAGAAAAACAAGCCCTCCCTGTGAGAGCCCTTCAGATACTTGAAGCCAAGGATCATGTTCCCACTAAGTTTTCTCTTCTCTGGAGCAGCAGCACCAGGTGGTGGATGCTTAAGAAAGGAAATTCCTTTCTTTCTTTTAAAAATTTTACTGTATTATAAACATGGTATGTATCAGCAAACACATTAAAAAACAAATAACTTAAAAAACCCTACTGCACAGGAAAACAATAAGCTTCTATTAAAATAACAAGCTTGATTTAAAATGTGTTAACAAGATAAACAACTAGTTTCTCCATTTGTTCCTCTTCGAGACTTCTGTCACTTTTTTTTTTATTCACTCTCTCCTTTCTGTGTACTTTTTTTGTATATTGTGGGATGTTTTTAACTATCAGAATAATGTTAATTATAGCTATTGTTAGTACCAACATTATTAGTTTCCTTCAGTTTTCTTTACTCTGCATTAATTCTAGTTAAAACTTCCTATATTCTTTTGTATCCATAGCTGTCACAATCTATTACACTCATATTCTACAATATCTTGGAATTCTGCCATTCTTCAATTGTTGGACACATGATTTATTTCTAGGATTATGTTGTTATGAATAATGCTGCTCTGAATACTTTGTTTTTTCCCCCTTTCAATGACATCCTTAGGGTATAATTCTGGTAATGGAGTCACTGGGTCAAAGGCTATAAGGAGTTTTGTATTTATAAAGAGAGAGTGAGGTTTTATACTTATCAGAACACAATGCAAAGCCATGAGAACTTTCTACCTGGTATCATGGGAAGAGTTTGGAGTCAGAAAATGTGGGCTCAGAATCAAATCATCTGGTTTAAAGTTTTAGCTCTTCAATTTTTTTCTTTTGTGACGTTGGGTAGTTTCTTCCCCTAAAGCAAGAATTAACCTCTTGTGTGACCTTGGTTAAGTCACCTCCCCGCTTTGGGTCTTTGTTTCCTCCTCTGTTCAAAGAGACCATGGGAGAAGATGATGCCTGAAGTCCCCTCCAGCTCTAAATTTGTTATCCTATTAAATGCCTTGAAATTGGAGTAGAGACAACATGTCACTGTTCTGTGTGAATCTGATCCCAGAAATTGCTTCAGTAAATCTATGACTGGAAGAATAACTGTGGTGGGTGTAATATGAAGAATATTACATATGACTCCATTTTCTTTTTTAACTACCATTTTGTGAAGTTAAATTGCAGCTGCTTGTAAGTCACCTGATGAACTTGGCTCCCCCTCACCACTGTCACCCCACCACAAGAATAGCTCTCTATCCCTCATCTGATTGTCTCCCATTATCTTCTACCAATAAGAAAAATGGTGTCATAATTACTTCATTCTGTTTTTCCTGTTGTTCATTCCCACCAAATCATATATTACCTGGATAAAGTTACTTGGCTACTAAGAGCCTTGGTCCCAGTTTATTATGCATTGCTTAATAAATTGTTGTCTGGATGATACTTGATTTCTTTCTTTCTTTTTTTTTTTTTTGTTTTTTGTGAGTCAATTGGGGTTAAGTGACTTGCCCAGGGTCACACAGCTAGTAAGTGTTAAGTGTCTGAGGCTGGATTTGAACTCAGGTACTCCTGACTCCAGAGCCGGTGTTCTATCCACTGTGCCACCTAGCCGCCCCAATTTCTTTATTTTAATGTAACAGGGTGGGCTTCCCACACCCC
The DNA here is from genome assembly GCF_019393635.1 of Dromiciops gliroides. NCBI lineage: Eukaryota > Metazoa > Chordata > Mammalia > Microbiotheria > Microbiotheriidae > Dromiciops > Dromiciops gliroides. The sequence continues at coordinate 295,482,078 of NC_057862.1, read as the reverse complement.
TACTGTTCTTTTCTATTTGACAGTTTATGGGTGCTTTGCTTTTTGCTAAAAATGACCTTGCTTGGCAGGCACAATATAATTCAGAGGGAATTGCATGTCTGTGGGTCCCATCTTTAACTCACCCTCAAGTATTCTTCATTCCAGTCACATAATTCTACTAGATGTCCCTGTGTATGATATCTTTCTTTTGCCTCCATGCCTTTGTACTTACCCAAACCTTGATTTTCTTCTTCCTCACTTACAATTCTTGTTATACCTATATACCTTCAAGACTCAGATAGAGTACTATCTCCTACAAGAAGTTTTTTTCTGATTCCCTTCCCTCTCCCCTCCCTCATCCCCCAATTGTCTTGTATTTATTTTATATATATTTTTGTTTTTGTTTTTGTTTTTTTGTGGGGCAATGAGAGTTAAGTGACTTGCCCAGGCTCACACAACTAGTAAGTGTCAAGTGTCTGAGGCCGGGTTTGAACTCAGGTCCTCCTGAATCCAGGGCCGGTGCGCCACCTAGCTGCCCCTATTTTGTATATTTTTGAATTTACTTATCAGTGTGAATGTTCTTCCTCCCCATCCCCCCACCCCCAAAAAGAAAAAGAATATAAGTCCCTTTAGGGTAAAGAAAGTTTTGTTTTTGTCCTTGTATTTCCAGAGCCTAGCACATAGTAGGTGCTTACTGAATTGAATCTAATTGTGCATTTAGGTCTCTCTCACATTTACTTTAGCTAATAAAAAGATAAAATAGGAATTTTCTTCATCTCAGAGAATTAAAAAGTTGGAGGGGTCCAAGAAGTTGTCTACCATAAGCATTTCTTCTATATTGTCTATATTGTGGGATAATAGCCTCTGCTTGAAGATCTTCATTGAAGAGGAGTCCACCATCTTGCACAGCAATTCTGGATGCTTCTAATTGCTGGGAAGTTGTTTATCTTTTGAAAAAATAAACATGGGCACAGCTAGGTGGCTCAGTGAGTAAAGCACTGGCCCTGGATTCAGGAGGACCTGAGTTCAAATCTGACCTCAGACACTTGACACTTACCAGCTGTGTGACCCTGGGCAAGTAAACATCATTGCCCCACCCCACCCCCCCAAAAAAGAAAAAAATAAACATGATTAAACTTTCCTCTGTAACTTCTACTCATTGATTTTATTTCAACCCTCTGGAACGACTACTACCACTAGCACCACCACCAAACAATAAAAAGTTGAATATACTTTTCACATATTGGCCTTTCAAATATATGAAGACAGTTTTCATTTCTCTTTTAACTCCTTTCTCCTCTGGGCTAAATAATCTTGGTTTTTTCAACCAATACTTAAATGGCATGTTCTCTAGTCATCTCTATGTCCTGGTTGCCATCTTCTGGACACTTTCCAGCCTGTCAATGATCTTCTTAAAATGACATTCACATAACTGAACACATTTTTAATATGGGCTACAATAGTATTAGGAGACAGCTAGGTGGCAAACCACTCTAGTATATTTGCCAACACAACCCTAAAGAGGATCACGGAAAGTTGGGCATGACTGAAATGACTGAACATGATGGCTCAGTGGATAGGACACTGGGTTTGGAGTTAGGGAGACCTGAGTTCAAATCTGACTTCAAACATCTAACTAGCTGTGTGACCCTGGGCAAGTCACTTAACCTCTGTTTGCCTTAATCTACTGGAGAAGGAAATGGCAAATCACTCTAGTGCAATCGCACTGTTTAATTCTTTCAGTGTCCTAAGTAGGAGGCACTGAAATTCAAATGACACTGGTCAAACTCAAGAGATATTGATTAAAGACCTACCATATTTAATGAACTCTGTTGGATATGGAAATACAAAAAAATGGCACAAGTTCCTCAAGGTGTGTCTTGTCAAGTAGAGGAACACGACCTATACTTAATCAAGTGTGTAAGGGCAAATGGAGGACTATCAATAGAGCATTCCCAGTGTGGTCTGCCTTCTTCTAGTCTAAAGGCTGGGGAGACTGCTTCCAGAAAGGAATAATAATAATAAGTATAATGGATTCCTTGAGTCAGAATATCTGTGCATGCTCTGAATTGAGGAGTAGGGATCGTCTGGTACACAGCATCATGACTTTCCAGAAGCTTCCTAATTTTTTCTATATGCCTGCACATAGTCCGGGGGATACATGTCCATTAGCTAAAACCTCTTCTCCTTCCCACCCTTCCCCAAATTATGATAAAGGGGAGAGCATGACAAAAGTAAAAGAGTTCTAGACTAAGTGCTCTAAGAAGATGCTCTGAGAAGATTTTAGAAAAGCAATGGTCACTTTTAGCTGGTAGTGAGAATGGGGATGGGAAGACATCATGGAAGGACATGATGCTTGAGCTAGGACTTGAAAGAAGAGATGGAATTAAGAGATGGAAAAGAGGAGGAAGCATATTTCAAGGTAAGGAGGTCCATCAGCTTGCATGAATGCATTGAGTTGGAAGATAGCAGAACAAGATATAGAAAAGGCTGGTGCTTCACTTTAGATAGAACTGGAGTGTTGTAACTTGAAACAGGTCCTTAAATGTGAAGATAAAGATTTTGTCATTGTTGTTTGTCCTTTGTTCCTGAAGAGGACTATGACATCAGGTGATATCATGACTTGCACTGAAATAAAATTAAGTGAAGGAGGGCTGTGCAAGGTCATCAAAGCCATCTGGGTCCAGTGTAAAGATGTTTAAGGCAATTGGAGTTAAGTGACTTGTCCAGGGTCCCACAGCTAGGAAAGTCACATTTGAAGTCAGGTCCTCCCAACTTTAGGGCCAGAACTCTATCCACTGTGCCACCTAGCTGTCTGAGACCATGTGAAAGATGAATTGGAAAGATAACTATCTCAAAGATATCTGTGTCCGTGATTGGGCTGATCCATTGCTCATGATACATGGCCAGCTCACCACTTTCTTGGTTTCACATGTCATTGATGATGTTAAAGACATAAGTTTGTAGATTTAGAACTGGAAGGGATACCACAGGTCAAAACTACCAGGTTTATTTAAAATTTATATTTATGTGAACATCTTATTTATCTGTTTATTTATAGCAGCAAATCTCTTTAATGATGTGGTAGTTCATTCTTTTTCTTTTCTTTTTTTTGTGGGGTAATGAGTTTTAAGTGACTTGCCCAGGGTCACACAGCTAGTAAGTATCAAGTGTCTGAGGCCGGATTTGAACTCAGGTCCTACTGAATCCAGTGCTGGTGCTTTATCCACTGAGCCACCTAACTGTCCCAGTAGTTCATTCTTACAAGCAACTGTGTGGTACAGTAAATAGAGCACTGGACTTGGAATCAGGAAGACTCATTTTCCTGATTTCAAATTTGGCCTTAGATACTTACTAGCTCTCTGACCTTGGGCAAGTCACTTAATCCTGTTTGCCTCAGTTTCCTCATCTATAAAGTGAGCTGGAGAAAGAAGTGGGAAACCACTCCAGTAACTTTGCCAAGAAAATCCCAAATGGGTTCACACAGAGTCAGACATGACTGAAACAACTGAACAATTACAACAACAACAAAGTTCATTCTTTGCATAAATGGAAAAAAACCCTACAAAATATGGGACTATTTCTTAAATAGCTTTTGAAATGCACTACATTTATCTAAACTACCTAAAGTTTATCACTGGGTTCTCAGACTTATTACTGATCTTCTATTTCAAAACAAGGTTAGTGTGACCTGAGCCTTGAAAATATTCAACTGAAACATATTTGTCTAGCTCCATTGTATACAACACAAGAACCATTTGGAATCATAGCTTTGAGATTGTTTTCCTGTACATGACAAGAGACTGGAAGCAGACAGAACAACTAGGAAGATATTACTAATCACATAAAAGTATAAGCCTAGAGATTTCTGACTCCCAGTACTCAAAAAGATCGTTTTATCTCATTGCGTCCATAGAGTCATTGAATCTCAGAGTAAAGAAGGACATTAAATATACAAACAATCAACCTCTCGGGATTGTTGATTCATACAACAGAATGCCAGAGCAGGGAGGGGCCTTAGAGCACTTCAATGTTGAATGTCAGAGCTGGAAGTTGGCAGAGGCATAGGACATGGGATGTCAGAGTGTGGAGGGCCTTAGAACCATAAAGCATAGACTATCAGAGCTGGAAGGGACCTTAGGTCATAGAACAAAGAATTTCAGAGCAGAGAGAGGCCTTAAGATCATAGAATATAGAATGACAGACCTAGAAATTGGTAGAGTCATAGAACATGGGATGTCAAAATGGAAAGGGCCTTAGAACCATAGAGCATAGAATGTTAGAGAGGGAAGGGGCCTTAGAGATGATTTAGTTTAACAATTCTTATTTTTATAGCACATTAAACTTTATAAAGCATTTTATTTCCAACATCCTTTTGTCCAATGCACTAATGTTTCATTGAAGAAAATGATCCTCACAGATGTGCAAAGTCTTACTGATGATTGTCCAAGACCTTAATTCCAGAGCCAGGAGAAGAACTCAGGTATCCTTGGGTTCTGACTTCCCCTCCCAGCCCCCATTCAACTGCTAAACAGGGCTTAACTCCTGGGCTACTTACTGCTGGGCACTCTTTTATTTCACATATTTGGATGGTTTAAAAAAAATTTCGAGTAGAAAATCAAGGAGAAGGGAGGAAGATTGGGAAGAGCAGAGCAGGAACCTGGCCTCTATCATAGTTTCCCCTATACCTGTGGCTGAGTTGGAAGGGGCCACCTGCCCTGCTGTTGGCATGAGCCACCTCTGAACGTCTTGCACTGGTCCCTCTGAATGAGTACGGGAAGGAGACAACACCTCTGATATCCACAAGGTGGCAGCATATGAGCATGCAAACCATCCCACCCAGTCCTCTGGGGAGGAAGGAACCTCGGCATCTCTTCTTTCTGTTCTATGTGAAACTGAAGGGGTGTGGCAGCTTCTTCGTTAACCACAGCAGCACAGCCAAGACATGCTTGTGGCCCACACATGACCCACTCCCCTGGAGACTCATCCTTCCCCCACCCCCATCCTGTCCTTGTACAATGCATCCATGTTCTCAGTGCTCGTGTGTGTGTGTGTGTGTGTGTGTGTGTGTGTGTGTGTGTGTGTGTGTGTGTGTACCACCTGCCTGGACCCTATGAGGTCATGGTAGATGAGCCCCTAGATCCTCTGGGACTGGTGGTCCAGGATTCATCAGGGCACTGTGGGAGGCAGGGGGCAGTAAGGGAGGGAGGAGAGTGGGAATGGGTTTGAGGGTATAACTGCTAGAGGAAGGGCAGAATGTCTCCTTGGGGTGTTCACTAGAGAGATTCAAGGTGTTAGGATTGTAGCCCAAAAAACAAAAAACAAAAAATAAACAAACCTGAGATAGGAGGAAAGCACAAAGACACAGATGGTGAAGCCATCCTGGTGGCAAAAGCTGTGGTGTGGTGAACTGAGGACTGACTTTGCAGTGGAAGGTGTAGGTTCAAATCCTGGTTCAGAGTTTTCCTATCTAAATGACCTTGTGCAAATCACTTTGCTTCCCTAAAACTCACTTTCCTCATCTGTAAGATAAAGGAGCTAGACTAGAAGATCCCTTTCAGATCTCAATCCTATAGCCGACCCAGACCGTAGTAAGTAGGACAGGGTGACTAGAGTGACAGGGGCTTTGTCCCAGGGTCCTGACATTTCAAGGATTCTGACAGCCCTTACCCTCATTGGGTTGTATAGAAACAGTGGAGTTACACTTATTTAGAGAGAATAATCAGTTCAAATAGGAAGCAACCAGATGGTTGGGGCTTCCTTACTTTGGATATTGTACCCCAGAGGAAAACTATATTCTGGGGTTTTGGTCTCTTCACTCTCCCACCTACTGAATTTGTCTTAAAAGAACCCATCTTTCTGTTTCTAGTCTAATGTTTCCCCACCATATCACACTTTAATGAGTAACGTCAGCCAGGGGCTGACAAACTAATAAAGGACTTTGTGCTCCCCAGGCCCTTCAGAACTCACAGTGCCTAATTTGTCGACCTCCAATGAAGGGGAATACATGACTTCCAGAGGCAGCCAGATCCACTTTTTGGGGAAGCCTAGTTGTTATGAAAGTTTTTCTTATATCAAGACTGAATTGGAAAAGAGCAAGAATTGGAGTCTGGAGGCAGAGCCAAGATGGCGGAGGAAAGGCAGTAAACTCTTGGAGCTCCTGACACAATCATTCCAAAAAACTACAAATAATGCCATGAGACTGAATCTGCCTCTCTAATTTCCTCCCACTCTTACCAGTTCTGCCCTCTGGGGCTAAGCAGAAGAAGTCTAAATCTCTTATCCACATGGAAGTAAGGCAGTCCTTTAAATATTTGAAGCCAGCTATGATGCCTTGGAGGTGGGTAGGTGGTTCTCAATGAATAGAGTACTGGTCCTGGAGTCAGGAAGGCCTGAGTTCAAATCTGGCCTCAAGCACTTACAAGCTGTGGCAAGTCACTTAACCCCTTTAGCCTCAGTTTCCTCATCTGTAAAATGAGCTGGAGGAGAAAATAGCAAACTATTCTGTTATCTTTGCCAACAAAACCCCAAATGGGGTTACAAAGAGTCAATCATGACTGAAACAACTGAACAATAACAAAATGGTGTCTCACCTAAGTCTTCTCCCTCCAAGCTAGCAATGTTCACTTTCCTACCTTCCATTGATTTTCATGTGGCATATGGCACAGTCTCAGCAAACCAATAGATGTACAGAGTTAGCTAGATGGTTCAGTGGATAAAGCACTGGCCTTGAAGTTGGACCTGAGTTCAAATTTGACCTCAGACACTTATTTGCTGTATGACCCTGGGCAAATCACTTCACCTCTGCTTGTCTCAGTTTCCTCAACTGTAAAATGGAGATAATAGCACCTACCTTGCAAGGTTTTTGTAAGAATTAAATTATATAGTATTTGTAAAAAGTACTTAGCAAATGCTTTAGCACATGGTAGGAACCATATAAATGTTTAGACTGATACTCTCTGATATGGGGGGGGGGCGGGGGAAGATTATGTCCTTGACATATAGCTTTGAAGTAAATGTTCTTTTGCAAAAGTCATTCCAACTCTTAAGTAGTTGGGACTGGAGTTCAAAGACCCTCCTGACCTCGAAGGAGCACAATTTGTAGGGACTGGAGCAAATTGCAAAGAGACTAGACAAAACTTCCTAATGGTAATAGAGAAGTATCTTCTTGGGGGAAGGGTGAAATCTAATATAGTTGGCTTTCCAGTCAGGGTAGTCATTGCTACACACATATAGACAGGATAAATTCAAAACAAATAATAAGGTGTTTAAGGGAGAGAATTAGCATTTAGAAGGATCAGAGAAGGGCTTCAGGGAGAAAGCAGTGCTTAAACTAACTCTTGAAGGAAATAAGGGAGATGAAGAGAGAATGCATTCCAGGCATAGAAGATGGCCAATGAAAAGGCACTGGATGAGAGATGGAGTTTCATTTGTAAAGAAAAGCAAGCAAGCTTCTTAGGCTCTATTGTAGAATGCATGGAGAGGTGTAATGTTTGGAAGAATAGAAAGATAGGTGAATTGGGTCCAGTTTGTTAAAAGTTTTAAAAGCCAAATCAGTGTTTCTATTTTATCCTGGAAGTGATAGGGAACCAATGAAGTTTATTAAGTAGGACAGTGACATCATCAGAGTTTTGCTTAGGGAAAATCACTTTGGTGTGTATAGGGTGAATAAGAGTGGGGAGAGGCTTGAGGCAGGGAGAGACCATTGCTTTTCACAGGAGAGATGATGATGAGTGGACCAAGGTGGTGATTGTATGAATAGGAAGAAAGGGTAGGATATGAGGAATGTCATGGAGATAGAAATAGCAAGGTTTGGCAACTGACTAGATTTGTGGTCTGACAAGGCAAAGAGTGAGAAGTCAAGGATAGTACTGAGATCTTGATATAAATAGGAAAATCTGGAAGAGGGATGGTTTCTGGGAAATAGATAATGACTTGTTTTTAGCACATTAAGTTTAAGATGTCTATGGGATATTGAGTTTGAAATTGTCATCACATCACCTATAGTTCCTAAAGGCACTTGGTCATGTGGGACTAGAGAGATTGGGACTGGATTTGTAGATCTGGGAATCATCAACATAGAGATGATAGTTAAACTGATAGGGCTGATGAGGTCTTTGAGATTGTAGAGAGAGCAGAGAAGAAACCAGGATAGAGCCTTGGAGTACACCTGCAGTTCAGGGGCTTTATATGAATAATGAAGCAACAAATCAGACTAATGAGGAGTCTTACAGGTAGGAGAAAAATAGGAGAGAGCAGTGTCATAAAAACCAGAGAACAGAGTATATTAGGAAGAGAGTGTACCTAACACTTATCAAATGCTGCAGAGAAATCAAGGAGGATGAAGACTGAGGGGAAAAAATACAACAACAAACAAACCTGATTCAAAAATTGAGAAGTCAGTGGTAACCTTGGAGAGAGCAATTTCAGTTGAGTGATGAGGTTGGAAGGCAGATTGAAAAGGGTTGAGAAGTGAGAGGAGAGAAAGGAGTTGGGCTAAAAAAAGAGAGAGAAAGGATGATAGTTTCAAGGTGTGATGAAATGAAAAACCCTGAGAGATAAAGTTACTGTGTAATTAATAATCAGTTTATTAATTATTATTAAATTGATGGTCATTGGTTTCTCTTGTTACCAAAGATTCTTAGTGGAGACCCTGAAAGCCTTAAGTAGCCCTTCTGAAAGGGAATTCCATTGATAAGTGAAAATCAACTCTGATTGGTGGATATTTAATGAGGCAGGCTAAACATGTTCAACTCCTCCTGCTGAGAATGACTTGATCATGAAACTCAGCTGCCTCCAGCAATTTGGACTGGGGAATCTATCTCCACCCAGACTACTCTGGTTGATTTTCTCCTTCATGAGTTGGGTCATCCTAAATTTTTATAGAGGGGTGCAAGGACAGGGGCTCCTTTGCTCCTGCTAAGGAAAGACTAGATTCCATTTATACTCTAAACAGAAGTTAGGTCTCCTAGTGTGTAGGGTCCCTCCCAAGTTCCTTGAGGACTAAGAGTAATCTTAACAATCAGAGACTGATTTTAACAAGAGTTGGGCCTTAATGAGAAAATAGGAGAAAAGCCTGGATCACAAATTTATAATTGATTATCATAAATTTTAATTTATGGAATAAAATAATAAAATGATGTTTCCATAACATAGTGCAATAAAAAAGATGATTTGACATGAAACTGCAAATCTGCTATGCACAATTTGCTATTCCTTTCAAGCATACAACAAAATTGTCTCATAAATTTCTTTTTTTTTTCTCCTCTCCCCCCCATTCTAGAGATGGTTACCATTAGATGCAAATGAGTATATATTTTAAAATTGTTTTATATATACTTCTATTTATCAGTTCTTTCTCTGGATGCAGATAGCATCTTTCTTCACATGTCCTTTATAGTTAATTGGACATTTATGATAGTCAAAATAACTTATTCGCTCAAAGTAATTCTTTTTTTGTTTTTTGTTTTTAGTGAGGCAATTGGGATTAAGTGACTTGCCCAGGGTCACACAGCTAGTAAGTGTTAAGTGTCTGAGGCCGGATTTGAACTCAGGTACTCCTGACTCCAGGGCTGGTGCTCTATCCACTGCACCACCTAGCTGCCCCATCAAAGTAATTCTTAAAACAGTATTGCTGTTACTGTATACAATGTTGTCTTGGTTCTGCTCATTTCACTATTATTTCATGCAAGGTTTTCCATATTTTTCTTTCTTCTTTTTTTTTTTTTTTAGTGAGGCAATTGGGGTTAAGTGACTTGCCCAGGGTCACACAGCTAGTAAGTGTTAAGTGTCTGAGGCTGGATTTGAACTCAGGTCCTCCTGACTCCAGGGCTGGTGCTCTATCCACTGCGCCACCTAGCTGCCCCTCCATATTTTTCTAAAATCATTGAGCTCATCATTTCTTATGGCACAATAGTATTCCATCCCAGTCATATACTAATATTTGTTCAGCCATTCCTGGATTGATTTGACAATTTCCAGTTCTTTACCACCACAAAGAGAGCTGCTACAATAGTTAGAGCGCAGAGGGGTTTTTTTTTCCTTTTCCCCATTCATCTTTGGAAACAGACCAAGTATTGGTATTGCTGGGTCAAAGGGTATAGAAGTTTATTCATTTTGGTGGCATAATTCTAGATTGCTCTCCAATATGGTTGGATCAGTTCACAATTCCACCAACATTGAATTACTGTCCCAATTTTTCCATATCCCCTTCAACATTTGTCACTTTCCTCTTCAAGCATTTTAGTCAGTCTGATAGGAGTAAAATGATATCTCAATGTTGTTTTAATTTGTATTTCTCTATTAATAAGGATTTAGAACATTTTTATATGATTATAAATTGTTTTGATTTCTTCACTGGAAAACTGTCTGTTCAAAACCTTTGACCATTTAAGAATCAGGGAATGACTCATATTTTTATATATTTGACAAAGTTCCTTATATAGGGCTTTCCTTCTGATCTTGGCTATATTTGTTTTATTTATACAAAACCTTTTTTAATTTAATGTAATTGAAATTATCCATTTTACAACCAACTTTGCTTTTTATGTCTTGTTTATTCATTAATTGTTTGCCTATCCACAAGTCTGATAAGCAATATGCTTCATGTTCTTCTAATTTTCTTGTAAAAATCTCTCTTTATATCTAGGTCATATATCGATTTTGACCTTATCTTGGTAAATGATGTAAGATATTGTTATTTCCCGGTTTCTGCCATACTGCTTTCCAGTTTTCCCAGTAATTTTTTTTTTTACCAAACATTGAATTCTTGCCCCCAAATCTTAAGTCTTTATACTTGTCAAATACAAGGTAATTATGTCTATTTGCTGCTGTAAATTGTATGTCTATTCTATTCCACTGATCTACCATTCTATTTCTTAGCTAGTACCAGATAGTTTTGGGGTTATTTTTTGTTTGTTTGTTTTTTAGGGTTTTTTTTTTTTGGTTGGGCAATGAGGGTTAAGTGACTTGCCCAAGGTCACACAGCTAGTAAGTGTCAAGTGTGTGAGGCCAAGTACCAGATTGTTTTAATAATTACTGCCTTATAATATAGTTTAGGATCTGGTACTGCTAATAATAATAATAGTATAATAATAATAATTCTCAAAGGTCTTGTGAGTGGCTTAAATTACTAGTAGAGTCTCCTGAGGCAACTGGTAGTTCAGTGGACAGAGCACTGGGTCTGGAGTTAGGAAGACCTGAGTTTAAATTTGACCTCAGATACTTACTAGCTGTATGACCCTGGACAAATCACTTAACCTCTGTTTTCCTTAATCCACTGGAGAAGGAGATGGCAAACCACTTCAGTATCCTTGCTAAGGAATCCTGTAGAAAGTATTGCCTTGCTGTTCACAGAGTCACAGATACCTAAATATGACTGAATGACTGAAAAATAACAACAGAGTCTCCTTATCGTTTTATTTATTTATTTAAGGAAAGAGGGAGACTTGGGCATGTTTATAAGGAGAAAGAAGGGAAACAATAGACAGTGAGAAAATCAATAGGGGGGAATTTTTGAAGGGGAAATGTGTCAAAGAAGATGGAAGGGCATGGAACCTAGGCCAACCTTAGGGTTAACCTTTTAAAGACAAGTTACCACATCATTAGATATTAGAGTAAGTGAAAGAGTATGAGAGATGAAGTCAAGGGGTTTTGAGATGGTCCATCTTTACCCAATATAGTATGAAGTGAGGTCCTCAGCTAATAGGATAGTCAGAGGGAAGTATGGGAGGTGATTTATTAGCTTCCTTGGCTTCCACATCATGGTGCTGACTCTATTGAGCTTGTAGTCAACCGAAACCTACAGATTTTTCTGCTTTTGTTTGTTCTTGTTCTTGTTCTTCCTACTCCTCCTTTTTTCCTCCCCCTTCTCTGCTTCCTTTTCCTTTCCCTATTTCAACTTGAATGCTTCTTCTCTCTTTGACACCTACCCTTAAGGGAGGAGAGAGAAGAGGTGAACTGAGAAGTACTGAGGAGTTAGAGGAGAGCCAGGTTGTATGCTAGGGATAGAAAAGAGGAGGGAAGAAAGAATTGAACGGAATAAAAAAAAAGAAGAGCATAGGACAGAACTCAATGTTTTGCCTACTTTTGTGAAAGGAGTCCAAGAGTAGCAAGATTTATTTCCTGAACTGAAGGGATAGAAGGCCACAAGCATTAATTAGCATGGCCTTAACAGATCAATTCCTAAATATCTTGGGATAGAAATACCCTACCTAGTTCTGAGTTTTCCTTTAAATGGTGTCTAATCAACTCCAAAATTTCATCAGTGTTCTTATTTTTCTCTGCATCTTAGGAAATTTTATAACTATTGGTTTTTTTTTTTTTGGTGAGGCAATTGGGGTTAAGTGACTTGCCCAGGGTCACACAGCTAGTAAGTGTTAAGTGTCTGAGGTCGGATTTGAACTCAGGTACTCCTGACTCCAGGGCCGGTGCTCTATCCACTGCGCCACCTAGCTGCCCCTAATAACAGCTGACATTTATTTATTTATTTATTTACTTACTTATTTATTTATTTATTTATTTATTTATTTATTTATAGTCAGGCAATTGGGGTTAAGTGACTTGCCCAGGGTCACACAGCTAGTAAGTGTTAAATGTCTGAGGTCGGATTTGAACTCAGGTCCTCCTGACTCCAGGGCCAGTGCTCTATTCACTGTGCCACCTAGCTGCCCCCGGAAATTTTATAACTATTGCAGTAAAAGAGTCATTTCCCCTCTCTGGGCCTCAGTTTTATAATCTGTAAAATGAAGCAGTTGATTTCTAAGGCCCTTTTTAGCTTAAGATCATGGGACCTTATTTCACATCTATAGTATCTTAAGCTTTACAGAGATTTTTGTTCATCCTTTAACAACGTATGTGAGGCATAGAGTACAAATATGATTGTAGCTATTTATCTAGATTTAAAATTTTTTTGTAGGGCAATGAGGGTTAAGTGACTTGTCCAGGGTCACACAGCTAGTAAGTATCAAGTGTCTGAGTCAGGATTTGAACTCAGGTCCTCCTGAATCCAGGGCTGGTGCTTTATCCACTGTGGCACCTAGCTGATCCCTGCTTACAGTTATTTAACAGACAAAACAAAACCAAAAAAATAAAAACAACCAGAAACCCAGAGGAAGTTCCACTAGATTCAACAAACATTTATTGTACTAAACAACTTGCTCAAGGCCTTGCAGCTATTGTGTAGGCTTTGGTGTTTGAAGCCCATTCTTTCCTCACTCCAAATTGAGCACTCTTTTCCTTTTTTAATAGGTTGCATTTTTTATAGAACTTAAGGTATTGCAGAGTACTCTATATATTTTTAAGTATGTTTGATACTCAAGACAACCTTGTGAATTAGGTGCTATTATTATCCTTCTTTTTATAGGGGAGGAAACTGAGAATCAGAGATGTTGTCTGAGGTGGGATTCAAACCCATGACTATCTAGCTCTCAGTCTAGAACCATATCCTTAATGACACATAGCCCACAAGGAAGTAGAAGGCACAGAGGAATAAAACTCCCACAATTATGAAATTTTAAAAGTTGAAAAGGACCTCAGAGATCAGTTACTCCAAACTTTGGATGCCATGCACAGAGAAACTTCTGGCTCCCTAAAGCACTTTAATGACAGAGACAGAGGCAGAGGAAACTGGACTCTCTAGCCATCATCAGGCAAAGAGAAGCAATCAATTAGGTAAACAGCAGGACTAAATCCTCAACTTTATCACAAAGAGCATCTCTCTCATCCTCTTCCAAACTAAGTCCTTGAAGATTTCCTTTCATATGTTTTAATTTGGTGTAGAAGTGTCAGCACTTAAACAGATGATCAGTTCAAAGAGGAAACTACCCAAACATTTAAATTTGCCCCATCTGACTTGGGGAGAAGCAGCTGTGGCATTTTTATACTTTCTTTCCTAACTCTGGAAATATGGATGAATTATATTAGGATTTTCCCTTATATATAGGAAAAAGAAACCTTTCTGTTCTTGATGGGACCTGAGTGAATAAACTGTAAGTCATTGCATATTGTTCATAAAAAAGTTCCACATGCATACACACTTCAAGTCAACGACATTTATTGAGTGACTTCTGTGTGCCAAGCACTGAGGGGTTATTGTTCATTTAATGGACCATCTCCCTGTGGGGTTTTCTTGGCAAAGACACTGTAGTGGTTGGCCATTTACTTACCCAGTTTTACACAGGCAGGGATCAAGTGACTTCCTCAGGGTCACACAGCTAGTAAGTGCCTATGCTCTCCCCCACAAAATTATTTTGAATATATTTTTGTTTAGTGTATATCTATATATGTCCTTCCCCTTAAGTAGAATATAAGCTCCTTGGGGCAAAGTATTGTTTCATTTTGTGTCTGTACTTCTCAGTAGCGGCTGCTAGGTGATGCAATAGATAAAGCACTGGGTCTGGAGTCAAAAAGACCAGACTTCAAATCTGACCTCAGATACTGACTAGTTGTGTGATCCTGGGCAAGTCACTTACCCTGGTTTGCCTCAGTTTCCTCATCTGTAAAATGAGCTGGGGAAGGAAGTGGCAAACCACTTCTCTATTTTTTCCAAGAAAACCCCCATATGGAGGTCACAAAGAGTCAGACATGACTGAAACAACTGAACAATAACATGAACTAGATGAGCTCCCTTTTAGCTCTTTTTTGGTGAGGCAATTGGGGTTAAATGACTTGCCTAGGGTCACACAGCTAATAAGTGTCAAGTTTCTGTGGCCGGATTTGAACTCAGGTCCTCCTGACTTCAGGGCCAGTGCTCCATCCACTGTGCCACCTAGCTGCCCCTAAATCAATGATCTTATGAGTGAATATGAGGCACTAGGAAAAGGAGGCCATAGATGGGATATTTGGCCTCGGCAGCCTTCAACTGGACTCATAGAGGTTTTCAGAAGAACCATAGGGCAGTAGGTTGTCACCTATTTATAGCAGCAAAAGGAATTTTGATTTGATTATTGGTCCCTGAGAATTGTTATTGTTTGTCCTTCCTTCTCTAGGAGGACCATAACATTGGGAGGTGATGTTATAACTTGTAGTGAATTGGATTTAAGTGAGGAAGGGATGTGCAAAGTTACCAGTTTCACTCTCCTTTCCAGAGAAATCTGGGCCTGTCCAGTGGCAAGATATGCACTGGAGATGGTCCCAGATATTTGAGGCAATCATGGCTAAGTGACTTGTCCAGGGTCACACAGCTAGTAAGTGACAGGTGTCTGAGGCCAGATTAGAACTCAGGTAGGTCCTCCTGACTCTAAGGTCAGTGCTCTAGCTTCCCCTCGTCCCTGAGAAAGAGATGGGCTATAGGCAGAGGGGAAGGAGAAGAGGTATACACAGTGCAATATGAAAAGATGCACAGTGGATTCCTGTAAGGTCAGGTAAGCTCCAGACCAGACCAGAGATTCTGCTTTTGGCAGGAGTAGATAGCAGGCTGGGAAAAGGGAGGGACAGCACTATATTTTGGGAATGCTGGAGTATAGTTGGACAAGAAGATACACGGAATTCACATATCCAAGTGACCAGGACGCCAGCATGTGTTGGATGGAGTCTAGTTTTGCAGTGAACCCAGCATTGATGTCCCAAGTGGCAAAGGGCTCTAAGACTTGGCCTTCTGCTTGCTAGAGACTTTTAGAATGTGAATGTTAAATTTGCAGGATTTGTGTTATACAGAGACTGTGCTAAATTGAACTCACTTTCCCCAGAGACCAAGGTGGCACAAGAAATAAGTATAGGGGGTAGATGTTTGTACATTTGTTCTTGCTGTTTTTTCAAAGCAAATGCTTCTTTCTGAAAGCAAGTTGATATCAAGTGGTTAAATGGAATGGAGGTGCTAGTGCAGCTAACAGTGAGGGAGAACACAACTGGTGGGTGTTGGAAGCAACAGTATTAGAGAAGATGCGCCCCCTCCCCAAACCTTTCAGAGTACTCCTAGAACCTTGAGGGGGAGATGTGGCTGCCTTGAACTGGGATTGTGGGCCCAGAGAGAGTACTAACTCCACAAGTCTGGAAGATAAATCCTTAAGTCCATCAGTTTTACTACAAGACTTCATTTATGTAGATCACCTTGATTTGATCGTTTGGAGTCTATTTAGGGTCCAAGCAAAGTCATTCTTAGGATTTGACAAACCAGGATTTGAAAACATCAGTTCTCAAAGTCTCTAGAGATTTCCTCAAAGGGCAGGGAGGGACTTTGAGGTGGTCTAGGGAATCCTGATCTTCTAGTATGGTTTTCCAGTGGCCCAGAAGTCAATACCTCTCCTTTAGCATTTCACATCAATCAGTGTTTAGCCGAACACTTTTCTTTCTGTTGTTGCATTTGCCTCAGAATTTTGTCTGATCTTAATATATGCTTGGGAGATGCCTTGTTGGATGAGAACCCCCTTTTTTGCTTTACCAAATCAAATCCCTTTCCATTTTTTAAATCCACAAATGCCAAACCTAGAAAGATCTTGGATCTTGTATTCTCTGAACCTTTTCATACAACTGTGTGACTATGAAGATGTGGTCTGAAGTAGGAAATCATTTGCAAAAAGCTTGCTTATTTCCTTCTTATATTTTTTATGCAGGATTGCTTCAACATTCATTTAAATAATTCTGATAAATAATAATAAAAATAAATTTACATAGAGCTTTCAGGTTTTAAAAGTACTTTATTTATACACACAACCCCCCAAAACTGTGTGAGGTATTATTATCTCCATTTGGCCAGCAAGGAAACTGAAACCCAGAGAGGTTTTGTGCTTTGCCAAAGGTCACACAGTAAGTTTCTGAGGTGGGATTTGAAATTTGGTCTGTCCAGATTCCAAAACTATAACTCTTTCTACTATACTACACAGCCCATAGATTTTTATAAAGATGAGAAAGTAGGTAGACTTCTGGAAATGTTGACAAAAATGAAAGTTTCTAGCCAAGCCCTGTTCCCTCTAGACCCAACTCAGGAATAATGGAAAATTAGCAACCCAGAGAGAAAAATAAATTTTTAAAAAGTGTGGTATCTCCTTTCTCCCCCAAATCCACATAATGAAGGACTTCCATATAAAATCCACAAAAGAGGCCCAGTTCTCCCTTCCACAGCTCTAATCCAGATCTGTGGGAGGGAGCAGGGCATCTTTATGTTCCTATCTAGAAGAACTCAATCCCATAGAACCTCCAACTGTCCAAGACTATGGCCGGGGTTGGAGCTCAGTCCTGGTTTCATGTTCCAGTTTGGGACTATAATAATGGCAGGGACTGGATTGCTCAATTGCCCCATCCAGAACGTTTGGAGGAGGAAGAGATGAGGAAGGACAAATTCCACCTCTTTATCCTTATCTAAGATTGCTGGAAGTGGCAGGACTGAGAAAGGAATGTCAGCTAGCTTGGCTAGCTATGCTATCCCAAGTTGAGGACTTCGAACTCATTGTGGCTATTTGCAGTTATCCAGTCCCACCCTGGGTCTTGCAGAGGGACTAAAGTGTCAACAATTGTAGCAATCTCAGAGCCAAAAGAAGTTTGAAAGAAGAAGCGAGGAGAGGGTTTTCTCTAAGCCATCTCTACTGTAAAGGCCAAAGACATGAACAAAGGGAAGAAAAATACTTATACATCAAAGGAAAACTACGGGTTAAGAAAACCTCTCTGAGTGCCCCAAATTACATAAGTAGAAAATCACTCTAGAATAATAAGTAAGAATAGAATTAATTAGCCATAAAGACTCCAAAGAGTGGATGGAAGAAATGAATGATGAAGCAAGACACAGACAAATAAACATAGACCTCAAAACATCCTAGAAAACTCATCCAGTAAACCATACTGGAACTGGACCATTATTACAGATGAACTGTTACCCACAATTGCCTGGACATAACCATGATGCACTAAAACTTAAGAACAATATTTTAAAACCTATGTTGCCATTCCGAATTCTCATAATCTTGAAACTACAAGGAATGAAACTTTCAAAATAGGAGAAGAGATCAGAAGCAGGTGGGAACAGGCTGAGATTCATGTCATTCCTGTTGTGCTGTGTGCTTCTGGACTGGAACCAAGGATACTTTCAGTGAGCCTACATACAATGAGCAGTTATTTTAGCCACCTGTTCAATAGTCTGAACAGAATTAAATTGAAAAGAATAATAACAAGATGGTAATTTGTCCCAGGACTGTTTCAGTCTGAGCTCCATTGAAAAAGATGAGAAGAATGAGATAATAATAATTCATCACTGATGGACATTTTACCCTAATGATGACTTAGGTCAGAGTGTATATCATGTTGGAGAATGCATCATGAAGCATCGTGTTGAGAATGAAGAAGGTGATGTTTACACTGGCTTGGTTTTGCTTTGTTAAAACCACATCTGGACTCCTGGGTTCAATGTAGATGCCACATTTTAGTAAGGACAAGAGTATGTCCAGAGAAGGGTGACCAGGATGGGATAGAACTGGAGTCTATTTATTGGTTCCTGAGAATCAATTGTTAAATATTCAAGATGAATATTTACACCTTAGCGAACATGACAAATCAATGCTTGATTGTTTTGTTGACTGTCTAGACTTAAGAAAGTGGTAGGGAAATGTTAATAATTCAGATTAAATTTTAAAATGTGTCATGTGTACATTTTTCTAAAAAGACCTGATTGCTAAACATTTACAAGCACTCCCCTGGTATACCATATAAAAATCTGTTAAAAGGACTGAAGGAGATTTAACTTAGAGAAGAGAAGACTTAGGGGACAGAATGACCATCTTCAAATATGTATTTAAAGAGATATCATATGGAAGAGTGGTTTGATTCTTTTCAGCTTGAGGGGCATCTAGGTGGCACAGTGGAGCACTAGCTGTGGATCCAGGAAGACCTGAGTTAAAATCTGACCTCAGATATTTACTACCTGTGTGGCCCTGAGCAAATCATTTAACCCTGATTGCTGAACATACACATAAGATTTTCGGATTGTATTACTCAGATGCTCCATGGTGTCATACATTGTACTCAGCCCCCATATCACCCTGGGTATTCAGTGTAAAAGAGCTGTCCATCCCCAAGTTATCTAGTTGCTGGTTTAGAGACTATGATCATTTATGGAAAGATACTCTGAATATACTTTAGGTGCCTGCTTGGCTCTAACTCTAAATATTTCTTCCTTCGTAAAATGTCTCTGAGCTAACGACCATTTTTAGTAATCCCACTACTGTCCTGCCTGTCATTGGTGAGAGCTCCTGGCTCCTTAGTGAATGTGTCAAGACACTGGCTTTCATACATATATGACACATGTTTAAGTTTAATCTCCATTTTTTCCATCACTTTTTAAAAGTTTGGACAATCAAAAACAAAACAAAACAACAAATCATGCTCTGATTTGTAGCATTTGCTGATTTGTGAGGTTTAAATGCTCACTCTGAAAATTTAACAATCAGATCTCATGAGCTGGTATGAGTTGGCTCATACAATCCTGGATGTTGGTTGTACTGAGTTCTGGAAGATAGGATAGAGAGAGAGATTGGATATCTTCTCCCATCATGTGGTCTAGCATGTCCCTAAGAGAGGATCAGGAAATTATTTGGAAGCAGAGAAGGATAGAGTATTAGAGATGGAAAGTGCCTTAGAATCCTAGAACAAACCAATATTGGAGAAGGAAGGGGTCTTAAAAAACATCTAGTCACTGAGTTCAAAGGCCTCATTTTACCAGTAAAGAAACTGAGACTTAAAAAGCGGTGACAAGTGACTTGATTAAGGTTACTCCACTAGTGCCAGAGTCCAGACCTCAACTGAAGTCTGAGTTCTTTCCAATATACAAGGATCTTCTCTTTTGTTCTGGCTTGTGTATGTATGTTAGTGTGTGTGTGTGTGAGATTTTATGTCTATAGGTCAAGAGTATATAAAGGGAATATCCATGCTGGAGGCATTCCAGTTGTAAAGGCATCAAGCAGCCAGTTACAAATTATCTAAAGATGGGAAGAAACCAAAGTCATGGAAACAAATCTTGGGCCTTATTAATTTTTTTCATCATAAAAATATTTTATTATTTTCCAGGAAAGATAGTTTTCAACATTGGTTTTTATAAGTTTTTTAGTTCCAAATTTTTCTCCCTTCCTCCCTTTCCTCCTCCCTCCCCAAGACAGAAAGCAATCTGATACAGGTTATACATGTACAATCACATTAAAAATATTTCTGCATTAGTCATGTTGTGAAAGAAGAATCAGAACAAAAGGGAAAAACCTCAAAAAAGAAAAAAGCAACAACAACAACAACAACAAAATAGAAACAGTTCAATCTTCATTCAGATTCCAGTTCTTTTTTTTTTTCTGGATGTGGAGATCATTTTCCATCATGAGTCCTTTGAAATTGTCTTGGACCATTGTATTACTGAGAAGAGCTAAGTCTATCACAGTTGATCATTATACAATGTTGCTGTTACTGTGTACATTGTTCTCCTGGTTCTGCTCACTTCACTCAGCATCAGTCCATTTAAGTCTTTTCAGGTTTTTGTGAAATCTGCTGCTCATCCTTTCTTACAGCGCAATAGTATTCTAGGGCCTTATTGATTAAAAAAAAATTAAAAAGGTGACTGAGAAAATATTACAATTGATGACTTATGTGCCCACTCTCCAACCTATACAAAATCTTTATGAGGTTCATAAATGCATGAATTGAGGGGATCCTTGATGAAGGTAGAAGAGAGCAAGTAGGAACTCTCCAAATGTTATTCAACAATGGATTGCATCTTTGGTATCTCATGACTGACTGAACGATATTTAGAACATAAGATCCCATTGTGCTTAGTATTTATCAAATATGGAAAAGCATTAGACTCAGGAGAACCAAACATTGTCTTGTAAGTTCTTACAATCAAACATTTTCTTTCTGTCTACCAAGGTCATTCAGGATTACCTGAATTCCCAGGAATTCCCTGAAATGTCTTGAACTGAGATAAGTGAAGTGAAATAACCCCATTTCATGACCAAATGTAACATTTTGTTACTGTTGTTTCCAATTGTCATTTCAGTTGTTTCCAATTCTTCATGACCCCATTTGTAATTTTCTTGGCAAAGATAATGGAGTGTCTTGCCATTTCCTTCTCCAGATCATTTTACAGATGAGGAAACTGAGGCAAACGGGGTTAAGTGACTTGCTGAGGTCACACAGCTAGTAAGCGCCTTCCTGAGGTCAGATTTGAACTCAAGTCTTCCTGACTTCAGGCCCAGCACTCTTCCCACTAGGCCACCTAGCTGCCTGAAAACATCAGGTAAGGCTTAAAATGGGGAGATGTGTGCTTGCCAAAGGTATTTGTTACTGTGCTGGAGAAAGTTCAGTGCAGACTGCAGGTCAAGGAGGGATTCCCTATAGATGGTGAAATCATCCAGATACCCTGACTTTTAGATGATGTCTATTGCATCATGCCCCCCAAGGCACTGTAGAGCCTCCTGGAATAGATCTGTAATCACTCAAAAGAATCTGGCCTCTCTAAGCACACAGGAATGAGCAAATGGATAAAGAATATTGGCTGCCCAGATTTCAACCCGCATCTGAATGGACACCCTATGGAGCTTTTCCAACAAGATGTACATATGGGATAGACAATACAGATGGTCAATGAGCTGGGCCCAGAATTGAAAAATAGGAGAGCAGCCTGGATTGCTTTTGGAAAACCACAATGCACTTTTATTGACTCTAAACTCTCCATATTATTAAATCCCAGCGCTAAGCAGAGCCGGCATATAGTAAGTGCTTCATAAATGCCTGTTGACTTGACTTTTCAATACAAGCATTATGCTTATGGAAATGTATAGCCGTAAGACCTAGAATATTATTACTTCCAAAGATGAGTGTCAAACAAAGGCCTATGAGGAGGCTGCAATGTAGAACCAAAGAGGAACTCTGAAGAATAGGAGCAAAGGATTTCATCAAGTAATTGTATGTCAGAGAGAGAAGATGGGCTGTTTGTGTGGTAAAAAGGAGGGATGACAGGTAGATAGCTAGGGTGCTCCACTGGTACCTTCTAGATGTTGAGAAAAAGTAAGGGAAGTATCCAGGATCATGGGTAGATCACTTTTGCTGAGGTTTTCATAGGACATGGACAAGAGTTACACAGGACAGATAGGACAGGCGATTTGCATTGTTGAAAGGAACTTCTAAACTAACAAGCTTGCTGATTGCTTTGAGTGTCTGAATATGGTGATAATAAAATAGACAGAGAATCAACCTCACATTCCACCCCTCTAACTCCAAGGAGCAACATACTTTTAAGCCAAGAACATTAGTTTCAAGGCTTTCTTGACATTGCAATCACCCATAACCAAACAAGTTGATTTACATTTAATGAATTCCTGCCATTTTCCATAGGTGCATAAACAAAACTTCTGCTTCTCCATCCATAAAATATGTACATTCCTGATTTGTTTCCCACATCCCTTGAGATTTTCAAATAAAATATGTAATGTATCTAAAAGGCTGTTAATTCCACTCCTCCAGACACTTGCTTTCAGTGGACATATTATGTGCTATAGAGGGGTGAGAAGATCCAGGTGAAATGAAAATTAGCAATGAGCAATTAGTGTTAACAAGAGTGAGGTGCTGAGTGGGGGGGAGGAGAGTGGGTGGTACAGAAAACCAATGACTGTTTGCTTTGACAGCCTAGAGCAGGGCTGAATTACCACAAAGACAAGGAAATGTAGGGCAGTTGAAAGGGAATTCAAAAGGGCAGAGCAAATAGGAGGAAGAAGACCTTTAGAATTTAGCAGTCCCATGCTCTCCAGACTTAAGATCCTCAGGGCAAAGATTTGACTCTTTCAGATCACTGATTAAATTATTGATGTTGATAGTGCAGAATGATGTGAGCAGAAGCAGCAGGACAATTACTCCAGTGATGGAGAGGAAAGCCATCCTAAGAGCCAGGAGAGCCCCGATGAATTTTGATGGCCAGTCTCCCTTTGGAGTACTGATGACAATGTCCACCTCCCTCTATCCAGAATTCTGTCACCCTGGCTGTTTGAGAATTACTTTGCATTTGCTATCTTGAGTGTCTGGAGAGTGGGAGCCAGGGGACACAGTGGATAGAGCTGGATTAGGAATCTGGAAGATCTGAGTTCAAATCCAGCCTTAACACTTAATAGCTGCAATACCTTTGGCAAGTCACTTAACTTCTGCCTGCCTCAGTTTCCTCATTTGGAAAATGAAGATGATAACAACATCTACCTCCCTGTAATGATAAAAGGGGATAATTGTATTCTGTAAACTTCAAAGTGTTATACTGTGCTGGTCATTGTTATTTGTACAAGAGCTGGGAACACCTTTTAGTCACATTTGAAAGCTGTTCAGATATAAAGGAAACCTAGCAGGAAAAAAAAAATCAAAACTATGTGGGAATGGTATATATACATGCATATACATATATATGCACACACACACATCTATACACAAATTTCTTCTTCTGTTCATGACTAGATGTGTTTTCAATTCATGTATAATGAGCTTATATCCTAATGCTTTTATTCAACTACAAAAAGTTGTCATTTTTATCCACTAATGGAATAATCTGTCAAACATTAAATATGATCTTAGTAGTGGGATAAGGACTGCTCAGGAATGTTTTTATATGACTACCATTTAAAAACAAACAGGAGGGGCAGCTAGGTGGCGCAGTGGATAGAGCACCGGCCCTGGAGTCAGGAGTACCTGAGTTCAAATCTGGCCTCAGACACTTAACACTTACTAGCTGTGTGACCCTGGGCAAGTCACTTAACCCCAATTGCCTCACTAAAAAAAACCAAAAAACAAACAAACAAAAAAATCAAACAAACAGGAGATGATTTTTTTTTTTTGCAGGGCAATGAAGGTTAAGTGACTTGCCCAGGGTCACACAGCTAGTAAGTGTGTTAAGTGTCTGAGGCTGGATTTGAACTCAGGTCCTCCTGAATCCAGGGCCGGTGCTTTATTCACTGTGCCACCTAGCTGCCCCCTGGAGATGATTTTTTTTAATAATTAAGGAGAAGCAGCATGATATGGTACAAAGGAGAGAAAGCTGGCCTTGAAGTAAGGAAGATATGGTCTGAACACCCATTTCTGATATGTGTATGTGTGTGATGTGTATGTGTGTGATGTGTATATCCGTACAAGGACATGCATATATATATATATATATGTATGTATGTACAGATATATACACATACGTACACACACACACACACACATATATATATATATATATTAACTGTATGATCCAGGACAAGTAGATTTTAATTTAAAGGCCTGAATTAGAAGATGGAATTTCCTCAATTTTCCCAATGAAATATCAGGTTCAGTCCCTATCCTTAATAGTAACTGACAATATTGTACTTTAAAATTTACATAGTCCCTCAAGCTTCATGATTCCTCAGTGTGATAAATAATACAGATGGAAATATTATTGTTATTATCTCCATTTTATAAATAAAGAAACTGAGGTGCAGAGAATCAAAGTGACTTGTTGCTTGAATAGTGTTTGGAGTGGGATTTGAATTCACTTTTCTGACTCCATGTCTAGGATCATCTACTTAGCCATGCTAAAATGATGGAGTTGGGTAAACTGAAATTAGATTAGACTGAAACCAAATAGGATGTGAGGGTCTGAAGAGTCCTGGGAGGGCATGTGTTTAACCTCCTCATTTTAGAGATTAGGAAACTGAAATTCATCCCCTGAGGGGAAGTGACCCAGTCACTTAGGAGCAGGGCTAGGACTGGAAACTTAACTTTCCAAGATGTTTTAAATAACAGTACATGTTAGTCCAATTTACTTAGAACTCTTTATTCTAACATTCTATTTGATTTCTCCCACCCCAATTCATGGACATCTCCCTCTCTCCTCACTTTTTTTTTTTTTCCTTTTGCAAGAAAATGAAAATTTCCAAAGCAAAAGTAATTAAAACTGAAAATCTGTGAAGAAATCACAGCTACTGCTGTAAACACAAATGCAAATAAATATATTTCTGTTTGGATTGCCAACACACTGCCTTTACCTACACGGAGAGACTTGGCAATAGAGGTGGCTGGGGAAAGAGACATCTTCTGTATAATTATAAGATGGAGCGCCCAATAAAGGAATCAACTGGGCAGGCAGGAGTCACAAACTGAAAATTAAAAAAACAAACAAACAAACAAAAAACAACCACCCAGAAGCTAGATAACAAATTCAAGATGCCTGGAACTGACCTTCCACCTATCTGGAATCCCTGTTTGCTCTCTCTCTCTCTCTCTCTCTCTCTCTCTCTCTCTCTCTCTCTCTCTCTCTCTCTCTCTCGCTCTCGCTCTCGCTCTCGCTCTCGCTCTCTCGCTCTCTGTCTCTCTCCCCTCCTCTCTCCCCTCCTCTCTCTCTGTGTCTCTCTGTGTCTCTCTGTGTTTCTCTGTCTCTCTGTCTGTCTCTCACACACAAACACACATTCTCTCTCTCACACTCTGTCTCTCTCTCTCTCTCTCTCACACACACACATACTCTCTCTGGGTCTCTCTCCTCTCCTCTCTCTTTCTCTCTCTATCTCTGTCTCTGTCTCTCTTTCTGTGTCTCTGTGTCTCTCTTTCTGTCTCTCTCTCACACACACACACTCTCTCTCTCTCACATACACACATTCTCTCTGTGTCTCTCTCCCCTCTCTTTCCCTCTTTCACTCTTTTTCTCTCTGTCTCTTCCTGCCCCCCCCCCATGTAGGTAAAGGCAGTGTTGGCAATCCAAACAGAAATATATTTATTTGCATTTGTGTCTATAGCAGTAGCTGTGATTTCTTCACAGATTTCAAATTTAATTACATTTGCTTTGACAATTTTCATTTTCTTGTTAAGGAAAAAAAAGTGGGGAGAGGGGAAAATGTCCATGAATTGGGGACTGAGAAATCAAGCAAACTGTTAGAATGAAAAAGTCTAAGTTGAACCAAGATCTACTGTTCTGAGTCTCATTTTTCTCAACTGTAAAATGAAGGTCTTGCTTATGAGAAGGCCTAGGCACAAGTCATTATCCCTGTTTTACGGACAAGGAAGCTGATGTTTGGAGAAGGAAAGTGGCTTGTTCATGTAAGTGACAGGGACGGTACATAAGACAAGTTTTCTTAATAAAGATTGGTATTCTATATTCTCTGTGACCAGGCAGTCTTTATTTTCTGATGCTAAGTCCCTGCTGTTCTGTGATCTATCATTCAAACTTTGTTGCTCCTTTCCCCACTGCACTCCTCCCCTCACCATTTGTGACCCATGGCCATTTTGTCTGAATTCCATGTCATTCCTAACCCTGCTTGTGGAACACCAGCATCTGCCCACAACAAACCCATTCAGTGACATCAATGGATTTCCATGGAAAACAAACAGCCAGCGACCAGAGAGGGAGACCACACTGACTAAACCCCTCATTAAACTAGCTCTCCTGCCAGGCACTGCTGGTTTTCTGGCTTGATATCATAGTAGAGGCTTGCTTAACATAGTTAGGGAAGTTATTAGAGGAAGGGACACTTCTCTCTGTGCTCTGTCACTGGCCCCATTCCCCCAGGCTGTATCAAGGGAGGTAATGATTTGCAGTGGAAAGAACACTGGTCTAGAGTCAGAAAGACCTGAGTTTGGATTCTCCCTCAGGTACTTACTAACCATGTGACCCTGAGCAAGTCATTTAACTTCTCTCATTCTCAATTTTGTCTTTTGTAAAAATGCATTTTAGGGGCAGCTAGATGGCACAGTGGATAGAGCACTGGCCCTGGAGTCAGGAGTACCTGAGTTCAAATCTGGCTTCAGACATTTGACACTTACCAGCTCTGTGACCTTGGGCAAGTCACTTAACCCCAATTGCCCCACCCCCCCCCAAAATGCATTTTAAACATTATTGGCTCATTTACAAATGGTAGCTATTATTGAACTTTGCCCTCTACTTGCTATGGCATATTGCCTCTTTAGGCATAATATACCTAAAATGTATAACTAAATTGCATGAGAAATAGATGAGAGTTACAAAACAAAAAAGCTGCATGAGGAGGAAGACGTTTTTACTGGGAACTGGGGTATAGGGATGAAGCATCAGGGATGGCTTCTCTGAAGAAAAATTAATTTGTGTTGGGATTTAAAGGGTGACTAGGAGGTGAGCAGCCCTTTGAGGCAGTTATGTGGCTCAGGGGACAGAGCTCTGGACCTGGAGTCAGGAAGACCTGAGTTCAAATTCAGCCTCAGACCCCAGCTAGCTGTGTGACCGTGGGCAAGTCACTTAGCCTTTATTTGCTTTAATCTACTGGAAAAGAAATGGAAAAGGCAAACTGCTTTGCCGAGAAAACCTCATGGATAGCATTGGTGTACTACTGTCCATGAAATCGTAAAGAATCAGACATGACTGAATAACAATAAGGAAGTGAGCATATGAAAGGACATTTTGTCAACATCGTGCACAAAAGCATTATGGTGGGAGAAGACAGAGCTGCAAAGAACAGTCCAGGTTGACTGGACCATAGAAGAAGGAGAGGGGAAGAGAAGGGAAGTATGAGATAAAGTTGGCAAGAGAATGCAGAGGACCTGAATCACCAGGTAGGACAGTTTGAACCTGACATGGCAGACAATCAGAAATTGAAGAACGCTAAAAAATGAATCTATTTCCATATGGAACTCTGGGAGTATCTTCCCCTGGCCTCTTCCTTCTTTCCTCCTGAAATTCCCTGCTCCCTGGACTCCTGAAGTGCCCCCCCCTCCTGCCTATATCAGTACTAGTCCCATTTCTCTTCTCTCCTGAAAAACAAGCCACGGCTCTCTTTACCAAAACAACCTGTTCCAAGCAGCCTTCCAGTTAAAATGACCTCTTGCTATTCCATCTGTCTTGCTCTCCCTCATCCATCTGTTTTCTTTCATGGTGTACTTTCTCCTCCATGCCCTTCAATTAGAAGCTATTGGTGCAGGGACTGTGTTCTGAGTTCCTGGCTCTTTTATAGACTCACTTTTAGTAACCACCAGTGGTGGAGACACACAGACACACAGACACACAGACACACAGAGACACACACACAGACACACACAGACACACACACACACACTATAGGATAGAATAACAATAACAAAGACCACTTTTCCATTGCTTTCTTTGAATATACATTGGGGGGGGGAAGAGGGAGGGAGACCCAGAAAATGAGGCTAATCAAATATCTTTTTTTTTTTTTTTTTAGTGAGGCAATTGGGGTTAAGTGACTTGCCCAGAGTCACACAGCTAGTAAGTGTTAAGTGTCTGAGGCTGGATTTGAACTCAGGTACTCCTGACTCCAGGGCTGGTGCTTTATCTACTGAGCCACCTAGCTGCCCCTATCAAATATCTTTCAGACTCTCTGGGTCTCTCTCCTCTCCTCTGAATCTGGAAGGTGAAGATATGGGTTTGAAGGTTTGAATCCCAACCCTATAAATCATGGCTGAAGTGAACTGGGCCAGTTGTTTTACCAATTTGTTCCTTGGTTTGCTTATTTGTTAAACTAAGTTTTATGGGATTTAGAGATCATTTAATTAAGTGCCTTCCTTTGATAGAGAGAAGGAAATGGACTTCCCCCAAGATCTTGGAGATAAGAATGAGCTGAGGTAGGACTTGGACTCAAGCCCTTTTGCTCCTAACCTTGTGTTCTTCCTTCAGTCTGCCCATTCCATGATGGGGAGTCTTAACACAAAAGGCTGAAGGATGGTTGGTTCAAGCCCAAACTGGTCTGGGTGGGAAGACCCCCGACATCTTGTGTTCTGTGATGCTGCCTCCATCCTCTTTAATGTCTCTTCCAGTCCCAGATTGTGTGAATTCTAATAAAAGCTTGGCTATCATTCATATGTGGATGCATACACTACATGCATGTATGTTCAGGGTTTTGCTTGGGAGAGATCTTGAGAAACTCCTTTTTTATTTCACTATGACCTTCCACCTTTTATTTTGGTGGTGGTGGTGGAGGGGGCTGATGGTAGGCATGGAAAGGTGGGGAGTGGGAAGTAATGTCTCCTTTGTGGGAGAAAGTGTTGGGGGAGAAAATGTTCAGAAAACAGCATCTCAGAGTCATGCTGAGCTGCTAATCACTTATGCTTCTGCACCAGGATAGAGGGGCTGGGGAGGGGGAGGGAAGGAAAAGGCTGGTGACTAGAAAGCTGTGACTTCCCCTTTGCCCCAGCCCCTCTTTCCCACACCGCCTTCCATACCTCGGGGTTGTGGAAACCTCACCCCTTCTGAAGCTGACGCCACACCCCATTTGACCTTTCTATCCCGTCTCTTGGTTCTTCCTGGGCTGCTTCAGGCCTCTTTCTTTTCAGAACAAGAATGGCCAGCACATGTGCCCCCCATGAGTGCATTCAACTCTTTAATCAATGCCTACTTGGGTGGTCAGGAAACCTGGAAAGAGAAGGGGGGGAGATTTCTCCCAGTGTTGGCCCTGAGCCCCCAGGGGTCTTTGCCCCTTCTTCCACCCCCCGGAAGCCTCCAGTGCCTTTCTCACACTCCATAGCAAAGGAACAATGGCCCAGCTACCAGCTTGAGAAATTGGCATCACTGGGAGTAACCCTTTGTAGGCTGCACTGGAGAAAGCTATGTATTAGCTCCAGTCCCCAGGCTAAGCGGCCATTCAGACATTCTCATACGGAGGCTGAGATGTCCCTTTTTATTCCTCACTCTGTTGCCATCCTGACAAGACTACATAAAATGACTCGGGATTATGACATTCTTCAAAGGAATGGTGCTGTCAGGAGACTTCTGACCGGGGAGTTCAGCTCTAGGTTTTAGCCACAGCACCGCTACTTATTTATTATGGGGAAACAGACACGAGTCACTTCCCTTCTTGGGACTCAATTTCCTCACCTGGAAAATCTGAGCATTGGAATAGATGCTGTCAACATTCAACATTGTTGAACTTGGTTCAACAGAGTTTGAAGAGTACATTGTGTATGATCCTGTCATCTATTAACATTAGAGATGGATAGTGAGTGAGCTGGTCTCAGAGCCAGAAAGGCCTGGGTGCAAGGTCTGTCTCTGATACATATTGGCTGGGTCTCCCTAGGCAAGCCATTTAATCAGGAATTTCCTTCCTGAGAACTCACTCCTTGCATTGATGAAATCACAGGGTCTATCAAAACAACAACAGCAACTCTTGCAGATTTTAGCAGCCCATTTTAGCAGACTGTTGTGAGGAAGGTCTCTTTAACCTTAGACACCAGCATCACGTGGAGGCAGCTAAGTGGGGCACAGTGGAGGGTGCTGGAATTGGAATTAGGAAGCCCTCAATTTGAAGTCAGATGCAGACACTTACTGAGGTATGTGGCCCTGGAGCAAGTCACTTAACTAAACCTCAGAGTCTCAGCCTCAATGTCCTCCTCTGGAAAATGGGGATAATAATAGTACTTAACTTCTAGGGACATGAGGAGCAAATCAGATTTCCAAAGCCAAGTGCTAGCAAACCATTTAACACTAATATAAATGCTACCTAGCTATTATTATTCCAGCCTATTAATAGAAGAAAGAAGTTCTTTGGACCAGTGCAATTGATCTACTTTCTCTCACTTAAAATCAAAAGCATTGATTAGATTTTAATTAACTTAAAGATATGAAAATGATAAAGGCTCCCTTTTCTGGGACTCCCAATTTTAAGAAAGTGGAATTTTAAAAAATTTTCCTATGATTCTTTATTTTTTTCTTAATAATATTTTATTTTCTTTCCCAATTACAGAATGTTCTTTAAATAAGGCTTTGCAAAAGGAATACTCTTTGTTATAGCATGTGCCCTAATTTTTGGATTACATAATAGGATCCTCACATTTAAAGAAAATATACCAGATGCCTCCATGAGCAAGGGTGGTGTAGGTTGCCAAGTGCCCCATTTACTTATTGTGTAAAGGAAGGCCTCTGGCTGAGTACAAGACCATAGACTTAGAGCAGGAAGTGGCCAGAGAAATCCTTTAGTCCCATCCCCAGATTTTACCGAGGAGGAAAGCGAAGCTTCCCAGAGAAGGGAAATCCCTTGCTTTGCCAAGGCCACCCAGGTAGTAAAGAGCAGAGTTATAATTAGGGCTTCTACGACCTGGGATAAGCAAAGAGGTGAGAGGAGGAGACCTGACAAAGCTGCTTCTGGGGAAGCCCTTGCCGGGGCAGGAGCAGGGGGATGTGAAGGCAGGGAGAAATTCACCTGTGCTATGGGAAGACCTTGTGAATCCACCCACTGCTGCTCTATACCAACCTTTGTCTCTGCTGTGCTATCCGTGACTTTTGTGTAGATTACTGTGTTTGGGTGTTTTCCCACCAGGGGAGTCTCTTGGAGAGGCCAGCCAAATAGCCAATGACCACCGGCTTCTCTGCCCTCAGGAAGAGGCAGGAGAGAGGGCCAGCAGGAGGGAAGTCTCTGTGCTTTGGTTTGTCCCTGGAACAGGTCCACCACAGCTCTGAAATGTGAGTGCTAATTAAATGCTTCAGAGATTAAGCCCATATGGTGTGGCCTGACTGTCACAAATCGTGTGGCCAGGGGATAAACTCAGTCCCCTTAGTCTTCCTCTTTCACCATTAAATACTCCCATGTCATCTTGAGCTCCACTTCACAGCTCTTCTTCAGTCATTTCTCCAGGCACTACAAATCTTGGGTGGCAAAATGGAAAATGAATCCATGCCAGAATGTCAGTGTGACTTTCAGCAGCATTAGAGTAGGAGTGGAAAGAGGATAATAATAATTCTTGGTAACTGGGGGCTTGGGGTTTGGAAAGTATTGAATGATGATAGGACAAGAAGGCAAAGGACTCATGGGTAGCAGACAATGTGTGGTGGAACTGCTTTACTATGTGGTCAAGACTGAGAAAGGAGGACAAGGAAACCAGAGAAAATGAGGTGGTGGCCTGGGAAAGCCTTCTCCCACAGTGGAGGGACAAGGGCCGAGTTAGGGTAAATAGTGATGGAGAGATGGAAGGAAGAGACACTGGGATCAGAGGGAGCAGGTTAGGAGTTCTGAATGGTGCATGCTAGTGGGAGCAAAGTAATAGCTTTTATTCTACCAGGCTGAAGTGGAATAAAGATATGGGTAATTGGAGAGGAGGCTGTAGAACTGGGAGGCCAGGGCATTTGAGGAGACATTAGTGTAGACATATAACTGACTCTAATGATAGAATTTGGAATGGAAAGAAGGACTATGAGCCAGGCCTCAAGAAAGGATAATCCTGTAGATTATTTCAACAAGTATCTGGATACAGTTGTATGTATGTATGCATGTATGTACATATACATACACACATATGGCTATACACACATACATGTACATAGACATGTATACATATACACACACATATATAATTTGTTGTTAAGTCAGTTTTCAGTCGAGTCTGACTCTTCCTGACCCCATTTGGCTTTCTTTTTGACAAAACTACTACAGTGGTTTGCCATTTCCTTCCAATTTTACAACTCATTTTACAGATGAGAAAACTGAGGCAAACAGGGTTAAGTGACTTGTCCAGGGTTGTATAGCTAGTAAGTGTCTGAGGTGCTAGATTTGAATTCAGGTCTTCCTGATTCCAAGCACTGTGCTCTCTTTACTTTGCCACAAATACATACATATATACATGTATGTATGCATGTTTAATTAAAGAGAAGACTGCCAATATAGCAAAAAATATGACATTCAATCGAGGCAAGGGACTTGCAACTTAAAATACATGCATCAAGCAGCAAGTGCTGGGGTACCCAAAGAGGGTGTCGGGCTTGGGGTTCCTATAGAGTACCAGGGCAGAGGGAGAGGAGTACAATTCTTGGAACGGCCCAGTTATGCAGGAAGGGCCTGTGGTTTGCAAGGTAAGTTGTTTTGCATGATAATGGAAAGTCCATAGAAAAAGGGGAGAGTTGAGTTTTTTACAAAACAATCAGAGACTGAGTTTGGTGGTAACATTTGGTCAGCCTCAAGCAATTCATAGGTCTGGGGGACAAGGTCAGCTATAGTCAGTTCATAGTCAGCTGTGTTCAGCAGTACATACATACATACACATATATTATATATACATATATACACACACACACACACACACACATCTAACTGTATAGGTACACACATATAACTATGGATGGAGGGAGCCTCAAAGGAGGAGATACATAATGGAGAGTCTTGCCCTTGGATAGGATCTGGAAGTGGCAATGAGAAAGGAGAGACTATGCCTATTTCTCTTGACTCACTGTTGGTCAGGGATAATGCAGGCCATAAAAACAAACAAACAAACACACAAATAAACAAACAAACAAACAAACAAACAAATAGATAGATAGATAGATAGATAGATTGATAAATAAACAAATAGATAAATGGATAGATAAATAAATAAATGAATGAATGAATGAACGAATGAATAAATGAATGAATAAATGAATAAATAAATAAATAAATAAGTAAAATGAGCCTGTACTAAAAAAGGTGGCTAGTGATGCATTGTTTTCTAGAGGCATTCAGGTTTCCATGAACTCAAGAAAATGAAAGCTGTGATGGAAGGAGGTTAAGATGAAGGAAAAAATTTTAACTGTTTTGTCCAGTGGACACAATGGAAGGTGAGGACTTGGGAAAGATAGGACTGAGGTACATAGGGATAAGAAAGAAGGAAGCAGTATTAGAAGATTTTGTTTGTTTGTTTGGTTTTGTTTTACCTAACAATGGGAAAATCTGAATCACAGGGGTCTGAAGAGGAAGAGGTAGGCTAGTCATCTGAGTATGACATAGGAGTGTGACTTGGGCTCCCATACTGCACAGGACCCTGTTATGATAAATGGCAACATCAGTTGCCTTTCAAATATCAGGGAAGAAGAAGAATCAGCATAGTTTCCTTGTTCAGTGAATATTGGTTATTAGGTCCCCAGGAGCCTTACTGAATTCATATTTAATATTCTTTTATCTCATCCCATAGTATCTGGGGATCATGCACACAATCAGAAGGTATCCTATATGTGGAATGAATGCTGTACTCCTGACTAGGCCTGGTATCTCAAGCTTTATGGATGGATCTTATTAGTCAGTCGTTATACAATTCTAGATACCATTCAGAGATTGTGGCCACAGCTTCCCTCCTCTCCCTTCTTCTAGATAGTCAACTATTTTTGCATTAAGCTTGAAGATAACTGCCTTTAAAAAGAAAAAGAAGGAGGAAGTAAAATGAAGGAAGTGAATTTTCCTCAGCTTTTCTAATGAAATATAAGAATGATCTGCACATAAAATGTATATCCCCTCCCCGCTTTTTAAAAATGATCAATAGTGCCTCAATGAACATGTCAATTCTATTGTTGTATTTTTTAGGGTGGTGTGTGTGTGTGTGTATGCATGAGCACATTTTAACATTTTGGAAATTAAACAGTAAACTTCTGTCCCTATATATTTTTGTCTTTACATAGTAGAGTCTGTCTGCTGTCAAGAAACAAAATAAACAGAAAATTCCATAGCCTGCACAAATTGGACAACAATTGAAGGACAACAAGAACTTCAAGGCTTGGAAGTACTAGAAAATGACCATCCTCAGTCACATCTGTTCCACACAGGTGCACCTCACTAATATTGTTCTCTAAGTTTGGACCCACTCTTCCCAGGGATTCTGGGTGTATCTTGTGGGAGAGTGTTCCTCAGGTTTATGGAGGAGGGGATATTTTGTAGCTACTTATCTTAAGAACAACTAATATTTTTAGTAAATGCTTTTGCTATGACCTCATTGTTTCTATTAAAGGGAAACACATCAGTGGGAGTTCATGAATTATAGTTTTAGAATAGTGGGCCCATATCTTGAAATCCAAGAGTAGTTATCTCCCTGGGAGTACAAACTATAAACCTGTGAGTGTCAAGTTGGGGGGTGGATTGTAGACTAGAGTAGGTTTTATAGATAATTTGTCAAGATGTCTCCATTCAAGAAAATAACCTTTTATAGAAATAGGCTCTCAACCCTGACCCCACACTCTATATGTACTATAATGAACACTCAAACCAAGGAGTGGACAGAGAAAAGATCACAACAGCTAAGAACAGTTAGAGGTAGAAACTGAGATCTGGTGTGGGACCTTTGTTTGAACCCAGTGAACTTAGAAAAGATATATCCTGAATTATAAAGGTCCACATTTAGGACCAAACTATTGGCATTGAAATAATGACCTGGTGTGTGTTTCATCATCCTCTTATTTTAGACCTGGAAGAGATCATCTTTAGGACTACCTAATCAAAAGCCCTCCTTTTTTTTTTTTTTTTTTTTTTTTTTTTTTAGTGAGGCAATTGGGGTTAAGTGACTTGCCCAGGGTCACACAGCTAGTAAGTGTTAAGTGTCTGAGGCCAGATTTGAACTCAGGTACTCCTGACTCCAGGGCCGGTGCTCTATCCACTGCGCCACCTAGCTGCCCCTAAAAGCCCTCCTTTTAAAGAGGAGGAAACTGAGGTTTACTTAGGAAGGTCAAATGACATCTAAAGACATGGCAGTGAGTAGTCATTAAGTGCCAGGCTCTGTGCTAAGTATTGGGGAAACAAAGAAAGGTACAAAACAGTCTCTGCCCTCAAGGAGTTCACAGTCTAATGGGGAGACAAATATAAACAAATCATATGCAAGATAAATGGAAATAATCAACAGAGAGAAGAACTAGAATTAGGAGGGATCAGGAAAGTCTTCCAGTCCAAGGCAGGATTTTACTGGGACTTGAAGGAGGAAAGGGAAACCAGGAGGCAGAGATGAGGAGGGAGAGTGTTTGAGGCCTGGGGAAAAACCAGAAAAGATGCCAAGGGTTGGGAGATGGAGGTTTTTGCATAAGGAACATCAAGAAGCCAGTGTCACTGGATTGAAGAGTACATGATCAGGGCAGCTAGGTGGCGCAGTGGATAGAACACCAGCCCTGGATCAGGAGTATCTGAGTTCAAATCTGGCCTCAGACACTTGACACTAGCTGTGTGACCCTGGGCAAGTCACTTAACCCCAAGTGCCTCACCCCTGCCCCCCCCCAAAAGAAGATTATATGATCGTGTAAGATGGTGTAAGGTGTAAGAAAACTAGGAAGGTGTGTGTGTTAAAGGGGAGCTTAGAAGGGCTTTGAATGCCAAACAAGGATTTTATATTTAATCCTCTAGGTCAATAGTGTCAAACCCAAATAGAAACATCCCTATGGGGCCTCATATAGACATAGGAAAACCTCAAATTAGCTTTCTTTATATTGTTTTATATTTTTCTTTATTTTGTTTTACATTTAATCTGGGAAGTTTTGTAGCCACTTGTGGCCTGTAGGCTGAGTCTGATACCTCTGTGTGATAGGGAGAATTTGGAGTTTACTGAATAGGGATGGGGCATGTTCAGACCTGTGTTTTAGGAAGATCACTTTGACAGCTGAGTGAATGATGTCCTGGAATGGGGAGTAGCTTGCGGCAGGCAGATCAATCATATATTTAACATGAATAGCAAGTTGTACATATACAGTTTCATATGCAATCATCTTTTCTTCCCCATTCTACTACGTTATGGAAATGATTGTTCTATTTTTTAAGTTCAGAATAAAATAAAATAAGTTTAAAAAACCAGAAAACAGATTATTGCAGTAATCCAGGTGTTAGGTGATTAGGGTAGTGACAGTGTCAGAGGAGAGAAGTGGACATTTGCTAGAGATTCTATGAAGACCTTGGAAACATATGGGATATAAGTGGGGCAGAATGAGAGATAGGAGTCAAGGATGTCACTTAAATTTTGAGCCGGAGTGACAGGGCGGATAGTGGTATACTGGAGAGTAAGAGGGAAGTTTGGAATAGGGGAAAGTTTTGGAGGGAAAGAGAAAGAGTTTTGTTTTTGGATATGTTGAGTTTAATATGTCTTTGGGATATCCTATTTGAAATATGCAATTGGAAGATTGGGATGGGAGAGTGGAGGGCTACAGAGAGGTAAGAGCTGGATAAGTAGATTCTAGAATCATCACCTTAGAGATAATAATTGGATTCATGGGAGCTAATGAGATCATCAAGTGAAAGTGTATAGAGGGAGAAGGGAAGAGAGCTCAACACTGGGACCTAGTGGGACATCTATGATTAATGATTAACATGCTTAAATTAGATGAAGAGCCAGCAAAGGAGGGCGAGGAGTGGTCCCACAGATAGGTGGAAAATTAGGAGAGAGTAGTGTCCAGAAAACATGGAGAGAAGAGAGTGTCAAGGAAGAGAGGGTAATCACCAGTGTCAAAGGCTACAGAGAGGTGAAGGAGAATGAAGGTTGAGAAAAGGCCATTGGCTTTGGCAATTGAGCATTCAGTAACTTTGGAGAGGGCAGTTTTGGTTGAATGATGAGGTCGGAAGGCAGACTGGAGAGAGGTAAGAAGAGAGTGAAAGGAAAGGAAATGGAGTTCCATATCATAGATGGCCTTCTCAGGGAGTTTAGCTACAAAGAGGAAGAAAGATATGGGATGATAGATAGTGGGGATGGATGGATCAAAAGAGGGGTTTTTTTTGTTTATTTTATTTTGTTGAGGATGAGGGAGCCATGGGTCTATTTTAAGTCAATAGGGGAATAGATGGGCTGCTAGGTGGCACAGTGGATAGACTTCTATACCTGGAGTCAAGAAAAATAATCTTCCTGGTTTCAAACAACTGAAATCCATTATATGATGAGGTCTTTGAGAGTAGGGATTACCTTCTTTGCCTTTCTTTTTTATCTCTGACACTTAGCATAGTGTCTGGTTTGTGTTGATTGGTTCAGT
Organism: Dromiciops gliroides; assembly: GCF_019393635.1. Lineage (NCBI taxonomy): Eukaryota > Metazoa > Chordata > Mammalia > Microbiotheria > Microbiotheriidae > Dromiciops > Dromiciops gliroides. The sequence continues at coordinate 295,444,493 of NC_057862.1, read as the reverse complement.
TGGTTTTTTAGTTATATCCAACTCTTTGTGACCCTTTTTGGGGTTTTGTTGGCAAAGATACTGGAGTGGTTTGCGATTTCCTTTTCATTTTACAGATGAGGAAACTGAGGCAAACAGTGTTAAATAACTTGCCCAGGGTCATACAGCTAATAAGTGTCTGAGACCAAATTTGAACTCAAGAAGAGAAATCTTTCTAACTCCAGGTCCAGCACTCTATACACTGAACTACTTGGCTGTCCTGCCTGGCACCTAATAGGTGCTTAATAAAGGTTTGTTGACTTGTTCATTCAGCCTTCATTTGAAAACTTACAGTAAGATGTGACTATTACATCCTGACTCAACTTATTTCACTTTGGGGTAGCTGTGTCAGGAAGTTATTTCCCTTCCATCAACGTCTAAACATGCCAATGTCTCTCATGCTGTGCTTGTGGAAAAGATCAAGAAGGCTAGAAGATTGCATAGTTAGGGAGATTCAAAGCTGGTTTAATGACTGGACCCAAAGAGTCCATAGTTCAACGGTTCAGTGTCAGCTCGACAGGAGACCCACAGCAGGGTCTCCCAGTGATCTGTCATGTTGCTTATATCAGTGGCTTCATTAGAGGCACAAATGGCATACTTGTCAAATTGTCAGATAACTCAAAGCTGAGGTTGCAGAGGAGATGAGGGAAAGGCTCGCATGGTGGATAAAAGAAGCAGGATCCAAATTACTATCAGCAGACACTAGGCCAAATCTAATATGAAATTTATTAGGGATAAATGTAAAGTTTTACACTTAAGTTTAAAAAAATTAACCCCATAAAGACAAGATAATGGGGTTGTGGCTGGTTAATTTATTTGAAAAAAAAAGATCTTGTGCTTTTAGTGGACTGAACATCTAATTTACATCATTAATAGCATGACATGGCATCATTAAAACTAATATGATCTTGGACTGCATTGAAAGGCACAGTACCTAGGATTTGGGTCATGATAGGCCCCCTGTATTTTGCCCTGTTCAGAACACATCTGGAGTATTGTGTTCACATCTGGGTAGGATGGTTTAGGAAGGTCTTTGATAAATGGGATAGCATCCAGAGGAGGGCAAGCAATTGTAAAGAATTAATTGTTAATCATGAAAAAGAGAAAAGGGGGAAAAATTGTACAAAGAATATTTACAGCAACTCTTGGTGGAGGCTAAGAATTGAGAATCAAGGGAATGTCCATCAATTGAGGAATGATGGAAAAAGCTGTGTTATATGATTGTAGTGGAATGGACTTGTGCTACAGGAAATGACAAACAGGATGATCCTAGAAAAACCTTGAAAGACTAATGAACATCGATGTATAGTGAAGTGAGCAGAGCTGAGAGGACATTGTGTGTAGTGACAGCAGTATTGTTCAGTGAGCAATTGTGAATGACTTAACTACTCTCAGCAGTGCAATGATCCAAGACAATCCCAAGGAACTGATGAGGAAGCTTACTATGCACCCCTATAGAAAGAACTGATAAAAAGAACACTTGTGGATTGTACATATATAACCTGATTGCGATCTTGTGGAGGGGGGAGGAAAGGGAGGGAGAAAAATTTGGAACTCTAAATCTTGTGAACATGAATGTTGAAAACTACCCTTACATGTAAATGGAAAATAAAATAAATGTTTGTTGAAAGAAAAAAAAAAAGAATTAATTGTTATTTGAGGTTTGTATGCCTCATGCACTGGGCTAGGGCTCTGCAAACCGCACGGTGCTCCACCCACTGGTTGTAGCCCTTGCCAGGGCTCTGGCACCTCACGTCATCACCACTCGCTGACACCTACATGGGCCTGGCAAAATTATAATGATTGGAAGCTTAGTGAGGGCAGTCATGTGACTGTCAGAGCGGCCATCCCATTGGCTGGGTCTGTGTGGGGTGTTTCTAGGTTTGGGGGAGGAGAATTGGGCATTCTAGGTGGAAGCTGGAAAGCGACAGGTGTTCTGCTGCGTATTTTCAGCTGATTCCTGGGCGGTGGTATTTTTTCAGGTATTATAATTTCCCTTTCCTCATTTTATTTCCTTTCCCTTGATCCTACTGATCCTGTTTGTGTTTTGTTTTTTTTTAAGTTCGTTCTTGTTAAAGTAAATCTTGTTCTGTTTTGAGGGAGGCTGCCGGTCTCCTTCCTTGCCCCAATATTGCGGCGAGCCGCTTAGCTAGCACTCCCCAATTAAAAATTGGTCCCCACACAATAGAGCTCTAAAGTCCTCAGTATCAAGTGAAGGAATTAGGGATGTTTAATGTGGAGAACAGAGGAGGATTTCTATGTTCCAGTCTTTGTAGGGCCGTCAGGTGGAAAGGGGATTAGACTCGTTCTGTTTGGACCCAAAAAGCAGAACTTGAAGGAATGACTGAAAGGAGCAAAGGGGACTATATATGTTTCTTCTTAATAATTACAACTATCCACAAATAAAATGGACTATCACAGGAGAGAGCAAATTCTTTTTCCCTATGTGCTTTACAATTATTATCACATTTGATTCTCATGACAACCCTGGGAGATAGGTGCTATTGTTATCTTCTTTTGAATTAATGAGGAAGCTGAGGTAAACAGAAGGGTCACACAGCCAGTATCTGAGGTCTCATTTGAACTCAGGTCTTCCTAACTCCCTGCCTAGTGCTCTGTCCACCGAGCCACTTAGCTGCTCCAGTGCATTACAGAAAGGATGTTTGGATAGAATGCTATTTTAAGGTCCTTTTAATCTCTGAGATTTGGTGAATTATAAAGCACTGGAAGTTTTAGAAATCTCTACCTTCACAACAATACCATGAAATAAGTAGTATGAATCCTACTCTATTTATTTTCATAAATGGGGCACTGAGGCTAAGAGAGATGAAATGACCTCTTTGCCCATGTCACAGATTCTGTGTCAGTTAACCTGTTAATCTTTTATATATGTATAATTATTCAGAATATATATAGAGAGAATATATGTGTATAATCATATATATCACATGTGTATTATATGACGATGTAATACCTGTACATATTATATAAGTACCCATACATATATTATGTATATATATCACACTATAATATACATATAATATATGATATATAACAGCAATTATTCAATTATATATACTTATAGATTATACACATACAGACATTACTATAATTTAAACCTCTGTTTATAAACCTAAATTTTCACATATCTTCTTTTTAAAAACATTGATATTTGTTTCTTTTTTACCTTCTTTTCCAAATATATCCTTACTCCATTTCTTTCTCCTTGGTCCTTACAGAAAGCTATCTCTTTTTAACAAAGAATAAAAGAGAAAGGTTTTTTTAAAAGCCATTTAGCAGAACCAATCACCTCACACCCCTAGTGCCCCCTCTGCAAAGAAGTAGGGAGGGTCCATCTTCTTGATTCTTCTTCGGGGACACTCTTGGCCTGATGTACTTTTTAAACCAAATGTTTGCTTCTCAGTCTCCTTTCCTCTTTCAAACCTCCTGCCCCAATCAGTAGCAATGATGAAAACATCACCCCAGGGCCTTGAGGTCTTCAGTTTCTTTTCTAGGACTTTAAAGTCCCTAGCAATAATTTCTAGGTTCCACTTGCAATGTCATTAGTCATCACACACATTGCTAAAAGTGGGGACCAGTTCAGTTCTCAGGCTTGATAGATTTGTTAAGGTTCTCCGTGTTGCAGATACATGTTCTGGGGAGCAGCAGATTTCTGTGCTGTAAATGTCAGGTTGATCTGAGAGGAGAATGGGGAGTAAACAGCCCCTACTGCTTTCACCTCCTCTTCCCCAACCACACTAGTTGCTCTCTCTCTGTGGATCCCTGTGATCATTCCTTGGAGTTCAAGTAGCTGCTTTCTGCTCAGAAGGCTCCAGTCCCTGGCATCATGAACAAATCCCATCAATTACCTGGCTTGAAGTATTCAGCAGTACTTACTCTCTTGTCCTTCCATTATCCAGCCCCTGTCATAGGTCAGGATTTCCCTTTGTCTCTTTCAGTTCTTTAACTCTTCTTTCTGTCCTGAAGAGCCATCCCTGCCCTCCACCTTTGAAAAGAACACATCATTCTCCCTGATATTAGGAAATGGGGAGAGACATTCCTCTTTACAGGTTCTTAACTTGGGGCCTGTGGACTTTAAAACACACACACATATTTTCACCTGCTCTTTTTTTTTTTTTTTTGGCGGGGCAGTGGGGGTTAAGTGACTTGCCCAAGGTCACACAGCTAGTAAGTGTCAAGTGTCTGAGGTTGGATTTGAACTCAGGAACTCCTGAATCCAGGGCCGGTGCTTTATCCACTGTGCCACCTAGCCACCCTTCACCTGCTTTTTAATATGTTTCCCTTTGCAGTCCTATGTATTTTATCTTATGCATTGAAGAACATAATTCTGAGAAGGGGGTCTGTAGGCTTTACCAGATTGCCAAAGGAGTTCTATGACATAAACACACATACAAGGTTAAGAGACCCTAATTGAGCCCCTTTACATTCCATCTCTAGAAGGGAAACAAATCTGAGCTCTGGGATTGCATAGATGTTATTTGATGGTGGTACAAAGACAAACATCTTGCATGATCTGAAGGTCACTGCAAAACCACTGCTTTCTTCCATATTTGCTGGAAGTGAGATCGCTAGTCATGAACTCTACTTTGCATTTGCAGCTCTGTCTGGTTTCAACTCCAACAAATAAGATGCCCTTTCCAGGACAAGCTCATCATTTCTGTCTCATTACCGTGCTGCTAACCCAAGACTAGATACTACGACCCTTGGTCTCCTCTCCTTTCTGATTGGAGGGCTGGAGGGGGGCATGCCAAACTCCTCCCTAAGCCTTCCTTTAGAGAAGATAGAAATTGGACTTTCCAATCACTCCACTTTGCAATTGTACCTCTGCCTAATTTCAGCTCCATGGCACAAGATACCTCTTTGTGTATTGTCTTCTCCCATTAGACTGTAAGTTCCTTGAGGTCAGGGACTGTATTTTTTTTTCTTATTTGTACCCCTAGCACTTAGCACAGTGTCTTGCACATAGCAGGTATTTAATAAGTGTTTATCATATTGAATTGAATCTATCCTCTGTGGTCCTTGGTGATAGCTCTTCTGGCCTGCCTTCATGGTCACCTTTTATGGTAAATGGCCTGCTTGGTCATGCTGCTTTGCTTTCACAGTTGGGACTTCAGTTGCTGCAGAGAACAAAGCTATGACCTGCTGGAGATGACACAAGGCATAAGTAATAAAGTAAGATTCAAAATCAAGTCTTCCAGTTCTAATTCCAGTCATTCAAACTTGATTATGCTTTGTTGTATCAGCAAGTATAAACTTTAGCACCAATATTCCAGGATACTCAGTAGAAAGATATTCTTGGGATCTGGGCTGGTGCTTTTATGCCAATAAAAAGAAAAATAAAATCCCCTCTTTGGTGGCCTGGGTCCTTTATATCATTGTTGCCTTGGCATGGGGTCATATTCACCTCTATCAAAATGAAAAAAAAATTGACACCTTAGTGTTTCTGCTTAGACCATAGGTGTTTTTTCCTTCTTTAGCAAAACTATGGTTTAATGCTATCTGCTGAAGTGAACAAATGCCCATGCTGTACCGAGAGCCAAGTATCTCCCATAAAGTTCCCTCTGGCTGTAATTATTATCAGGTGGATTCTGAGGTCCATGTGGTTACTTCATCATTCTGCATTTCTTTTCCCCCATTGTGTTTCAAACAGAACTCCATGGTAACAAGATTGTCCTTCTGGTGTCCTGAAAAAAAACCAAAAAACAACAAAAAACCCCCAACAACAACAAAGATGAAGAAATGCAGAGAACCATTCTCTGATGCACAGTTTCTCCATGCTAAAGAATATCCTTATGATTCAGTGCTTTGCTTGGCCTTCCAGGTTCTCTGAGTCTCACTGTTAAAATATTTATTGGTGCGGTTCTATTAAGACATGCTTCAGGGAGCCAAGTCTGCATTTGCTATGTTTTGCTCAGCGCAGTTTCTCAATTTGTAAAAGGCCCTGGAAACTTTCCTTGTTGAACAGACCACTTGGAGGCACGGGTTTATGATATCTACTTGGGCAAATAGACCAGAAATCTGAGTTTGAAAAATGCAAACCCTTTGAGTATAGGCTGAAACCCAATCACGCATATGAATACTAAAGGAAAGCTCTGTGGACAGGGACACCAGGGCTTAGCTCTCGCTTTTCACATTGATATAATTCAAAGCACACATTTTTCTTCTTTTATTATTTATAGCGAGGAAACCTCAAATCCACCAAGAGCAGCTACTTAGCCTCATGTGCATGCTTGTGGGTGAATGGGATAAGCTTAGGTGGGTTAGGTCAAGGAAGAAAGATGAATTTCCCCTTGCCTGGACCTCCTATAGTCTTTGAAAGAAGGTGAGCCTTCCTTTGCACCCAGGCTGTGAAAAAAGTTGTTCTCTCTGTATGTATAATGAGGACAGTTGGATAGAAAAGTTGTTCTCTCTGTATGTATAATGAGGACAGAATGGATAGAGCTGCTGGGTCTGGAGTCAGGAAGACCTGAGTTCAAATCTGACCTCAGGCACTTACTAGCTATGTGACCCTGGGCAAGTCATTTAACCCTGTTTGCCTCAGTTTCCTCATCTGTAAAATGAGCTAGAGAAGGAAATGGCAAATCTCTCTAGTATCTTTACCAAGAAAACCCCAATGGGGGTCACAAAGAGTCAAAAACAACTAAACATCAACTTATATGTAATGACAACTATGCCAAATTGTATTGCAGTGTCGAGGTCATAAGGAGCTCAGAAACGTGAAGAGGTATGGAACCTAGAGTCAAGTAGAACATTCACAAGGAAGGAAACAACATTTATTGTCTCCTTTTGCCAGGAACTGCACTAAGTGCTTTGCAATTATTATCTCATTTCATCTTCACAATAGTCCTGGGAGGCAGTGCTATGATTATCTCTGTTTTACAGTGGAGAAAACTGATTCAGACAGAGGTTAGGTGACTTGCCCAGGATCATATACCTAAGTATCTAAGGCTGGATTTGAACTCAGTTTTTCCGAACTGCAAGCCCAGTGTTCTATCTATTGTGCTATTTAGCTACCTGGGAGACAGCCCTGAAGGACTCCCAAGGGGCTATAAGTATTGAGAACATCTACAAGGAGGCCAAGTAATTATCCTGGCATTCATGCATGCATGCATACATATATGCATATAAACACACACATACATATACACATTCACACACACACCTATATATATATATATATATATATATATATATATATATATATATATATATATATATATATAAAATGCTAGAGCTGAATGGGGACTTTGAAATCATCTAACATACTTTCTTTTTACAGATGAGGAAATTGAGGCTCACAAAAATAGGATCACAGATTTAGAGTTGGGAGAGACCTCAGAGGATATCTTGTCTAAGCCTCCTTATTTTATGAGAGGAGACTAAGGTGAAGAGAGATGAAGTATGTGCTCAAAGTCACAGAGATTGTAATTAGGAGAACTAGGAAATAATTTGCTGAAGAGAAATAAAAAAACAGTGGCCAAGTTAGGACTAGAACCTGGGGCCTTCTGATTCCTTGTTCACAGCTCTCCCCACTGTACCAATTCCCTTTGGGCTTACTCTGGCTGAAAGGATGGACTGCCAGTGTATTGTTTTGGAACACTGAGATCTCTTTGAACTGCATATGACCCATTAGGCCATGAAGACCTGAGTTCAAATCCAGACTCAGATATTAGCTTTGTGGTCCTGGGCAAGTCACTCAACCTCTGCCGGCATCAATTTCCTCATCTGTAAAATGGATAAAAATAATAGCATTTGCCTCCCAGGGCTGTTGTGAGGATCAAAATGAGATGATGATTATAAAGCATTTAGCACAGAAATCTATTGAGATTTGTAGGTGTCACTGGGCAGCACAGAACTAGCAATTAGTGCCTGGGTCTGTCTCTCAAGAGAGTATTTTCTATGCTCTCTTAATTACCTTCCTCCTAGGAGTGTGACCAGGGACATAATCATAGTTAGCATTCTGTAAATGCTTTAAAGGTTACAAAGCATATGATCACAGAACTCATTTGATCCTTAAAACAACCCTGGGAGGTAGGTGTTATTATCCCCATCTTACAGATGAAGAAAGGGGTTTAGAGAGTGACTTACCTAGGGTTACATAGCTAGTATGTGTCTGAGGCAGGATTTAAACTCATCCCAAAATCCAGCATGCTCTGTCCCCTATGCCACTGAGTTGCCTTCGTGGAGTTTATGACTCTGATGGATGTGTGTGTGTGTGTGTGTGTGTGTGTGCACGTGCGTGCGCGCACATATGTGTGCCTGGAGTCTTGCGCCAATGGTATAGTTGATAGAGTGTTGGGTCTGGAGTCAGGAAGACCTGAGTTCAAATCTGGTCTCAGCATCTGACCTTGGGCTAGTCACTTAAATTTGCCTCAGTTTTCTCATCTGTAAAATGATCTAGAGAAAGAAATGGCAAACCATTCTAGTATCTTTACCAAGAAATGCAACTGTGTCATTGCACTGAGTCCTACCTTTTAGAGAAAGGCAAGGAAAGGAACAAATGCCTAGTTAAGACCCTTCTTGTATTTCCCTCAAAGTAAATATCCCAGTCTCTTTGGGCGAGGGGTGAGTCATGAAGAGTCAGACATGACTGAACAACAACTGGATTGATTGGCACTAATATGACAGGACCACTGGGACCCAGGTGCCATCAGGCTACCTGAAGAGGAGTGAACCAGTCCAGTTCAGTAATGGAGCAAGTCAAAGATCATAAGCCAATAATTGGTGGGATCAGACCCATGGATGGTTGCTAACAATCCAGTTAGGTGAGATAGGGAGCCTCAAGTCTCAAAAAAATGCATGTTCATATACTTCACAGGAGTAAGGGAGTGAGTTTTGTCATATAATCAGATCAATGAGGAATACAAGTTCTTATGGCCCAAGCTTCCCTAATAACTCAGATGTTTCCAGATTCTATACCAGCACAGTGCCCTGGCTTCAGATGCACAGAGAAAAGGCAAGGGGAGAGAGGTTTTGCCCTGGTATCCCAAATGTAGAGGGGATGCATCGCATTTGCAGTAGTTTAGGAACAATAGGAACAATAATGTTGAGCATGAATAACTTGGCAAAAGAGGAAGCTATCAGACGAAGGCCTGAGGAAACTCCCTCCCCACCCCCAATCCATATATTCCCTCTTCCAAACAAGAACCTCTTGCTGATTTATAGGATCTTTGTCTCCTTTTGCAATAGAGTAATGATCTACACTCCTTCCCCTCAAAGGAGGACCACTTACCTCCAGACTTGCTTTTTGTAATTATCCAAAAGTTCATACCTGACCACCCACAGAAACTGAAGGACATGTGTTTAACCACCTAGGTGTGCTGCTGACCAATTGCCTTATCTTGTTCAGTAATGAAGACCAAGGGCTTTCCATCATTCATTCCAGTGGTCATGTGTTCCTTCCAGCACCAGAGGATACTGACTCTCAGAACTGACCAACGCTTTCTCTTAGCTCTGCCCCTTTGTGAGTGGCCATGCTCGCCTGGTTTAAGCATTTCCTGTGTTTGGATTTATACAATGAGGCATTTGCCACCAACTTAGGAAATTCTTCTCTTCATCCAGTTAGTGTTGCATTTCATTTGAAGTCAATCACAAGAGCATATTGTGTACAATTCTTCTTTCATGAATTTGAAAAGGAATAACACAGGGCAGCTAGATGGCACAGTGGATAGAGCACTGGCCCTGGGTCAGAAGGACCTGAGTTTAAATCCAGCCTCAGACACTTGACACTTACTAGCTGTGTGACCTTGGGCAAGTCACTTAACCCCAATTTCCTCACCCCCCCCCAAAAAGGAAAGGAATAACACCAAATAGTTCCTAGTTTTTTCCTAGACTAGACAGGCACCCTCCCCGTTTGATCCAGAAGCAAACAACCTGGGACTTCAAGAAAATGCAATTTAGGTGGTTATGACCTCTCCCTGCCATGACTTCAGGGAGAGAAAAGCATTAAAACAAATGTTCCCTGAGTAAATACCCAAGGCAATGTTGGACACTAGAAGTCCTGTTGGGCTCACACCACCACTACTTTATTGATACACTAGGCCTCATCATTGGCCCATAATTTATTCCTTGCTGTGGCTGCCAATCTTTCATGGTTTGCCCCCAAGCCTTTTTCTTAAAGTTTGAATTCTGGGAAGTGGTGAGAGTGTGAAGGGAAGGCTGGCTCCTTGGCAACTGTCATTTTTCCTATGCTTTTTTCCCTTTACAAATGTTCAAGTTGTACCACCCAGCCCATCTGACAATATCATGTCCATGTCCTACTCTCACCCTTTGCCTTCCCCACCTCATTCCCTAGGTCTCATATTCCAATTCCTCTTTATCCTCTGTCCCTTCTTACTCACCTTCTCTGCTGCTTCTGCCTTGAGAGGTCAAAGCAGTGTAGGAAAGCATGCATCACCTGGGCTCCTCATCACTTCTCCCAGAGAATCCTGAGGAGTTTCATACAAACCGGATTTTTGTATTTAGAGTCGGAGGGATTGTAGAGCTAGATGGAGCAATAGATAGAGCCTGGGCCATGGAGTCAGAAAGACTCATCTTCCTGAGTTCAAATCTGGCCTCAGACACTTACTAGCTATGTAACTCTGGGCAACTCAGGTAACCCTGTTTGACTCAGTTTCCTCATCTGTAAAATGAGTTCGAAAAGGAAATGACCAATCACTCTGGTATTTTTTCCAAGAAAATCTCAAATGGGGTCATGGAAAGTCAGACATTGCTGAAAAAGGAACAATTGAAGAACTCATCTAGTCCAGCCCCCTCATATTTTATCTGAGGAAATTGAGTGACAGAGCAATAAAGTGCCTAAGCTCATATGACTATTAAGTATCAGAGCGAGGATTTCACCCTAATCTTCTGATTACAAAATCAGTGCTCTTTCAACACAGGAACCACAGACCACTGAATGGTGCAACTTTGTCATTGCACTGAGTCCTATCTCTCAGAGAGAGGCAAGGAAAGGAACAAATGCCTAGTTAAGACTCTTTTTATACTTCCCTCAAGGTAAATATCCCAGTCTTCTTGGGAGAGGGGTGGGTCAGATTCTAGAGTTATCTTTCCATGCTTCCCATAAGACATATCAATAGACTTGGATAGCCCACATGGACAATATATCACTTACATGGGCATATACATCTACATAGAGAATCTAGTCTTTCTTCAAACAATAATCAATAAATGAATATATATTAACCCCCTATTGTGTTCAAGCTTGCCCAGTATACTGGGCTTAGAATCAGGAAGACTCATCTTTATGAGTTGAAATCCAATCTCAGATACTAACTACCTATGTGACTTTGGACAAGTCATTTAATCCTGTTTGCCTCAGTTTCCTCATCTGTCAAATGAGTTGGAGAAGGAAATGGCAAATCACTCCAGTATCTTTGCCAAGAAAACTCCAAATGGGGTCAGGAATAGTTGGACAAAACTGAAACAACTCAACAACGTTTTATTCACTGTGTTAGATTCAGGGAACACAAGTACAAAGAAGAAAACAATCTCCATTCCCAAGGAGTTTATATTTTAACTGAAGAGACAAGTACATATGTAAATATATGCAACAAAAATATTAAATGAATGAAGACAAATAGATACAAATCATTTAAATACAAAGTAGTTTGGGATAGATGTGAGAGATATAATAACTATAGAAATGGCTAGATTTGACAACCAACTGGATATATGGTGTGAGAAAGAGGAGTTTAGGATAATTCTGAGGTTAAAAATCTGGGAAATTTGAAGGATTGTAGTAGTTTTGAAAGAAATAAAGAAAATTGGGTTTTTGGGGAAAATTATGAGTTTAGTTCTGGAAATGCTGAGTTTAAGTTGTCTCTGGGACAACCATTTTGAAATGTCCAAATGGTCCTTGGTATTAAGGGACTTGGGAGAGAGGCTGGATTAGAGATCCTTGAAGGTTTGGAGAATGGTGGAGTTCCTGACAGCTGGGAGGGCTCAATTGCTATCCCCTATGTGAGGGCTTATTTTATTTATGCCCACTGTTAGCATTAAACCCCCACTCTCTTGAAATTACTTTGTGCCATGCCTTCAGCCTTGGTGCCCTTGCCCATTCTGTTCCTTATACGGCTCTCATTTTTCTGAACTTAAATATCAATTTAAATTATACCAGGAAGAGTTCCCTAAGGGCTCGATCCCCATTAGCCCTTATATAATGTTTTGTACTCACTAATGTGATTTATAATGTAATTATATTATTAATAATAATTGTTAGTATTATAGTTGACTATGAATGAATAATATTCCTCTTAAATACTGAGTTTCATGAAGGAAAAGACCGTGTCCTATTAAAATGTTGTAAATCCCCTAGACCAAACACAGTGCACAGCATAGTTTATATACTGAAAGCTTTAGTAACTTCATACTAAGTTAATTCTATAATGTCACAAGTTTATTTTAAATCGACAATAGATTTCATAAGCTCAATTATAGCAAGAAAATGTTGACAGATCATCTGTGCCAATTCCCTCATGCTATAGATGAGGAAACTAAAGGTAAGTCAACAAGTATTTATCAAGTGCTTTTAATAGGTACCAGGCTTGGGATGCAAAAAAAAAAAAAAAAAAAAAAAAAAGAAAAGAAAAGAATAAAGACTTTCCCTGCCTGACCTGAAGGAGCTTGCATTCTGATAGAAGAGGACAACACATAAAAGTGAACCATTAAGGAGGGGGAAGGGGAGAAAAGGTACCCATGTGGAGCAAGGTAGAGAGATTCTAATGTTCTGAGAACTAGGAGCAGAGTCTAGAGGGGAATGAAGACAGGGCTGGCCTGGGTTTTTTTCTTTTTAATGGAGGTTCTGGGAGGAACCAGCATTGACTGATTCAGAAGAGGGGGCACAAGTGGCAGAATGAGCTTCCATACGGAGGCGGCTGCTGTTATAAGAGAGAAAAAGACCAAAGAGTCAGGAGTAGTGACCAGAGAGGAATAAAGCCTTCAAACCTCAAGTGGCTAACCAAAGGCATAGGGGTATTAAGTGAAACAGCTGGAATTTGAACTCAAGCCCTTTCACTCTGGATCTAGAGCTCAGGATCAGGAGGAGTAGGTGGGTGGTGTTAAGTAACTTGTCCAAGATCATTCAGTCAGGATCCCAACACATAGGTCGACCTTCGTGTAATGCTCTCACATAGGGCCTTAAAGTGTACAAAGCACCCTCCATACAACAACTTGGTGAGGAAGATGTCAAGTCACTCTGCTCCCCATTTCACAGATGAGGAACCCACTGAGGTCTCATTGTGGTTTTTGTTTGTTTGTTTGTTTGTTTTGATGAGGCAATTGGGGTTAAGTGACTTGCCTAGGGTCACACAGCTAGCAATTGTTAAGTGTCTGAGGCTGGATTTGAACTCAGGTCTTCCTGAATCCAGAGCTGGTGCTCTATCCACTGCACCACCTAGCTGCCCCAGGAGGCCTCATTGTGGAGTGGAGGTGTCCATGGGTCTTTGGGACACAAGCTAGACTCGTGGAGGACCATGAATCTGTCATCCAAGGACTATCTTGGCTCAGTGCAGAGGTGCTGGTGACTAGAGGGTTGGCAACCTAAGTTTGATGTTTTGGGAGGCAGTAGTTATTTATGAAGCCATCTGCTAAAGCATGAAAGGCTCACAACTTTTTAGTGTAAGCTGTGTAACTACAAATCCCATGGGTTTTGCAACTGTATTGCAGATGTGCTGCAGATGGAGTGCTATTCTGTTGCTGTTGTTGAGTTGTTTTCAGTTGTGTCTGACTCTTTAACCCCATTTGGGGATTTCTTGGCCAAGATACTGGAGTGGTTGGCCATTTCCTTCTCTAGCTCAGTTGACAGATGAAGAAGCAGAGGCAAGCAGGGTTAAGTGACTTGCGCAGGGTCACATAGCTAGTAAGTGTCTGAGGCCAGATTTGAACTCAGGAACATGTCTTCCTGACCAGGCCCAACACTGTGCCATTTAGCCGCCTGACACTAATTATGTAAGTTTGTGCTTGGTACACAATACTTGTTTAATAAATGTTGATTATTGACTGACTTTGTGACTATGGGCAAATTTGTTAAGCTTCTTCCTGAGTCTCAGTTTCCTCATCTGTAAAATAAGACAATAATATGTGTAGTACCTGCCTATAAATCAAGGTTATTAATGAATTTCAAATAAAAAAGCGGCATGTAAACAGTAGCTAATATCATTGCCAGGATGGCAGTGGAATGTTAATAGCTAGCATTCATATAGTGCTTTTAAGGTCTTTGCAAATATTATCTCACCTGATCCTGACAACAACCCTAGGAATTAGGTGTTATTATTATTATTTATATTTTTTTGCAGGGCAATGGGGGTTAAGTGACTTGCCCAGGGCCACACAGCTACTAAGTGTCAAGTGTAAGAAGCTGGATTTGAACTCAGGTACTCCTGAATCCAGGGCCGGTACTTTATCCACTGCACCACCTAGCTGGCCCCAATCAGGTGTTATTATTATCCCCATTTTACAAATGAACGTGTTCACATTTTACACACAAAGTTTAAGGGACTTGCTCAGAGATACTCAGCTAGTGAGTGCCTCAGGCAAGATCTGAACTCAGGTATTCCTGACTTGAGGCTTAATCATCTTTTTGCTGCCCCACCTATTTATGAATTGGTTTTGGAGTCCAGAGGTCCTCAGCTGGAATACTGACTTTGCCATTTATTATCTGAGTCATTTCAGGCAAGTCATTTAACCTCCTTGAGCCTCAGTTTCCTTAACTGTAAAATGAGAAGGTTGGGAGTAGGAGTTTTCTAAGGTCTCTTCCAGCTCTAAGACTATTATTCTGCTGCTGTTTGTTGTTGTTGATGGTGATGGTGGGGGCAGCTAGGTGGCTCAGTGGATAAAGCACAGGCCCTGGATTCAGGAGTACCTGAGTTCAAATCTGGCCTCAGACACTTGACACTTAATTAGCTGTGTGACCCTGGGCAAGTCACTTAACCCCCATTGCTCCGGGCAAAAAAAAAGAAAGATAGTGATGGTGAATATGGAAACTTGGAAGCCAGGAAGGGCCAAGACAAAGACAAATATATTTTAAAAGATTTTACTCATTAGTCTATTCTATCTAGAAACATATGCAACATCTCACAAACCAGAAAGGGCTCAATTAAACTTTAGTATGTTGGCTTTTTCATCACAGGCTCCTCAAGACTCCTTCCTTCCTTCCTGCCCTCAACTAGTTTGCCTTCCATCACTTCTCCCTAAAACTCTTCATTAGCGACCAAGTCCTAAAGATGTCCAGACTAGTCCAATGTGGGGCTGGCGGGCTTCTTTCCCCCTTCTACCCCTCCCCTTCCTGTTTTGCAGTTTTCCTTCACTTTCTATTTTTTCTCCCTTAATGAACACAATGCTAATCTTGGGGTGGGTGAATGGAAGAGGCTGCAGACATTAATGAGAGCTGCTGGAGTCCAATATGGGTCTCAAAAGGAGTTCTTTTTTTGGGTGAAGAAGAAAAACACGCTGATTAGAATAATGAGGTGAACTCGCTTTGACCGTGCAAGAGGAGAAACATGCTCTTAAGCCATAGCTCCAATTTTAGTGCCAGCATTTCAATTTTATTCTTTCCTCCTCATTTAAAATCTCCCTCAATAGCAGTAAAGAGGCTCTTGAGGGAGGTTGAAAGTTTAGGCAACTTGGGTAATAACCTGAATCTGCCGCATTACCATGGCGGCATCTACTTTTTAGAGAGTTTTTTTCTTTTCGGCTCTAAATACAGAAATGTCCAGTTCCCAACCCAAGGGCCTGTGATTTTTAATTTTTTAAAAATTTTTCCAAGGCCTGAAAGATAAGGGCCATTCTACTGATGGCATTTAACTATAGAAATCATTGGTGACCTCTTTGGGACCTAACCAGGAAACACTAAGAATAGTTTTCCCACCACTCTGTGGTTTATATGTAAGATATCTTGTCTTATCAATTTAATTTGCCAGTCTCCTCTATGGCCTTTTAATCACAGAGGTCCTTCCTTACTACCTGCCTCCTCCTCCAAATACCAAACATAAACATAATATGTATATACTATGTGAATACTATACTAAATGAATACTATATTATACAAATACTATATGAATACTATACTATATTATACTATATAATACTACACTATTTTATACTACATTGCACTATACTATACTGAATTGTACTATACTATATGAATACTATATGATATTCTAGTATGTATACTATTTATAATATAGATACATCATGCACATATTTGTATACACAATGCGTATACACATATAAGTATCTATATACACAGATACAGATAGACTATATAACGCCACATGTGTACATATAAACTATATAATTATGTACATGTATGTATGTGTGTATATATAGGAAATTAAACAACTCTGGAAATAATTGTTTAATTTCTACTTTGTGAAAGGTCCTATTACTAGCACTGGGAACACGAAGATTTTTTTAAAAAAGAAAAAATGTTGCAGCCCCTGTCCTCAAAGACTTTGCAATATAATAGGTGGCACTAACAATAATGAGTATTAGCAATAATAAGTCCAAGCAAAAAGTTACAAGAAACAGGAGAGAGATAGTCTTTGTCTGAATAGCTAAGGGAATCTTTGAAAGAAGAGAAGGATTTCAATATGGAAATCAGCTGGGAGTGAATTTCAATCATTTGGCACCATGTGCATCAAAGGGTGGATTGGGCAGGACAAGATGGGAGAAAAGCTAAAAGTCTAGTGTGTCTGTACCACAAATTACCTGATAGAGATGCAAATAAGATAAGGTAGTGTAGTGTTTTGTGACAAGCAAAGAACCTGGAGAAACTGGTTTAAATTCTGGCTTTGAGACTGACTAGTCATGTGACATCGTATAAGTTACTCTCCCTTTCTGAGTCTATTTCCTCATATGTAAAATGGGGGTAATAATACTTAAAATACCTACCCACAGGGTTCTTGTGAATAAAGCACTTTGTACATCTTAAATTGATAAAACAAGTATATGTTTTTGGAAAGATACATTGGAGTCAGGTTTTAAAGGGACTGGAATGTCAGGCCAAGAAATTAATCTATTAATTCTTCAGTCAACTAGTATTTATTAAATGCATGCCATGTACCAGGCACAGTGATTGCTAACAGTTGGGGGTACAAATAAAGGCAAAAACTAGTGGAAACACATGCACATATATGGTGTGTGTGTACATGTATATGCATGTATATATGAATGTATACATATATGCACACATATATCTATATTCTTGTAATGAATGTTTGTACAGAAGAGTGATGTGATTAGAATTGAATATTCAGAAGATTATATTGGCAAGAAGGATAGACTAGACTGGGGCAAAGCTTAGAGGCAGAGAAACCACTTAGGCAGGTACTACAATTGTCCAGGTGAAATGTCATGAAGTCCTGAACTAGAATAGGATCTATAGGAGGGAGGAATACACATTTATTTAGTTCCTTACCATGTACCAGGCACCATGCTATAGTAGTTTAGAAATATCTCATTTGATATCAACAATAACCCTGAGAGTAGGTGGTATAATTATCCCCTTTTTACAACTGAGGAAACTAAGGCAGACTTGCTCAAAGTGAGGTAGTAAGTCTCTGAGGCAGATTTGAACTCAAGTCTTCCTGATTCCAGGCCCAAGGCTTTTATCTATGGATAGGAGGGAAACAAAACAAAACAAAACAAAAACAAAAACAAAAAAACCTGGAAGAAATATTGTAGATTTGGTAACTGATTGGATTTAAATGAGAGGGAAGAGTAGAAACGGACTCAGGTTTTGAATCTGGGTGACTCAGAGGATGGGGGTATTTTTGAAAGTCTGGTTCATGTTTTCAAGGGATAAAAACCCAATCTCATACTTTTTAGCTCCATTGACAGGGTTTCATAATAGAATACTAATGACTTACATGAAAAAAAGATCCAAGGAGACTTATGCTTCTTTAATACCACCATCATTCAGTCTCAATATTGTCCTGAAAATAAAGTTCCATTTTTACAACCCGGAAATCAGTTTTGCTTAGAAGTACTGACTGAATCAGTGACTGCTGGTGGTTAAGGACTTCAATATCACATAAATTAGATTGTAAGGTCTTTGAGGGCAGGAACTCCCTTTTGCCTGTTTTTGTCTTCCAGGGCTTAGCACAATTGCTGGTACTAGTTGGCAGTTAATAAATGTTTATTGATCGATTGATAATCATAAGGGATTTTAAATTTTTGAATATACCAATTTACAGTTACTTTTTAATAGTAGTTTGAAATATATCAGTCAAAAGAAGTACAAATTAGAATAAATGCAAGGATTAGCATGGTTTCTTTGGCATTAGGAGCCACAGCCATGGATATCTCAATCATTTTAACTATTTCTGTGCATGTGTTTCCTTCCTTTCTGTGGGGGAAGCAGCTTACTCTTACTAGTCTGAACCAAATGCACAGAAATAGAATAATGGGAAGAAAGCAAAGGTTTGGGAGAGTTCAGGGAAGAGACTCTTGAAGCAGTGTGCTAGAGCCAGCTTGAAAAAGATGACTGTGAACTTTTTAGTGTGAGGATTTACACCTCAGAAATTGTCAAACACTACAAATCAGGGCCTGATTTACTATTTTGCTGATGTTCAGACATAAGAAAGAAATGGGGCAGCTAGGTGGCACAGTGGAAAGAGCACTGGCCCTGGAGACAAGAGGACCTGAGTTCAAATCTCACCTCAGACACTTACTAGCTGTGTGACACTGGGCAAGTTACTTAACCACAATTGCCTTAAACATCTGGGGTTGTCTCCAGTTGTCCTTTCTTATATCTTGCCACTGGATCTGGATGGCTCTGGAGGCAACCTTGCACAGACCTCCCTCACAAATCCAATTCACTGCAAAGTTATGGCATCGCTTTGATGTTGTAGTCCTCTTTCAGAAGGAAGGACAAACAACAATAAGAAAGTAATGGAAAAAATGTACAGAATTCAGATTAAACTTGAGTGTGCTGTGTTCGTTTCTAGGGGGAGTGGAGCCAAGATGGCAGAGGAAAAGCTGTGACTCTCCAAGCTCCCAACAAACCCATCCATATACCTCCAAAAAAAAAAATGCGATAAGACAACTCTTGGAGCAGCAAAACCCACGAAAGAACAGAGTGAGACTATTTTCCAGCTAAAGACAGCTTAAATAGGTGGCAAGAATGATCTGCTGTTTGGGGTACGAAAGGAGCTTAGTGCACAGAGCAGATCCAGCCCCAGGCAAGCTGCACCTCTGGAGACTTTTAATCCTTGGCATCAGCAATTTTTTCAAAAACTTGGCTCACGGACTGGTAAGGGGGTCTAGAGCTTGGGCAGGGAGAAATAGGGGGATCTCTGCAGAGCCAGGAGCACTGTGGTGTTACTCAAGAAGTGGACTTAAGGGTTAGCAGCCCAGTGGGGGAGGGAGACAGGTACACCAAGCTTTTGACCATAGAGAACCATATTTCAATCAGATTTCTGCAACCAAATTAAAGAGAAAGTGGGTCCATGGTTACTTAAAGGCCAGGAGAGCTGAGAATGAGCCTAAACCATACTACCTAGGATCCCCTGTAGTTTAAGACAATGTATCCTGGAAGCAGTGCTACACATTAAGAAGGAATTAGAAGCCAAGAAATTGACAGGCAAGATGAACAGGCAGAGAAAGCAGCAGACCATTGAAAGTTTCTTTGGTGGCAAGGTAGATCAAAATACACCCTCAGAAGAAAAAAAAAAGTCAAAGTTCTTACATCCAAAGATTCCAAGAAAAATATTAATTGGTCTCAGGCCATGGAAGTGCTCAAAAAGGACTTTGAAGCTAAAGTAAGAGAGGTAGAGGGAAAAATAAGAGAAATAGAGGAAAAAATATAAAGAGAAATGAAAATGATGCAGGAGGGTCATGAAAAAAAAGTCAACAGCTTGAAAAGCCAAAATGGCCAAATAGAAAAGGAGGTACATAAACTCTCTGAAGAAAATCATTGCTTAAGAATTAGGATAGAGCAAATAGAAGCTAATGACTTTATGAGAAATCAAGACACAATATAACAAATTCAAGTAAATAAAAAATAGAGGGCAATATGAACTATCTCCTTGGAAAAACAGCTGAACTGGAAAATAGAACCAGGAGAGATAATTTGAAAATCATTGGACTACCTGAAAACCATGATCAAAATAAGAGTTTAGACATTATCTTCCAAAAAAATTGTCAGGGGAAATTGCCTTGATATTTTACAAGCAGAAGGTTAAATAGAAATGGAAGGAATCCACCAATCAACTCCAGAAAGAGATCCCAAAAGGAAAACTTCCAGGAATATTGTAGCCCAATTTCAGAGATCCCAGGTCAAGGGAGACCATATTGCAAGAGCTAGAAAAAAGAAATTCGAACACTCTGGAGCTACACAAGATCTAGCAGCTTTTATATTGAAAGATTGGAGGTCATGGAATATGATATTCTATAGGGCAAAGGAACTGGGATTAAAAACAAAAATCAGCTACCCAGCAAAACTGATTATAATATTTCAGGGGGAAAAATGGGAGTTCAATGAAAAGAGGACTTTCAGGCATTCATGATGAAAAGATCTGAACTGAATAGAAAATTAGATTTTCAAATACAAGACCCTATAGAAGCATAAAAAGGTAAACAGAAAAAAAGAAATCATGAGGGATATTAAAAGGTCAAACTGTTTACATTCCTACGTGGGAAGATAATACTTCTAACTCATAAGAACTTTCTCAGTATTAGGGCAGATGAAAGGAATATACTTAGACAGAGGGTACAGGTGTGAATTGAATATGAAGGGATGATATCTGTAAAGCATCTTCTTGCTTATCCTTGTTTTTTGTGGGGCAGGCAGGGTAGGGTGGCTTATGTCAGGTGCCAGATTTGGGCTCGGGGCCTCCTGGGTCCAGGGCTAGTGCTTTGTCCACTGTGTCACCTAGATGACCCATGATGACATCTTTAAAATAGAGTTAAGGGGTAAGAGGAATGCACTGGAAGAAAGGGAAAGGGAGAGGTGGAATATGGTAAAGTAGCTCACATAAAAGAAACAAGAAAAAGCTTATGGAGTGGAGGGGAAGATGGGGAAAGAGCAAGGGAGTGAGTGAACCTTACTCTCATCAACATTGGCTTGAAGAGGGAATAACATGCACACTCAAGTGGGAATAGTAATATATTTTGCCCTGAGGGAAAGTGGGTGGGGTAGGGGATAAGGGGGGGAGAGGCAAAGGAAAGGAAGGCAGATTGGGGGAGGGGCAGTAAAAAGCAAAACACTTTTGAGGAGGGATAGGGTGAAAGAAGGTAGAAAATAGAGTAAATATAATTGGGAGGGAATAGGGTGGAGGGTAATACAGTTAGTAATAGTAATTCTGAAAGAAATGTTGAGCAGGACACTATCAGAAGAACTTATGAAAAATGCAAATCATAAACAAAGAAAGAACTAATGGCATCTGAATACAGATTGAAGTATAATTTTATTTGTTAGTTTCTCTTTCTAAACTTATTTTGTCTATTTTCTTTCATTACCTGATGAATATGAAGATGTTTTGCATGACTGCACATGTGTAACTTGTATTGAATTGCTTGATTTCTTAGGAAGGGGTAAGGAGGGAGGGAGGAAGAAAATTTGGAACCAAAGTTTAAAACAAATCTATGTGAAAAAATTTGGTTTTTAAAAATTTTTTTACATGTAACTTGGGGAAATTCTAAACAAAGAAACAAACAAACAAATAAAAAGAAAGAAAGTGTGTTGTGCATAGTTTTTCCTTTAGAGAGCTGGTTGTTAAACATTTACCAGCACATATTTGTTCTTATGTGTTGGGAGCAGATGTGGGAGCATTTAATAGCTCATTCTTTTCTCTATTGCCTGATGACCTAGGACTTGGATTTCCCCTTCTCATTTCCTATCATTACAATGAGCAGCATAGTAACCTTGCCTCGGATGGGGTGTTTGGGGAGGGTGGAACTTTCACCTCTTATCTCTCCAAACAATCCCTTTCTATCAAAACTGCTTCTCACTTGGGCCAGTTCAGTCCTGGGGGAGCCTGGCCTCTAAAGGAAGGGATTGTACTCTTTTTCAAACTCTCTTTGACTATTTAAGTCACCACCCCAGATATGCAGAGAAAATTCCTAGAAATTTAAGTTTGACTTCTTCCTGTTGGTGCTATTTGTCCTTCTTTCTGGAAGAGGACCATGACATCAGGGTGATGTCATGATTAGCACTGAATTGAAGTGAGGGAGGGCTGCCTAAGGTAACCAACCTCACACTCTCCTTTAGAGCCATCTCGATCCAGTGGCAAGATTTACGTGAGGATGATTGGAGATGGCCTTGAATGTTTTAAAGCAATTGGGGATAAGTGACTTGCCCAGTGTCACACAGCTAGTAAGTGTCTGAAGTAAGGTTTGAACTCTGATCTTCTGGATTTCAGGACTGGTGGTCCATCTACAGTGCCATCTAGCTGCCCCTGGCTTCTGTCTAGGATCTCTCTAAGAGGTGGCAGAGAAAGGTATTCAATCTACAATGTAGATTTGGGAGAGGACAGCTATTATATTTTTCCCTCAGAAAATGAATGCTAGACACAAAGACACGCAAGAAAGCATTGATGGGGCAGCTAGGTGGCACAGTGGATAGAGCACCAGCCCTGGAGTCAGGAGTACCTGAGTTCAAATCTGGCCTCAGACACTTAGCACTTACTAGCTGTGTGACCCTGGGCAAGTCACTTAACCATAATTGTCTCACTAAAAAGAAAAAGAAAGCATTGACAAGATTTTAGCAATTAGTAACTTATAATGACTCTCATTCTCTATTGGGAAGTTGAGTCTGAAGACCACTGAACATGAAACATTTATGCAGACTGCTGAACTGGCATTTTACTTTCACCTAGACTCTTGTTATTATTGTTTTATCAGTTGTGTATGACTTCTTATGACATTTGGTGTTTCTTAGCAAAGATACTAGAGTGGTTTGCCATTTCTTCTCTAGCCCATTTTACAGATGAGGAAACAGGCAAATAAAGTTAAGTGACTTGCCCAGGATCACACGGCTAGTAAGTGTCTGAGGCTGGATTTGAACTAAGATCCTCCTTTCTTCAGGGCCTGCACTGTATCTGCTATACCCCCTAGCTGACTCCTAGACTCCACTTAGTCCAAATAAATGCCTCCACGGGATGTCTTCTGGGCATCAAGGTCGAGGACTAGTCTTTCTTCCTTCCAGTGCAGCGCTGACTAAGGAACCAGGACCTCTGAACTTCTAGGACTTAAAAGATTTTTTCCAAAGCTGGAAAAAGGTATCTCAGGATTGCCACTCAGTCACACATACTCAGGAAAGAATTACAAAGCAATAAAGGCAGCAAGGGCTTTGAGATCCAGTCTCAGATTCATGTAAGTCAACACATATCTCTCCACTGCTATGTGTTTTAAGCTACCATGCTTATGATGTGAAGGGAAGAGATGTGAGGAATTTTGACATGTTCTGGAGAGACAGATACAGACAGACAGGCAGAGAAACAAAGAAGAAAAGAGAAAGAAAGAGAGAGAGATGAGGGAGAGAGAAACTAAGAGAAAAAGATAGAGAGAGAGAAAAAAGAGAAAGAGAAAGAAAAGATGGAAGGAGAAAGAAACAAAGAGAAAAAGAGAGATGGCAGAAGAGAGAGATATGAAGAGAGATTAGTCCTTTCTCACATAGCTTCTCCCTATCTCTTCATTATTATCCATCATAACATATGGTACCAAGGGACCACCAAATACTGAGCTGCCTGGAAGTAGCTAGGGCAGCTCAGCAGATGCTCTATGGAATTTACTTGTATCCAATCCTCAATATACTATGCATGGAAAGTGAAGAGTGAGAAGGCATTTCCCCCAAAATGTAGCACTTTGGAGTCCAGAATGTCTGTATGTGAAAATTGCCAAACTTAAGATTGGCAGACTGGGACGAGGAGAGAAGCAACGAGTTAGAGCTCTCTCCCCAAATTGAAGGAGAATATTGGGTTGGACGTGTGAAATAGACATCAGCTCTTCTCTTCTGAACCTGTGATTTCATCAGTGTAGGGAGCTCTTAGAAGATGGCAACTCTTGTGCAACTTCTAGTTTTAAACAGTGGTATCTAACTCAATTAGAAATGGGGTCCACTAAAGAATACATAAGGCTTCCTCAGGGCTACATATTGGAGAACCACACACAGTCTTGACATTATCTATGTTCTATTGCATTTTTATTTATTTTGTTAAGTATTTCCCACTTACATTTTAGTCTGATTCAGGTTGCACTCAGGAGATCAGGTATGTTTGATACCTCTGGTCTTAGAGAATTAGCTGTCTGTGGTCACCAAGAAGGAAGACTTTCCCAAGGTCACATAGCCAGGACTTATTAATATTAGATCTTTTTGGTTTTGAGGCCAGTTCTCTATATACCAGGCTGATTCTTTTTGTAGGATTCTCTCTCTCTCTCTCTCTCTCTCTCTCTCTCTCTCTCTCTCTCTCTCTCTCTCTCTCTCTTTCTCCCTCCCTCCTTCTCTCCCCCTCCATCTATCTATCTACCTGTCTACCTATTGACCAATTGGAACTTAGACTGAACACATGCAGGTCTTTATTCCAATGTAGGTTAACAATAGTGTAGGTCCTTGCATCTGTGTTAGAACAGCACAATGAGGGAAAACTGGAACAGAGACAGGACTAATGCTTGTGAAGAATTTGGCGGAGAGTGGAGATAGAAGCCATGTCTGAAAATATCATGTGGTGGGATGTATCTTTCTGAAAATGAAATCTTATATTTCTAGAGGAAGCTGAAATTTGAGCTATGTTGCATGACAACCTTACTTTCTATAACAGCTCAGTAGAGCTATGTGAACACAGGAAAGTACTGATATGAATTCTGTTTTCTTCCACCTTACCCCTGGCCTGGAAGGTCAAAAGAGAAGGAGGAAATCAGGAGAATAACATACTTGATTTGATTGCCTTTCCCATCTGGGGTTTTTGCTTCTGGTGCCTTTCTAAGCCTGGTCTTTTTGACCCACTGAACTGTAATTTGAGCTCTGGGGAATCATAGGCAGCCCAGCTGGGGTATATTAAAATGGCCTTGCCCTGTGACATCCATTCACAATCCATTACTTAGATTTTGGCCAACATTTCTGCATAGGATGGATTGATGTGTCCAGGAGAAGCACTTGGCACACATATCACTTTGCTTTAGGGAAGTGAATCTAATCCCAAAGGACTCAGAGTTCCTAGAGTACATGAGGATGCATTGAATGAGATTATTTTACTAGAGTACCAGGGATTTCTCAAATCCTTCACTTGAGCATGTTCATAGAATCTCACCGGGCTAAGGTGGCGTCTGAGTTGAATTAAAGAGTCAACAAAGGTTACATTTTACATCCTTTAAGTTTTTTTTCCTACCTGCTTGAAAGTCTTCCTGAACTTTTATTGAAATCCTTCCTCTGCTATTTCCTTCCTATTTAGATCAGAATAGACGTGGAATTGCTAAGAATTGGAAGAGAACTCAGATGGAACTGACTCTTAAATCTTTCTTCCTCCCACTAACAGACCCAGGATCTCTTCTTGCAGGGAGCTGATCTCATTAGGGGACTCTCTGTTCAGACACCTCCCCCAACAGGGAGATACAATGAAGCAGTTACTTCCATTTTTGGTACAAACCTATTAGGAGATTTTTCCTTCTATCATGGCAAAATCTGCCTCCCTGTAACTTTGGTTATTTGGAGACCACCCAGAATTTGGTCGGATTTCATGTGGATATTTGGCAAGAGGAAGACATTTTCTCTATTTTCTCTTTCTACCCTTTCTGATTTTATTTTTTAAAAATACTCATTGTACTTTAGGAAAATAGGTCAGAAGGATTGTTCAGAAGCTGCTATTTGGTTCAAAGAAATTTGTCTTACCTCTGTCTTCAGACTCCAAATAGAATAAACTGAATTCCTCTTCTCCACGAGTGGTAGTTCAGAAAGATCTATGAATCTTAAAGTTCAAGCAAATAGGTGTCTGTAGCTTTGCTTTTTCTAATTTCATTTTTAAGTCTGTAAAAAATAGATTCTTAATTTAAAAATGAACAGTGATATGCAGATCAATATTGTAGTATTAAAAATATTTATTAATTTAATAAATTAATATTATTTATTAAAGAGGAAGAGGAATCATGCGACCATAGAGCAGTCAGGGACCTCTAATAGTCTCAGGGCAATGAAGATATCCTAGACCAGGGCTTCTTAAACTTTTTCTTCTTGTGACCCCTTTTAACCCGAGAAATTTGACATGATCCCCAAAATATAGGTATATAAAATAACCTTTTACTGTTGCCAAATTTTTCATCCTCTCCATATTAAGTTATGCAGCCCCATATGGGGTTACAACCCACAGTTTAAGAAGCTTTGTCCTAGACAATTGGGAGAATCTTGGGACCAAGTTTCCAGAAGAGCCGTGAAGGGATTCCTAGGCCATGCTGGATTCTTGGACCAAGCAGAGGAGTTCTGGGACCAAATGAGGGCCAAGAATGGGCAACAGCAAGAGACAGAGCCTTGGCAACATAGACCTTGTCCTTGATTAATACTGTGATTGATGCAGGCTAAACAAATTGGGGGGGGGCAGGGAGGAGTCACCTATTTGGGAATCTAAGTTCTTTCCATTTTCAGGGAATTCTCAGCTTCAAGGTAGTACTATAATTTTGGGGAACTGTATTGATTCCTGTGGAAGGTGGAGCTTAATGAAGAAGGAAGGAGAGTTAGTTTGACTATATATAAACTTGGTTCTGAGTCCTTTGCATTTTCTATTCTGAAATTAAGCTTGCCTTTTGGTATATTGTTAACCTGAGTGCTTGCATAGGAATTAAGGACCCCGTCACCATTTAATAAGAACTATATATGAACGTTATTCCAATATTCTCAGGGGAGACCCTAAGTCGAGGCAGAAGGAGCCAACTTTTGATCTTCTTATAACCCTCCCCCCCCCCAATCTCCCATGCCCCAATACCTGGAATATATGGGAAGAGTATGGTCCTTGAGGCAGAGAGAGATTTGGGAAATGCTTTCAAGAAATACCCAAGTCCTATAAAACTAGAGCTAGGGCTATGGACTGAGGATGCATCCATGCCAGTACTTAACCATTAATTTCCAGCATCTGGACAGTTAGTGGTCCTACCTCAACACAGTCTCAATTTGTTTTTATTTTTCCCTCCACAATGAAGCCTCACCTTAATGCTTTCCTGCATTGTTCCCTTCTCTGATTCTTGACTTTCTATAATATTCCTATTGTGTACTAACACCATTTTCACTCTGGTAGTTTAGGTGCCCTTGTTTGGACACATAGCACTTTCCAAGTCAGTAAAACTGATGAAGAGGATTTAAATATACACAGTGCTTTAAAGTTTACATACACTGTGATTCCCTCATAGCCATACTATGAGGTGATCAATAGAAGTATTATGATTATCATTTAAAGGTGAAAAAACTGAAACTCAGAAATGAAATAGCTCCAATATAACTCGTTGTTGCCTTAGTCCTAATGACTAAGGGAGCTAGAAGGATGGCCTTGAAAGCCAACAAAATCTGGATTCCAGGCCTGGCTATTAAGATCCCCATCCTTCTTGGCCTTCCATACAATTGATACTAATCTTTGATACTAGTGATCATTCTCATCTCAACAGTCTCTTCTCTCTAGCTTTTCAGGATACCATTCTCTCCTGCTTCTCCTACCTGCTGACCATTCCTGTCTCCTTAGCTGGAATTCCCCCCATGTCATGCCCACTAACAATGGCGGCCCCCCAAGGCTCTGTCTTGGCCTCTCTTCTTTTCTCCCTCTATACTATTTCACTTTGTTACCTCACTAGCTCCCATAGTTGCAGTGATCATCTAGATGAGTCCCATGTGTACTTGTCCAGCCCTAAACTATTTTGACCTCAAATCTCATAAAGCCATCTATCATTTAAACACCTCAAACCAGATGTTTCATAAATATCTTAAATTCAACAAGCCAAAGCTGCACTCCTAATTTCCCTGTTACTGTTGAAGTTGCCACCATCCTTTTAGTCACTCATGCTTACAAACTAGGTGTCATCATGGACTCTTCACTCTCACCCCTATATCTAATCACAGATGAAGTCCTGTCATTCTTACATCTCTAGTATATCACCCATTCCCTTCTCTCTTCTGACCTAGGCACCACCCTGGTACAGTCTCTCATCACCTCATGCCTGTACTATGGTGATAGCTTCCTGTTTAGTTTCTCTACCTCAAGTCTCTCCGAACTCTTGTAATCCATTTTTCACTCGGCTGCCAAATCAATCTTCCTAAAATTCAGGTCTGACCATGTCTCTGTTCTATTCGTTAAGCTCTGGACTACCCATTACCTCTGGGAACAAATGTAAAATCCCCAATTTGGCTTTCAAAGTCCTTCATAACCTGAGCCTTACCTATTTTTCCAGTTTTCTTACACCTAATTCCCTTCCCATACCCCAAAAGAACTCCTTTGACACCCTTTCAGTTGCTTGAACAAGACACTCCATCTTCTGATTCTGAACATTTTTGCTGGCTAGATTTTTACATTCCGGATGCCTGGAATGCTCTCACTCTGCCTCCTGGCTTTCCTGAACTTCCTACAAGTCTCAGCTAAAATCATACATTCTGCAAAACCCCTTTCCAGTCTGTCCTTAATCTTGGTGCCTTCCCTCTGTTAATCACTTTCAATTCCTGTCTATATCTTATTTATATATAGTTGTTTTCATGTTACTTCCTCCATTAGATAGTGAGGGCCTTGAGACCAGGGCACACAAACATACATATACATACATGTATGTGCATGTGTTTATACAATACATACATACACACACATACATACACATACACGCACATAATATTCCCAGGGCTTAGTAAAGTGCTTGCCACATAGTAGGCACTTAATAAATATTGAGTGACCCTGGGCAAATCAGTTTACTTCCCAGCCCTCTCAGCAATTAAGATTCTACATTGCAGAGAAAGTACCAACTTACATTGATGAAAGCACTTTCCTCACCTGCGAGCTCCCTGTACCATCACAAATCCAGTCCCAGTACTTATCTACATGGGGATATAGGCCTTCATTCACTCGACAGACATTTATTAGGGACTTAATGGATTGAATTCATGAGAAGAAATGATGTTGAGTCTTATGGGATCATAGAAATTGCCATTAAAGCAATGGAGTAAAAAGCCCTTATTCTGAAGCTGGCTATTCAACCTGGTTGTGCATTTCTACCAATGATGCAAAACTTGGCATGCCTTCAGGGACATAGAATGCATGTGTTTCTCATTCATTTACATGAAACAACATAATGTGTTTTTTATGAAGAACATCACTTCCCAAAACTTCGGGAGTCTTTAATAAGCTCCCTAATGAATATTTCCTCGAAGAGAAGAAAGTGGCATTACAGAGAAAAAGGAGTCATCTGGGGGTGGAGAAATTCTGAAGGGTTAAGGGGCAGGAGAAATGTAAAAATCAAATTGCTCAGCTGAACTATAAACTGTCTAGGGCACTTGGAGCATTTCCTAGTTAACAAACAACTCCAAATTTAACAAATTCCTGAAACCTATATCCCTTCCACTGAGGGCCTCAATTCTTCTGTCTCTGCTTAAACTTTAAGAAAGTCAACATCCCTCAGAAGAAATCAAGGATAACTGAGTGTCCTTGTTTAAGCAATTGGAAATTCCTCAAGGAGATTTATCTGAAATTTATTTTTATTCTGAATTGAAAGAACACCAAAAAAGGTGTGTGTGTGTGTGTGTGTGTGTGTGTGTGTGTTTGTAGGGTGCATTTTATATACTAAGTTGTACAGAAAAAGAGCATCATATGTGAAAGTATAAATCTTTTTTTACATATGGTTTGCTTCTTTTTAAAGTATATAATACATTCAGCATGTCTCTTTCAAAATTGTCCTCCTTGTCTGTTTCCTTTTGATAATCATTCAGTTGCCTTCTGTGCATTTAAAAAAATGCTTCAATGAACCACCTTTCTTTCCTTTCTTCACTTTTTGGACCCTATTATTAGCTTGCTTCTTCCCCTTGAATATCTTCACTCCTAATAGAGAAGAAAAACACAATCCTGCTAACAATTAAGTGTAGTCTGGAAAAACACATTTGCACATTGACTGTATCCTATAAGGTATGCTTCATTCTATATCTTGAGTCCATTACTTCATTTTTAGGAAGTCAATAGTAATATCAGTCTCTGTAACTGTGACTGGTCATTACATTGATCTGAGTTCTCAAGATCTTAAGAGTTATTTGTCTTTACAATGTTGTTGTACTTGTAGAAATTGTTCTCTGATTTCCGCTCACTTCTTCTTACATCAGTCAGTTTGTATAAGCCTTTCTGACTTTCTCTAAACCCATTCCCTTTGTTGTTTATTTAGGAAAGGGGAGGAAATGGAATAAGCAACTTTATAGATATAGTTATAGATATAGATATAGATATAGATATAGATATAGATGTAGATGTAGATGTAGATGTAGATGTAGATGTAGATATAGATATAGATATATCATCTACTACGGGCATGGTGCTAAGTGCCCTTTTTTTTTGCGGGGCAATGAGGGTTAAGTGACTTGCTCAGGGTCACACAGCTAGTAAGTGTCAAGTGTCTGTGGCTGGATGTGAACTCAGGTCCTCCTGAATCCAGGGCTGGTGCTTTATCCAATGTGCTACCTAGCTTCCCTGGTGCTAAGTGCCTTTTAGAAATATTCTCTCTCTCTCTGTCTGTCTCTGTCTGTCTGTCTGTCTCAAAATGATATTCCATTTAATGGAATTAAAACTTTCATGGAGACAACACTTTGCTTCACTCCTTCTTGAAGAAGAGCTCAACGTTTTGGACTGGCCTGTCTTCAACCTGAGGGCCCCCAGATTTTTGGAGTGGGAGTAGCATGAAATATATAAAAGTACTTAATGTCCCTCAGTTGCCCTTCTGTAGTGACAGTGGAGGGGTGCCAAGATCATCGATCAATGTGAGATTCTTGTAAAATTACCAGCAAGCTGATACACTGCAGGAGGAGTTGAACCAGATGCATATGGACAGTTACACTATGAACGAAGCCAGGACTCATTAGGAAATTGCAACTAAAGAAGATTCTCCTGGGAGAGCCAACTAAAGGACTTGACTGAGTGAATTTCACTGTGTGCCCCAGGGCAGCGAGAAACACTATTTCATGGAACATTTGGTGATATTGCCTTATAGTGCTCATGATAAACATAGGCAAGTCTGCCATGAAGAGAAATGCAATTTATGTTCCAAGATCTACTTCGGGGAATGAGAAAAAACAAAACAAAACAAAATTAAAAAACTATCACAACAGAAAAATCCTTGAAAGATTATTTGAACCAAGACAACATAGAATTAGTACTCAGTGATTTCCAAGAAAGGAAGACACAGAGGAGGAAGATGAAAAGAATGAAGGAAAATAATGGTTTGTGAATAAGAAATGCAGTAGGGCAAATCTTATCTGTTACTCAGAGTCTTCACACTTGTATGCTATGAAAACTTTCTTTGTGGAGAAAATTGGAATGTACTGGACTTGAGAGGCACTGAACAGTACCATACAAAAATTATTTTAACTTTATCAGACAGGAAATTATTGATTATTGACATAGGAGTCATTTTAGTGTTTGGTATCTGTATAACCATATCGCTGGCTATATGGAATAAAAGTAAAAATGAATAAGTTGGAAGAAAGGACAAAGAAGAGGAGAAGGCACTGCCTACATACAATTATAGTAGCTTCAGATTAGCCATTTTAAAAAGGCTTTTAACTCTGAAAAATGGAATGTTCTTGAGCCAGCTTCTTTTTGAAAACCTCCATTGAGAGGGAATCCATCACCTCTTGAGGCAGCTCTTTCTACTTTTGGACAATTTTAATTGTTACTTCATTCTGATATTGAGCCTCAATTTGCCTCTTGTTACTTCGTACCAACTACAGTTGGTTCTGTCCTCTGTGGTCAAAGAGAACAAGTCAAATCCATCTTTCACATGACACTGCTTTAAAAACTTGAAGATTGTTATTTTGTCTCTACTGAATCTTAGGTGAAATATATCCCTTTCCCCCATCCAATTCCTTTTTTTTTCTTTTTTCCTTTTTTTTTGGGGGGGTGCAATGAGGGTTAAGTGACTTGCCCAGGGTCACACAGGTAGTAAGTGTTAAGTGTCTGAGGCTGGATTTGAAGTTGGGTCCTCCTGAACTCAGGTCCTACTGAATCCAGGGCCAGTGCTTTATCCACTGTGCCACCTAGCTGCCCCCATCCAATTCCTTTTCCTTTTTAAAATTTTTTTGCAGGGCAAGGAGGGTTAAGTGACTTGCCCAGGGTCACACAGCTACTAAATGTCAAGTGTCTAAGGTCAGATTTGAACTCAGGTCCTCCTGAATCCAGGGCTGGTGCTGTATCCACTGCGCCACCTAGCTGCCCCCATCCAATTCCTTTTAAAAATCCTTTTCTGAAATGTACTTAAGTTCCTTCTGTTTCCTACTTGTCCTGTTCTAACTGTTCCCCAGTATGTCAATATTCTTCTTAATTTGTGCCACCTTTAATTAGTTATAGTACTCCATATGTGATCTGACTAGGGCAGAATACAGTGGAACTATCACCTTCTTATTCTTGGATGCAGTGCTTTTCCCAACATGGCCAAAGATATAAGTAAAGACATTGATGCTGATTTTTGGCATTTCTTAGGTAAGTTTAATGAATAATACAATTTCCACATTAAAGAGTCAGGAAGAGACCAGAAATCCCTATACTTGACCTCTGTGACAAAACAAAAAATGTGATAGTTAATTGCTGAGTTGGTTTAGAATACAGATTCATTTACAAAACATTATGGAAGAAAGTGGTAGGGTCATATACTTAGAAAACAACTCTAAAAGTCAACTAGTCCAACACTTTCACTTTATAGAAAAGGAAACTGAATCCCCCAAGTAGTTAAATGACTTGCCCAAGATCATATAGCTAATAAGTAACTAGACCATAATTTGAACCCAGGTGCCTGCATCCAAATTTAGCACACAGCTTTGTCATTGGCCATCTTTTTCAGATCAAAGGCAATCATGGTGGTGGGGCATAGAGCTCATATACCTTTGAAACAGTAGGTGGTTAACAGGGCCAATAATTGATCCCTACACCAAAAGATTATCTGCCCTGGGATATAAATTCAAAGAATGTTCTCTTCTTCAAGGGGTGTCCCTGAGTAACACCCTCCCTCATGCAGAAGCTTTGGGCTATCTAAATAAATGGATATCATCACCCAACTCTGAGTGGAACACAATGAGCTTCCCTACCCTATATTTCTTGCAAGCTTGGGATGGTTCTGACCAAGATAAAGAGATTCAATGAAATCTTATTTTCAAGGAGAAACTGGACCTCTAAAAGTCAGAGCTTTGGAAGAATGGGGGAAGCTCTGAATCTCCCCAAGATATTGGCTAATAACTATCATTTCTCACAATATGCAGTGAAGGGCAAGGTAAATCTACAGAAAACTTGATCTGAGACAAAACTAAGCTATATGATTCTAAGACATGAAAAGGCCTGGAGGGTTCAGTGGGCTGAAATCTCAAAAAGGAGTTAATATTGTTAGTGAACATGAGAGGTGCCATCATGTCAAGAATGAAGAAGGTGAGATTCCTATTACAATAAACTCTGATGAGGCTGCATCTGTAAAATGTAACATTATGCTCTGTTCTGGGTAACCCATTATAGGATGGGTATTGGCAAGCTGAAGCACAGGTAGAGGACAGTGAAGGGAATGGAATCCATCTAGTGTATTTTTTCATGTATACTTCCTACTGAGGCTACTGTGGAGTTCTTGTTCACTGCATTCTGGTCTACAATTCTTCTGGAGGTCTATGAATCATTACTTTCTTTCATGATACTTTCACCATCCCTACATTGACCCCATTCTGCTATTGATGCTGTTATTTTTTTATTTAGAATTTTATTTTTCCCAAATTACATGTAAAACAAATTTTAACATCAATTTTTAAAACTTTGTGTTCTAAATTCTCTTCCTCCCTCCCTCCCTACCCCCCTTAAGAACTCAAGCAATTCAATATAAGTTATATATGTGTAGTCATGCAAAACATTTCCACATTAGTCAGGTTGTAAAAGAAAACAGACAAAAATATTTTAGAAAAAGGAACTAACAAAAAATATGCTTCAATCTGTATTCAGATACCATCAGTTATTTCTCTGTAGATGGATTTCATTTTTCATAAGTCCTTCAGAGTTGTCTTGGATCATTGTATTGCTGAAAATAACCAAGTCATTCACAGCAGATCATCTTACAATATTGTTGTTATTTTGTATACAGTACATTTCACTTTGCATCAGCTCATATAGGTCTTTCTAGGTTTTTGTGATACCATCCTGCTCATCATTTTTAATAGTAAACTCCATTTAAATAGCACTTTAAAGAGAGATTTCCTTATAATAAACCCATGAGGTTGATTATTGCAACAACAGTAATAGATAACATTTATAAAGTACCTTATACCTGACAGGGAATTTTTTTTCACGATAGGCCAGCAAAGTACCATATGTTTCATCCATTGATGCTGTTATTGTAAAGTCATTTCCAGTTTTCTTCGACTCTTTGTGACCTGTTTTGGGGGGTTTTCTTGGCAAAGATACTGGAATAGATTGCCTTTCCTTCTCTAGCTCATTTTACAGGTGAGGAAATGGAGTCAAACAGGGTTCACATAGCTAGTAAGTGTCTGAGGCCAGATGTGTACTCAGAAAGATGAGTCTTCCTATCTCCAGGCCCAGCACTCTGTGCACTATGGCACCACCAAGCTGCCCCATCCTGCCATTCTGCACCTACAGTTCTGAGATTCTGTTAGATGAAGAGGGCTCAGTCATTCCCCTTCCCAGCTCATTAGGAGTGTAGAGTAGTGGAATGAATGTGGAAGGAAGGTGGAGTTAGAGAATTTGAGTTCCACTTCTTAGCTGGCTATTTTCTAACCTGGGTGACCTTGGGCAAGTAACTTTCTCTCTCTCTTGGCCTTTTCCTATCTGTAAAATGATAGGTTGGTATTGGATGATCTCTTACATCCCTTTTAGATGGACATCAGTATTCCTCTGATCCATCATGGGTTCCATAGGGGCAAGTGCTTCAGAATCATT
Organism: Dromiciops gliroides; assembly: GCF_019393635.1. Taxonomy (NCBI): domain Eukaryota; kingdom Metazoa; phylum Chordata; class Mammalia; order Microbiotheria; family Microbiotheriidae; genus Dromiciops; species Dromiciops gliroides. Next base: position 295,409,385 of record NC_057862.1, on the reverse strand, counting down.
GGTGTGGTAGATGGTGTCAGCTTCAAAACCTAACTTTAGTGGGGCAGCTAGGTGGTGCAGTGGATAAAGCACCCCTCAGATACTTGACGCTTATTAGCTGTGTGACCCTGGGCAAGTCACTTAACCCTTACTGCCCTGCAACGCCCCCCCAAAAAAACCCCATCAAAACCAAAACAAACAACAAAAACAAAAACAAAAAAACAACCCAACTGTAGACCATGGTCTTTCCAATCTAAAGACTCTTGTCAAGTCCCCCTGATCTCTGCCCTCATGAAGATTCTCCAAATGGTCAGAAATGCATTGCCATTTGTAACTTCCAAATGTGTCTTTATATCCCATATCAGATTGGGTCACACAATGACTCTATTGATGCCCTTTTTCTCTCAGCCCTCTTGCCCACATCAATGCCTCCCACATGTTTAGGGACTTTAAAGATCTCTCAAAAAAAAGATATCTCAGTTCCCTCTATCTATAAAGACTTTATAATTTTGTTCTTTTGTACTTTGTAAGTTCCTTTGAATACAACTGAGTGGTATGAGTCCCATTACCTGGTGAAGCCTCCTGTGCTGGATGGGTAGAATGAAGGTGTTTTTCCCAACATCAGTATCTTTTTCTTCAGAATCTTGTTAGGGAGGTAGCTGGCTCTCAGGACAGAATGGAAGTCTCATTGTTCTCAGTGTTCTTATCAATAAGATAAAACAGTCCTTAAGAAGAATAGGAATTTCCCTAGCTGTGTGTGTGTGTGTGTGTGTGTGTGTGTGTGTGTGTGTGTGTGCACGCATGCGGGCACATGCAAGTGTGTGCCCCTACACATGAGCATGCACCCATTGGGGTGATTGAGAAGGGAGTATGGGAAGAGAAACTTTCTTTATTCTGACATTCCTGTTTTGTTTATGTTGTCAGAAGAGACCCTGGAAAGTGGGGGATTTTCAGCATTTCACCCCTTCCATGTTTACATCTTTGTTAACTTGGGGGAGAAAATGATACTGTGCCTTAGTTCTGTTCAACTAAACCAACCATTATCATGACTGAGGTCTCCCCAAAGGTATTTATCTACATTTGTCTTTAAAATCCCTTTATCTCTTTTGAAAAAAGAGTAGTAATCAGAAGAGATTTCAAGGCTTTTGCCTTGAAACCAGTGGTGGGTGTCTTGGTGCAACAGGCATTTGAAAGCTTTTCAGGGCTGCCTGGGAATGGGAAAGAGAAAAGGAAAAATGATATTCTGCCCTTCCCTGCTCCTTCCCCTTTTTTGGCTCTGCAGACCCACAGCCTTCTCATTCCCTCTCTCCTTTTAGAAAGACGCTCAGATGGAGGGCCCTTGTTCTCTCTCAAGAGAATGTCAATATATCATGTTGTAGCCTTTTTGCTTTAATTTATTTCATGGCAAGTGAGGTCTCTCTCAGGAACTTGAAAGACCCCAGAATTGGAGCTGCAGAACTTTATACTGCTACTTCCAGTCAAAGATAATGTTGGTGGCAATGAGGAATGTGAGATTCCCTTTTTTTTACCCGAATAAGCCACCTATGGATAATTGAGGTGTGTGTGTACGTATGTATTGATGTATGTGTGTGGTATATCTGAATGCATTCTATCAGATAAAACTGCCTTTTTATCAAAAGACAAGAAGCTTTCCTTTTCTTTTTTGGAGATAAATTGCTTTTTTTGGGGAGGTGGGGTAGAAAGGAAGTTGTTTTTCTTCTCTCTCCCCAACAACCATACTGACCCGATAGGCTTGCAATACTGCCTCCTCTCCTGTGCCAAATAGGTTTGTCAAAGATGCATTTTGTACTGTTGTGTTCTGTGTTTGGGGCACATCGAGCGGCAGTGTACAATTGCATAATAACACACTTAATCAGACTCATTATTAGTGTTGCTTTAAAAACCATTCACTTTAGAAAGCAGAATCTGGGAGGCTGTACATGATGGTAAACACAAATGAAATCTCACTGGGCTCAATGCCCAGAAGAGCAGACACACAAACATAACTGGGCAAACAAAATCAAATTCCATCCAGGGAGGCAAAGTAGGGAAAGAGGGAAGTCGGCAAGGCTAAAGGGGCACTATATTCACAGTGGCAAGGGGACGCAAGAACAGTTGGCCGCTTCTTTCGGCATCTCTTTTCTTTTTCAGTCTGTCTTGTGATTCTAGATGGATTCTTCACTTGAATCAGCAAAGTGGGAGGCTGAGAGTAGGGAGGCCTTAGGATAGAGAGAAAAAAGTCTTAAACTTGGAACCCAAATACCCCTGGTCCTACAGTTTCTTCATCTGTAAAATGAAAGAGACAGGATTTGGAAGTGCAAAGTTGATTTTGCATGCTGATATTTTATGAGTCTAAGGCCCTTTCTACTTAATAATGATGTACCATATTCCATGATTTTAACATCCTGATGCTTAGTCCATGGATAGATTTCAGGGTGTCTGTGAACTTGAATGGTAAAAAAAAAATCTATCTGTGCATCTATCCATCTATCTATTTATCTATCTACTCATCTAATTTTTTTTACTGATACTTAACTGAAATGTAGCATTTCCTTCAATTATTTTAATGCATTATCCCAAGAAGAGGCACATAGGCTTCACTAGACTGACCTGATATAAAAAGAAATTAAGAACCCTTGGTTTACAGTATGTTTTCTGACTCCATCATCTCACATAAGAAATTGTGTATGTAACATTTTGCTTTCAGCCTTCCCTGGTGCAGGGGAAAGAACATTGGCTTTGGAGACACAGGACCTATGTTCAAAATTTAACTCTGCCATCACTACCTATGTGACTACCACTACTTACGTGACCTTTTTGTGCCTCAGTTTCCCCAGCAGTAAAATGAAAAGGTTGGACCAAATGGCCTCTACTGTCCTTTACAACCCCAAATCTATCATCCCTTTTCTTTTAAGATCTTTAGTGACTTGCAAATATTGTGGGGATAGAACTAATTTACTTAACTATCCAGGGAGAATAATTTATGTGTTCTCTATATCCCTTATGTGCTGCTGTCATTTATGACTACTCCTTTTATTTCAGCTTAGAAAATTTAGCCTAGGATACCCACAGGGGGAGCCAAATGCCGTGTACATTTGAAAAAAAATAAGAGATCAAAATCAGTTGACTTTGATGACTAGGGGTAGAAATAAAAAGAAGAATAGAATTAAAATTTTCTGCTGGAGATAATCCCTATCCATAGTTAGGTTGCTGGTCTGAGTATGGGGTATTAGAAGTTATCCATCAGCATTTAATAGAACCATAGAATGCTAGAGCTAGAAAAAACCTTGGGATCATGGGACATAGGATTTCAAAGATTTAGTCATGTTAGAACCGTGGGATATAGATTGCAAAAGCTGGAAGGAGCTAAAATTTACAGGACAATTTCATCCTGACAGCCCTATGATGTAGGTACATAGTGAAAGTCTTATAATCCCCTTTTTACAAATGAGATAACTAAAGTTCAGAAAGGCTCCCATACTGTCATAGCTGGGATTTGAAATTGGGACCTCTCACTCCTTCTGTGCTCTTCTAACCACACCATGCTGTTGTAAATCTCTAGAGGGTGTGGTCACACTTTTACAATCCTTTTGTGATTCATGTGTTTCTTTTCAGTCATCAGACATCTGGCAGCATCTCTACTGGCATCCCATTCTGCAGGGTAATAATTTCTGTAAAAGCAATCATCATGGTAATTTTTGGGAAAGCACTCAGTTACCCAAAGTATACATTAGTGTAGTCATAACTTTAAAAAAAAAACAGCTCCTAAGTCTTTTGTCAGTTCCTTCCCCTCTTTGTATTTCAGTGGGCAATAGATGACCACCGTCCTGCTCCAAAAACCGGGGCTCTACGAGGTTATTTTAATGGTGACCTGACAACTCTTTGTTTTTGTCCTTGGTTGCTACTACAACTAAGTACCTGCTTTCTGTAATGAGATGGAAAAGCTGCTTGCCTCAATTAAACTCCCATAGTGTTCCTTTCCCAAGGCCATTCAACCACTTCATCTATTAACATAAAACACAAACCAAAATTACTAATTTTGACTAATTGGCCACTTCTAGAGTGAAGAGGTAAAATTCCAGGAAAGAAAAAAATGTAAATATACTTCCTAACATGGCTAAAATTAGAAAGGACATGGGGGGGGGAAGAGGAAAGGAGAAAGGAGAACTTGTTTTTGAAAAATGCTTTATTTGTGGTCCCTTTTCTAGAAATAGTGTAAAATACACAGAGTCCAGAATACACAAAGGTATTGGGGATCAGGTTTGTGAAGAACTAGAATTCCTTGGGATTTCATGCTTAAAAGGGTGGACTTGACAGGGAGCAATCATCACCATACCTTGCCTTTGTTCAATAGCTAAGACTTATGTGATCCTACGTGAAAGTTTCTTATTGTAAACAGTAATTGTAAATTATTTCTTATTGTAAACAGTATTCTCTACTTCTAGCCATTATTTTGTTTAAAATAAAAGTAATCCTTTAAGTCCTTTTCAGAGCTAGCCATTTAAACTTTTATTTGACATGAAGTCATGCTAGGTTAATTGTGTTCTATATGTCTCCAGTAAATAGTAAATATTTTAATCTCCTGTGAGACTAGTGTTTTATGATCCTTTTAACCGAAGTAGACTGCTTTTTTTTTCTCTTCTCTTTGGCATTGAGTAAGTAGTGTCAGAGAACTGTAGATTGAGATGCAGAAGAGTCCTCAGAGGATCCCTTTATTCTACAGGTGAGAAAATGGACGCTCAAGGAAGTTAAAATATATCATTCATGAGTTGTGAATGTGATTTTCTCATTTATGAGGCTCAGGATACTGGTCCCTTGCCATTATACTTGAAGAAATCATTTCTCTGGATCCTTTAAGGAGACCTATTTTTTTCCCTTTTGACTCTTAGTAATGACTCATCTCTCTGCATTTATGACATCTGAGGTAATTCCAGTCCACTGTCACGTTATAAATATATCATAGGAAGTACGTTCAGCTTTGAAACAAAGACAGTTTCTAATAAACAGGGTCCAGCCTTTTTTTCTTCCCTGAGCCTGAACATTATCTAGGCTGCCTGTTTTTATTTTTAATTCAGAACAGCCAGGATGGCTAACTGTCCTGTTGTCTGCCAGCTGCTGCTCAGGGGCTCATTAAAGAGGCTTGGCCCAGTAGAGGCAGAGCACGCTTAACAGATGGCCACCCATAGACAACTCCAGCCATGATAAAACTGCTTGCTCTTCCTTGACTCCCACAAGTCCTATAAGCAGGATGGAGGGGCTAGCACTTTCCCATTCCAGGAAAAAAAAAAAAAAGGTGTTTGGCAAAGCTAGAGGGAGAACATCTGGAGATGGCCAGCTTGCTGGGACAGGTGGGATCCCTCACCAAAAGATTCCCACTGGCTCTACCAGAAAGCTCTTGAATTCTTTATTTCTCACCCACTCCACTGATCTCCCTGAAGAAAAATTGGGATACACTGTAGAAGGTGGCCTCCTAGTTCAAATCTGGTTGTGCTCCCTTGCACTTAGAATTTCTAAAGAGCAAATGAAAGTCAGGACCCTGATTTTGTGGTTATCAGGCCTTGGCACTGGATGAGCAACACTATTTATGACTGAGGGGAGCTTACTTCTGGAAGATTTAAAGGGGGGATCCCACTTCTAGAAGGATTTATGGTCTTCTGTGGCCCAAGGTGCAAACTTCTTTCCCCCAATCACCCTCACCAACCTCCTTTCCCCTATCTCTGCCCCTCTCCAGTTGATTATAAATTCCTTGAAGGCAGAGACTATTTTATTTTTATCTTTGTAACTTTAGAATGTGGGACAGAATTTTCTACACAGTAGGCATTTGATAAATATTGACTGAATTACTGATACAATGAATGTAACTCTGGCTCTGGAGTCAGGATGATCTGAGTTCAAACTGGACATGTACTGGCTCTGTGACTCTAAAACAAGCCACTTATTTTATGTCTGCCTCAGTTTCCTCATCTGTAAAATAAGAATGATCATAAAGAAATCGTATGTGTAAAGCACTCTGCATACCTTAAGGTATTTTAGAAATGTGAGCTAATGGGGGCAGCTCAGTGGCGCAGTGGATTCAGAAAGACCTGAGTTCAAATCCAGCCTCAGACACTTGATACTTACTAGCTGTGTGACCCTGGGCAAGTCACTTAACCCCCATTTCCCTGCCAAAAAAATGAAATGTGAGCTATTCTTGTATGTCTGTCTCTTGAATGCCTTTCTCTTGCTGAAAGCCTTCTTAGTCACAGTATGGCTACTGTCAGTAGCTCAGGGGGCAGGGACAAGGAATAAAGAAGAAGGAAGAGAGGGATAGAAGTCAATTTCTTTCCTTTGTAGGTTTTCTAGATTTATGGTAGGAAAAATTTTTTTTCTAATGATCATTTGTTATGGTTGTGAAACAGTGATGTAATCTAGCTGCCTCCCAGAGCAGATGTAGAAGCTAAGACCCAAAAAGAAGAAAAGACTTGTCCAAGATCACACAGATATTGTTCTGGATTTCTGCCAGTTTGCAAACCCCTGCTTGGGAAGCACCTTTTAGATTCTGGGCCTAGGTCTTGCTTGAAAACAACCAGCCCTGATGATCCAGTTCAAGGAGCTTGCCTGAGCAATTTAGGACACACTTAGTGGGGAAGACTAGGCCTGGTCTTAGTACTAAGCTCTCTCTTAGTATAGAAATTTTGCATGAATCTCTGACTCCAAATCCACGCCCCAGGAAGTCCTTCACTGTTTCTGCTATGATTTTATATTAAGAAATGATCTGATTTCCCCCCCTAAAGAAGCTCTTGTAGGTAGCCCAAGTTCTGCCACTGACTGAACCCAGAGGATAACAGGCAATTGTGGGAGGAGGACAACCCACCCCATTGTTAATCAGAAGAAAATTAAGCTGCTACATTTAATATTGGTTCATCTGGGATCTACAAGAACAGAAGAAGGGTGTGAAGGATGAGAACGTTTCATGGCATTGGAAAATCTGCTCCCTTCTCCCGCTTCCCCATCAGGTATGGCTTTTTGGATACTTCTTTCTGCCATTGGGACTGGAACTCCCTGACTACTGAACAATCAGGGAGGGTAGGGCTTCACTAGTCAGCCATGAACAACTCATGGGATGGTACACTATTAGTTTTCCCCACTCAGATTAGAGCCAGCAATCTAAGAAAATGGTCTAACACTAATTTGTCCAGGTTCTTCTTTCACTGTCTGATCAATACTTCTCAGTCTTGTTTATTGGATCATCATATGTTACACATGGCCTTCCTCTCCCGCCCCTCACTCCTCCAAAAATGGGTGTCCCCCAGGACTTTCTCCTGGAGCTTCTTCTCAGCTTCCTCTATAGTATTTCACTTTGTGATCTCATCAGTTCCCATGGATTCAATTAGCATCTCTATGCTGATGACTTTCAGATCTACTTATCTAGCCCTAACCTCTCTCCTAATCTCCAGACTCTCCTCTCCAATTTCCTATTGGGCACCTCAAACTGGATAGTCTATAGATATATTAAACTTAAAGTGTCCAAAATTGAACTCATTACCTTCCCTCCCAAACTCTCTCCCTTTTTGAAATTCCATATTACTACTGAGGGTACCATTATCCTCATAGTCACCCAGGTTGACAATCTAGGAGTTGTCCTTTACTCCTTACTCTTTCTCACCCGCCATATCCAATCAACTGCTAAGGCCTACCAGTTTTACTTTGGTAACACCTCTAGTTTACATCTCCTCTCCTCTGATGTTGCTACCTTCCTAGGGCACGCCCTCCTCTCCTCCCTCCATCCTCTATTAAATTTATCTTCCTAAAGCAAGAGTGTTACCCTACCTTCCATTCTATAATCTCCATTTGCTCCCTCTTATCTCCAAGATCAACTAAATATTAAATCTTCTTTTTGGGAATCAAAGCTCTTCAAAAACCTTTCTAAATATCTTCAGGGACAGAGAAATGGGTATTTTGCTTCACTCACACCCTCAACTACACCATAAAATTGGTGTCAGAAGCTCTGATCCCAGGGGTATACTTATTCTTGCTTGTGTGGCCTAAGATCCAGGTCCTTATTATTGACTTTCAGCGGTATATCTTTCCAGAAAGGTAGAAAGAATGCTGAATTTGGACCTAGAGTTCCTAGGCCTGAATCCTGTTTCTCTGTGACCTTGTGTAACTCAATCCTTCAGGTGCCTCAATTTTCTTACCCATGAAATAAGTGAATTGAATTAGATGATCTCTAAGATTCTTTTCCTCTCTGGATCAATCTATAATTGTATCTCCTACAGGAACCCTATTACTATTTTCTAAAAGAGTAACAGAGAACCCAAAGGCTTGGAAAACCTAATGTCATTATAGTCTAGCAAAGGTGTCTCTTGCCTTTGCTCTCTGATTTCTCTGAGGATTTGGAAGCAGGTCAGGATCATAATGAAATGAAGTATAGATGAAAAAGTCTAGGACTTGGGGCATGAAACCTTGGGTTCAAATCCCATTTCTGATACTACATGTGTAACCATGGGCAAATCACATCTCTGTAAACCTCAATTTTTTCATTTGTAGAATGGGTATAAGAATGGTGCTATGAAATTCAAATGAACCAAAATATATGGTATTTTATTAATCTTAAAGTATTCATATGTTTGTGTATGTCTGATATTCAAAATACTTTTCAAACATAATGGTGTTGTATAAATGTCATTTACTTGTATTATAGAAAAATCATTCTTCCTATCTTCAATGACATTTTTATTATATAGAAATAGTCCTGGACAAGTCACTGTCTTACTACTATCTGCAGACTTTTTTTGCAGGTAGATAAAATAAGTATATTTTGTAGTTGAATTAGCATTAGGACAGAAGCACATTTTGTAGACTCGCTGAAAGCATCCTTGATACCACTCCAGTGGCAGAAAGGCCAATAAAAATAATATGCCCTTCATCTTCTTTCCACATAATCTTGATCTTCTTTGCTAGATCTCTATATTTTGAAATCTTTTCATTCCATGCAGTTTGAAGATTGTGAATATTGGTATACTGACATCTGCCTCCTGTTATGGTAAATGTTACATCTGGCCAATTGTGGGCAACAGTTTGGTCTGTGACAATACTTGGGTTCCAAAAGTTTACTGGTGGAGCACTCTAGAATATTTCAAAATCTGCAGTGGTAGAATGGGGATTTGTCATACATCAATCTAAGAAATATCCATGAGCTTTTGAGATTTAATTTTTGTCATTGGATCATGTCTTGATAAGTTGTCAGTGGGTACTTTATTTCTACCATCTACTATAATACCTTCCTAGCTTCTGCCACTCCTTTGATTAGTCTGCAGTGATCACTAAGTCTGAGATCTTGAGATAACTCTTGTAATTTTTGGTAAAAAATGACTTGGACCTGAATTACCATCATTGACTGCTCTGTTTCCAGACATGAGTCCACACAAGACAAAATACTTATTAAATACTTCTTTTTGAACACCTTGTTGGCTGAGTTCATGTGAATATCACTTTTGAGAGCCTTTTGAGTCTCTTCTTGGATTTTAGCTATTTTGTAGCATCTATCTACAACACCAACAAAGAAAACCTATACACAACATTCCATGGTAAGTACATCAGGCAGATGTAACACAAAGAAGGGACAGGGGTAAAATTCATTACTGAGTGAGGTCAGTAGGCAGAGCTTTTCGGAGAATCTGGCATTTGAGTTGGGCTTTATGGGATGATCAACTTTACCCTGTGATAATAATAATAATAATAATAATAATAATAATAATAATAATAATAATAATAATAACTGGCATTTATATGAGACTTTAAGGTTCATAAGCCATGTAAAAAGTATCTCATTTTATCTTCCCAACAACTGTGGAAAGGAAGTGCCATTTTACAAATAAGGAAATAGAGGCAAGCAGAAGTATAAATGACTTTTCAAGGGCCACACAGGGGGAAAGAGGAAAGCACCTACTATGTGTCAGGCCCTCTACTAAGTGCTTTACAAATATTGCATCATTTTATCTTAGACATATACTAAGTCTCTGAGACAGGCCTTGAACTCAGGTCTTCCTGACTGTAGGTCTGATATCCTATCCATTGCACTACTTACCTGCCTCAGATGATAAGGAGTCATTGAAGATGTATGGATGGATATGAGCAGATCCTTAGTCAAGTTGCTTATCTTCTCTGGGTTTCAGTTTCCATGTCTGTAAAATAAGGGAGTTGCATTAGGTATCCTTTATGGTCCTTTTCAACTCTGAATCTATGGTGTGACAATCATGCATGAAAATGATTATTTTTTTTTGTGGGATAATCAGGGTTAAGTGACTTGCCCAGGGTCACACAGCTATGAAGTGTCAAGTGTCTGAGTCAGGATTTGAACGCAGGTCCTCCTGAACCCAGGGCCGGTGCTTTATAGAAAATAATTATTCTGACAGAGGTTTGTAGGAGAGAGTGGATCTAGGAAATCCTGTTAAGAAACTATTACAATGGTCCAGGTCTAAGGGGAGGAAAAATGTTAATGAGTGGTATGAGTGAGAATAGAAAAGATTGTGGATTGGAACTCAACCATGTACCTGATTCAAAGGACCACCATGGTTGGTTTCAAAAACCAGAAAATTTAGAACTAGGAGGTTCCTTAAAAACTATCTAGTTCAGTTTCCTCACTTTATCGAAGAAGAACCTGAGGCCCAAAGAGAAAATTTGATTTGCTAACGTTCTTATAGGCAGTAAATAGCAGAGTCAGGATTCAAACCCAAGTCCTTTTAGTCTAAACCCAGTGCTCTTTTCACTATGTCATACTTGCCTCTCAAAAGTGTGCACCTAAAAAGGGTCTATTTTCCTTGTTTGATGCTGATCCATCTACTATTAAAATGTCACTCTCCCAGACTTATTGTTAATAACTTAAAATGGAAATTGCTGGTTTGAAACCTTAGGCGTCTTGTCATAAAGTTAATATTTTAGCTAACTTAAATGGAGTTAGCAGATTATTGTGTTTCCCCAACATTTGTTCGAAGACTTCTTGTTTGTTAGTTTTCAAATTTGGGACCAATTATCAGAAGATGATCTCAGGAAGGAGTGGGAACACTGGAATCAAGTCAATCCCTATGAATTAAAGACAGGGACAGGAGAAAGAAGAAAATATTTTCCAGAAGGAAATGGAAGCCTTTGAGGTCATGTCCTCACTTTTCTGCACTTAGCAAAAGCCTCAGAAAGGTTTTGTTGCTTATAAATGAATCTCATCCTCCTTAAAGGAGAGAATAAAATAGGAAGCATGACTATTCTTGTATCCAAATAGAAAACATGATTTTGCCTAGATGCTGCTGTTATACTATCCAAATGAGAACTCCATAGACCATGCCCAGGAAGAGCTAAATTACTTGGCTCAGAACTTCCTGGGACCACATGTCCTCATCATCACCCCATCTATATCCCACCCTGCCAGCATCACCTTCCACCCTGTTTGAGAACAGTTGTAAAACCAACACTACTCTTATCTCTGGAAAAAGACATTTCAATGGGCTGTGCTATTATTTTACTCACTATCTGGATGACTGGCCAAAACACCCTTCCCTGGGCACCTGTCCATATATGTCCTATAAGTAATTGGCATCAATGATTATCTTGCTTTTGGTATTTGTGTTCTTAGTACTTAGAATACTAGTTGGCATGTAGTAAGTGATTCATAAATGCCCATTCTTTCATTTGTTAACACACTGGGGTCAGCTAGGTGGTACGGCTGATAGAGCACTGACCCTAGAATCAGGAGGACCAGAGTTCAAATATGGCCTCAGACACTTGAACCTACTAGATGTGTGATCCTGGGAAAGTCACTTAACCCTGATTGCCTCAAACATTCATCACCATCTCTAGTCTTCCTGATCTATATCTTGCCACTGGACCCAGATGACTCTGGAGGAGAGAGTGAGACTGTTGACTTTGCACAGTCCTGCCTTACTTAAATCCAATTCACTGCAAGTCATGACATCACCCACTGCTATAATGGTCCTCTTCAAGAATGAAGGACAAACAACAATAATACACCTAAAGTTTGTGGGGTGCGGGAAAAGAAGCTTTCATATTTCTTAGAATCTCAGAGCAGGAAAAGACCTCAAAGACCATATAGTATAACTGAACTGCTCCCTACTACATCTTCAACAATTGGTTGTCTAGCCTCCATTTGGAGACAAAGGGCAACTCACTCCCTCACAAGATAGACTTGTCCACTTTTTGGACAGCACCCGTTTTTAGTAAGGCTTGTCTTCTTCATAAGCAGCAAAAATCTACCATTTTGTAACTTCTTTAACATGATGTCCTTTTTCTTTCTACTTCTCATTGTTCCCAATTTTGTATGTTGTGATGAAAAAGAATAAGATTAATTTCTCATATACATTACAACCTGTGAATATGTGAATCTAGCTATCATGTCCTTCCCTAGCTTTCCCCTTTTCTATGTTAAATATCTTTATTTCCTTCCACTAGTTCTCATATTCAGTGTTCTCAAATCCCTGCACTATCCTTGTTGCATACCTATTTATCAATATTCCCCTTAAAATCTGGCCCCAGAACAGAACATGATATTACCGACAGAGTATAATCTGAGAACAAGGAGATAGGATGGGTGGCCCCTTGTTTTGGGGTCCATATTTTTTTAATGTGGCACATAAGTTTGATAGCCACATCACACTATTGATTCATAAAGAACTTTCAGACTATTAAAAACCCTGAGTCCTTTTCAAATATACTATTGTTTCACCATGCCTCCACGTTCTTGTATTTGTGCACTTAAAAATAAATATAGGGGCAGTTAGGTGACTCAGTGGATAAAGCACCAGCCCTGGATTCAGGAGCACCTGAGTTCAAATCTGGCCACTGCCACTTGACACTTATTAGCTGTGTGTCCCTGGGCAAGTCACTTGACCTTCATTGCCCCACAAAAACAAACAAATAAATGAATGAATAAGTAAATAAATATAAGCTTTATATTTTTCCTTATAAAATGATATCTCATTAGATTAAGCCCAGTTGTTCTAACCTAAGGAAGTCTTTTAGAATCCTGACTCCTCTCAGCCAACATATTAGCTCTTCTTCTTAGTATTATCTACAAAGTGGAGAAGCCATATTATCTATGATCTCTCTCAAATCAATGATTAAAATATTTAGCAAAATAAAGTTTAGGACAGAGCCCTGTGGCATTAATCTAGAAATATACCCCGATCCCTCTAGATTGATATAGATCCATTGGTTCTCTATTGTGAACAAAGACAGTAAAGTAGAACTGAATGCAAAGATAAAGTCTAAGATAGATAACATTATCCTTAGGCCAATGTCCCTTTCAAGCAACCGCTTGAAAGAATACTGGACTAGAAGCCATTCCCAATAGACAAGTGGTCAAGAAATAAACAGTTTTCTAAGGAACCCAAGCTATAAATAATCATATAAAAAGTTCCAATTCCCTAATAACTAGAGAAATGTAAATTAAAGCAACTGATATTTCCCATCACAGTTATCATATTGGTAAAGTTGGCAGAAAAGAAAAATGACAAATTTGAGAGGGGTTGGAGGAAAACAGGCACACTGACATACTGGTGATGTTGTGAATTGGTCCAGTTATTATGGAAAACAATTTGTAATATTACTCAATAAATCCTTGTTCTATTCTTACCCATACCACTATTAAGTTTGTATATATACCTCAAAGAAAGAAAAGAGAAAAAGTACCCATATATATATAAAACATTTCTATTAATTCCTTTTGTAGTGGCAAAGGGATATAGGTTCAAGAATTCCCTATCTTATAGGATTATTGTAAATCATGCACTTTGCAAATCTTCAGATGCTCTAAAAATGAGGTATTATTTTTTAATGTAATAAACATTTTTATTTATAGTTTTGAGTTCCAATTTTTGTCCCTTCTCCTCTCCATCCCCTCCCCCCTCCCTTAAATAGTAAGCAATCAGATATGGATTGTACATGTACGATTATGTAAAACATTACCATATTACACATTTTGTACAAGAAAACTTGAATAAAAGAAAAAAATGAAAGAAAGTGAAAATAGCATATTTCAGTCTGTGTTCAATCAATATCAGTTCTTTCTTTGGAGGTGGATAGTATGTTTCATCAATAGGTCTTTGGGAATGTCTTGGATCATTGCATGTTGAGAATAGCGAAGTCATTCACAGTTCTTCATCAAACAATATTGCTGTCTCTGTGCACAATGTTCTCTTGGTTCTGATCACTTCACTATACATCTGTTCATATGAGTCTTTTCAGGCCTTTTTAAAATCATCGTGTTTGTCATTTCTTATAGCACAATAATATTCTGTTACCATCATATACCACAGCTTGTTTAGCCATTCCCCAATTGACGGGCATTCCTTTCCAATTCTTAGCCCCCACAAAAAAATGATCTGCTATAAATATTTTTGTACAAATAGGTCTTTTTCTCTTTTAGGGGATGTCTTTGGCATATAAACCTAGCAGTGACATTGCTGGATCAAAGTGTATGCATAGTTCTATAGTGCTTTGGCCATAGTTCCAAATTGCTCTCCAGAATGATTGGATCTTTCCATAACTCCACCAACTGTGGATTAGCACACAACTTCCATTTTTGTTGTATTTGCCACTTTGATAAGTGTGAGGTGATGCCTCAGAGTTGTTTTAATTTACATTTCTCTGATCAATAGTGATCTAGAACATTTTTTCCTATGATTATAGATAGCTTTCTTTGTCTGAAAACTTCCTGTTCATATCATTTGACCATTGATCAGTTGGGGAATAACTTGTATTTTTATAAATTTGACTCAGTTCTCTATGTAATTGAGAAATGAGGTCTTTATCAGAGATACTTGTTTCAAAAATTCTTTCCCAGTTTTTTGCTTCCCTTTTAATCTTGGTTACATTAGTTTTGTTTATGCAAAAACTTTTTAATTTTATAGAATCAAAATGATCTATTTTACAATTTGTTTTACTCTCTGTATCTTCTTTGGTCCTAAATTCTTCCTCTTCCCATAAATCTGACAGATAAGTGATTCCAGATTCTCTTAATTTGCTTATGGTATTATCCTTTATGTGTAAATCATGTACCCATTATGCACCCAAAAGTACCTGGAGGGCCAAACACAGGCATGTTTTCTTTAGCCAATGTCTTTTTTTCAGAAGTGGGGAGCACTTTGCCCTATACTAGAGTTATTCACTCTTCTCCAAAGCTCAAGCTTCTATCATCTGTATTTGAAGTCAAAGTGTGAATGAAATTTTCCCTATCCCTTAGATACAAGTGATTTAACAGTAGTACTGAGCAGTTTATAGACTACAAATTGTGATATTCTTTACTAGCTTAGGCAAATGATAACAAAGTAAGATAGATATTGGTAGCAGCAAATGAAAAAGATATATTTGTTTCTAGCACTTACCTAGAATCCATCTATCTGACTTCCATTTGTGGTTAGGTATAGCTACCTGTCAGCTTAAAGGTCAGATACCTAAAATAGTAACTTCTGAGCTGAAAGGTAAAAATCGGAGCTGGGGAGAAGTGGGAAAGTCACATTTAAAGCAATATGGTGGAAAACCTTGACAATAGAAAACAACTCAGAGGAATGGAGCAAGAGAAGTTTCATCTGAGATGGCAAAGATGCATTCTAATAGATGGTTTCCTATGTTATAAGCCTGTTACTTAGTAACAGGGCTATTTTAAGTAGAAAATAATAGAAAGTCAAGTGACTATGCTCATATCTGATTGGTGGTTTCTTTCTTTCTATTCCATACTTAATGTATATGTACCACTTAGATTATGTTAAATTGTGAGAGGAGTCATCACCGTATAAATATCCATGGATTCTGAGGCTCAGGGTCTTTGGGTCCTGAACCTGAGACCAGCTTTATTGTAAGACAGGATCCCTCTTTCAATAAACCTATTTTCTTTGGCTTGGAGACTTTGGTTTTTTCTTTTTCTAGCACTGTGACTTTGAAATTTTTGCAACAAAAGTCTGGATCTTCTTCTTACAAATTTCTGCGCCCCAGAACTAGTCACCACTCTGGGCTTTGGTTTCCTTCATTGGCAAAATGAGGGCTTTGAACTAAATGGTATCTAGAGTACCCTCTAGCTGTCAATCTTGTGATTTTATGATATTTTGATGCCTCTTTCACCAAACTAAAGACAATTCAGGATCACAAAGTTATTTAGTACCAAAATAACATTAACCTACAGCTGTCTGGTCTTGTTCTCTGCTTTGAGGTAAGAAAAAGCATTTGCTACATCCCACATCTGTCTTATCCATTTTTCAGTGCACCCACACAATGCTTCATAAAATTAGACACTGCTTACACTGTGACATGTAAAAATGATGTAACTTGTTTTGTAGCTCAATGGATAACCATTGAGATCATGATGAGGTCTGGACTAGAATTTCATGATCTTCTGATTCCTATCTTAGGTAAGTGACTTCATTCTGGGCCTTATTTCCCCCATTTGTCTAATGAAAAGGTTGGACTGTAGTTCAGTGCTAGCCATATTTTTTCATTCATTCATTCATTCATTCATTTATCTATCTGTTCATTTATTTATTCTTTTTTATCCATTTATTTATTTATTTGTTCATTTGTTTATTTATTTATTTGTTCATTCATTCATTCGTTTTTTGTTTATTTATTTATTTACTCATTCATCTATCTATCTATCTATTTATTTGTGGTGCTGACCTGTGATTTCATCCATGTAAGGAGCCTCTGGTGAGAAAATTCCCTTCACCAAAGTTATGCAATTTATAGTCTGAGAGTGTTGCTTGAGGAAAGAGAGGTTAAGTGACCTGCCCAGTGTGGGAAAGTCAGTACATCTCAGAGGCTGGAATTCATCAGTTTTTCTGAATTGCAGCTGGCTCTTTACTTTGCCATTGACTCTCCCTTAGTAGGTGTTTAACAAATGATTGTTGGATTGATTTTTATCTCTAGGATGTCCTCCTTCTATGGGTTTCTAACCTAACAACATTTAGTCCAGATTCTAAGGCAAGAACTTAGGTTACACATGCTGCTCTGTGGCACTGAATTCTCCAAGCTGCCAGAATGCCCCTCAAAAAAAAAAGAGGAATCTGTTCCTTTTTCTCCTGTAAATGAATAGCCCTTTCATGATCAGGACTTCTTTGGCTCTCGTGCCACAGGACAGACAAAAATGGGGGAACTCTTGTGTGATGTTTAGGCCCTTGCAAAGGCCAAGAAAAAAAAAAGCACGCAGAAACCAACATCTCAAATTCAGCCTCCAAGCTCCAAATGACCTTCCCTCACCCCCTTGAAATGTCTGGAAAATCTATAATGGGCAGATTTTATGTCTTCAAAGTTTCCGGCTAAAACTCTCCAAGTGCTTTATTGTTTGAGATGGAGGCACTCAGCAACGGTAATTGGAGTTTCTTTTGTCTTTCTCTTGAAAGGCCAAAATATTTTTATATAGCTGCAGACAAAGCAATCTATTTAAAACAAACTCAATGCCTTGTACTTCTCACTCATGAGGGAGATGGGGAAGACGTGTGCGTCTCTGTCTGTGTGCGTTCCCACAGCAGAGAACTATATTCTTCATGGGGATGGCCCTGGTTGCCTCTGAACATGTGGGGGTGGATAGAGAGATGGGGAAGGTCAGAAATGGTTTTTCTAATGCAAAAGAAAACATTTTTTTCCTTTCCACTTGTCTTAGCACTATCTATTTGGACGAACTGAGGCACCACCTGATTGTTTTCCCTGTTAACCTGGCACTCTGACTACATGTTTCAATGGCAACTGTGTCTATTTGGCGGTTTCACAAATTTATTTTCTATTTGGGTTAAAAAAAATTCTTCCAAAGCATGTTCTGAGTTTTTCTCTTCTTGTCACATATTCTCTCTAGTTCATCCATCTGTGCAGAGTTGGAGATGACTTCTTCCTAAGGACAAATCTATGCAAGATTCTGATTTGCTACTTTCTCCTTGGGATCGTAGCATTGAAAGCCATGAGGGACCTATGAGATCATTTCTACACATATTTATATAGCACTTTAATATATGCCAAGTGCTTTAAATATGCTATCTATTTAATCCTCACAATCACCTTGTCTGAGAGGTTCTGTTATTATATTCATTTTATACAGTAAGACATCGAGTTTCAGAGAGGTTAAGTCACTTGTGTCACAGAGTTGGTAAAAGACTCAAATTCAAATCTTTAAGGCTTTGAGAGGAGGTATCCTAATCCAACCTCTTCATTTTAAAGATGAGGAAATGGAGGACTACAGAGGTCACATGATGTGTGGAGGTCACAAGTACTAAGTGTTAGAATCAGGATTTGACCCTGGCTCCTTGAATTCCAAATCTAGGGCTCTGTCCAGAACACTGAAGTGTATAATTTTCTCCAATGTCAATAATATACAGCCATGTGTGTTTTAGAACAAACAAATAAAATATCTGATGGCTTAATGGATTACAAATCCTGGATAGATTTTCAGGTTTTTACTAGTAAGTTCCCAGTGCCCTGTCTTTCCCACCCCCAAAGTCTTAATGATTGTTTTAGGTAATGTGGGGGGAGATGAAGGAAACAGGGAAGAGAATTAGTAAAGCCAGAGAATGTATTCTTACCCCATTCCTTTTTTGGGGGGACTTACACTATGTTCCTGTAGATGTGCTTTGATTATTCAGTACAGGGTGACCCCTAACACATTGGCAATGGGGGACTGTTGTTTTTAAACCTCTCTTCTATCCAAATTTCAAACTTTTGGGCATTTGTAAATTTCTTGGGTAATACTTTTAAATCTTTTTTTTTTCCTTTGAAATTTTACTTGCCAAGTGTTATACTTCCTGAACCCATGGATTTATGAGTGTGTGAGGGGACTAGGAGAGTGGGAGAGGAGGTAAGGGACTACTTGTTGTATCCCAAGTTCTTTGATCTTTATCTGATACTTGTGTTTTGTGGCAGTTCTCATTTTCTGTCCTTGGATTCAAAGACCTCAGGGTTCTTGGCTCCTATAGAACCTGTTAGATTGACCTCTTTAAAGATCTGACCTGTCTACCAGTCTGCCATAGCTAAGTATTTTTAAATGGTTCATTGATAGACATACAGTCAATGAATGAAAAGTTATCTGAATTGAGGAAGAAAATAGGCTACATTGCTCTCAGGGAGATTATGCAATGCTTTTAAAAACAATTCTAAGATCAGCAAAAAGACTCATTTTTTTCTTTTTAAACACTAATGCTCTCCTGGTCATGCTATTTGGTTTCAAATCCTGGAAAATAAGAATATCTGAGAGATCAGAGTTGGAGGTATCTCAAAGGGCAGTGGAGAGATGTATGCTGGATACAAGTGGGATGTGGCACATTTTCAATGGGAGGAAAACCATTAAGGAAAAGAGGCTGGCTGGTCGTTTGGCAAGAGGGAAAGATTACAGATGGATGGCCCAAGTACTCCACTGGTACCCCAGAAAACCAGAAAGAAGCCCTTGGGGGCATTAGGTGGGTCCTCTTGAGTAAGGAGCCCAGAGACTATGAAAACTTGAATGTACTGCCATGTGCACTGATGGAGGAAGTAACCACATTGATGAGATAGCAGATCTCTTGAATCAATCTCTCAATCAACAAGTATTTATTTAGTGCCTACAATAAATACTGTGCTGGGCTTTGGAGGAACAAAGACAAAAATGAAATGGTCTCTGTGTGGCACAGAGGCAAAAAACCTCTGACTGTCATCAGGAGACTTGGGTTCAAATTTTGCCTGTCACTTTCTACATGCATGACTTTGCACAGGTCATTTAACCCCTCTGTGCCTTAGTTTCCTCATAAGCAATCTTAAGGATTTAGATTAGATAGTCTTTAAGGTCCTCTTAAACTCTATGAATCTCTAAGTGAATTTGCATTCTCTTTGGGGAAACTATACGTGCATATATAAATATTTGCAAAGTAAATACAAGGTAATTTCAGAGTGGGAAGGCTCTGGTGCTTGAAGAATCTGATTGGAGTTGGGATATGAATCTAGAATTCAAATAATTAGCCTTTCTTTTCATGACCCCAGTACCAGTTGGAAGATGAAGAAACTGAGGCCAAGAGAAGATAAGTGATTTGCCCAGGTTAATACAGGTAGTGAAAATGTCAGAGTTATTAATATGGGTAGTGTCAGAGTAAAAAACAAACCCTTTGGTTCCTTCCTTCCTTCCTTCAACTTTTTCTCATACAAGAATCCATCAATGAATCTCCTTTCATCAAAACTTGACTGTGAAGCAGAACACACTTCATCAAAGGACGTTTAAGCCTGTAATGATGGGAATGATGCCACCTGCTGGAGAGCTACTGTAGGAAAGCTCCACCACGAGGAGAAGATGTCTGAGGGCAAGCCATATGGTCAGGTCCTTGGCGTCAGGAAGAGAAGTTTGCTCGTGGGTGCTGTCTATCAAGGCTACCAGCTTGGGGATGTGTGTGTGGGGACAGGACATTTCCAGTTTTCATAGGAGGCTTGTGGGATGGAGGGAGGTGTGGTTCGTGCTCTTTCATGAGGACTCTCGTGGAGAGTGGAGCTAAAATGCGCTCTTCCTTTGATAGATAGATGAATCTAGGCCTTTTTCTCTCTCTTCACCAAAATCTTATTTTCCTCAATAAATGCTTAAGTGGCTAACTCTTGCTAAAGCTTATAATTTATTGGCGACCACTCATTAGATATTTTAGACAGACTAGCTAGAATTTTAGCCCTTACAAGCCAATGCCTATTGTACATAATGGCCTTACCATTGAGGAACATGTGTGGAGCTGCCACTTACACTTCCAACATTGGAGGGCCTTTAATAGTTAGTTCTTTCAAGATGTTCCTATGTTTCCCTTCACTGGGGCACATGGCAACATTCCTTGCTTTCCAAACTCTCTAAATTTTTCCTCTATAATTGTATATAGGGACAGGAACATCTTATTCTTAGACCTACAACCTAGAGGACCTGTATTCAGTCTGCATCTCTCTCTCTCTCTTTTCCTCCCTTCTTTATGCCTCTATCTCTCTTCTCTTTTTATCTTTCTCTTCTCTGTCTCTCTACCATCTTTCCTTTCCTCTCCCCTTTTCTTCTTCTTTTTTTTCTTCCTCCTTTCTCCCCTTCTCCCTTACTCTCCCCCCATCCACCCTTTTCTTTCTCATTTACACATAAAGTATTTAGAACTAGAAATCAACTTAGAAAACCAACCTCTTTACTTTTGCAAAAGAGAAAAACTGTGACCCATGGATATTAAGAATAATACAGTCCTAGAATGTTGGAGCAGGGAAGGACCTTAGGCATCATTTACTTCAGCCTGCTCATTTTATAAATAAGAGAAACTGAGATCCAGAGGGGGAAGGGATTTGCCCAAGGTTAAACCTGTAAGGGATGGAGCCTCCACCTGAACCTTGACATGACATTCAGATTCCAAGTCTAATGCTCATTTCACTACAACACATTTCCTCTTCTGAGAGATGAAGAGAGAGATTAGATGATCTCACCGGAATGAGGGGATTTAGAGCTTGAAGCAATTTAGAAACTCAGTCCAAACCCCTCAGTCTGTAGATAAGGAAGGTAAGCCTGAGAGAGGTTGCTATTTGCCCAGATTCACACAGAGGATACTGAACAAGGTTCTCTGGCTCCAAAGCTTATGCTCTTACCACAACAACAGGCTTCATGCTTCAAACTTCAACTTTAGCACAACAGTTGTCCTATTTTGGGAACTAGGAAAGGAAAATCCATGGAAGTTGATCTTCTGTGACCTATTCAATTAAATCTGTTTCTTCTCCTTACTGCAGGATTTCTTGGAATTATAATTTCAGTTTACAGGTATACTTCCCATTCCCTTCTGTTTCAGTCCCTTACCTTTACCTCTGACTTATACTTTCTAATCCTGCTAAAACTCAAAATTTACCATCATAAGGCTCTGTTTTACACTGTGATGGGGATAATTTCAAGCTGATAAATCAGAAAGCTCTTTACTCCATTTTCTAAAGCTTGTTGATTGTTTTACTGACCTGGAGTTGTTTGCCTGCCTTTCTTTGATGAGTGGAAACCAGAAACTTTAGACTTTGGACAATCTGTCCAATGCCATCAGTTGTGATCATTAAAGCCAGTTCCCTCATTTTATGGCTTCTCTGGAGCACCTCTTTTGACTATGCTTGTGCTCACTGATTTGAGAACATCACAGCTAGATCCAATTTACCACAGTTACTCAGAAGACTATACCTCCCTTAGTATATTAATATTTACTAAACATCATGATGGTATTCCAGCATTACAGTCCAAGTGAAGCCTAGAGGAATCAGGGGCCAAGACCCATTGGACTATACTGAGTCTAGATGAAGAAATCATCCATCTAAGCCTCTACTAAGAGCAATAAGGACCTCTGTTTCCCTCCAGTGGGCATGAATAATAAAGCATAGATTTGACCATATCATTCCTTTCCTTGGCAAATTCCAGTGACTTCCTGTTACCTTGAGGATCAAAATCAAGTTATCTCTTTGGCACTTATAACCTATAGCATTCTACAATTTAGCTACTCTAGTCTAGTTACTGTCCCTTTCTCACCACACTTCCAGCTCCCAGCTTTGTGCCTTTTCAGTGACTGACTGCCCTCCTGTGTGCAGTGTTCTCCCTCCTTACTTGTACCTTTTAGTTTCTTCTGGCCTCCATCAAAATTCAGCTCAAGCCCCACCAGCTAGATAAGCTGTGTGATGGTGGGGTTTGTAACCACTCTCACCCCGGCATAGCAGCCCCCTCCTGCTGACCTTTGAAGCCATCTTTGACTGGAAAATAATCTCAGCCTGGTCTTTTGTGGGTTCTTTTGCTCCAGGACTTGCCCTATGGCATTATTTGGAGGTTTTTTGGAGTAATTGTGTCGTGAGTTCTGAGAGCTTACTCCATTTCCTCCTATCTTTGATTTTCTTGGAGAAAATGGCAGGGGGAAGCTAGGTGGTGCAGTGGATAAAGCACTGGCCTTGGATTCAGGAGGACCTGAGTTCAAATCCAGCCTCAGACACTTGACACTTAACTAGCTGTGTGACCCTGGGCAAGTCACTTAACCCTTATTGCAGAAAGAAAAAATGACAAGTAATGGGACCATTGTGCCAAAGGGCATGAAAATTTTGTTGACTTTTATCATTTAACTCCAAATTGTTTTCTAGAATCATTGAGCTAATTTACAACTCCACCAGTTGTGCATTAGTGTTCCTGTTTTCCCTTAGCCCTTCCAACATTGTCCTGTATCATCTTTTCAATTTTTATGTGCATGAGATGAAAATTCAACATGGTTTTAATTTCTACTTCTCTAATTGTGAGGTACTTTGATCATTCTTTCATATAGTTGTTCATAGTATGTAATTCTTTTGAAAATATTTCATATCCTTGAGATATTTTTCTTGGATAATTATACTTGGTCTTATATATTTGTGTCATTTCTCTAAATATCTTAAGAGATTTCTCTGAGAGATATTTGATGCAATTAAAAAAATAACTTGGCAGTTTCTCTTCTCATTCTATCTGCTTTGATATAATCAGCACAAAAATATTTTAATTTTATGTTTCAAGGTATAGTACAAAGCCCTTCTCATTCTTTGGCAAATGGAAAGACCAGGAATTTCCTGAACTGTTAGCAGAGACAATGGCCTTGTTTCCTTGGCATGGCTTGCCTCTGTACCTTCCCCTTTGCAATTCCTCCTCCTACCCCAGCTCTATTATGGGAGAAACTTAGAGGTAAAAGCTGGGAGAAACTTGAATATTGGAATAATTAAGAAAATAAATGACTGTTGCCCAGATTATGACCTGTTCTGCAATGATGTGAATTTAAGAAGCATATTGGATCCTCACCAAGAGCTAGGGTGAGGTCTGTGAATGAGGGGATTCAGTCCTATACTAGAGAGGCTGTGAAAAGAAATGCCTCAGCACAGGTAGCGTTATTAGCTAACTGGGATGACTTTGCTTCTTGTTCTAAGAGTTTGGAGCCTAGGACTGAGAATGCTCTGCTCTGAGGATGATAGGTCACAGAGCTGAGGCTTTGAGGGATTAAAAATTAGGGAAATATCAACTGGTTCACTAGAGTCAGTATTCCTCCTTTCCCAAGCAAGAGAATAGGAGTATATTAGGTGAGAATTTTTGTCTAACAGAAACTTGAAGCAGTGGAAGATTACTTTGACTACCAAATGGAGAATGGAATGACTAGAGGCCAAAAGTATTAGAAGGAAGGCAAGAGTGCAGCTAATGGAAAATGAAGAGTTGCCTTCTGAGCCCTCTTTAAATGGAGGCTTTGGGAAAATATTTTTGCTCCACTCTCCAATCATAGGAGCAGATGCAACTGAGGGTACTGATGAGGTGTGAGTCCAAAAGTTGCTGCAATTTCAATGAAGATGTTTTTCCTTGAGATGTGCTTTTTTCTTTTTTCTTTTGGAGGAAAAATGAGAGGAGGAGGAGGAATGATTATGGTACAGTCCATCCCAAAGAGTAAAGCTAATGGGAAATGATAGTATTTCTATTAGACTTGTTTTGACTTTAAGAGTCAGGTTGATGTCTCCAAAAATGATTGTTTTTGTTATCTATATATTTCTGTAGCTTTATTAATATATCCTTTAAATGCTTAGATGCTATTTGGTTACTGATGTGGGGCTTAGGATGACCAGATAACAAGACAGACATATCAAGGAATCAATGGACTATTAAAATTTAGACTGGCCAGCTAGATATCAGGACTGACACACCTAAGAAGTAAGAGAAGGTAAAATTCTATAGCAGGAAAGTAAGTTAGGTGTGGCTACTACCTGACTGGAGCTAGGAGGCAGAGATAACTCCAGAGGTCAGGACTATCATTCCATAATAAATAAATAAATAAATCTCTCTCAATTCTCAGGAATGACAAGTATCCAAGCTTCCCCCCCCCAGATTTTCTATTTTCAGGTGGTTACCCCATCTATCCTCTATAAAAGCTTTGGCCTTCCTTCTGTCTGGGGAGGAGAATGTTTGAGCCCTCATCTCCAGGAATAAAGTCTTTGACTTACAGTCACTTTCTCTAGTACCAAATAAAAGAATATTTTAATTCTAATTGGACTCTGTGCAATCATGCACTTTTTTACAGAGGAATACCTAAGGACTCCCACCATTTTCCCTGTGACAATTACATATATATAATACTGATATCATTGCATTATCCACGGTACCTTTAAACAAAATGTTATTTTTTCTTAATCAGATTTACTGCTGCCTTATGAGATTATAAATACAAAATTTAGATTTTTAAAGCTGGTGAACAATAAATTTTACTCTCCTTATTTTAACTCTATATAAACCTTTATCCTTGAAGTACATATCAGATTGATTCTGTCATTTTCCTTTGGTTCACATGGGAGTTAATCCCATTCATATCCACAGGTAAGTTTTTATGTATAATCTCTAATAATGCTTATTATAATATTCCTTCTCTTCCTACCTTCCCCTTTAGAAAAAAAAATGACACAAAATAGGAATGAAGCCAAAATGAGCAGTGGATATATGTGGCTTATATTGCTAGGAACAATCAAATTCTAATTGTCTTCTCTCCAGGTTTTCATTTGGCTGAGACCCAGAACACAGGGCCTTTCCTTTTTTCTTCTGTTTTTCCCCTATATTTGCAATTAGTCCCCCTTGGAGAGATAATTTACCTCAGAAACTCAGTTACATACCCAAAGGGCTATGGGACTGTGAATACCCTTTGACCCTGTAATACCACTACTAGGTCTGTATCCCAAAGAGATCATAAAAAAGGGAAAAGGACCCACGTGCACAAAAATATTTATAGCAACTCTCTTTGTGGTGGCAAGGAATTGGAAATTGAGGGGATGCCCATCAATTGGAGAATGGCTGAGCAAGTTGTGGCATATGAATGTAATGGGATACTATTGTGCTATAAGAAATGATGAGCAGGCAGATTTCAGAAGAAACCTGGAAAGACTTAAGTGGATTGATGCTGAGTGGAGGGAGCAAAACCAGGAAAACATTGTACACAGTAACAGCAACACTGTGTGATGATCAACTGTGATTGACTTAGTTCTTCTCAGCAATACAATGATCCAAGACAATTCCAAAGAACTCATGATGGAAAATGTTCTTCACATCCAGAAAAAAGAACTTTGGATTCTGAATGCAGATTGAACCATACTATTTCTACTTTTCTTTTTGTTTTTTGTTTTTGTTTTTTTGTGGTTTTCCCCTTTTGTTCTGATTCTTCTTTCACAACATGACTAATGCAGAAATATGTTTAATGTGATTGTACATATATAACCTATATCAGATTGCTTTCTGTCTTGGGGAGGGGGGAAGGAAGGAGAAAAATTTGGAACTAAAAATCTTATGAAAACAAAACAAAAATCAAAAGAAACACAGTTATGATGTAATTGTATTTTTTTAAAAATCTATTACTATTGCCTCAATTCAAATCTACCCCTCAAACCCTCTCTTCAGCTATCCTATCCCAGTTTCCTGGTTGACATTATTTTATTTCTTTCTGCCATTCTCTTTTATTTTTCTCCTGCTCACTTCTCCTCACCTTTTCCTCTGCTTCTCTCTCTTTTCTCTTTCCTCCTCTTCTACTTCTGATATTTTGAAAAACGAAAACCTGATCTTGTCTTTCTTTCTCCTCTTCATTGATGATTAGAGATAGAAAGATTCTAAGGAGAAAACAGCTTCTCTTCCTTTTTCATGATATGATCACTTTGTCCTTTCACGTTGTTTACATTTATTTACCATTTTAGTTTTCTTTTGTCCAATGCATTTGCATTTTGCATATTCTGTCCAGCTGTGGGTTGTTGGGGGCTTTTTTTGTTTTTAGGCAATTGGGGTTAAGCCCAGGTAGCTGTGATTTTTTAAAGAGGATTGTTTGGAAGTGATTTATTCTGAAGAAAACCCCTTTTTAAAAAAAAATGTAGGATTATGCTTAGTATTTTAGGACAATTCTTAGATATAAGCCATTTCCTTTGCTATTTGACTTGTCACATTTCAATATTTTCTTCTCATATTTGAAGCAAAGTCCTTTGGTAATTCTGACTGAAGTTCCTTACTATGTTATGTCTCCTTCAGGAAGCTTGAAGATTCATTCTTGAACTATTTCTTTGTACCCTGATTTCCAAATTTTGATATAATAAATGTCATACATTGATGTCTGTTGACTTTGTTCCAATATCCCGTATATCAGTGAATCTTTGAGAAATTTCATTCATTTTCCTCAGGGTTTCGATTACTATCCTAATGTTTTCCAGCTTTTCTCCTAAGTTGTTCATTATACTTTCATAGTTTTTCTTCAATAACTCTAATTTCATTCCTTTTTTTTTTAGTAAACACAAACTCCTTGACAGAAGCAACTGATGCACTTTTGTGTCTGTATGCCCAGGACCTAGCACAGCATTAACACCTAACAGCATTAACAAATGCTTGATTCAGTTATTGTTTTAGTTCCTTTATTGTTCCTTCTAGGTCTAATACTTTACTCGAGGTTTTTGTGAGCAATCTAATCTGCCCCCCTGCCCAGTCTAACGGTATTTATTTCAGAGTTTTTCCCTTATTTCAAAATTTTCTCCTGAGATTCTATTAATTTATGCCACTTCTTAGTTACATTAGTAGTTCTCCTTTGCTTGTTAATTTTCTCAGTACCTCTATTTTGGTTTCTCTTATGGAATCTTAACCTCTTGAATTTGGGTCAATCACTGAACAGAATTAGGGAACCACAAAGCTGTAAAGGATCAATCTGTAGCAGCCTTCTCAAAAGCAGTAGAAGTTCCTTCATCCCACTAGAGAAGGAAAGGATGAAAGCCAGGGACAAACTGGAGCAAGGTTCCCATATAAATTATTGCACTTGCCTGCACTAAACTGGATAAAAATTTAGTTGACACCAGTCTTATTCCCCAAGAAGCTATTTAGGGCAAGGACCAAGGTTAGTGGAGAGTAAATTTCCTAATATGGGAGGCACATGAGTCAAGACATTACATTCTGATCTCATTGGTCCTCTTAGAAAATAAAGGACAAAAAAAAAAGGACAAATAGAAAACTTACAGAAATATATAATACCAAAAGTTATCTCCAATAATGAACTGGTCAAAGTACATGAACATACAATTCTCAAAATAAGAGTTGCAAACTATTAACAACCATTAGGAAGGAATGTTCCAAATCATCAATAATAAGTGAAATATAAATCAAAATGACCTTTTGGATTACCCTCATGGCCAGAAAATGAACAAAGACAATAAAAAATGGGAAGTCAATATTAGAGGAGTTTTGATAAGATAGGTACAGTAATTCATTGTTAATGTAGTTGTGGATTAATATATATATTTTGTAAAGCAATTTGTTATTATACAAATGAAACTTTAAAATGTTCACACCCTTTGGCCCAGAGATTTCACTGCTAGGCAGTACTTTTTATTCATTATGAAAATATTTTTATAATAATACAAAATGCTAGCTTATGAGATGTTTTATAGCAGTATTGTTTGTCCATATATTAAGATCATTCAGGATTCCTTGGAAGATATAACAATAGAGATAACCCTGTTCGATAAACCTTTGATAGCACTGGATAAGACTTAAAAAAGAGAGATAAATGCTCTCCAAACATTTTCATCACTGTTATAAAGGTGATCCAAATGCATAGACCATATTGAGAAGGGATTCCCTATCTCTTGAGGTGCTCCAGATGTTTCTATTTGCAAATGACATTGTGCTGATTACATCAAACCCCAAGACACTACAGAGCCTTCTGGAAGAGATCTGGAATCACTCAACGAACTTTTGGACTGTCCATCCCCACAGGAAATACCAAGTGGATGAAGAATGTCTATTGTCAAAATTTCAACATGCATTTGGATGGACATCCTATAGTACTTGTCCAACAGAATGTATATCTGGGACAGACAGCACAGATGGACAGTGAACTGGATCCAGAGTTGAAAAAGAAGAAGAGAGTGAGCTGGATCATTTTCAGGAAATTGAAAAGTCCGTTTACTGACCCCAAGCTTTACATGAAACCAAAGGCCCATATTTTAAATACTAACATTTTACTGGTGTTGCTCTGTGACATCAAGCCATGGAACAGAATTGCTTCCAAGGAACTAAAGATCATTATTACACAGAGGACAATGGACAGGCATATGGTGAGTATGAACAGGCTTCAACATATAACCAATAAAAAACTCTGAAGAACAGGATTTAAAGATGTCACCCAGGAATTGTATGATAGGAAGAGAATTTGGGCTAGTCATGAACTAAAAATAACGGTTCATAGGTGGACAGTCAGAGTGCTTTATGTCAGGAGAACATAAAAAAAATACCTTCCAGCATATTGGGTGGAT
Organism: Dromiciops gliroides; assembly: GCF_019393635.1. Lineage (NCBI taxonomy): Eukaryota > Metazoa > Chordata > Mammalia > Microbiotheria > Microbiotheriidae > Dromiciops > Dromiciops gliroides. Next base: position 295,380,138 of record NC_057862.1, on the reverse strand, counting down.
GCTGTGTGGTAAAGCTTTATTTAGGAGAATACAGGTAAAAGTGATATAGGTTGGGTAGGTCTGGGTTGAAGGAAATTCCTGTGTCGTTGAGATCATAGAGCCATTTGAACATTTTTGAAATTTTATTTAGTGTTCTATCACCCAACATTTGTTTTGATAGGACAAAATGCCACCTTCTAGGCTCTTTTTTTTTAGCAAGATGTCTCCAATTCATAAACTAAGATCATTCAGAATTCTTTGGAAGAAAACAACAATATCTCTGCCTCCCCAAAATGAATGTAGATGTATGTAATGTATGATGATTATCATACAGAATTCAGTGGATAGCTCCTTGTTGATATTATGTTATAGTCTGTTCATATTTGCCACATGCTTCCCTATTTTCCTCTGTGGGATGATCATTCATAGTTCTTGAGAGACTATGGGAAATGGGTAGTTTAACTGATGTGGCATAAATATGTCAATTCATTTAAGTAGTATATTAATTTGTATTATATTGGTGTGTCCTAACCATGATTGTTCCTCCAATTAGGTAAGTTTAACCTTATTTCTGTAAAGAGCTTTTTATAATTAAACACAAACTATCACATCTTGAGTGTGTTGACCCTGGAACTGAGTGCAGATCACTTGTTTGACTGATCATAAGCATTCCTTTCCATCCTAGAATTGCAACCCAGAACTGCTCATGGGCAATAGAGTTGGCAATCAGCACCAGCTATACTAAGTGCCAGCAAAGGGTCCCCTGTAATCTCTTTCTGACCCGCTGTCTGAGCCCCTTACTGTCTCTGGGCTGAGATCTCTTGGAGTTGCCACTGTTGCTGCTGTCAACATCATCTCAAAGGTCCACTGCTGGTGCTCTTGCTGTGCTCTGGGCACTCACTCTGGTGTTACAGACCTCTCCTGAGTACCTCCTAAGCTGTCTTAGGCTAGAAAAATGTTTCCAGAATTTGATTTGAAGTGTTATTTTAAGGTTGTTTGAAGGAGAACGTCAGGAGAGATTAGCTGGGTCCCTGCCTATACTATGCCATATTGAACTCGCCCCTTATTGCATCTTAAGAGTTAAAATACAGGGCAGCTAGGTGGCCTAGTGGATAAAGCACTGGCCCTGGATTCAGGAAGACCTGAGTTCAAATCCGGCCTCAGAAACTTGACACTTACTAACTGTGTGACCTTGGGCAAGTCACTTAATCCACATTGCCCTGCAAAAATAAAAAAAAAAAAACAACCAAACAAAAAAAGTGTTAAAATACTAGAGGATAAGGATGTGGGTATTTATTGTTTTGTCAAAAATATCAGAAAAAATAAATTAGTTTTTTTAAATAAATGAAACCAGAAATTAGAAAGAAGTTAAAGGAAGGCTTGCTCATAGGTACTGCTTGGAGATGTAAATAAAAGAGTTGGTGTAGTTTTTTATCATGCTTACAAAGGTAACAAGAAAAATCATTTCATGGGACATTCAGTCATTTTGTATTTCAGAGGTCATGACAAATATTTGCAAACAAGATTACTATGAACATAATTTGCAACTTTTGTACATGTGTCTGTTACAGTGGATGAAGAGGTAAAGAAATTCTAAGAATTCAACAAGGTCCTTTAAATCAGGGATCCTTAACATTTTTTTGGTGTTTTGGACCCATTTGGCTGTCTGATGAAGCCAATAGACTTCTCAGAATAATGTCTTTAAATCCACAAAATAACACACATAGGATGATGAAGGAAATAAATTGTATTGAAATATAGTTATAAAATATAGACATACAAAGTTGTGACATTCAGTGTAAATGTGGGAATAGGTGAGAATGAAGAAGTATATTTGAAAACATAGGTCACTAATAAGTAATTAGAGAGTTCTAACATTTGTTGACTACATGGAAATTTCAGGCTGACTGATTTCTTCTATATGAGAACCAATAGACATGGTAAAAATGAATAACATTACAAAATGAAATGAAATAAAAATTAAATGATTTAATGAAAAATGAAATACTTTTATAGGCAGGAGAAAGACTTTTTAATAATATAGGTTGGCTAATTGTTAAGGTATTTATTCATGGTGCAGTGGATAAATTGTTGGGCCTGAAATAAAAAAATCCAGAGTTCAATTCTAGCTTCAGGCACTCTATGAGCCTGGGCAAGTTGCTTAACCACTGAGGTGGCATCTTAGAGTTATTTTAATTTGCATTTCTCGAATTATTAGTGATTCAGAGCATTTTTCACATGACTTATTAATAGCTTTGGTTTCTTTTTCTGAAAACTGCCTTTTCATAATCCTTGACCATTTATTAGTTGAGGACTAGTTCTTATGGCACCAATTATAGTCATTTTAGAAGATATTTAACAGATATTAATGAAATGTAATAAAAACCAAAAAAGCCTAAAAGTACTTTAGTTAGCAAACACTTAACAAAAGCCAAAGGCAACAGTGATTTGGAATATTAAAATTTTTTTAAATGTTTGTAAAATTTTACAAAGAAGTAAAATGAAAGATTGTGAACAGTATTGTCCTATAAATCAGAGAAAAGTAGTAGTCATCCATACTTATTTAAAGAAAACTTAGCAAGGGACCCAAATATGTCAAGTCATCTCAAGGGTATTGAAGGATGAAAATAGAAATACAACAAACCAAAGGAAAAAATATATAAAAAGACTTCATTTTATAACAAATTATCTTCCCCATCCAAGTTATGAGAGCCACTACATTTGGACTAGAGTATCATAGTCCCAGAATCATGTTTAGAGGAAAGAGAAATGAAACCATGGAAAACAAAGACAGGAATAGCATCTGGGATAGGTGAAATATACATAGATTAGATCCATGTTGGAGATTATAAAATTATATTTGCAAGAATAACCAAAAGACAGGAAGGTTCCAATAACATAGAACATAATAATAGACCTTATCTGAAAAGCAAAAAAAAAAAAGTGACCAAGAGTGTATCAACAACTAATGACCTTGGGAGCCAAGATAGCAGAGGAAAGGCAGTGAGCTCTTGAACTCATGACATGATTGCTCCAAAAACCATATAAATAATTCCATAGGACAATTCCTGGAGCACCAAAACCCATAGAAGAATGTGCTGAAGTCATCTTCCAATCAAGGACTTCTTGGAAGGTCGGAAGGAGGGAGCTGCTGTGCTGAGACAGGAGTAGAGCCCAAGCCCACAGTCACCCTGACACAGATCCAGTCCCAGGAAGGCCTCAGCAGAGAAAGAGACCCCCCAGAGCCTCTGATAAAGCTTCAGTGCCCATGTCATCTGGAACTAAGCTCGCAGTCTGGTGAGAGGGTTGAGCCCTGGGCAGGGGGGAGATTAGAGGGGTCTCTGCTGGTGCTGAGGCAGAACTTGTGTTTTTCACCCCTTCTGGGGACCAGGAGGTAGGCTTTAATAGCAGAGGGCCAGGTGGGGGAGGGGCACAGGCTCATCAGAGCTGACAACCACAACACACAAAGCTGGTTGATTAGCAAGTTGGTCTGGGGTCATCTATGGACCAGGGAAGAGGACAGGTGACTAAAGAACCTGCTCCTCCTTAAATCATACCACCTGGGACCTCCTAAAACTTGTGATAGAGCAGCCTGGAAATAGTGCCCCACTTTAAGGAGCTAAAAGTCAAGTAAAAGAAAGGCAAGATGAACAGACAGACAAAGGTGAGGACCATAGAAAGTTTCTTGAGTGACAAGGAAGATCGAGGTGCACTCTCAGAGGAAGATGTCAACATCAGGGTCCCTATATCTAAAGCTTCCACGAAAAATATGAATTGGTCTCAGGCCATAGAAGTGCTCAAAAAAGACTTTGACGATAAAGTTAGAGAGGTAGAGGTAAAAATGGAAAGGGAAATGAGAGTGATAAAGAAAAGACATGACAAAAAAGTCAACAGCTTGAAAAGCCAAATAGGCCAAATGGAAAAGGAGGTAAAAAGTTCTCTGATGAAAATAATTGCCTAAGAATTAGGATTGAACAAATGGAAGCTAGTGTCATTATGAGAAACCAAGACATAATAAAGCAAATCCAAATGAATAAAAAAAAAATAGAGGGCAATGTGAAATATCTTCTTGGAAAAACTACTGGCCTGGAAAATAGGCCAAGGAGACATAATTTGAAAATTATTGGTCTACCTTAAAACCATGATCAAGGAAAGAGCTTAGACATTATATTCCAAGAAATTGTCAGGGAAAATTGCCCTGATATTCTAGAAGCAGAAGGTAAAATAAAAATTGAAATAATCTATCAATTACTTCCTGAAAGAGATCCCAAAAAGAAAACTCCTAGGAGTATTATAGCCAAATTCCAGAGCTCTCAGATCAAGGAGAAAATATGGCAAGCTGCCAAAAAGAAAGAATTCAAGTACTGTGGAGCCCCAGTCAGGATAGCACAAAATCTAGCAGTTTCTACATTAAAGGACTGGAGGGCATGGAATATGATATTCCAGAGGGCAAAGGAATTGTGATTACAATCAAGAATCATGTATCCTGCAAAATTGAGCATAATCTTTCAGAGGAAAAAATGGACTTTCAGATATTTGTGATGAAAAGACCTGAACTGAATGGCAAATTTGACTTTCAAATGCAAGACCCTAGAAAACCATAAACTTTTGGAGTTTTGGGACATACCTGGGGTTGTACAGTGGGTGAGTGTCTTGTGTCAGAGTTTGGGTTTTGGCTGGGATCTCACTGGGTCCAGGGTGAATGCTTTGTCCACAGTGTTACCTAGCTGCCCCATGATGATATCTTTATGGTTAAATTAAGGAGTGAGGGGAATACACTGGGGGAGGGGGAAGGGCAGAGGTAGCATGGGGTGAAATGCCACATGAATAAAACAGGAAAGGGCTTATGGAGGGAAGAGATGAAGGAGGAGTAGGGTAGTAAAGACCTTAATCTCATCAGAGCTGGCTCAAGGAGGGAATAACATACATACCCAATTGGGTGGAGTAATCTATTTAATCTGGGAAGTAAATGAGCCTAACAATCATCACAATTGGCTCAAAGACCTCAATCTCATCAGAGCTGGCTCAAGGAGGGAATACCATACACATTCAATTGGGTGGAATAATCAATCTCTCCAACCCTGCAGGAAAATAGGAATGGAAGGGGATAAAGAGAGAGGGGCAAAAGAAGGGAGGGCAGGTTGGGAGAGGGGGCAGACAGAAGTAAGTACCTTTTGAAGAGGGATAGGGTGAAAGAAGATAGATAATAGAATAAATATCATGGGGAAGGGAAGAGGATGGAGGGAAACAGTTAAGAATAGTAATTATTAAAAAGAGAAAAGGGGGAAATTGTACAAAAATATTTATAGTAAGTCTTTGTGGTGGCTAAGAATTGGGAATCAAGAGAATCTCCATCAATTGAGGAATGACTGAAGAAGCTGTGATATATGATTGTAGTGGAATGGTATTGTGCTATAGGAAATGACAAACAGGATGATACCAAAGAAACCTGGAAAGACTCATATGAACTGATTTATAGTGAAGTGAGCAGAACTGGGAGGACATTGTGCATAGTGACAGCAGTATTGTTCTATGAGCAATTGTAAATGACTTAACTACTCTTAACAATACAATAACTCAAGACAATCCTAAGGGACTAATGATGAAGCATACTATTCACCCCCATAGAACAAACTGATAAAAAGAGCACTTGTGAATTGTACATATATAACCTATATCAGATTGGTTGATATCTTGTGGAGGGGTAAGGAAAGGGAGGGAGGGAGAAAAATTTGGAACTCTTAATCTTATGAAAATGAATGTTGAAAACTACCCTAACATGTAACTTGGAAAAATAAAATAAAGTGAAAAATAAAACAACTAATGATATGTCTTCTTTCACATTTATATAAAATTGTATAATAACTGCACACCAACACCAAAATCCTCTTTGTTATGGGTACTAACAGGTAACACACAGACTTTTGCAAGTGATATTTCACAGTGAATAACATTTTTACCATCATACAATTAGTTGAAAGATCTCAAAAACAGAAAATTCCACTGTAGTTTTTTGTTATTAATTATTTCAAAAATTTATTCTATAGAGCAAATTACCACCTTAAAGTGTTTCTTCCAAGAAGCCATCCCCCATTCATACATCAAAATCATTCTAGATTTCTTAAAAGGCATAAAAACAGAGAAACCCTTGTTCCATAGTCCTCTGAGAGTATAATTGGCTAAGGTGCAGGATGCTGTGATGAAAGAGATCCAGTGCAAATCTAGATTTAAGAGGAATTCCTCATGAATGGTGAAGTTTAAATGTTATTTTTTTCAAGATACCATGGTTAACCAAGCCACAGAACATTATAGAGATTCTTGAAGAGAGAGAATCACTGAAAATAACTTTACCTAAGCACCCATACAGGAAAAACCAAGTGGATGAAGAATGCTTGTTTCTCAAATTATAACTGGAAGTCTTTCTTTTGTATATGCAACACATAGAACTTATTTATCTCTGTATGTCTTTCTTTTTGTTTTCCTGTACCTGTATGAAGATCTGTATCTGTGTCTGTTTGTATTTTTATCTTTCTATTAATATATACATATATGTGAAAGGCAGTATAACTGTATAGTGAATTTTGGGCATAATTACTAAACAGAAATGAGAATAGAAATTATGAAGATAATAATGGGGAAAAGAACAGGATGGATTGCCCTCAGAACATTGTAAAGTTCCATTTATGACATTTTTTTCCCAGAAAAAAGCTTCATCTTTATGATACAAATATTAGTATTCTACTTAGTTTTATATAGCTTTAAGACATAGAATATACCATTGCTAAAGAACTGAAAATGAGTATCACACAGAAGGCAATGAAAAAGCAATTATTCAGTGTGGAAGGCTGCAATATCTAATGAATAAGGAATTTTGAAGAATAAAAAAAAGAGTAAGAAATATCATTAAGAAAATGTATAGGGGGACAGAGCCAAGATGGGGGAGGAAAGACATTAAACAGAGGACCCCTGATACAATCACTCCAAAAATAGCAATAAAAGAACCCTTGGGGCAGAAAAACACACAAAAATTCGGGCTGAGAGTTTTCTCCAGCTATAGATAGATTTCAGGGGGCTGTGCTGGGCAACAAATAAAGCCTAACCCTGCAATCAGTCCGACACACCAGACACCCGCCTGAGGAATTTGCCCCAGTGCCTCTGAATCAGCTGCAGCACTGGCGTCTTCTGGAACCGAGTGCGGGGTTGGGCTGAACGGCTGGCCCAGGGCGGCTAAGTGCAGGGGTACCATTGGACTGGGGGGGAGGATGCAACTGTCCCACCCCAGTGGGGAACCAGGAAGAAATCCTGAGTGGCTGAAGGCCCAGGTTGGGGACGGGAGCAGGCAGGCTCATCAGAAGCTGAGAACCACACCACAGAAAGCTTTGCTGGTTGGTTGCTTAGTAAGTAGGCCTGAGGTTATCTCCGGACCTGAGAACAGGCCAGGTGAGATTAAAACCTGTCCCCTCCTCAACCCAAAACACTTGGGACCCTCAGAAGCTGGGAACAGGAGCGGAACTGAGAAGCAACCCCACCCCACCCCCACCCCCCCAACCCCTCAGTGGAGAGTTTAAAATCAAATGAACGGGAGGCCAGGAAGGCTGAAAAGAAGCCCAACCATCCCCTGGGCCATGCTGTAGCTTGAACAGTGTGTCCTGGAAGCAGAGCCACACTTTAAGAAGGAGTTAAAAGCCAAGAAATAGTAAGCCAGGATGAGCAGGCAGAGAAAGCAGAAGACCATCAAAAACTTCTTTGGGGGTAAGGTAGACCACAATACAACCTCAGAAGAAGAAGATAATAACAGGGTCAAAGCTCCAATATCCAAAGCTTCCAAGAAAAATATGAACTGGTCTTAGGCCATGGAAACTCTCAAAAGGGACTTTGAAGAGAAAGTAGGAGAAATAGAAAGAAGATGTAGAGAAAAGGATGAAAGAATGGAAAAGGAAATGAGAGCGATGCAGGAGAGTGATGAGGAAAAAGTCAACAGTTTGAAAAGCCAAATGGAAAAGGAGATTAAAAAACTGTCAGATGAAAATAACTGCCTAAGAATTAGGATTGAACAAATGGAAGCTATGAGAAACCAAGACACAGTAAAGCAATTCCAATTGAATGAGAAAATAGAGGGCAATGTGAAATATCTCCTTGGAAAAACAGCTGACCTAGAAAATAAATCTAGGAGAGATAATTTGAAAATCATTGAACTACCTGAAAACCATGACCAAAACAAAAGCTTAGACACCATCCTCCAAGAGATTGTGAGGGAAAATTGCCCTGATATTCTAGAAGCAGAAGCTAAAATAGAAATTGAAAGAATCCACTGATCACCTCCTGAAAGAGATCCCAAAAGGTAAACCTCCAGGAATATTATAGCCAAATTCCAGAACTCCAAAGTGAAGGAGAAAATACTGCAAGCAGCTAGAAAAAAGGACTTCAAATACTGTGGAGCTCCAATAAGGATAAAGCAAGATCTAGCAGCTTCTACGTTAAAGGACTGAAGGGCATGGAATGTGATATGCCAGAGGGCAAAGGAACTGGGACTACAGCCAAAAATCACGTACCCAGCAAAACTGTGTGTAATCTTTCAGATGCAAAAATGGGATTTCAATGAGAAAGAGGTCTTTCAAGCATTTGTTATGAAAAGACCTGAACTGAATAGAAAATTTGACTTTCAAATACAAGACTTTGGAGAAGCAAAAAAAGATAAACAGGAAAAAAGAATTCATAAGGTATATTAAAAGATCAAACCATTTACATTCCTACATGGGAAGATAATATTTCAAAATCATAAAACCTGTCTCAGTAAAAAACTCATAGAAGACACAGGTCTGAACTAAATATGAAGGGATGATATCTGTAAAGCATTTATGTTTTGTTCTTTGTGGGGCAGACAGGGTGGAGTGTCTTATGTCTGGAGCTGGATGTGGGCTTGGGACCTCCAGGGTCCAGGGCTGGTGCTTTGTCCACTGTGCCACCTAACTAATCCATGATGACATCATTAAAATGGGTTGAGGTGTAGGAGGAATAAACTGGGGTAAGGGAGAAGGGATGAGATGGTCTGGGGAGAGGTAGTTCACATGAAGGAAACAAGAAAAAAGCTCATGGAGCAGAGTAGAAGAGGGGGAAGGAGTTGGGGAGTGAGTGAACCTTAATATCATCAGGACTGGCTCAAAGAAGGACTAGCATACATACTCAAGTAGGTATAGTAATATATTTTTGCCCTGAGGGAGGGGAGGGAGAAAAGGTGGGGGGGGGGAAGGGAAGGAGGAAAGGACAGATTGGGGGAGAGAGCAATAAAAAGCAAAACACTTTCAAGGAAGATGAAGATGTTCTGCATTACTGCACCAGTATGACATTGAATTGCTTGATCTCATAGGGAGGGTTGAGGAGGGAGGGAGGAAGAAAAATTTAGAACACAGAATTAGCTCAGGGACTCTGATCTTATTGGAGTAGGATCATGCAGGGAATAGATTTCATACCCAATTGGGAAGAGTAATATATTTAACCCTACAGGAAAGTAGGAGGGGAAGAGGATAAGGAAGGAAGGGTGAAAAAAGGGAGTGCTGAGTGAGAGAGAGGATAGTCAGAAGTAAAACACTTTTGAAGAAGAATAGGTTAAAAGAAAATAGAGTAAATGTCATGGGAAGGGAGTGGGATGGAGGGAAATAGTTATGATGATTGATTATAATGGCAAAATGTATGGTACCTACTTTGTTGGGCTTTTATGAAGAAAATTCTCTGTCAAACTTAAGGTACTGTATACAGGTTTTAATGAACAGGATACTATCAGAAAAACCTGGAAAGACCTACATGAACTGAAGCAGAGTGAAATGTACTGTACACAAAATAGCAGCAATAATGGGGGATGATCTACTGGTAAGCATGTGGTTATTTTCAGCAAGGCAATGATCCAATATAACCCTGAAGGACTTATGAAGATTGCAGCCCATCTACAGAGAAAGAACTGATAGTATCTGAAAACAGATGGAAACACATTAAAATTTTTTTTCATTTCCTCTTTGACAATTCCTTAATATGAAGTTTTGGGTTTTTTTGACTGTTTTCTCTCACAACTAGCTAATATGGGAATTTTTCCATGACTACTCATGTATAACTTATTTTGAATTGCTTGAATTCTTGTGGGTGGGCGGTGGGAATGGAGGGGGGAAGGGAAATTGGAACACAAAGTTTTAAAAAAATTGATGTTAAAATTTTGTTTTTACATATATTTTGGAAAATAAAATTCTATTCAAAAAAAAAAAGAAAAGAAAATGTATAGATTCTACCAAGATGGCAGAGGAAAAGCATTGACTCACCTGAGCTCTCCACAAAACCCTTCCAAAAACCTTTAAATAATGCCATAAGAGAATTCCTGGAGCAGCAGAACCCACAAAAGGACAGGTTGAAATAATTTTCCAGCCAAAGATAACTTATAAGGTTGGTAGGAAAGGTCAGTTGTGTGGGGTGAGAGTGGAGCACAATTCAGCACATGCTGCACCAATGCAAATCAAGTTCCAACAAACCAGGAGGAGGTCTTGGGACCCACTGAATCAGCAGTGGGAGCTTCTGCTTCTGAAACTCTCAGTCCACAAATGGTAAGGGTGTTGAATAATTGGAGAATAACTCAGAAGGAGATTACAGGTTTCTCTTTTCTGGCACTGAGACAGGACTCTGTTACTTTGCCTATAGTTGGATCCAGGTTGTAGTCCTGGGAAGCAGTCCAAGGGTGGGGAGGAACACTAACACAGTAGAGCTTGCAGCCACAGTGGATCAGGGACCTTCCTCATTTCCAGGGCAGAAAAGAGGGCTTGTGATTGCTCACAGACTTGAGCAAAGGCCAGGAGAGTAGTAATCACACCTCTCCTTAGATTATACCACCTTGGAAGAACTGAAAACTTACAGGTCCCTAGAATGATCTCTGAAAATAGTTGTAAAATTTACCTGAGGCCTAGGACAGTGCCCCATTCACACTGGAAGCAGAGTGCTACGTTGACAAAGAGTTAAAAGTCAAAAAGTGGGCTAGGGAAATGGGTAAACAAAAGAAAAAATTCAGATCATAGAAAGATACTATAGTGACAAGGAGGATCAAAACACACCCCCAGTAAAAAGATAACAAAATCAAAGCTACTACATCCAAAGCCTCCAAGAAAAATATTAATTTGTCTCAGGTGATGGAAGAATTCAAAAAGGACTTTGAAAATAAAGAGAGCTAAATGAAAAATGGGAAGATAAATGAGAGTGATGGAAGAAAATCATGAAAAATGAGTCAACAGCTTGGTAAAGGAGACACACGCGCACACACACACACACACACACACACACACACACACACACAACCTGTACAAAATAACACCTTAAACAACAGACTAAGCCAAATGGTAAAAGAGGTAGAATTCAAGTAGGAGAATAATTCCTTGAAAAGCAGGATTGGCCAAATAGAAAAAGAAGCACAAAAATTCACTGAAAAATAATCCTAATGTTTGATATATGTATAAAATATTATTATATATCACAAATAAAATAAAAAATTACAAAAGAAAAAAGTATAATTGGCCAAATGGAAAAAGAGGTACAAAAGATCACTGAAGATAATTTTTTGAAAACTAGAATTGAGCAAATAGAAGCTAATGACTTTATGAAAAATCAAGAAACAATAAAGCAAAACTGAAAGAATGAAAAAATAGAAGATAATGTGAACTATCTCATTGGAAAAACAACTGACCTAGAAAATAGATCCAGGAGAAATAATTTGAAATTTATGGGACTACCTGAAAGCCATAATAAAAAAAGATCCTAGACATTATCTTTCAAGAAATTATCAAGAAACTGCTCTGATATTCTAGAACCAGAGATTAAAATAGAAATTGAAAGAATCCACCACTCACCTTCTAAAAGAGATCCCCAAATGAAAACTCCAAGGAATCTCATAGCCAAGTTCAAGAACTCCCTGGTAAAGGAGAAAATATTGAAAGCAGCCACAAGGACAAGTCAAGTATAATGGAGCCACAGTCAGGATAATAAATGATTTAGCAGCTTCTACATTAAAGGACTGGAGGAATTGAAATATAATATTCTGGAGGGCAAAGGAACTGAGATCACAACCAAGAATTATCTACCCAACAAAACTGAGGAAAATGAACATTCAATGAAAAAGAGGACTTTCAGTCATTCTTCTTGAAAAGATCCGAGCTGAATAGAAAATTTGACTTTCAAAAACAAGACCCAAGAGAAGTATAAAAAAGTAAACAGGAAAAGAAAATCCTAAGGGATTTTTAAAAGTTAAACTGTTTACATTCTTTTTTTCTTTCTTTCTTTCTTTCTTTTTTTTACGGGGCAATTAGGGTTAAGTGACTTGCCCAGGATCACACAGCTAGTAAGTGTCAAGTGTCTGAGGCCAGATTTGAACTCAGGTACTCCTAAATCCAGGGCCAGTGCTCTATCTGCTGCACCACCTAGCTGCCCCAACTGTTTACCTTCTTATGTGGGAAAATGAAACTTGTAACTCCTACAAATTTTCTTACTGGTAGGGCAGTAGGAAGGAGTATATATAGACAGAGAACACAGGTGTGAGTTGAATATGAAGGGACAAAATCTTAAAAAAATTAAAAGTTGAGAGCAATACACTATGAGAAAGGGAAAAGGAGAGGTGGAATGGGGTAAATTATCCCACATAAAAGAAGCAAGAAAAAGTATACATTGGAGGGGAAGATAGGGGAGCTGAGGGGGAGTGAGTGAACATTACTTTCATCAGAATTAGCTCAAAGAGGGAATAACATACACACTATATTGGGTATAGAAATCTATCTCACCCTGTAGGAAAGTGGGAAGGGAAGGGGATAAGAGGGTGTGGAATAAGTAATAGAAAGGAGGGCAGATTGGGTGAGGGGGTAGTCAGAAGCAAAATATTTTTTAGGAGGGACAGGGTAAAAGGAGAAAGAGAATAGAATAAGCAGGATGGCGAGGAAGGAATAGAATGGAGGAAAATATAGTTACTGTTAAAAAAATTGAAGCAAGTTTCTCTGGTAAAGACCTCACTTCTCAAACATGTAGAGAACTAGTTGAAATTTATAAAAATAAGAGACATTTCCTAATTGATAAGTGATCAAAACATATGAATAGGTTTCAGATGAAGTAATCAACTATCTGTAGCCATGTGAAAAAATGCTCTAATTCACTATTAATTGGAGAGATGCAAATGAAAACAATTCTGGGGTTCTACTTCATATTTATCTGATTGACTAATGGGCCAGAAGAGGATAATGAAAAATATAGTAGGGGATGTGGGAAAAATGAGACATTAATGCACTGTTGGTGGGGTTGTGAATGATTTAGCTATTCTGTAGAACAATTTTGAACTATGCCCAAGGTGCATACTCTTTGACCTAGCAATACCAACCACCACTAGGTCTGTATCCAAAAAGAGAGAAAAAAACAAAAAGTAAAGGACCTGTAGGTAGAAAATTATATATAGCAGCTCTTATCTAGGGGCAAAGAATTGGAAATTGTGGTAATGCCCATCAATTGGGGAATGGCTGAAAAGATGTGGTATGTGATTTTGTTTTGTTTTATTTTTTGGGCGGGGCAATGAGGGTTAAGTGACTTGCCCTAGGTCACACAGATAGTAAGTGTCAAGTGTCTGAGGCTGGATTTGAACTCAGGTGCTTCTGAATCCAGGGTCAGTGCGTTATCCACTGTGCCACCTAACTGCCCCGTGGTATGTGATTTTGATGGAATACTATTGTAGTAGAAGAAATGATGAGCAGGATGCTATCAGAAAAAACAAAACAAAACAAAAAACCCAGAAAGACTTACATGAGGTGATACAAAGTGAAATGTACTCTGTACAATATTGATGTAACAGCAATATTGTAAGATGATCAGCTGTGAATGACTTTGCTGTTCTCTACAATACAATGATCCAAGATAACTCTGAAGGACTTATGATGAAAAATGATATCCATCCCTAGAAAATGACTGATTGTATCTGAATGCAGAGTGAAGCATATATTTTTTTTTTTACTTTACTTTTCTTGAGGTTTTTTTTTGGTCTGTTTTCTGTCACATGACTATTATGGAAATGTTTGCATGACTACACATGCAAAACCTATATTAAATTTCTTGCCTCCCCAAAGGGGGTGAAGGGAGAGGATTTGTAACTCAAAGTTTTAAAAATGGATGTTAAAATTGGTTTTATGTATAATTATGGGGAAATAAAATACTAAATTAAAAAAATATAATTAAAACAGAAGATGAGCTGGTGTGTTAAAAGGAAAAGGAATGATATGAGGACAGACTAAGTGCTTCACTAATATCCTTTAAATTTCAGGAAAACAACCTGAGGGAGACATTTAGAATGTTAGATTGACTCCATATCACAAACTTATAGGAAGACATGGAAGTGTCATAAATTATAACAGGCATGGATGGGTTGCAATCTCCCTCATTGGAATTAACATCTTAACTGATAAGATCTATATCTTAATCTAATTGATTATTTCTTTATTTAAATATCTTGGGATGCTGAGAAATATGTATATTTGTGTCATTCAGAAAATGCCATAAGTCTCTTGAACTGAATTTCTACAATAATTTGTTCAGTTCAATATCTTGCTTTTTGTCTTTCTATTAGACTTGTCCAGATCTGAAAGACATACATTAAAGTATTTTAAAATTATTTAAAAAAATAATCCGGGGGCAATAATCCGTTATTATCTATGTCTTTTAAAAATTAAGTTAACTTTTACTAATTTAGATGCTAAAACATTTTATTAATTATAAGTCTACTATTCATAATATTTCATTGCCTATGTTAGCTTTAAGTATTATATAGTTTACTTGGTTATGTCTCTTGAAATTTAAAGTTTTTATCTTTGTTTTTTCTTACAGAATGATTACAGGCTCTGATTTTTTTTTTTTTGGAATAACTTGTAACAGTAATTTTTTTCAGCCTCTTAGTTTTGTTTAGTATGCCTTCATACTTTTTAGATGTTTCTTGTATGTAGCAAACTATTGGGTTGCCTTTCTCTGGTTTTATTAGATAACTTCATCCTTTTACATTTAAGATGATCATTATCAGGTTTGTTTCTTCTCTCCTGTGTATTTATTTTGTATCACTTTTTATGTTTCTCTTGAAAGTCAGCATTTCAATCTTTTGATTAGTTTTGCTTATATGACTTTACTGCTAATCTACACTTTCCCATACCACTTTTCCTTTTAATTGTTCTTTCCCAAATTTCTTGACTTATGTTTCTATTTTTTCTATTTTTCTTCATCTGTTTAATTTTCTCTACTCTTTCACTTTTGATCCTTTTTTTCCCTCTAAATCAGATAAATGCATAGTTCAGTATTATCTTTCTTTCCTTTGCCCAACTTCACCGAAAACCTTTGTTTAAGAGACAGCCTTTTGTGGCACTCTTTTCTTTTTTTTTTCTTTCTTTTTTTTTTTAAGTGAGGCAATTGGGGTTAAGTGACTTGCCCAGAGTCACACAGCTAGTAAGTGTTAAGTGTCTGAGGCCAGATTTGAACTCAGGTACTCCTGACTCCAGGGCTGGTGCTCTATTCACTGCACCACCTAGCTGCCCCGTGGCACTCTTTTCTAAGAGGTTTCATTTACTTTACATTGTTGTTGTTTTTCCTGAATTCTGTTCTACCCTTCCTTGGGTTACCCAATGATTTTTACTTGTTAGAGATAGATCTTCCTAAGTACTAAATTTAAGCTCTCTTCAACTCTCCATTTCTGTTTTTCATTTAAAGTCTTTATACCATTCTCCCTTCCTGTTATGATCTATTAATTTATTATTGTTTTGTTATTTTGTAGTACCCCCTTTTCATTTTCTGTGTCTGACCTTTTGAAATATCAAAGCTACATTATACCATTTGGTCACCACTCTGAATCCTTAGTTGTAGGCTTGGTCCTGTCCTCTTCCGTTAACATAATTTCTCTCTATTTGTAATGATTAGAATGACTCCACCTGCTGCAGACTTACTGTAGGAAAGATCTGCCATGAGGAGAAGGTGCCTGAAGGCAAGACATGTGGTTTTTCTTTGGTGTCAGGAAGTGAAGTTTGCTTGTGGGAGGAAGAGGGGGCAAGGCTGTCGCTCTAGCTCTCTTTCACCAGGGCTCTCATGGAGAGTGGAGCAGAACTGTAGCTCTCCAAGATAGATGGCTGAATCTAGGCCTCTTTCTCTTTCTTTTCACCAAATTCTTATTCTCCTTAATAAATGCTTAAAAGTCTAACTCTTGCTAAAGCTTATAATTTATTGGCGACCACTCAGATATTTTAGACAGACTAGCTAGAATTTTAGCCTCTTACATATTCTTAATGCCAGATTACTCTGTGTCTAGTTGCTACAATTCTACCTATCCCCACCTTTCTCTGATGATGGCTGATTGACTCTCATGACCCATATATGTGTTCTTCTGAAATTGGATGAAGCTCTAGAAACCATAACACTTTATTGGAGGTAGTGATCTTTGATTCTGCCCATTCTTTGCAGTTGAAAACCTATATAAGGTCTATGCTGTCATCTCAGATGTAGCCCCGTCCCTTCCCCAATCTCTCATTGGGATGCTCTTTAGTGGCACTCTTTCTTTTCCTTTTCCAATCTCCCCATCCCAACCCTTGCTTTAAATTGGTTTCATCCTCCTCTCCCATAGTCATAGCTTTTCCCTGAACCTTGCTGTGGGATAAATTAATTTATTATTTCTTTTCTGGAACAGGCAATACTTGAAAGAAGAAACATAAATTATAAACAACCACATTAAAAATCTCTCACAATCATAGAAATAAAAATTAAAATAACTCTGAGTTTCTACCTGATACCCATGAAATTGACAAACATCAAAAACATATTAAAAAGCAAATATTAATGTAACTCTTGTATAACAGGACAGTCATTATGCTCCTTGTGGACTTGTGAATTGTTTCAACCATAATGGTATGCAATGTGGGATTCTACAATAACAGTTATAAAAACGTGCATACCCTTTGCCCCAGTGGTCCCAGTACTGGGACTGTACCCCAAGAAGGTTAGTTACTTAGTACTTAGTTGTACAAAAATGTGCCTAGAAGCACTATTTGTAATAGCAAAAAAAAAAAATGAAAACAAACGTGGTATCAAATGAGTGAGGAATGGTTGAATGGTCCTGTATATGAATGTAATGGAATATTATTGTACCTTAAGAAATAGCAAATGTGAAAAATTCAAAGAAATATGAGATGTGCTTTAGAATGAAGAAAACAGAATCAAAAGAACAATATGTACTCTGGCTACCATTATGTAATTAAAGACAATAATAATAGCAACAAATCTATATTAAATACACAGAGAAGAAAGTCAAAACAGATCACAGAAACAACAAGGATGATGTGGATACTACTGTATTAAAATGAGTATACATAGTAAGTTTGGGTTGAGGTTAATAATAGCTTTTTAAAAAAAACTTAGTTTACCAATGTAAAGCACACATGTTAAATGCATACATTCACTGTTTTCCATAGGCAAGAAGAGGATAGGGAAAGAGTGGCTAAGTAGCTACTTGGAGTGTAATATCTGTGAAAACCTTGAGCTACCAGCTTGACCAACTTGGCATGTGCCAAGTTGACCTCATTCTGGAGCCGCTAGCTCACTAACAGTGTATGAGCAAACAGTACTACTGTCCCAGCATGTCTTAGCTATTCCCTTTACTACCTTTCCAGATTCCTACCTAATTTGAAGATATGAATTAGTTCCATCAAAAATCACACCATCGAGTGGCTCTATCTCCTCCTCCCTCACTTTTCCAACTTCATTTCATATTAAAAGGATGATTCACTCTCACATAGATTAAAATACATTGACTAAAATAGAATTTAGAATGAACAGAGCAGTGTTTTAGTATAGCAGAGTGACATGCATCTTTATTCTTGTGGGGAATGGGAAGGTGCTACACACAAAGACCATGGTAGAGACATGCTTCAAACCATCTCCTGCCCATATCTTACAATTATAAGGGACAGACAGAAACTGTCCCACTGAATTCCTGTTCTTGGCTTGCAACTTAGGCAATATTATTTACTTCTGGCTCTTGTAATAGCTATTCACAACTTCTAGCTACAAGGCTATTTAGTTATCTCAATCAGCTGCCCCACTGAACATAGTTAATATTTTTCTTTACATCTGCTCCCAAGGTATCACAACTTCTCCTGGGTATCTGTTAGTGAGCACAAAGGTCCAAAGGGTATCCACTGGCCAATGCTCTCATCAACATCTCCCTTCTTTTCATGTCTTAGGGCTCAAGTGTGAATACTCTCTGATCAAATATGGCCACCTCAGGGATCCAGAAAATTAAGAATATAAGTTCTTTGATCATAAAAGAAGAGTTAAGTTCAATCTACCCATTTAAAAATTCCCATGGGGCTTCTGAACTTTCATGACTATCCTGTTGTGGATCATTCTGGTAGTCCCCCTTGAGGCCAAATATTATTCTTTTCAGTGTCCCTTTAATGCTTAATGAAGAGTACAGAGGAAAGTTGTCATTTATACAACAGGGTTCTATTGCACAACTTTTTAAACAAATGTAGGGAGAGATTGAAATTTTACAATGGCAAGAAAACAGTACAAAAGCTAGGATTGTTGTTGTTGTTGTTGTTGCTGCTGCTGCTGCAAAAGCAGTTGGTGTATACAGACATCATAAAGGTAGAAATACAGGTCAGGAAGTTTGAAGGTGATGAATTTATCTACTCTTCTTGGCTGTTTTTCTTTCTAAACTTCATTTCCATACTGATAGAAGAGAGGAAGTTGGAAATGAATAGAGTTCTGGCCTCCAAAAAGCTCCTGTGATTTTTTTTATAGTCTCTGATTTGAATTTGGGGGGCATAGTCCGTCAGTTAATAGGTGACTACTATGTGCCAGGCACTGTGCTAAGCACTGGAGAGGATACCGTAAGAAGTTAAAGGAAAATTTCCAATAAAGCAGACCCTGGTCTTCAAAACTGTAGCACACATAGATTGTCAAAAAATTGTACTCAGCTAGATTTTTTTTAAATGATGGTATTGTGGTACAGTGTAGATCATTTACTCGATTCAAATTAAGACATCAATTTGCCCTAGTCAAGGAGAAGCATTATTTTCATTATACCCTAGCAGATGAAAGCCAAGAGTAGAGCAAGTGGTACTGAATAGCTGAAGTCCCAAACATTGTGTTAGATGAAAGTTTTGTCATTATAAGATTGGTTAGTAGCACCTGGAAGAGACAATATAAAACCTAGTAGAAAGGTGCACTCTGGAGCAGAGAAGAGATGTGATATCCAGGAGAGAACAATGTAATCATATCACCTAAGGATATTAGCAACCTTTTAGTAATGGAGGTGATAGTTGCTCTGGTTAAGTGTATGATACACTGGTTAGCATGTATATATCTTCCATATGTGTTTCCTAGTCACACATATTCTCTTCATATGCCTTCCCACATTGGTACTGTGGTAATTCTTTCATGATCATCTTAGGTAGGATTGCTCTCTCTTTCACCTGAAGTGTTTCATCTCTATCATCCATAAATCACTTGTCACATTCTGCCTCATACTATAGATTTTTGTGCAGGAGCCTTCTGTCCTCCATAGGCCTGTCAGTTTCAGTTTTATCATTATAGATATGTAGATATATAGCTACTATATAATGTAATCATTATAGAAAGGCAGCATGGCATAGCAAATAAAAAGATGGACTCAAATCCAGGAGGACATGGAGTCCAGCCTCTGATACTGTGTGACCTCACGTAGAGCATTGAACCTCTCAGTGCTCTAGCTAACAGTTTGGTACAATTATTAATTGTAGAGAAGGTGCTGACCTATGTTAGGAGTAGGGAATTCTCTATAATAATGACATATAGATCTGCTCCCTTTCATTAACTTATCCGTCATCATTATATCACATATAACATTCATGAGTCAGATCTCTAAAAATGGAGCATAAAGTCTGATCTGTTATGTTCAGAGAGAAGATTATATCTTCTCTGATGGCTACAGTTCAACCCTAAGTCTTACCCTGTTGAGAAATGAGAAGAAAAATTGTCTTAGGGTGGCATCTATAGCATTGTGTATGTGATATGGTGGAAATAATTTCCCTATAACCTCCCCCTCTTAATTCTACTCTGTGTTATTTTCTCTGACATGCATGTACCTACAAAAAAGATTTTTCATTCTTATAGGGCCTGGGAATTAAGTCTAGACACTTTATAATCCTGAACTTTGTTTGAAATTATCTGACTTCTACCTCAGAAGCTGATTTTAGGATCATTGCTAGATGTTGTTGTTTGTCCTTCATTCTCAAAAAAGACCATAATATAAAGGTGATGTCATGACTTGTAGTGAATTGGATTTAAGTGACAGAGGGCTGTGTAAGGTCACCCACCTCACTCTCTCCTCCAGAGCTATCTGAGTCCAGTGGCAAGATGTAGATCAGGACAACTGGAGATGGCCCAGATGTTTAAGGCAATTGTGGTTAAGTGACTTTGCCCAGGGTCACACAGCTAGTAAGTGTCTAAGGTCAGATTTGAACTCAGATCCTCTTAACTACAGGGACAATGCTCTATCCACCTCGATACCTAGTTGCTCCCCTAAATGTTAGCGCAATCAGGAAGGCAGGGCATTTGAACTCCAGGGGCAGGAAGTACTGCTATCTATATCCTTACTTGAGGATATTAGCCTCTCTTTCACACAGAAGCTTTTTGTAGGCAGCATATACAATCATGGAGAGCTTAGACTTCTGAGCAAGTGGTTTCTAAACTGGCATTTATACTGTGGCTCTAAAGAGGATTAAATTGAAAGGGAATGGAGAAAGAAAACAAAATATAATAGAGCAAATTCTACCACATACATTCTAGGTAGTTTTCTTTAAAATGCAATGAGAGGCATCAAAAGAATGGATAAAGAGTTTGACAGATAGTTGTTCAATGTCAGGGATGAAGTATTTGGCCAAAGAGAAGAGTCATGATAACTAATCTTGGAGAAAAGTAGTGTTGAACCAATCAGTCAGTCAAATAAATGATTATTACTTACTTATTAGATGCCAAAGCACTGTGCTAAGTACTGGGGATACAAAGACAAGCAAAAAAGAATCCTGGCTTTCAAGGAGCTCACAGTCTAATAAGACAATCATCAAACAACTATGTACAAACAAGCTAAACACAGGAATTAAAAAGGAAATAATCCATGGAGGTGAGATACCAGAATTAAGAGGGATTAGGAAAGGATTCCTATAGAAAATAGAGTTTTAACTGGGACTTGAAGGAAGCCAGAGAGTTGAGGAGGAGTATTCCATGCATGAAAAAAATTAAGTGAAAATGCCCAGAGTATGGACATGTGTGGTGTTCTGTTCAAAGAATAACAAGGGGGGCAGCTAGGTAGCGCATCAATCACTGGCCCTGGATTCAGGAGGATCTGAGTTCAAATCTGACCTCAGACACTTTACACTTACTAGCTGTGTGACCCTAGGTAAGTCACTTAACCCCAAATGCCTCACACCAGAAAAAAAAAGAACAGCAAGGAAGTCAATGTTAGCAGATTGAAAAGTACCTGGGGGTTTGGGGGGTAGGGTAAGGCATGAGAAGACTAGAAAATTGGAGGGGAGGAAAGGGGTAAGTTATGAAGGACTTTGAATGCTAAGTGTAGAATTTTATACTTGACCCTGGAAGTGATAGGGAGTCATTGGAGTTCATAGAGTCGGGGTGGTGACATGGTCAATCCTAATCTTTAGGAAGATCATTTTGACAGCTGAGTGGAGGATGGACTGGAGGGAAGAGAAGCTTGTGGCAGACAGTATGAAGACCAGCCTATTGAAATAGTACAAGTGTGAAGAAATGAGTGTCTGCTCAGTGATGATATCAAAGGAGAGAAGGGAGAGTATTGAAGAAATGTTACAGAGGTAAATTGGACAGGTCTTGGCTGCAGAATGGATATGGAGAAGGAGAAGGAGTTGAAGATGACATCTTTGTTTACAGCCTAGGGGACTGGTAGAATAGTGACTCCCTCAACCAGCAATAAGGATGTTTGGAAGGGAGGAGGATGTGGAAGGAAAGATAATGAGTTGTTTGGGACATCTTCAGTTTAAGATTCTACAGGATACAGGGCAGCTAGGTGGTGCAGTGGATAGAGTACTGGCCCTGAAGTCAGGAGGACCTGAGTTCAAATTCATCCTCAGACACTTAACACTTACTAGCTGTGTGACCCTAGGCAAGTCACTTACCCCCAATTGCCTCACCAAAAAAAAAAAAAAAAGAAAAAGATTCTACAGGATATTCAGTTCAAGACATCTAATAGGTCTAGGCTAGCTTTTTTAAATTCCTCCTTTCCACTAAGGTAAAAGGCCATGATTAGAGTGAGATTATCTTAAATTTTGCCCAGAGATACACGTCAGGTCACGGTAGATTTAGACTTCATTCCAGCATGTGGGTATTGAGCAAAGGGATACCCTTGTGCTTTTGATTCTAGAATGTTCAGATTCATTCTTGTTGTGCTTAGTCATATGGTGAATGACAAACTGGTTGAGGGGGATTGAAGGAAGGTTGCTGTGTTTTAGAAATAAATGGGTGTGGGGGGGCCAGAAGGCAGCATTTGAGAGTTTTACATTCTTTCTCTTCCTCCCTTTGCTCCTGGAGGAGAACCACTACATTCCCATAGATCTCACTATTCCAGCCACAAAAATGCAAAAATTCTGTTCCATTGGAGTACTAATTCCCAAAATTCTCTGAAACGGGGTGCACAGAGGGGAGGGATATTTGTGTGGTGAAGAACACCCTATATGTCAAGTATTATCTGAGCACTTAAGCTTGCTCTTTTTCTTTTTCTTGCCTGATACCCTCTCCTCCACTCCCTCCCTCATGTTCTCTGCTTTGTATGGGTATGTCTGACTTGTTTTTCCTGTTGGTAAAACGAAATGAGTCTGTCACGTCCATAGGAGAAGTGTAAAGAAATCGTTTTTCTTGGCAGCCATAGGTATATTAAAGCCTTTCAGGCTGTCTCCTTGTGGGATAGATCGAGTCCAAAGTCTCTCAATTGTTCTGGAACTTGATCAACACATCGAAAAGATTTTTAATCTATTGTGTTCTGTGGCTTACTTCATATATGTTGGCTCAATATGGTACTGGCTGACTATGTATTTGTTAGTACTGGGATCTGCAGCTCAGAAAAAGAAAACAGCTTATATAAATGCATCCAAAATGTAGTGCCCTAAGATCTGGATTCTTACAGACCAGGTCTAATTTTTTAGGACATCCCCCTCTTCCTCTAAATCATATTGTTTTGGGTTTATTTGCTTCCACAAAGTTACTTTTGGGAAATTGCTAAATATGGTAAAATAGTCCTCACGGCTAGGTTTTGACAAGGGTGAGCAAAAGAGCACCCAGCCCAAATACAAACACTCAAGTTAATCATATATATGGAGAGAGAGAGAGACAGAGAGACAGAGACACAGAGACATGCAGAAACAGAGGCAGAGAGAGAGAGAGAGAGAGAGAGAGAGAGAGAGAGACAGAGACAGAGAGAGAGAGACAGAGACAGAGAGAGAGAGACAGAGACAGAGACAGAGACAGAGACTACAGGACAGTATTTCTTACAGAAAATGTAGGATGTGTATGTGTATGTGTATAGTGAGAATCAGGGTGCCAGCTCCTTCTGGGAAAGACTAGCATCCCTATTGTAAGCTGCCTGGAGTCTGGAAATTACATCTATTCATAGACAGCCTGTAAGTCAGGTCAATCAATGGACCAGCCAATTAGCTTGGAGCTGTGTGTGGGGACTGCCCTTCTTCCAGTTCCACAGGAAGCTTCCATTGGAACACACTGAGGATCAGGCCTTTTTCATTTGGAAACCAGTGTGTGGTGGCAGAATTTCAGTGTGTTCTCTTTGGAAGCGTGGATAGCTAGGTGAAGGTATCTCTCTCTCTCTCTCTCTCTCTCTCTCTCTCTCTCTCTCTCTCTCTTTGCTAACCCCTAATATATTTTAATAAATGCTTAAAGGCCTAAATTGTTGCCAAATTTATTAGTAAACTTAGCTAGTTCTACTCCCCCCCCCAAACACTTGAGGGAGCAGATAAGGTGATCACACATTAGATTTTAAACATCACAGTTTTTATATGTGTATGTGTGTGCATGTATTTTGTGTGTGTGTGTGTGTATATATATATATGTGTGTGTGTGTGTGTATGTGTGTGTGTGTATGTGTGCATGTATATTTTCCCCCTGGTATATTTTCTTCTAATGGGAATGAAACTGTATTATTCTTTAAGAAGAAAGGCTACCAGAGAGATTTTATTGAATGTGAGCTACAGTGAGTCACATATATGTGTACATATACATAAATATGCGTGTATATATGTGTAGATTAGGTGATATATGTGTATATATACATATATGTATACACGCATATACACATACATGCTTATTTATATATACATATGTACATATAAATGACTCAAAGTAGCCCCCAAACAATGAATACAATCCTCTCTGGTTACCTTTCCTCCTAAAGAATAGTACAGTTTCATTCCCGTTAGAAGAAAATGTACTTGGAACTGCAACAGAGGCAAACTTTTACTATTGCAATGAATCTCACTTTTTCATTTACAGACTCGCATAAGCATCTGAGTCTATGATATCACCTTGACAGTTTATACTCACTTGAAGGGAAAACAAAGCTCTTTTGGTTTTCTACTCTCTGATGTTGTACTTTAGTCCTTTGTTGATCTTCCAGGTAATCTGGGTCCATAGTGTTGTGTTTTACTCCCCAAGAGGCCAGCACTAACCCAGTAATCCTTCTGTCCCACTCTAGAAGGCTAGATTCCTGAACCCTCAAACTCAGCATTGCTGGAGAGGCAATTCTGAGGCTGGCACTTTCCAGGAATTGCCCTTTATCTTGATAGAATGTTATATTTTTAAACTTTGGGTCTGGAAAACTGAATGTCTGTCTGCATGGGTCAGAATACATATAACAACTATTTGTCTAAACCTCAAGCAAGCCTTTTGAGGATCCTGGAAAGTCATTCCTTCTCAGCCCCAGAATCCAGGTGTACTTTCACTTGTCCTCTTAAAAATGCAAAAAGAGGGTGTCTGCAAATTATCCCACACCTGTTATAAGCCTAACAGAGAATAGTAGCTTTACTCCTCAAAGGTAAGAGACAAAGTTCCATCCCAACCAAAATACTACAACCCAATCCAATAGTTTCATTCCCAGCTAATGAAGTTCAACCATACATCTTCAATGATGCATGAAAGGGTCTACATTTGACAAATGGGCATGTCCACATCAAAATTCTAGACCAAGACTCAGTAACTTGTCAATACAGTCCATCAAATTGATCAGGAAAGTCCCCTGATCACCCCCTTACATAAAAAAAAAAACCAAAGTAAAACAAATAAACAACAACAACAACAAAACCCACAACTATTTAGCTAGGTGGAGTAGGGGATAGACCACTGGGCCTGGTGACAAGAAGACCTGAGTTCAGATTTGACCTCAGATACTTTCTAGTTGTGTGACCCTGAACAAGTCAATTAACTACCCTTTGCCTCAGTTTCCTCATCTAAATAAAGAAAATAATAACCCCTACCTCCCAGGGTTGTTGTGAACACATGAGGTGTTATTTTAAAGTGCTTAGCATAGTGCCTGGAACATCATAAGAACTACACAAATGTCAGCTCTTCTTGTTCTTGTTCTTCTTCTTCTTGTTCTCACTCAGCCATTCATTCCAATTCAAGAGAACAGGTATCAGTGTATAAGGAGGACTTAAACTTTTTCCACTTGTGAGCCATTTTTACCTGAAACATTTCTGTGACCCCAGGTATATAGGTATATAAAATAGGTATACAAATCAAACATTTACTGCCAAAATTTTTGTGACCCCCCACATTAATTTATGCTACTCCATAAGGGGTCATAAACTTTGATTACAAAGTCACAAGCTTTGCTATAGGGTGTATTTAGAGATGGCAAGCCAGGAGCTTAATAAAAGAAAAGATACAATGGGCAAGACTGAACCAGGATATTCTTTTGTTAATTAGGTTCAAAATGGGTTTGAAATGTAGGTCATTTAACAGTTAACAAAAGTAGACTTACTTAGCCACAGCAGAGAAAGACATTCAACTAGGATTCAGTGGCATTTAGCTTGGGAGTATAGTGACTCACCCAGCCTAGGGTCATCTGCCAAATTTGAAGGGCCTTAGCCACTCATGGGTGGGCCATCTTATGTCCTTAAGCTGATGAAGAAGCTACTTCAATAGGGCCAGAAGCAACCCACAAGAAAATACATCAGAATAGGAATGGTTTGAGCCTTGGTCCCCTTGGCCAATTAAGTCCTTGAAAAAGATTCCCTTCCTTTCAGTGAAAGAACTGAGTCTAATCCACATGAGATTGAGGAAGTGGGGAACTGAGAGGTTGGAACCCTGAGAATAATCCTCTCTTAGAGGGTTAAAAACTCTCACTGGAGGTGTTTAAGGCTAAAGCTAAATTATCATTTCACAGGAAGATTTTGAAGAGGATCCATGTTTTGGGTGTGAAACCAAATCACTTTAAGGTCACTTACCATTTGGAGACTCCAGGATGCTGTGACAGTAATTCTGTAAAATGTAGGGTTGAATAAGTAAAAATTTTGGAAGTAATGCATGTGGCCTAGAAGGCTGTAGATAGAATGAGTGCTTAAAAACACTTGTTGAGTTAAGTTTAATTAAATGTTACATGATTTTGATGTTTGGCAAAGAAAAATTAGGGGTACAATAATAACACACATTTCCCAATAGAAAAAAAGTAAAATTGGACAAGCAATAGTATTTCCAGACCTCAAATTAGATTATAAAACAGTAATCATCAAGTCTATTTGTTACTGGATAAAAATGCAAAAGTGGAACAGATTATATGGGAGAGAATCAGAAACAATTGAACTCAATAAACCAGTGTTTGATTCACCTAATAAAATAAAATTATTTGGGGGAAAGAATGCTCTATTTGCTAATAGAACTGTTGGGAAGACTTGGAAGCAGTTCACCAAAAACAGGTGGGGCAATTCATTTCATCTCTCCAGACCTCAGTTTCCTTATCTGTAAAATGAGTAATTTGTAATAGGTTACTGAATTTATTTAATACCCTTGTTAGTAATAGCATCTATATCTCAGAAAAAGACAAATAATGTTCATAAATGTAACTTATGGTCCAGTGCCCTAAACTGTGAACTTGCAAAGACACATGCTACAATAATCTAAAAATAGACAAGCAGCCTTAATATAAAG
This sequence comes from Dromiciops gliroides, assembly GCF_019393635.1. Classification (NCBI taxonomy): domain Eukaryota; kingdom Metazoa; phylum Chordata; class Mammalia; order Microbiotheria; family Microbiotheriidae; genus Dromiciops; species Dromiciops gliroides. Next base: position 295,352,913 of record NC_057862.1, on the reverse strand, counting down.
GGTTATACTATAAACCAAACCAAACCAAACCATAAAATTAATGATTAACATTGAAACAAAATATGCTCTAAACAATAACAAAAGTAATGAAAGTCAAAACGGCTCTGCTATTTTGTTATGTTATCCTACACAAAGAAAACTGGAAAAAGTTATAAAAGATGGAGGTTGTCAACATTGGAGGGGCTGCCTAAATTTAAGCACACAAATACATTGTTGGTGGAACTGCAGGTTTGTAGAGTCATTCTGAAAGCATTTTGAAATTATGCTAAAAACATAACTAAAACATTCATATATTTGAGTCAGAGTGCCCATTGCTGGGCATATATGCCCCGAGAATGTCAAAGAAAGAAAGTTCTCATGTATATAGAAATATTTACAATGGTCATACTTTTTGTGGTAGCAAATTATTAAGGAATGTCCATATCGTGGTTCATGAATGCAATAGAATATCATTAGAGTGTAAGAAATGAAAAATATTAAGTTGTCAGAATCATTGGAAAACTTGTATGAATGATGCAGACTGAAAGAAACAGAATCAAAATAATTGAAATAGGAAAAAAAAAGTCAAATTGAACTCTGTAATTGTAATGACCAACCTTGTCTTAGAGAAGAGAGAATAAAATGCAGCTTTATCTTTTCTTTGCAGAGAGGGGTGACTATGGGTATGGAATGTTTACTATGTTGGCAGTTTTGTTTGATGTTTTGTTTAGTTTTTCTTGATTTCTCCCCTTTTATCTCCTTAGTCTGTGCTATGTGGGAGGGAGAGGGACATGTTCATAAATGAATGTGCTACAATGTAAAAGAAATAAAAGTATTAAAGAAGACATATTTTCATAGTGCTTTAAGGTTCACAAGGTGATTATAACATGAGTCCTAATTTTCAAATGAGGAAACTAAGGTTCTCTGGGAGCAAAATGATTTGTTCTTGGTCATGGAGCCAGTATAAGAAAAGAGATTTGAATACAATTCTTCCCAAACCAAATCCAGCTACTTTTCCTACATTTACAATGACTACTAAACTCTTGTATTTATATTGTGGTATTGTTCAGTCATATCTGATTCTTTGGGACCAGATTTAAGGTCTTCTTGGCAAAGAGATTGGAGTGGTTTGCCATTTTCTCCTCCAACTGATTTTACAGATGAGGAAACTGAGGCAACCAGGGTTGGCTCAGGGTTCAGTGACTTGCCCAGGGTCATACAGCTAGTAAGTGTCTGAGGCAGAATATGAACTCGTGAAGAGAAGTCTTCCTGATTCCAAGCTCAGTGCTCTATCCATTGTTCCACCTAGCTACTTCATTTATATTATGCTTTACAATTTCAAAGGACTTGTTTATTTCTTTCCTGTCACCTCCCACTAGTGCTCTACCACTCTTTTACAATGTATATATTTTGTATGAACATAATTGTTTATGTGTTATCTCTGTTATTATAAGATGTACTCCCTCTGAGATTACCTTCAATTTCCCCAGTATATATAAATATTCATGCACACATACATATGTGTATACATGATATATGTACATGTTAATCTTGAATGTATATAATTATTTGCATTTTGCCTTATCATAATGTCTGGCACATAAGTAGTGCCAGGCAGAGTTTGTTGATTGATTGACTAACAGATTGTTTAGATTGGAAACCCTTGCTCCTTTATGTAGCAGTGATGTGATTCCTATATGTCTTCTCTCTCTCTCTCTTTTTTTTTTTTAGTGAGGGAATTGGGGTTAAGTGACTTGCCCAGGGTCACACAGCTAGTAAGTGTTAAGTGTCTGAGGCCGGATTTGAACTCAGGTACTCCTGACTCCAGGGCCGGTGCTCTATCCATTGCACCATCTAGCTGCCCCACCTCTATATCTTCTCACCTTATTCCATGGACTCTTTAATATTCTTTCATTATGTCCTCTACTTCAAAACAACACACTTGCTATGGGAAGTCTATGAGTATTTGGAACATTCTCCTGAACCAAAAGACCCTATCTATTGCCTTTCTTTGTCTGTGGATAAGCTGCTTTACTCAAAGTACTGTAGGAAGGGAAGAAATAAGATCAATATTATGTAAGTCAAAGGGAGAAACATTAAATAGAAGGGGATGGTCAACACCCCAAAGCTTCAGAAAGGTCCAGAAGTATGTGGGCTGAGAAAAGTTTGTGGAATTTATCAGTTAGGAAACCAGTGTTAACCATTGTGAGAACAAAGGTACTGATATTTTCAGTGAATCACATCTTTGCACATGGAATTTAGAGTTGGGAGATATCTTAGAGGTCATCTGGTCCAATTCGCATTTTATAAATAAGAAAACTGAACCCCACAAGTTAATTGCTTGCCTTAAGACCAAGGCCCATTTGACCTTTTTCATGTCTGCTAGCTAGAGATAGGACAATTAAAAATTCATAACAGCCTTGCCTTGTGCAAGGCTAATTGATGATGAGCTGGACCCATGGGCAGCTAGGTGGCATAGGCCCTGAAGTGGGACCTGAGTTCAAGTGTGACTTCAGACACTTACTAGCTGTATGACCCTGGGCAAGTCATTCAACCCCAATTGCCTTAAAAAAATCTGAGGCCATCTTCAGTCATCCTGATCTGGACTCAGATGGCTCTGGAGGAGAGCTGGTGCCTTTTCATAGCCCCGCCTCACTTAAATCCAATTTACTGTAAGTCACGATATCACTCTGATGTCACGGTCCTCTTCGAGAACAAAGGACAAACAACAACAACCTGACCCATACATCTGCCAAGGTGGCTTTTATAGTTTTAAACTTGTTTCTCTATGGAAGGTATAAAAATCAAGTAATCCATGATGTATGGTAGTAGGCAGTGGCAACACAGAGAACAATTGCTTGGAGAAGGTCTCTCCTTCCAACAAAGGAAGTAGCTATAGGTTGGAACCCAGATTTCGGGTCCATTAACTGGAAAGCAAGAGGAGAGAATGTGAAAGTTAAATCATACAGGCCCCAAGTACACAATGAACATTTCACCTTAATTCCCAAAACAGAATGGAAATTTCGGAGGGAAACCTGATATATATGGCCAAAGTGCATTGAATTTAACTATTTCGACTAACTTTTTCTGAACTACACTGGGGATCTTTTAGATCTTTTCCCCACCTGGAAGGAGTTACATTATACATAATACATTCACATAAAACCAGCCCATCATCAACCGACCATCATAATTCCATAAACAGCTGAAGGGATAGAAAGTTTGGATGATGGGACTCTGAAATACTAAGTGTTAAATCTGGATTCATGGTCTATGAAATATCCAGGTCCAGTGATTCTAAGAATCTGATCATTATCAATCATGCAATTCCAACATAGGCACAATCATACATCCTGGATAACGGCTTATTATGTGAAGCTGGAGTTTAGAGAAAAGGGAGCAGTTAGCAAGAATTCTGGAAAAACATATACTAATGCAGTAAAGATGCCAGACTTATTTTGGTGGTATTTCCTGGAAATTCATTAGCATTTGGAACAAAACAAATTCTTTTATGAGTAACTGGAACTCAAAGTCTGAGAGAGAGAGAGAGAGAGAGAGAGAGAGAGAGAGAGAGAGAGAGAGAGAGAGAGAGGAGAGAGAGAGAGAGAGAAACACTGCCTTGGAGTACTTCCCCCACCCCAATTTGGCCAAGTTATTTTCAGAGATTTCCAAGAATACACAATTATTAGAATCACTCAGAGCTGACTTCCTAGAAGTATTATCCGAGCAAGGCACTAGAACCTAATGTGAAAGCCAAATATGAGTAGTGTTTATAATACAGGCTGTCCCCAAAGTCTTCATGTAGTTTTAAGTTTTAGCTTTAGCTTGAAACTGCACAAAGACTTTAGGAACATGCTATATTTTCAGGAATTTTGTTATATTTGGTCCCTAAAGTTGGTAAGCCTAGAGAAATTGGCTTTAATGTTAGAATTCCTGGGAGTGGAATTCAATTTTATTTGAGAAAAAGTCGGGGCAGCTAGATGGCGCAGTGGATAGAGCCCTGGCCCTGGAGTCAGGAGTACCTGAGTTTAAATCCGGCCTCAGACACTTAACATTTACTAGATGTGTGACCCTGGGCAAGTCACTTAACCTCAATTGCCTCACTTTAAAAAAAAAAAAAAAAGAAAGAGAAAAAATCTTTAACAGTGGAAAGAGCACTCACTGGTTTGGGAGCCAGAGGCCATAGATTCAAGTCCTGACTCTCATGCTTAGTAAATCGTACTTCTTAGTTCAAGAAGATCCTTTGTGACAAAAAGGGTGGACTGTTTCACACCTCAATTACATGGACCAAAGGCAGGATCTCTGAACAGATGAATTTTCATTTGCTAAGCATTGTAGAGGCATCCCCAGTCACTGAGGGCCAAGCAGAAACGTTCCCTCTGTACTCTCAACCGTGGGCCAGGCACATACACATCTACACACCAGGCATCCTTCAGGCAAAGACTATATGCTGTAATTTCATCAAGGTGGTTATGTGATTCACAGTGTTGATCAAGGGCCCTCCTGATCATTCCAAATTACATAAAAATGTAGAGTTTGGACTAAAATGCTCTCTAATATTCTTTCTAGTTTTAAATTCTATTGTAAGGAAGGTTAGGAATGAAAACTTCAGCCTTATTTAATGTGAATTCAAAGGGTCCAGACTTCTTGATTGATATAATCCATCCATCAGTCAAAAGTATAAATACGAGTGAGCAGGCTCTTAGTCAATTTGGGAAGAATACAATAGTTTGGTCACTGAATGATTCCACATAGAAAATATATTGGGAATTGTTAAAGGAATTAGACATACCTCTAGGCATATACACTCACATATAAATACATACAAACATATACACATATTTTTTTTATATAAAATACACATAAACATACACACATATGCATATACTATATAGAATAAAACAAACATTTTATGTAGGTATGCAAATATCTACATCACTATGTGTGTCTTTGTCTTTCTATCTCTATCTATCTAATGTATGTGTGTATGTATCTAATCTATCTATCTATCTATCTATCTATCTATCTATCTATCTATCTATCTATCTATTCTATCTATCGGTTACTATAGGCCACAAGGTTAGAGTCAAGCATTCCAGAAGTATGATCCCAGCAAGAGCTTTTCAGCAGGATGATCACAGGCAGAGATGCCTGTTTCAATTGTGTCTAGTGACATTTGCTGTAATTGCCTTTGGAGGAGGGGAAGGAAAGATTGAGTACTCTCATTCCCCACCCTCCAACAAGAAGATGATCTTGTAGCCCTCAAAAGGTTAGAAATATCATACTTGGATTAGCCAATGCCAATAGGAACATAGATATTAAGAACTGAGATACACACTATACTTAAAGTTGGGAGCTTCAGAATTATAGGAGAACACTAACACTAAGAACCCAAAAGACAGCTAGACTCTAAGGGGTACTCCGTGAATGGAAAAAGGGACTTCCAGGAACCAGGAACCAGCAGTTTCCCTCTGGTCGCATGTGCTCTCTAAGTTTGGGACCACTCTTCCCAGGGACCTCATATGTGGAAGAGTGTCCACCAGTTTGAGATTAATGTTTTAATGGTATTTAAAAATTTTTCCCCCAATTACATATAAAGATAGTTTTAAACATTCATTCTTTTTGCTTTTGTTTTTCAGGGCAATGAGGGTTAAGTGACTTGCCCAAGGTCACACAGCTAGTAAGTGTCAAGTGTCTGAGGCTGAATCTGAATTCAGGTTCTCCTGAATCCAGGGCTGGTGCTTTATCCACTGAGCCACTTAGCTAACCCCTAAACATTCATTTTTGTAAGATTTTGAGTTTCAAATTTTTCTCCCTCCTTTCCTCCCCTATACCCTCCCAAAGCCAGAAAGCAATCTGATATAGGTTAGACATTACAATCATGTTAAACATATTTCCACACTAGTTATATTGTGAGAGAAGAATCAGATCAAAAGGAAAACACCACAAGAAAGAAGAAATAAACAAAGCAAAACAAAAAAGTGAAAATAGCATGATTCAATGTGCATTCAGACTCCACAATTCTTTTTCTGGATGTGGAGATCATTTTGCATCATGAGTCTTTTGGAATTGTCTTAGATCATTGTATTGCTGAGAGGAGCTAAGTCTATCACAGTTGATCATGACACAATGTTGCTCTTACTGTGTGCAGTGTTCCCTTGGTTCTGCTCACTTGAGAGAGTAATGTTTTAAGACAACTGTTTTTACTATGGCATCTCAGCAATTTTCCCTTTGTAAGTTAGTTAACTCTAATTGGCTAAAGTGATCATCAATGAGGAATGTACCAGGTGAGGTCTCAGGAACAATAGTATTGGAAGCCACCATCTTTCAGTTACCTCTAAAACCCTGAAGGGAGAAGTAGGCAGATAGAATCACTCTGGGATCATGGCCAGCCAAAATGAATGGGATTTGGAGGAAATGAACACATAGCGGGATGATATACTATGATCTTTTTACAGGAGACAGCTGAAGTATAGAGAAGGGAGATGACTTGCTGAAGTTTACACAACTCATTTGTGACAGAGTGCACTGATAGAAATTAGTTATCAGAAATATGGGCCTCCCTCCTTTCTTTTACCCCTCTCCAAGAGAAGGCCATGGTTTCCCAGAATCAAATTAGAAGAAAGATATCCCACAGGACACATTGGGTGCCTACTTACTCCTCACAAGGTATGATATTTAACTTTCTCCTAGGTCAGGTTCTGCCTGAGGTCAGGATTTATGTTATAAGATCTTAATTGTGGGACCAAATTTGCCCGTCATAAAGGCCTGATCTTCCCATAGGAATGATGTGTGTGTGTGTGTGTGTGTGTGTGTGTGTGTGATATCTACATCAAGTTAAATGAACACTTTTAAGTTAACAGCTCCCAAATTCTTCACTTGGATTCCTGATGGCATATGTCAATGAAAACTGCTTGTCAAAATGAGATAGTGCCAAAGCGGGGCCTGATCCTTAGATTGATCTAAATATTAATCTCATTACTGTCCAGGGTAGGGGGTCCTAGAGGAGCATAAGAAACTCATGAAAGAATATCAGGAATGTTTGATAAGTAATTATATTATCCTGTTGAAATTAATTTCCTTATTAGATGTATATGCACAATAAACTCTAGAATTTATTTCCTTTTGTATTGGATAGGGGACATGAGAGGGCTTATTGAAAGCTGAAGGGCATGAGCACCAGAAAAGGTTGGAAACCTCAGGTCTAGGGAGGAATGGTTGGTGAGAGAGGAGAGTCCGAAATGGTGTCAACATTGTTTTTATATGTAGTGTTAGGCTCTTGAAGGAAGAGAGATTTGGGGCTACCAGGTTACAGTTTGCTTTGTAATTACTGCAATTTCCATCACTTGTCCTTCTTGGAAAACCCCATTTCAAGACTGCTAACAAAGAAAAAATAGGGAACAGACAAGCACTTTAGGTAAAAGCTGTCTTCTTTTGAAGTTCACAAATACTTTTGAGTATTACTAGCATGTTTATGAGCGAAGTCATAATTTCTAGACACAACTAACAGAGGGCAGTGTTGAGCTCAACTCAGTTTCATGGAAAGCTCTTCACTGCCCCGGGACAGGTCAGAGAAGCATAAAATAAAGAGTATTCACTACTAGCAATAAGTCTAGGCCATTTTTACTTTGGTAAATGGAAAGAAATTCTAGTGTGCAGATGTTTCCACCCAAAGCCAATTTCAGTAGAGCATGGACATTGGATCTGAATGTCTTCTTTCCAGCTCTAATTCTATGGTCTTTTAGTTCATTTTCAGCAGGGATAGAGAGGCTTGCCTGTTTGTTTGCTTATTTGTTTGTGTTGAGCTTCAGTGCAAGAGAAAATAGGTCAAATCAAAGCCAGATGTTCTGCAAATTATAAGAAGGTGGAAAAGGAGAATTATGTGTTGTTAGTTGGGTTGATGTACTTTAAGGCAAATCCCTTAAAATCATTGGACCACAGTCTCCTCATCTGTAAAATGAAGGAGTTGTAGTCTGAGGTCTCTTCCAAGTCTAGATCTTTGGTACAGTGGTGATCAATGTGATACCTGAAGATTGTTCAGTCACTTTCCAGTCATGTCTAACTCCTCCTGGACCCATTTGGGATTTTTTTTGGCAAAGATACTGGAGTGTTTTGCCATTTTCTTCTCTGGCTCATTTTACAAGTGAGGAAACTGAGGCAAACAGAGTTAAGTGACTTGTCCAGGGTCACACAACTAATACGTGTCTGAGGCCAGATTTGAACTCAGGAAGAAGAGTCTGCCTGACTACAGGCTCAACAGCCTGTGTCAGAGAGCTGCCGATACCTAAAGGAGCTGGCCTCAATCATGAACAGCATTCCTCACACAGATGCAAACTTGCCTTTAGGGATCATCTGAGGTAATTAATAAGTTAGCACTTATTTAGTGCTTTGAGGTTTGCAGAATATTATACACATTATTTAATTTGATGCTGACAACAATCCTTTGGGGCATGTAATTCAGCCACTTTTGTTCTTAGGCCTGCAGGATCCTCACTAAAGGTGGGGAGAGGATTCACACTTTCCTTTGCTTGGGTTTCCAGTGGGTTTTATAGCCTGATCTGTAATTAGTCAATCTTTAGCTATATTTGAGTCACTCTCTGGATCTTTTGCCCCAACTCTCTCCCCTCCAAATCCTTGATGTAGGTAGTAATGAAATAAGCGCTTATTAAGTATGTATTTTTGCCAGGATCTGTATTGAGTGCTTTACAAATACTTTCCCATTTCACAACAATCCTGGGAGGTAAGTGCTATTATTATCCCCATTTCATAGTTCAGGAAACTGAGGCAGACCCAGTCAAGTCATCTCCTAGCAGATGCCTAGGCTTCCTTCCAGAAGATGCCTAGACTTCCTGTAAAGCTTCGTCACAAGCTTTAGATGGTACATCCTTCAAGGGACAAAGCTTGGCTGGTAGCTGATGACCTCAGACCTCAGCAGAAGTCCTGTGGGAGCTTGGTAAAAAAATAAAAATAAAAATTGGCAAACAGTTCAGAATCATGGAATCTTAGGATTAGAAAGGATTTCATAGGATATCTCATCCAATGTCCAACCAAAAAGAAACTTGTCCTATCCCACCCTGAAGTTATGATCATCCAGTCTCTAGCAAGAAGCTTTCTGTTATGTTAAACATCCACGCTCTACTCACAGTTTTCCTTCCCTCATAGTTCCCTGGATCTGGGCATCAGCTAGACTACTAGCATCTTGGTGCTGCCTCTTGGCACCTCTTTTTTAAAAAAATAATAAATATTTTTATTTAAAGTTTTGAGTTCCAAATTCTATCTCTCCCTCTCTCCTTCCTCTCCCCTCCATCTCCCTCCCTGAGGCCATAAGCAATCAGATATAAATTATACATGTACAATTATGTAAAACATTTCCATATTAGTTATTTTATACAGGAAAACTTGAATAAAAATGAAAGTGGAAATAGCATGCTTTGTTCTGTGTTCCATCAATATCAGTTCTTTCTTTGGAGGTGGATAGTATTCTTCATCATTAGTCCTTTGGGATTGACTTGGATTCTTGTATTGCTGAGAATAGTTATGTCCTTCTTTCACAGTTCTTCATCAAACAATATTGCTGTCACTGTGTACAACGTTCTCCTGGTTCTGCTCACTTTAGTATACATAAGTTCATACAAGTCTTTCCAGACCTTTCTGAAATCATACTGCTTCTCATTTCTTATAGCAAAATAATATTTCTTGGCTCCTATTGACAATCTTTGTATCTTGTCACATCCCAGATGACAGACATAGGGTTCTACCTTAGATTACGGACTCAGCTAGGTATTATAGTGAATAGAGCAGTGAGTTTGGAGTTCAAATCCAGACTCAGGCAGTTACTAACTATGTGACCATGGGTAAGTCACATAACAGAGGTTAAGAGACTGGCCCATCACCTGTTCTTGTATGGCCTGAGAGACAAGATTGACCTTTACAGTTTTTAATGCAATAAAACTTCATTTATTTATTTATTTGTTTGTTTATTTACCATTTTTGTGGGGCAATAGGGGTTAAGTGACTTGCCCAGGGCCACACAGCAAGTAAGTGTCAAGTATCTGAGACCAGATTTGAATTCAGGTACTCCTGAATCCAGGACTGGTGCTTTATCCACTGTGCCACCTAGCTGCCCCCTAAAACTTTATTTAAATGTAAAAAGCATTCTGTAAAAAATGGGTGACAAGTCATAGTCTCTGACCCTTAATTCTAATCCAACCCCTTCTTTCTACAGATGAGGAAACTAAAGACTGGAGTAGTTAAGTTGTTTGTCCAAGATCACACAGGTAGGGACAAAAGCATAATCTGAACCCAGGGCCTCTGGCTCCAAATCTTTATCCACTGCACCATACTTCCTAATGAGGCACCATTATAGGAAATATTAAATCAAATAAAAAACAAAATTCCATAAAACTGCTAACAGTGGGGTAGTTACATTGTTTTGGTAAAACACATCTATGTAGAGCATTTACATAGAGGACTTCGAGATTTGAAAAGTATTTTGTATACCTCACCTTATGTTGAATTCTGACAATAACTTCATGGTAGCCAATATGGGTATTACTAGCCACATTTTGTATATAGTACATTTCACTCACTTCAGTTCATGTAGGTCTTTCCAGGTTTTTCTGATAGCATCCTGTTCATCATAACTTTTATATAGTACCTTAAGCTTGACAAATAATTTTCTTCACAATAGCCCAGCAAAGTAGGTACCATACATTTTGCCATTATAATCAATCATCATAACTTTCCCTCCATCCTATTCCCCTCCGATGATATTTATTCTATTGTCTATCTTCTTTTACCCTATTCCTCCTCAAAAGCATTTTGCTTCTGACTGTCCCTTGCCTTGCTCTGTCCTCCCTTCTTTTACCCTTCCTTCCTTATCTTCTTCCCCTCCTACTTTTCTGTAGGGTTAGATAAATTACTCCACCCAGTTGGGTGTGTATGTTATTCCCTCCTTGAGCCAACTCTGATGAGATTAAGGTCTTTGAGCTAATTCAGTGTTCTAAATTTTCTTCCTCCCTCCCTCCTCAACCCTCCCTTATGAAATCAAGCAATTCAATATAAGTCATACATAAGCAGTTATGCAGAATATCTTCACCTTCCGCAAAAGTGTTTTGCTTTTTACTGCTTCCTTCCAATCTGCCCTTCCCTTCTTCCCCTCTTTGCCCCTTCCCTTATCTACTCCCCCTCACACTTTCCCTCAGGGCAAAATATATTACTAAATCCATTTGAGTATGTATGTTATTCCCTCTTTGAGAAAATTATTGTAATAGTAAGGTTCACTCACTCTACCACTTCTTCCCTTCTCCTCCATAAGCTTTTTCTTGTTTCTTTTATGTGACCTACTTTTCCTCAATCTACCTCTCCCTTTCCTTTTCTTCCACTGCATTCCTCTTACTCCTTAACTTTATTTTAAAGATGTCATCATGGGTTAGCTAGGTGGCACAGTGAACAAAGCACCAGCCTTGGACCCAGGAAGCCCTGAGCCCAAATCTAGCCCCAGACATAAGCCACCTCACCCTGCCTGCCCCACAAAAAACAAGGATAAACAAAAAATGCTTTACAGATATCATCCCTTCATTTTTTTTTTTTCGTAAGGCAGTTGGGGTTAAGTGACTTGCCCAGAGTCACACAGCTAGTAAGTGTTAAGTGTCTGAGGTCAGATTTGAACTTAGGTCCTCCTGAATTCAAGGCTGGTGCTTTATCCACTGCACCACCTAGCTGCACGGATATCAAACCTACATATTCAGTTCAGATCTATGTCCTCTAAGTGTATTCCTTTCAGCTGCCCTAATACTGAGAAAGTTCTTATGAGTTAGAAATATTATCTTCCCATGCAGGAATAGAAACAGTTTAATCTTTTAATATCCCTCATGATTTTTTTCCTGTTTACCTTTTTATGCTTCTCTAGGGTTTTATATTTGAAAGTCAAATTTCTATTCAGTTCAGTTCTTTTCATCACAAATGCCTGAAAGTCCTCTTTTTCATTGAAATCCCATTTTTTTCCTCTGAAAGATTATATAATTTTTTCTGGGTAGGTGATTCTGGGCTGTAGTCCCAGTTCCTTTGCCCTCCAGAATATCATATTCCATGCCCTATGGTCTTTTAATGTAGATGCTGCTAGATCTTGTTTTATCCTTATTGTAGCTCCACCGTATTTGAATTCCTTTTTTTCTACCTGCTTGCAGTATTTTTTTCCTTGACCTGGGAGCTCTGGAATTTGGCTTTAATATTCCTGGAGGTTTGTCTTTTGGGATCTCTTTCAAGAGGTGATTGGTGGATTCTTTCAATTTCTATTTTACCTTCTGCTTCTAGAATATCAGGGCAAATTTCCCTGACAATTTCTTGGAAGATGCTTTCTAAACTCGTATTTTGGTCATGGTTTTCAGGTAGTCCAATGATTTTGAAATTATCTCTACTGGATCTATTTTCCAGGTCAGCTGTTTTTCCAAGGAGATATTTCATATTGCCCTCTATTATTTTTATTCATTTTGATTTGCTTTACTATGTCTTGGTTTCTCATATGTTTACTGGCTTCCATTTGTTCACTCCTAATTCTTAGGCAATTATTTTCTTTTGAGTGCTTTTGCATCTCCTGTTCCATTTTTTTTTTTTTTTTTGGAGGGGTTTGTTTGCCGGGCAATGGGGGTTAAGTGACTTGCCCAGGGTCACACAGCTAGTAAGTCAAGTATCTGAGGTCTGATTTGAACTCAGGTACTCCTGAATCCAGGGCCGGTGCTTTATCCACTGCGCCACCTAGCCACCCCCTCTCCTGTTCCATTTTGCTTTTCAAGCTGTTGACTTTTTTATCATAACTCTCCTGCATCACTCTCATTTCCCTTTCCATTCTTTCTTCTACCCCTCTAAATCTTCCTTCTATCTCTCCTACTTTCTCTTTAAAGTCTTTTTTTATTGCTTCCTTGGCATGAGACCAATTGATATTTTTCTTGGAATCTTTGAATGTAGGGGCCCTGAGGTTGTTATCCTCTTTTGAGGGTGCAACTTGATCTTCCTTGTCACTGAAGAAACTTTGTATAGTTCTCAACTTTCTTTGCTTGCTCATCTTGCTGTCTTTTACTTGACTTCTAACTCCCTCTTACAGTGGGCCCCTATTTCCAAGCTACAGTGTCCCAAACTTCAAAGGGTCCCAGGTGTTTCAGTTTGGGTGAAGGCAGGTTTTTCTCTTGGCTGGCCTTTTCTCTGGTCTGAAGATAACCTCAAGCTAACTTGTTAATTAATAATCCAGCAGAACTTTGTGTGCTGTGGTTCTTAGCTCCAACGAGCCTATGCCCCTCCCCCACCTGGGCCTTACACTGCTCAAGATTTCTTCATGGTTCCCTGCTGGTGTGGGATAGCCAAATTCCTCCTTAGATCCTGCAGACACCCTTGTATTTGTGCCGCCCCCCCTTCCCCACAAGCCGTTCAGCCTTCTCACCCGACCATAAACTTGGTTCCAGAAGATGCTAGTGCTGCAGCTGATTTGGAGTTTCAGGGGTAAGTTTCTTTGGCACAGTCTGCCTGGGGACTGTGTTGGCATGATCATGGGGTTCGATTCTTCTCACAGACCAGCATGGCTCCCTCTAAGCTGTCTTTGGCTGGAAAATAATCTCAACACATCCTTTATGGGTTTTGCTGCTCCAGGGGTTATTTTATTGCTGTTTTGGGAGTAATTGTGTCAGGAACTCTGTGCATTTAATGTTTTCCCTTTGCCACCTTGGCTCCGCCCCTGGAAGTCTTACTAGCCACATTTTACAGGTGAAAAAATTGATTCAGTGACAAGGGGTGACTTTTTCATGGTCACACAATTAGTAAATATCATAGTTGATATTTGAATTATAGTAAAGGAATGGAAAAAGGAGGCACACATTTCAAGAGTTAGGCTTGTCTCACAAAACCCTATAAAGTATGCAGTACTAATATTATTCCCCATTTTATAGAAGAGAAAATTGAGGCTGTGAATGGTTTAGCAACTTCCTTGTGGTCATCATAGCAGCTAGGTGGTACAGTGGATAGAGCATTGGCCTTGAAGTTTGGAGGACCTGAATTCAAATCTCACCTTATACACTTACTAGCTTTGTGACCCTTTGACAATCACTTAACCCCAATTGCCTTAAACATCTGGGGCCATCTCCAGTTGTCCTGATGTATACCTTTCCACTGGACCCAGATGGCTCTGGAGGACAGAGTGAGGTTGGTGACTTTGCACAGCCCTCATTCACTTAAATCCAATTCATTGGAAGTCACAATTGTCCCAATGTCATTTTCCTCTTTGGAAACAAAGGACAAACAACAACAACAACAACAACAACAACAACAACAACAACCACTTTGGCTCATCATAAAGCTAGTTTGAGGAAGGACTTGAACCCAGGTCTCTTGGTTCTAAATCTAGTGCTCCATGTACCCCACCATATTGCTTATCCTGTTGTCTTTTTAAAAATTTTATTATTTTATTTATTTTTTTGTGGGGCAATGAGGGTTAAGTGACTTGCCCAGGTTCACACAGCTAGTAAGTGTCAAGTGTCTGAGGCAGGGTTTGAACTCAGGTTCTCCTGACTCCAGGGCCAGTGCTTTATCCACTGTGCCACCTAGCTGTCCCCTATCCTGTTGTCTTAAGCAGCCTAGGAAACACCTAAACATTTGAGTAGCAGATATTGCATTAGTGTGTAATGTCCATGGAAGAATAAAAGGAACTAATTTTTCTGTTGCAGTTTAAAGTTCACAAAGCACTTTCTCCAGGATCCTCACACTTGGGGAGAATAAAAGGAGGGAAGAAGATGGGTACTTGGTGGTGATCAAGCAATTATTATAGCGCCTCAGCCATGCATCAATGACACAGCTAGAAAATTCTGCAACTGTTCTTCATTACTATGAGGAAGCTCACACATGTTTAATATTCTATGGCCTCCAATTTGCTAGGCCACCTTGTGTTGTTTCTTGGGCAAGGCTCCAGCTGTCCACAGACCCTTGCTTGACCTTAGTGCTGGGCCACCTTAACTGACTTGGGTTTACCCAAGATCTAGGTCCTCTCATCCTCATGACAAGGAGACTTGGAACAAGAAGCTTCCATGGTATAACAGAAAAAGTATGAGGAGTAAGAAGACCTGGGTAAGAATCCTACCTTTAATATATACTAGTTATAGCACCTTGGGTAGAGGCCTTCTTTCTGAGCCCTGGTTTTCTTGTCTTTAAGTTGCAAAGACTGCAAAGACTCCTAGGGAAAGTCAAAAGCCACTGGAGGGTATGTTGCCTGACTCAACTGAACTCTGAACTTTTTCCTCTTGTAGGGGAAGGGAGCTTCTCAGAGTCTAAAACTCTGAGAAGCCTGAATTATTGTATAGGGTCTTGTGGGAAGATGTTGATTCACTGAAAGAGGAGAGAGATTCTCTTTACTCTCTATGGACTAGGCTTCAAGTCTTTCATAGGTTCCTTATTGTACAAATAAAACAAGTTCTATGTTCAATGCCTTGATATCCTGAATACATCATAGGGGAACTAATTTTCTATCATCAAGTGAGTGACAGATATTGGCGTTTTCAGTTTCAAAGTGTGTAGGGCAGATGAATAAGAGAAAGTAAGAGATCCCTAAAGTATTCCAGCATAACTTGCATCAGGAAAGACCCAAGAGGTGCGACTTTGGGCAAATCACTTCAGGTTCCTCTTCTCTTAAATGATCACACACTCTACCTTGAAGAGCTATTGAAGGGAAAGCATTTTGTAAACCTCAAAGAACTATACAATTATAATCTATTCCTATATCATGTTAAACAAGGTAGATCCATGTTCTTTGTGACAGGTCTGTTTTCAGTAATGTGAGATTTTCCCAGGTAGATGGCAAGTGAAGTTTCACCCTCAGGGCAGGTACCTGGTGCTTTCAATTCTTTAGAGTAGTAATACATTTCTATCATGCTTTGATATTTGCAAAGAACTTTTCTTGCAAAAACTCCATAAGGTACGTAGAACCTTAGTGCAAATATTATATAAACTTAATTCTTTTTTTTTAATAAAGTATTTTATTTTTTTCCTGTTACATGTAAAGATAGTTCTCAACTTTTGTTTATACAAGCTTTCCAATTTCAGATTTTTTTCCCTCCCTCCCCTCCCTCCCCCCTCCCCTAGACAGCAGGTAATCTAATATAGGTTATATATATATATATATATATATATATATATAACATTAAGCATATTTCTGCATTAGTCATGTTATAAGAGAAAAATCAGAGCAATGACAAAAAGCCTCAAAATATAAAAAAAAACAGCACCAAAACCAAAAGAAATAGTATAGTTCATTCAGCATCTATACTCCACAGTTCTTTTTTTTTTTCTTGGATTTGGAGATCCTCTTCTATCATGAGTTCCCTGGAACTCTTCTGTACCATTGCATTGGTGAGAAGAATATAGTCCATCACAGTAGATCAACACACAATGTTGATGATACTGTGTACAACGTTCTTCTGGTTCTGCTCATCTCACTCATCATCAGCCCAGATAAACTTAATTCTTAATACGAGTATTATCCTCATTTTGTGGAAGAGAAAATTGAAGCTGTGAATGGTTCAGCAACTTACCTGTGATCATCACATAGCTAGTAAATGTTTGAGGAAGGACTTGAACCCAGATCTCCTGGGTCTAAATCCAGCACTCTATATACCTTACCATGCTAACTATCCTGTTGCCTTAAGCAGGCTGGGAAACACATATGCAGCAGAATGGTAGATGTTGCATTAGTGTGTAATGTCCATGAACGAGTAATAGTTAGAATAATCGTTTCTGAAGCATTTTAAAATTCACAAAGCTCTGTCTCCAGGACCATGAGAAGAAGGGAGTGGATGCCTCTTCAGGGAGGCTGTTGCTGACTACATGACTTTTCTCTTGTCCTGGCTCACATCACATGAGGAGCAGGAACAGAGAGTCTTGTCCTGGCAGCTGGGAATAGACCTGTTTGGGATTCATATTTCATGAGATGCCAATTCAACTGCATGAATTATTTATGGACTGGCTGCATCTTCCTCAGAAGTATACCAAACCACATTTTTGAGCCCACAAGAAATGCTTATTTCCTTTTGAGTTGGGGAATATAATGGAAAAAAGGCTCAATACACCTGGATGCTCAACCTGCTTCTGTCTCTTTCTGGCTATGATACCATGGGCAATTCTCATTACTTCTCTGAACCTCAGTTTTCTCCTCCAGAAAATGGAGATAATTAAATATGCTCCTAAATCCTCAAGGGCTGTGGTGAAGAGAACATTTATCGATTAAATGCTTCATAAATTTGTGTAATTCTTGTTACTTTCAGTTTTAGAACTATCCATAGGATCATAGGTAGAGAAATGGAAAGGACCTTAGATCATCTAGATAGGGGCTTCTAGACCTAGGGGCTATAAACTTAAATTTTTTTTCTTAATAACTATTTATTTGATTTTATGAATCTAAAAACATATTGAGAAGGGGTTCATAATTTTTTCTTTGTTTTTTTCATAAGTTTCAAAAGACTGTCAAAGGGGTTCATGACATAGAAAAGGTTAAGGACATCTGATCTCATCCAACCACTTCATTTTATAGATGCAGAATCTGACCAGAGGTTGAATTATTTGCCAAAACTCACAGAGGTGAGTTGACCACAAATACAGTGTTCTTTTTGCTTTACCACAGTACTTGAAGACTCGGACTTTCTACCTTTATGACAAATGACATCTAAAGCATCTGGTGAAGAAAGGATTGAGTAGTGGAAGATTATTTTTTCCTGGAAGGCATGCATGCCTTTACAATAACTTGTATGTTTAGATCCCAGAGTTCATTCCAAACATCTCACACAATGCTCAAGAAAAAATCATGAGAGGCTATGAAAAGTTAAATCTTTTTCCCTAACCAAGATCACCTGACTTTTCTGGGCTTCACTGTCTTCATATGAAGAATGAAGTGATTGTGACTTGATGACTTTGTAAATCCCCCTTTCAGCTAGATGCATTATTCTTTGAGGTTGCTATCGCTTCTCTTTTGCCAAAGAGGGAGTTCACATCTGAGAGCCACATCTGTCAAGTTGTAGGAGTGGACCAACTGCTTTCAGTTAGGATACATTTGGAAGACCAAAGAGAATGGGCAGGATTGGGAAGAGCTGCTGGAAGGACTCTGCTAAAGATGAACAGGAAGATTGCTGAGCAGTGTTGAGGGCCCAGCCAATGTGAAGTAACAGGGATTTGGAGTAGAATGAATCATTCCCTTCTCCAGAAACACTAAAAGAAATGAAAGGACAAGGAATAGAGGAAATGGTGTGTGTTTGAGAGCATGGCTGAAGTGAGTGATCAAGGTGTTTAGACTTGGAAGAAAAGGGAAGCCAAGAAGCAGGTAAACATGTGGTTAAAGCTCTCAGCAGAAGACTGGTGTGACTGAAGGATTCAATCCTATTTAATCTCTCACATATGTGTACTTTGTGTTTTTCAACATACTCATGTGAGGAATTAAACCCAGCTGCTTCATGGGAACAGGGCTCCAGAAATCATAGGTATATTTCTATTCTTTTTCTGTTCCTCAAGGTTCTTTGTATTTTTCTTTTTATTCTTTTTTTTTTTTAGTGAGGCAATGGGGGTTAAGTGACTTGCCCAGGGTCACACAGCTAGTAAGTGTTAAGTGTCTGAGGCCAGATTTGAACTCAGGTACTCCTGACTCCAGGGCTGGTGCTCTATCCACTGCGCCACCTAGCTGGCCCGGTTCTTTGTATTTTTCAAAGCATCATCACCTCAATTCAATAAACAAATTCAACAAACATTTATTAAGTGACGACTGCACAGGGTGCTGAGCTGTACAGTACAGCTGATACACAAGTCCTGCTATAATTAATGGAATTTACAGTCTAGCAGGGGCCTGTGACCCACAAACAGATAAGTGGAATTCACAATATGACATGAAAGTTCATTAGAGCAGTGTGAATCAGAACTTCTCATAAGTTGTTACTGAATTCGGTATGGGGCACAAAGGAAGGCTTTTTGGAAAATTTGGCATTTGAAATGGGTTTTGATAGATGTTTAGGAAAGCTTGATCTGAAGAAGAGACGAGAAAACACCTCTCACTCTTCTTTGTAGAGGTGGGGGGGGTCTACTTTGTTTTTTTGCTCAACATTTTTCCTCTTTCCTTTTTTATTCTTTGTGGTGAGAGATAGCTCTGTGGATATGAGAGGAGAGAGGTTTATATTTATAATAATAAGCAAGCATAAATCCTTATATTTGTATAGCACCTACAGTGTGCCAAGCAAAGTGCTAAGCACTTTATAAATATTATCTCATTGGATCCTCACAACAACCCTGTGAGGTAGATGTTATTCCTATTTTACAGCTAAGGAAACTGAAGCATCAAGAGGTTAAGTGACTAATCCAAGGTCACATAGCTAGTAAGTGTCAGAGCCAGATTTGAACTCAGGTTTTCCAACTCCAGGCCCAGTGCTCTATTGACTGAGCCACCTAAACAAAGGTGATATTAAGACAAAAGATACCAGTATTTTTTTAATGTAAAAGCTGAATAGGAACTTAGAATACATTTAGGTGGGACTTCAGAGAACATGTAGTCAATCCCCTTATTTTATAGATGTGGAAATAGAAAACCTAAGAGGTAAAATGACTTGCCCAGGGTCAAAGAGATAGCAAATAGTTGAGAGGGGCAGTTTAACTCTAGTCTTCTGACTCAAAACTTATCAATTATTCCACTCTACATCAATGTCTTCCATGGAACAAGCATGGAGGAGAAAGAAGGGCATTGCAGACATGAAGGTGGAGCAGCAGGATGGAGACCCCAAGGGGATCCTCACAAGAAAGGTGTCTCATGAAGCTGAGGTACTTTTCTATTATGTCCAGGTTACTCTAATTGGGCAAGAATAGCCATTGTGTGGCTCATACATGGAAAAACAAAACAAAACAAAACAAAACAAAACAAAACAAAACAAAACAAAACAAAACAAAACAAAACAAAACAAAACAAAAAACCACATCCCCAAAGCCCCACCAAACTCCAAGAGAAGAAGTGGCATCGTAAAGCCATGAATTACACAGTGTACTCCCTGAAAGAGAAAATTGCATAATATGTTGTTTTACTACCGCACGTAGTAAAAATCATTCTTAGCTTTTGGGGCCAGAAAAAACAAGCTATGAAAAGGCACACACACAAGTACAAGTTCACTGCTTTGGATCTAAAAAGGTATCTGGCAGGGGCTAGATGTGAAGTCCATGTGTTTTTCATTTAAATTAGTTCATGTAAGGTCCTTTTCAAGGGGAGGGGAAGTGGAGCTGGGGGGGGGGAAGTGATAAATCACCTTAGGAATTAAAGCTCGTTGGAGCTTGGGAAACTCAGGAGCTAAGCCAGCTGCCTGCTTCTGCCAAATTCATGAAGCTCAACAGCCTAATGAGAGCTTGATTAAAATCAATGGGGAAAAAAATGAAACGCTTAAAAATGACGCTCACAACAAACTCCTCCAAGGCAAAAGACTGAGCCTTCTGTGGTTATAAAATTCATTCTGTGGGCATCTTATTGCATCATTGAGGGTACTCCTCACCTGAAATTTTGTTGTTGTTCAGTGTTGTCTGACTGTTCATGACCCCATTTGGGGTTTTCTTGGCAAAGATACTGGAATAGTTTGCCATTTCCTTCTCTAGCTCATCTGACAGATGAGGAAACTGAGGAAAACAGAATTAAGTGACTTACCCAGGGTCACACAGCTAGTATGTGTCCGAGGCAGCATTTTAACTGAGGTCTTCTTGACTCCAGGCCCAGTGCTCTATCTACTACACCACCTAGCTTTGGGGAGGTCTAAAGTTCAACAGATTGGGAGTTTGAGGTGAGTACTCATGAATACTTGCCTCATTGCTACTCTTCCCTAAATAACAAATGTGCTTGCATTGAATTGCTGATTTGAATTGGCCAGTCCATTGAAATCTTCTAGACAGACCATCAAGCCCAGAGATAAATAGGATGCATGAGATTCCATGTGCTTAAATAGACTTTAGCAATCATCTAGCAAACCCCCTTATTCTATAGATGAGAAAGCTGAAACTCAGAAAGACTTGCTTAGTGTCACATGGGTACATGACATAGGTAGTAAGAAGCAGAGACGGAATTTTCTCTGACTCCCAAATTCTTCCCACTAGACCATTATGGGGCTCTAAAAGACCATAGCAATGAAATACTTGATTTTCTAAGGAATTATTCTGTTTTTGAACCTTTTCTTCCTGTTTCCCCAGCATGATAATGGAAAAAAATCCCGGATCTGTAGAAATATAGAGACCTGGGTTCACATCCTGTTTCTGACAATTACTAGCCATGCAACCTTGAACAAGTCACTTGCTATCATAGTGAACCTCAATTGCCTCACTTAGAAATGAGGCATAATAATACTTAATGCTTCTTCACTCAGTGTCATGAGGTAATTGCTTTGTAAAACTGAAAGACCTTATGATTGAGTTATAATGAATATTAATAATAATTAATTTGAGAGGCATCTTTTTCTCTGGGCAGTTAGGTGGTTCAGTGGTTAGAGCACTGGGCTTAGAATCAGGAAAACACATCTTCATAAGTTCAAGCATGGCCTCAGACACTTACTAGCTGTGTGATCCTGGGCAAGTCACTTAACCATGTTTGCCTCAAATATAAAATGAGCTGGAGAAGGATTTGGCAAACCCTTCCAGGATCTTCACTAAGAAAACCCCAAATGGGGTCATGAAGAGTCAGACATGATTGAAACAGTTCAAAACTCTTTTCCTCTAGTATAGAGATATTAACATCATGACGGTCATACAACTATGCTGTTACATTCTGATTGTGCTGTTATTTTCTTGGACTTCCTATTTTCTCTTTCTTTTATCACTGGATGACATGGGTATTATAGATATATTTTCAGGCTTTGTTGTCATGCTGTCAGCAGGATTAGTAGCTCTACATACTCAGAGTCCAGAAAGAAAATCAATAGGCTTTACCTTCTCCAGAACCATCCTGATCATATTCATCCATGTCTTCCTACTATCTCCCAACTCTGGGGTTCCCATTCTTCTGGTTCCTCTTTGGCTATCAATTGATTCAGAGGCCAATCACTGAGCCCATTCAGAGATACACCACATCCCAGGGCACCCAGGGTGAATGCTACCCTAAACTTGCCCTGGGCTCTATACTTATGCCAATTCTTTTAGACATATACAGTCACTGTTTATACTGGTACGAACTGTCAGCCATGTACATTAACTGTCATACACATCCTCTCACAGATATCATTCCAATGACACTTGGAATCCTTGAAATTCACACACTCAAAAACCTTCACAAACTTCTGATAACTCAGCTTTTAGCCCATTAGATCCATTCACAAGAATTCTGTTCAACTACCTGTGGGCAGGCTTTGTCCTGCCTGCTTCTACCAAAATTACTAGCATTAGAGAAAGATCTTGATGCTTCTCTGACAGTACTGGGGTGAGGGTAAGGATGGCAGTCTCTGCTGTCCTCCCTAGGAAGCTTTGATCTTACTTTGGCTCATCCTAGAGCTTTTGATGTCTCAATTTCAACAGTTCATAGAAAATATTTGTCATTATTTCCAATGACTATCTCAGGGAGTTCAAGTTTAAAAATAATAGATGCTTGAACTCTAAGCAAAATTTTGCAAATATTGTTTTATTTCTTAAATACACAGACACACAAAGACACACACATATGCATACCTTGTGTATGGTGCCCCTAATATTAAACTGAAGGCCAATAAATTTCAGATTTTATCTTGGCCCAGTTACAATGGAGAGATCATTCTACCCTTTGGACTTTAGTTTCTTCATATGGAAATCTAGAGTTAGTTTTTCAATCAGCAAGCATATATTAAGGACTATGTGCCAGGAAGGTATGGCTGATCTCCAAGGTTTCTTCTAGTTCTCACTTTCCCTGTTTCTATGAAGTAACTCTATGTCCTGATATAAAGCTGTCACTAGAATTTTTTTTTCCATTTAGGGGACAGTTGAGTAGGTTGTGGGGGAAGGCAGGAAATTTTGGCATAATACAGTCCCATCATGCATTCAGAAAGTGTAGTTCAACCTTTGTCCAAAATAGGGTTGAAAGGAAAGGCATGTATCAGAGAGGAACACCATAACAATAGGCCCATGACAGTGGTTCTGTATTTGTTGTGGCTTTGTCCCAGCAGGTTGTGTGTATTGGATTAATCACATTGTAAAATGTTCTCACTGAACATTGACCTGAACACATAATCCAATGTCCTCAGAATTTCTTTTGGAGTCATATCTTCTTCCTTTCTTCTTTTCAGCCTCTCTTCACTCATTCTTCTTCCAGTTTTATAGATCATATCAACCTCAGGATACCATACAGCTCATACATAAGTAATGTGTTGTCCAGTCATGTACAACTCTTCATGACCCCATTTGAGATTTTCTTGGCAAAGATACTGGAGTGGTTTGCCATTTCTTTGTCCAGCTTATTTTACAAAGGAGGAAACTAAGGCAGACAGGGTTAAGTGACTTGCTCAAAGTCACACAGCTAGTAAGGGTCTGAGGCCAGACTTGAACTTAGGTCTTTCTGACTATCCACTGTACGACCTTTGCTAAATGCTTTCCTCACAACAATATGGTGAAGTAGGTCATGTCGGTATTATTATCTACATTTTGCAGAGGGGGAAAGTGAGGCTTTGAACAATGAAATAATTCTCCATAAAGACACACAGATGAATGAATTCAACTATTCTGGATTTATGCCCAAAGGGCTATAGAACTGTGAATACTCTTTGATCCAGCAATACTGCTGCTACGTTTATATCCCAAAGATATCAGCAAAAAAGAGTAAAAGACCTATTTGTACAAAAATATCCATAAAAGATTTTTGAGGTGGCTAAGAATTGGAAATCAAAGGAATGCTCATCAATTGGGCAATGGCTAAACAAGCTGTGGTATATAATGATGATGGAATATTATTGTACTATAAGAAATGACAAGCAGGATGATTTCAGAAAGGCCTGGAAAGCCACGTATGAACTGATGTATAGTGAAGTGAGTAGAACCAGGATAATGTTGTGCAGTGACAGTAATATTGTTCAATGAAGAACTGTGAATGACTTAACCATTCTCAGCCATACAATGATCCAAGACAATCCCAAAGGACTAATGATGAAGCACACTATCCACCCCCAAAGAGAGAACTGATACTGATGGAATACAGACTGAAGCATGCTATTTTTCACTTTCTTTTTTCTTTTTATTCAAGTTTTCTTATAGAAAATTACTAATCTGGTAATGTTTTACATAATTGCACATGCATGACCTATATCTGATTGCTTACTGACTCAGGGAAGGGAGAGATGATGGGTGGAGAGAAAGAGGGATAGAATTTGGAACTCAAAACTTTAAATAAAATGTTTATTATTTAAAAAAACCAAAGGCACACAGCCTGTCATTGGAAGAACCAGCACATACAATTGGGTCTCCTGACTCTTAAGGCTAAACTCTTGCCCCTATGCCATGTCTGAAGAAGGGGCTTTCCCTGCCTGTTCCTTGTTTTCCTTGGTAAGACTTTTGTTAGCTGGTCTCAAAAAAAAAAAAAAACAACCAAAAACTTACTCCAGGGGGGTTTAATGGACGGATTTGGTATTCATTCTTCCTCAGACATTAGCCCAGGAAAGTTTCCTCAGGTCTGGAAGAAATTAAGCAAGTTCTCAAAGAAAGTAGGCTGTGAAAAACGCAGCTCCTGGTAATTGTATTGAGTTCCTTAGGTCACTGTTCCTCACTTCCAGAAACTCATTGAAGCAACATTAAGTGACTAAGGATCATGGGATTTAAGAGCTGGAAAGGACCCCAAAGTACATCTTGGCTGACCTCTTTCTTTTACAGTTAGGAAATTGAAGGCCCAGAGAGGAGAATGTGACTTGTCTAAGGTCACAGAGGGAGTCAGTAACAAAGGGGGGATTTTAACCCTGATTCTCCAGCTATCAATTCAGTGTTCCTTCCTGCCTCCTCTTGGGGGAGGTGGGGGGAGAAGATAGAGGGGAGAGGGAGGAAGGCTCAGTATCAGAGAACTAAAAGAGTAACCTCATTCCTATCTCTGAAGAAGTCAGGGACAGTTCTAATTTAGGTATATTTAAAAAAATGAGCAAGGCTCCAAAGGACTCATACAGGTAATGGGGGAGCAACTACTTCTCTGTGAGGTAATGGGAAGGGAAATTCCAAGGTTACAAACAGATATTGTGTATAGGCATGACCACTAAATTGGGAGCTGGAAGTCTTGGGTTCAAAAACTTGTCCCCACCATTGCTGGTAAAATGTTTCAATGTCCCTGGTGAGGAATAGCACCATAGCATTATAGTGCCAGATTGGTCCTTAGGGATTACCTAGAGTAATCCAATCATCTGACATATTAGGAAAGGGAGGTACTGGCACATCTCTCTTGGAAATAAGATACCTGGTTTCACATCCCAGCTCTAGGTATAGGGGAAGGAGTATTAGATTTCAGAAGTTTTGATTCCTGACTCTGCCACGTCCTACCTATGTGACCCTGAGCAAGTCATCTAACTAGAGGAAATGTCTATAAAATGAAATGAGACTACCATAACTCTCAATCTATGACCCTATGATTTTTCTTTTCTTTTCTTTTCTTTTCTTTTCTTTTTTTTTTTGGTAGGGCAATTAGGGTTAAGTGACTTGCCCAGACTCACACAGCTAGTGTCAAGTGTCTGAGGTCAGATTTGAACTCAGGTCCTCCCGAATCCAGGGCTGGTGATTTATCCACTGCGCCACCTAGCTGCCCCATGACCCTATGATTTTTACCAGCTGTTTGACTTTGGGCAAGCCACAGCATTTTTCTGAGTTTCCCTTCCCTCAGTGTAAAATAGGTTGTAGTAGAGAAAACACCTTGTTGGTATACATTAAAGGAATGAAGAATACCCTGAGCTCTAGAGGACCAGTGGGGAGAGGTTCCAAGCTGTGAGTGAATGCCTTCACAGACAAGCCTGTATCTGAAATAGGGTCATCTAACTGTTTGTTTCTTCTTTCCTTTAGTACAAGGTATTCTGAGATGTCAAAAGATCCAAAGAAGAGAGGTCTAGTGACAAGATTCCATATGGGAATTTGCTGGAAGTTGAGCCAGAATAGCCTGGAGGATTAATAACTTATTTGACTTAGACCAGGAGCAGATCATATTGGCCCTTTCAGCAAGGACATCATTGAAGTGAACTTCAAGGGGAAGGCTTTGTGGCAATCCTTTTAAGTTTGAGCCCACTCTTCCCAGGGACCTGGGAGTAAAAGGGATCATATGCATCTGGATTTAGAGAGGTGGGGGCATTTTTGTACTTTGGCTATATCTTAACAGTACAGTGGAGGTTACTGCCTGTAACTGATGATTGTTGTGAGAGAACAATACACTGGAATAGGACCTCAACTGATAGCATTAGGAGAATCCTATAACCCTTCAGAGAACTCCTAGCATCCTAAGAGGAAGATGTAGTTGATTCCTTTTTTTTGTTTGTTTGTTTGTTTGTTTTCCAGGGCAATGAGGGTTAAGTGATTTGCCCAGGGTCACACAGCTAGTAAGTGTCAAGCGTCTGAGGCTGGATTTGAACTCAAGTACTCCTGAATCCAGAGCTGGTGCTTTATCCACTGTACCATCTTGCTGCCCTGTAGTTGCTTTCTTGGAGACCAGAATGACCCATGCGAATAGTATTGGGGATAATATCCCCAGTGTCTGTATGGGATACAGAAAAAAAATCTGTATCATTTAAAGTCCTTCACAATCTGGCTGCAACCTATCTTTCCAGACTGATCTCGCATTTAAGTTCTTATTCACTCTCCAGTCTAGTCACGTTGACTTATTTGCTGTTAACCATGTAAAAGATTTTATCCTATGCCTTTGTACTTGATATTTCATACACCCAGAATGCTCATGTTTTCTCTCTGTTCCTTTAAATCCCTCATTACCTTTAAAGATGAACTTAAAAATCAACTTTTAAAGAGGACTTTCATGATTCTCTTAATTGTTGCTTCCCCCATCCCCATCCTAAGGTTATTTTTGTACTTTGTACTATATTGTGTTATTTGTGTTGTATATTGTATTGACTTAGTGTGTCCTGTCCATACTTCCTGCACAGCTGCCCCCTCCAAGATCCTAGAAGGTAGAGACTTTAATTTTTGTTATTGTATTCCCAGTGATTGGCACAGATACTGCCTATCATACAAGAGATACAATAAATATGGAATTGAATTATGCATGTTATTTGTGAATATGTATTATCTTCTTCCTTGCCTTTCCTTATCCCATTTCTACTTCATTCTCCCTGCCTACCCACCCACCCACCCATACACACTTTACCACCACTACCACATATCACATGGCTTCCCTGACATTCTGTTTTGTCTAGGTATTCTTGTTATTCTTGGGCATCCACTAGACATATCTTGGGCCTGACATGAATAAACCTCTGGCCGGAGAAGCACTTAAATCCAACCTGCCAAGCAGGTGTTTATCTAAAATATTGACTGCTTTGTGATCTTAGGAAGAAATCATTCCGGAAACTTCTCCTGATCCTTTCTTGGGTGAAACTCAATATGATCTGTCAAAATATTTGGCAATAGAAAGAGTCAGTGTCCAGAGCACCTGCCCATTGCACCATCTGTCATTCCTATTACTCATCTGCTTCCTGAACTGTAGTAGAAAAGTTAATGTGGCTTAATATTCTTTCTTGTCCTCCACCCCATGTCTCCTTTCCAACCCAGTGATCTCCCCTACCTTACTGACTGTCATGAGACCAAACCATTTCAAAGGAAGTCTTGATTTTTCTATCTATCTTTTGTACTAAATCAGTTGCCAAATTTAATTGATTTTACCCCCAAATAATTCCCCCTCCCCTTCTTTCACTTCCTTTCCTCTCCTTTCCTTCCCTCTTCTCCTCTCCCCTCTTCTTTCCTGTTCCTACTCCTTCCCTTCCATTCCCTTCCTTTCCCTGCCCCCCTCCCCCTCCCCTTCCCTCCTCTCCCCTCTTCTCTTCTCTCTTCTCTTCTCTTCTCTTCTCTTCTCTTCTCTTCTCTTCTCTTCTCTTCTCTTCTCTTCTCTTCTCTTCTCTTCTCTTCTCTTCTCTTCTTTTTTCCTCTTGCTGAGGATGGGGTTGGAGAAGGAACATGCATATATTCTAGCACTTGGGGAGAGACTAGATGAAAGAAGATCCAATATTCATAATGAGGAAATGTGATAGGAAGAAATAACAACTGGTAACTTTGTCACCCACTACCCAGTTCTGGGTCACAGAGCTACAATAGACTTAAAAGAGAACTTATGCATGGGGTCAACATTCCCTGGTAGTGAGTCCTGGGTGGTGTACCAGAAGCAAGTAGAAGTGGTTTTGTTTAGCCCCCAGGAGCAAAGTGAGATTTCAGTTCTATTATCTAGCCAAAGGAATAACCAGGAATCCCAAACCAAATGGTAGGTAGCCTACAGTTCTGTTACTCTGAGTCAGCAGAATTTTCTAGCTGGTTATTAGAGGCTGAGTCCAACAGCATTCTAATGTTGCCCTCAATCAAACTAAAGTTAGGAACTTACAGAGTTCCACTCTCTCACAGACTAGGGAGGGAGCAATAAGACTTTACCCTGGATCTGGCCACTTTGGAAGCATTGAAAACCTGCAAGAACTTGGAATATGATATTCTAGAAGGTAAAAGATATGGAATCGAAGCCAAGAATAACTTACCCAGAAAAACTGAGTATAATCATTCAGGGGAAAACAATGAACCATTAATGAAATAGAGAACTTCCAAACATTCATAATAAAAAAGACTCGGGGCAGCTAGGTGGTGAAGTGGATAGAGCACTGGCCCTGGAGTCAGGAGTACCTGAGTTCAAATCCAGCCTCAGACACTTAACACTTACTAGCTGTGTGACCCTGGGCAAGTCACTTAACCCCAATTGCCTCACTAAAAAAAAAAAAAAGTCTTCCATAATAAAAAAGACTAGAGCTATATAGAAACTTTGAAAGTGAATTATAAGAGTTAAGAGAAATGTAAAAAGGCAAACATGAAGGAGCATGATAGACTAAACTAGGATAAACTGCTTACATTCTAATATAGGGAGTTAATATATGTGTAGCCTCTGAGTCATTTTAACATGAGAAGTCATAGAGTGAGTCCAATCAGACTTACTGGACTGGTTCTATTATGTCTTGAGGATCTTTAGAGATGAAAAGAAAGAATGGAAGAGAGGAATACACTGCAAATGGAGGGAGAGAAAAGAAACATTAGGGAAAATTTTCTCATATAATCAGGGTACACATGTAGACATTTATACAAAAAAGGAGGCATTGAGGGAGTCAGAAAACACTTCAATCGTACCCTCATTTGAACTGGTTAACAGAAGTAAAAATACATGTACACAGAGTGAGTACAGGGGGGAAAATCATCCAGCAGGGAAATAGAGGAAAAGGAGATTGGAGAGGGGAAATTAGAGGGAGGATAGATTTAGGGAGGGATTAATCACAAGCAAAATAAATTCTAAGGATGTATAAAAATATTTATACCTCTTTTTTGGTGACAAAAATGGGAATCTTAGGGGGTGTCAATAATTTATTAGAATGGATAAGTCTATTAAGGTATGTAAATGCAATAAAATGCTATTGTGTTATAAGAAATGATTGTTAAGGGCTAAAATTCTAGCTAGTCTGTCTAAAATATCTAATGAGTGGTCGCCAATAAATTATAAGCTTTAGCAAGAGTTTTAGACTTTTAAGCATTTATTAAGGAGAATAAGAACTTGGTAAAGAGAGAGAAAGGCCTAGATTCCTATCTATTAAAGGGAGAGCACATTTCTAGCTCCGCTCTCCACCAGAGTCCCAAGGAAAGAGCGCGAGAGTGAGCGCCAGTCTCTTCCTTCCTCCTCCCACTAGCCCGCGTCACTTCCTGACTCCTGGTCTTGCCCTCAAAGACCTTCGCTTCATGGGCAGAACTCTTCTACAGTAAGTCTCCAGCAGGTGGTGTCATTCTAATCGTTACAGTCCCCCCTGTTGTTCCTCAAGAAACAAAAGGTTTCCTTGACGGAACAGTAAAAACAATATAATAACTATTGCTAACTAATAATATGTGAACAACAATATAGAAAAGGAAGAGAGGAAAGTTTTGTCCAGAGGGGCGATTTTTTTTTTGTCCTCATGAACCGACGCTTTGACATTAGTCTTGCAAAGGGAGGGCCTCTGCAGAGAATACATGTTACAGATGGTGTATATTATAACAGAAAGAGAAAAAAACAACAAAAACAACAAATCAAAACTGTTCATTTAAAGTCTCTGAAAGTCTTTTCTCAGATGTCCTCTAGGTGTAGTCGTGGAATGGAAGTCTTTTCAGGGGTTGATGTGTGGATGCTGGTAATCAGCCAGGAAAATTTCCTACAAAATTGAGCTTAACACAACTTTAAAATAGCTTTGTCAATAATCAAATCAAACAATGAAAGTTCTCAAAAACATGTCTAAGGGAATTCAGAATCTTAGTTGTTACACATGAAACATATAATAAAACAAAAATTAAAACATTCTTTAAAATTATAATATTACTATAGTCCCCCCTCATGGAGGGTAATTGAGAAGACAATTGCTGCGATATTAATTAATAAAAATAATTTTTATCTTTGTTTTATCACTTTTTGCATCATCTGCCTAATTATCCTCATGCCATTATGAGAAATTAAAAAATCTAATATAATTGGTAACAGGTGTCAAGGCCAAATTCAACACTGTTATTTATCATGACACCTGAGATAATTATGGGGGTTACCATAAAAGAACAGAGAAATGATGGGATATGAGCATTCCCACACTTGAGCAATATGTACTGTCCATACAGTATGCCAGGCTTAAAATAGGTGGATGGAATATACGTCCATGCCACCGAACATATTGGAGGAAACTGAGTCAGACTTAATCAGATGCATGGGATTGAGATGGTCCATGGCATCAGGCATATAGGAGGGAGCATAGAAGCCAGGTGTAGAAGTGAGATGGGTGGGATCAATACTTCCAGCCATCTGTACAATATTGTGGGGAAAAATAAAATAAAATATTAAACCAAGAGAATCCAACCTCAACATTTGTCAAAAGCCGTTCCCTCGGCCATACCTTAACTTCGTGCATGTCTCCCCTCATGTAACAGTTCAGTGTCTGCTCTTTGCATGTATTACTCTTGTGATTGGATGGCATCTTGGCCAACTGGCATCTGATAACTCAGAATAAAGGCAATTAATGTCTTAAATGATAAGTTCCCATAATCCAAGTCTCATATGGATTTAAAATTGAGGATAATAAATGATTGCAAAAAATGTGAATACATCTTGACTCAAAATATAATATATAATTATGCAACAATTTCAAATAATACCCTTTTTTTTACTTAGTATACAATTACTTTTGTGAAAAATCAGAACATACTTAAATACAAGTTAAAGCACAACAGAATCTCAAAGAACTTTTTTTTTTTGAAAATAGAAAACTTTTACAAATGTTCCCCTCTTTTTTTTTTTTTTGGGAATATGCTTATCAAAAATAATACTTCTAGAATCAATTTACACTTGCCATGGCAACCAATTTGCCACGGAAATGCTTTAAAGAGTTTGATCAAATAATCAGTTGAGAAAAAATAACAAAAACAAACAACTCAGAATATGGGAGCACAATACTCCTAGAATTAACATTGTATAATAAAATCAAAACCATCTTGCAATGTTTCAAAATTAGATAGACAAATGAATAGAAGAAAATACACATGGAACAATAAAATACAGTGAAATTCAAACTAAGGAAATCTAAATGAATATGAACTTAATATCAATAAGAGTATTATAAAATATAAACTTGATCACATGACTATAAAAAGCTTTTACAAATATTCTCCTTGTTTTAGAAACTAAGTATAAGACACAATCTCAAAAGCATGAAAATCTCTATGAAAATAAACCCATACCATTAATTTCAAAATGTATATATAATAGCATAGAAATCCTGTGTAACCTCTGAACTGATACTATTACTCTGAGTGAATTCAGAACACTTTTGATTCCGGTATCTAAAATCCCCAATACTCATATCAATACCTTGCTGCTTACTTCTACATTTCTGTAAAATATATACCCTTCCATGGCAAAAGAAGCAGAGTCTTGAACTATGTTGATTGTCATTCTTATTCAGCTTAAGTTTTTCTTCTTTAACCCCTCTATATTGTCTGTCGGGCTTTTCACCATACAAATGCTTTATAAGATTACTAATTAAAGACAAAAGCAGGTTAGCAAAATTATGAACAAATCGAGCATATCTGGAATTTAAAGGGTTTTCTAAGGTTGTCTCAGAAGCACAGCCAGGCTGGGGAAGGGCTGAGCCTAAAGCTGCAAATGCAGGTAGAAAAAGTTGAGCATGCGCATCAGATCTCTGGACTTCCCAGGCAGGGGAAGCTATGGGCTTGGCCATAGGAGGAGTAGAGGGTGGGGTCTGGAGAGGAGGGGAGGGACCAGAGCAATTTGAATCAGACTTGATTTTGAACTCAGGCCTGGATTCCTCTTCCCCCACTTTGCCTCCAGGTGCTAGGGGATTAAAAGCTTCTAGAGGGTGGGTCATTGCCTCCAGGCATGCAAAATTAGAGCAACAATTAGTGTTAGAACTGGGAAAAGCTGCAGGAATCTCTTCAGGTTTCTCTGAAAAAGCATGGTTGGGAGAGGGAGAGATATTTCCTTGTGTGAGTAAGTTGCTGGCTCTTTTAACAAAAATAAAAAGAAAAATAGAAAATCCACAAAAACAAAGCATTAACATGATCTTATCTCCCATTTGTCTGGTTAAACAGACTAAAATCAAAAATAGGGTAATTAGGGAGTTTAAAAGATCCATTCGAAAAAATTTAAAGGGAAAACACAGCCAGTACGCCAGTACTTAGCAGTTTAAAGGGTAGGGGAAATTTCTTACCCAACCAGAAGATCAGAAGTGAGGTTCAGCTTTCCTCTTCGTGGTCAGCCATCTGTTAAGGGCTAAAATTCTAGCTAGTCTGTCTAAAATATCTAATGAGTGGTCGCCAATAAATTATAAGCTTTAGCAAGAGTTTTAGACTTTTAAGCATTTATTAAGGAGAATAAGAACTTGGTAAAGAGAGAAAAAGGCCTAGATTCCTATCTATTAAAGGGAGAGCACATTTCTAGCTCCGCTCTCCACCAGAGTCCCAAGGAAAGAGCGCGAGAGTGAGCGCCAGTCTCTTCCTTCCTCCTCCCACTAGCCCGCGTCACTTCCTGACTCCTGGTCTTGCCCTCAAAGACCTTCGCTTCATGGGCAGAACTCTTCTACAGTAAGTCTCCAGCAGGTGGTGTCATTCCAATCGTTACATGATAAAGTAAATGGTTGCAGAGGAATCTGGGAAGACTTGTATGATCTGATGCTGATTGAAATAAACAGAATCAGGAAAACAACTTTTACAATGAAAGCAATATAGTAAAGAAAACTTTGAAAGATTTGGGAACTCTGATCAGTATAATGACCATCACAATTCTAGGGGACCAGTGATGAAGAGGACCACATTCTGAGAGAGAGCTGAAGTACTGAATAATGAAAGATTTTTTAATGTATGCAGAAATTTGCTTTAATTGAGTATACAGATTTATAACATGGTTTGTTTTCCTTTAATTTTCATGTCGGGGTGGGTGGGTAGGATGGAAGATAGAGAAGGAAGATTATTGATGATAAAAAATAAAATATGAGTTTTTTTTTTAAAGGACACAATCTTAATTTCCCAGATCAGATACAATAAATCTATACCCACGAGTGTCTCATCATTCTTTTTAAAAGTGCACAGTGCCAGGCCCTGACAAAAAATCCAAACTCAGGAAGTAATACTAGAAAAATGACAAAAAATATATAGTCAGAGACTCTCAAGATACAATTCCAGAAAAGAATAGTTTCATATAATTTAGAAGGAAATCCTCAATGAAAATTGCAGATATACTTTGAGCTATATTGGAATTCCTTAAAGAAATGAATTCCAGAGAAAAGAATGGGAAAGGAAATGAAGACTCTCAACAAAGAACTGGAAGAGAGTGAACAGATTGGCATGTGAAGTATAAAAATTTACTTGAGTAAGAGACTGAAAATTACAATGTACAAAACATATATTAATGGCTCCATGAAAGCATTAAAAATTATAACAGGGGGCAGCTAGGTGGAACAGTGGATAAAGCACTGGCCCTGAATTCAGGAGGACCTGAGTTCAAATCTGACCTCAGACACTTGAGAATTATTAGCTGTGTGACCCTGGGCAAGTCACTTAGCCCTCATTGTCCTGCAAAAAAATTATAAAAGTGAAAGCCTGATCAAATATCAGAAAATGCAAGGTATTGCCTGTGAAAAACAGCTGACCTGGAAAGTAGGTCTAAGAGAGATGAATGAATTATCACTAAAGTCCCTGAAAACCTCAATTATAAAAAGTCTAGATTCTGTATTTCAGAAACCAAGGGATAAAAACTTCCTAAACCTATTTGAAGCAGGATAATTGATAATAAAAAGTATCCATAAGCCATCTTCTGAAAAACAAAACAAATGAAAACTCTTGGGAATATAACCAAAATCCAGAGTTTCTAGGTCAAAGAAAAACTGTTGCAACTAGCCAGAAACAAAAAGTTAAAGTCCAAGTAGTCACAGTCAGGACACAAGACCTTCCAGCTACCACCCTGAAGAAGAGGAGACATGGAACAGCAATGAAAACAAACAAACAACCTGGTGTATCTGAATGTAATCTTATTAAGGAAAATGAATCTTTAATGAAATAGAGGACTTTCAAGTATTCTCAATGAGGAAAGCAAAATTGACTAGATATTTTGAATTGGAAACATAGAAATCAAGAAAATCATAAAAAAGTAAATACATTTCATCAATGAGCTTTCATTTCATATACAGTGATGAAATATTTATACTATCATAATGAGCAAAAAATGTGTCATCTTAGAATCCTATTATGTCCAATGCCTCATATAGGGAATAAATACTGGAGAGAGCCTTGAAACAATTTTGTGATCTTTTGCTGTTCTGCAGGGAAAAAAAGAAAAGTGAAGGGAAATGGAATGTTGTAGAGAAAAAGAGTGTGAATGGGTAGAACTTAATATCTTACAGAATACAGATGAATAAGAAGGCTATATAAATATAAATGAAGTAGTGTACGAAAGAGGCCTATCAGTGAACCTCACTTTCATCTGAATTATAAAAAGGACCGACACCCACACTCACAAAGAGTTAATATAGAACATAATATAATATTAATATAGGACAGGGAGAGTGGAGAGGAAACTTAAGGGTAGAGTTAGGGAAGGATAAGTCATAAGCAAAACAAATTTCATCTTCAAAGGTTGGAGGGTACATTTGGGGAGGGATATAATGAAAGAAAAAATAAGAAACTGTGATCAGAAATTAGGCTATGGGGAAAGAAATGAACTGATTGAATGAATGCAGATTGCATCAAATATGAATCTCTAGTGTGGATCATACTCCTTGTCTTTTAACATCCTCTTCTTTGTAAAGAGAATAAAGAGAAGGGAAGGTATAAATAATAGGATAGAGGGAAATAAATATTAATGATCAATATGTGGATGTAATCAAAATTAACTCCTCCATAAAGTGGAGGACAGTAGCAGAATGGATTAGAAAGCAAAATCCAAAAACATATTATTTACATGGAAGACACTTGAAACAGAATGATTCACATAGAATTAAAATAAATATCAGGGAAAAGTTTATTACACTTGATCTGAATTTTAAAAAAGTCTGTTTGGACAGTTAGCATTCATGATCTCAGATAAAGAAACAATAAAAAATGACATACATTACAAGAGATAAACAGGGAAACCATGTTAATTTAAAGGCACCAGAGACAATGAATTAATAGAAATTCTTAATATGTATGCATTAAATGATAGAGCAACTAAATATTTAAAGGAGAAGCTAATAAAATTATAAAGAAAAATAAAAAGTAAAATTATAATAGTGGAGGAGCACAATGTATCCTTTGCAGACCTAGACAAATCTAATCAAGAAGAAAGATGTTAAAGACCTGAATAGAATTTTAGAAAAGTTGGTTATGGTATATTTCTGGCAGTTACTGAATGGGAACAGAAAAGAGTATACATAACTTCAACCAGTAATGGTTTCTTTAGAAAAATTTACCATGTGCTGGATCATATAAACCTCATTAAAAAGTGCAGAAAAGTAGAAATATTAAATACGTCCTTTGCTGACCACAATGCAATGAAAATTTGTATTCAATAAAGGGCTTTTGGAAAAAAAGGATTAAGCTTAATTGAAGACTAAATATTTTAGTCTTAAAGAATTTGTGGGTCAAAGAACAAATCATATAAACAATAGAAAATTTCATCAAAGAAAATCACGACAATGAGACAACAAACCAAAACTTCTGTGATGCAGCCAAAGCAGCCTTGAGGAGAAAATTTATATCTTTAATCCTTTGTATCAACAGAAAAAGAAATGAATAGAGCAATAAATTAAGCACACTACTAAAATACCAGAAAAGTTTTAACTCCCAGATTCTTAAAAATAGAAGAAATTGTAGAAATAATCTATTGCAATCCCTCATTTAATGAGAAAAAGAAATTGAGGTCCAAAGAAAATAAGTGACTTTCCTTAGGTTCCATAGCAATTTAGTACTAGTACTAGAACTAGTACCCAGGCTATTGTTGTCCCCAAGCTGTCTAGAAAACATTTTTATATGGAGCTAAAAGCAGTGATTCACCTGACTCTGTGATCCTGTATAATATATCTCATAAGAATTATCTATTTAATTGTATGGGTAGGAAGCAACTACTTGACTGTAGGAAGATAATCAACTAGTAGGAAGGTCAACCTTTGGGACTTTGAGAGCATCGCCCAAAGCCGAGAATAGGAATACCCATCAGTATTTCATTTAGAATCCTGAGAATAGCTCTCAGTTAAGTGCTAGTTACTCAGGCTGCCTCCAGAAGAACTGGTGAATTCCCACTATTTCGGAATATTCTGTTCTGAGAAGAGCAGCCCTTTGTGTGTCACATCCAAGCAAGTCTTCTTTATACACCTGGTTATCTTTTTGCTCTATTTCACATTGTCTATAAGAGCCTGAAAACACAGAAGAGATAGGAATAGTCTTGAATTCTAGAGGAGATTTTCTTCATGTCTATCATATTTATACCTAAGGAGCTATTAATGTTTACTTTGGCCCAGGGAAAAATAGCTAGATGTCCTCTAGATCAAATTCTTTTTTTTTTTTTTTGGTGAGGCAATTGGGGTGAAGTGACTTGCCCTGGGTCACATAGCTATTAAGTGTTAAGTGTCTGAGGCCGGATTTAAACTCAGGTCCTCCTGAATCCAGGGCGAGTGCTCTATCCACTGTGCCACCCAGGTGCCCCTCAAATTCTTAAATAGGAAAATTTCTAGTTCCAGTCAAGAAGAGAACATCACATGGTCCTCAAGTCCCCAACCTTCTGGAAAGAGGATGTGGGATTTCCTAAGAAGTATGATCCCAGAATATAGCCATTAAGGCAGAAAATGGGACTTTCCTGAGAAGCATCAGCCATGGGGGGGTTGAATCTCTATAAATATCAAGTTTAACATTTTTGGCACCTACATTTTTATTTAGAGAAATAGAGTTCTTGAACAGAACCTGCATTTTGGAAGGATTAGAGAATAGTGTATACCAAAAATGGAACTTAAAGCTACAACCTTTGGTGAGCTAAGGAGTTGGAATTTTCATTCCACTATTGCCATCAGTTATTCAGATTTTATGGGACCAGAATTTCCCTGACAAAGCTTTTTTCCTCCCCCAGAAACCGTACTGATATTACTGAAAAGAAGACAAAGCTAATCAGAGACCTGATTGGTCCTCCCTTCTCTGACACAACCTCCCCATCATCTAAGGGCATTAAAAAGTCCCAGTCACATGAAGTCTAGTATTTTCATACTTAGTAAATGCCTAAGACCAATTCATTCGTAATATCCTGATGTGCTGATATTTTAGAGCTGGTTCATACCAGCTTGTGAAAGCTGATTTTTAAAATTTCGGTGTGAGCATTTACACTTTGGAAATTCCAAATTTACAAGTTGGAAATTAGGGTTTAATTTATTGTTTTGTTGATTTCCTAGACTTGAGAATGTGATGAAGAAAATGTTAATAATGCACATTAAACTTAAAAGTTTGTCATGAATACATTCCCCCTTTCCCCCCAGTTAAACATCTACCAGCACACTGCTACCTTGTGATTTGTTGATGAGATGAGATTCTGTGAGGCAATGAAAGAGGCCATGAGTATCAAAGCTGAAGATAAGTACCACTGTATCCTTATTATATATCCTTGCTATGAGAAGGCAAAATAAATCTCCTTTGACTAAATGTTCAATGACTTATGAGTGTCTCATTTTGTCCACATATCAAATCCGAACTAAGAGAGGGTCAGTGTTTCAGCTGTGATTCCCACATATGGGTTCTGATGGGAAAGAAAGTGTCAATATAAGAGCCCCAAGTTAACTTCTGTTCCAAGCCAGTGAGTTCATGCCCTCAGGCTAGATGCTTATATGGATTTTCGAGGTGAAAGTAGCACTCACCAGAGTGTTCTGGGCAACCTCATTTGTTTCCCTTCTGGGATGAGTCCATATCACAATGGCATTTTGAATCTTGGGAACTACATGAATCTCTAGGGAAAATGGGATTTGCTGAAGAGGAGAATCATCACAGATGTTTGTTTTCTGTATTGCCTACCAGGTTCTGTGCCTCATTCCCTGTGGTTTTGAATTGTTTCGAGTTGTAGAATAAAAGCTATCCTTTACCCAATATATGTATTGTTACCTTGAAAATTTACATGGGGCCATTATTTTTTGCTCATTTATATAGAAGCCTAGAGATTTCTGAGAACATACTATTTTCTAAGATTTCCCAGAATAAACTCTACATAGTGGTATTGTTTGTCTTTCATTCTTGAAGAGGACCATAACACTGGGCTGATGTCATGACTTGCAGTGAATTGGATTTAAGTGAAGAAGGGCTGTGGAAAGTCACCAGCCTTACTCTCTCCTCTCATGTCATCTGGGTCAAGTGGCAAGATATACATCAGGACAAGAGATGGTCCCAGATATTTGTTTGTTTTTTAAGGTCATTGGAGTTGTAACTTGCCCAGGGTCACATAGCTAATAAGTGTCTGAGGTGATATTTGAACTCAAGTCTTCTGAACATTAGAGTGAGTGCTCTATCTATTCACTTCACCCCCTACCTGTCCTTAAATGAAGATGTTTTAATAAATTAATTATTTTTTCAGAAGTGCAGGTAGATTCCATAATTAAATCAAATCTATGTAAGTCCAAAGTTTTGAATGCTGGGCCAACTGGTTTCCTGATTTCTTTAGCTTTGTTCCACGTAAGTTTCAGTTTTGGTACGAAACATTAACAGATTCTTTTGCTCCATGGGTTTATCTCATGCCTCTCTCACTCCCAAATAACCCTTACAAAGCAATATTCTGTTCCTGGAGGGATTAGGAATTTGGGATAATGTCAAAGGACAAAACCAGAACTAATAGGAGGCAAATCTAGTTCCAATAGAAGAAAGGGCTTCCTAATAATAAGAGCTTTCTGCAAATGAACCACACTGTCTCAGGAAGCCAAGCTAAATCTGGGCCTTTTCTCATTCCTCATCCTCCCTGAGCTCTTTGAAGTTTTTGACAGTCAACCACACCCTCCTCATAAAAATGTTCTCCTCCCTTAACTTCTCTGTTCTCCTATCTGTCTGACTGCTCTTCCTTAGTCTCCTTTCCTGCATCATCATTCATCTCCTACCATCAAAGTCCAATCCATACCTGAACAGAGTCTCTGCTACACAATACCTAACAAGTAGTCATAGAGCCATTGTTTGGAGACATGTAAGGAAGGGGAGTCTTCCACAGCATACCATTATCCTTCTCTACAGCTCTAATTGTTAGGGAGTTATCCCATATATCAAGCATGGATCTGGCTTCAAAGGAAAATTTTAAGAACTTGTTGATATTTTTGTTTCTATCACATTTTTATTTCCAAACAAACTCCTTTCCCTTCTTCTAAACCAAGTAACATCCCTTGTACCTAATGATTTTTTAAAAGAGAAAATATTAAGTGACTAAACTAACTGACATATCACCTAACTGTGCGTGGGATGTTCCACTTCCAATACACTCTCTTCCCCCACCTCTACAAAGAAGGAAGTGTCATTTTCTCATCCCCACTTCTGGGACAAGGTTAGTCATTATATTTATACAGTATGCCATTTCATTAAAAAAATTCTTTCTATTCCTCACACACTCCATCTTCCATTTCTTTAAGGCTGGCCATCCCCTATTTTTGTAATGAATTGCTTCCCTACTTCTACCTCATAGAATCTCTTCCTTTATGATGTATTTCAAGAACCTATGAGGCCTTTTCTGATCCCCTGATCCCTGCTCCAGCCTACCCACCTACCCATATCTGATACTTAACTACTTTGCATATCTCTGTATTTATAATCTTTATATTTATTCTGTATATCCTTATATGCGGACTTTCCCCTGAAAGTAGCTATTATTTCGGGATTTGTATTTGGATTCTCATCACCTATCATAGTGCCTGGTATATAATAGGTACTTAGCAAATACTTGTTAATTGATTTTAGCCACTATGTACATTGTTTTCTTGGTTCTTCTTACTTTACCCTGCATCAGTTCATATAAGTTTTTCCAGACTTCTCTGAATTCTTCATAATCATCATTTTCTATGCAACAATAATGTACTACTATATTCATGTAGCCATTCCCCTATCACTGGGCATTTATTGTTAGTTTCTTTGTTATTCAGTTGTCTTGGTCCTGTCTGACTGTCATACTTACTCATTTCCTACAACCATCTAGTAATTGTGAAATAAATCTTATTCTTTTAAGTTTGAATCAGTTGTATATATATATATATATATATATATATACACATATGTGTGTGTATGTATGTATCTCTCTCTCTCTCTCTCTCTCTCTCTATATATATATATATATATTAGAAATGAGACCTTTAGAAGAGAAAATTGCTGCAAAAATTTCCCCCAGTTAGTTGTTTCTCTTTTAATCTTAGCCTTATCAGATTTGAGTAAAAACTTTTTACTTTTAAAAAATCAAAATTATGCATTTTATCTTCTGTGATCCCCTCAATTCCTTCTTTGTTCATGAAGTTTTCTTCTATTCATATATTTAATAGATGACTTCCCTCTAAATTCTATATTTTGTTTATGGTGTTCCCTTTTATATCTAGGACATGTATCTATTTGGAGTTTATCTTGGTATAAGATTTGAGGTATTATTTCTTTCATTTATAGTCCAATTTTTCCAGCATTTTTTAAAAGCAAGTAGTAAACCCTTTTCCCAGTAGCTGGGATCTTGGTGTTTACTGGATACTAGGCTACTAGATACATTTGCTCCTATGTGCTGTGTATCTAATCTGTTCCAAATTCTCTTTTTTTAAACTAATACCAAATTCTTTTGAGAATTATGGCTTTAAGTGCAGCTTAAGATTTGGCATTGCTAGACTGCCTTCATTCCCATTTCTTTTTTATTATTTTATTTGAGATTCTTGACTATTTTTGCCTCCTTATGAATTTATTATTATTATTTTAGTTCAATGAAATAATCCTTTGATAGTTTGGGATGTTGTTGAATAAGTAAATTTAGTATTGCCATTTTTATTACATTGACTACACATGAACAGTTTTTCTAATTTCGTTTTTCCAATTATTTAAGCGTGTCTTTATTTCTGTAGATTTGTAATGGACTTTATATAGTTTTTCTGTGTCTTATGGTGGGTAGATTGTAAATTATTTTGTAATTATTTTAAATGGAATTCCTTTTATCACTTCCTATTGAGTTTTATCATTATTACCTAGAAATGCTGATGATTTGTGTGGATTTATTTTATATCCCACAAGTTTGCTGAAGTTATTGCTTTAACTAATATTTAATTGTTTCTTTAGGGTTCTTTAAGTACACCATCATATAATCTGAAAATGTGATAATTTGTTCCTGTTATATGTTTTTTTTTTAATTTAGGTCCATATTCTAGCATGCTATGTCCTATATAAAACATATTAGCTATCCATTCTAGCTTTAAGTAACTTTTATATATGATAAACCTGCCAATTAATGACTTTAAATTACTTATAAAAAGGTAAAACAGCACAGGATTAACCAGAGGTCCCTGGACCACTTCATAGCTAACTTGACACTATTATGTAAATCTTTGGGTCTAGACTTTCAATCATTTCAGTGTATATCGAACTGTACTATTTAGCCCAATTATATGTGTACATATTAATTCCGCTATTCAACAATAAGATACATGGTAAAATGACCTCTCATTACATCCCTTGAGTCAAGCACAGTTTTGCACATAAATAACATATAAATAGGCATAGACAGTGCTTGATAAAAAAGTTGTCAGATTTAATCAAGTATGGATGCAAAGGAATTGGAGAGAAGGAAAGCTTGATGGGTGATAGGTTTTTATCCTAAACCCAATCTTTGATGTCATGAGGTGGCTCTCTTTATCTTTTGTTAAACCATCCTATGGACCACCTGCATTGGTCAAGAATTCTTCCTTCTCCAATTGTGAAAAAAAATATCATATTTTCTAAAGTCCCCATAATCAGTCCTCCCCCAATTTGACTTTGTTTTTCTTGCTTTTGGAGTTACTAATATTGACCTTCCATGGAGAGTTTAATTATCATCATGAGTTGCTATGTGAAATCTTACATTGAAAGTATTTCAGGGGCAGCTAGGTGGCTCAGTGGATAGAGCACCGGCCCTGGAGTCAGGAGTACTTGAGTTCAAATCTGGCCTCAGACATTTCACACTTACTAGCTTTGTGACCTTGGGCAAATCACTTAACCCCAATTGCCTCACAAAAGAAAAAAAAACAACAGAAAGTATTTCAGACATGCATTACATATTTATCCTGGAAACTCATAAAAGTATATCTTAGGGGCAGCTAGATGGCGCAGTGGATAGAGCACCGGCCCTGGAGTCAGGGGTACCTGAGTTCAAATCCGGCCTCAGACACTTGACACTTGCTAGCTGTGTGACCCTGGGCAAGTCACTTAACCCCGGTTGCTTCACTAAAAAAAAAAAAAAAAAAAGTATATCTTACTTCATCTTATTGTGACAACTGGAGTAACTTCTATGAGCTCCAGTCTTTGAGTCTGTGATTATCACCCAACTCCCTCACCTCTAGAAAGACCTGGGGACTTTCAAGGTAGGAGGAAGTAGTGGTAGAAGTACTTGCATTGTTTCTGGCATTGTTTTTTCCTGCTTTTTAATTTGTCAGACAAGAGTTTAAGTCAAGTCTCTTTAGCAGGTACTATTAAAAGAGAGGTTGAGGCTGAAGTAGGGTTAGACTTCTCTTTCCCTCTCTATTCACTGTAGTGCCCACAACTGCCATTTGAGAGTGGGGCTAGAGTTCTCTCTCTCTCTCTCTCTCTCTCTCTCTCTCTCTCTCTCTCTCTCTCTCTCTCTCTCCCTCCCTCCCTCCCTCTTTCTATCACTGTTTCTAAACCTTCCTCCTCCCTAACTGTACTCCCCATCATTAACTGAGAATAAGAAGAAAAAAAGAAAACATTATAAAATAAGCATGGTCAGGCAAAAAAAAAATCCATATAGTAGCTAGGTTTTAATAGATGTAAGTTCTGGAGAACAATTTAGAACTATTCCCAAAGAACTTTAAAACTGCATTCTGGGGGCAGCTAGCTGGTGCAGTGCATAAAGCACCGGCCCTGGGTAAAGCAGGAGCTGAGTTCAAATCTGGCCTCAGAAACTTGACACTTACTAGGTGTGTGACCCTGGGCAAGTCACTTAACCCTCATTACCCCACAAAAAAACAAACAAACAAAACAAAACTGTGCATTCTCCTTGACCCAGCAATACCACTACTAGGTTTATATTTCAAAGGTATAAAAAAAATAGGAATAAGGATATATATGTAACTCATTTTGTGGTGGCAAAGAATTGGAAAGCAAGGCAATGCTCATCAATTGGGGAAAGGCTAAACAAATTGTGGTATTTGTCATGGAATACTATTTTGCTATAAGAAATAATGAGCAGGATTATTTCAGAAACATATATGAGAAGATGTATATGAACTAATGCAAAGTGAAGTAAGCAGAACCAGGAAAACATTGTACATAGTGATATCCCTATTATAATGACATTCAATTGTGAAAGACTTAGCTATTCTGATCAAGGCAATGATCTAAGACAATTCTAAACAACTTATGAAAAATGCTATCCACCCTCAGAGAACTGATTGAATCTGAGGTCAGATTGAAGCATAATTTTAAAACTTTCTTTATCTTTCTTGCTTTTTAAAAATAACATGTCTAATGTAGAAATAAATTTTTCATAATTTTACATATATAATTGATGTCATATTTCTTGCCTTCTAGATGGGTGGGAAAGGGTGGGAGAG
Source organism: Dromiciops gliroides (assembly GCF_019393635.1). Classification (NCBI taxonomy): domain Eukaryota; kingdom Metazoa; phylum Chordata; class Mammalia; order Microbiotheria; family Microbiotheriidae; genus Dromiciops; species Dromiciops gliroides. The sequence continues at coordinate 295,308,451 of NC_057862.1, read as the reverse complement.
AGAGAATTTGGAAATCAAAAAATTTTAAAAAGAATGTTTAAAAATAAAACAAACAATAAATTAAAAATAAAAAAAACCAATATGTAGGTAAAACTGCAGCCTGCTAGGCTAGACAAATGCTCCTCATTGTTTATTATTGAAGCTACAAATAAGGTTGCCAGGAACAAGGAAAATCAGCCATTTTAAATTCTTTTTTTTTTTTACTTGCAAGTGTATCACCCCCATTCTGCTTTTTGGGGCCCAGATCATGACCTTGAATGGAAAGAGCCTTCCATGGGACCTCTGGGATACTTGGGGGGAATAACCTTTTCTTTGTCACAAACTTCCTGTGTGAAGATGGGAGCATCATTTTACTTCTGTAGATCTTATTTTCCTATCCTGCCTAATGGAGAGGTTGTAGTAGATGATTTCTAATGGTCCATTTTCTAGCATTTTTTTTTGTTTCTAGGAGTCTATGTTCCCTGCAAGTTCAAACATATCATGAATTTATGAGAAGGGGCTCAGAAATCCAGGCCACTCCTTATGAAAATGGCAGAGCAATGGGAAGATGGGAATGGGTGTTGGCAGGAATAAAAGCTTCTCATCTGCTTCCTCCCTTCCCTATTTACTATGCCATTCTATCTCCTACCTTTAGCCTCTTTCTTTCCTGCATCACTATCAAGGAGTGTGTGTGCATGTGTGCGTGCGTGTGTGAGTGCATGCGTGCGTGTGCGTGTGCGTGTACGTGTGTGTGTGTGTGTGTGTGTGCAATGAAAAGACCAATGGACTTGAAGGTGGAAGACGGGTTTGAATCCTGGTTCTATAACTCATTAATAGCATTTTGATGTCCTTGAGTCTTGGTTTCCTCATTTGTAAAATGTACCTAAGAACAATATTGCCTACTTTACAAAGTTATAGTTAAAAAAAACCAACAACCTGACACACTATAGAAATATTCATTTTTGTTCGATGTGTCCTGCATACACTAAATATGTTCCAGTGAGAGCCTGGCCTTGGCTATATCTTGGTTCTCTGGAACCAGGATTTGTCAGGTCTGTACAGTTCTTTAATCTGGAGCTGTCTGAATAACAATTGATGATAATTGGGAGAGACTGGGCTGAAGGCCAGTCTTGTATGATCTATAAAGAACAGGTTTGCTTTGCAAGTGAATTGTTGAACCAGAATTCTTGCAAGATTGTTTAAACCATTTAACATTAGACTAATATATTCTTAGGGCTGGAAAGGGTTTTGAAATCACACAATATATCAAAGCTGGAAGGAAACTAGCAAATCACAGAACCACTGAAGTGTAAAGCTGGAAAGGACCATAGAATAAAAGACCTATAAGGAACCTCAGGAATCATTGATTCCAACCCCCTCATTTTGGAGCGGAGGAAATTGAGCCCTCACTAATCTCCCTCTTCTCTGATCTCCTACATCATTTTCTGGTTGCTGTAGCTGTAGGGTCACTTATTATAGATTACCTTTTATTTCACTTGGTTTTCTGTGTCTGTCTTGTCTGTCCAACTAGACTTGAAGGAGCCTGAGGGCAGAGACTTTGCCATTACCTTCATTGGTATTCCGTGACTCATGAAGCTCAGAGCTGAGCTGTTGGATTAGGAGAACAGATTATTCTCAAGATGTTCTGCAGAGTACACTCCAAGCAGCTATTATTATCCATTCATGAAAGTAAATCCCCTCTGCTAGTCAATACTCCATGCTTTTTTGAATCACTAGTTTTCTTTGAAATCTGGCTCAATGCCATCTCCTTCATGAGGTCTTCACTGGTCCCCAGCTGCTAGTGCCTTCCCCTTAAAATTACCATGTATTTTACTTTTATTATACTTATATGTATGTATGTTTCTCCATCTCCAGATCTATCCATTAGAATGTTTCCTAAGGGCAGGGAATACTTCATTTTTATTTTAGGATTTTTAGTGCCTAGCACAGTGCAAGGCACTAAACAGTGCAAGGTGCTTAACAAAGACTTGCTGGTTAATAGACCAACTATTGGTTTGTACTTTTTGTCTTCCCTTGAAAGTAATACTAGATTTCTTTAAATAGAATTTTTTCGCTTTGGTCTTTTAACTAATCCAGTCTGTCTTTCCTCTTATGTTTCAAATAGAAATATTTTCAAAATTTTTCAAAATAACTCTATATCTGTGTTCCATTCATTATATCCCCTTTCTTGGAAATGCCAGAGAGTTGTTAATTCAATAACTAATTTTAAGTATCTGTTATGCCTAGGACATAGGCATATGTCCTAGGGGACACTTCTAGCATGCCTCCTCCCTCTTTTATGCTTCCATTGATGTTGATCCTTAGAAGAACATTGTACAAAATAATACGTGATAAAGTTTGAACAAAGTGCCACATGATTTCTAAGGTGGAAGTTATTACTAACTGTAGCATTCAGGGAAAACTTACTTCCTGGAGGAGGCATTATGGCAGTGTGGGGGGAGTGCAGAGAGGGGTGAGGACCATCCAGTTACAGGAAATAGAACCAACGAAGGCAAGGAGATGGCAAAATATTGTCAACCATCAACAGTGCAATTCATAGGAGTAGTCCTTTCTTTCCTCCAAGTGCAATCTAGTCCTTGATGCCTTCATTGGTTGTGTCTAGAGAGGGTGAATTTATCTGGAGAATAAAGCTCATGTAAGATAATATCATGAAATCACTGTCTAGGCATTGTTATCAATGATAAGGCATTTCCCTAATAATACACATGGAGTGTAAGGAATAATTACCCAAGCTTTACAGAACTGAGACTCAGAAAGGAGATGCAGTCTGCCCACAGTCAGGCAGCTAGGGCAGGATGTGAGCTCAGAACCCTTGGGCTTAACTTGACTCCAAGTGCATTGTTCCTTGAACTACATGATGAAAGTGCTTTGCAACACTTGATGTATCATATGAACAATCTAATTCTACTCTTCTCTCCATCATGTTAAGCAGCTCAAGCTCATTTGACTGCTCTTTGCATGATAGGATTTCCTGGCCCTTTGATATCCTGGTTAGTCTCCCACTGATACATTCTAGCTTGTCCAAATCCTTTCTAAAATATAGCACCCATAACAGGGTACAGTATTCCAGATATATTCTGACTGGAGCAGAAAAGCAGTGGACTACTATTACCTCCTTATGAGATTCTATTAAACTAGAAATAATGTGATATGGTGGAGAGTTGAATTTGCAATCAGCAGTCCTAGGTTGAAACCTGAACTCTGATAACTAGGATCATAGGTTTAGGATTGATAGCGATTTTAATTTAATTTAATTTAATTAATTTAATTTAAATTTAATTTAATTAATTTCTTAATTTTACAACTAAAGTGAGACCCAAAGAGGTCAAAAGACCTTTCCACACAGGTGTTAAATGGAAGAGCTAGAATTTAATCCAAAGTTCTTGAAATCTAAATCTATTAACTTGGACAAATTTCTTAACTTTTTTTCATAGTATCAAGAGCTTTGTTCAGTTGCTTTTACTCATTGTGGCTCCATTTGGAATTTTCTTGGTAAAGATACTGGACTAGCTCATCATTTGTTTTTCTAGCTCATTTTACAGATGAGGAAACAGACAAACAGGGTTAAGTGACTTGCCCAGGATGACAAAACTAGAAAGTAAACTGAGGCTAGATTTGAACTCAGGTTTTTCTGACTCCAGGCTCAACTCTCTATCCACTGTACCACCTAGCTACCCATCCAAAGCTAGAAGAGAAATTAAAGAACATTTATTCTAACACTTTCATTTAACAGAGAAGGAAATTGAGTTCCAGAGAAATTTCTATTATACTATTTTTGTTCTCTGGACCTCAGTCTCCTTATCTTTGAATTAAAGGGGTTGGCCTAGAATCAAGAGTTTGGAACCTTTTTTTAATATGACAGACCCCTTTGGCAGTCTAGTGAAGTCTGTAGATCTCTTCTCAGAATAATAGTTTAAATACATAAAATAAAAATACATATAATTACACAGGAAACACATTTAATTGAAATAGACACACCTTTTTTTTTTCTTTCAAGTTCATGGATACCTTGAAATCTATCTCCAGACCCTGAATTAAGAACCCCTGGCATAGATGATCTCTAAGGTCCATTTCAGATCAAAATCCAATGGGTGCAGCCTAAGATCCCATTCTTGTTATGGGGACCATGTTACACTGCTGCCTTCTATTGAACTTGTGCTTTGAAATCAAGCATCCCCAGCCCCTTTGTATGAAGACAGTTCTTTAATCCTTTCTAACAATTAAGTTAGCCCTACTAAGTGCACACACTCCTATTCATCCCTCCCACATGCACATAATCAAGTTCAATAAACACGTGATTGATTGGGGAAAAGCAGCAACCAAGACCTCTGTCTCCAAGTCTTCAAATCTGGCTTCTCCCATTCAATCTCATAACAAGGACATTTAGGCCTGTCTCAGCTGCCTAAGGATTTCACCACTTGAAAGTATCATGAAAAATAGCTTGGCTTCAAGGATGCATTTGGCTGGGACTAATATACGGTAGAGATAACTCAATGCATTTTTAAACTCTTTTTACCTCCAAGCTTATAAGGGAGTTGGGCAAACTTTTCAGATGGACAAAACAAGACTAGCAGGGTTCTGGGCTGAAGTTCAGAAAGGCTGGGCCCATACAAGCCAAAAACGCACTTAGGCCTAGAATATCTAACTAACTGAAGCCAAAGGGGTTTGTTGCCCAGAATTATCAGAGAGTTGTCTTGATTTCCATTGGGATTGGAGTGGGGGAAGGAGGATGAGCACAGGCATACACAAAAATGTCATATAATATTGACCATTTTTTAAGGGAAAAATAAGGCATTCTTTAGAAAAAAACAGGTGGAACATTTTAACCTTGTAAATATTTTTCCTTTGGATGAAGACAAAAAGGGAGAGACACAAGAAAAGCTTCAACTCCCTAGAATCACAGCAACTTTGTTTAGATGCTTAGATGGATCTATGATCCTTTTTTCTGTGGCTGGTTCCTTCATAAGTAAAGTTGAATTCCTTTCAACAAACATTTATTAGTAATAACATAGCATTTATTTATTAGTTTAATGTTTCCAAAAAGCATTTCATATTTTATCATATCTGAGCTTCACAACAACCCTGTGAAGGTAAGTACTCTCGGCATTATTATCCCCGTTTTTCAGATGCAAAAAGTTTATGATCGTAAATTATCACAAAAATCAATATGTGTCAGAAATAAAATTTGAACTCCAATCTTCTGATTCCAAGCTTATTCTCTAATAATAGGTGCAGAGCACTGTATGAAGTACTGGGAGAGATTAAATGAAGCTTAAAGTCTCACATGGGGCCACAACACAAACACAGATAACAGTACTATTTAACATTGCATGGCATTAGGAACAGAGAAAACAAAAAGCAACGTGAGGTTTCAGAGGGAAAAGTCATTTATGACTAGAGGGATGAAGGAACACTCTGTGAAAGAGGTGAAAGACTTCAACAGAAAAGTTGGGCAGCTAGGTGATGCAGTGGATAAAGCACCGGCCCTGAATTCAGGAGGACCTGAGTTCAAATCTGGACTCTTGACACTTAGTAGCACTGTGACCCTGGGCAAGTCACTCAACCCTCATTGCCCCACAAACAATCAAACAAACATACAGAATTTAACAGAAAAAAGGGAAGGAGTGCTTTCCAGGTATAGTGAGCAAGGCATAGAGATGCGGGAAGATACAACATTTCCAAGGGACAGAAAATAGCTAAAGTATAAAAAATTAGGCCTAGTCAATTCAAAAATATTTCTACACTTGCATAGGAACTGAAGGTTTACAGAAGCAATTTTCCTTACAACTTCTGGGAAGTAGCCAGCATCTTTATTTATACAGAAGATTAGATACTTGTGTGGAAATTTATTTTGACTTGGGGACCCTACCTTTAGGATGAGATTAGAAAGCCTTAGGCCCTCAGGGTCTCTTCCCCTCCCCTTCTGCTTCAGTTGAGCCCAAAAGCCCCGTGGGCTGTACAAGACGCCAGGTCAGACAGCTGGGGGAAAAAAAGCCCCCAGCTCCCCCTGACCTGAGCGGAGCTATCCAAAAGATCCCGGATAGCCTGTGCTGAGGCACGTGAGGCGGGAGCGCAACCCCCCCATCACCAGCCAGAGCCCTGGCTGGAGGATTAGCTTGGTCTGTGGGGGCGCAAGAAGCCCTGAGATTTGAGTGGAGAAAAGAAAAGGTATATATAGACCTGGGTGTTAGACTCAGGGGAAGTCTGACAAGGTACAGGGGCTGACAGGAGGACTTCGTTTGGGTAGACAAGGACAGAGAGGTTCGGTGGAGGGGGGTGGAAAAGAGAGGCTGAGAAGAGGTTCGGTCGGACAAGAAGAGGTCAAGAGGCAGCTGAGGAGATGGCAAAGATCAGACTAGAGACGGGGCTACAAGGATGCAGGAGAAGACGAGAAGGACTAGGAGCAGGGAAAAGAGAGGCCAAAGGGCAGACTGACAGAGCAGACAGACAGAAGGTCAGAGAGAGAGAAACACAGGGGTTCAGCGATGGCAGTAAGGAGAGGAAAGTTAAAAGCAGGGGGATTTACGAAGTGAAAGGGTACAGGCAGAGTTAGTGAAAGTAGCTGAGCAAGTGAATGCCCTGAGGCAAGAGAAGGTTCAGGCCCTTATTGTATTAAAAAGGTTCAAAGTTCAGCAGGTGGGAAAGAGACACAGTGGAAAGAGACCGCAGGAAAGCAATCAGGTTGTACATTTTATTTCCCTGTATTCCTAATTTTAAATAGTATCTCATAAATAAACTCTGCTTTGATTATTTATTTAAGAGGCTTCTTAATATTTTGCTTATCAATTTGGGAGTGGAGCAGTGTGGTGGAACTTTATAAACAGCCCATATTAAATTAAACGCAGTCAGAATAGTCAATAGTCAACAGTCCCAGATTAGTCACCCCAGTCAGATTAGCCCCCCCAAAATTAGGCCTAGTCAATTCAAAAATATTTCTACACTTGCATAGGAACTGAAGGTTTACAGAAGCAATTTTCCTTACAACTTCTGGGAAGTAGCCAGCATCTTTATTTCCACATAGTCAGAGACAAGAACCAAACCCTGGTCTAACTGGTACAAATCAAATCCTATTTCCACTCTACCTTTTTAGAGTCAGAGGACTTGGGCTTGAATGCTGGCTTTGTACCTGTATGCTCTTGGGAAAGTGGTACAGAAGAAACAACACTGACTCTGACGTCAGATGATCCTACCTCTTCCTTTTACCATCTATGTGACCTTGGGAAGGACGCTTTATCTTTAAAGCCACGGTTTCTCCTCTCTCTCTTTTTTTTTTTTTTTTAGTGAGGCAATTGGGGTTAAGTGACTTGCCCAGGGTCACACAGCTAGTAAGTGTTAAGTGTCTGAGGCCGGATTTGAACTCAGGTCCTCCTGACTCCAGGGCCGGTGCTCTATCCACTGCACCACCTAGCTGCCCCTGTTTCTCCTCTCTTAAATGAGAATTCCAGATGGCCTCTGCTGAGATCACTTTCTACATCAAGAGTGATGATGCTGTGATTTTTCTGGGCTTTAATTTCCTATAAGTAAATTGAGTTTTAAGTTAGATGATTCCTAACTATCACTTACTAGGTGATAGGAAGAGCTAGCAATATGTAGCTATGGGCAGCCACGTGGGGCCATAGTGCACAGAGTGCCGGGTCTAGAGTCAGAAAGACTCCTCTTCATGAGTTCAAATCTGGCCTCAGACACTTACTAGCTCTGTGACCCTGGGCAAGTCACTTAATCCAGTTTGCCTCAGTTTTCTCATCTGTAAAATGAGCTGGAGAAGGGAATGGCAAACCACTCCAGTGTCTTTGCTAAGAAAACCCCAGAGGCAGCTAGATGGCGCAGTGGATAAAGCACCGACCCTGGATTCAGGAGTACCTGAGTTCAAATCCAGCCTCAGACACTTGACACTTACTAGCTGTGTGACCTTGGGCAAGTCACTTAAGCCCCATTGCCCCACAAAATTAAAAAAAAAAAAAGAAAAGAAAACCCCAAATGGGGTTACAAAGAGCTGGGAAGGGGGGCAGCTAGATGGCGCAGTGGTTAAAGCACTGGGCCCAGATTCAGGAATACCTGAGTTCAAATCCGGCCTCAGACACTTGACACTTACTCGCTGTGTGACCCTGGGCAAGTCACTTAACCCCCATTGCCTGCAAAAAAACAAAACAAACAAAGATCTGGGAAAGACTGAAATGACTAAACAACAACAACAAATACATGGCTCACTTTAAGGAATATTGAGAGAAAAACACTTTATAAACTTTGAACTGATGTCAAAGTGCAAATTGTTATTATACAAATTGGTTACTAAATCCAGGAATGTAGAAACTGGGAGCAGAACCCTCCACAGTTTTGGCCTGTTAAGACCTTTGCAACCTTAGTTCCATAGAGGTACCCTTTGCCCCAGTCAGGTTGGTCTCCTCATTTTCTCTCATCTGGACCTTGGTTCATGTTAGTGGCCTCTCTTGCTCTGATTCTTGCCTCTTCAAATTCTCCCATCCTTCAAGATTCAGGTTCAAGTCTCACTTTCTCTGAGAAGCTTTTCCCTAATACTTCCATATGTGTGGATTTATCTCATATCTTGCCTCCTACTACATCCTGAATCTGCATCACATAGTTTAATGTTATCTTTTTCTCTAAATGATTCATGTGTAATACATGTAGACTCTGCCACATAAGACTGGACAGTCCATGTGAAATATAGCTATAGAAAGCTCTGAATGCCCCACTCCATTGGAGCACCACTTCTATGGGGAGCTAGAGAGTGGCCATAGTTGGTCACTCCCTCTCTCTTCTATCTACAAAATGGATATTGGAATTGGAATCATAGCACTGGAATTATAGTAATCTGTTATATATCAGATAGTTGCAATTTAGGGATACATCTCTCTCTCACTCTGTGTGTGTGTGTGTGTGTGTGTGTGTGTGTGTGTGAGGATAAATGTCACTTTTCTCAGTTACTCTGGGGTGGGGGCCAGGGAAGTAATTCCATTCCAGAGTTGAAGGATAACAGCTCAGTCTTGCTGGTTTAGTTCCCTCTCTCCACTATAAATCCATTACATAAAAAGGCACTCATAGAAAACAAGCGAATAAATTTATCAAAGCAATCAAGTAAAATAGCGATTGGGAAAGCAAAACAGATCAGTGTTGATAATAGAATTCACAAATGTAAGGGAGTCTGCTATCCTAGAAGGAGATGGCATGAACTCAAATGAGAAGCCTGCCTTTAGAGGTCCATAGAGGTATATGAGAACCAGGGTGCCACCCTCTGCTGAGAAAGACGTTGTGAGAACCAGGGCACTGCCCCCTGATGAGAAGCATGTGACTAGCATCTGGGAAGTTGCCTCTATTCATAGAACCGCCTGTAAGTCACATCAATCAATTCTACCAGCCAACCAGCTTGGAGCTGTGTGTGAGGGACCGCCCCTCTTCTGGTCCCACAGGAAGCTTCCACTCAAATGAATGGGGAAACTGTCTTTTTGGTTTGGAAAGGAGCTCATGGTGGCAGAAGAAGGAGGAAGGTAGCCAGGTTTCCTAATTTTCAGAAATTCACTCTCTTGGATAGCTAGGGGAAGGCAGTTTTCTCTCTCTGTCTTTGCTAACCCCTAATATACTTTAATAAATGCTTAAAAGCCTAAACTGTTGTTGAATTTATAAGTAAACCTTAGCTAATTCTCCCCCCACACTGAGGCGGCAGGTAAGGACACACACTTTAGATTTTTAAACATCACAGGTACTGGTATTGAGAATCAAGAGACATGTTTGGGTACTGGCTCTCCCTAACATGCCTTCAGCTCTGCGGGCCTCCTGTCCTTTACTGAAATTCTACTCTTTGACTCTTCTCATCCTCTCTTTCCTTTCTCACATCCAGAAGTCAATTAGGAATCATTATCATTTCCCCCTAAGGTCCAGTGCCTCTCTAGTCAGGTTAGAATTTTGAGTAGAACTCAGTCCTTTGAAGGGCTGAGTCTGCATTCCAGGATGACCTGTTTCCCCTCTGCTATACCTGTTTCCTTGGTTGAATCCCATTTCTTTTCTTTTCTTTTAGCATGAATTCCCTTTTTGCCATTTCTGTATAGGTGCTGATTTGGATTGCTGAAGGAGTTTTTAACCCATTCTCCATTCATCAGTTTTTCCAGTACCAGGTTAATACACAGAATCAGAACTACAAAATTTCAGTATTGTAAAGACTTTCAATGGTCATTTAGTCTAATTCGTCTGATCATACACCAAACAAATGGTTGTCCAGTCTCTTTTTGAAAACCTCTAATAAGGGGAAGCCAACTATCTCCTGAGGCAGCCCATTCCACATTTGGATAGCTCTTATGGTTAGAAAATTGTTCTGGACCTCAAGCCTACCTTGGCATCTGCAACTTCTACCCATTGCTTCTACTTGGGCTAAACAGAGCAAATTTACACGTATTCTCATGTGATAGCCCTTCTGTTTGCCTTGATTTGCTTTTCCCTGATTACTAGGGAATTTGAAAACCTTGCTATATGGTTATTAACAACTTCATCATCTTACATGGAAACCTCATTTCTTTTGACTATTTCTCTACTAGGGAGTGCATATTGATTTTATATGTATCATTTCCTTAAAGAATCTGGGTATTAGAACTTTATTTGATATGTTTGCTGGATATATCCCCCCCCCCAATCTTTTCCTTTACTTTTTATTTCAGAGATAATGTTTTATTATGCAAGTCCTTTAATCTTTGTATAATTAAGCCTGTTGTTTTTTTTTTTGTCTCTAATCATTTCTTCTATTTATTTGACAAAAGTATTATTCCTTTAAAATGTATGCTAGTAAGAGCTGATATAGAAGCATCTCTGTGGCACAGTGGATAAAGTGATGGCCCTGGAGTCCAGAGGACCTTAGTTCAAATCTGGCCTTAGACACTTATTAGCTGTGTGACACTGGGCACGTCATTTAATCTTGTTTGCCTCTGTTTTTCATCTTTAAAAATGAGCTGGAGGAGGGGCAGCTAGGTGGCACAGTGGATAAAGCACTGGTCCTGGATTCAGGAGTACCTGAGTTCAAATCCGGCCTCAGACACTTGACACTTACTAGCTGTGTGACCCTGGGAAAGTCACTTAACCCCCATTACCCCGCAAAAACAAAAACAAAAACAAAAAACAAAAAATGAGCTGGAGAGGGCAGCTAGATGGCACAGTGGATAGAGCACCGGCCCTAGATTCAGAAGTACCTGAGTTCAAATCCGGCCTCAGACACTTAACACTTACTAGCTGTGTGACCCTGGGCAAGTCGCTTAACCCCAATTGCCTCACTAAAAAAAAAAATGAGCTGGAGAAGGAAATGGCTAAACCACTCTAGTATCTTTGGCAAGAAAATGCCAAATGGGGTGATGGAGAGTCAGACATGACTGAAAATGATTGAACACTAGCACCAAGAGCTTACACAATTATCTGTATTTTTAATATATTTAAATGTTATTTTCAAAAATTAATAGGATGTAAGGCTGTTCTAATGATATTGATTTCTCTGGACACTGACCAATGTAGAACTGGCAGTGAGGGGCTGGATCTATAGGGAGAGCAATAGCGAGGAACTTTATGGCATTCCAATTATTGCCACTGACCCTTGGGAGTCTTGTCTTTATAATGTCTACTGCCTCCACCAAAGAATTGTTGTGAGGACAAATTGTTGTACATTATAAAGTTCTCTGTGAATCATTATTTTTATTTCATGGCTGTTCATAACCAAATAATTAATCACCTGGCATCAAAATGTCTGGCAATGAGTCTTTCTGTACCTAGATAGGAATACTTTTCCATGAGGACTGTGCTGGAGGTAAGAGACACCTCTACATCATTCTGAAGTTTCTACTGTTGTTATAAATGTAATTAAGGGGGGCAGCTAGATGGCGCAGTGGATAGAGCACCGGCCCTGGAGTCAGGAGTACCTGAGTTCAAATCCGACCTCAGACACTTAACACTTACTAGCTGTGTGACCCTGGGAAGTCACTTAACCCCAATTGCCCTGCCCCTCCCCCAAAAATAAATAAATAAATGTAATTAGGAAGGACATCGATAACCGGAAAGCTTTCAGTGAAGGACAAACTAGATATTAAAGGTTTTTTGGATCATACCATGAGGTTCATTCAAAGGAACTAGGATTTTGAAGCCTAGAGAGGGGAGGGAAGGTGAAGGAAAGGAATAGGAGGGGAGGGAGGGGAGAAGAAAGGAAAGAAGAAAAGAGGACAAGTGGGAAAGGGAAGGGAGTAAAGAAGAAAGGAAGGGAGGGGAGAGGAGAGGAGGGAGGAGAGGTGGGAGGAAAGAAAGGGAGGGGAGTGGGGAGAGAGGAGAGGAGGAAAGAGGAAGGGCAAAGAAAGAAATGGAGGGAGGAGAGGGGGGAGAAGAGAAGAGAGATAGGGTGGGAAGGGAGGGGAGAGGAGAATTCTCTAGGTAGGGAGGTGGAGAGGGAAGGAACATGATGGCTATCTTTGAAGGGCTGCCACATGGAAGAGGGGTTAGCTTTGTTTCTCTAGGAGCCATGGGTGGGAGTATTAGGTAGTAGCAGTAGGTAGAAGATTTCAGCATAATGATAGGAAAAAATTAACAATTAGAGCTGTCCAAAAGTGGAATGGACTTATGGGAAGGAAATTGGTCATCCCTCACCCAAACATCATTGGTCACATATGTTTTAAGGGGCATATTCTCCTTTGGGTGCAAGTTAAATTAGATGACTTCTGATGTCCTTTACAATTCTGAAATACTGTGGTTTTTGTATCTCTCAATACTTAGTGTTCTAAACATAGTTGGTATTTAATAAATATACTGACCAACTAAAATTGACATATGTCATATATACCTATTTGTGTCTAATGGTGGGCATTTCTTTTTTTCTGATAAAAGTATTTAATTTTTTTCCAGTTACATGTAAAGATAGTTCTCAACATTTGTTTATACAAGCTTTCCAATTTCAGATTTTTCTCCCTCCCTCCCCTCCCTCCCCCCTCCCCTAGACAGAAATAGTATGGTTCAATCAGCATCTATACTCCACAGTTCTTTTTTTTTCCCCTGGATTTCGAGATCCTCTTCCATCATGAGTCCCTTGGAACTCTTCTGTACCATTGCATTGGTGAGAAGAATCTAGTCCATCACAGTAGATCAACACACAATGTTGATAATACTGTGTACAATGTTCTACTGGTTCTGCTTATCTCATTCATCATCAGCCCATGCAAGACCCTCTAGGTTTCTCTGAACTCTTCCTGCTCATCATTTCTTACAGCAGAATAGTATTCCATTACATTCATATACCACAACTTGTCCAGCCATTTCCCAATTGATGGGCATCCCCTCAACTTCCAATTCCTTGCCACCACATAAAGAACAGCTATAAATATTTTTGTAAATGTGGGTCCTTTTCCCTTTTCTATGATCTCTTTGGGAAAAAGACCCAAAAGTGGAATTGCTGGGTCAAAGGGTATGCACAGCTTTATCACCCTTTGGGCATAATTCCAAATTGCTCTCCAGAATGGTTGGATCAGTTCAAAGCTTCACCAACAATGCATTAGTGTGCCAATTTTCCCACAACTTCTCCAACATTTATTATTTTCCATTCTTGTCATTTTAGCCAATATGATAGCTGTTAGGTGGTACCTCAGAGTTGTTTTAATTTGCATCTCTCTAGTCAATAGTGATTTAGAGCATTTTTTCATATGGGAATAGATAGCTTTGATTTCTTCATCAGAAAACTGCCTGTTCATATCCTTTGACCATTTCTCAATTGGGGAATGACTTGGATTCTTATACATCTTATTTAGTTCCTTATATATTTTAGAAATGAGGCCTTTATCAGAAGTACTGGCCATAAAAATTGTTTCCCAGCTTTCTGCCTCCCTTCTAATTTTGGATGCATTGCTTCTGTTTGTACAAAACCTTTTTAATTTAATGTAATCAAAAACATCCATTTTGCATTTCATAATATTCTCTATCTCTTGTTTGGTCATAAACTGTTCTCCTTTCCAAAGATCTGAAAGTAGACTATTCCTTCCTCTCCTAATGGTGGCCATTTCTAAAGTAGCTTGGGGAAAGGGAAGAAAAAGGGGGAAAAAATAATATTACATGATAGCTTTGTTTTATATTTAAAAGTAATAGCAAGTTGTACATAGCAGATTTGCAGTTTCATATGCAATCATCTTTCTTTTTATTATTATTACACTGTGTTATGGAAATGCTTCTTTTATTCCACAAATTAAAAACAAAATATATTAGAACTAAAACAACAACAGCAACAACGAAATTGACATATGTCTGTGCACAATAGTGTTGGTGGCAATCTCTCTGCTCCCTTTGCTATCCTTTCCTTTTAAAACCCATGATTTGGGTTGGGAATAGTGTCTCAATGCTGGAGAGGGAGCTGGAGAGAAAGGGGAAAAAAACACACTTTGGTAACGTCTGCCTTTGGAAAAATAATAAAGAAACATCCACTTTGGGTATCTGTCTTTCCCAAATCTGGCATATAGAAGGCACTTAATAAATGTTAATTTAATTAAATGGGCATAAATAAGTGAGGTTTTATCTGATCCACTTACATGCCATACTTAGGAAAATATGGTAACATAAGAGCTTGGCCTAGCGTCAATTCATAAATAGAGAGGCACGGTTGATTACTATAGTTAGGCCGTGCCAGGCCGGGCACAGGAGATGATGGACAGCAGGGATCCCTAGGCAGCTGTTATGTGCTGAGCTTAAATGAGGTGACTGCAAACAGCAGCATGGGGCTGAGGGGGTAGGAAATACTTCAGACACACTGGAGCCCAACTTCAAAAGAGATAGCTTGGCTGGGAGCGGGTGGGGCACCATTATGGCATTTAGCAGTCAGAGATTAGTGAAGGCAGGGTTAGGGCTCTAGGGAAGGGGGCTGGGGTGGGTAAGGGGTCTAAGGACTCTTCTTGAAAATAGGCTATTGGGCCAACTGGAAGTCTAAGAGGAAGACTTCAACATAGAAACAGAGGGCTGCTGGCAAACTATAGTTGTATCTTTCAATGAAAAGGCCAACAGTTTGAATGTGCAAGGTATAGAAAGACTGCCACTGCTTAGGACATAGTACAATGAATGCTTAATGAATACTTGTTGATTGATTGATCAGTTGATTTATTCTTGATGAAAATGCCTAAGTTCCTTCTGCCCTAGGAATCAAGGATATATACCTCAACTGTATGTTCCGCCACTGGATGATCTCTCTTATCTAAAGTATTGCTTACAAGTAGTCATCCAGCCTCTGAATGAGAATTTCCAAGAAGGAGAAATCTACCACTATCTATTTATATGATCACTGCCTTAGTACAAGACTATTACAGGAGCTTCCTGTCAGGCAGCTAGGTGGCACAGTGGATAGAGCACTGGCCCTGGAGTCAGGAGTGCCTGAGTTCAAATCCGGCCTCAGACACTTAACACTTACTAGCTGTGTGACCCTGGGCAAGTCACAACCCCAATTGCCTCACTAAAAAAAAAAAGAAGAAGAAGAAAAGAAAAGAAAAGAAAAACAAGAGCTTCCTGTGAAGACTTTCTACCTCCATCCTCTCTCTGCTTATTGTATCTGGACTAGATAACATGGGTTTAGTCAAAAGAACATTAGAGTTTGAGTCTCAAGAGAGAACCCTGGTTTGAATCTTGGCTCTACTACTTTTTCCCTGAGTGACATTGGGCAAATCATTTACTTCTCTCAGCTTCAGTTTGTTTATCTATAAAATGTGAGATGGTGCTAGATTAGATGATTTCTGAGATTCCTTCCCTATTTACATCAAAACTCATGCTTTAGCTCAGTTATAGATCTGTTCCTGAAATCAGAGAGACAATGGATCCCTATTGCCTCCTGAGTCAAGTTTTAACTTATCTGTGCAGCATTTAAGATCATCTATAATTCATTTATATTCAACAATTATTTAAATGTCAGTCAAGCATTAAGCACTTACTATGGTCTAGGCTAGAAGATGAGATGGGTAGAAAGTGTCATGGAAGCAAAGAACATATGCTTGGACAAACCAGGAGATAATGGATGAGAGAAAGGCCTGGTGTGCTATGGTCCATGGGCTCAAGAAAAGTTGGACATGACTGCATGATTGAACAGTGTGGTCTAGGCACTGTGCCCCTAAAACGTCTTCGTGTAAGACCTCATTGTTGGGAATTAATTGGAGAAGTTCCCTGTTTTCTCTCAGCAAAATTACAGGGAACACTTTTACCTCCATTGGAAGCACTCTTTTTTTTTTTAAATCATAAAAGTATTTTATTATTTTCTAATTACATGTAAAGATAATTTTCACCATTTTTCATGAGATTTTTAGTTCCGTATTTTTTCTCCCTCCTTCCCTTCCCTCCCCACTCCCCAAGGCAGAAAGCAATCTGATATAGGTTATATAAGTATAATAACATCAAACATATTTCTACATTAGTCATCTTGTGAAAGAAGAATCAGAGCACAAAAGAAAAACCTCAACAAGAAGGAAAATAAAACAATATTCCAAAAGTAGAAACAGTATGATTCAATCTGCATTCATAATTCACAGTTCTTTTTTCTGGATGTTGAGAATATTTTTTATCATGAGTCCTTTGAAACTGTTTTATATTGTTGTAATGCTGAGAAGAGCTGAGTCTATCCCCATTGTTCATCACACAATGTTGCTGTTACTGTGTACATTCTCCTGGTTCTGCTCCTCTCAGTCAGCATCAGTTCATGTAAGTCCTTCCAGGTTTCTCTGAACTCCTCCTGCTCATTGTTTCTTACAGCACAATAGTATTCCATTACATTGATATACCACAATTTATTTAGCCATTCCCCTATTGATGGGCATTCCCTCAATTTCCAATTCTTTGCCACCACAAAGAGAGCTGCTATAAATATTTTGTACATGTTGGTCCTTTTCCCCTTTCTATGGTCTTGTTGGGGTACAGACCTAGCAGTGGTACCACTGGGTCAAAGGGTATGAGCAATCCCATAGTCCTTTAGGCATAGTTCCAAACTGCTCTCCAGACTGATTGGATCACTTCACAGCTCCACCAACAATGCATTAGTGTTCCAATTTATTTCCACAGCTTCTCCAAATCAGGGATTTTCTTAATGAACTTCCCTTATATCTCCACTCCACCCCCAGTTCCACCCCACCCCTCATTAAATTTTTGTTGTCCCAGGGAATCAAATTGGATGCTTTGGGGTCATGTCCATATTCCTTCATAGCTTTATTTCGGGAGAGGTCCCTAGTTATGAGGGGAAGTTTCAAAATTTGCCCCTTTCCTGATTACCTCCTGTAATTACTTTCATTAAAAGTCTTGGGAAAATACATTTGATACAGATCTTATATTTTCTCCAAATTAACAGTCTTTTGTGAAGGTCTAGCCCTCTCTTAACAGGCCTAGAGTTTGCACTTTCTTTCCCAAACATAGTCCCACAAATTCTTTACCCTTTATCTCCTCTTACAGGCCACACTTAAGATAATATGAGAAAGAGGATTTTACCAACTTCTAGGCTCTCACCTGGAGGCAGATCATAAACAGAGAGGCATACCAG
Source organism: Dromiciops gliroides (assembly GCF_019393635.1). Taxonomy (NCBI): domain Eukaryota; kingdom Metazoa; phylum Chordata; class Mammalia; order Microbiotheria; family Microbiotheriidae; genus Dromiciops; species Dromiciops gliroides. The sequence continues at coordinate 295,290,936 of NC_057862.1, read as the reverse complement.
ATTGCTAAAATTTGTCTGTGGCAGGCAGTCACACAGTGGATGATTGGCAGCAGGGATCTCTAGACAGCTGCAGTGTGGTGAGATGACCTGAAGTGATTACAAATAACAACAGGGTTGGGGACAACAAGAAACCAAAGTTTCATATGATTCCCATAGGTTACTGCTTACTTGGTCCTTCTATATTCCAGCTTCAACTATGGCCTATAAACCTTCCCCAATTCCAACCTCCTTCCTCCAAAAAAATTATGTATAAAAGAAAAAATATTTCTCTCTCAAAGGGTAAGGCTAGTCTCCAATGAGTGACCAAGGGATGTTGAAATCTCTCACTAGGAATCTTGGACTTGGGGTAGTCAATCAATCTTTCACCTTCAGATAAAGTAACAGGTTATCACCAATAAAACATGTCTCCAATCATCCTTTGCCGTAATCCTCTGGTAATCCAACTGGAGGTTTAGACAATGTGTCCTCACTCAATCCAAACTAGAGAAAGTCATGTAGCTTCAAAAAATAAAATAAACTCAGACAAATCCCAAAGATGTGTGGGACTCCCCAAAAGCATTTTGGACAAGTGTCCACAATATCCCCTCTGGCCCAGAATTGTCAAGAGACCCTGAAGTTGGGGAAGCTAGGTGGTACAGTGGATAGAGCACCAGCCCTGGAGTCAGGAGTACCTGAGTTCAAATCCGGCCTCAGACACTTAACACTTACTAGCTGTGTGACCCTCGGCAAGTCACTTAACCCCAATTGCCTCACTAAAAAAAAAAAAAAGAGAGAGAGAGAGAGAGACCCTGAAGTTTCATAGGTTGATTTTGAGTCCAGAGGCTTGACCCCTAAAAGCATAAGTTTCTCTTTGGCTTTTACCCTCATTTGGAATACCTCAGGGAAAAATCTCCAAATAAAGAAAGGCATACCTTGTGTCTAGGTGGCCCTAAATATAGGCATCAATGTCCCTAACTCTGCCATAGTTATTCTTTATAATATGGATACTGGGTATGAGGCAGCTTTTATTTCACCTTTCAGGAAATGTACATACAAATTACTCAGGAGCTAAATTTAACACACACACACACACACACACACACACACACACACACACACACACATTACTTCTTTACTACCTGCTACACAGGAGGCCTAGGTTCAGTTCCTGGCCCATCTATGTGCCTTTTGTGACAGATAATATTGCATAGTGAATAGGGCACTGGACTAAAGACAGGAAAATCTGGGTTAAAATTCCATCTTAGACATTTAATAGCTGTATGATGCTGGGCAAATCATCCAATGTCTCTGTGCCTCAGTTTCCTTTTCTATAAAATGAAGCATTGGATTAGATCACGTCAAGGTCCCTTTCAATTTTAAAAATGTTTCTATGATTCTATAGCTCATTAGCTCCCCCACTCCCACCTTCTGTATGCCAGAGCCATCTCCAACAGAGAGTTGATTGTGACATTTTCAGTGTGAGTGTATACACATCAGGAATTGGCAAGCTTCAAATTAGGGCTTTAAGTTATTGTGCTGTTGTTTGTGTTGATTGTACTTGAGCAAGAAATGGAGAATATGTTCATAATACAGACTAAATTTCAAAGTGTTTTGAGGAGAACCAATTGTTAAACATTTACCAGAACATCCTGCATCCCCAAAGCAGAAGGCAAACGCATTTTAGGAGATACTAAACAAGTACTCCTCTGCACCTTGGACTTGAACTTACTGAGTAATGTAACTGGCAATGGTAACCAAGTAGGACTCTTTCCAAAGATCATGTAAAAGACCTTCCTCTTTCTCAGAGGAATGCAAAACTTGGAAATCTCTCTCTAAGATGCCAATGCCTCAATATGTGAATTAAGAAATACCTCAAACCCCTCTCCCTCATCCCAAGGCTGAGGTAGTCCATTCCCAGAACACCTTTTCTCAGTCTATATGTCAGCATATGCTTACCAATACCCCGTGTGTTTGGAGGAACTCCACCAATCCCCCAGCACTGCCCTACTTTGAATGTGGAAAGTCTGTTCTCAAGAATTCTAGTCTCTGACCCATTTTTAGGAAAAGAAATGAAAAGGCTGAAAGTAGCCAGGAACCTGAGGCCCAGCATCATCAACGATACTATGTCACTTTTCCAGCCTTATCTCATACAACTTTCCTCAGTGTATGTTATACTACAGTGAAACCCTGTGCCCTGAACCTGCTTGCCACTTTCCCACCATGTCCTTGCCCATGTTGCCTCCCATACCTAGATTGTCTACCCTTTCCTCCTTCACCTCTTGAATTCTTGTCTATTCTTCAAAGTTTGACTCAATCAATACTTCCTCTATGAAGGAATCTACTGAATTCCCATCTATAACAATTATTGTTTCTTGATCTTCAAAGAATCACATCTCTAATGTACTCATTATATGATACTGTGAGCAGTCCTTATTTTAACATGTGTCATATCTTCCTGCTTTATTATAATATCCCAAAGGATAAAAAAATATTGTGTTCTTAGCACAAATTTGTATCCACTTCATCATAAGCAGTGTGCTACATGCAGTAGAAACATCATAAATATTCAGTTAATTGAATTATGGCAGCTGATCTAACTGAATATGCAGAAAAAAATTATTGATGTGACCATTTAAAGAGTGGGGGCTGAAATCAGAATTCATTTGAAAGCACAAAACAGGGTCAAGAGGGTTTGATAAATGAACAGCTGATTAGTCCTTAATTTATTGTTAAATGAGGACTCCTTAATGGCATACCCTGGAGGGTAATATCACAGAAAGGCACCATACAGTCCTACAAAACCTGATTGTCACTTTCTGGGAGTATTCCTAGGAGTTCAGTTCAACAGTCCAATTCAACAACAATGCCACTGCCAACCTTATGCCTACTGAGTGAATGTAATCCACTTTACTAGGTGGGAGAAAGGGGGGAAGACAAAAATAACAGTCCCAGCCCTTAAGGAACTTAAACAATAGTAGTAGCTACTGTAACAACAAGCTCATATTGTGTTGGTGTTAATCCAAAGAAACCATTACAAGGTATTATAATTTATAAAGTAATACAAAATAATTTCGTATAGGAGAAAGTGTTACTAATCGGGAGATAGGGGAGGTGGATGAGAAAAAGTCTCATGTAGGAGGTAGTATACTGACTGTGCTTCAAAGGAACTAAGCTTTCTTTGACATGAGAATGAGGAACAGTCACACTTGTGACCACTATTCAAGGACACAGTGGGAGGCGCTGTGACCCAAGGCAACATTATCTTTAATGCCACTGGCTATCCTTACTGCAAAGCCTATTAAAACTAGAAGCCTCATTCTGAAGGGTTAAACCACATTCAGGCAGGGCTCATTCTCATCATTAATAATGGGATAAAGAGATGGCCAAGTAACATTCCCACATACTGCAATGATCAGGTATTGTGTGATGGTCTGACAATGTGACTCAAACAATTAAGAAACTCATGCAGACATGCCTGTGATGAAGAGAACTGGTATAAACCTTGAATTAAGTAATACTAGTCATTAATTTCAACTTCCTTTTAGACTAGCAGATTCAGCAGAGGAAGATATGACATGGTCAATTTTCTGTTTGCCCTAATTGATTCCTAGGGCAAATTTTCTTATGTAGCTAGAGTTGTATATCTTCCCCAGACTACCCTATAAAAGCTGTAACTAAGGAAGAGGGACTGAGTCACTGAACTTCAATTGCATCTCTGATGTGAAGCAACCTCCATTTGGTGTGGGATGGTTGTATACTTGAGAGTCAGGAAGTCTGAGAATTGGGGTGACTGCACGACTGATGTGGCTTTAATACATATGTATTATTTCTCTACTACATCCACTAAATAATTCAATCTTGGTGGTGGATATGCTGAGTAGTTGCCTTTTTCCATGGTATCCATCCACTGAAGTCTTTTTAACTTACTGGCTTTCATTCAATAGCTGGATTTAAAGAATAAGACCCATTGACCTGTGTCAATATAATGATTCCGGTTGTTTTGTTTTGTTTTTGAGGGGGGGAAGGAATGTTAGGAAATTCTTATGCCTGTGGTCAGTGAGTTGTACCAAAATGGTTTGTTTCACTTGTTTAGCTAATGCTGTCAATCTATAAAAGCAGTCTTGATAGTGAGAAATGTCTGCAACTCCCATCCTCACCCAGGGATTGTGAGTTATTTTCAGTTGGCAATACTTGAGTGAGCAGAATGTGCTTGAAATTTTTTGTCATGCTCCTGATTCTTACTAGGATAGGATGGCTTGTAAAACTCCTTCAAAGATATCTGCTTCAAAACTGAATTGCATCTTTGGTCAGGGCTGTTAGAATAGGTTTGCCTCATAAGATGCTCTTTTTGGGGTTTGGAAGACCATCTGCCAGGTCTGAGTCCTGTGTGAAGACTCGCTTCTCCTGAGGCAGATGAGCCAGAGGCTGTTCTTGAATTGAGTCACCTTGTCCTTGTCCATCAAGCAGCTCAATGAACTCCTAGAGAGCATGAAAACATTTCTAGTTTGCAGAACAGTTTGTTCTCTGCTCAGTGCGGCAGGATTCAATGAGGGTACTGTGGGTACGCCATTGGAATTGTCAAACAGACCAGGATGCCTTCCCAAGAAGCCACTGCAGATGTGCCCGGAATGTCCTGTGCTACATAACTGAATGGCTGCTGGCATGTGGGGACATGCCCTGACTTTCTCAAAAGGCATCACAAGATTCTCCATGGGCTGATACTAAGGGTCAAATGACATTTTTTTCTACTTGTCTTAGTCATTCAACCATTATGTTTTATTTGCCTACTACAGTTCTCAACATGATGCCTGGCACATAGTAGGCATTTAATAAATGATTACTGATTCGCTGACTGACTCCTATATTCAAAGCACTGTGGTAGGTCTAGAGATACAAAGAGAAAAACAAAAGATTCTCTGACTTTGAGGAGTTTACAATTTAGCCTGAGCAAACCATATATACATAAATTGTTGTTCAGTTGTTTCAGTTGTGTCTGACTCTTCATGACTCCATTTGGAGTTTTCTTGGCAAAGAAAACTGAAGTGGTTTGTCATTTCTTTCCCTAGCTCATTTTACAGATGAGCAACTGAGGAAAACAGGGTTAGTGACTTGCCCAGGGTAACACAGCCAGTAGGTGTCTGAGGTCAAATTTGAACTCAGGAAGACTCCAGTCCTGGGGCTCTATCCACTGTACCATCTAGCTGCCTGGATATATAGGACTACATAGGACATAATAATAAGATAATTACATACTAGCTTGACCCAGGTTTTTATTGATAATTTCTAAGTTAGTGTATATATGTATGAATAAGCACAACACACATACATGTGAGGTACATTTATATATAACATATATGTATGTGTGTGTATATATGCATATTCAGCTTTAACATGTCTCCTGAGCTCCAGGCCTGTACCACAAACTACCTAATGGATGTTTCACACTAGGTATTCTCTAGGGATCTTAAACATGTCATTTCTAAAACAGAACTCTATATTTTTTATCTCCTGAAATTTCCCTGCTTTCCATGAGCATGCCAACATCTTGCTGCACCCCCAGTCACCTGGGTTTAGAAATTCAACTTATTCTCATCACCCTTATACAGACATTAAATAGTTGCCAAATTTTGTCATTTATACCTCCAGAAAGTTTCTTGCCTCTGTTCTCTTATTCAGGCCTGTATCACCTCTCGTTTAGACCATTACAGTAGTTCCAATTGGTCTCCCTGACAAAACTCTCTCCCTACTCCATCTATCTCCCCACCCAGCTGCCAAAGGGATTTTACTAAGGTCCAGGTCTTAATCTGTCCATTCTCTAATCAATAAACTCTAGTGGCTCCCTCTGACCTCTCAGGATCAAATAGAATATAGTCTCAAGTATAGTCTGCTTAGCATTAAAAGTCCTTTGTAGTCCAACCCCAACCTACCATTTCAGCCTTTTTATGCATTATTTTCCTTTCCTTTAGACATACTGCGGTCTGTGCAAAGTGGTCTTCTTGCTGTTCCTCATGCATGGTACTCCATATTCTATATCCTTACACTAATTGTCCCTTGTGCTTGGAAGGTATTTGCTGCTCACTTCCATTTTTTTCAAAGCTCTAGTTTCCATTGAAGTTTAGCTCAAACCTTGCTTATACCAGTGTTTATTTTTTTTTCCTGATAAACTTTTTAAAAATTAAAATTTTTTTTTCTCAATTACATGTGAAGGTATTTTTTGAGTTCCAGATTTTTCTCCCAACTTCCCTTCCCTCCTCCCTCCTGAGGCCAGCAAGCAATTTGATATAGGTTATACATTACTATCATGTTAAAAATACTTCCACATTAATCAGAACAAAAGGAAAAAATGCAAGAAAGAATAAACAAGAACAATAACAAAAAAGCAACAACTAAAGTGAAAATAGTATACTTCAATTTGTGTTCGACACCACAGTACTTTTCCTGAATATGGAGAGCATTTTCCAACATCAGTCTTTTGGCATTGTCTTGGATCATTGTATTGCTGAGAAGAGTTAAACCTATCACAGTTGATCATCACAAAATGTTGATACTGTGTACAATTTTCTCTTGTTTCTGCTCATTTCACTCAAAATCAGTTCGTGTAAGTCTTTCCAGGTTTTTCTGAAATCAATCTGCTTATCATTTCTTACAGCACAATAGTATTCCATTACATTCATATAACACAACTTGTTTAGCCATTCGCCAACTGATGGGCATCCCCTCAATTTCCAATTATTTGCTACCACAAAAAGAGTAGTTATGAATATTTTTGTAAATGTGGGTCCTTTTTCCCTTTTTATGATCTCTTTGGGATATAGACCTAGTAGTGGTATTTCTGGGTTAAAGGGTATGCACAGTTTTAAAGCCTTTTGGGCATGGTTCCAAATTGCTCTCCAGAATGGTTGGATCAATTCACAGTTCCACCAACAGTGCATTAGTGTTCCAATTTTCCTATGTCTTCTTCAACATTTATCATTTTCCATTTTTGTCATGTTAGCCAATTGGATAGACTACACCAGTGTTTCTTAAACTTTTTTCACTCATGACCCCTTTATGTCCAGGAAATTTTTACACAACCCTGGGTATATAGGTATATAAAATAGGTACACATAACATTTTTGATGCAAATTTTTTGTGACCCCCACATTCAGTTCAAATCCAACCTCAGACACTAGATGTGTGACTGTGGGAAAGTTACTTAAACCTATTTGCCTCAGTTTTCTCCTACTCTTAGTGACCACACTTCGTGTTATCTTGGCAAAGACACTGTAGTGGTTTGCTATTTTCTTTTCCAGCTCATTTTACAGATGAGTAACTGGAGCAGACAGGGGTAAGTGAATTGCCCAGAGTCACACAGCTAGGACGTGTCTGCAGCTGGATTTGAATTCAGGACTTCACCACCAATCTGCAGCTTATATTCTTTAAGTTAATATAATTTATATGGGACAAGAGTTCCTTTCACTTTTTAAGGACAAAACAAAAAAACACTTGGCCAATGGTGTCAGGAATCTATCTTGAGATTCTTGTCTCTCTGTTGTTAAAAAATCTATATTCAGAAATGTATGGAAAACCATAAATGTAAAACAAACAAAGAACTCCTTGCCAATTCCACTTCTAAAAAGGTATGTTTATGATGATTGAGAAATAATGTCTTGGGTATTAATTTAATTTGACTGTAATGCTTTTGATCAAGAAAGATCCTCTGCTTCCTTTTTGCTGAAGACATCTAACAGATCAAAATGGACCATAGGTATCCCTAGTCATGGGATCAGGCCATTTTTGGTCACACACAATTGATAGGGAGAGAAAATAGTTTCTCATGGTGTAGGGAGAATGAAAAGAACACCAACCTCTTTCCACTCTGGTAGATTTTTTTTGGTGAGGCAATTGGGGTTAAGTATTAGGATTTGAACTCATGTACTCCTGACTCCAGGGCCAGAGCTCTATCCACTTCACCACCTACCTGCCCCTACACTCTGGTAGATTTTTAAGGGAGCCTAGCCAGGTGATTTCCAATATCATTTCAAAGTTTTGGAAAGGTACTATGTTGAACACATACATACCTTTCCTGATAATTCTGGGGCACATAATTCCCAATGTCATACACGATGACCACATCTCACAGCATTAACCTACTGCATCTAAAAGGTTGGAAACAACCTTTTCTTGAAACTCCACATGTTTAGTGTCACACTTCCCATCAAGGTGGGTGAAATACACTAGAGCACTTCATTGTGGAGCCAACTGAGAAGCAGAAAGCAGAAAGCTCTTCTGGGCTGAGTGATGGATGGGGGAGGTGAGAGGAAGAGGATTTTCTGATTCAGAGGTACAGTTGATTCCACTTAATTCAGTCACTACCTGAAGAAAAACATGTTGTGGATTATTTCTCATCTGCTTTTCTCTTTCAAGCTTCTGGACACAACTACTAGTCTACAAGTCTCTTATATATCTGCAACACTAGGATAATTAATTTCTATAGGAACTATGGGCAAAATCAGTCCTTGGACCTTGCTCTCATCATAAAGGGCTTAAACAAGTGGCCCTGGAACACCTTATCTATTTGGTGTCAGGGCCTGGACCTTAAAGAAGTAGGTGAGGGCTGAGCAAAATCCTTGGTACATTTGGATGGTCTTCTCTATACCCAATACCAGATGTAGGCAATCAAACGTTGTTTTCTTTGCCACCTGGGACATTTCAAGTTTGCTCAGTTAGGGGCTGAAAGCAGTTAATTAGCATACCAGTCATTTGACTATAATCTTTGGCCTGTTTTTGGAAGATCTCTAGACAGAAGGTCGAGAACTCATGGTAATGATTGTAATCTCAGGAAAATTATTCCTTTTGACTTGCTTTGGCTCTTTGAAAAGGGTATAATAGCAAAGGGAGTGCAAAATCTTCCCTGAGATTTTGCACTTATTTAGACATGTAAGCCCAATACACAGGAGAAAGTTTCATAATGCCTTGATGAGGGCTAAGAGGTCAGCTGGTAGTATTATCCAGGAAAGGAAGTTGGACCCTTCTTACCATACAGTGAAATCTGGGTTTATTCAGATTTGGTATTCAGACCAAGGTCAAGAAAATAGAAACAAATAGTCAAGCCAAGGGAATCATCAGAAAGTTGGGTCAGGCTACTAGGCTGGGGTTGGAAATATGGAAATCAGAATTGGGGTGGGGGTGTGGTGGTAGTGAGAAGTGTAACAAACAGAATGTGGGGTAGAAAGGCAGAGAGTTCAGGAATCGAGAGGTAAGGAGAAAGGGCATTCAGGAAATTAGAAGCCCAGCAGCTAGGGAGATGAGATGGAGTTTACATTGGAGATTAGAATGGACAATGGCATAGGAAACCATCCTCTTTGTTTAAACTCACAAATTGTAACAGTCAAGGACCCAAGAGGTAGATCATTAAAAAAGATGAGAGTGACTGAAGGCAACACCTAGTGGAATCTTTTTCTATCTTATCTCAAAGGGTTAACTTCTGTGTTGCAACCTTTCTACTACCATCAGTTGATGCCAATGGCCTGACAGGTAGGCACTCAAATTTTGTTGACTGCCCATTTTGGCCTGCAGATCAACAACATGATTCTTCAGCTGTTCCTTTATTCTTTTAGGGACTAGACCCGAGATTTCATTGATATATGAATATCCCAGATGAGGACACTACTTCTACCAATGCTGGTCAGCACCCTCTCTGCAACTCAGAGCATTTAAAAAATTTCCTAGCACACTGAGAAGGGAAGTGCCTTGCTAAGGTCCACGTAGTCATTATGTATCACAGGCAAGACTTGAAATCACACATTGTTAGTTCAGAGGTTTGCTTTCTATCCACCATACTACATTGCCTCTCCATTCAATACTTCCTATGTTTAATATAGAATTCTCATTTTCCTGGGCTTTCTCTGTGCTAACTGAGGTCACAATTTCCTGTCTCTCAGAGCTCTTAGGAGCATTGAATATAAATGAAAGGAGAAAGGCCCTTTAGCAGAATCAATTGATTAAGCATTTATTAAGCACATCTATGTGCCACACACTGTGTTTGCCACTGGAGATACAAAGATAAACATGAAACAGTCCTTGCCCTCAAGAAGCTTAGATTCTATAGGGGAGACAATATAAACATATGAAAGCATGTTCAAAACAAGTCTATATTAAATAAATGCAAGGTAATGGGGGCATGGTAGTGATAAAGGAGGCACTTGAATCTGGAAGAATCAGGAAAATCAGGTGAAAGGTGGTGGTTGAGTTGAGCTTTGATCAAAACTGGGGATTGTAAGCAGCTGAGATGACTAATGGAAATATTTCAGGCCTGAGGAATAGTAAGTTCAAAGGCAAAGAGGTGAGACATGGGATATTATGGGAAGGGACAAACAGGAAGCTAGTTTTAGTAGATTGTAGAGTGTGTGAAGGCTAGTATAGTCCTTTCCTTGAAAGTCCTTGGCACTTTTGAATGGGTCAACATCAGAAACAGGATTTTATCAATGAAAATTATATTAGAGAAGACATGTTATCATCTGTTTTGCTGTTTTCCCTGAGGATCATGGACTTGAACCTGAAGCCTTCTATATGTATTATCTCCTCCATTAAAATGTGAGTTCCTTGCCTACAGATATCCCCACTACTTAGCATGGTGCTTTGTACTTGGTGAGTATTTAGAAATGCATTTTTATTTGTTCATTTATTCAATAAGACTGAAAAAATGGTTCTCTCCATCATATTAGAATGAAATAAGAAAGTAAATGAAATAAAGCTCTGGCTCATAGTTATTTAACCAGGTCAAAGAAGAAATCCTTAGCAGATAATTCTGACTTCCTTTCCTACTGATAAACTTCACCTACAATCTCCACAATGTGGATTTTTCAGGGGGATCATCTATTTTGATTGGCTTCCCATAGGGACCCTATTAATAGCATAACTTCTAAATTATCACATTGGTTCCTGTTTGGCACTTTGGCACTCAGTCCACAGAAAAATCTGTTACTTTGTCTTTCCTAGGATAAACATGACCCTGTGAAACCTGGGAAAATCTGAATAATGGAGTCAACAAAGGCCTGCTTGGTCACTGAGTCAACATGACCCAAAACAACTAACTGATCTGACTGAGTCTGTGCCAATGCACAGAGATTTATTTGGAAACAAATGAGAAAGGAAAAACAACAACCAGGAGCACTACTAGACAGTGAGTATTTTTGTTTTTGTTTTTGTTTTTAACAAGTCCAACTGATTGCTTTAGAAACAACCAGCTGTATAACTGACCACAGCCATTGATAATGACTTTCACTTGAGACCTCACAAAAGTCTTTATTCCGCTCATCTTTAATGTATTTATCATGTAATACCAAGTAGCCTGGTATAATGGGTACAGTGTTGGACTTCAAAGTAAGGAAAACTTTCCTCTTCAGTGGAGAAAGTAACAAGTTTGGAGCCACAAGGTCTGGGTTTGAATTCCAGCTCTACCTTTTACTGCCTGGGTAACAATAGTTAAATCTCTTAAGTTCTATTATATTTTCCCCTATATGTCGTTGTTGTTTGTTCTTCATTATTGAAGAGGACCGTGACACTGGATGGTGATGTCATGACTTGCAGTGAATTGGATTTAAGTGAGGGAGGGCTGTGCAAAGTCACTGATCTCACTCTCTCCTCTGGAGCCATCTGGGTCCAGTGGCAAAATATGTATCAGTACAACTGCAGATGGCCCTGGATGTTCAAGGCAATTGGGGTTAAGTGACTTGCCCAGGGTCACACAACTAGTAAGTAAGTGTCTGAGGTGAGTTCTTAACTCAAGTCCTCCCAACTTCAGGGCGAGTGTTCTTTCTGTTATACCACCTAGCTGTCCCTTCCTCACCTGTAAAATGAGAAACTCAGATTAGGTAATCTCTGAATTCCTTTCTGGCTCTAGATTCATGATCTTTTGTCTTTGGTTCATATTCTGCCTCTGATGCTCATTAGCTATGTGAACATGGGCTTGTCACTTAGTGTTTAACTTTCTCCACCTATGAAATGGGAATATTAATAATATTTGTAACATTATAGGGTAATTATGATGATCAAATGCTAAAAAGGTTTGCAGACTTTATAGCACTATATAAATGATTGGGGGACTGGACCTGTTATTTCTTTGGTATATTATTATTATTGTTGTTGTTGTTGCTGTTGTTATGACAATTATTATTACATCCTAAAATCATTGTCTAGATTTGTGCTTTTATTTCCCTATTAGATTCTAAACTCTATGAGGTAAGAGCCCATTTCTTAGTCATTTTTTAATATCTCTCTTAGCACCTAAAACACAGCTCTGCACATAGAAGACAATTAATAAATGTTTGCATTATGCATAAATGAATGAACAATGGTTTCTTATGCTTACCTTTTATTTTCCTCTTTGTGTTTGTAGACAGTGCTTCATTATTAATCAACAGAATTGGGGAGTAAACTGGCCAGACATTTTGGCATCATATAAACGCAATCTAGGCACAAAGGAGTCCTGAGAATTCCCTCATGAATTTTTAAAGGTCAATTCCACAAAGATTAATCAATTGACCAAAAAGTCTTTATTGAGTTCATTCTGAGCACCCTGTTAGAGACTGGGAAAAGTATGAGATGTAAAAGACATGCTCCTTGCCTCCGTGGGACACAGATCAGTTGGACAACTAGAGATGAACAAAAGAAACTGTGAAACTGTATATGTGTTATGGGATATGAAATTCAGAAGATGTTCACACAAGGAGAAGCTCACCAAGGGCTGGACTGATCAGCACTGTACTGGCACCAGGAGACCTGCATCCTAGTCCTGCTACCAGCCTGCAGTGTCTTCTTAAACTGGATGATCTTCAAGGTCTTCTGACTCCAAACCAATTACGCCCACCATTGCATTTCAGTCTATAGTTTCATAAAATTTAGAGTCATAAGGGACTTTAAAAATTATTTTATTTTATTTGGCGGGGGGCAAGGAGGATTAAGTGACTTGCCCAAGGTCACACAGCTAGTAAGTGTCAAGTATCTGAGACTGGATTTGAACTCAGGTTCTCCTGAATCCAGGGCAGGTGCTCTATTCACTATGCCACCTAGCTGCCCCACCATAAGGGACTTTTAAAGACCTTATTTCTAATTCAAACTTCCCATTTTATAGAAGAGGAAACAGAAGAGCAGGAAAGGAAATGATTTGCTCAAAATCAATCAGATAGAAAGTAGAAGAGTCAAGATTTGAACCCAGGTCCTCTGATTCCAGATCTGTTGCTCTTTCCACTATGCAACACTAATACAAAAGTCACCCTTGTAACTCATCGAGTTGATCCAACTAGCACAATGGTTACAAAGATGAAGCCCATGTCCTATAAGGAACCCTTATAGGAGTTTTCACTTCTCAGGCTTACCATCAAAGCACAACCAAAACACAGGTGAAAATAAATCAAACTTGATAAGCGGAGGCAATATTTTTACTGGAAATATCTTTACTGGTCCTCTTTGCCTCTCTTGTCAGTTATGTGTGAGGCTTACAGGCAAGGGCAATAAACCTTTCTCACTTCCCAGGCCACGTATGTCCCTTACATTATGATATGTGCATTTAAAAAAAATTCCTGCATCAACATGAAAGACTTTCAAAGTGGGGCATGAAATTATTCATTATTTTTATTCTGGAAGTAATTAATTAAAGAAATATGCCTGATGACATGGCTCCCCTATTTTCAGAATGATTCATAAAAGTTACACTAAGTTACAAGTCCTAACTATATTCATTTTTACTGGGAGAGACAGAACATATTTTAATAATTATAACCAGATGCCAAATACAGTGAGAGGTGCTTATTTCCTTCCTCCCTACCTCCTTCTCTTCCTCTCCTCTCTCTCTCTCTCTCTCTCTCTCTCTCTCTCTCTCTCTCTCTCTCTCTCTCTCTCTCTCTCTCTCTCTGCCTCAGATAATAAATATCAGTGATCAGGGCAAAGGGGAGTGGGAAAAATCTGGCACATTATAAGTGAACTGCAAATTGAAATGTTAATGCTGACTTCAGTCTCAGTGACCAGTAGAAAATTCTCAGTCACAAAGCCACTGACAGGAAGCCCACACCCTGTATTTGTTGGTTCTACCCAACAAAATAACTTGTTTTCTTTTTCTTTTTCTAAACATGCTGAAATTAAAACTATATGCTATCTGTGGGATTTTATATTGGATAAAAGGGAGAAAACTGTGGTGTTAGATTTTTTTTTTCTAGTCAATTTGCCCTGAGGTGGCTCATTTTTAAGGAGCCTTTTAAGCTCTTAGTTCCCCATTTATTGCTATAACCCTATTGTTCCTCCATCACTAGCTCTCTGGGTGTTCATTCAAAGGAGACTTCCAGAACTGTGTGTTTCTCTTACTGATGCTGTGGACCCTATTCACCTCATTCATTTGCTCACTCAGTGAGCAACTATTAAATAACAGCTATGTGCAAAGCACTATACTGGGAGCTGGCAAATAAAAAATATCAGGATAACATGGTTTCTTTCCTCATGGTTCCTATAGTTTGGCATGGGGGCATGGCATGTATATAAATATGTAATACCACATAGTGATTATAACTACACAACTATTTTTGAGGGTATCATGGTGTCACTGTTAGAGAGTACCTGGAATCAGGAAGATGTAGGTTCAAGTCTTAGGTTCTGACATACTGGCTACATTACCATGGGCAGGTCACCAGTCTTTTTTCTTTTTTGCAAGGCAATGGGGGTTAAGTGACTTGCCCAGGGTCACACAGCTAATAAGTGTCAAGTGTCTGAGGCTGGATTTGAATTCAGGTCTTCCTGAATCCAGGGCCGGTGCTTTGTCCACTGCATCACCTAGCTGCCCCCAGGTCACTAGTCTTGAGGAGGTTTCCATAGGATGAGTTCCCCCAGCCTGATGAAATCCTAGGTTCTGATTTTTAAAAAAAGAATGTAAGAAAGAAATAAGTATAAAGTACTGCTGAAACTGAGAAAGATTGCTTTCAGAAAAGGATATAACAAGGAATTGAATAGAATTTTGAAAGATAAGTAGGATTTCAAAATAACACTAACTTCTATTTACAAAAACAACCTGTAAAGTTTCAAGTATCATTATCACCACTTCACAGGACAAAGTAAAGAGATTTGCCTCATAGCTAATAAGTGGAAGATTTGGGGCAGCTAGGTGGCACAGTGGATAAAGCACTGGCCTTGGATTCAGGAGGACCTGAGTTCAAATCCAACCTCAGACACTTGACACTGTGTGACCTTGGGCAAGTCACTTAAGCCCAATTGCCTCGCAAAAAAAATAAATAAATAAATAAGTGGAAGATTCAGGATATGAACCTAGCTCCATAGACTCAGGTGCAGAGAGCTCTTTTCATCACACTACACTATAAAGATTTGGGAAGAGCAGGAGGGAAAGATTCATTATTTTCAGTATTCCTCTTTAAGCTAATCAAATCCACATAACTCTCTGTTCCTGCCAATGAAATGGAGTCAGCTTAAGTCTCCAGAGCCACCAATTGGGCCTATCCTTACAGTTGACTGACCAAGTTATACAGTAGAGTGATCTGCTTTTAAAAATAGAATTCTGGAATAGTTGGGGAGAAGAGATGACTAGCAGCAAGGAAAGACAAGAGATCCTCAGCAGGATGAGGAGGGGGGAGAAGGGGGAGGGAAGAGGTAAGGAAAGAAAGGCAAGGAGAAGAAAAGCAGAGAAGAATTGAAACTCTGGCCCTCCTTGAACAAATCTCTGAGAGAAAGCCCGCCTACCCCTTCCTAATTATAAAAAAGCAGGTCTCCAGCTGAGAGGGCCCCTTCCCAGCCTCCTTTTGTGGGTTGCTGGGGCAATCCACATGCCTATGCCTGGAAAAGTCTCTCAGGGTCTTGATTTTCACCTTGGCCCTGATGGGAGCAATGCACTGAATCAATAGCATTTTATAGCCCCAGCAAACATTCCCATTCTGTACACATGTTATGTTGCTAAGTGACACTTGGAAATGAGTATCCCATGTTGCTGCTGAGTTCCTGGGCCAGAAGTATTTTGTTTGCCACATTCCAGATGTCAGTGTAGATGGATATCATGCTGGAAGGATGTGCATTTGAACTGGAAGAGAATGAATGATTGGCAATGTCATAGGCAGTTTTTTTAAATGTCAAAACTTAGATGTGTTATTGGTTAGAAAGCCTTTTCTACTGGCAGCCCCTCGACAGACTTTCTCAAAGTCTTCCAGTTTTTCTCATTACGATGAATCATGTGGCTTATAAAATGCACACTCAGAAGCTAGTATGAGTTGTGAGTCTGGACAGTGAGCAAAGAGAGTAACTCTAGCTCCTGACGGGGTTTTAAAAGCCCCCTTATTTTTGGTAAGCTGGGGCCATCATTTTAACTAGGAAGTGCGTAGTATCCTTCTAATGTCTGAGCCTGTTCATTTTTGGAGAGTGTTTTAAACTGTTGCTCTCTCTAGCATTGGGGAAGGTGTGACATGGGCCAAATGTCAAATTTGCAGACCTGACTACAAAGGTCCAGAGTCCTTTGATGCTATAAGAGGAATGTTTAAAGGGACTATTTCTTTAACTACAAAATGAAGGGATTGCACAAGATGGTCCTTAAGGTCCCCTCTAGATTCAGAATCCCCATATTAAGTGGGGAAGCTTATCTTCGAGAAGAGAAGAATTAATGGGGGCAAAGTAGGCAGTATTATGGGAAGGAGGCATTGGACTTATTCTGCTAGATCTCAGAAAGCAGTGATTTGAACAGATGTAGTGGGTAGAAACTGGTATAGTAGATAGAAAGCTGGCCTTGGAGCTGAAAGACCTAAGTTAAGATCCATCTCTGACACATATGTGTGATCTTGGGGAAATCACTTTAACCTTTCAATGTTCTGGGGATCTTTCTGAGAAAAGTTTCTGACCTGCTTTTGTAGAAGTTCCAAATTGGAAGTTCCACCCTATGTCAATAAAATTATAGATAGAATCCATATCTGGATTGCTGTGGTTTGACCTAGAAGAATTCTGATGTTCCTTCCTATACTTAGACTCTGTGATTCTGGGAATTAAACTCTATCCTTGTCAAATGGTCAGTGGAAATGAACAGGACATTTTCAGAGGAAGACATCAAAGCTATCAATAGTCCTATGGGAAAAATGTCCTACATCACTAATAATTAGAGAAATGAAAATTTTAAAAACCTTTGAGGTATAACCCTGTACCTATCACATTAGTAAAATGACAAATGCTAGAGAATGTGAGAAAATAAGTACCATTTTGAAAAACAATTTGCAATTATGCCCAAAATACCATTAAACTGTGCATCATACCTTTGGACCTAAGCAGTTGGTTTAAACCCTAATGAGAAAAAAATGGGAAAAGGACCCACATATACAAAAAAATACTGTCAGCAAGCTCTTTTTGTGGTGTCAAAGTGTTGGACACTCAGGGGATATCCATCAATTGGGAATGGCTGAACAAAACGTAATATATCATTGCCATTAAATACTATTGTGGCTGTAAAAAATGATGAAGGGAATAGTTTCAGAAAAACTTGGGAAAGCTTATGTGAATTGATGCAAAGTGAAGTGAGCAGAACTAGGAGAGCATTGTATATAGTAACAGCAATAATGTAATGATAATCAACTGTGAAAGATTTAGTAACTCTAATCGACATGACTCTCCTCAGTTCCCAGTGACTATGATGAAAAATGCTATCCACCTCAAAATAGAAAACTCAGAAGGCAACCAAAGCATATTTTTCTCTTTCTTTTTCTTGTCTCCCTTTTGCCACAAATATCGCTAATGAGGAAATTTATTTTGTATGACTTCATATTTGCAATATTCTTTGTAATACATTTTTGCCTTCTCAATGGGAGTGGAACAGGTAAGAGTTTGAAATAAAAAAATAAATAAATTGTATAAAAATTAGATAAAACCCTCTCTGCCCTTCCTCCTGCCCTCCCCATGTCCCATGCTCTTGTTTTGAAACAGTACCCTGATGCTTTATTTAGATATTTGTAGCTTTGGAGTCCTCTGTCTTCTCCCTACTTCTCCTAGAGGAAAGAAGGGAAAGATTAGGATGATGGGTGAGACAGAGTAGTGTCTATCATGAATCCTAGGATAGGAGTTATAAGAGAATTCATGCTCCAATGGGAAAACTTCTACCAGTAGCATGCAAATGAATTCAAGTCAAAGGGATAATGTGATGATAGGAATACAACAGGCATTCAGGGCGATAGAAAGGACACAGGGAAAATGCAGAGTTAGAGGTGGGTAGATTAGGGATGAACACAGCATCATTCCTCATTTAAAAAGTCCTCCTTTGAAAATGGATGAGGCCTGCATTCAAATACTAGTTTTGTGATACTGAATGAATCTCATCTCTGGTCCTTGATTTCTTCATTGTAAAATGAGGTGGCTGAAGTAGAATAATGGGTGATCTCTAAGGTCATTCCCACTTTTGATGTCCTATGAATCTATAAGATGAGTAAAGAAAGAAGCTGTTCTGGACTGAGACATATATCTGCCAGCATCCAAACAGGGGAGACTGTCTAGCAAAGGATGCAATCAGTTTCAATTAGTATGTTTTCTTGATTGGGTATGGGATTTCAAGTCATCAGCAGATAAATCATGATTTAAAGGATAATTGAAGCCATTGAATTCCCTGCCTTCTGAAAAGTTGTGAAGGAGAAGCTAATAGAAATCCAGCAGGAGATCTTTAGAAGAAAAAGCAAGCTGAAAGAGGGCAGGTGAGTGGAGAGGGAAGCTGAGGCCAACCTGGCTGTGGTAGAAAAGATTGGCTTCTGATTTACCTAACTATAGAGTCTCAGTGAAGTGATGATTCCTACCCACCTGAGTCAGGTCCTATTTGGGCCATGAAAAAACGTTTGTTTGTTTGTTTGTTTTTTAGTGAGGCAATTGGGGTTAAGTGACTTTCCCAGGGTCACACAGCTAGTAAGTGTTAAGTGTCTGAGGTCGTATTTGAACTCAGGTACTCCTGACTCCAGGGACGGTGCTCTATCCACTGTGCCACCTAGCTGCCCCCCGGGCCATGAAAAAATGGCTGTGTGAAGGCCACTATTCTCCAAAAGATTTCAGATTAAGCTTGTGGGTTTCTCATGATTCAAATATGGTACTTTCAGATGGAAATGGGGTGGTTACAGGGAAAGATTGTGGGAAAGCTTGGTTGTGACATAAATTATGTTTTCTAAAGAAAAAAATCATTTTATACTGTCTCCATCCAAATTACTCAATTTTATTTATATCTTCCATTTACAAGTAAAAATCCAATCATATAAAGAAGAAAACATAAACGAAATAAGAAAAACAAATAGAACAAAACTTTCTTTCATTCCCTTAGCTACTGCGAAAGGAACTAAATAGCCCAAAGGAAAAGAGGAGATGCTGAATTACCACTAAAAATAGCATCATGGCTTTGAGCATTCAATTTGCTGCCTGGAAGTTGGTAATTCCTCTGAGCACATCAGTCCATCACCTGCACTCAGCAGCAAAATGAGGTTAAAGATCGAAGGTTCACTTACTAGAAGGCACTTAGCTATTCCCTCTCTGGTGGAGGGTTTTTTGAAGGGGGCTTTCATGCATAAGCATTAGTCCCTGGAAAGGCAGATCTGTTGTGTGGGTTATAGCAGGTCCTCTCAGGGGATTAGTTATGGTATGCAATTTATCTGTCTCCTGTGCTCAGAAGAGATATATAGACTTTTGAGTAATTGACAAACACGCTTCCAGGAAAAGCAGTAAATTATTGCCAAGGAAGACTATGTCCAGACAAGGGTATATAAGCTGTCTCCCAAATTGTATATGGGAGTCAATGCGAGAATAAAGCTATCATGTTTTGAAGTTTTGTGTTTACTATGAATTTGTTTTCTGTGAATGGTCACTGGTAAAAAAGGAGTGACAGGCTTCTGGCCAATGATGGTGATCCCTGAAAAGGACTAGTAAGAATATGTTTGCCTAGAGTTTTGTAAATCTAATCAAATGTGTTTTATACTGAAAATGCAAGGTGGAAGAAAAAAGCTTCCTATGTAGATCCTCCATGCTACATATCAGAAAGACTATAATGTATGAAGAATAGCAGTAGAGAAATAACCAGAAGTTCAAAGGACATAAGATCGGAGGCAACAGTACAACCCATGGCCTTAAGTAGCCACATAGGAATACACAAAACACAGGTCACAAAGTGAACTAGAGAGGCTAATGCAAGAAGGTAAATTTAACTTTATTGGTATCATTGAGATTTGGTGTGATTAAATGTGTGACAGGAATATGAACCTGGAAGACTATACTCAGAAATGGGAATTAAATTTTGATTTTGGAATTATATTCCAAAAAGATGTGAAGATGTGTTTATGTGTATATGTACACAAATTTAGGATCAGAAAGTGGGGAAAACATAATGGAAAGCATTTGGGGGAGAAGTGAAAATCCATGAAGGCAGAAAAAAAAGCAATACTGTTATTAGAACTTACTACAGACCATTTGGATAGAAAAAGGAAATAGATGAAGAGTTTTATAAACTCACAGAAGTCTGATATAGTTGTGATGGGGATATTCAGCTATCTCTTTCCACCAAAAGCAGATCTGTTAATAATTTATTGATTTCACTTAATGGGAGGTGAAAGGGGAAAGAACAAGAATTTATTAATTACCTACTATGTGCCAGGCATTGGACTAAGCACTTTATGAATGTAAACTCATTTGATCTTTACAATACTCCTGGGAGATACCTGCGATTATTATCTCCATTTTACAGTAGAGGAAACTGGAGCCTACAGAAGTTAAGTGATATGACTATGTGACCATAGCTGGTTAAGTTTCTGAAGCCAGATTTAAACTCACACCTTCCTGATTCTAGGCACAGTGCTCTGTCCACTGCACCACCAAGATAAAATAATAGCTTTAGCCTTCAAAAATGGAATATTCAATAAGTGTGGGAAAATGATTCTTACCAACAAGATGGAACTCGTTGCTGTGGTGGAAATGATAGTAACTTTAGGAAGAATTGACCATTTTCATGATAAAACTTGTAATAGAGAAAGATGGAGAAGCAGGAAATAGCATTGTGTTCAGTGAATGGATAAATAGAATGCTATGTACTAAAAGGTACATGGGGAAGTCAGATCAGGAAGAATGAGATGTATTTAATGATGAAATTCTGAGCAGGAAAAAAAAGCAATTTCAGTGAAGATAAAAAAGGATAGTTGCCTAAAGCTGATAAAGATGCACAGTGAACTGTGCCAATTTAGAATTTTAAAGGAGTTGCTCAGATGGAAATGAAGGGATTTGATGATGGAGAGTGAAAACAAAACCTTAGTATAGTCCTATAAGAATAATATCAGGAATGGTAAAGCTCAGTCAGGGTGACTTTAAACTGATGAGCAAAGATAAGATAAGAAAAATAAGTTGTTTTTAAGCTACAGCAGGGAAAAGAGTTTAAGGAGTGGATGTTCACTTTTCACACTGGATGGGAAAATGTTAACAAATATGAGAGGGAAGGCAGAACAACTCAACTCTTGGTTTGCTTCTCTTTTCCCTAACAAGGAAAATATTTGGACTGGAAAGGACAAACTAAGAATGAGTGAATTGAGTTGGTGTCTAAGACAAAGGAAAGATAAATAAGAGCAACCAGATTTCCTTTTTCTTTTTTTTCTTTTTTCTTTTTCTTTTTCTTTTTCTTTTTTTGCGGGGCAATGGGGTTAAGTAATTTTCCCAGGGTCACACAGCTAGTACTAGTATGTGTCAACTGTCTGAGGCCAGATTTTAACTCAGGTCCTCCTGAATCCAGGGCTGGTACTTTATCCACTGTGCCACCTAGCTGCCCTGCAACCAGATTTTCTTGATGAATTCAAGTCATTTCACCTGGAGGAACTCGAACTAGAGTCATTTAAGAACTGAGAGATATGATTGATGAATCACTTTCCATGATCTCTTAAATACAGTGGAGAATGGGAGAGGAACCACAGGATGAGAAAAAGGTAAATATTGTCCTAGTTCTTTTGTTTGTTTTGTTTTTGCTTTTTTGAGGAAATAGAATAGAGTATGGTTACTACAGGCTAGTGAACTAAAATTTCATTCCTGGCAAAATTTTGAAATGTTTCATTAAAGAGATGATTAAGGAACATCTAGAAAAAGAAATAGTGAACTCAGAGAGTCAGAATGGTTTCATCAAGGACAAGTGATGTTAGACTAACTTTATTCTTTCTTCCTTCCTTCCTTCCTTCCTTTCTTTCTTTCTTTTTTTTTTTTTGGATGAGGTTACTTATCAGGGCAATGTTGACGATATAGTCAACCTAGGTTTCAGCAAAGGTTTTTTTATAAAGTCATTTATGCAATTCTTGTACAAAAATAGAGATATGGCCTAGAATTAAGTGGATAAGAAATTGAATTGCTTGACGGAAAGAGTAGTTGTTAATGGCTTGTTGTCATTTTAACTTTATGCCTTTTAATCTTTCTATAAATTATGGGCAAATTCAAAGGTAGCATGCTCATCAATTTTTCAGATGACACAAAATTGGGAGGGGTAGCCAACACACTGGATGACAGAGTAGGGATTCAAAAATATCTTGACAGGTCATAGTTTTTGTCTAACTCTAAAAAGAAGACATTTAAATGGAATAACTGAAAAGTCTTACATTCAGTTTCAAAAATTCAACTGCAAAAGTACATTGTTGGAGAGATAGGACAACATAATCTTATGAAAAATATTGGGCTGTTTTATTGGATTGAAAGTTCAACATGAGTCACCAATGTGATGTTGCAGACCCCCAAACTAATTCATACTTAGATTACATTATGAGAGATGCAACGTATAAAACAAGGCAATAGACTCTCTGAATTCTTTCCTGGTAAGATTATATAAGAACTGTAATATTTGCATGGATAGCCTGAAGAGTTTTGAGAGGATGGCAACCAAGATTGTGAAGTTATTCCATATGAAGACTGATTAGGGGGTTGTTAGCTGGGAGAAAAGTCTTGAGGAGGGAGAGTGGGGAGTAACACTGATGCTATCCTCAAGTGTATAAAGCACTGCCTTATAGAAGAAAGGTTAGACTTGTTCTAGGACCAATGTCCTAGGAAGCTATGAAGGGCCAAATTTGAGCCTGATGTCAAGAAAAACTTCCTAATGATCATAGCTGTTGAAAAGTGGAACATTCTACCTCAGGAAATAGTGAGATTTCCCTTACCAGAGGTCCTAAGCAGAGCCTGGATGATAACTTGGTAATATTGTAGAAGGGATTCTTGTTCCAAAACTGGTTAGTCTA
The DNA here is from genome assembly GCF_019393635.1 of Dromiciops gliroides. Taxonomy (NCBI): domain Eukaryota; kingdom Metazoa; phylum Chordata; class Mammalia; order Microbiotheria; family Microbiotheriidae; genus Dromiciops; species Dromiciops gliroides. The sequence goes on along the minus strand of NC_057862.1, from coordinate 295,267,738 downwards.
AAGGACTTCCAAGGTCCCTTCCAACTTTGAAATTTAGTGTTTTAAATAACCTGTGCAATGGGTGTAATATATCTCATGAGTATTTTGGTGCAACTGTTGGGAGACAGTGTGGTGTTAAAAACCAAACCAAAACAAAAGATATGAATACTATGACAAATTAGTAACTGGATCACCATTTATTTCTGTGACTTCTTCTGGACTCCTTATTAATTGTATTTATTTTCATAGCTGTAATTAGTGGGTCCTCTTCTTTTGTTCTATTTTCATCATGTTGTATTGTTTCATATAAATTGTCCTGTATTCCTTTGAATTTTTCATAGTTTTCATTTCTTTTGGCACAGTAAGTGTATTCTATTACATTCATGTACCATAATTTGTCCAACCGTTTCCCATTTGTTGGACTCATGGTTTATTTCTAGTTTTTGTTATTACAAATAATAGTGCCAAAAATTCTTTTGTACAGATAGTTCTACCCTCACCCCCCTATCCTGTCTGTGTCCTCCTTAGGGTATAATCTTAGTAGTGGGTTCACTAGGTCAAAAGGTTTGAACAGTTTGTAACTCATTGCATAATTCCAAGCTGAATTGCAGTGAACCAATTCATGGCAATATGTTGCTAGCATGCCTATTTTCCTATAATCATGCCAATATTACATTTTAACCTTGTTTTACTATCTGACAATTTGTTCATATCATAGGATGGTGCTTTAATGTTGTTTTAATTCATATTTCTTTGATTATTAGAAAACTTCAACATTTTCACATGGCTGTTAATAATACTTCTTCATTTAAAAATAATCTTTTGATATCTTTTGATATAAATCTCCAATTAAGAATGAACTTTGATCTTATAAATTTATGACAATTCCTTATAGATTTTAAATATCAGATTTCTGTTAGGAATGTTTATTGAAAGGTTTTTTAAAAAATATACTCAATGTGTTTTATGCCCTTTACATCCTGGTTTTATTGGTTTTTTGCAATTAAAAAAAATTAGATAATAGAATAATTTCTCTTAGCTCATAATTTAGATTAAAGTCATGGATACTTAAGAATTTTTCTTATCTCTACAGTTTTAAAAGATAGAACCTTCCATTTTAATCTAATTTTTATGATGAAATTTTTTGTATCATTGGCCCAATTTGAAATTTGTTATTTTGTATGGTATGAGGTAAGTCTATTCTGATTATGTTTATTTATTTTGCCAAGCTGCTATCAAATTCTCTTGCTAGTTTTTTGTTGTTGTTGTTGTTGAATGATGAACTCTTTACTCAAAATTCTGGGGAAAGAATTAATTATTCACTAAAATTTATTCAACATTATTCAACAAAAATATGGGTTTAACAAACACTGCTCAACTCTGAGCTTTTGATTCTAGTTCATAATTATCTCTTATTCTATATTTTTTCCAGGGCTGGTTTGACCTTGTAAAATTGTACAGTATATTTAATGGTGTCAGGCTTCTCCTTAAAAGCAAAATACATATTTTCATCCCCAATATTGTTCCAATGATGTTAAATGGTTGTAAGTGATATAATTCCATAGTGTCAGAAGAAATAAAATTGTGGGTTATCCAAAGGGCAGTGGAGAAGTTCATGGTACACTGCACCATATTACCAACAAGAAGCTCTGTAGGAAAAGGGTCTTGATAGAACTTCTCAAAGAGTTGTGAGACTAGAAAAGGATGTGGGGCAGTCAAATAATGAGAACGAAGGATAACTATGAACATATTTAATTAGTATTGACCATATGTCAAGAAATCTAAAGGACTCCCAGCATGTTGGATGGATACCCTTTGAAAAGTTTTATGGAAAAATGTGGTGAAAAGTGAGGCAGGATAAGGTTGGGTTTTGATTTTTACTATTCAAAAGATTAGTCACATTGATTAGCTGATAAAATTATTGGAGTGCCAAGGACTTTGCTTTTCCTTTTTAGTTTCTTCTTATTATATTAACTATATCATCCTAGATGTCAATTTTTTTTAGATTCCTTAGTATGTTAAACATTTCTCTCATCTTTATATTTGTTCAGCACTCCGTTTAAAAAAAAAAATTGTCAACAACACAAGAGCCAAGACAGACCTTGCTCACTCCACTGAATTAGGTCTTCATTAATCCATTAAGGAGTAAACATAGAGACTTCCTAATCATTCCAGCATCTAACCTACATCTCTCTATCTTGCCCGCAAGGGTAATATGAGTCTGCCTAATGCCTTCATGATGTCAAAGTATACCCTATCTAATGTATTCTTCTAACCTAAGAATTTGCTAACCCTATCAAATTGAAATTTCCTATAATGACTGCTTCTTGATGAAGCCATATTGGTTCTTAGCAATCTTCCCTTTCTAAGCTCTAACAACCTATTGCTTTAATAATAAATTATAGAATTTTGATAGCAATTGAAGTTAGATTCAGAATGACTAAATATAAGATTTGGAAGGGACCTCATAGATCTTCTATCTCATAGATTCTCTAATTCAAAACATACCCAACCATGGCACTTCTTCAAAACATAACTGGCCAGTGACATTTGTTTTTGTTTGAAGACCTCATTTCCTATGGATCCTACCACTTCCAAAGGAAGGAAGGAAACAATCATCTATTAAGTCCCAACCCAGTGCCAGGCACTTTGCTAAGTGCTTTTCAGATATTCTCATTAGATTCTCACAATAATCTTGGGAGGTAGGTGCTATCCTTATCCTCATCCCTGATTTTAAACCTCTGCTGCCTTGTGGCTATACCCATATATGGGAAAGACTTCGGGAGTTAACCCCGAGGAAAAATCAGGAGTCGAGTCCCTTGGGCAGTTGGATGTTGGACATCACATCTCTCTGGCAACTCCTGCGGTGGCACTGGTGCCAAACTGTATTGGCTCTGCCTCTCCTTTGGATCCACCAGTGTTGTGGAGAGGGAAAACCCGCTGCATGGGCAACAGCTTGTTTTCCATATTGATCCACCCAGGCCAGCACCCTGGAGAGGACACTCCAGCTACTCCTCATGGGGTAGATATAACATGGGATGTGGCAGTTACCGGTTATAAGTCACTCAGGAGCTGTGGCTCCCGTATTGAGCTGCACAGCCACACTGTGGCCTGTGGCTCTTCAAGGTGCTGATCCATGTTCATCTGCGACTGGTGGAGGCCTACTACTACTACTACTATCCTCATTTAACAGTTGAGGCAACTGAGTCAGAAAGAGGTTAAGTGACTTTTCCAGGTTAACACATCTAGTAAGTGACTGAAGCCAGATTTGAACTCAGGTTTTTCTTACTCCAGACAGTTCTAATGGCTAAGAAGTTTTTCACTGCATCAAACCCAAGTATGGATCTTTGTAAATGATAACAGTTTCTGCCCTCTGAAGCCAGGCAGAACAGTTTAAATCCTTTTACATGATAGTGCTTTAGATATTTGAAGAATCTTATTTTCAGCCTCCTAAGTCATCTCTTCCCCAGGCTAAACATCACTATTTCCTTCAACTGATCCTTACATAGCATGATCTCCCTTCCTTTTCCCAAACTTATTATTCTCTTCTAGATGGACTTTTTTTCTATATCTTTCTAAAAATACATCACCTAGAATTGAAGCCAACACTTTAAATGTGATATGAACAGAGCAGAGCACAGAATGACTATCACTTTCTTCATACTGTGCATTAAGTCAGTAAAGGATTATATTATTTTCTGTCTATCATGTTATATTGTTGAATCATTGTGCACTTGTAAACCACTAGGATTCTCAGATCTTTTCACATTAGCTATTAAATAGCCTGGTCTTCCCTCATCCTTTATTTATAGAGTACTTTAAAAAAAAACAACACAAATGTGTGTGTGTTTGTGTGTGTACACACACACACACACAAACATATGTACATATCTATATTGATAGATAGATAGATAGATAGATAGATAGATAGATAGATAGATAGATAGATGCGGATGTGGATGTAGATCTAGAAGTAGATGTAGATGTAGAATTTATTTTATTTTTAATTCTTGGAACAAAAGAGCACTTCCATAACAGTACAATAAAAAAGATGATTGCACATGAAACTGCAAATCTACCTTGTACAACTTGCTATCTCCTCCAAATATACAACAAAATTATCATGTAAATTTTCACTAGTCCTCAGGGATTGGTAAACAAATTAACCTCACCTTTGTAGAGTACTGTGAAGGATATGACAATCTATTGTTTTATGATTCTTCCCTCACTCTTCCTGCTCTAGAGATGGTTACCATTAGACACAAATAGGTGTATGTGCATCTCTCTCTCTCTCTCTCTCTCTCTCTCTCTCTCTCTCTCTCTCTCTCCTTCGCTCTCTCTCTCTCTCTTTCTCTCTCTCATTCATCTATCTCTATCTTTATCTCTATTTCCATATGTATGTAAGTATAGATGTGTGTATGTAAAATTAGACTATATATACTCCTATTTATCAGTTCTTTCTCTGGATGCAGATAGTATCTTTCTTCAAATGTCCTTCATTTTTAATTTGTGTATTTATAATAGTAAAAATGATTCCACTGTTATTGTATACCATGTTCTATTGGTTCTGCTCATTATAGATCTAATCAATTGGAGAATAACTGGACAAATGGTGGTATATAGTTGTGATGGAATACTATTGTGTTCTAAGAAATGATGAGCTCAATGATCTTAGAAAGCCATGTACTTATCTTTAGCTTTATTCCTAAAAAACTTGTCTTCTTAGGTTCTGGCCTGTTCAGATGTTTTTGGACAATTACTTTATCATCTAGTGTGCAAGTTATCCTTTCCAGTTTGTGTCATTTAGAATTTGACAAGTGTGATTTTTATGGTTTCACAAAAATTAAGAAAAATTTTGAAAAACTTAAATGCCAAGGACACATCTCTGGAACACTCTACTAGGAGTTTCCCTCCAAGATGACATTGTCTCATTGATCCTCTTTGGGCCCAGTTGTTCAACCAAGTCCGATTCCACTTAATGGTACTGTCATCTAGACCCCATCTCTCCATCTTCTCTCCAAGGATAGGATGGAATACTTTTCAAATATTACCTGGAAATTTCAGGAAAATATCCTTATAACATCCCCTGATTTTTGTAATTATAAAAAATAAAGAAATAAAAATAGCCTGGTATGACATGTTCTTGAAATTGAACACTGACTTTTAGCAATTGAAACTTCTTTTTCCCTAAATGTTCACAAACTCTCTCTTGATGATTTAATCTAAATTCGTCGGGAAAGGAAATTAAGTTCATTAATTTGATCCACGACTCCATCCATATCCCTCTTTTGAAAATCAGGACAATATTTGCCTTTCTTTAATCCTGTAGAGCCCTGTTCATTATCTGTTATCTTTTGAAGATCACTAATCAAATTTTCCAGTTATTTCAGTTCCCCAGGGAATATTGCACAGCCTCTTATATGACATATATAACTACACAAATGAGTTCCACCTGACTCAACATAAAGAAAACCATGCAGATGAAAAATGATTATTATCCATTCCATTCAATGAAAACATATTAAGAACATGCAGCACATGAAGCACAAAGCTGGAAATAAAAAGTCAAAATGAAACAGTCCCTGTCTTCAAGAAGCTTCTATCTTTTGGAGGAAACAAATCAACACATATAAGTAAATGTAAAATATACACAAAGTAATTTCCTTGGGAAGGGCACAGACCTAATATGAATCACAGTTTAATAATAGAAAAGGGGTTTCAGAGGGTACAATACAAGGGTATGAAAGAATGGGTTAGGGACAATGAAAGGATGGGATAGACAGGAATGGGTATACATTATTGAATATATTATCTCCTGTAATGTGGTAGGACATGGAATGGTTTTTGTCCAGTCTTTTATATGCAGTTATACCCTACTTTCAAATCAGAAGTATAGGAATTCCATGTGGAATCATAAAATAGTAGATTGTCATACCCTTCTCAGTACTCTTCAAAGGTGAGGTTAAAATTTGTTTACCAAGCCCTGAGGACAAGTGAAAATGGGGTTAGGGGGAAGATCAAACATATACACCTTATTGCTGACTGGGGGGGGGCTGTCAAAGCAGGAATTGGTGACATCCTGAGGCCAGGCTAGCAAGAGAACGATGAAACGTGGTGTTTAAGGCACTCATCCTCAGGAATGCAAGCTCAGCTCTGAGTCAGCACTTGTTCCATTGTTGAATAGATTATCTCCTCTAAGGTGGGAGGACATGGTATGGTCTTTGTATGGTCTGTCATATTCAGTTGAAAAGAATGCTCATTGAACTGATCCATCAAAAGGCATATCTTAGAGAGAAATAATGAGTGATTACTGAACTGAGATCAGCATTCAAAAAGAGGATAATAAGTTGGATCTCATCTGGGAAACTGTGAAGTACTTTTAATGACCCAAGACTTCTCCCTGAAACAAAAGCATATCTTTTAGTGTTCTAGTGATGATATATACATGAGTCATGGAATACTTCACACTATAAAGAAATAAAACTCTAGGTCACCCAAGAGACAGTTGGAGAAGCACATGTTGGGAATCTGCAGGCTATAGCAAATTTTAAATATAGAATTAGGTGCATGACAATGGCCCAAAGATGGCATCAGAAACATGGACGACTAGTAAAAGATGTGTGCTAGTCTTGTAGCATACATGAGAGACAACTGGACAGTCTGTGGGCTCCATCAGTATATATCCAATGTGCTCTATCATTCAATTTCTCCATCTATGTCTATTTTTATCTATCTGCTTATCTATGTCTATCTTTATCTATCTAACACTGATCTATCATATTTCTCTCTCTATATATATATATACATATGTATATATGTATGTGTGTGTATTTGTCTACAGATCTATCTATTGATAAATTTATTGATCTATTGCCACAAGGAAGAGTACTTGAACAAAGTGAGGAGTCTTCTAGCTGCAGACAATGACAGTTGCAATTGCAATGTCAGCTAAGCTATGTTTTCTCCTCTTTCATAGAACCCTCCATCAGACTAGGCAGCCTTGGGAAAACCATCTGCCCCAGTGTATCCTCAGACAAAAGGGTGGCCATTTGCCTTGTGACTTTCTAGCTTGGACATATGTATGCATGCATGTGTGTTTGTATGGGGCATGATCAGTAGTCACATAGACTCTGGAAGGTTATTAAAATAATAGTCTCTTTTTCAGTTCTGACTCCTATCCCTAGTTTCACCTGAGAGAGATAAATTCTCATGCCCCCCAAACACCAAGAATTTGGACTTTCCCCTCTTATTCTTACTTTGAAATTTAATAGTCAAAGAAGCTCAGATATGTGGTCATTAGGTTTTAAAAAGTTTCTATGAGGGGCAGCTAGGTGGTGCAGTGGACAGAGCACCGGCCCTGGATTCAGGAGGACCTGAGTTCAAATCTGGCCTCAGACACTTATCACTTACTAGCTGTGTGACCCTAGGCAAGTCACTTAACCCCAATTGCCTCACCAAAAAAAAAAAGTTTCTATGATAATGACTTTGAGATTCCAAGCAAACCCACTTGTGAACCTAGGATTCTCTCAGTCTCTGTCTCTGTCTGTCTGTCTGTCTCCCACTCCTCCCCATCCTACTTACAAAATCACCAAATGCTAGTATTAGAAGGGCCCTGAGTGATCATCTCATCAGAAATTCGAATTTAAGAGGAAGAAGCTGAGGATCAGATTGGGGAATTTGCAAAGTCACACTATGAATCAATAGTTTATGTCTTGTGCACTTTCCTTTAGAAATATTGCCATGGGCTTGGTCAAGATCCTATCAGGTAGACTTAGTAAGGAAGGCTATGACCCAGGTTTGAGTCCTATTTATATAACTTAGCAACAGGGGGTCTTGGGTGAATTCCTTCTCTTCTTTGAGATAATAATATATGCATTACCTCCTTCAAAGGGCTGTTGTGAGGGAAGAGAGCTGTAAACCTTAAAGCATAATAGAATTGTTTCTCTTATTATTATAATCATTGTTGTTATGCCATGCTCTCTACATATGTGTAGGAGTGTACTTGATGAGGAGTGGGTGTGGATGTAGAAAGTATGTGTGCGTGCATAGGTTTTATGGCTTAGTGGGCATAAGTACATATAAAAATATATACTCGAGTGTGTTGTACAAGTTATTGGGTGTGGATGGATATAAAGAGTATGTGCATGTGTGTTTTATATGGGGCCTGGGTGTGTGTGTGCATGTGGATGTGTAGTACATATAAAATTGATTTTCCAAGAAATGGGTCTTGGATGTCCCACTAGTCCCATTGTATTCTCTCTTCCTCTTCCCTTCCCCCTCTTCTCTCTCTCTCCCTCCTTTCTTTTTTTTTCCTTTTCTTCTTTACTTTTAAAGAGGCTGTTTCTAATTTTCTCACAAAGGTTTTGCTGATGGAGTTTTAAATATATAAAAATAAATATTGAAAAATTTCAATAATAATCCAGCTATCCTTTGATCATTTGGAAAATGGGGTTTAGTTCTGGAGTACTGTGAGGCACATTTTAGCCATGGAGTAGAACTACCCATTATCTCTCTTTCCCCTACTCACAAACAAGTTTAACGGAAAGTACAGCCCTTATAAGGCAGCTAGGTGATGCAGCAGATAGAGTACTGGGCTTGAAATTGGGATAAGTCATCTTTATGAGTTCACATTTAGCCTCAGATACTACCTGTGTGACCTTGGGAAAGTAACTGATTTCTGTTTGACTCAGTTCCTTGTCTGTAAAATGAGTTGGAGATGGAAATGGCAAATTACTCTAGTATCTTTGCTAGAAAAAACCCAAATTGAGTCACAGAGAGTTGAACACAACTGAACAACAAAAACAACAGTTCCTTTTACTTCTAGACTCTAGAAACTCTCATTTTACCTCCAAGCACTGGCAATGTCTTATCCTCTTTTAATGTTATCCATTGCTAACAAATTACTTAGTCTTCTATTGTTATAAAAAGGAAAGCAGTTAAGCAGTTAATAAAAACACAGTAATTATCATAGAGAATCAGGGTAGCATGTTGGATAGAGACAACCTTTGGAAGCAGGAAGAACTGGGTTCAAGTTCCACTTCTGATACGTGTGACCTTGGACAAGTCACCTTTTCTCTTACTGCTCTCTAAGCCAAAGCTTCTTAAAATGTGGGTCATGACCTCATGTGGGGTCATGTAACTGAATGTGAGGGGTCACAAAATATTTGGTAACAAAAATGGCTATTTAAACCCATAAACCCATATACCTGGGGTCATGTAAAAATTTCTCAGGCAAAAAGGGGTCACAAGTGGAAAAGGTTTAAGAAGCCCTGGTTTAAACATCTCTCTAATTGTGAGTTGAAAAAAAGTTGCTGACCTGCTTTGATAGAGGGAGTTTATTTATCTAGAGAGTTCTCTGTGCCAGTGAAGCTATACTACCAGTCTCTATCTCTAATTATCTCAGGATCATACCTTTAGTATTGAAAGGGACCTCTAAGGTGACCTACTCCAATCCCCTCATCTTACAAATGAGAAAGCTGAAGGCCAAGAAGGTTTGCTGACTTGTTCAAGGGAAAATAGGTAGCTGAAACTGAAACAGAGAAATCCTTTAACCACAAATCTAGTGATATTTTCACTGCCTCTAAAGAAATGCTTTAGCAGCAAGGACTCCCGACATCTATGACCTCAGGAAATCACTTCATCTTCTCCCAAGTTCCTATGGCTGGAAGATTGTATTTCTGACATCTCTCCTACTAACTTGTTGTTTCTCTTTGGAAAGTAGTAATTAGATGTCCCATGTCCCATATGTAAATTGTCAGTAGCTAAATAGAGTGGGAAGGGGAGGAATTTCTTGGCCACTCATCCTACCTTCTTGAAGAACTGACAGCTATTGCTTGAAATGTAATGAGTTTGGCTCTGGACCCAGACAATCCAAGGAACTGACAGTTTAGTTATCTTCTAAAGGATACCGGGTTGGGATCTCATAAATGTGTTTTTATTTATGGACCATGAAGGTCTTTCAGGCCCTTCTTGGTACTTTTGGCTTTTAGGAGAAGAGTAATAGAAGGACCCTCAGTGTCATAGAGCTTGGGCTGCTGGGGGCTGACGTCACCTTCACCTCCACTTCCAGCTCTCTGACTTTCTCTACCATCACATTGTTTGAGTCTACTTCCAGACTAGCTAAATGGTTCTTTAGGTACAACTCTATCCTGATACAGATTCAATAAATAAGTCTGTGCCTGGAAATTCCATGTAACAAGACGGCCCAGCCACGCGGCTCGCTCTATTTCTGATTCACTCCTTGAACCATTTCACCTCCACATTGGCTTCCTGGACCCTTCTTGAATACTCTGCTTTCCTTCTTCCACCTCTGTCATCTCCCTTTATGCTTTGTCTTCCTCTATTAGATGTTATAAGTTCCTTATAGTAGAGATCATCTAATTTTCTTTTCTGTTATCTTCAGCACTAAATACAGTATCTGGCACATAGTAAACAAGACTTTTTTATCATCTCTTTCTCAATGTCCCTTTCTTTCTCTTTCCATTCATCACATCCAACCATTCATCCATTTACCCATTCATCTCTCACTCTCTCTCTTGCTGTCTCTGACTCTCATTTGCTCTGTACACCTTCCCTCTTGTTAAATTAGGCATCATCACTGAGGACCATAGCATCATCTGTTACTGGTATATATATATATATATATATATATATATATATATATATTTTTTTTTTTTTTTTTTTTTTTTTTGCTGAGGCAATTGGGGTTAAGTGGTCACACAGCTACTAAGTATTTCTGAGGCCAGACCTGAACTCAGGTCCTCCTGAATCCAGGGCCGGTGCTCCATCCACTTTGCCACCTAGCTGCTCCTTTTATTTTATTTTATTTGTTGGTTTCTTTGTTTTTGTTTTTGTTTTTTTGTTTAGCAACAAACATTTATTTTATTTTCCATTTACATGTAAGGGTAGTTTTCAACATTCATTTTCATAAGATTTAGAGTTCCAAATTTTTTTCCCTCCCTCCTTCCCTTTCCTCCCCCCTCCACAAGATTGCAATCAGGTTATATATGTATATTCCACAAGTGTTCTTTTTATCAGTTCTTTCTATAGGGGTGAATAGTAAACTTCCTCGTTAGTTCCTTGGGATTGTCTTGGGTCATTGCACTGCTGAGAGTAGTTAAGTCATTCACAATTGCTCATTGAATAATACTGCTGTCACTATGCACAATGTCCTCTCAGCTCTGCTCACTTCACTATACATCGATGTTCATTAGTATTTCAAAGTTTTTCAGGGATCATCCTGTTTGTCATTTCCTGTAGCACAAGACCATTCCACTACAATCATATAATACAGCTTTTTCCATCATTCCTCAATTGATGGACATTCCCTTGATTCTCAATTCTTAGCCTCCACCAAGAGTTGCTATAAATATTTTTTGGACAATTTCCCCCCTTTTCTCTTTTTCATGATTACTATTGTTAACTGTTTCCCTTCCATCCTATTCCCTTCCCTATGATATTTATTCTATTATTCATCTTCTTTCATCCTATCACTCTTCAAAAGGGATTTGCTTCTGTGTGTCCCCTCCCCCACTCTGCCCTTTCTTCTTTTGCCCTTCTCTCTTTGTCTCCTTCCCTTCCTATTTTCCTTCAGGGTTAGAGAGATTACTCCACCCAATTGAGTGTGTACATTATTCCTTCATTGAGCCGATTCTAATGAGATTGAGGTCTTTGTGCCAATTTTGATGAGTGTTAGGCTCATTTACTGCCCAGATTAAATAGATTACTCCACCCAGTTGGGTGTGTCTGTTAGTCCCTCCTTGAAGCAGCTCTGATGAGTTTTAAGATCTCTGAGCCTTTTCTGATGAGTGTAAAATTCATTTACTGCCCTGCTCCTCTCCCATCTCTTCTCCCACTCCATAAGTCTTTTCCTGTTACTTTCATGTATGATTTCTCTTCTGTCCTTCCCCCTCCCCCAGTGAATTCCCTTCACCCCTCAATTTAACCCTAAAGATGTTATCATTTAGCTAAGTGACACAGTGGACAAATCATCACCCCTGGACCTGGGGGGTCCCAGCCAAAACTCAGCCTCAGACACAAGACAGTGGCCCACTGTACGACCCCAGGTATGTCCCCCAGCTCCAATTTTTTATGGTTCTCTAGGGTCTTGTATTTGAAAGTCAAATTTGTCATTCAGTTCCAGTCTTTTCATCACAAATATCTAAAAGTCTTCTTTTTCATTAAAGTCCCATTTTTTCCACTGAAAGATAATCCTGAGTTTTGCAGGGTAGGTAATTCTTGGTTGTAATCCCATTTCCTTTGCCCTTTGAAATATCATATTCCATGCCCTCCAGTCCTTTAATGTAGAAGCTGCTAGATCTTGTGCTATCCTGACTGGGGCTCCACAGTACTTGAATTCTTTCTTTTTGGTGGGTTGCAATATTTTCTCCTTGACCTGAGAGCTTTGGAATTTGGCTATAATATTGCTAGGAGTTTTCTTTTTGGGATCTCTTTCTGGAGGTGATCGGTGGATTCTTTCAATTTCTACTTTAGCTTTTTCTTCTAGAATTTCAGGGCAATTTTCCCTGAGAATATCTTGGAAGATGGTGTCTAAGCTCTTTCCTTGATCATGGTTTTCAGGTAGACCAATAATTTTCAAATTATCTCTCCTGGACCTATTTTCCAGGTCAGCAGTTTTTCCCAGAAGATATTTCACATTGCCCTCTATGTTTTTATTCATTTGGATTTGCTTTATTATGTCTTGGTTTCTCATAAAGTCACTGGCTTCCATTCGTTCAATCCTAATTCTTAGGCAATTATTTTCATCAGAGAGCTTTTGTACCTCCTTTTCCATTTGGCCTATTTGGCTTTTCAAGCTGTTGACTTTTTTCTCATGTCTTTCCTGCATCACCCTCATTTCTCTTTCCATTTTTTCCTCTACCTCTCTAACTGTATCTTCAAAGTCCTTTTTGAGCATCTCTATGGCCTGAGACCAATTCATATTTTTCTTGGAAGCTTTAGATATAGGGGCCCTGATGTTGACATCTTCCTCTGAGGGTGCCCCTTGGTCTTCCTTGTTACTGAAGAAACTTTCTATGGTCCTCACCTTTCTCTGTCAGCTCACCTTGCCTTTCTTTTACTAGACTTTTAGCTCCTTAAAGTGGGGCACTATTTCCAGGCTGCAGTTTCCCAAGCTTAAGAAGTCCCAGGTGGTATGATTTAAGGAGAATCAGGTTCTTCCCTTGCCCATCCTGTTTCCTGGTCCTTAGATGACCCCAGACCAACTTGCCAATCAACCAGCTTTGTGTGTTGTGGTTGTTAGCTCTGAGGAGCCTGTGCCCCTCCCCCCATCTGGGCCACTGCTACTGGAGTCTACCTCCTGGTTCTCAGCAGGGGTGTAAAATCCAAGTTCTGCCTTAGCACCAGCATAGACCCCTGTAGTCTCTCCCCTGCCCATGGCTCAGCCCACTCACCAGACTGTGAGCTTAGTTCCACATGACACTGGTGCTTCAGCTGATTCAGAGGCTCTGGGGTTCTCCTTCTCTGGTGAGGACTTCCTGAGACTGGATCTGTGTCAGGGTGCCTGTGGGGTTGGGCTCTACTCCTATATCAGCACAGCGGCTCCCTCCTGACCTTCCAAGCCGTTCTTAGTTAGAAGATGATTTCAGCACATTCTTCTGTGAGTTTTGCTGCTCCAGGCATTTTCCTATGGCCTTATTTGGATATTTTTTTGGAGCGATTGTGTCATGAGTTCGGGAGCTCACTGCCTTTCCTCCGCCATCTTGGCTCCCGAGCATGACTATTGTCTACTGGTGTATATATTAAAACTTGCAATAGGAATTCACATTGTGAACTGTATAATCAACAGCTATACTCCATTTGCTCTAACGAGGCCCCCCTTTTATGTTGGTACTTCTCTACATTCTGCTTTATATGCTATGTATATCTCAAGAGTATATAAGGGCAACTAAGCTATATTATAGTATCAGAGTATTGGCAAAGTACTGGGTTTCTCCTCTTATAGTGGCTTGACAAACGAGTTTGTACAGGCAAGAATGACTAGAATGGGGAGAGATTAGATCTTATACCTTAAAAGGATAAAGTGAAAAAAAGGATCAAATAAAAGAACTGGAGCTATTCAGTATGGAGAAGATAATGACCTTCAAGTATACAAAAGGTTTCTAGATTGAAGAAGAGTTTAACTAATCTTGTTTGTTGCAGATTACAGAATTATGAGCAATTCTAATTTCTAAGAAGTATATTTCAATTCATAGCTTCCTGATCATCAGAGCAGTTTCAACATGTAAAGTCTACCATGGGAAGACTTTGAGGTCTTTAAGCAAATGCTGGAATATCACTTCTCATTTTGTCACTAACAGTTTTCTCGTATTAGAAGATAAATTCTCTGAGGGCAAGGATCATTGTATCCTTTTTTATCTTTGTATAACTCACACCTAACATTCCCTTTCAAATAGTATAAGTGTAAATTTGTGAGGTGAAATAAGTGAATTGCCCTGTTAGAGTTGTGACTAAACGGAGTTTCAAATGACTACAACTTGTGAGATTTGGGGATTTGGTAATACTTACTGTGTCAGTAGCTTGACTTTTCAATTCAATTCAACAAGCAAGGCTCAATGTTCAGAGGCTAAAGATCCATAGAGCAATATGCCAAAGCAACAACAACAACAAAAACAATAACAACAACAACAACCCCCCCCCCCAAAAAAAAACAGTCATGATAGAACTTAATTTGGATGGAGTACTAGACTTGGAGTCAGGAAGACCTGATTTCAAATTGTCTCAGACACTCACAAGTTGAGTGAGCCAGGAGAAATCACTTAACTTCTCCCTGGCTCAGTTTCTTCCTTTGTAAAATGGGGATAATAATGGCATCTATGTTATAGGATTAGTGTGAGGATCAAGTAAATAAAAAACCTTATGTAAGGCCCTTTAAAAAACTTTAAGTACAAAAAAAAACCCCTTTAAGTACTATGTAAATGTTAACTGTTACTGTTAAAAAGGAGACAGTGTGATATACTGGAAAGAACATTAGATTTCAGAATCAGAGGACCTGGGTTTGATTTCCAGTCTAACAACTTATTGTCTAAGTGAGCTTAAGTATGTCCCTTCCCTTCTCTGCAGTCAATATCTTTAATATGAAACAAGGTGGTTGAACTGCTTTGACACCTTTCTAGCTTTGACATTCTATGAAGCTATACCATTAAAACAAGTGGTCCAGGCAAAGTGCTGGGAGAAAATTGAGGATGGTGAGATCACTTTAATTTGTTGGGGTTCAAGAAAGCTTCATGGAGGCAATGGAATCTGGATAAGATCTTAAAGGTGGGGGAGAACTTCAACAGGTAAAAAATGAGAGGGTAAAGTGTGAGCCCATTCTAGCCATGAGGTCCATAATGGGGAGAGGACAAAACAAGATCACTGATGGAGAACAGTCTGGTTTCTCAGGAATGTAGGCTATGTGAGATAAAGCTGGGAAGGTACATCAGAGCCAGATTGTGGAGAGCATTGAATGATTTCCCCCCCCTTAAATATTTGGCTCTGATCTACTCAAAGGAACTAGCTGAGATTCCAAGGGCAGCCCTGGGGAGTCGGCCACCAACTGTTGTGAAACCTCCAGCCACTTTGCAAAGTCCCATCTCTATTTGTAACAGACGACAATGAGCAGCTTTCATGTCAGCTGGAGCATTGCAAAAATAAATGCGCTGCTCCACATGCCAGGGCTGGATATTTGGTACCAAGCAAGTTTGTTTTCTTAGACATTTTATCAAAAACCACCTCCTGTGGAATGGTGGAATGTATCCCTGGGAGCCAGCTTTGACTTTGCCATGAAATCAATGGGTTATTAAGACTCAGGGATGACCAAGGAAGGAAATTACATAAAAGAACTTCTAATTATATGAAATATCACATCAGGCAAGGTTGTTAGGAGAAAGAGGGGAGGTGCTGAGAGTAAAAATGCCAAAGCTTTTCAATTGATGTTTCTTAAAAAAGATAAGTAGAATGTAGTTTTTAAAATACCAAAGAGAAATATTCACATATGTTAGAAATAACATGAACAGAGAGGCAGCATGATGTGGAAAAAAGATGGCCTGGAAGTAAGAGAGAACTGGATTCGAGTCCTACCTCAATACATTCTGGGGCCATGTAACCCCAGACAAACCCCTTAAACCCTCACTATTTTAGGAAATATTCTAAAAAGATAAGTTAGAGAACAGGGATAGTTCTGATTGCTAAGATGGAGTTTCCTCTTTGGGCATTCACTAAATGAATGAAAAAAATTCTATCTGGTCCAAAGACCCCTAAGAAATGAATGGTAGAAAAAAACTCAGACCCTTTTAGAGAACCGTTATCATTGCTCAGGGATGCAAGTAGCTTGTATTCTTTATTTAGCTCTTTCACAAACTTGCTATATTAATTTGAACAAATACCTTCTCTTCTCTGGACCTTAGGTTCCTCACTTATTAAATGACTACAGCAGGACCTCAAGTGCTTTTGTGTACTGGGCACGTTTGACAATCTAGTAAAGACTAAAGTTCTACTTATAAGAATAATATTCTTAAATGGCCTAAAATAAAATACATAGAGTTACAAAGGGAACCAATTTTTTTAAATAGCTATGAAAATATTTTTTAACAAGTTCATGATTCCTAGGTCAAGAACCCTTGGATTATAGGATCTCAAAGGCCCCTTCCAGCTCAATTATGATTCTAAGGTCCTTCTAGCTCTGATATTTTCCATTTTATAATTCTAAGGCCCCTCCAATCTCTAACATCCTATTGTTTAAGGCTTCTACCAGTTCTGAGATTTTATGATTGTTGGTCTACACTCTTTTGGGGGGAAAGAGTAGGGAAGGAAAAAAGTGTTTAGTCCAAATGTTCTCATCTTTTCCCCCCTTAAGTGTTCTTCATACATTATCATGAAGAAAATCATTATGCAAGGATGCCAATGTGGCATCCTACTGGTATTGATTGTGAAAAGCATTTGTTATAAAAACCTTATAGATTTTTTACATTAACATCTGTTTGTTATCCTTCCTGCATCATCTTTTAATAGGAAAAAAAAACAAATGGATGAAAATGTACCCATTATATATAGTGTTCTTTGTAATTTTAGAGAAAACCAGTGAATTCCCCAGTGAGATCATCCTTCATTACCCATACCTTGTATAGGTACTGGGAATAGATGATGAACCCAGTTCCATAACTGAATGAGAACAGTAGAGCAAGCTGAATTTCCTTTAGCAAATCACAAAGTTGACAAAGTCCTGTGTTTTATAATTAATATTTCTGTCATCATCTTTTATGGTTGTGAGTCCTCAATTACCACAATCTCTTAAGAACTACTTCTCTACCAATTTTGGGTTTGTAATGCAGTGTGAAGTTCATTTATCACACAGCCACTTTGGCAGGGCACCAAGAAGGTGTTAAGCTATTTCAGTGATGACCAGTTCTTATAAGTCAGAGAACTGCAAAGCTTCCACTTCCTCTTACCTTATGATGTGAAACTTAAAAATCTCCATCTTTCTTTCAATGATGACATCAATAATCCTTATTAAATTGTCCCAAGGTCCCCAATCAATTATTTCATTTATGATTTCTCAGTTAGGATGCTCAAAAACCCAGAAACAGTAATATGTGACCTACTGATGGACCATAGTGCACTATAGCTATTGTTACCTTTTAAAATGGTTGGTTTTAAAATAGTCCCTCTCAGTATATTTATTTGAGATTCAATTTTCCCCAAGTCCTCAGAATAGCCTTTTGTTTATGGAAAGATTTTACGTGAAGGACTTTTTAAAAAAATCAGTGTTTTACATGAAAATATGCTTTTTCTTTTCCCTTCAACCCAAACGTTCATATAATAAAAGGAGAGTACTTTACACACACAGTCTCCTCATTAAATATAAACTCACCACGGACAGGGCATTATTTTGTTTCTTTTGGAATCCCCAGTTTCTGACATATATCAAGTACTTAACAATGCTTTTTTATCAATTGATTGATGAGAGGATGAAGACAAAATTGATACAAAATGGGCAAGCTTGACATGTTGCAATCTATATCACTGAAGGGGAATCAGTCAATTAATGCAAATATATAGACACATACATAAAAATACACATACACACATGTGTATGTGTGTATATGTGTTCATATATACATATACATATATATGTGTATATATATGTGTGTGTATATATATATATACACACACACACACACACACAGAAATACATACATCTTTTACCATGGGGCAAGTTTTGAACAAAGGACTAGGGATATAAAGAAAGGTAAATAAAAATAGGAATATAATATTTGGTGATATCACAGATCCATCGAAGTATTGAAGTATAGCCTATTTAGGTCCCAAACAATTCTTTTCCCTAACTGTTTAGGTACTGGAACCCTTCACCTCTGGGGAAATCACAGCCATTCTTCATTCTTCACAATTCACCATCATGACACAATTGTCTTCTCCCTCTGTCCCTGTGGCCTCCTTGTCTCATTGGTGAATTTTCCTGTAACCTCCATTTTGGGCAAGAACCTAGAATAGACATACTTGATTTTCCATACTGTACCACCTGTATGAATGCCTTCCTCTCCCCCAGTATAATATAAGCTCTGTGAGGGCAGGAACTATCTTTCTTTTCTCATTACTTAGCCCAGTGTTTGACACATACATAGTACATACTTAAAAGACTTTTAATAGATGTTCGTTGACAACACATTTCCGTTAGCATCATTCATTCACTCTTTCAATGGATATTTAATAAACTTTTTTTGTGAAGAATAGTGTTTTTTGGTGGAGGCTTAACAATACGAAAAGGTTTCTGCCCTCAATAAGCTTCCACTATAGTAGGAGTGGGACCAGCACTTGAATAATTCTAATAACAGACAAAATATGATAAACACATATAGGAAGTATAATAAAATGCTATAGATGTCCACTCAAGTGGAAGGGATTACTCATAATTTTGGGGATAAGGAAAGGTTTCATGGCATTTCTGTCAAATTTTGGAGGATAGATAGCATTTCAATGTTTGGAGATGGTCAGAGGTTGAAGCTCAGAAGTGGGAAGTGGGATGCTATTCTAGGAGGTAGGAGTAAGAAAAAAGAATGTTATGCTCAAGAGAGAATAAGTGGTTTGTTTGTTTGGAATTAAAATTATTCTAAGATAAAAGTAGGGTAAAAAGAGATTTGGAGCCATGTGCTTCTTGAAGTCTAAATTACGATATTTGGAATTTATTCTGTATAATAGTGGTGTACAAAGATTTTTAAGTGTCTTGTGTTTTTATTGTATTGTTTTCCTAGCAGTGAAAATCATTTGGGCATGAAATCCAATATATTTATATTAATCTATATAAGGGTGGGATGATTGAATAAAACAATTAAATCTTCCTACTTCATTTAGAGTAAGTCATAAGATGCACTAATACATTAATACAGAGATGACAAGTTTCAATCGATCTGTCTCAATCATAGGCTTTAGACTAATCATGAAAAGTCCTTAGAATTGGGGTGATGCTGCAAAAGAAAGATATTTAGATACACTGAGGAAATTTGGTCATGCTCTAAAGGTTGTCTATAAAACAACGAGCTACTTTTGAACCACAGTTATTATGGAGACTGAAGAAATCATAGCATTCCAATAAAACCCAGGAGAAGGAACCATTTTGTGAAGAGGAGAAGAGGCTTTGGAGTCAGTCTCAGTTTAGATAATCTCCCCCAAACCTCTTTTGTCCAGGGGAGGATTTTACATGTTTCAAAGGGTCCAGGGGATTTTGGACTTCCCAAATTCCCAATGGTGTTCTAATACCCTTAGTCAGTTGATAGGAGAGTCAGCATTGAGACCTAAGGACAGATTGGATATTGAGATTCATGCCCAGGAGGTCAAGAAAGAGGAGTGAGGAATCTATACCATACCTGATGGAGACTTCTTGAGTACCTGATGAAGGAGAGAAAAGGGTTGTCCAGCAACTAGGAATGTGAGTTACCCCTTAAGCACAAGTGCTCTCTAACCTTGAGTTCACTTTCCCCTAGACTGTATGTGCTGGTGGGAGAGTATGTCATAGACTTTGGGAGAGGAATGTTTTGAACCTCCTATTTTCATAATACAATTCTAATAAATACTCCTTTCTATAAAACTACTTAAATCTGACTGACTAAATTGGTTGATTTTGAACTGAAAACCTTTGGGTAAAAATACATTTTGGGGGGCTCATGAGCTATATGATACTAGAAAAAAACATGGGGCAGCTAGGTGGCACAGTGGATAAAATGTTGGCCATGGATTCAGGAGGATCTGAGTTCAAATCCAGACTCAGACACTTGACATTTGACACTTACTAGCTGTGTAACCCTGAGCAAGTCACTTAACCCTCATTGCTCTGCAAAAAAAAAAAAAAGAAAGAAAGAAAGAAAAAGAAAAAAAACATTCTGACCACTAAAGAGTACCCCTACAGGTCTAAGGGGACATAGTAATTAAGCTCTGGGAACCTTACTTATCTGTGTGAGTAGAAGTTTGAATAAATGACTCAGATAATTCATTATGTTTATTAGTTACATACATGCATTATTGTACATTAACTATATTACATATAAATAAATTAATATTAAATATATTAAAAACTATACATTTTATATATATATATATATTCAAAATAGTACTTTAAAAGTATAAGGTCAAGTAAACCATATTTAAAAAAATACTTTTGTAAAAGTATAAAATATTATTATTCTCATTGAAAATATAAACAATGATATTTTAGTGACAACAATATGATTGAATATGCTTAATTATTTTTGAAAAAGTGGTCTGGCTCTAAGTTTATTTTATGATGATACTTGCTTTTTTATGATACTTGCTTTTAATGACTATAGTAGCTGAAAAATACCTTATGAAGATTTATAAATCTAAATGTAAGCAATATATTATTAACTGTGATTATTAAATCATGATATTATTTTTCAATCTCATCCACCAATTATGAAAAATGTTTTTTTGTTGTCAAAATTATGCTAGTAAATTTTCATCTTCCCAGATGTCAATCAGTTGTTCTGATAAACTAATTAGGAACTATTGTCTTTTAAAAATATTTTTATAAATGTATTCAAAGCGTACTCTTCATTTGGAAGATATTTAGACAGAATAGAAAATTGTTTCTAAGGTCTTGAAGTGTTCAGATTTGAGAGTTTTTATAGTGGACACACATTGTTTTTGGCAACAAAAGCTTAGTTTTTAAAATGTCTTGCTTTGAAGTGATGGCTTCATACTCTCACTAGTTTATATTTCAAGGTGTAGTATATACTTAGGATAAGATTTATGGTTAATTAGAGTAAATATAAATATATATTTCAAATAATCTTTCCAGTATCTAATCCTTATCATATCTGATTGGATTGTCATTGTTTTTACCTTGTAATATGACTGATGGAAAGATCCTATGAGAACTAGAAGCATCAGCTCTGACATTTTCTTGCTCACTATGTTATTGGTATCATTTTTGTGTGTATGTGTATGTGAGGCAATTGGGGTTAAGTGACGTGCCCAGGGTCACACGGCTAGTAAGTGTCAAGTGTCTGAAGCCAGATTTGAACTCAGGTGCTCCTGACTCCAGGGCTGGCACTCTATCCACTGCACCATGTAGCTACCCCTAGTATAATTTTCAATCTGTGGTTCTTATAAGAATCTTTTTAAGCCACTTGCCCATTATGAGGATGGTTTAGTTTGTGCTAGAAAATATAATTAATAAATCCACTTAATTGGGCAGATGTAAGTGGCAATGTGTTGAAATATGCTGAAAGCAAATGAAGGAATGAGGGTGACACTGTCAACCCCTGAGTGTTATTGAACTCCCACTCTTCTCTCAATATTCCTCACATACCATGTGGCATACAACCATCTGACATATGCAAAGAGTGAAGGGGCCAGTGTCAATCCCTATATTAAATATTTGCAATACTTACTTCTTTCTTACCTTTCACATTAAAATACATACACATACATTCTTATGTTTTCTTTTCTCACTATATAGCATTTTCTTGCATGCACAATGCACTAAACTCCTTCTCTTCCCCTTCCCCCAGTTTTTAGACTACTGCTCTAAGATAGTTTCAAGTCATTGACGATGTTTAAGAAGATGAGAAACATCCTCAGATCTACATTTCTTATACTGAGGTAGGAAGATAAATGTGGAACTTCAAACAATATGCATTGAGGATGGAGTAGAACAGGGCTTCTTAAACTTTTTTCCCTCATGACTCCTTGTTGTCTGATAAATTTTTACATGACCCCAGGTATACAGGTACATAAAACAAATATACATAAACTTTTACTGTTGTCTGATTTTTCATGACCCCCAAATTCAGTTACATGACCCTGTATTGGGTTGTGACCCACAGTTTAAGAGCCCTTAACTAAGTCAAAAGACAGAGGACAGGGGCTAGGTGGCACAGTGGATAAAGCACCAGCCCTGGATTCAGGAGGACCTGAGTTCAAATCCGGCCTCAGACACTTGATACTTACTAGCTGTGTGACCCTGGGCAAGTCACTTAACCCCAATTGCCTCACTAAAAAAAAAAAGACAGAGGACAACTTTACTATGGAAAAACAATTTTGTTTGAAGTTTTCATGTCTACTCTGCCCATTGATGGTATGGGATGACAAGGAGATTCAGGTATTACCTACAGTTTGGGCTTCATGGTCTTTTGAATTCTAGGATTTTTTAAAACATAAAAGCATTTTATTATTTTCTATTTATATGTAAAGATAGTTTTCCACATTTGTTTTTATAAGATTTTGAGTTCCAAATTTTCCTTCCTTCCCTCTCTTCTCTCTCTTCTCTCACCTCTCCCCAAGACAGAAGGCAATCTGATATAGGTTATATATGTATAATCAGTAATGTGAAAGAAGAATCAGAACAAAAGGGGGAAACCTCAAAAATTAAAAAAAAAAAGTGGAAATAGTATGGTTTAATCTGCATTCAAATTCCAAAGTTCTTTTTTCTGAATGTGGAGAGCATTTTCCATCATGAATTCTTTGGAATAATCTTGGATCACTGTAATGACAAGCTAAGTCTATCACAGTTGATCATTGCACAATGTTGATGTTACTGTGTACAATGTTCTCCTGGTTCTGCTCATTTCACTCAGCACCAGTCCTCTTAAGTTTTTTCAGGTTTTTCTGAAATCTGCCTGCTTATCATTTCTTATAGCAAAATAGTATTCTATTACATTTACATACCACAACTTGTTCAGCAATTCCCCAGTTAATGGGCATCTCCTTGATTTCCAATTCTTTGCCACCACAAAGAGAGCTGCTATAAATATTTTTCTACATATGGGTCCCTTTCTCTTTTCTATTATTTCTTTGGGATACAGACTTAGTACTGGTATTACTGTGTCAAAGAGTATGGACAGCCCCATAACCCTTTGGACATAGTTCCAAATTGCTCTCCAGAATGGTTGGATCAGTTCACAACTCCACCAACAATGCATTAGTGTTCCAATTTTTCTGCAGCTTTTCCAATATTTATTATTTTCTCTTTTTTTTTTTTGGTGATATTAGACAATCTTATTTGTGTGAGGTGGTATCTCAGAGTTGTTTTAATTTGCACTTCTCTAATCAATAATGATTTAGAGCATTTTTTTTACATGGCAATAAATAGCTTTGATTTCTTGATGAAAACTGTCTATACATATCCTTTGACCATTTCTCAATTGGCAAATGACTTGCATTCTTATAAATTTGTTTTAGTTCCCTACATATTTTAGAAATGAGGCCTTTATCAGGCTCTCCAAATCCAGAAAAGAAGAAAAAAAGAACTGTTGATTATATATACAGATTGAACCATACAATTTCTTTTGGTTTTGGTGCCATTTTTCTTTTTTTGAGGTTTTTTTTCTTTTTGCTCTGATTCTTCTCTTATAACATGACTAATGCAGAACTATGTTTAATGCTATTGTACATATATAACCTATATCAGATTACTTGCTGTCTTGGGGAGGCAGGGAAAGGGAAGGGAGGGAGGGAAAAATTGAAACTAGAAATCTTATAAAAACAAATGTTGAAAACTATCTCTACATGTAACTGGAAAATAATAAAATACTTTCATAATTTAAAAAAATGAGGCCTTTATCAGAAACACTGGCTGTAAAAATTGTTTCCTAGCTTTCTCCCTCCCTTCTACTTTTGCTGCATTGCTTCTGTTTGTACGAAACCTTTATAATTTAATGTGATAAAAATTATGCATTTTATATTTCATAATATTTTCTATCTCTTGTTTGATCATAAATTCTTTTCTCCATATATCTGAGAAGTAACGTATTCCTTCTTCTCCTAATTTACCTATGGTATCACCATTTATGTCTAAATCAAGTACTCATTTTGACCTAATTTTGGTATATGTTGGTCTATGCCTATTTTTTGCCATACTATCTTCCAGTTTTCCTAGCAGTTTTTGTCAAATAGTGAGTTCTTATCCCAGAAGCTGGAGTCTTTGGGTTTATCAAACAGTACATTACTGCAGTCATTTACTACTGTGTCTTGTGTGTGTAACCTATTCCACTGATCCACCACTCTATTTCTTGGTACCAAATAGTTTTGATGACTGCCATTTTATAGTATAGCTTCAGATTTGGTGTGGTTAGCCCACCTTCTTGTGCATTTTTTCATTAGTTCCCTTGATATTCTTCATCTTTTGCACTTCCAGTTTAATTTTGTTATTATTTTTATACCTCTACAAAATAATTTTATGTAGTCTGATTGGTATGGCACTCAATAAGTATATTAATTTTAGGAAGAATTGTCATTTTTATTATGTTAGCTCAGCCTATGCATAAGCAATTGATATTTTCCCAATTATTTACATGTGATTTTATTTGTGTGGAAAGGGTTTTGTAATTGTATTCATAGAATTCCTGGGTTTGTCTTGGCAGGTAGAGTCTCAAATATTTTATCTTGTCTACAGTTATTTTAAATGGAATTTCTTTTTTTATTTATTGCTGCTGAGCTTTGTTTTTCATGTATAGAGATGCGGATAATTTATGTGGATTTATTTTATATCCTGTAACTTTGCCAAAGTCACTAATTATTCAAATAGTTTTTTAGTTGATTCTCTAGGTTTCTCTAAGTATAGCATCATATCATCTGCAAAGAGTGATAGTTTTGTTTTCTTTTTGCCTATTCTAATTCCTTTCTTTTTCTTCTTTTATTGCTAAAGCTAATATTTCCTGTACAATATAAAATAATAGAGGTGATAATGGACATCCTTTTTTCACCCCTGATTTTATTTGGAATGTCTCTAACTCATCACCATTACATGTAATGTTCACTGATGGTTTTAGGTAGATACTGTCTTATCATTTTAAGGAAAGTTCCATTTATTCCTATGTTATCTAATGTTTTTTAACTAGGAATGAGTGTTGTATTTTGTCAAAAGCTTTTTCTGTACCCATTGTCATAATCACACGATTTTGGTTAGTTTTGTTATTGATGTGGTTAATTATGTTGATAGTTTTCCTAATGTTGAACCAGTCCTGCATGATTGGCCCCACCTGGTCCTAGTGTATTATCCTGGTGAGAAATTGCTGTAATCTCCTTGCTAATGTTTTGTTTAAAATTTTTGCATTGATATTCATGAGAGAAATTGGTCTATAATTTTCTTTCTCGGTTTTGGCTCTGCCTGGCTTAGGTATCAACACCATATTTGTGTCATAAAAGGAATTTTGTCGAACTCCTTCACCTATTTTTTCCAAATAATGTGTATAGTATTAGAATTAATTGTTCTTTAAATGTTTGGTAGAATTAATTTGTAAACCCATCTGACCCTGGAGATTTTTCCTTAGGGAGTTCATTGATGGCTTTTTCCTTTTCTTTTTCTAAAATGGGGCTATTCGGGTCTTTTATTTCCTCTTCAGTTAATCTGGGAAATTTATGTTTTTATAAAGATTCATCCATTTTATTTAGATTGTCAAATTTATTGGCATACAGTTGGGCAAAATACCTCCTAATTATTGCTTCAACATCCACTTCATTGGGGTTAATTCACCCCTTTCATTTTTGATACTGGTAATTTGATTTTCTTCTTTCCTTTTTTAAAATCAAATTAACCAAATGTTTATCTTATTGATTTTTTTCATAAACCAGCTCTTACTTTTATTCATTCTATATTTTTCTTACTTTCAATTTTATTAATCTCTCCTTTGATTTTCAGAATTTCTAATTTAGTATTTCATTGGTTTGTCACTTTTCTAGCTTTTTAAATTGCATGGCAAATTCATTGATCTGCTCATTCTCTATTTTATTCATGTCAGCATTTAGAAATATAAAATTTCCCTAAGAACTGCTTTGGATGCATCCCATAAGTTTTGCTATGTTGTCCCATTGTTGTCATTCTCTTTAATGAAGTAATTGATTGTTTCTATGATTTTTTGTTTGACCCACTCATTCTTTACAGTGAGATTATTTAGTTTCCATTTAATTTTCAATCTATCTTTCCATGGCTCTTTAAATTTTATTGCATCATGATATGAAAAGGATGTATTTACTATTTCTGCATTTTTACATTTGACTGTGAGATTTTTGTGCCCTAATACATGGTCAATTTTTGTGTATGTAACATGTACTGCTGAGAAAAAAGGTATAGTCCTTTCTATCACCATTCAATTTTCTCCAGATATGTATTATATCTAACTTTTCTAAATTTCTATTCCTCTCTTTAACTTCTTTCTTATTTATTTTGTGGTTAATTTATCTAGTTCTGAGAGGGGAAGTTTCAGATCCCCCAGTATATAGTTTTGCTGTCTATTTCCTCTTGTAACTCATTGAACTATTTTAAGAATTTGAATGCTTTACCACTTAGTACACAAATGTTTACTATTGATATTATTTCATTGTTTGTGGTACCTTTTAGCAAGATGAAGTTTTCTTCCTTATCTCTTTTAATCAGATCTGATTTTGCTTTTCCTTTGTCTGAGATAAGGATTGCTGCCCTTTCTTGGGGTCTGATAACTGGCTTTTTGCTCAGAGGCATCTGGGGCTTGTGGATTCCTCACCACCCTGGGCTGCACTGGGATGGCTTGGCCTGGTCATGCCTGTCCTGTGGGTGGTTCACCAGCTGGTATTTTGCCCCTCTCAGTCAGAGCTGGTGGGTCTCACAACTAGCCTGTTGTGCCACCAGCCTGCTGATCCAGGACCAAGGGGCCTCAGTTGGTGATCTGTGCTATGGCCAAGAGCCTCCTGTTCACTTGCCTAGACCCCCTCTGCACTGTGCTGACCTGCGCTGTGCTCCCCTTTCACCCAAGTGAGACAAGTCTTTCCTGAAATTTTCTAAATTATCTCAAGTTGGAAGATTGTGTCTCTTCATCTTTTTGTAGGTTCTGTAGTTCATGAATCCGTTTAGAGGCTTGATTTAATATTGTTTCTGAGGGAAACTTGGGAAAGCTCAGACAACTTCCTGTCTTCTCTCAGTCATCTTGGTTCTGCCTTCAAATTTCAGGAATTTGTGGCTGCATTTTAAAAATCCAACTCTTGGGCTATGCCAGTACATTCTAGTATAGTAGTGTGTCATACTCTGCAAGTATGATATTGGGATTGAGGTATTCTTGGGGACCAGCTTCTGATGAGGCATCATTGTAAACATTGTCACTTCTGCTTTTAAAAGAGTATTTTGGGGGGCAGCTAGGTGGCACAGTGGATAAAGCACCATCTTTGGATTCTGGAGGACCTGAATTCTAATCCAGCCTTGGACACTTGACACTTACTAGCTATTTGACCCTGGGCAAGTCACTTAACCTTCATTGTCCCACCAAAAAAAAAAAAAAGACTTTGTAAGAGTAACTAGTCCTATTTGTCCATGAGCTTTTGATGGCTAAATTCTTTCAAAAAATAATTAAGAGTTACATGCTTCAGTACTATTTCCCCTTTTTATAAGATAACCAAACCCCAAACCAACATATTTTAAAAGCATCTACCATATAAGGAACATTGGGATATATTTGTTTGTTTTAGAATGGGTTTTTCTGTCTCGCCTAGGTTGGAATTACTGTGCTCATTTGTCTGTCTGAACCAACTGTTGATCACCACAGAAGCTTTGACTTGTTCTGTTTTTTTTTTTAATTTTTTTTTTCTTTTTTTAGTGAGGCAATTGGGGTTAGGTGACTTGCCCAGGGTCACACAGCTAGTAAGTGTTAAGTGTCTGAGGCCGGATTTGAACTCAGGTACTCCTGACTCCAAGGCCGGTGCTCTATCCACTGTGCCACCTAGCTGCCCCTGACTTGTTCTGTTTTTACTCTGGGTTGGTTCACCTTTCCTTAAGCAGCCTGGTAGCCCTCTACTTACAGGGCCTCACCATATTGGTACTAGATTTAGTACAGCCAACCCATTTGGCTTTAGTTTGAATGTAGCCCAGAACTCCAGAGTTCCATCTATCCATCAGCCTCAGCTTCCCCCATAGCAGGGATAATAGATGCATACCAATATGCCAGATATCTTGGACTGCAAGTATTATTATTTTCACTTTGTAGATGATAAACCTAGGCTCAGAATTTGAATGACTTGTGTAAGACCATTTAGGTAATGATTGTGTGAGAACCAAAATTCAAATGACCAAAGTCCTTTCCACTATAATTGCATGACACTACCTCTTATGAAATACTTTATTTTTATTTTTAACGGATTATTATTTTTATAGGGTATGAGTGAATTACATAAGTAAGACAATAGTAGTTAGTAGTGTGGCAGCTAGTTTGCAACTCTTATGTCAGCAGATCCATCTGGATACAAAGGACCAAGTTGTAATTTGGAAGACTGTTTACTTCTCTGACACTCTTTGACTTCACTTATATGATCCAAGAACTTTAGTTTCTGATATATTTTCCTCTAAGGGTCATCCCCTTTACAAGCACATGGGTTCACAAGGCTCAAAACATGCATAGACATATTTACAAGTTAATGGAAACAAGACTCATGTTCAAGTTCTTAAGAAGTAACAATACTTACTTGCAAGCAAATGTCTTGGTAACATTTAGTATCTTATATGATATATATGACATATGCCCTCATCTTAGATAAGGGTCTCAGTAGAGCATTATAAAATCTTAGATTTAGATTTAAATTTAGAGTACAAGGGAACTTAGAGGCAAGGAAATCAAAATCACTGAGCAATAGAATGAGGTACATGTTGTTGCTGTTTTCCTGTCTTCTCTTGGACTTCATCTCTGATAATAATCATTACTTTATCTTCAAGCTTAGATTAAATTAAATTGAGAAACCACTGAAACCTGAAGAGTGAAAAATTGAAAAGTACTCAAAAAATAAAAAAGAAAGAAAAAAAAAGAAAAGTACTCAATTTCATTGAAAATCTTTCCTTAATGAAAATTTTTACTTAATTATTTAGGTAGGTAGGTGGCACAGTGGTTGGAGTGTGGAAATTGAGGTCAGGAAGAATTGAATTCAAATTCACCCTCAGACCCTTACTAGTTGTGTGACCCTGGATAAGTCACTTAATATCTGTCTGCCTCAGTTTCCTCATCTATAAAAGGGGAATAATAATGGTACCTACTTCCCAAGCTTGTTGTAAGGATCAAGTAAGGTAATATTTATAAAATGCTTTGCAAACTTTGAAGCACAATATAAATGTTAGCTGTTATTAACAAAAACTATACAAACTATACACAATAGTAAAATGAGCAACAAAAAATATTACCCTTGCCTCAAAAGATGTTGAAAATGATATGACTGGTGGAGCCAAGATGGCAGAGAGTAGCCCGCAAATTGCATGAGCTCTCCTTCTATTCCCTCAAAAAGAACATTAAATCAAACCTCTAAACAGATTCTGAAACTATAGAACCTGCAAAGAGACAGAGAGACACGGTCTTCAAGCCAGAGATAATTTAGAAGACTTCAGGAAAGGTTGGCCTCACTTGGGCAAAAGGGAGGATCAGCTCACTGCAGTGCAGCGTGCGGGAAAGGGTGGGGAAAGTCAGCAGTGGGACACAGCCGAGCAACTGAGGCCCTTGGGTCCTGGCACAACAAGCCGGTAGTGCAGCAGAACAGTGGTGAAACCCACCAGCACCAGCTGAGAGGGCTGGTTACCAGCTGGAGGGATACCCACAGGACAGGTGCCAGAAGACCTACGGATCCCAGCTCTCTCAGACAGGAAGCCCAGGGCCATGTCCACCGATCCCAGCGTGCTCTGACAGGAAGTCCAGGGCAGTGACACAGCCCCTATATTACAGCAGAAGAAGCTTGAAACAGGGACCCTAGTGCCCCCAGAGGAGACCTCAACTTTAAAAAAATAGAAAATAAAATAAGCTGCATTATGAGTAAAAAACAAAAAAAGAACTCTTACCATTGAGAGTTTCTGTGTTGACAGGGAAGAGGCAAATACAAATTCAGATGAGGACAATACTCCCAAATTGCCTACATATGGAGCCTCAAGAGGGAAGATGAATTGATCTCAAGAACAAAAAGCCTTCTGGGAGGAGATCAAAAACAATTTCAAAAATCTATTGAGAGAAATGAAAACAAAACAATAAAATTATGAAAAAAGAATCAGCAGCTTGGAAAAGGAAGCACAAAGACTGACTGAAGAAAACAATTCCTTAAAAAATTCATCTGGCCAAATGGAAAAAAAAAGGTGCATAATCTCACTGAAGAAAACAATGCCTTAAAAATTAAAATTGGACAGTTGGAAGATAAGGAATCCATGAGACACCAGGAATCAGTCAAGCAAAATCAAAAGAATGAAAAAATAGAAGAAAATGTGAAATACCTCATTGGAAAGACAACTGATCTGGAAAACAGATCCAGGAGAGACAATTTGAGAATCATTGGGCTGCCTGAAAGCCATGATCAGAAAAAGAGTCTGGACACCATATTCCAGGAAATTATTAAGGAGAACAGCCATGATATTATAGAATCAGAGGATAAAATTATCATTTAAAGAATCCACTGAACACCTCCTGAATGGGACCCCAAAAGGAAAACTCTAAGGAATATTGTAGAAATTCCAGAATTATCAGGTGAAGGAGAAAATACTCCAAGCAGCCAGAAAGAAGCAATTTAAATATCATGGAGCCACAGTCAGGATTGCTCAGGACCTAGCAGCTTCAACATTAAAGGATTGCAAAGCTTGGTATATGATATTCCGGAAGGCAAAGGAGTTTAGACTGCAGCCAAGAATCTATTACCCAGAAAAACTGAGCATTCTCTTTCAGGGGAAAAGATGGACATTCGATGACATTGGGGACTTTCAAGGTTTCCTGAGGAAAAGACCAGAACTGAATAGAAAATTCTATCTTAACATACAAGACTCAAGAGAAGTTTAGAAAGGTAAACAGGGAAAGAAAAGTTACTCAATTAGGTTAAACTGCTTACATCCCTACACAAGAAGATAATAGTTATAACTCTTGAGAATTGTGTATTTGGTCAGACAGAGGGATTATACACAGAGGGTATAAATAAATATTGTCTTTGATGTGATGACATAAAGGAAATTAAGGGGTTAAAAAGGGAGCCTATAGGGAGAAGAGGAAAGGGGAGTTGGAATGGAGTGAATTACATCATATGATGGGGTGAAAAAAAGACCTATTACAATAGAGGGAAAGAAGGGCGGGTGAACATTGTTTCAACCCTACTCTCATCAGATTTGATTCAAAGAGGGAATAACATATATGTTCATTTGGATAAAGAAACTTATCTTATTCTTTAGGGAAATAATAGGGGAAGGGGAAGCAGGGACTGATAGAAGGGAGGGCAAAAGCAAGGGACTGATAGAAGGGAGGGCAAAAGGAGAAAAGGGTAAAGAAAAGGGGGGGTGATAAAAAGGGAGGGCAGATTGGGGGAAGCAAGGTTAAGAAGCAAAACATTGGTGAGGAGGAATAGGGTGAAAGAAAGGGGGGAATAAAAAGGAGGTAAATAGAAGGGACGGGAATAGACAGTAATAATAACTGTGAATGTGAATGGGATGAACTCTGCTATAAAATGGAAGCGAATTGCAGAGTGGATTAAAAGCCAGAATCCTACAATATGCTGTTTACAAGAAACACATTTGAGGCAGAGAGATACACACAGAGTAAAGGTAAAAGGCTGGAGCAGAATATATTATGCTTCAGCTAAAGTAAAAAAAGCATGGTTAGCAATCCTTATCTCAGACAAAGCGCAGGCAAAAATAGATCTCATTAAAAGAGATAAGAAAGGAAATGACATCTTGCTAAAAGTCACTATAGATAATGAAGCAATATCAATATTAAATATGTATGTGCCAAGTGGTATAGCATCCAAATTCTTAGAGAACAAGTTAAATGAGTTAGAAGAGGAATTAGACAGTAATACTATACGAGCGGGGGATCTGAATCTTCCCTTCTCAGATTTAGATAAATCTAGTTGAAAAATAAATAAGAAAGAAGTGAAAGAGGTGAACAGAATACTAGAAAAGGTAGACATGATAGATGTCTGGAGAAAATTGAATGAGGATAGAAAGGAATATACATTTTCTCAGCAGTACATGGCACATTTTCAAAAATTGACTATGTATTAGGGCACAAAAACATCATAGTCAAATGTAGAAAGGCAGAAATAGTAAATGCATCCTTCTCAGGTAATGATGCAATATAAATTACATGTAAGAAAAAGCCATGGAAAAGTAGAATGAAAATCAATTGGAAACTAAATATTTTCATTCTAAAGAATGAATGGGTCAAACAACAAATCATAGAAACAATCCATAACTATATCCAAGAGAATGACAATAATGAGACAACATACCAAAATCTATGGGATGCAGCCAAAGCAGTGCTTAGGGGAAAATTTATAGCTCTAAATGCTTACATGAATAAAAAAGAGAAAGAGGAGATCAATGAATTGGGCATGCAACTTCAAAAGCTAGTAAAAGAACAAATTAGAAATCTCCAATTAGATACTAAATTAGAAATCCTAAAAATTAAAGGAGAAATTAATAAGATTGAAAGCAAGAAAACTAAAGAATTAATCAATAAAACTAAGAGCTAGTTTTATGAAATAACCAATAAAATAGATAAAATATATGTTGATTTGATTAAAAAAGAAAGAAGAAAGCCAAATTACCAGTATCGAAAATGAAAGGGGTGATGTGACCACCAATGAAGTGGAAATTAAATCAATAATTAGGAATTATATTGCCCAACTGTATGCCAATAAATTTGAAAATCTAAATGAAATGGATAAATATTTACAAAAATACAAACTGCCCAGCTTAACTGAAGAGAAAATAACATCCATAAATAAGGCCCTATTAGAAAAACAAATTGAACATGCCATTAATGAATTCCATAAGAAAAAATCCCCAGAGCCACATGGGTTTACAGGTGAATTCCAAACATTTAAAGAACAATTAATTCCAATATTATACAAATTATTTGGAAAAATAAGTGAAGGAGGAGTTCTACCAAATTCGTTTTATGACACAAATATGGTGGTGATACCAAAAGCAGGCAGAGCAAAAACTGAGAAAGAAAATTATAGACCAATTTCCCTAATTAATATTGATGCTAAAATCTTAAATAAGATATTAGCAAGGAGATTACAGCAAGTGATCGCCAGGATAATACACTATGACCAGGTAGGATTTATACCAGGAATGCAGGGCTGGTTCAACATTAAGAAAACTATCAACATAATCAACCACATCAATAAGAAAACTAACAAAAATCATGTGATTATCTCAATAGATGCAGAGAAAACTTTTGACAAAATTCAGCACCCATTCCTAATAAAAACACTAGAGATCTTAGGAATAGGTGGAGCTTTCCTTAAAAGAGTAAACAGTATCTACCTAAAACCATCTGTAAGCATTATATGTATTGGAGATAAGTTAGAGGCCTTCCCAGTAAGATCAGGGGTGAAACAGAGATGTCCATTATCACCTCTATTATTCAATATTGTACTAGAAATGTTAGCATTAGCAATCAAAGAAGAAAAAAGGAATTAAAGGAATCAGAATAGGCAAGGGGGAAACAAAACTATCACTCTTTGCAAATGATATGATGATATACTTAGAGAATCCTAGAGAATCAACTCAAAAATTACTTGAAACAATTAACAACTTTAGCAAAGTAGCAGGATATAAAATAAATCCACATAAATCATCAGCATTTCTATACATGAACAACAAAGTTCAGCAGCAAGAGATAGAAAGAGAAATTTCATTTAAAGTAACAGTAGATAATATAAAATACTTGCGAGTCTCCTTGCCATGATAAACCCAGCAACTCTATGAACACAATTACCAAACACTTTTCACACAAATCAAATCAGATCTAAATAACTGGAATGATATCAATTGTTCATGGATAGGCAGAACTAATATAGTGAAAATGACAATTCTACCTAAATTAATTTACTTATTCAGCACCATACCAATCAGACTACCTAAAAATTATTTTATAGAGCTAGAAAAAATAGTAACAAAATTAATCTGGAAAAACAAAAAGTCAAGAATATCAAGGGAAATAATGAAAAAAAATGCACAGGAAGGTGGGTTAGCTGTATCAAATCTGGAGCTTTACTATAAAGTGGCAGTCATCAAAACTATATGGTACTGGCTAAGAAATAGAGTGGAGTATCAATGGAATAGGCTAGGCACAGGAGACACAGTAGCAAATGACATTAGTAATGCTGCATTTGATAAACCCAGAGACTCGAGCTTCTGGGATAGGAATTCAATATTTGACAAAAACTGCTGGGAAAACTGGAAGATAGTATGGCAGAAATTAGGCATAGACCAACATCTTACACCTTATACTAAAATAAGGTCAAAATGGATACATGATTTAGACATAAGAGGTGATACCATAGGTAAATTAGGAGAGGAAGGAATAGTCTACCTTTCAGATCTTTGGAAAGGAGAACAGTTTATGACCAAACAATATATAGAGAATATTATGAAATGCAAAATGTATGATTTTGATTACATTAAATTAAACAATTTTTGTACAAACAGAAGCAATGCATCCAAAATTAGAAGGGATGCAGAAAGCTGGGAAACAATTTTTATGGCCAGTACTTCTGATAAAGGCCTCCTTTCTAAAATATATAGGGAACTAAATCAAATTTATACAAATCTAAGTCATTCCCCAATTGAGAAATGGACAAAGGATATGAACAGGCAGTTTTCTGATGAAGAAATAAAAGCTATCTATTCCCATATGAAAAAATGTTGATTAGAGAGATGCAAAGTAAAACAACTCTGAGATACCACCTGACACCTATCAGATTGGCTAATATGACAAAAAAGAAAAATAATGAATGTTGGAGAAGCTGTGGGAAAATTGGAACACTAATGCATTGTTGGTGGAGCTGTGAACTGATCCAGCCATTCTGGAGAGGAATCTGGAAATATGCCCAAAGGGCTATAAAGCTGTGCATACCCTTTGACTCAGCAATACCACTTTTGGGTCTTTTCCCCAAAGAGATCATGGAAAAGGGAAAAGGACCCACATGTACAAAAATATTTATAGCTGCTCTTTTTGTGGTGGCAAGGAATTGGAAATTGAGGGGTTGCCCATCAGTTGGGGAATGGCTGAACAAGTTGTGGTATAGGAATACAATGGAATACTATTGTGCTGTAAGAAACGATGAGTGGGAGGAGTTCAGAGAAACCTGGAGGGACTTGCATGGACTGATGATGAGTGAGATGAGCAGAACCAGTAGAACATTGTATACAGTATCTTCAACATTGTGTGTTGATCTACTGCAATGGACTAGATTTTTCTCAGCAATGCAATGGTACAGAAGAGTTCCAGGGGACCCATGATGGAAAGGGATCTCCAAATCCAGAAAAAAGAACTGTGGAGTAGAGAAGCTGATTGAACCATACTATTTCTTTTGCTTTTGGTGCTGTTGTTTTTCTATTTTGAGGTTTTTCTTCATTGCTCTGATTCTTCTCTTATAATATGACTAATGCAGAAATATGTTTAATGTTATATATATAACCTATATCAGATTACCTGCTGTCTAGGGCAGGGGGGAGGGAGGGGAGGGAGGGAGAAAACTCTGAAATTGTAAACCTTGTATAAACAGATGTTGAGAACTATTTTTACATGTAACTGGAACAAAATATAATACTTTTATCAGAAAAAAAAGAAAATGGTATGATCATACTTGGACTATGATTTTGCATGTCCCCTTTTGAGTTTGATGGTATGAATCCAACAAGGTGACCTATTATACCAAAACATAGTAATCTGAAAAAAATCCTCAGATATGAATACATTCTCCCATAAAATGTCACGAAAGGATCATATTTCAAGACCTGAACACAGTACATTCTGTGCCTATCATCACCATGAAAATCACTGAAGGCAGAGCTCACATGGACTAACCACCCCCCCTCCCCCAAAGGGCATCAAACACTACTACGGCATTAGCAACTTGAGAAAGCTTGTGAAAATATTCAGAAAGCCATTGGATGATTATATTGATATCTAGTTATTATATAAAGCAGTAAACTTGAGCAACACATCATTTAGTTAAAGGCAACAATGACAACAAAAATCATGTGGAATTGAATCTCCAAAACAGTGTTGAAATTCTAGATTCCCTTAATCACTAATTTTAAGAGAAACAAAAACTTAAGGAAATACAAGGAGTGAAAATACAAAATAAGTCAATATTGGTAGAAAACCTTTCCTATAGGAACCTGAAGTGAGAGAAAACACCTGACAAAGTGGGACATGGAAAAATTTTGGTCATCTACATGGTCACAACAATCTAGAACAATAAAAATGCATGTTTGATCAAAATTAAATCAGAAAGCTTGCATACCCTTCAAATAATGAATGATAGAACTTTATATCAAAGAGGTGATTAAAATTTTAGGCTTTTCTGAAAAACTTAAAAGTGTCAGGACAGTGCATGAATTACTAGCAAAAGACTTCACCAGCTTCTCAGAAGTAAGCCTGATCATTTTTTCTTAACAGAAGGCATCACATATATATTTCCAAAGTCATGAAAACACCAATGAAACTTCCAAACATAGGCAAATTACATATTTATGTGCTTTATACAAAGCATTCACATCTTGTGTTACTAAAAAAAAAATCTACAAACATTTACAAGAAAACACTATATTGACAGAAAAGCAAAAAGTGTTTGCCCAAAAGTCCCAGGGCTGAAAAGTGTGACTTACTATCAATTTGATAATAATTAAACAAGCTGTCTGAAAAAGACATAACATGTATAATAACTTTATGAATTATTGCAAAGCCTTTGACTTAGCTCCAATCACGATTTATTCATGTACTGTAAAAATATAAAAAAGAACAAATTATAGCAAGAACACTAGAATATTTGATGTCTACACGGAAATCTGCTTTGTATTTAATACAACATTGACAAATAATATCAAGAATAACTAATAAGATATGTAACATGTTCCACAGAGACTTTCAGTCCATTTTGATTCTGTCTTAAACCCATTATTTCTAATAAATAGAATTAAATATGGCTTCCACATTATAGAGGAAGTTGAACCAAAGCATCTTATTAATCCTTCATGTAGATGGCTGACATCAAGACATATGACTTCATCAAAAAATTTTTATTAAACAGCTCCTTCATATGATAGTTGTTTTCTCAAATGATATCAAGATGTCATTTGAAAGTGATATAGGTAAAATTCTTAACACACAGCAAAGAAAGATAGAGATTGAAAGTTTAATCTTAAAGATAAGACTTCTTAAAATCAAAGTATATATAATAAGAAGTAATTTACATAGTGCATTAGGTTTGGGCAGACACTTCATAGAAGTTATTTTTTCCTCACAGCAATTCTGAGACGGGGTACTAAGTTGTATCCCCATTTTATACATGAGGAAACCAAGACTGAGAAATATTAAGTAACTTGTCCAGGGTCATACAGCTCATAAGTTTTAGAGACAGCATTCAATCTCAGGTTTTCATGATTCTAGCACTTTCTACACTCTCCATTCTGTAGCACTTTCTATGTCAAGGGAGCATATAAATATTAAGGGAGTTAACTCTTGGGGATGGAGCCAAGATGGCGGAGGAAAGACATTAAGCTCACAGGGCTCCTGATACAATAACCCCCAAAATAGCAATAAAAGAACCCTTGGGGCAGAAAAACACACAAAAATACAGGCTGAGAGTTTTCTCCAGCTATAGGTAGATTTCACGGGGCTGTGCTGGGTCACAAATTAAGCCTAACCCCGCAATCAGGCTGACACACCAGACACCCGCCAGAGGAATTTGCCCCAGTGCCTCTGAATTGGCTGCAGCACTGGCATCTTCTGGAACCGAGAGCACGGTTGGACTGAACGGCTGGCCTGGGGTGGGGGTGGGGGGGTGGCGTAAGTGCAGGGGTACCAGTGGATTGGGGGAGAGGATGCGATTGTCCCACCCCAGAGGGCAACCAGGAAGAAATCCTGAGCGGCTGAAGGCCCAGGTGGGGGAGGCGAGCAGGGGAGCAGTCTCATCAGAAGCTGAGAACCACACCACAGAAAGCTTTGCTGGTTGGTTTCTTAGTAAATAGGCCTGAGGTTATCTCCGGACCTGAGAACAGGCCAGGTGAGATTAAAGCCTGCCCCACTCCACCCCCCCAACCCAAAACATCTGGGACCCTCTGAAGCTGAGAACAGGAGTGGAGCCGAGAAGCAACCCCCACCCACCCCCCAGTGGAGAGTTTAAAATCAAATGAAAGCTGAGGCCAGGCAGGCTGAGAAGAAGCCCAACCATCCCCCAGGCCATGCTGTAGCTTGAACAGTGTGTCCTGGAAGCAGCACCACACTTAAAGAAGGAATTAAAAGCCAAGAAATAGTAAGCCAGGATGAGCAGGCAGAAAAAGCAGAAGACCATAGACAACTTCTTTGGGGGTAAGGTAGACCACAATACAACCTCAGAAGAAGAAGATAATAACAGGGTCAAAGTTCCAACATCCAAAGCTTCCAAGAAAAATATGAACTGGTCTCAGACCATGGAAGCTCTCAAAAGGGACTTTGAAGAGAAAGTGGGAGAAATAGAAAGAAGATGTAGAGAAAAGGATGAAAGAATGGAAAAGGAAATGAGAGCAATGAAGGAGAGTCATGAGAAAAAAGTCAACAGTTTGAAAAGCCAAATGGAAAAGGAGATTAAAAAACTGTCTGATGAAAATAACTGCCTAAGAATTAGGATTGAACAAATGGAAGCTAGTGTCCTTATGAGAAACCAAGACACAATAAAGCAAATCCAATTGAATGAAAAAATAGAGGGCAGTGTGAAATATCTCCTTGGAAAAACAGCTGACCTAGAAAATAAATCTAGGAGAGATAATTTGAAAATCATTGGACTACCTGAAAACCATGACCAAAACAAAAGCTTAGACACCATCCTCCAAGAGACTGTGAGGGAAAATTGCCCTGATATTCTAGAAGTAGAAGCTAAAATAGAAATTGAAAGAATCCACTGATCACCTCCTGAAAGAGATCCCAAAAGGAAAACCTCCAGGAATATAATAGCCAAATTCCAGAACTCCCAGGTCAAGGAGAAAATACTGCAAGCAGCTAGAAAAAAGGAATTCAAATACTGTGGAGCTCCAATAAGGATAAAGCAAGATCTAGCAGCTTCTACATTAAAGGACTGAAGGGCATGGAATATGATATTCCAGAGGGCAAAGGAACTGGGACTTCAGCCAAAAATCACATACCCAGCAAAACTGAGTATAATTTTTCGGAGGCAAAAATGGGATTTCAATGAGAAAGAGGTGTTTCAAGCATTTGTGATGAAAAGACCTGAACTGAATAGAAAATTCGACTTTCAAGTACAAGATCCTGGAGAAGCATAAAAAGGTAAACAGGAAAAAGACTTCATGAGGGATATTAAAAGATCAAACTGTTTACATTCCTACATGGGAAGATAATACTTTGAAATCATAAGAACTATCTCAGTAAGAAATTCAGGGGCAGCTGGGTGGTGCAGTGGATGGAGTGCCGGCCTTCGACTCAGGAGAACCTGGGTTCAGGTGTGACCTCGGACACTTGACAATTGATGGCTGTGTGACCCTGGGCAAGTTGCTTGGCCCCAGTTGCCTCACCAAAAAACAAAACAAAACAAAACAAAACAAAACAAAACATCTTCACGAGAAATTTACAGAAGACAGGGCTGAACTGAATATGAAGGGATGATATCTGTAAAGCATTTATGTTTTGTTCTTTGTAGGGCAGACGGGGAGGTGTGTCTTATGTCTGGGGCTGGATTTGGGCTTGGGGGGGCCTCATGGGTCCAGGGCTGGTGCTTTGTCCACTGTGCCACCTAGCTAACCCATGATGACATCATTAAAATAGGGTTGAGCTGTAGGAGGAATAAATTGGGGGAGGGAGAAGGGGAGAGAGGGTCTGGGGAGAGGTATTTCACATGAGGGAAACAAGAAGAAAGCTTATAGAGGAGAGTAGAAGAGGGGGAAGGAGTTGGGGAGTGAGTGAACCTTAATATCATCAGAATTAGCTCAAAGAAGGACTAGCATACATACTCAAGTAGGTATAGTAATATACTTTTGCCCTGGGGAGGGAGGGAAAAAATGGGGGGGGGGCAGAAGGGAAGGAGGAAAGGGCAGATTTGGGGAGAGAGCAGTAAAAAGCAAAACACTTTCAAGGAAGATGAAGATGTTCTGCATTACTGCACCAGTATGACATATTGAATTGCTTGATCTCATAGGGAGGATTGAGGAGGGAGGGAGGAAGAAAAATTTAGAACACAGAATTAGCTCAGGGACCCTGATCTCATTGGAGTGGGCTCATGGGGGGAATAGCTTTCAAATGCAGTTGGGAGGAGCAGTCTATTTAACCCTGCAGGAAAATAGGAGGGGAAGAGGAGAAGGAAGGAAGGGTGAAAAAAGGGAGTACAGAGAGGGAGAGGATAGTCAGAAGTAAGGCACCTCTGAGGAGGAATAGGTAAAAAGAAGATAGAGTAAATGTCATGGGAAGGGAGTGGGATGGAGGGAAATAGTTATGATGATTGATTATAATGGCAAAATGTATGGTACCTACTTTGCTGGGCTTTTGTGAAGAAGATTCTCTGTCAAGCTTAAGGTACTATATAGAGGTTGTGATGAACAGGATGCTATCAGGAAAACCTGGAGAGACCTACATGAGCTGAAGCAGAGTGAAATGTACTGTATACAAAATAACAGCAATAGTGGGGGATGATCTGCTGGGAAGCATGTGGTTGTTTTCAGCAAGGCAATGATCCAATGTAACCCTGAGGGACTTATGAAGATTGCAGCCCATCTGCAGAAAAATAACTGATAGTATCTGAAAACAGATGGAAGCATATTTAAAATTTTTTTTTCATTTCTTCTTTGACAATTCCTTAATCTGAAGTTTTGGGTTTTTTGACTGTTTTCTCTCACAACTAGCTAATATGGGAATTCTTCCATGACTACTCATGTATAACTTATTTTGAATTGATTGAGTTCTTGTGGGTGGGGGGTGGGAATGGAGGGGGGAAGAGAAGTTGGAACACAAAGTTTTTTAAAAATTGATGTTAAAATTTTGTTTTTACATATATTTTGGAAAATAAAATTCTATTCAGAATTTAAAAAAAAAGAATAGGCTAGAGGGAAACAGTTAACAATAGTAATTGTGAAGGAGAAAAGGGGGGAAATTGTACAAAAACGTATTTACAGCAACTTTTCGTGGTGGCCAAGAATTGGAAATCACAGGAATGTCCATCAATGGGGGAATGACTGAAGAAGCTGTGGTATATGATGGTGATGGAGTATTATTGTACTATAAGAAATGACAAGCAGGATGATTCCAGAAAAACCTGGAAAGACTCCTATGAACTGATGTGTAGGGAAGTGAGCAGAGCTGGGAGAACACTGTGCACAGTGGCAGCAGTATTGTTCTATGAGCAATTGTGAATGACTTAACTCAGCAATACAATGATCCAAGACAATCCCAAGGGACTAATGATGAAGCATACTATCCACTCCCAGAGAATGAACTGATATTGATTGAACACAGACTACTAAAAAAAAAGAACACTTGAGGATTGTACATATATAACCTTTATCAGATTGGTTGATGTCTTGTGGAGGGGGGAGGAAAGAGAGGGAGGGAGGGAGAAAAATTTGGAACTCTAAATCTTATGAGAATGAATGTTGAAAATTACCTTTACATGTAAGTGGGAAAAATAAAATAGCAACCATAAAAAAATAATAAATAAATATTAAGGAAAAGAATGCAGCTGAATGTTTTAGGACAGTAATGCCAAACTCAAATAGCAACAGGGACCACTAATCTATACATAAACATCCCTTTGGGCCACATATTGACATAGTATTAAAATGTCATACTATTTAGTAGTTTATTATATTTTTAATTTATTTTGTTAAATATTTCACAATTATATTTTAATCTGATTCATTGTGTCTCATGTAGCCCACAGGCTACATGTTTGACAACTTCCACCTACCCATGTTCTCAAATTAAAACTAAATAGGAAGAACACATTTAAAGTAATTAAAACATACACAATACTGGTCTTAAATCACACCTTTAGAATCATAAAATGAACCCTAATAATTTTGGAAAGCAACATAACAAAAATCGTACCATATTAAGGAAACATAGAGTCTATCACTCACTCTACAGTAACTAGGTAAAGATTAATGTTTCTTCATCAGTCGAGGAGAAGATTGGTTGATATTCTTAGAATGCATGATAAGCAGGTCAAAAAATTACTGCTTTTGGATTAAGGAGATAGTCTTCATCAGGCACTATTAAAGGTTAATAATAGTATATTTGTTGAGTCTGCCTTAAAATGGATTATGGATGGAGCCTTTAAAAAAAGAACAGAATATAAGGACCCTCTCTGGATGTCAGTTACATAAACTTATCCAACAACATATTGATAAAGAAGTCATACAGATCTGTTTGTGGAAATGAAGGGGTTTATCACGGCAATTCAGGCCCAGGCTGTTGATATTACAGAAAATATGTCCTTATTCTACTTCATCTTAGTTATTGAAATATATTATGCAAAGACACTGCAGAGTCAGGCAAAAACATTGTCACTACAGAATGCCTGACAAGATATGAACTGGTCGTTAGAAGTACTTGTCAGAAATTTACTTTCTTCTAAAACTGGCAAATGACAAATGCCTGTGTTACAAATATTTAACTTCAAGTGTCCTGGAGACACAACCATTAAACTGTACTCTAACTGAGTGAACTCTTGCTCACAATTGCCTGGATATAAGACTGTTCTATAATAACTGAAGAACTTAAGGATTTTCAAGAGCTGTCACATCCTCAAGTAGTTAACCAATGATAGAAAGAATTTTATCAGGGGGCAGCTAGGTGGCGCAGTGGATAGGGCACTGGCCCTGAATTCAGGAGGACCTGAGTTCAATTCCAGCCTCAGACACTTAATACTTACTAGCTGTGTGACCCTGGGCAAGTTGCTTAACCCCAATTGCCTCACCAAAAAAAAACAACACAATTTTATCCAACTGTACAAGAATATGTAGAATACTTGAATGTAAAGGAATAATAAAAATCAAGATAGCAACTTGTTCTAGCACCATTTCTGTCTGAACTAAACAAAAATGAGAATTAGAGAATAATAATAATATAATAATAGGAACACTTTGATGGTTTAACATTTCCTCCACTTCTCAATATGTGCCAGAGGAGTTATCTCATTAACTCTTTTGATATACCATAGAAATAATCTAACCCACTGCCCCCCTCCCCCGCCAAAAAATCCTTATATCCATGGAAGGGATTTTATAACATAAAATATGGAATGCCGGAGCTGGAAGAGACATTAGAAGCAGTGTATATCTATATTTATGTTAATGACTATGTCTATATACATATTTATATCTATATCTGCATTTAATCTGTACATATACTCACATCTATGTATATACACATGTGTATATATAGATGCTTGATAGAGACTATCATATATTCTTTATATACATCCATGTATGATATTTTCACAATATGTATATGTATAAACCTGGTATAGACTGAGTCTAATATGTGTGTAGACACACACACATATATACATATTTATTACTATATATGATCTCTATATTTTTATAGATATTCAATACTGTATATTTCTGCTGCAACCCCATTAAAAAGTATTATGATCTTCATATAAACCAGACAGCATATTATGGAAATTATAATTCAGAGAGGTAGAGGTAGAGTTTCTAATCTGTTTTCTCCATGAAGCTACTCATATAAATTTTATAGGTTTTGATTGGAATTACACCAAGATCAAGATCAGATGCAGACGGCTCAGCATGTTGAAAGCCTGGTGCCATTGCCTTTTTTTTTTATCATAAAAAAGACTTTTACATCTGCAAAAACATGACAAACTCTTTAAAGCTTTTAAAGCTATTGAGTAAATAATGTACTCTCCTACATGGGGGAAAGGGTTAGTGCGTAGGAAGCTGGAAATGTAATTTTGCAGTGGCACAAGCCTACTTCTTTAGGGCATATTCATTGCTGAAAAATGGTTTCTTTTTAATTGTTCACATTTCTGTAGCTTCTTAAAGTTTACTGAGACTTGTAAGAAATTATAGCTGAGGAAAGAGGAAAGATGGCATGTTATAGATAGAGTGCTGGGTGGAGAAGCAGAAACACCATTGGTTCAAACTCCACCTCTGACACATTAGTTATGTGACTGAGCAAGGAAAAGTGACTTCCTGTGATGTCTCTCTTAGGTTGATGGAAGGA
Source organism: Dromiciops gliroides (assembly GCF_019393635.1). Taxonomy (NCBI): domain Eukaryota; kingdom Metazoa; phylum Chordata; class Mammalia; order Microbiotheria; family Microbiotheriidae; genus Dromiciops; species Dromiciops gliroides. Next base: position 295,223,075 of record NC_057862.1, on the reverse strand, counting down.
ATTGCTATTTTTGGAGTTCTCTCCATTAAAAATAACAGATTTTCCCTATATTTGGTTAAAACAGTTTTAGGGGAATGCTTAATAGCAGTACCCTATTCATCAGATTTGAGTTTGTGATGAAATGAGGCACTCAAAAATCATTGAACAGTTAAGAAAAGGAAGATTACTCCATCCTAACACAGCAAGGATACATAACAAGGAACATGTAGCACTTAGCTGCTATACACTTGTTCTCCCTTGTCTCCATATGGAAACACAAGTAGGCAGCAGGGCAGAGTATGGTGACTCATGGTCTTGAGATATGAACCAAGTTGGATGGGTCCCAATTCCATGTCAGTAGGGCTTTTATTAGTTTATATGACCAGTAATTTGTGGCAAGGGAGGCAGGGGTCAATCAGATCCTAGGGATGGTTCTGTTATCTCTGAGGGAAAACTAATTCCATTTCTGGGGAAATATCCTGTTACAAACCACAGCCATAGTGACAAAGACCTAAGGATCTGTTAGCAGAACTTTCACCATTTGAATGTTTTTAGGGCTTTTACTGGACAAGCAGTACTAAAGGGAAAGGAAAAAAGAAAAAAAGTATTGTATGCTCCCTTCTCCTGAAAAAGTTACCATAAAGCAAAAAAAGGAAAAAAATGTAGAAAATTACAAAAACCAGAAATCTTAGTCTTTTCCTCTCTCCTTTGGAAGGTGCTAGTCTCAGATTTCAATGATCTATTCCATTTATTAGATAATACTACATCTTTGCAGTTGGCAGTGGGTCTCCTAATGTAAGGTAGTGATAAAAAGTAATAAGGGAACTGATGGCCTGACTGTATACCAAAATAAGGTCAAAATGGGTACATGATTTACACATAAAGGGTGATACCATAAAGAAATTAAGAAAGAACGGAATAATTCATCTGTCAGATTTATGGACAGGGAAGAACTTAAGACCAAAGAAGATATAGAGAGCATTACAAAATGTAAAATAGAGTTTTGATTATATAAAATTTCAAAGCATTTCCTTAACCAAAATCAATGCAACCAAAATTACAAGGAAAGCAGAAAACTTGGAAAGAAATTTTGCAACAGGTATCTCTGAAAAAGGCCTAATTTTTCAAATATATAGAGAACTGAGTCAAATTTATAAAAATACAAGTCATTACCCAATTGATAAATGGTCAGTTCTCAAATAAATCTAAGCTATTTTTAGTCACATAAAAAATGCTCTAAATCATTATTGACCAGAGAAATGCAAATTAAAACTACTCTGAGGTACCACCTCACATCTATCAGAATAGCTAATATGATAAAAAAAAAAAAAGGAGCATGTTGGATGTTGGAAGGGATGTGGGAAAACTGGTATACTAATGCACTGTTGCCACAGTTGTGAACTAATCCAACCATTCTGGAGAGCAATTTGGAACCATGCGCAAAGGACTATAAAGCTATGAATACCCTTTGATCCAGCAATACCACTGCTAGGTTTATATCCCAAAGACATACAAAAAAAAGAAAAAGACCTATGTGTAAAAAAAATATATTTATGGGGGCAGCTAGGTGGCTCAGTGGATAGAGCACTGGCCCTGGAGTCAGGAGGACCTGAGTTCAAATCTGGCCTCAGACACTTAACAATTACTGTGTGACCTGGGGTAAGTCACTTAACCCTCGTTGCCCCACCCCAAAATATTTATAACAGCTTTGTTGTGGTGGTTGAGAATTGAAAATTAAAGGGATGCCTATTAATTGGGGATGGTTATTTATATGGAAAAATATTCCATTACAATCATATAAACATTTTATTATTTTTCAGTTACACTTAGAGATAGTTTTCAACATTTTTATAAGATTTCTAGTTTCAAATTTTTCTCCTTTTATCCCCTCCCTCACCCTTCCCCAAGACAGTAAGTAATTTGATATAGGTTATATATGTACAATCACATTAAATATATTTCTGCATTAGTCATGTTATTAGAGAAGAATCAGAGCAAAAAGGAAAACCTAAAACAAAAGAAAAACAACAACAAAAAACAATAGAAATAGTCTTGTTTGATCTGCATCTAGACTCCACAGTTCTTTTTTTTCTGGATTTGTAGAGCATTTTCCATCATGAGTCCTTTGGAACTATTTTGGACCATTGTATTGCTGAGAAGAATCAAGTCTATCACAGTTGATCAAACACATAATGTTGTTGATACTGTGTACAATGTTCTCCTGGTTCTGCTTGTAATGTAATATTTTTGTGCTATGAGAAATGACAAGGAAATTATTTCAGAAAAACCTAGAAAGACTTAATTGAACTGATGTATAGTGAAGTGAACAGAACCAAGAGAATACTGTACACAGTAACATCAATATTGTTCAATGAAGAACTGTGAATAACTTAGGTATTCTCAGCAATACAACGATGCAAAACAATCCTAAAGGACTAATGATGAAGCATGCTATCCACCTCCAGAGAAAGAACTGATATTGATTGAATACAGACTGAAGCATACTATTTTTTACCTCCTTTCTTCATTTTTTGAGACTTATATGAAATGGCTAATGTAGAAATGTTTTACATAATTGCACATGTATAACCTATACCTTATTGCTTATCACCTAAGGGAGGGTGGAGGGAAGGGCAAAAGAGAAGTATAGAGTTTGGAATTCAAAATTTTAAATAAAAATGTTTAAAAAAATAAAAATAGAAAGGAAAATAGCTGAGGTTACAAACCCTGAATCTGCTGGATCTACTGAGGTTTTTCCAATATTTCCACCTACTTATTCTTTGTCTTATCCATCAACCCCCTATCCCCTCCTTGAGAGCCATGTTAAAGGAATGTTATATGTACTCCTTTAGAGGCTTGTATGGAGGTGCTGCTCTCTTCTTCCACAGGAATTAAAGGTCTCTCCTTCACTCTTCCCCTTCAAGGGATTTAATTATTAGCATCAAGTAAGCTAGGGGATCTTTTTTCTTCCAAGTAAATACACATTCACCATAGTTCTATAGAAAAAATTTCACCTACCCCTCCCCCCGCCCAGCCTCAGCCCCAAACCCATGCTATTAGAAAGTAAAGCACTGGGGGGCGGCTAGGTGGCACAGTGGATAACGCACCGACCCTGGATTCAGGAATACCTGAGTTCAAATCCAGCCTCAGACACTTGACACTTACTAGCTGTGTGACCCTGGACAAGTCACTTAACCCCAATTGCCTCACTAAAAAAAAAAAAAGTAAAACACCTCTTAGCAATGCCACTCTTTGGTCCCCTTCTGGGTTGCAATTTCCTGAATCATTCCAGAGAAAAGGAAGTCTGACAATTGAAGGGGAACATAAGTTATTTTTCCAGGGTGTACAGAACCCTTTGATGGGGCAAGGACCTTGAGGCCAAGGAAACTCTACTCACGGGAACAAATAAGGAAGTTCCTGAGAGTATCATAGAGAACTCTGTCTAAAAATAGTCCGTTCCTATCAGGTAAGTCTTCCTTGAGATTAGATACCAGAAATCACTGGACATGATAATCCTTTCTCTTCCTAGTATAGAATTTATTTGTCACTTTGAAAAACTTAGCAGAAACTTATTCTGGTCACCTATGGTACCTATCAAAAATTCCATTCAGTCTGATCTCTATGGACAGAGACCTTTATGAACATAGGTCTTGCAAGGTAATTTGAGCCTGAGATGAAAGAGTTCTGGACAGCCTCATTTTAGATATTCAGGGCACTAGCATGATCTAAAACATTCTTGAAAGAAGCTGATATGTGGGTGACCTGGTAAACAAAGGTGATAAGGATATGCTTGTTTGGAATGTGGGTACTCCAAAACCTAAAGTGACTAATAAGTCTCTAGATTTCCTTCTTAGATAATGGGGAAGTAGATGTCTGTAGCTTCTTCTGGATTATGCCTAAAATTTTCTGGGCTTTCCACACCCAATGTATTTATCCAAACCTTACTGAATGAACTTGTCCTTGAATTTTCTTAGCATCTAACTCACCTTATTCCTGATATGGTCCATCATTTGATCTATGTTTTTTGCTGCTATGGCTCATATGGATCAGTCATCATTATATCACCAATATAGTGGGGAAACACTGATGCCCTCAGGAAGAGAGGTTTCTTTCAGCTCTTTACTCACCACAATGTGGCAGTATGAAGAAGAGTTTAGGTAACCTGGGACAAGGAAAGAGAAGGTATAATGGGATCCTTATATGAAAGCAAATTGCTCTTGAGTAGTCTCAGCCATGACAATAGATTTTTTTTTTAAAGCATCAAGGAAGTCAGTAAGCCCCATACCACTAATCCCTGTGTCTGAATTACTTAGTCTACAAAATTGGCAAGGTCAGGAACAGTTATATTGATAGGCATAACAAATTTTTTCAGTTTCCTGTAGTTCACTGTAAGCTCCCAGGTGTCATCTCAGGGCAACACAAGGTTGTTGTTATAAGGTGAGTTGATATAATGAAATACCCAAGTTTCCTTCATTTCCTTCTCTAGGAAAGAAATAATATCTTTCACCTCTCTTTCCCAGGAACATGTTTTTTGGTGTTAATGACATGAGATGGTTCCAGTAACTTTAAAGGTCACCCTTTGGCCCTCTCCACAACAGCAGTCATGGAAGTTGCTGAAAGGGCACACAGATACAGAACCCATAATTCCTTAGGGACTCCCTTTAATGATCCAGTTAGCGTGGGGCTTTAGGGATGCCTTTGACTTGGGTGGAACTGAAGGGACCAGAGTGCCCTGGTGCTGAAATTCCCTGTACAGTTTTACTAGCAACCCCATGAACTGGCAATTGATTACTTTTTAACTTTGTTATCAGTTCCATGTTTTAGGAATTTCCTTCTGGGAGAGGGTGACATTGGCTGCCTAGCAGCGCAGCTGGCTTTGAGCCTCCTCCCATTTCCAAAGTGTTTATTCATATTAACAGCAGTATTTGTTTTAACTACATCTGTATCTACATCCTGTTCAAATTTCACTAATTAATCATCCATATCTGTATAGTTGTATAGTGAGGCAGACCCATAACTAAAGTCTGAAGCCATTCTTAAATGGTTCCATACAGAAGGTTGTACCTATTTGCCCATGAGTCAAGCTAAGCATAGATGTGGCAGGACATAGGAATCAGAGAGAGGTAGGCTACATAAACCTATTCTATCAAATCTATTTCCTTAAGGAACTTTCTCTGCTATATCCCCACTGGGGAGCTAGCCATGATAGGAAATCATTTTATGGGGTTAGGTGAGAATAACTCCCAATTTCCGTCCCCTAAATAGGGCAAAAGGGTGGTCCCCATCTGGAGACTCTAATAAATGTAATTAAACCTGTAAAAGTAATCCCTCAGTGATCTATCCCAATCTATTCAAGCAAGCTGCAGAGTGTCTTTAAGCATTGGATCCATTAGACCATGCCCTCAGGAGCCATTGCTCTAAAGTCTTATCAGGGTTTTGTTTGAACTCATACAATCACCCCAGCTCTTTGATGGAAAATGCTGGTGCCCTGCTCCTTCAGGATACGGAATTGCTTTCCTCCTTAGAGAAGTAATTAGGTAATTCTGGGGTTTTGTTTTTGTTTTTGTTTGTTTAATCTTCAGTGGGCATTCCCAAGTGTCTTCCTCACTTCGAATTGCATTCTCCCACTTCACAGATCTGATCTCAGTGGAAACCAGAACCATGTGATAAGTTCCTGGCTATTGCTTGTCACTCCCGACCCCTGTTTGAAGAGATCCCTTCTATCATATTGCTTGTCTTCTCTCTCTCTCTCTCTCTCTCTCTCTCTCTCTCTCTCTCTCTCTCTCTCTCTCTCTCTCTCTCTCTCTCTCTTTTGCAGGGCAATGAGAGTTAAGTGACTTGCCCAGGGTCACACAGCTAGTAAGTATCAAGTGTCTGAGGCCAGATTTGAACTCAGGTCCTCCTGAATCCAGGGCCGGTGCTCTATCCACTGTACCACCTAGTTGCCCCTGATATTGCTTATCTTCTCAATGGGAGGGGAGAGGAAGGAAGGAAGGAGGGAGGGAATTTGGAAATCCAAAAAAGTGAATGAATGAAAAAAAGTAAATATTTACCTCCCCCCCCCAAAAAAAAAGTAAAGTTCCCTTCACTTGTGTGGCCACTGGTGACATTAATTGATTCTTGACCATTGCTGCATGGGTCTTCAAATCTGAAAGCTCTGTCTCCAGTTGCTGAATTCACTAAGCCTGTTGACTTTCAGTCTTATTATCATGGCAATCCAAATTCCAGAAGACAGCCAATGATAACCAGAGAATGATTTTTTACTCTACTAGGAAGCCTTCTCCAGAACCCACTGAACTAATCACCCTCTCTGAGTGAGAACCTGCTATCTGTCCCATGAAAAAGGTTTCCCATAAATGGTCAGAAGGGCTTCTACAACCAGGTGCTATACAGTGATCAACAATATGATCACCCCATATTTGGAAAACTATTCCCCTCCTTCCTTTCCTTTTTTTTTGTTTTTTTTTTGTTTTTTTGTGGGGCAATTGGGGTCAAGTGACTTGCCCAGGGTCACACAGCTAGTAAGTGTTACCTGTCTGAGGTCAGATTTGAACTCAGGTCCTCCTGAATCCAGGTTCAGTGCTCTATCCACTGTGTCCCCTAGCTGCTCCCAACTATTCCCCTCCTAACTCAACCAGATGTGATCTATGAGGCCATCTCATCCTGACCCAATAGCCAAATGTTAAGGTTGGGCCTAACCTCAGCACCTTGTTACTTCAAGTTCAATGTTGGATTGGAATGAGGCACTCATAAGTTATTGAACAGTTAACAAAATATTTACTTTGCCCTACCGCAATATGCAACAAGGACAATGGAGCACACAACTTTTATAGACTCATTGGTACCCTACTTCCTGCTTCCCCACTCACATTTCTTTTTCATATGGAAATGTGTCTTGTTCAGCAGGGAAAGTTATGATAACACATGTTTTCTTCAACAATCCACCATGTTGGAGGGGTTCTGACTCTATGTAGTTGGGAACTTTTTATGCCTGTAGGTGACCAGATTCCTGGGAACAATTTTGTAGGTTTTGAGGGAAAACTAATGCCTGTTCCAGGGAACTTGGGTCCTATCCCAAGAGAAAACTGAGGTTTAGAGGTGTGAAATGTATTCAAGGATGCCCAGTTGGTAAGTTCTGAGTCTAAGACAAATGAGTCCTATTTTTACTCACCCTGTCAATCTGTGTCTGATAATGGGCATGAACTGAGTATAAATTCACTAAAGGCTCTCTGTATTATCCCCAGAGTCATTGGTTAAAATGTGAAACCTCCAGCTGATTAGAAAACATTCAGTTCTGCATGACACTACCATCTCAGTGCACATTTAGATTTTTTAAAAGACATTTTTCTTCACTGAAGTGGCTAGTTGTTTTAAGATTATATACACACACACATATGCATATATGTATTATACATGTGTGCATATATGTATACACACGTGTGTAATATGTATACATACATAGACACATGCACACATGTATGCATGTGTGTATGTATGTGCATACTTGTGTATAAAGCAGTCTCAGGATTGAAAAATAGTACCAAGGCTTTTTTCAAGGTTTGATGGGGAAAGCACGCAACTGGATATAACATGGCCTGGATTCTGGTCCCACTTCTATTGCTCTCTAGCTATGTGTCCTTGGGCAAGTCATTTCCCTTCATCTGAGTTTATCTTTCTTTTCTGTAAAATGAGAGTGTTAGACTAGGTCAGTTGTTCTCAGAATGTGGTCCAGGACCACCAAAGGTCTCTGAGACCCTTTCAGAGGTTCTCCTAGGTCTGCTGTTTTTATAATAATCCCAAGATATTTAATTTCTAATATGATAAACATCAATAGTCTTCAATAATTTTGAAGCATGTAAAGAGGTACTGAGACCAAAAACGTTGACAACTGATGGACAAAATGATCACTTCAGAAACAGCAATAATACCAACAACAAGGTTCAATAATTCTGGTTCTAAGAAACTCCTTCTTTGGAATGAGTTGGTTGAAATAGATTCTTCTAGTTACATCACTCTCCAGCATCCAAAAGGGAAGGACATGAATCAATTAACAGTGGTTTTGTGCTCAGGCATCAGGGAGCTTCCAATAAATGAGATAACAAGCAACTGGAACCTTGGCATAATGGGGAAGTATGAGTAGTCTAACTTTTGGTAGCCTTCAATCATCTCCAGTCTTCCATGTCCTCTCCCCTCAGGCTATCCTGTATCACATTCTCTGAAGGTCTTATTTTTAATTTTATATCGATTGATTCCTGCTAAGATATTAAACTGCATGAACCTTTAGAAAACTCTTAGGGACTGAAGAGCCTTCATGTCTCAGTAAAGGATTATTAATGATATCCTATTGCATGGGGTTGTTCTGTGGGAAGGGCTTTGGGAAATAACATCATAGAGTAAAAAGTGAAAGTTCAAAGACCTTAGTTGGAGTCTAGACTCTGGGAAAACCAGGGGATAGCTTGGCATATAAAGAGAACTGAATTTGGAGTCAGAAGACCTTGGTTCAAATCTTAATTTGGGAAAGTCATTTCCCCTTTCTAAGTATTTAGTTTTCTCATCTGTAAAAGGAATGGATTCATAAGGTCTTAGATTTCAAGCTGGAAGGAACTCTAGAGGTTATCAACCACACACAGTTGGTAAGAACCCTCATTATTTAGTTAAGCAAACTGAGGCTCAGAGACTTAATGACTCATCTTATATCATAAGCATAATAATTAGAAGAGCTAGGATTTTGTCTCCATATTCCAAAGCAAGTGCTCTTCCCAGTGCATCTCCCTCAAACTGAATATGGCTGGATTTAATTACTCTGCTCTTTAACATCTAAAGAGTTTCTTAACCTCCTCATTTCTTCATCTCCAAAATGGGGTAGCAGTCTTTGCTCTCCTTATTTCACAGGGTTGTGGCAACAGAAATCTTTAAGAAACTTTGAGGTGGAAAGGAAATGGGTAAATTTTGTAGAGGATTGAGGACTGGGAGATATTTGGAAGCACTGAATCCTGACCTGTGCTCTTTAAGCTACATTTTTTCTTATAACCACGGTTAAGCTAAAATCCTATGGTTTGCTGAAAAAAGAGCCACTATTGAGAGAAAATGCCTTATCTCCTGTCTGACCAAATGCCCTTCTCCTTGTGGCACAGAGAGTTGGCCAGTGCTAATGCATCTAGATTGGAGCTTTTACTCTGAATTTTTCCAGCTTGACCACAAAATATACAGCTCCATTTGTGTTACATCTCTTTTTCCTGGGTGAGTATGAAAACTTCCTATTTTCCTAGAACTTGTGAGACTGACCAAGTCTCCTTTGAGTCTCCTCTCCTTCCACCTTGTGTTTCCTTGCGGTTTTCCAAAAGTCACTGGGCTCCAGCCAAACTAAGCTTGGACCTCAGTGTTGATTGAACCTGAATCCTCCTCCTTAAAAAAATACTAAAACATTTTGTATTGTTTCCCAAACTCTTTCAGCAATTGGAGGGCATTTCATCATCCACACTGCTTTTATTTGGTGTTTCAAAAAATGTTGTAAAAATTTAGGCAAAAAAAAAATTTTTTTTAATTTAAATGAAGGCAAAACACCCACATAGGAAATATCCAGAACCAGTTCCTATATCTATCCAAGCACATGATTGTTCTAGAAATTTTCTCTAGACATAGTGAGAGATATTTGTTTATGTGTTCATAGGCTCATAAATTCTAGAGGTTAAAGGAAACTTAAAGAGCATCTAGTTTAACCCCTTCATTTAATAGCTAGGAAACTGAAGACCTTAAAAGGGAACTGATATGGTCAGAGGCATATAGATGTGGCTAGACATGAAGAAATAGATGTATAACTATCACTACAGAGAAATGAAAAATGTTTAGATGGCTAGAAATGTGTATGTGTGTGTGTGTGTGTGTGTGAGAGAGAGAGAGAGCGGGTGTTGAATAGATACATATAGATAACTAAAGATATCAAAGTTTAAATCTAAATCTATGTCTTTATTAAGATGTGTCTCTGTCTTATGTAGTAGTAAAGGGCTAGACTCAAAGCCAGAAAGACCTTGGTTCAAATTCTGCCTCTAATGCATACTGACTGTGTAACCTTACAAGTTACTTAATCTCTCATGACATATGTAAAAAATTATAGAAATGCTAATAATAGTAATAATAATTCTAGGAAACTCTTTAAGCCCACAAATTGTAGAGAAGGTATTGACCTGCATTTGTAGAAGACCTTTCCCCCTCTAGGAATTTCCTATATGTATACACATAGATATATGCATATGTGTATGTATATTTGTCTGTGTGAATATGTGGGTATTTGTTGGAATGCATCTACATTTAAATATTTTATATATATATACATATATATATATATATTTGTGTATATATCTATATGTTCACTAACTAATATGTTTAATGATCTCTTCTTGATTTTTTCTAGGAATCAAAGTATGTTGGACTACAGTTAACAGATTCTGTTTTCTAATATTTTTGATTGGCACATTTGCCCTTCAGTATACCAGTGGGTCTTTCCAATTTTCCATGATCCTTCATCTATCATTAACAGTGGCTCAGAATCTGCAAATTATCTTAGTACTTGATGAGGTAGTTCTTCTGGGCTAGGTGACTTGAATTCATCAAACCTGATTGGTTCTCTTTTACACTCTTCTTACTTACCTTGAATATAATTTCCTTCTTAGCCATATTTGTTCTGGTATTTACAGTCCAAAAGTTATTCTCCTTGGAAGGGTGGAGTGGGTGACCAATTGCCAAAAAAAAAAAGAACAGCTCTCTTTTCTCCCTGTTATCGTTATGTTATCACATCACCCATCCTTATACCGGTTTTAGAGTACCATGCAATACTTTCAAATGCATCCTCTATTTTCCATTCTTGTTTCCATCTTTTGTACAATTAAAAAATATATATATATATATATAGGGCAGTTGGTGACTTCTAATTGCATCCAAATTGGTTTCTTCAGCTATCTCCTACTTTTGCTCCGCAGTGGAACTATTGCATCTTCAGAATTTCATTCTGAAAGTTTCCCATCCCTCCTGGAATGATTTTCTTTTAGAAATTTTGTCCATGGGATGACAACCTCCTTCTGAATCTGTACCAGTTGGCTTTATCTACCCGTGCAGTTCTACTCATCTCATTCTCATTTACTTGCCTCAGTATTTCTCTTTTTCTTTTCCTTTTCTGTAAGTCCTTCTCCTTGAGATCTTCTCATCAGGTCTTTCCTCCCTAATCTTCCTGAATTCTCCTGGGTCCCACTATTCTTCCTTCAATCTTCTCTTAAAGAAGCCAAGAATAGCATCAGGACATGGAGATTGTTGTCCTTTAAATATCCTTCAATGCCACCCACATTTCTCTAAATTTCTCATCTCGAAATGCAACCTCTTACCTTCTTCACAATTCCCAAACCTGCCAAATGACCCACATAATTGTCTTTTCCTTATTAAGCTCAGGTCTTTCTCTCTTCTACCAAACTTTCTCTTTGAAATGAACTACAGGAGGGGGCAGCTAGATGGCGCAGTGGATAGAGCACCGGCCCTGGATTCAGAAGTACCTGAGTTCAAATCTGGCCTCAGACACTTGACATTTACTAGCTGTGTGACCCTGGGCAAGTCACTTAACCCCAATTGCCTCACCAAAAAAAAAAAAAAAGAAAGAAATGAACTACAGGGGCAGTTAGGTGGCGCAGTGGATAAAGCAGTGGTCCTGGATTCAGGAGGACCTAAGTTCAAATCTGACCTCAGACACTTGACATTTACTAGCTGTGTGACCCTGGGCAAGTCACTTAACCCTCATTGCCCTGCAAAAAAAAAAAAAAGGAAAGAAAAGAAAAGAAAAGAAAAAGGAAATGAACTGCAAGTAAATTTAATCTATATCCATATCCATGCTTATATCTATAATTATACATTATCTTTAGTTCAATCTGAGCTTCTTAACCTTTCTTGTATTATGACCTCCCATGGAAGTTGGAGAAACCCACGGATGCCTCAGAATAATGTTTTTAAATGCATAAAATAAAATCCATGGGATTATAGAGGAAATAAATTATATTGACATACATCTATCAAAATATTTTTTTAAAAATTCAATGAAATCAAGTTTACAAGTATCTTATTTGTATCTATTTTGATATAATCTATCTCTTTATAGTATATACATAAAATTTATATTTACATAAAATGGTGGTGGGGGGGGGAAACTGGTAAACTAAGGTCTAATATGCTTGGATTTACCCTTTCCAAAGGGCTTTATAAAACATAGGCAAATATCCCCTGCCTGGTTCATAGCCAACATAGAATGCCTATTTGAAGCCATGTGTGGCTGAGAGAATGGTACTGTACAATGATGAAAATTCTTCTAATTGGCAATGGCACCAGAACAACCTGTCTCAGGAAATGCTGAGCCAGAACTAAGTGCATATACAAAAGGTATGACCTGACTGTCTCTGGTCTCTTTTCTTTCTTGGTGTTGAGCAAGGCAAGGACTTTTATGAGCTACTGGGTGGGGGGAAGAACAGCTGTCGTCATCCCCCTATAGTCATCATGTATCTGTAAGCATATGGTTTCTATTTCTTAGATGCTTTTTCATTTGTGGTTTTAGGTAAATGAACATTTCAAGAGAGGAATAACCAGGTAACTGTGGAATTTTGAGAGACCCTGAGATTCCTGCAGACTTCCCACCAGTGACCAAAGGTGATAGTACTGGCCACCACTGTGGTATTGCTTGACAGACAAAGTGCCTGCAGACAGATGTGGAAAGAAATTCAGCTGAAGACATAAATGGAAGCAGCTTCATAGATCATGACTCCTTGTAATAGAGAGAAAAGCTGGCTATGGAATCTAGAAAGGAAGTAATCTCTGAGACCAACAGAGAGCTGAAAATTACTCCTTGGTCATATGTGTTCTTTATATGGTGCTTTATTACCATTATGCTTTTAAGTATGATCTCACTCTCCCTAGGGAGAAGGTGTCCTGAGTTTGAGAGATCATTTTGTAACCATTTGATATAACTTTTCTGTAAATCTCTTTTCTGAAAGCTAATAGAGCTTGATTGATAATGTGGAACCCACTATCTGGGGCTCAGAAGCTAGAAACCCCATGAGTTAAGGACTACCCCCTAGAACTCTGAGACAAATAGTAGTTAATTTTACTCTGGGGATTCCAAATGACTAGTGTGAATCTAAATTGAGAGAGCTAGTTTGGAAGGGGTGTTACATATCTCTATGTCTATGTCTATAACAACAGAATTGCATTGTAGATGGAAAAAAAAGTCTTGAAATTTGAATTTAAGTCATGTCTCTGACACTTAAAGGCTGTATGACACTGGGCAAGTCACTCAACCTCTCTCATCTAGGTAGCTCTCTAAGATTATGAATTTCAGAGAAGGTGTTGACCTGTATTAGTGGATGTAATTTTCCTCATATGGGAGTGAAGTATTGCTGTAGATACAAATCTATGCTTATTAATTTTTATTTAGACTTAGGTCCACACTCATATATTTCTATTATACATTTCTAGAAAGATAGGCTAATAGGGTAGGCAATATGGAACAGCTAGGTGGTTAGTGTGGATAGAGTGCCAGGCCCAGAGTCAGGAAGACCTGAGTTCAAATCTGGCCTCAGTTTTTACTAGCTGTGTGATCCTGGGAAAGTAATTTAATCCTGTTTGTTTCAGTTTCTTCATCTGTAAAATGAGCTGGAGAAGGAAGTGTCAAACCGCTGCAGTATCTTTGCCAAGAAAACTCCAAATCATGTCACAAGAGTCAGACATGACTGACATGAATGAACAATAACAACATCAAGTAAAATATGGTATGTTTGTAAATTATCATGAAGGTTTAAAGGCTTGTGGAGAAACTGTAGGACTACAAAGTCACAAATAAGCATTTTTCATTATCCATAATTATGGCCCCAAGAGTCTTTAAGAGTAATTTCATGGAATATTCAATTCCAGATCCTTGAACCCTTAGAAAAGCGCACTTTTTTTGAACACATGCTCCTTGACTTTCATCCTTTAGGTTGAAGAAAAGGCAGAGAGGGAAGAAGGAGAAAAGGAAGGTAGGAAGAAGGAGGGAGGTGGACCAGGCCCATTGCTACCATTCTCTTAGGAAGCCAATGGGACCATTTGCAACTCTCCAGGAATTGGGCTAGTTGAGCTGGCCAAAATACCTTCCTTCTCAATTTATTTTCTTTAATAATTTGTAAGGGAAGAGGTAGGTCTGTAGTTTCATCAAGACGGGTCCTTCCTTCCTCTATATATAGAAAGCGCAGTCCATTAGCGATCTTGGGCTTCTGTGTTGGTTAATACTCTGGCTTTGGAGGCTGGGAGATGAGGGAGGGGGTTTGCACTGAACAATACTTTTTTTGGGGGGGGGGTCAATGAAGGTTAAGTGACTTGCCCAGGGTCACAAAGCTAGTAAGTGTCAAGTGTCTGAGGTCAAATTTGAACTCATGTCCTCCTGAATCCAGGGCCAGTGAACACTACTTTCAAGAATGGTATATTTGAACAGAAAAAGAGAAAAGAATTATGGCAGAGAAGGATGTTGCATGGTTTCAAAAATACACTCACTTTGGAGTCACAAGATGGAGTATTGAATCCTGACTTTGCCATTGACAGGTACAACTAGCAATTCTAGCTCCTGGAATAAGCGAGATAAAACAAACTGTGGTCAAGAAGCATCAAAGGCTACTCAAATCAACATTTTAAAGACAGAGTTGGGATAGGGTTTGATGGTGAGTGGAGGATCACTGAGTGAGGAAGTAGGGCAAGGCCAAGTGGAGAAGGAGCTAATCTTGAATACTGGTGGGATGAGGGAAGTTAAGTATGCCCACTAGTAGCTCCCTAGTTTTATTAAGTATTATTGGTTACTAGGTATTAAGCTCTGTTGTTTCTACTTACTGAAGCAGTACAGTGGTCCCTAAACTTCAGTGTTTTGGAACAAAGTCCCAGTTGCCCTTATTTAGTTGTGATTATGTTGTCACTCCCTTCGTGATCTTCCTCTCTTGGGGGTCTCTATTTTCTCATTTGTAAAATGAGGGGGTGGTACTAGATGATCTCTAAGGTCTCTTTTAGTTATAAATACTAGGATAAAATTAGATATAAATACTTGGATAACATTTGAAAGTTCATCCTGTTTCACTGACCATCTGGAAACCCCCAAATGGAAAAATGCCACTTGTTGCTTATCCTGAAGTCCTTAGGGGTCAAGGAGGGGAAAGCCTCCACTGCCTCTAATTGGGTTCTCCTGGAGAGCTTAGAGACTTAAAAAAAAATTCCCGTTAAAAAGAAAAAAAAAAGCCCAGTGCTCTTCAGGCAGATTTTTTTAGGCTCTCATTTTATGGGTTTTGGAGGATGATCTTGGCGTGGGTAGATGGGGAGAAATAGTGGTTACAGTCTTCAGAGGTTAATAATTCCTGGAAAATCTTCTGGCAAACAACACTGCCCTGAAATTTCACAGAAAAGGTTCATTTGACTGTGCCCAGGCTAAATGAGTTTTTTGTCTTCATGTCCTTTCCTCGTGGAATTATGAGTTTGCATGTTGCCTTTTACACAAAAGTGAGGGGCCTTTGCCAAAATATACAACACTTTTCTCTCCAGAATTCTTTCTTTATTTACTCTGGAGTTTGAAGACTTGCATTGGAGACATATCTTATGCCAGCAATATTTCTCTGGGGCTATTTACAGAGTTGTCCTCTCATTTTCAGACAGAGGTTAGCATCAAGCCACCATGTCCATGTCATATTCAAATATTTCTTAAGTTCCACAGGCATCAGTAAGACTGTGGGATAAATCTGTGCTTCTAGGCAGAATGCTAATTGGTAGGACCTTCCTTTAATGCAAATGTCACTTTTTCGGGGACCAGGCTCCCTTGTCTTTCAGAACAGACGCCTGGCTCTGCTTGTTACAGTTGAGGCCAAAATGATTTGCTATTTTTTTGCAAATGCATGAGTCAGTTTTGAGGGCTGGAATGGTTATGCAGGGGGAGGGGGGGAGGAGTGTTCAAACCCCATCCAAAATATATTCTCATCAGAAAGCCCTGCTTCCCATCCTTACCTCAAGAGGCAGAATAATTTCATAGAAGGAGCCAGCTCTGACTTGGATATATACTTATCAAGTGATCTTGGACAGATCCTTCACTTTTTTGAGTCTCAGGCTTTTCACCTGGAAATGAGTAACAATTCTTACACTATGGGTTGTTGGAGGGGAAGTGTTATGTAAACCTTAAAATATGATATAAATGGGAGTGACTTGCTTTTATAGAATTTTGTTGTTCAGTCATTTTCCAGTAATTTCTGACCCCATTTGGAGTTTTCTTCGGAAAAATATTTGCCATTTCCTTCTCCAGCTCATTTTACAGATGAGGAAACTGAGGCAAAGAGGGTTAAATGACTTACCAAGGGTCACCTAGCTAATAAGTATCTGAGGCTGGATTTGAACCCAGAAAGAGGAGTCTTCCTGACTTCAGGCCCAGTACTCTATTCAGTGCACCACCTAGCTGCTTTTTTTTAATAGCATAGTAGAGTTAAAATGACCTGGGTTCAAGTACTTTGATACGTGCTAGCTGTGTAACTCTGGCTGAGTCATTTAATATATTAGTATGCACAGAGAAGTCACATATATATATATATATATATATATATATATATATATATATATATATAAAACAAATGAGTCATTGTTCTACATTGGTGGAAAGAGTAACCAAGCTGGGCACTCCCCACACCAAAGAAATGACAAATCTGAACAACATCAAGAATAAAAAACTATTTTATGTTCTTCTTCTCCTCTTTCTCTTATTTCTCCTTCTTTTCTCTTTGTTTCTCATTCTCTCCACACCCCTCCTCTTTCTCCTTGTCCTTCCTTTATAAAAAGTCCTTCACTACCTCATTGTTTATCTAGCACGTAGTAGGTTCTTATTAAATACTTATTAATTTGACTTAAGTCTAAAGACTATGAGAGCACAAGTTTTCCCAGGTTCTCAACAAACTCTGATGGTTTCATTCATGGGCATGGTGCCATCTACAGTTTGAAGACCAGCACATCTGAGTGCATGGAGACTCCTACAGAAGGTTGGTGGTCAAAGAATGAATATTTCTGGCCCTGAGCTACTCATGAAATTGTCCAGTAAGGCAGAGAGGGGCTGTATTTGTGTACAAAAAGATCTATATAGTGTAGTTGTGGATCTTCCTTATCCCTTTCTCCCTGAAATATTGAAGAATGCTTATTGTCATCACTAAAACTTTAAAGGTGGCTGTTTAACTTTGCTCCCTTCTACCCCCACCTCCCATCCCTACTCTTTCATGGCTGGTGCTGAAGGCAGTGGCAGGCTCTCAAGGAAGGGGACACTGGGAGAGTTAAGGTCGTGGGACTGTTAGGGTGTGACATGAATGCAGAATGGGGAACCTTTTGCTCACTTGGAAAACAGAATTGTAAAGCTGGAAGATGATGCTCTTGTGAAACTCCCTCCTTTTTAGGAGAAGAGACTGAGACCCTGAGAGGCGTGACTTGTGCGATGTTACACATAGCAAGTTAATAGAACAAGACCATGGCTCCTGACTCTCAGTCCCATGCCCTTTCCACCACACTACACTGAACAGGAGTTCAGTGCTGAGAACAAAGACAATAAAGCTTCTTTAGAAACAGCAAAACAGAGCTTAGCCTTGCACGGGCCCTGATAAAGGCTTTCGTCCCCTCTGATTCCTGGGAACGGGCACTCTGATGAATGGGTGAGGAATACCAAAGGAGGAATCCTACATGGACTCCATTCAACAAGATACAGCCTCTTCTGCATGGCAGCCCAGTAAAGGGGGCTTTTTCCCAAAGCTGTCCAAGTCACGGCCAAGCAATGAGCTGAATCAATGGCTCCAGACTCAGCACCAGAGAAAAGGGCCCTGCTGTTCCCATGACCATGTGATGGACACCTCCACTCTGACAGAGACACCCTCCCCCTTTGCTCCCTCTAGCAACCCCACCACTGAGCCAGTTTGTTACCACAGAGAGGAAAAGAGATGGACCTTCCTGGCACACTCTTTAGGTGGCACATTCACATGGACTTTGGCATGACCTCCACCACTCTCTCTCTCTCTCTCTCTCTCTCTTTCTCCAAACCCAGAATTCTTTCCCTTCACTATTAAACTCTTGAGGGAGCTCTCACCCTGAGGATAGCATAGATGCATGATGTCCATAACCAGTACCCTTGTCCACAAACAGGAAATAAAAAAAAAAAAAGAACTCAGGTTCTATTCAAATAGGTGATGCTAGTCTGGATCCTTCCATGGCTTTCATCATTCTTATCGTTCTCATTCTTGTATTTGCTATGTGTGGGTTGCATGAGAGCAGCATGAAACCCCACAAACCAAGCCCCAGCTATCATATCACACAGGGATATCCCCAGTTAGCACAAGGTAACATGAATAATTACACCAGGACTGGTCTCACCTCTACACTCACTCTACCCATTTTTATCATCACGACACTTCAGCTACTTTCATGTGTTAGCAACCAGTCCCTTCCCATTACCTAGCTTTCCTAAGTACCCTGGAGGAAGTACCAGGGCAATTAGTTTCTACTCATTCCAACCACCCATAGGAGCCCCAGGTTTGCAGGAATGCCCTGCTAAACACAGTGCTTATTGTGGTGTCTTCCATTTCTATGGTCCATGGTACTCCTTTCTCTCTACAATACTAGCAAAATGTTGGAGCATTTTTAAGTATGCCTAGTTCAGTCAAGAAAGAAGCATTTATCAAATACCTACAAAGTGCCAGTTCCTATGGTTGGCACTGGGCATGTAAAGACAAAAATGCCTGCCACCAAGGAGTTCACATTTCTATCTGGGGAAACATCACATGAACAATACAAGCTATGAACATGTGTGTGTGTGTGTGTGTGTGTGTGTGTGTGTGTGTGTGTGTAAGGGAGGCACTAGCAGCTGGAGGAATCAGGAAATATGAGGCAATCATTGAACTGAGCTTTAAAGGAAGCCAGGTTCTAAGAGGTGGAGGAGATGATTCCAGGAATGTCAACCAGCCCATACAAAGGCATGAGATGGAATGTTGTGTGTGAAGAAGAGCAAGAGGGGCAGTTTGACTAGACCAAAGAGTACATGCAAGAACATGTAATATGTAAAAGCGATATATAAGAAGTCTGGAAAGATAGGCTCAAATTGTTGCAGAGAATTTCCTGGTAGCAAGTTGTTTCAAGAATTTTCTTCTTTGTTCAGAGGAAGCCAAAGGGACCCTGGAAAAAAATGCGAACAATCACTTTGAAAACATTGCTTTGAAACTGAAATTGAAGATAGCATCATGAAATGTGCTTCAGTATTTATGATTTTGTTAGTGCAAGTGGTATTGTAGAAAAACTGGGAGTCAATAGATTCCAGTCCAAACTCTGAAACAACTTTAGGTAATCAGACTCTCTTGTTCATTTCCACACCTTTTATCAGGAAATACTTTTCTAGACATGTGATTTTGTGTTAAGCCAATTGCACAGCTGAGAAATGAATTGATAATAAATAAATTATTTAGCCTGTTGGGTTTGCAACTTCTATATTCATTAGCGACCCAGCCCTAACTAAGCACAATGTTGTAAACTCGGCTTGTAAGAATAACAGGAGGAAGATTAGTTTTCAGCCTTCTTTTCATATACAGAAAAAGTTACATCTCTGATATAGATCACTGTTTCTTTTTTCCCCATTTCTAATATATATATAAAATACTCACGTACATATTTACATACATTATCTATCTATCTATCTATCTATCTATCTATCTATCTATCTATCTATCTATCTCTATCTTTGGGGTTCAGGAAGAAAAACTAAAACTTTAATTTGGGAATCCAAGGACAGAGAGACCAAAGGGATTATTGGAATGTTAAACAGAAACCAGGTATTAAAGCTATCCAGAACAAGCAATTTCTAGTTCTACTGAAAATAATTCCAAAACCCAGAAATATAGGTGTTGTTTCATATAACAATTCTGCAAAATTTCTCTCTCTACCTTAGCAATTATACATTGACATTTCATAAATTAGGTCCTTTTGCTGTGACCAATATCCATATGAAAAAGACACACAGGGGCAGGGGGGAGGAGACTCTTGAAAAAAAGGCTTTGGGTGGGGGCAGCTAGGTGGCACAGTGGATAAAACACCTGCCCTGAATTCAAGAGGACCTGAGTTCAAATCCGACTTCAGATACTTGACACTTACTAGCTGTGTGACCCTGGGTAAGTCACTTAACCCTCATTGCCCTGCAAAAAAACCGAACAACAACAACAACAACAACAAAAAAAAAACCCAAACCAAAAAAAAACCCAAGGCTTTGGGTATTTCAACCAGTGTGAATAAAGTAACCATTAATTTTTACAGAAAGTTGTAAAAATATGAATATATGTATGTTTCTACACATATATGTTTACATGTTTGCTACCTAAAATAGCTATCATGCTTTTTTATTCCAATTTTAATTTAGAAAATAAAGTAATCATCTTTTAAAACTCTGGTCAGGTTTTTATTTTTCTTCTCTGTTAAGCAGGTGTCCATAAACAAAACAGTTTCCCAGAAGGAAGGGAGAGATTAGAGAAACAGGAACTCTAACGAACAGATGGAGTTTTGAAATACTTATTTTTTCACTAATAAATCTATGCTTATAATAAAAGTCTACTCATGAAAGAAGAATACACATTTAATATATATTACCTGAGAATGATATCTCACATTTCTTATTTGAGTAGAAAATAATGGAAAGGACTTTTTGGAGGTAATAGATTAGAACTGTTTATCTATGCAAAGTCATATCTATAGAAACAAGAGCTTCTTCAAAGCAGGACATGGTAAATAAGTATTTATTAATCACTTTTTTATGTTCTAGGCACAGTGCTAAGCACTAGGGATATAAATAAGTGGTCCACTGGATAGAGCACTGGCCGTGAAGTAGGCCGTCTCCAGTTTTTCCTGATATATATCTTGCCAATGGATCCAGCTGACTCTGGAGGAGAGAGTGAGTTTGGTGACCTTGCAAAGCCCTCCCTCACTTAAATCCAATTCGCTGCAAGTCGTGACATCAGCCCAAAATGTTATGGTCCTCTTCCAGATGGAAGGACAAACAACAACAAGGGATACAAATAAAAAAGAAGAAAGTCAATCCCTGGCCCTGAAGAAACTTACAATCTAATGGGAGAAAATACCTCACACAAGGAAGCTGGAAAGGGGAATGAGGGATGGGAAGGTTCCAAAGCATGGTGGGAAAGTCTTAGAAGTTCCAAAGTGGTGCAGGAATATGAGAAGTGAGATGCTCTTAGCTGAACACTCTACTTAAACAGAGGTTTGGAGTTCCTGACTCCACTCTTGCATCAGAGTACCAGCATGTGATGATGAGTTGGACTACCAGGGCTGATGAAATCTTTCAGGATAATGAGGTTTTCCCAATATTTGGCTATACTTGTTCCTAAAGGAAGGTGGCAAATGGTGGGAGTGATATAAGTCTGAGGCAGAGCAGGGAGCAATTGGCAATGTCATAAGGGAGCCTAGAACTCAGGAGAAAATGACAGTGTAGAGTTGAACTGATTCACTGAAGAGTCATGATGGGGAAAAGAGGAGGGGCAAGTATAGGAGTGATGCTCTGGAAGAGAAGTGGGGGGTTGAGGTATTGGAGAGCATGGCATGGACAAAGATTAGAGTTTGGTAATGGATGGAAGAGGGAAAGGGGGAAAGAGAATAGACTTAACAAGCAACTGAGTTTATATTATTTATTAACATATAACTTTTTCTTATACTGAAAAGGGATATCCCCAGAGATGGAGAGAGGTTTGTGTTTGCACTATTTGATAAGTAGTAAAAATGAAGGATGTCTTATATGGAAATATTATAGATGTATGTGTGTGTGTGTGTGTGTGTGTGTGTGTGTGTGTGTGTGTGGAGAGAAAGAGAGCATATATATATAGAGAGAATATATTATACATACATATTTATAAATTTATGTTGATATGTGTTTGTATAAATAAGAACAAGCTGCTATGATGATGTCTTAAGTCAAGTGGCCAACCAAGTAACAAGATCCATTGATTGCTATCTTTGTCCCTGGTTCTTTTTTTTTGGGGGGGGGGGCGGGCAATGAGGGTTAAGTGACTTGCTCAGGGGCACACAGCTAGTAAGTGTCAAGTGTCTGAGGCTGGATTTGAACTCAGGTCCTCCTGAATCTAAGGCCAGAACTTTATCCACTGTGCCACCTAGCTGCCCCAGTCCCTGGTTCTTTTAAACTAATTTTTGAATTTTGAAGCATGTAAAAATTGGTACTGTTCAATACTTGGAAATGTAATATTACACATGAATGGGTCTTCAAAATGCTAAATGCATAAAAGTGACATGTAATGAAGAGCCATAAAGGGTAGCCCTAATCCAGATCTTTATTATCTAGGTAACTTTGGACAACTTACTTAGCCTCTCTGAGCTTCATTTTCCCCAACTATAAGATGGAGATACTGATGGTTAGTCTGACTCTCTCATAAAGTTGTGGTGAGGAAAAATTTGCAAATATTAAGTCAATGAGAACCATTGCTAAGTTTATTAAGGCAAATGTTAACACACTGATACTACTACAGTGAGCCCAATTCTGATGGGCTGGGTACGTTTTTCAAATGCCTACATTTGCTTAAAAGAGTATTTTATGGAGAACTCACACAAGGTAAGCATTCACATGGAGATCAGAAGAAATGATACAAGGACACTCTCAAGGTCTCTCTGAAGAACTCTGGAATAGATTGTGAGACATGGGAGACACTAACATAGGACTGCCCAGCATGGCATGCCTACGTTAAAGAAGGTGCTGTGCTTTATGAGCAAAATATGACACACTGTATTTTGACCCTGACTTAGAAATGTCATTTTGATCCTCTTCAAGAATGAAGGTCAACAAGCAGAGGGTTTTTATGACTTGCTCTAAGTGGAAAGAAAAAATCAGTACCTGGTAATCAGCCTTATGGAAGTCAGCCCATAGGCAGCTTCTAGGTTGGTTCTTAGATGAAAGATGCACAGTTGTTTGATGTGCTCCTAACTGAAGCTTTTCTACCTTGATTGAGCTGACCAGAATTTATCCTGTACTGACTCAGATTTCAAGAAGCCTATGTCACCTACATGGCATGATAAAGAATCAGCACAAATTTCTAGGGGAGAGATTTGGAACTGTCTTAATTAAGCACATTTGGCTAAGCCCCCTTCACTCCCTCACCTTGAAGAATTTAATTAAACTGAGAAAGTCTGACAAAACACAGCTTCTGGCCCCTTGAACCTTACTAGCTTAGAAAAAACATTCTTATGTTGATGGAGAGGATAGTACAGCATGAATACACTGATAACTAAATGCACACTGAGCAGAGACATCTGTATCCAATATATAAAGAATTTGTCTTGAATACAAACAACGGCATGAGTATACTATGAGGGGTGGAGAGCAAATGAACATTTTCTGCGAAATTTCAGTGGCGTGTAAGTTTACACAGGTTGCGTGCAGCTGATGGGAATCACAGCTGTTTGGCCCTGGGAACCTTCACTCCGTATGATTTGGGAATCAATTGCTCACACTTTGTGTCTTTTCTTTTGAATAATAATAACAATGTTAACTCATATTTATATAGCACTTTAAGTTGACTGTGAGAGAAGCAAACATTGCATGTTGGAATGAGCACTCAATTTGGATTCAAAGTATATGGGCTTGAATCTTGACTTAAATAATAGTCTCATTTGACTTTCAGGATGTTATTTCTTTTCTGTGGCCCTCAGTTTCCTCATGTGTGAAATGAAGAGTTTGGACTGTCAAATATCTTAGAGGGGCTGGCAAGTTTTGCTAAATTTCCTCCTTCCCTCCCTCCGTTCCTTGCTTCCTTCCTTTCTCTCTGTCTCTGTCTCTGTCTCTCTCTATCTCCTTCCTTCCTTCCTTCTTTCTTTCTTTCCTTTCCTTTCCTTTTTTCCTTTCCTTTCCTTTCCTTTCCTTTCCTTTCCTTTCCTTTCCTTTCCTTTCCTTTCCTTTCCTTTCCTTTCCTTTCCTTTCCTTTCCTTTCCTTTCCTTTCCTTTCCTTTCCTTTCCTTTCCTTTCCTTTCCTTTCCTTTCCTTTCCTTTCCTTTCCTTTCCTCTTTTCTCTTTTTTTCTTTTCTTTGTTGTAGGGATATCCAGTTGAAGAAGGAAAGAAGGAATACATTTAGAAATGAAGTTATGTAAAAACTAAAGCTAACAATACAATTTGGGGGAGGGTGAGGCAATTGGGGTTAGGTGACTTGCCTAGGGTCACACAGCTAGTAGGTGTCAAGTGTCTGAGTCCGGATTTGAAGTCAGGTCCTCCTGAATCCAGGGCCGGTGCTTTATCCACTGCACTACCTAGCTGCCCAATACAATTTTTTTAAATAAAAGAATTGAAGAGAAAGCAAAAGTAACAAAGTCACTTCAGAGCATGAGAATCAGGAAAAAAATTATATAAATTAGTAAAAATACAAAATATTTTATCTATGATACTATACTATTGATTGGGAAATTATTATAAAAAGCAAAATATTAGGTGAGTAGTAGTAGAGTAATAGTAGTATTGGTGGTGGTGGTAGTGGTGATAGTTTGGCCTAAATGATCTTTTGAGCTCCCTTCTGGTTCTAAATCCTAGGAACCTTTGCTCTCCTGATATTACCTTCCTTAAGGGCACACACACATATACATGCATAAATAGATGTATTCACATATGTGTGTGTGTATATATATATATAAAATGGAAATCATATATAAATATTACATGTATGTATTTACACATGTATATATATACATATAAAATCAAACACACCCAAAATAAAAATATATAATTAAACATAGGAATATGTATATGATATCATTTCAACATTATATGTAATTATTCCATCAATGTATTATATAATATTATTGCACATAAAATTATTTAATATACACTTACATTCAATATAACAGCATAACATAATATAGCATAACACAATATATATGACCAACATGACAATCCTGACTAGGTTTCTCTTTTCTCTTTCTCTCTGTTGATAATATACATGCATACATACATACATACATACATACACATACATAAATTTACATGCATGTATATAACACATATATACATATACACACATGTGTTGTATATGTATATAGCGCTAGATATATGTGTACATATGTGTATGTATGTTTATATCCAAAAATGTATTTGACATATGCTTCTCTGTATATGCATGCATCCTAGCTCTGCCACTTACATGGCATTCATATGTTACTTTTATGTAAGGGAGAAAGGAATAAGAATTTATTAAGCACCTACTATGTGCCAGGAACTGTGCTAAATGCTTTGTAAATATTATCTGTTTTGATGATCACAACAATCTTATGAGGTAGGTATTGTTATTATCTCCATTTTACAGAGGAAATTGAGACAAACAGGAGTTAAATAACTTGCCCAGGATCACACAGCTAGTAAGTATCTGAGCCCAGATTTAAACTCAGGTTTTCCTGACTCCAGGCCTTACCTTCTATCTACTATTACCTAACTGCCTAATTGTATATATCATCTCCCCCTAAGCCTCATCAGTTGCTTTTTTTTTAAAAAAAAATTATTTATTTAGGATTTTTCCCCATTCTCTTCCTTCCTCCCTATCCCCACTCCTTAAGAACTCAGGCAATTCCAATAGTGGAGGAAAGGCAGTAAGCTCTCACAACTCACAACATGATTGCTCCAAAAAATGTCCAAATAATGACATAGGACAATTCTTTGAGCAGCAAAACCCACAAAAGAAAGGGCTAAGATAATTTTCCAGCCAAAGACTGCTTAGAAGGTTGGCAGGAGAGGGCTGCTGTGCTAGGACAGGAGTGGAGCCCAACCCTACAGTCACACTGACACAGATCCAACCCTAAGCAAGCCAAGCCAGGGAAAGAGACATCCAGAGCCTCTGAATCAGCTGCAGCACCAGTGTCATCTGGAACTAAGCTCACGGTCTGGTGACAGGGCTGAGCACTTTGTAGGGGGGAGATTGCAGGGGTCTTTGCTGGTGCTGAGGCAGAACTTGGGTTTTGATTCCTGCTGGAAACCAGGAAGTAGGTTTGAGTTGTGGTGGCCCAGGTGGGGGAGGGGTACAGGATTGTCAGAGCTAATAACCACAGCACAAAAAAATTTTGCTGTCTGGTTAATTAGCAAGTTGGCTGGGGAGGGGGGGGGGTTATCTACAGACAAGGGAACAGGCCAGGCAAATGAAGACCCTATCATTCCTTAAATCATACCACTTGGGACCCCCTGAAGCTTGAGACAGTGCGGCCTGGAAACAATGCCCCACTTTAAGGAGTCAAAAGTCAACTAAAGGACAGGCAAGATGAGCAGACAGAGAAAGGTGAGGACAATAGGAAGTTTCTTCAGTGACAAGAAAGATCAAGGTGCACCCTCAGAAGAGGATAGCAACATGAGGGCTCCTACATCCAGTGCTTCCAAGAAAAATATTAATTGGTCTCAGGCCACAGAGATTCTCAAAAAGGACTTTGAAGATAAAGTAAGAGAGGTAGAGGAAAAAATGGAAAGACAAATGAGAGTGATACAGAAAAGTCATGAGAAAAAAGTCAGCAGCTTGAAAAGCCAAATTGGCTAAATGGAAAAGGAGGTACAAAAACACTCTGAAGAAAATCGTTGCTTAAAAATTCCAATTGAGCAAATAGAAGCTAATGACTTCATGAGAAATTAAGACACAATAAAACAAATCCAAATGAATAAAAAAAAAATAAAGGACAATGTGAAATATCTCCTTGGAAAAACAGATGACCTAGAAAATAGATCCAGGAGAGATAGTTTGAAAAGTATTGAATTACCTGTAAACCATGATCAAGGAAAGAGTTTAGACATCATCTTCCAGGAATTTGTCAGGGAAAATTGCCCTGATATTCTAGAAGCAGAAAGTAAAATAGAAATTGAAAGAACCCACTGATCACCTCCTGAAAGAGATGAAAACTCCCAGGAATATTATAGCCAAATCCCAGAGCTCCCAAGTCAAGGAGAAAATATTGAAAGCTGCCAAAAAGAAATAATTCAAGTACTGTGGAGCCTCTGTAAGGATAGCACAAGATCTAGCAGCTTCTACATTAAGGGATCAGAGGGCATGGAATATGATATTCCAGAGGGCAAAGGAATTGGGATTACAACCAAGAATCACCTATCCAGCAAAACTGAGAATAATCTTTCAGGGGGAAAAAGCAGGGCTTCAATGAAAAAGAGGACTTTCAAGTATTTGTGATGAAAAGGCCTGAACTGAATAGAAAATTTTACTTTCAAATACAAGAACCTATAAATAGGGAGGAGCAGGGCAGTAAATGATCCTTATACTCATTAGAATAAACTCAAAGATATTAATCTCATCAGAGCTGGCTCAAGGATGCATTAACGTACACACCCAATTGGGTGGAGTAATCTATCTAAACTGGGAAGTGAATGAGCCTTACACTTATCAGAATTGGCTCAAATACCTTAATCTTATCATAGTTGACTCAGGGAGGGAATAACATACACACTCAATTGGGTGGAGTATTCTATCTAACCCTGCAGGAAAGTAAGAGGGAAAGGAGTGTAAAGAATTAATTGTTAATTGATGTTTTTATGCCTCAGCCTGCACTGGCCTGGGGCTCCGAAAACTGCAAGGTGCTCTACCCACTGGTTGTAGCCATTGCCATGGTGCTGGCACCTCATGTCATCACTACTCACTACATGGGCCTGGCAAAATTATAATGATTTGAAGCCTAGTGAGTGCAGTCATGTGACTGTCAGAGTGGCCATCCCATTGGCTAGGGTGGTATGGGTTTTTATGGGATTAGGGGAGGAGAAGTGGGCATTCGAGGTGGAAGCTGGAAGGCCACAGCTGTTCTGCTATGTATTCTCAGCTGATTCCTGGGTGGTGGTATTTTCCCCATTTTATTTCCTTTCCCTTCATCCTACTGATCCTGTTTGTGTTTTTTTTTTTTAAGTTTGTTCTTGTTAAAATAAATCTTGTTCTGTTTTGAGGGAGGCTGCCCTTCTCCTTCCTTGCCCCAATATTGTGGTGAGCTGCTTAGCTAGCACTCCTCAATTAAAAATTGGTCCCCATAGGAGATAAGGAGAGAGGGGTAAAAGAAGGGAGAGCAGATTGTGGAGGGGGCAGTCAGAAGCGAATCCCTTTTGAGGAGAGATAGGGTGAAGGAAGATAGAAAATAGAGTAACTATCATGGAGAAGGGAATAGGATGGAAGGAAATGGTTAACAATAGCAACTGTAAAAAAGAGAAAAGAAAATAAAATGTACAAAAAATATTTATAGCAACTCTTTGAGTTGGCTATGAATTGGAAATTGAAGGAATGTCCATTAATTGGGGAATGACTGAAGAAGCTGTGGTATATGATTGTAATGGAATATTATTGTGCTATAAGAAATGACAAGCAGGATGATTTCAGAAAAATCTGGAAAGGGTCATATAAACTGATTTATAGTGAAGAGAGTAGAACCAGGAGAACATTGTGCACAGTGACAGCATTATAGCTCTATGAGCAGTTGTGAATGACTTAACTACTCTCAGCAATGCAATCATCCAAGACAATCCCAAAGTAGTAATGATGAAGCATACTATACACCTTCAGAGAAAGAAGTGATACTGATTGTACACAGACTGAAGAATGCTATTTTGCTTTTTGTCTTTTTTGTTACTTGAGTCTTTTATGTAAAATTACTAATATGGTAATGTGTTACATAATTGCACATGTATAATCTATATCTGATTGCTTGCAACCTTAGGGAGGGAGGAGGGTTGGAGGGGAGGGAATGAGGGAGGAACTCAAAACTTTAAAAAATAGATAAACCTAAAAAAATAAAATTAAAAGAACTCAAGCAATTCAATATAAGTTATACATGTGCAGTCATGCAAAATATAGCAGACAAAAACCTTTAGAGAAAGGAACTAACAACAACAACAAAATATACTTATTCTGTAAATATCTGTATTCAGGTACTATCAGTTCTTTCTCTGTATAGGGAATGCATTTTTATTAAGTCCTTCAGAGTTGTCTTGGATCATTCCATTGCTGAAAATAACTAAGTCATTTGCAGCAGATCATCTTACAATATTGCTGTTATTTGTATACAGTGCATTTCACTTTGCATCAGCTCATGTAAGTATTTCCAGGTTTTTCTGATAGCATCCTGCTCATCTTTTTTTTTTTTTTAATAGTAAACTACATTTATACAGTACTCTAAAGAGAGAATTTCTTACAAAATATTCATGGGGTTAATTATTGCAACAACAATAATAGCTAACATTTATGTATTACCTTATTCCTGACAAAGAATTGTCTTCATAATAGCCCAGCCTAGTAATCATCATCATCATTGTCATCATTGTCACCATCTTATATTGATCTTTCCTCTGCCCCTAAGCCTTGTTTGGCCAAAAAAGAAAAAAAAGGGGGGGCATTCTGTCCCATCTCCCTCAGGGAAATGGAAATAGAAGCTAGTATTTAGTCCTTCGCAAGATTAGAAAGTAATGTTTCTGGAGAGGGATTCAAGGGAGTTGGGATGATTTCATCTGAAAAAAGAAAAAGATGCTTGAAGCTATTAACACTTCAAAAATTTCATAAAAAATTATTTCTACTGATATCAGATCAAGAAAAATGGCTGTAGGGGCAGCTAGGTGGCGCAGTGAATAGAGCACCGGCCGTGGAGTCAGGAGGACCTGAGTTCAAATCT
The DNA here is from genome assembly GCF_019393635.1 of Dromiciops gliroides. Classification (NCBI taxonomy): domain Eukaryota; kingdom Metazoa; phylum Chordata; class Mammalia; order Microbiotheria; family Microbiotheriidae; genus Dromiciops; species Dromiciops gliroides. The sequence continues at coordinate 295,193,380 of NC_057862.1, read as the reverse complement.
GGCCTCATCCATTTAACATTTACTAGCTGTGTGACCCTGGGCAAGTCACTTAACCCCAATTGCCTCACCAAAAAAAAAAAAAGTGGCTGTAAAAGACCTTGGAAATGGAGGAAGTGCATTCAGAACCATGTTGTGATCCTGTTGTCTGTGTGAGTTTAGGAAACTCAGTTAAGTTCTCTGAGCAACAGTGTTTTCTCATCTATAAAAGGAGGATCAGGTGCTCTGTGAGAACCCTTATGGCTCTAAATCTATGATTCAATTATGTATAGTTATAATCTATGACACTCAGGCTAGCTTCCTGAGAGCTGAGCCTGCATCCTATTTTATTTTTCTATCTCAAGCACCTATCAGGGTGCTTGGCACATGATAGGAACCTAAGAATGTATTAATATAAATAAAGGCCACACTGAGGCAAGGAAATTTGAGTCAAACAAAATTTGAGTCAATGACAGTGGGCAGTATCAGCACCAATGGATTAGAGTTAAAAAATAACACCCCTCATTTTTCTTAATAAACATTAAGTAATGACAATGTCCATTGCCCATGTACAATCTGTTTCAGTAACTGTTTGGGGGATATATATATATTTTGTGGGAGATTTCTTTGGGCATTTTGGGGAGGTATTTTATGTGAGAACAAACTGTCCAAATGATTACAAAATATCAGCAGTTGAATTGAATAGCTAAGAAAATATTTAAACATAGACTTAGGATTTGTGAGTAGTTAGTCATTAAAATTTTCGTTAGAGGGATTGATTGATTATTTTTTTCTTAAATTACCCCATTCCCCATCTCCCAAAACTCCTGATTCTAATTTTTGTATATTCTGTAATTTTCATCTCCAAATGAGACAATGATTTCCTTTAAGGGTATGGACTTTAGACCATTTCTAGGAAATTGTGGAATTATTTCTTATGTCTTGGGTATTTGTAAATTATTTTTAAAAATCCAGCCTATACAACAAAATATCTCATGTTACAGATACCTGTTAGATAATTTCTTAAGGATATGATACTAAGGAAGTCACTTGAGAGAGGCACAAGTTATTGGGAGAATATTATTCTCTTTTGTATGTCCAATAGAAGTGAGTCCCATCAAAATCATAGGATGAATCAAGTGAGCTCTGGAACTCACAACATGTTCACACCCCAAAACATCCAAATGATGCCATAGGACATTTTCTTGAGCAGCAAAACCCAGAGAAGAATGTGCTGAGATCATTTTCCAACAAAGGACAGCTTGGAAGGTCAGAAGGAGGGAGCTGCTGTGCTGAGACAGGAGTTGAGCCCAACTCCACAGTTACCCTGATACAGATCCAGTCCCAGGAAGGCCTTGCCAGAGAAAGAAACCCTCAGAGCCTCTGAATCAGCTGTAGCACCAGTGTACTTGGAACTAATCTCACAGTCTGGTGAGAGGGCTGAGCCCTTGGCAGGGGGGAGACTACAGGGGTCTCTGATGGTGCTGAGGCAAAATTTGGGTTTTTCACCCCTGCTGGGAATGAAGAGGTGGGCTTGAGCAGCAGTGGCCCAGGTTGGGGAGGGGCGCAGGCTTTTTGGAGCTGACAACCATAGCACACAAAGCTGGTTGATTATCAAGTTGGTCTGGGGTCATCTATGGACCAGGGTACAGGCCAGGTGAGTGAAGAACCTGCTCCTCCTTAAATCATACCACCTGGGACCTGCTGAAGCTTGGGATAGTGCAGCCTGGAAACAGTGTCCCACTTTAAGGAGCTAAAAATCAAGTAAAAGAAAGGCAAGATGAGCAGACAGAGAAAGGTAAGGACCATAGAAAGTTTCTTTAGTGACAAGGAAAATTCAGGTGTACCCTCAGAGGAAGAAGTCCATGTCAGAGCCCCTATATCTAAAGCTTCCAAGAAAAATATGAATTGGTCTCAGGCCATAGAGGCACTCAAAAAGGACTTTGAAGATAAAGTTAGAGAGGTAGAGGAAAACATGATGCAGGAAAGACACAAGAAAAAAGTCAACAGTTTGAAAAGCCAAATGGAAAAGCTCTCTGATGAAAATAATTGCCTAAAAATTAGGATTGAACAAATGGAAGCTAGTGATTTTATGAGAAACCAAGACATAATAAAGCAAATCCAAATGAATAAAAAAATAGAGGGCAATGTGAAATATCTTCTTGGAAAAACTACTGGCCTGGAAAATAGGCCAAGGAGAGATAATTTGAAAATTATTGGTCTACCTGAAAACCATGATCAAGGAAAGAGATTAGACATCATCTTCCAAGATATTCTCATGGAAAATTGCCTTGAAATTCTAGAAGAAGAAGCTAAAATAGAAATTGAAAGAATCTACCAATCACCTGCTGAAAGAGATCCCAAAAGGAAAACTCCAAGGAATATTATAGCCAAATTCCCGAGCTCCCAGGCCAAGGAGAAAATATAGCAAGTTGTCAAAAAGAAAGAAATCAAATACTCTAGAGCCCCAGTCAGGATAGCACAAGAGCTAGGAGCTTCTACATTAAAGGACAAGAGGGCATGGAATATGATATTCCAGAGGGCAAAGGAATTGTGATAACAATCAAGAATCGGATATCCAGCAAAACTGAATATAATCTTTCAGGGGAAAAAATGGGACTTCAATGAAAAAGAGAACTTTCAGGTATTCGTGATGAGAAGACCTTAACTGAATGGAATATTGATGGAGGGAAACAGTTAACAATAGTAATTGTGAAAAAAGAGAAGAGGGGGAAAATTGTACAAAAAATATTTATAGCAAATCTTTGAGGTGGCTAAGAATTGGAAATTGAAGGAATGTCCATCAATTGAGGAATGACTGAAGAAGTTGTGTTATATGATTGTAGTGGAATGGTATTGTGCTATAGGAAATGACAAACAGGATGATCCCAGAAAAACCTTAAAAGACATATATGAACTGATGTATAGTGAAGTGAGCAGAACTGGTAGGAGATTGTACATAGTGACAGCAGTATTGTTCTATGAGCAATTGTGAATGACTTAATTACTCTCAGCAATACAATGATCCAAGACAATCCCAAGGGACTAATGATGAAGCACACTATTCACCCCCATAGAAAGAACTGATAAAAAGAGCACTTGTGGATTTACATATATAATTTATATCAGATTGATTGCTGTCTTCTGGAGGGGGGAGGAAAGGGAGGGAGGGAGAAAATTTTGGGACTCTAAATCTTATGAAAATGAATGTTGAAAACCACCCTTACATGTAACTGGAAAAAATAAAATAAATGTTTGTTGCAAAAAATAAAAATCATAGAATGAATCAAGTGGATCTACAAATTAAATGGAAAGATTAAAATTTGATAATTATAGGATACCATTTCAGAGATAGAAGGAACTTGAGAGATTGTAGTTAAAAAATCAATGTCCATAATAGAATGTGGTTGAGCTATAAGAAATGACTGTTATGAATAATTCAGAAAACATGGGAATACATGTGAATTGATGCAAAGTGACGTAAGCAGAACCAGAAAGATAAAACATACAACTACAACAATAGAAATGGAAAAAATAATAACAATAACAAAAATAAGCTCCAAACTGAATGCTGTATAGTTATAATAACCAAGTTTTCCCCTTCTGAACAGATAAGAAAATTCTATTCCCTCCTTTCTTTTTGGAATAGAAGTATAAGTTTGCAACATTGCATATGCTATCAGGTTTTGTTATTTGTTTAGTTTTACTGAATTGCTTCTTTTCTCTCTCTCTCTCTTTTTTTGTTTACTCTTTGATACAAGGGATGGCTTTCATGCAAAAGCTTGGATTTATTTTTAGGTGAAGCTGATGTCCAATTAAAAAATATCAATAATTTTTTAAAATGGTATAATTTTCTGTCAGAGTTTTTCTAATGACAGGAAGTTCACAGCCATACTTCAAGGTATTTTTTTACTCATATGGATTCTAGGGAAAAAAAAATATATATATCCCTTTCCTATCTCTCCCCTCCTACCCTCTGCCACGGCAAACATGCCCTTATTCCAAGGATCTATACAAAAGCACACTCTCCCTTTAATATAATGTTAGAGAGAGGCCAGAAATTCAGAAACCTGCTTATGGTCACACAGCTAGTAAGGAAATGCCAAAAAAAAAAAAGGACACCTCATAAAACCTGAGAAGAAAATTTTTATTGAAAGGTCAAAGAAAACAAAGTGGATCTCACATCAGACATCTTAGAAAGATAAACTTGCCTTCCAATGAGCAATTTTTGACCCTTTTTTCTGTTTTTTTGAAGTCTTGTTCATGATCCAGTTCAGTTAGGAAGGTGGTCTCCTGCTGCTCTCAAAAATGCATCAGCTCATGAAATTCTTCAGTGGTTACAGTGGTGTTAGTTATTATTCTGCATCATGATTATACATCCTTCTAACTCCCAGCAGGTGGAATCAGGTGGCTTCCTTTTATTTTTTTGATTGGGGTTCAAGGCAAAAATTAGAACCAATGGGTGATGGTTACAGAGAAGAAGATTTCAAGCTTGATTTTGATGGACAAATAGAATTATTTAAAAGTGGAAAGGACTGGGGCAGCTAGGTGGCGCAGTGGATAGAGCACCGGCCCTGGAGTCAGGAGTACCTGAGTTCAAATCCAGCCTCAGACACTTAATACTTACTAGCTGTGTGACCCTGGGCAAGTCACTTAAACCCAATTGCCTCACTAAAAAAAAAAAAAAAGTGGAAAGGACTAACTTGAAAAGAAGTGTCTCAGTCCCTTTGGAGGTCTTCAAGTGGAAGCAGATATATCACGGATATTCTAGAGGAGATGCCTATGTAGGTACAAGTTGTACTGGACAACCCTGAGGTTCCTACTGATTATGAGATTCTGAGGCCTATGAGGCCCTCTACAATCTGGCTCAAAACTCCTTTCCTAACCTTATCTCACATTACATCCCTATACTCTCAGACCCAGCCAAACTGGACTATTCATAGACCCCAATCTCATACTGCCTCTGTGTATTCAAGTTGGCTCAACTTGACTGGACCAGCCAGCCAGCCACTATCCCAAAATTTCCTGCTGTCCAAATGACTTCATAATCATTTGGCTCTCTGCCTGTCTTGGCCCATTTTCAAAACGTTCTATAGCTAAACACATTTGTCTCATAAAAAATAATACCGTGCTAAAATTCCCAAAGATCTAACATTGATCATGGACACATTTATATTGGAAGTTTCCAAAAAGCTTGGACACCTTTCACTTTTTAAAAGTTACATCTTGGGGCAGCTAGGTGGCACAGTGGATAAAGCACCGGCCCTGGAGTCAGGAGTACCTGAGTTCAAATCCGGCCTCAGACACTTAACACTTACTAGCTGTGTGACCCTGGGCAAGTCACTTAACCCCAATTGCCTCACTAAAAAAAAAAAAAAAAAATGTTAAAAGTTACATCTTTTGTTTGTTCCAACACACTTTTTAGGGATGGTGTAAAGTTTATTTTCTAGGAAATCTTTAAATTGTAGTAGTTTTTGGTATCTACTGATTCATTGATTTGTTTAATAATTTAGATCATTTTTTACCAAACTTCAAACTTGCATTTTCCAAATGTTGAAATACTCTAGAATAACAGGAATTCTATAATTAGAGGTCTACAATAGGATGGTTTAATATATAATTGGAGATTTGACCAATAGAAACTACCTTTCCTCTACTGTGGTATGTACACCACTCCTTGTAAATATCTAAATCCATGTAAAGAGGAAACAAGTGCTTGTGGAATATGAGGCAATGGGTGGTAAGAGGAAAAGGGGCCTGGATAATTTTTGCTCTAGATCAAACAATAATTGCCTGTAGGTATCAGAATACAGGGCTAGTACTCATCTTAGATTTGAGCCTCATGAATCTAATGGAAATATACATGAAACAAAAATTTAAATAATGGATTATTAGTAACATTCTACTCATTGTGTAAACATATTTCATAGAATTGGAAAAGTGGATCTGAGTTTAACCCAAGCCCTAATGTCCATTGATACGAGACTTTCTCCTCATTGGTGGAGTTGAATTACTCAAACTACCATAAGGGGCAGGGATGGATTTAGTGAGAAATAAAAAGCTGAAGAAAAGAGAGATCTGGTATCATCAGTCTTGTTTTGTTCATTTTCTTGTTTCCAGCTTTGGGAGAGAAGGTGAACAATGCTGACATTTAATACATAAGTTTGGCTTATTCAAATGGCCAACCAATAGTTCCATTTCCATTTCCTAGCTACAAAATCATAAAAAAATCAGGGATGGGAAGGAATTTAAAGCTAACCTAGTCTGTGAAACTTTTACTTTAGCACACAAGGATTGGGATCCAGTGTGGGGAGGTGGTGTTTCTCTTGGGATTAGAGGGTGTGGATTAAAGCAACAGACTCAAGATACAAGCAACTAGGTGGTTCTTGAAACTTGCAATGCTAGCTCATTCCCAATTTGTGTATCTAACAGAATTCACATATGTTGAACCTTTTCCTCCTAGAGCTCCTAGAATCCCTATTTTAAAACTAAGCAGATAAGATATTTTAATAAAAATTACTCAGAATTCCCTTGGCTCATACTCTGTACCAACTTGGATTCCAAATCACCTTCCTTCTCAGTGTAGCATTCCTTCCCTCCCACCCACCCCCATCCCCCATTACTCTTTCAACACATAGACTAAAATGTTTTTTACTATGGTGAAAATGAAAAGTAAAGTGTTATAACACTGACATCATAGTGCCTTGAGTGAAACTGTTCTCACCATGGGAGAGTATGAATTCTCAACCAATACCCTTAGCCTTTATCCTTGTGTTCTCCCAGTAGGCAAAAATTCGAAAGCTGTTTTACTAAGCATTTTTGGTCTCAGAGTCTCAGTCTTCTTTTCCCCATATTCAACAGCATCATTCCTCCACAGTCACCAATCTGGTTGCTTTCCTCTGGTTGGGCACCACCTTATAAATAACACATTTGGAAGCCAAAAACATCTTGACAAGTTAGAAGAGTTCCAGGATCAAATAGAATCTTCTGCGTTTGGCATTTAAATCACTTTACAACCTGTCCCTTTCCTACTATTCTAGTCTTATTACACTTTACTGCCCTCCACAGATTCTACACTCTAACTGTAATGCTTTACTTTCTGTTCCTTGCACATAAAACTTTCCTATCTCTAGGCTTTTGTAATGGGCAAAGGCTATCTCCTTGGCTATTTGTGTGGGAGGGAGCATGGGAGGGGTTATCCCACCTGCATGAATATTCTTTCTCCTTATTTCTTCCATATAATTTCCCTATCTTCCTTTAAGACTCAATTTAAAAATCTATAATCTGGGAGGCAGCTAGGTGGCACAGTGGATAAAGCACTGGCTCTGGATTCAGGAGGACCTGAGTTCAAATCCAGCTTCAGACACTTGACACTTACTAGCTGTGTGACTTAACCCTCATTGCTAGTCAAAAAAAAGTGACTGAAAGGGAAGTCTAAGATTTCACCTCAATGGAAGGAGATAGCTTAGAAACATTCTCCTCCCAGAACAGAAGGAAGGCAAAAGCTTTTATACAGGATAGATGGGGTGACCATCTGACAATGGAAAGTTCTTTTGGGGGTGGTGTGGGAAAAGCTTGAATGAGGGGTGGTGGTCCTGAATTCTGAGATCATCTTGGTCCCCTAACACCACCCCAGGAAGTAGTCATGCCTAATAGTTTATAGAAATTTATTTCTCTTTACTTATTAGGTGTGTCCATCGTGATACCTAGTTGGCCAATTTAAACTTTAATAGTCTCTTAATTCTGGGATATGTCCTAAGCTCCATGTCATAGTGAACAGGTGGAAAGGGTGCATGCCAATGGAGTTAATGCCACAAAGCACTGCATCTCATTTTCAAAGTCCCAGGAGAAATGATGATGAGTGCTCTTGATCAGCTCTGACAGCTGCCCTTTATACTAACACCTCCTGGAACTATTGGGCTCCCCACTTGCTACCTAAAAATACAAAAAAGAAATGCAGGTCGGGGAGGGGTGGAAATCAGTTTCATACTGAAGTAGAAAACTGCTTCGGACAAGGGTAAAATATAAAGGAGAAGAGGAAGGCTTGGAGAGAAAGGGAATGACTTCCCAAGGTTGTAGAGCTAGCAAGTGGCAAAACCTGCCTAGATTTAACAGCAGGCCTCCTTACTGCAGTGCCTGGTCTTCCCACTATACCAGTGAAATCTTGTCTATGAAGAAATTTGTGAATTTAAAAGTACTATATAAATAGGTTTTATTATCATTATTTTCATCACACCATACTACCATGCCACATCACTCTGTGGAGAAGACACATCCCAAGTGAAGTCCATGGTCTTCTCTCCTCTACCAGGGGTACATGGTCTTTAGGTGGTGATAGTTACAGAAGAGAGGTGAGGATGGGAGAGGAGGGGAGGATTGGACTGTGTGGACAACTGTGTAGAAAGAAGGAAAGAAGGAAGGATTAGTAGATTAATGGGTAAAGATTGAGGGGAAATGTCTACTTAGAAAAAAATGCAGTTGGTGGCAAATCTTGGTTTATTTTCTTTAGCATCAATTTGATTCCCCTGCCCCACCCTCCCATGTCAAATCTCTGTTTTAAAAAAATCAAGTGCCATTCTTTATACTAGGTCTGACAGACATTTCTGCAAGTCCTTGTTTCCTCATCTGTTAAAATCAGAATGACAGCACTTGCAATATTTCCCTCCTGGGATCTTGGTGAGGAAAGAGCTTTGCAAAACTTAAAGTGTTATAGAAATTCAGGTTATTATTATTATTATCCCTTTGTGTTTTGGCTCCTCTTTCCACAGAATTTGCAAACTCTAATTCAATATATTAATGTATATGCCTCATTAACTAGTTAAAAGACTCCCTCCCTCCTTCCCTGATCCCACCTTGCATTTATGCATTGGACCTTTTCCCTCAGGAGTGTTTTTCATACTTGTGAATTTGTATGTGTGGTGTAAATCTAGCACCCCCTTTGGCTGTCAAAGGTTCTGGTTTTTTTTTTCCTCTAGAAATGACTAAGACTAATTTATAACAGCAACATTTTCCTGCAGCTCTCCCTACCAGTAATTATCACATCTGTCAGTTGACTACAGAGCTGTATTTCTGCAGTACAGTTAATTAAGCCAAATTGAATTTTTGTTAGCTAATTTTCTGGATAAAAGCTAAGGAAAGGAGCCATAAAAAACAAATGCAGGTCCTGGAGGAATACAGGTCAGGCTTAAAGACAGAGATCTGGAAGTCAACAATTAATCAGTCGGCAAAAGTCTAGAGTTCATTGTAGATAGTTAGCCTGGCTAGGAACTGAATGGGTTGGGGGGAGTAAAAGAAAAAGGCAGAATATAGAGATCCTGCCCTCTAGAATTTACCTTTTGGGTAAGGGAGAGGACAAGATTTACATAAAAGCAACAGTATAGACCATGTCCTATGACATTTTCTAATACAATTAAATCTAAATACTATCAGAAGTCACTATAATCTAAAATGGCTTTTCCTGGAGGAGATGTGACTTGAAGGATAGTTGAAATCTCCATCTATGGACTCCAGGTTCAGTATTCTATTCCCATATGAATCAGCTTGGATTTTCCCAAAGAAATTCTCTCTTTCTTATGCAGAGAGGACCATTTTAGCAAACCATGCTATTGGCACAAAAGGGTGATTGGGGGACAAAGTGAGGATGACTCTGTGAAAAACCATTAACGCAAAGAGAGGCACACAAACAACTCAAAATTCTAATGCCAAAAACATAGGTCTGTCATTTTTTAAAATGATGCAAAATGTACAACTTTTCCAAGATGCTACATCTCCTGAAAAAAATAGGAAAATATCCTCTCTCTCTCTCTCTCTCTCTCTCTCTCTCTCTCTCTCTCTCTCTCTCTCTCTCTCTCTGTCTCTCTGATACTTGCTAAACATTATATCTATTGGCAGCATACTATTATGGCTATCTCGCAATTCTCAGCACCTGGCTGCTTGTTCTATAGGGTCCCTGGACCATTCTGAGATTTCTTGATTCTTGGCTAAAATCATTGTAGTCCCAGCTCACCTTTGTACAGACCTTGGAAGCTGGCTTCTCCCTTCCCAGAGTTCTCTTCCCATCAACTCCCTGTGCCACAATCACCCAGTTCTGTACATATACAATATCAAGAGAAATGAAGTCTTAGTAATTTTGCCCAATAAGTTATTGCTTTCTAAGGTTAAGCATTCTAAGGAAATAACGCCTGTTTCCATTGGATGTGGCCCAGTTACATGTGCTATTATGTTATTTTCTACATGGGTACTTAAATGGTGGCCCTATTCATCATATTAAAAAAAATTTAACTTGACAAATAGGTCCATCTATGCTAGGATTCTCTGCCTAACTCAACAAATTTTGTGGGTGGGCAACGTCTCTTGTTTCACATAAGCTACTAAAAGTTAGAATATACCTAATGATTGACAAGACTAGGAGGAAAGCAAATGTTGCATATCTAACAGAATCCTAATATTACAAAAGACTTCAGCGGGCTACAACAGTGGACAGAATTTTATAAAATTCCTTATAATAGGAACAAATGTGAATTTGCATATTAGACATTTTTTTAAATATATAATTAAATAGAATGGGGGAGATATAGCTAGATTACAAATATTGGGTTTTTTTGCTTTTGCTTTTGTTTTTTGTGGGGCAATAGGGGTTAAGTGACTTGCCCAGGGTCACACAGCTAGTAAGTGTCAAGTGTCTGAGGCCAGATTCGAACTCAGGTCCTCCTGAATCCAGGGCCGGTGCTCTATCCACTGCGCCATCTAGCTGCCCCCAGATCTTTTGCACAATATTTGCAATCTAGGGGCAGCTAGGTGGCACAGTGGATAGAGCACCGGCCCTGGATTCAGGAGGACCTGAGTTCGAATCTGGCCTCAGACACTTGACACTTACTAGCTGTGTGACCCTGGGCAAGTCACTTAACCCCAATTGCCTCATTTAAAAAAAAAAAGATCTGGGCATTTTCATACATGTATAACCCATATCTGACTGTTTGCCACCTCAGGGATGGGGCAGAGGAGGGAAAGATGGATAAAAATGGGAATCCAAAACTATAAATAAAAATGTTTATTATTAAAAAACAAAACAAACAAAAAACCCCAATGATCTGGGGATTTCAGTGGAACACAAGGTTAATGTGAGTGAATAATGTGACATGGCAGCCGTAAATTACAAATAGGATTGAAAAAAGATATTTAGAAAAGCAATATACAGAAATAGATAGGAAATAATCCCACTGGAGCCTGAATCTGTCAGCATAATATATGGAGTATATTGCTAAATTATGAGCACATTTTTTTTCCTGTTTAGAATTTTCCCAAATTACATGTAAAAACAAATTTTGACATCAGTTTTTTAAAACTTTGTGTTCCAACTTCTCTTCCTACCTCCCTTCCCACCCCCCACCCCCAAGAACTCAGGCAATTCAATACAAGTTATACATGAGTAGTTATGGAAAACATCTCCACATTAGCCAGGTTGTGAGAGAAAAAAGAAAAAAACAAAACTTTAGATCAAGGATGTATCAAAAAAATTATGCTTCAATGTGTTTTCAGATACCATAAGTTCTTTCTGTGTAGATGGATTGCAATTTTCAGAAGTCCTTCAGAGTTATAGTGGATCATTGAATAGCTGAAAATAACCAGGTCCTTGCTAGCATATCATCTTACACTATTGCTGTTATTTTGTATAAAGGACACTTAACTCTGCTTCAGTTCATGTAGGTCTTTCCAGGTTTTTCTGATAGCATCGTGTTCATCATAACCTTTATATAGTACCTTAACCTTGACAAATAATGTTCTTCACAGTAGCCCAGCAAAGAAGGTATCATACATTTTACCATTATAATAAATCATCATAACTATTTCCCTCCATCCTATTCCTTTCCAGTGATATTTATTTTCTATCTTCTTTTACCCTATTCCTCCTCAAAAGTGTTTTGCTTCTGACTGTCCCCTCACCCCCCTCTGCCCTCCCTTCTTTCACCCTTCCCTTCTTATCCTCTTCCCCTCCTGCTTTCCTGCAGGATTAGATAGATTACTCCTCCCAATTAGGTGTCTCTATTATTCTCTCCTTGAGCCAAGTCTTATGAGATTAAGGTCTTTGAGCTAATTCTGTGTTCTAAATTGTCTTCCTCCCTCCCTCTTCAACCATCCCTATGAAATCAAGCTATTCAATATAAGTCATACATGTGCAGTTGTGCAAAACATCTTTACCTTCCTCTAAAGTGTTTTGCTTTTTTTGTTCCTTCCCCAAATCTACCCTTCCTTCCTTCCCCTTTCCCCACCCTTATCTCTTTCCCCTCCCACTTTCCCTCAGGGCAAAATATATTACTATACCCACTTGAGTATATATGTTATTCCCTCTTTGAGCCAATTCTGATGGTAGTAAGGTTCACTCACTCCCCCAATCCTTCCCCCTCTTCCCCTTCCCTCCATAAGCTTTTTAAAAATTTCTTTTATGTGAACTACTTTTTCCCAGTCTACCTCTACCTTTCCCTTTCTTCCAGTACATTACTTTTACTCCTTAACTTTATTTTAAAGATATCATCATGGGTTAGCTAGGTGGCAAAGTGGACAAAGCACCAGCCCTGGACCAAGGAGGCCCTGAGCCCAAATCTGGCCCCAGACATAAGCCACTCCACCCTGCCTGCCCCACAAAAAACAAGGAGAAACAAAAAAATGCTTTACAGATATCATCCCTTCATATTCAGTTCAGACCTGTGTTCTCTGTCTAAATGTATTCCATTCAGCGGCCCAAATATTGAGAAAGTTCTTATGAGTTAGAAGTATTATTTTCCCATGTATGAATGTAAACAGGTTAAACTTTTAATATCCCTCATGATTTCTATTTCCTGTTTACCTTTTTATGCTTCTCTAGGGTCTTGTATTTGAAAGTCAAATTTTCTATTCAGTTCAGGTCTTTTCATCACTAATGCCTGAAAGTCCTCTTTTTCATTGAAGTCCCATTTTTTCCTCTTAAATATTATACAGGGCTTCCATTTGTTGAATCCTAATTCTTAGGCAATAATTTTCTTCAGTGAGCTTTTTTATCTCCTTTTCCATTTGGCTTTTGAAGCTCTTGACTTTTTTCTCATGGCTCTCCTGCATCACTCTCATTTCTCTTTCCATTCTTTCCTCCACCTCTCTAAATCTTCCTTCTATCTCTCCTACTTTCTCTTCAAAGTCCCTTTTGAGAGCTTCCATGGCCTGAGATCAATTCATATTTTTCTTGGAAGCCTTGGATGTAGGGGCCCTGAGGTTGCTATCTTCTGAGGGTACACTGCAATCTTCCTTGTTGCTAAAGAAACTGTTCAATGTTCTTTGCTTGCTGATCTTGCAGTTTTTTACTTGACTTTTAACTCCCTTGTACAGTGGGGCCCTAGTTCCAAGCTATACTGTCCCAAGCTTCAGAGAGTCCCAGGTGTTTTCGGGTTGAGGGAGGACAGGTTTTTCTCTCACTTGACCTGTTCTCTGGTCTAAAGGTAACCTCAAGCCAACTTGCTAATTTTTTTTTTTAAATTTTAGACACAAACATTTATTTTATTTTTTCCAGTTACATGTAAGGGTAGTTTTCAACATTCATTTTCATAAGCTTTAGAGTTTCAAATTTTTCTCCTCCCTCCCTCCCTTTCCTCCACCCTCCACAAGACAGCAACTAGGTTATATATGTATATCCACAAGTGTTTTTATCAGTTCTTTCTAGGGGGGTAGATAGTAAGCTTCCTCATTAGTTCCTTGGGATTATTTTGTATCATTGCATTGCTGAGAGTAGTTAAGTCATTCACAATTCATCATTGAACAATATTGCTGTAACTAGGCACAATGTCCTCCCAGCTCTGCTCACTTCAGTATACAACTATGTTCATTAGTCTTTCCAGGTTTTTCTGGGATCATCCTGTTTGTCATTTCCTATAGTACAAGACCATTCCACCTCAATCATATACAACAGCTTCTTCCATCATTCCTCAATTGATGAACATTCCCTTGATTCTCAATTCTTAGCCTCCACAAAGATTTGCTATAAATATTTTTTGTACAATTTCCCCCTTTTCTCTTTTTCATGATTTATTGTTAACTGTTTCCCTTACATCCTATTTCCTTCCCCATGATATTTATTCTATTATCCATCTTCCTTAATCCTATCACTCTTCAAAAGGGATTTGCTTCTGTCTGTACCCTCCCCTCACTTTGCCTTCCTTCTTTTTCATCAATAGTGCTTTGGGATTGTTTTGAATCATTGTATTATTGTGAATAGTTAAGTCATTCACAGTTCTTCATCAAACAATATTGCTGTCTCTGTGTACAATGTTCTCTTGGTCCTGCTCAATTCACAATACATCATTTCATACATGTCTTTCCAGGCCTTTCTGAAGTCATCCTGCTTATCTATCACAATTGTATACCAGTTTGTTTAGCCATTCTCCAATTGATGGGCAGCCCTTTGATTTCCAATTCTTAATCACCACAAAAAGAGCTGCTATAAATATTTTTTCTACAGATAGGTCTTTTTTCTCTTCTAGGGGATATCTTTATTTTTATAAATTTGACTCAGTTCTCTATATATTTGAGAAATGAGGTCTTTATCAGAGATACTTGTTACAAAAAGTATTTCCCAGTTTTCTGAGTTCCTTTGCATTGGTTTTGTTTGTACAAAAGCATTTTAATTTTATATAATCAAAATTATTTATTTCATATTTTATAATGCATCTTCTTTTGTTCTAAATTCTTCCCTTGACCATAAATCTGACAGATAAATTATTTCATGCTGTCTTAATTTGCTTATAGTATCACCCTTTATGTGTAATATGTCATGTAATTTCAACTGATCTCATAATGCAACCAGATAATCCTTTTCCCTCCTTAATTTTCTAACTCCTCACAGTGGCCATTTAAAGACTCTTTTTTTCCCTCCAGCCCCTCTTACCACTTTTTTCTTTCACTTTCATAGCTAAGGAACTTACTGCCTAACTTTATTAAGAAAATGGAGGCCATTAACCACAAATTCCATCTTTCCCTTTCTGTGTATATAAGTTTTTGGTTTTTTTTTTTTACGTCATCCTCCATTATATCCTCTTTTACATCAATCTCTGAAGAAGAGGTATCCTTTTTTCCTCACCAAAACCAGTCTTTAATCCCACCCTCTCTCATCTTCTCTAGCAAATTGCCTCAACAAATATCTCTTCTCTTCCTTATCTTTAATATTTTCCTATATACTAACAAAGTACGTGGTGCACAAATAGATTTGTGGACATTTTGCAAACTGGACAATTTCATGTTCTGTACTAATTTCCTTGGCTGGTCCTGAGTTTATATGCCTTTGCTCTGCTTTCCAGGATCTCCTTTCACCTGTTGAATGGATACCTAGTGTATAAAGTGAAACTGAAATGCTAGCCCCTCCAGAAAATCTTTCCTAATTCCTTCCATCCCTTGGTAGAATTCACAGAACAGCACCACCCCCCATCCCCACTCCACACATCTCTAATGCATTTATCATGGAATATTGTGTGCTATAATAACCTGGGTTGGTAGCTGATATATTACTTGACTGAAAAATCAATGAGGGCAGAACCTATCATACTTTGTGCCTAGCCCTGTTCTCGTCATGGTGATTTACAAACAGTAGATGCTCAATATGTATCACAGGACCTGACCTCTGGTAGATACAGAATAAATGCTTGTTGTTTGAAGGATTAATTAATTAAATACATGCTCATTGACATGATTTGAGATTTCGGTTCTTGTTGGACCACAGAAACTTTGGGTTCTCTTCCATTTCATAGATTTTGTAAATTAAATAGAACTAAATATTAAATAGTTTTAAATATATTTTGAGTGCCTGAGGTCATTTATTGGAGATGGAGTATCATGAGACCTGAATAGCAAGGGAAAGCTCCTTGGGAGATTTGGGGTTGCAGACTGGGTCAGGGAAGGAATGAAATAAGATTATTCTCATAAAAGGGCAACCTGGAATGGATAAAAGAACTCCAGATTTCATTTCCAAGACTGTCTCTGACATACACTCCCTATGTGGTCCAAGAAAGTAATTTCCATTCTACTAGTTCCTTTACCTGTAAAAAATATAATGATATTTATATGATGGACTTCATGAGGTTTTTGTTCAGAAGGTGTTTAAAACACTACATAAATAAAAGTTCTTATTCTTATTACCATAAGCTGTTGGCACTATCAATAAAAAATAATGCCAGAATTGACTTTCCACCTATTTGCTATGCCAACCTTCTCGGACACTTTCTTGAGAGGGAAATTTTCCAAATAAGGGTCTACTACATTTTGAAGTTATGTTGAGAATGCCTTCCAATAAGAAAGGTGAGCAATCAATTACATTTCAGTAGACCCAATGACTGGGTGACCTTCTATTTCCACAGAGTGAAATGTGATAGGAAAACATTGGCAGCCAAATAAAGTACACCGAGATACACAATAGGCCCATTTTATAAATGTCATGTAGAAGGTAGCACTGATCCTAATATCTCTAATGTACTAGCATGTATTTGGATTCTATTGTGTGAAATTAGAATGTCATGTTGAAACATGGGCTGGCCCTGGGATATATCCAAATCCCAGAAAGACAGCATGTACTTATTTAAAAGATACTAGGCTTAGAGTTCAGAGATGTGGGTTCATAGTCTAGCTCTGTCACTAGCTGCATGGATTATGGGTAAGGCCTTAACCACTCTGAGCCTTGGTTTTCCTCCACTGTAAAATGAGAACAGTAATACTCACTACCTGTCTCACAGGGTTGTCATTAAGAGTGCTTTGTAAGCGTGAAGGTTTACATAAATGTGAGTGGTGACTATGATCTTTGGGCCAAAGCCTTCTTTTGGCTCTAAAGAGCCTATGTATATTTTGAGGATTCTTATTTCTTTGATTTATTGGCTCCATTTAGTTAATCAAGGAATTTTACCATTTGACCCATCTCAAAAATACTGAAAACTCCTTTTTCACACAGTCTCACCATGGTTCAAAACATAAATGACTCTACTTACAAAGATAATGAAAATAATTGAGCTCATAAAACAATACCCATCAGAAAGCAGCTCTACTCTCAAGGGACCCTTAGAGTCTCAGTGACTTATAATATTTTCTTTTTTAATGTAGATTTGCTGTCCAACATCACAGTTTTCTTCTCCATGTCTTCACAAGATCACCTATTCCTTTGGGTATTCATGCCCCATTGCTTTTGGTCACTGCTTCCAACTTCTACCCTTTACAACAACTCTCCTTCCTAAAGCTGATCTTAGTTTCCAGCAGGTAGTGATCCACTCTGCACAGTTGTCTTGCAGTTCTGCCATTCTCTAATTGGATGTGCACATTATATTCTAAGGAGACCAGCTCTCTAATAACCATGGTAGATGTGTATATTGTCAGCTAAAATAACACTCCTCTGCAATCCTTAAGTTTTCCTTTGCACATGGTCCCCATGGCCCCAGCTACTCACTTGTGATATGTCTTCTGGGATTTTGGAAGTGTTGTTCTTGCCCCTTGCAAACTATTCTTCAGCTTTAACCTCACGTCAGTTCACTGATTCATTGCCAGTAGATTAACAGAATATCAGAAACAGAAAGGATCTCTAAAAGTATCTATAATCTGATCCAAAGCTCAACATAAACTCTACTAGCATCTCTAAGTAATGATCATTTAACCAAAGCTTCAACCAGCAATTTTAGTTGCCCGGGGCAAGAAGCAGGAAATTAATCATCAAGTCACCTTTGCAATTTCATGACATGAAAACAAGGAAATATAAGATAAATTTAGTTGAGCAAAGAAAAATTAGTTAGGATGGATAGCTTATAGATGGGTATATTAATAATGCCTCCAGACCAGGATCCTCCTATTTTAAATTTCAGGATCAGTTGTTTGTATACTATTGAATGAGGGCTATATATTTTTGTTCTCTAAATTGTGATGTCCAGGAACAAAGTTTAGCTACTTAGTCCTATTTATGTCCAACTACTATATGTCCAAACTCTGTGAAGAAACTTTTGGCATCAGTGTTTAATGGAAAGGGAACTTGATTTGTAAATCTGAAGATTTTGGTTCAGGTCTTGATTCTGACCCTTACTGCCCAACTACTCCATTTCTCAACTATAAAATGGATAAAATAGTATGAGTAGTACCCACCTTATGAGACTGCAAAGGGAAAAAATATGAAGCAGCTAGGTGTCCCAGTAGACAGAGTGCTGAACCTGGAGTCAGGAAGACCTTAGTTCAAATTCAGCCCCAGATACCTACTAGCTATGTAACCTTGACTAAGTCATTTAGCTTCTACGTGCCTCAGCTTCTTCAGCTGTATAACATCAATAATAATAGGCCCTACCTTCTACCTATCTTCTGTGAAGATGAAATGAGAAAATATTTGTAACATTTTTTGCAAACCTTAAAATGATATAAAATACTAATTATGATTGTGGTGATAATGGTTGTGGTGGTATAAAGGGTTTTACAAATTATAAATTGTTTTATAAATGTATAAATTTTTAAAAATGCTTACTTGAACTTACTGTTCCCTCAAGGTTTTATCCTATGTTGTCTTCCTTTCATAGCTAAAATTCTAGATAAAGTTGATTCCATTCATTACCTCCACTTCCCCCTCTCTTTTACAATCTAGCTGAATCTTGAGGAAGCAGAGGAGAGGTTTTTGAGGACTTATGAATAAGACTTCAAATATAAATATGAAAATGCTTGTATTAGATCTACAGTAAAGTAAAGGAGGGCATGGAATATGATATTCTAGAGGGCAAAGGAATTGGGATTACAACCAAGAATCACCTATCCAGCAAAACTGATCATAATCTTTCAGAGGAAAAATGGGACATCAATGAAAAAGAGGACTCCTAAGAATTAGGATTCAACAAATGGAAGCTAGTGTATAATATTTAAGAGGAAAAAATGGGACTTTAATGAAAAAGAAGACTTTTAGATATTTGTGATGAAAAGACCTGAACTGAATGGCAAATTTGACTTTCAAATACAAGACCCTCGAGAACCATAAAAAATTGGAGTTGGGGGACATACCTGGGGTCATGCAGTGGGTGACAGTCTTGTGCCTGAGGTGGGGTTTTGGATGGGATCCTCCTGGGTCCAGGGTGGATGCTTTGTCCATGTGTCACCTAGCTGCCCCATGATGACATCTTTATGGTTAGATTGAGGGGGTGAGGGGAATGCACCGGGGGAGGGGGAAGGGCAGAGGTAGCATGGGGTGAAATCCCACATGAAAGAAATAGGAAAGGGTTTATGGAGTAGGGGAAGAGATGGGGGAGGAGCAGGGTAGGAAATGAATTTTACACTCATCAGAATATGCTCAAAGACCTTAATCTTATCAGAGTTGGCTCAAGAAGGGATTAACACACAAACACACCTAATTGGGTGGAGTAATCTATTTAATCTGGGCAGTAAATGAGCCTAACACTCATCAAAATTGGCTCAAAGACCTCAATCTCATCAGAATTGGTTCAAGGATGGAATAACATACACACTCAATTGCATAGAGTAATCTATCTAACCCTGCAGGAAAATAGGAGGGGAAGGGGATAAAGAAACAGGGATAAAAGAAGGGAGGGCACATTGGGGGAGGGGACAAACAGAAGCAAATCCCTTTTAAAGAGACATAGGGTGAAAAAAGATAGATAGTAGAGTAAATATCATGGGGAATAGGATGGAGGGAAATGGTTAACAATAGTAATCATGAAAAAGAGAAAAGGGGGAAAATTGTACAAAAAAATATTTATAGCAATTCTTTGAAGTGGCTAAGAATTGAAAATTGAAGGAATGTCCATTAATTGAGGAATGACTGAGGCAGCTGTGGTGTATGATTGTAGTGGAATGATATTGTGCTATAGGAAATGACAAACAAGATGATACCAGAAAAACCTGGAAAGACTCATATGAACTGATGTATAGTGAAGTGAGCAGAACTGGTAGGAGGTTGTACATAGTGACAACAGTATTGTTCTATGAGCAATTATGAATGACTTAACTACTCTCAGCAATACAATGATCCAAGACAATCCCAAGGGACTAATGAAGAAGCACACTATTCACCCCCATAGAAAGAACTGATAAAAAGAGCACTTGTGGATTGTACATATATAACCTGGTTGATGTTTTGCGGAGGGGGGAGGAAAGGGAGGGAGGGAGAAAAATTTGGAACTCTAAATCTTATGAAAATGAATGTTGAAAACCACCCTTACATGTAACTGGAAAAAATAAAATAAATGTTTGTTGCAAAGAAAAAAAAAAGAAAGAAAGAAAAATGCTTATATTTACGTAGGAGGGCATGAAGGCTTCCAGAAGTATCAGAGGACTTTCTAGTAGTGAAAAGTACAATCATTCAGTTGACAAGGATTTATTAGGAATCTATTCTGGACTAGGTTTTAAGCAGTGAGGATACAAAGAACAGCAAAAACAAGCAAGCAAGCAAAGAAACCAAGTCAACAATGACAAAACAGTCTTTGGCCTCAAGGAGCTCCCACTCTGATGGGGAGACAACTTGCAAACAGCTATGTAAAAGCAAGATATAGAGTGAATAAACTCAACGAAGTCTCAGAGGGAAGGCAATCCTTTGAAGAGGATAACTGGAAAAAGCTTCTTCCACGTGGGATTTTAGTTGAGACATGAAGAAAGTCAGAGAAACCAGGAGATGGAGGTAAGGAAGGAGATAATTGCAGGTATTGGGGGCAACCAGTGAAAATGCTTGGAATCAGGAGATGGAGTCTCATGTACAAGTGACAGTAAAGAGAGCAACTGGACTAAATGCCAAGAGACCAAGTCTAATATTTAATAACTGTGTGAGCATTAGCACATTATGTCCCCTTCCTGAGAAGTGCAATCTATAAAATAAGGGAGCTAAAAGAGATTACGTCTATGGCATCTTCTGAGTGCTAGTAATTTATGAAACTCTGATGATCTGAAAAGAAAATTCTAGGAAATGAAACTCAGTGGCCCAGAGGATGGAGTCCTGAGCCTGCAATCAGGAGCATTCATCTCAGACACTTACTAGCTGTCTGACCCTGGGCAAGTCACTTAACACTGTTTGCCTCAACTTTCCTCAACTGTAAAATGAGCTGGAGAAGATGACAAACTATGCCAAAATCTCTACCAAGAAAGCCCTAAATGGGATCACAAAGAGTCAGACATGACTGAAACAAGTCAACAACAACAAGATGTATACTTTGAAATAGTTACTGTAGGATTTTCAATTTGGAGATTGCTGTGATAGTCTAAATAAAACTGAACTTGGAGTCAAGGGAGTTGGATTAGAATCACCAGACTGAAATGTGCCAGCCGTATGACCCCAAGCAGGACATTTCCCCTCTCTGATCCCCAATTTCTAAATCTGTGGAATTGGGGCTATAATATTTTTACTTCCTACTCCACAGCATAGTTGTGAGGAAAGTGCTTAGCAAACCTGAAAATTCTATTGAATCATCTGATCAAAGATTTAGAGCTGAAAGGAAACTTAGGGGCTGATTCCAACCCCCTTAGTTTACAGATAAGGATACTGAGGCACAGGAAGTTTAAGTGATTTACCCAGTGTCACACAGCTAGTAAATATTTCAAGTCGGATATGAAGCCTGGTCTTCCTGACTCCAAACACAGTACCCCATCGTTGTGTACACTACCCTGCTTTTCTGAGCTATTATCATTTTCACTGGTGGCTTCCATTAGCCTGAAGCCTTGGTTAAAAGGGAAATAGAAATACTTTTAGAACTCTTGGTTGAGGATGTGGGAGGACAGGATGGGAAGCATATATCATTAAAATCAGGCTGGTAGTATAGGAGAAAGGAAAAGTTGATGTTTAGAGCTCACATATTTCATGAAGGATCCCCCTGAAAAAAAGCCTCCAATGATGTGGTGTATTGGAATGAAGCCTAAACTTGGAATCAGGATACTTGGTTTCAGGTCCTGACCCTGACACTTACTAGTCACCTGACTTAAAGTAAACCCCATCCCCTCCTCCTCCAGGCTTCAATTTCCTCATGTCAAAATAAGGGATTTATATTCAGTAATCAGATCAGAGTACAGAAGCAGAAGCATCAAATCTTGAATCAGGGGACTTGAGTTTGAATCTCAACTCTGCTACTTACAATTTAGGTGACCTTGGGCCAAGTCACGGAATCTATTTGGTTTCATTTTCCTTAACCATAAAATCGAGGCACTTGGTTAGATTATCTGTACAGTCGCTTCTAACTCTCATTTTCAAAATTCTTCCAGCTCTGCCTATCTGTGAGAACCTGATCTGTTTGACTAATCATAGAATGTTATAATTGGAAAGGAGCTTAGAGATGATCTAATCCAAGCTTCTAATTTTACAGATGAGGAAACTGAGGGCCACAAAGGTTGTCATTTGCCTTGTGTGACATTAGCAATAAAAAAAACAGATGTAGGCTAGGAAACCCTATCCAGCGCTCTTCTCAAACCACACATGGCCTACCAAAGAATCATTAATTATCCATTTTTGCTGCTGGAGCAAGTGCTGGCAGGAGTGAAATGAAGAAGAGGGTAGGTTCACCTGGGGTATATTTGCTGTGGGGAGAAAGTACCCTTGGAAAATTCTCCTAAATTTATGTATTGATGAATTGGCCACCACTGATCAATGAATAGTCCTGTGGGTCTCTAGCTCTGGAACACTCCAAGGTTTCTAAGCAGTTGAAGAGGGAAGAGGTACAAGCCAGGACAAGAGCACCTCGGGCAACACTAAAGACAGAACTAGGAAGAAAAGGAAGATCTTCCTGGGGTCAGTGCTATGGATGACCTGTAGAGGTCCTCATCACCCTAACCTAGTTATCCTCTGCCTACCAATATCTCCCATCTCTATAATAATTTGAGTTTAACAATCTGTTTTTCTTATAATGACACAGTGAGATGGGGAGTAGGAGTATTTTTCATACCTCTTGAATTCTTAAAAGCATCAGAGATCTCACTGACATGAATGCTCTCTCAATGATACAGAATGTCACCCATCCACATCTGCCTGGACTGTGTGACTTGTCCATGTTCTTCCATATATTTGTCATAGAGGGTATACCAGTATGCTGGAGTTTTCCTTGCCTACTCTTGATATTG
This sequence comes from Dromiciops gliroides, assembly GCF_019393635.1. Lineage (NCBI taxonomy): Eukaryota > Metazoa > Chordata > Mammalia > Microbiotheria > Microbiotheriidae > Dromiciops > Dromiciops gliroides. The sequence continues at coordinate 295,170,334 of NC_057862.1, read as the reverse complement.
TAAAAACACTAGTGGGGGGGGGGGCAGCTAGGTGACGCAGTGGATAAAGCACTGGCCGTGGATTCAGGAGTACCTGAGTTCAAATCCAGCCTCAGACACTTGACACTTACTAGCTGTTTGACCCTGGGCAAGTCACTTAACTCCCATTGCCCCACAAAAAAACAAAAACAAAAACAAAAACAACAAAAAAACAAAAAACACTAGTGGGGGGGGCAGCGGATAAAGCATCAGCCCTGCATTCAGGAGGACCTGAGTTCAAATCTGGTCTTAGACACTTGACACTTACTAGCTGTGTGACCTTGGGCAAATCACTTGACCCTCATTGTCCCACCCCCAAAAAATTACTTTAAAAAAAAAAGAACATTAGTGAGTCCTATGGATTGTCCACAACTTATCACTTCCTCTTACCATATGTCCAACCCTTCTTTTCTGATCATACATTTCCCTGATGGCATCCATTATTCCAGGTCATGTTTGTAGTTTCTCATTCATTACATGTTGTTGCCTGCTTACAACCACCATGTCCTTCCCATCCATTGACCTCTGAGTGATAATAGTTTTTCATTCTTTTGAGACTGTGGTATCTCAAAATTTGCACCTATAATGTAACAGAATATTGGCATTAAAAATGTAATGGTATGGGGCAGCTGGGTGGCACAGTGGATAAAGCACAAGCCCTGGATTCAAGAGGACCTGAGTTCAAATCCAGGCTCAGACACTTGACACTAGCTGTGTGACCCTGGGCAAGTCACTTAACCCTCATTGCCCCACCAAAACAAACAAATAAAAATGTAATAGGATCTTTTTTTTTTTTTTTCAGGGCAATGAAGGTTAAGTGACTTGCCCAGGGTCACACAGCTAGTGTCAAGTATCTGAGGCTAGATTTGAACTCAGGTACTCCTGAATTCAGGGCTGGTGCTTTATCCACTGAGCCACTTAGCTGCCCCATGTAATAGGATCTTTAAGCATGCCCAGGTGGTCTAACATGGAGGTACTCAGAGGGGCCTTCAAAGAATGCCCTGATCTCTTAAAATAGAGGTGTTAAGTGTCCTCTACCATGGAGTAGGTGTGACCTGCTTTGATTGGCTGCATAGCCTGAGCTGGTTGCATCTTTAAAACTGGCTAGATCATGATAGCCTGCTAAGAGGCAGCTAGATGGCTCAGTGGATAAAATGCTAGGCCTGGAGTCAGAACAACCTGTGTTCAAATCTAGCCTTAGACACTCACCAGGCATATGACCCTGGGCAAGTCACTTAACTTATGATTGCCTCATTCTATTGGAGAAGGAAATGGCAAGAAAACCCCATACAGGGTCATGAAGTGTTGGACATGACTAAGGGACTGAACAACCACAAGACTAAGATAGTAGTTATCTTTTTGTATGTGATATCTTTTATTCTCTCTTTTTCTGTCTCACACTCCTTCCTATGACTGAAGGATAAAATTATAGTTCACCCACACCATAGGTGTAATGAATTCAACCAGTAACAAGAAGACTTTCCTTCCCTTGCCTTCTCTTTTTCCCTGGCTTTGAAAAATAGGTCTGGGATTTATGTTCTATTTCATTTGTCTTTCTCAGTCTTAGGTGCCAATGACGATCCCCACTAGACTTACTAGGAGTTTGAATCATAGTAATGATGGAGCCAGGATTCCAGGTGGGAAGTTGCAGTAAGCCAGCCCAGCAGGGAAACTCAGAGAGGCCAGGATACCTAGGACACAAACTTTAGGGGCAGGGGGAGTGGATTTGGAACTGGGATTATGCTCTTTAGGAAATGAGCTAAGCTATAAATGCAATTCCTTTTCCCTCCCCAAAGACTGAGGTAGTATAAGGGGGAGAGGAAATATTATGCATCCCAAGTGTTGTGGAGTAAGTTTGTATATTTGTAGTTATACTTTCTGAAATAAATATTCCTTTATAAAAACTAAAGTTACTATAAGTGGTTACATGGAACTGGGGTATAAGGGAAGATTTCCTACAAGCATGGTTGCCCCAACACTTGGGGTGGGGAAATTGGCAGGGAGCCTAAACCTCCAATCCCTTTTAAGGATACTGGGGATCCCTAAAGGGTGGAGTGAAATACCTGGGTTTTAGGCAGTAGGGGCCAGGGTGGTCAGTGGTACAAAACAATGAGCCACTGTTTCAGGAAGATATTTGTGGTTATTTTTTCCCTAACTACTCTAAAGCAATCCTATCAGCTGTATTCCTCATGTTTATTTCTGGGTTCAAAACAATATTACTTTGAACTATCTGACATGCATCCATATATACACATGTATACACATATACACACGTGTATATGCATATACACACATATATACACATACAAACATGTATATACACGTGTGTATATGTGTGTGAGTGCACACATATGTATATAATGCATGTATATAACATCTATATTATGAGTATATATGGGAGTACTTTATTCACTTCTTGTTTTCCTTTTTTCCCCCTCTGGAAGGCTAGGCCAAATTTATTTGAGTGCTTATGTATGACAAGAATACCTGAATTCGGGGGCAGCTAGGTGGCTCAGTGGATAAAGCAGCAGCCCTGGATTCAGGAAGACCTGAGTTCAAATTCTGCCTCAGACACTTGACATTTACTAGCTGTGTGATCCTGGGCAAGTCACTTAACCCCCATTGCCCTGCAAAAAAAAAAAAAAAAAAAAAAAAAAAGAATACCTGAATTCAAATCTGACCTTAGACACTATCTTTGTGGTCTTGGGCAAGTCACTTAACTTCTGTCTGCCTCAGTTTCCTTATCTGCCAAATGCAAATTACAATAGCACTTATCTCTTAGGATAGTTGTGAGGATCAAATGAAATAATATTTCCGAAGTGCTTTGCAAACCCTGAAGTGCTATCAAGGCTCCTTATGTTTATCTCATCTAGGAGTCTCTGAGGCGTTATGGGTCTTGATGCCATTGTCACAATGCCATCCACAAATAAGAGTATGTGCAAAATCTCATCATTTCTTAAGAATCCCTCTTGAACTTGGACTCTATTCTAGATAATTTCAATGGCAAAGAAAAGCATGTTTAGTCAGCATGTGTCCCTGTTTTATGCCTTCTCTGTCAAACAAGGTTTTCTTTGTTGTCATATTTTCCAGGAAATTTACACCATTTTGATGTATGCATTGGAGACTTTTAATTGAAAAAGAGCTTTTAAATTAATATTTTGCTTCACAAAATCAAAAGCTTGTTTATAATTAGGATTTTTAAAGTACCATTGGACCTTGTGTTCTACACATCTTTTAGCCAATTGTGGGGTGGTAAAGATGCAGTTGACTGTTCAATATCCCTTTTGAAAGCCTGACTATTTCATATTCGTGCTCTTACCATACTCATACTGCTATTCATATATCCTACTAAGGATGCCTTCAATATGATTGTGTTAATATCATAACATTTTATATGGATGATAAAGTAAGCATATAGATCAATGGTTGTTAATGTCCTTTTGGTAATCTCATCCCTTACACTGTCCTCTTCTTTAAAATGTGAAGGTTGGACTAAATAACCTTTAAAGTTCCTTCCAGCTCTATATCTATGATCCTATGATTTTTGGATATTATTTTGGTCCAATATTTTCCCCCTAACCTTAGTATTTTCCCCCCTTTTAAGGTACCTTGTGGATTGGTCTCCCAATATCCTCACAGGTGTGATATCTCCAGCATTAATCTCTTTTATTACATTGTTCTTATCCAAATGTCCTTCCTTTTTTTTTTTGTGGGGCAATGGGGGTTAAGTGACTTGCCCAGGGTCACACAGCTAGTAAGTGTCAAGTGTCCAAGGCTGGATTTGAACTCAGGTACTCCTGAATCCAGGGCCGGTGCTTTATCCACTGCGCCACCTAGCTGCCTCTTGTCCTTCCTTTTTAAAATTTTTTTGTTCTTTATTAGGGTCCTTCCAGTCTCCTCTATAGGCTTATTCAGGACTATGAAATTAAACTCTTAAAGTGCCTCTGCTTTCCTTGATAGTGAAATGGCCAAAAAAATGTTATAAAACACTTTGTACATCTTTTCAATCTTTCTTCTATTTGTTGTCTTCTTCTAGGTCAATCCTTAAATTTTACAAGGATAATCTTGCTTATCTGGGTTTCTCACCAACTTTCCTTTAAATTGCTTTTACCCTTCTCTAACTTCTTTCCTTTTTGTGAGGTGCTACTACTCATAATCTTTTGACATAAAATTTTGTAAATGTGGTTACATTCTAAACTGGTCCTGTTGGCTGTTATATGTCTCTACTTGGCAAGTAAAACTTTGTATTTGCTGACAAAGACATATTCTGGACACTTTTGATGATCTCTTTATGGAAATGATTGATGTTGATTAAACTTAAATATGCTATTATAGTTGCTGTGTCTTTTCTTCTGTCCATATTTAATTTTTTCAGTATAATGACTTGTTGAAGTACGTCAGATTGAAGTTGTTTTAATTGCTTGACATAGTCTTTTCTTATTTTGTTTCTTTCTTCCAGCTCCAAACTAGTTTTGATCATTTCTTTAACAGTTAAGAATCTGACTGTATGCAGACAACTGATTAAAGAATGACTCCCACATTAGTATCAAGTCATTCCCCATCTGTGAAAACATAATCAATTTCATTTTTGTGTGATGTGTTTTGGAGTTTGTCATGTCTAGCACCTTTTCATTTTTTTCTCAAATATTCATGATTTATAGGTGTTAGGTTTCTGGGTAGTCTGTAAGTCTTTTGCTTGTCTCATTCCTTATTCCTTCCTGATCCATATTTTCAAGCACCTTTTTCCCTATCCTCATTTCATCTCACCTTTGCGTTGCTGTTGCTATATATACTCTGTTAATTTAATTTGGAAGGTCCTGTCCTAGTAGAATTTTTCCACCATTTGATCCTCCATAAAAGATGTTGGTGTACAACTTGTAATTATTTTTATGGTGATCTTTTCTGAGTACTTATGACCACCACAATATGAAGTGAGAAAGAGGAAGGGATGAAGGGAAGGGAAGGGAAGGGAAAAGGAAAAGGAAAGGGAAAATGATTTATATAGTATCTATTATGTGTCAGGCACTATGCAAAATGTTTTATATTTTCTCATTTGATCCTCACAACACAGGGAGGTAGGTGGTGTTATTAGCCCACATTTTACAATTGAGGAAACTGAGGCAAACAGAGGTTAAGTGACTTGCCCAAGAACACACAAATAGTAGTTGTCCAAGGTCATATTTGAACACAGGTATTCCCAACTCCAGGCTCAGAACTCTGGCCACTACATCTCCCATGTAAGAAGTAACCAAATATGATTATTGAATTGATTATTCCTATTAGTTTTAGACACACAATCAAGCCATTTGTACCAACCTCTTTATGTATCTATCCAGAAAGACCCTAGAGAGCAATCTTTTTATTTAGTCATAACTTGCTTTTGTCTTCTGGTTTTATTTATAGTGAGACCATTAAGATGAATACAATTATTTTTTTCTAGTAGAGATTGTGCTCACTGATACTATTGGATCTCAATTTTCTTTAAAATTTTTATTATTTATTAAAAACATTCCTTTCTTTTTAAATTTTGAGTTCCAAATTCTCTCCCTCCTTCCCATCTCTCTTCCATCCACTGAGAAGGCAAGTAATAGGATAACAATTATACGTGTGAAATCATGCAAAACATTTCCATATTAGCCATATTGCAAAAGAAGAAGAAAAAAAATAAAGTGAGAAAATTATACTTAAATTTGTACTCAGACATGATCAATTCTCTTTCTGAAGATGGATAGCATTTTTCCCCATCATAGGTCCTTTGGAATTGTCTTGGATCATGTACTGATCAAAGTATCCACAGTTACACATCATTACATTATTGTTACTAGGCACAATGATCTCTTGGTTCTCAGTTTTCTTTGCATCAGTTCTTATAGATCTTAAAATGTTTTTCTGGACTGCCCCCCCCACACACACACACACCTTGTGATTTCTTATAGCACAATAGTACTGCACAATCCTTTTCTTCAGTGAATTTTTGTATCTCCTTTTCCATTTGGGCTGTTCTGCTTTTTAGGGAGATATTTTTCTTCAGTGAATTTTTATGCCTCTTTTACCATTAGGCCAACTATGTTTTTTTAAGGTATTATTCTCTTCAGTATTTTTTGTGTCTCTTTTACTAAACTGTTAATTTGCTTTTCAGTAATTTTCTTGTATCACTCTCATTTCTTTCCCCACTCTTTGCCACTTAAATATGTTTAACTCTTCCTTATAGTAAATAAGAATACTTAACAAATTATCACATTAGTAATATTCAAAAATATGTATCTCATTTTGCATCTTAACCTCATCACCTCTCTATCAGGGAGTGGAGAGCACTTTTCAGCATTAGTCCTATGGAATCATGATTGTTAATTGCAATGATTATGGTTCTTAACTCTTCCAAAGTTGTTTATACTTTAGAATGTTGTTGTTATATTATAAATTGCTGTGATGCTGCTTGATTCACTATGCATCAGTTCATAGGTCTTCCTAAATTTCTTTGAAACTGTTCTTTTCATGTACTAGGATTTGTTCAGTAATTCCTCAAACATGATGGACACCCCCTTAATTTCCACTTCATTGTTGCCACAGAAAGAATTCCTATAAATATCTGTGTATATGTGAGTATTTTTCCTTTTTCTTTGATCTCTCTCGGTGTATAGGCCTAGGAGTGATATCTTTGGATCAAAGGGCATTTCCATTTAGTATCTCTTTGGGAATAGTTCCAAATTACATTCCAAAATGGCTATACAGCTCTATTAAAAATGTATTAATGTGTACTTTTCTTGTAACCTCTCTGAACTTGCATTTTTCTTTTCTTATCAACTTTGCCAATTTATTTTTGCCTTGTATGAGATCATGATTGTTAACCATGCTTTTTTTTTTTAGTTCATCAGAAGAAAATAGATTTTGATGTAAACCTTTATTTTAAATCTATGTGAATCTTTCTGTTTTGAGTATATTTCTTCTGTACATTTCCCAAAGCCCATTGGTATGGGACTTTCTCTTTGGTGGAGGGGAGTGCCCTACACTAATATGAGAGGTAGGGCAAAGTTGATGAGAGCAGAAGAGAAAAAAGATTCATTCTCTTCTGTCCCTTTGGGGTTTTCTGTCCAGTATCCAAAGAGAAGATGTAGGTGATTCCAACCTCCCTTCAGGACCATAAAGGGGACCCTGGGAAGAAATCATCATGTAGAACTCTGCTTTCTGCACTAGAGACTTCAAGGAATTTCCCTTTTGAGTGAGATTTAGTACTCTCTGTTGGTTGAACTAAATTTAGCTCCCACTCCGAATGGGAGATATCCTTCACTTTGTATTGTCATATATACATGCATAAATACACATACAAACATAGATGCACACATGCATGAATGCACACATAACCTACATGTGTGTATTTGTGTTATGCATATATGTATGTATATGTGTATATACATATATGAGGAATTAAAGTATATTTGTGCTTTGATTTCTTATATGTTTGTGTGTCACAAACATACTCTCTCTCTGTTAAGTTTAGTTTCCACTCCCAATGGGGGGGTCTCCTTCACTTTGTATTGTCATATATTCATGCATGCATACAGACATGTATTCATACATATACACATACACATGCAATTATATATAGGTGTGTATTTGTATGTATATGTGTATGTTTGTCATGTATAAATGTATGTATATATTTGTGTATAAATATATATGAGAAACTTAAGTATACTTATATTGTAATTTCTCATATATATAAATATATATATGTATGTATGATTATGTATACATTTTCTTGGTTGAGCTAAGTCTAGCTCCCACTCCAATAGGAGATCTCCTTATTTTTATTGTTATGTATATATATGTATATGTATGTATGTATACACACATGTATACATATATGCATATATGTGCATTGTGACAATGCATACATATACTCCTTTTTTTTTTTTTTTTTTTTTTTTTAGGCAATGGGGGTTAAGTGACTTGCCCACAGTCACACAGCTAGTAAGTGTCAAGTGTCTGAGGCCGGATTTGAACTCAGGTACTTCTGAATCCAGGGCCGGTGCTTTAACCACTGCGCCATCTAGCTGCCCCCCATATACTCCTTTTTAATTGATTTTATTATCCTAGTTTATTTTATGAGTGAATTTTCTTCTTTTCTTTCACAGTTATGACAATTTATTTCATAGTTCTTTCTACCATATTCTCTTATGGTTTTTTACTCTCTTCACAATGAAGAAGAGAATAATGAAAGAGGAGTATGCTTAGCACTGGGACCCAATTCTTTTTTGTTTGGTTGTTTTGTTTTATCTGAGTGTATGATTTTATTTGGGCACAATGGGAAGAATGCTAGAGTTAAAGTCAGAGGATTTGAGTTCAGATCCCTAATCCTTCATTTACTACTTATGTGATTTTAACAAAATCAGGTCATCTTCCTTGGTTTCAGAAAATTCATATGTAAAATGAAGAAATTGGAATAGATGACATATAAAATTAAGGCCCTATTTTTTGATATATTTCATATCTGTTCCCCTGCTCCTCTTATCTTCTCACCCAGATCTTAATCAAAAGTTCTTACCTAGGGCAGCTAGGTGGCTCAATGGACAGAGTACTGGCCCTGGAGTAAGGAGTACCTGAGTTCAAATTCAGCCTCAGACACTTAACACTTACTAGCTGTGTGACCCTGGGCAAGTCACATAATCCCAATTGCCTCACTAAAAATAAAAATAAAAAAAAAAATTCTTACCCCTTTTTCTTTCTTTTGAAACTCTTCTTGATGCTCCACCTTCTGAGAAGTAAACTGTTACTAACAACCTTCTAACCATAACATTGATCTATAAAAATTAACCATATGTTTAATAGATATTGTCATACCAAATAATCACAATTGCCAGTGCCATGGTATGTATAGCTTTTGAGTTAGAGAGACCTAGCTGAACAAAGTAAAGCCATGTTGGAAGAAGATGAGGTAATGGCATCCCCATCCTACTATTTACATTTTAAGTCATATTGAAGATAATTTCAGTAAGTCTAGCTTTGCCATATACTATGTGATGATGGGAAGTCACTTCATAAGTCTAAAATTCAGTTTGTCATCTGTAAAATGAATAGGCTGTATTATAAGACCTCCAAGATTCCTTCTGAATCTAAATTGATGATCTCTGATCCGACAGAAGATAAGCTTACAACCTAATACTTCTTTTTCAATGGGATTTTGTCCCTTGCCCAGACCATGTAAGATGGAGGCACACATGTGGTATGTGTTTGGGACCAGCTCTTGGGAGACAAGAAGATTGGCAGAGGTATGAACATTCTGTATTAGTTTACTGTGTGCCTTTTTCTATTAACATCATTGCCAGAATAGCAGCATCTTTAACTGCCTGAATGGAGGCACAGTCTCCATCTTTTTTTTCCAGTGGTAAGCAAGGATGAAGGACCTGTTACCTAAGCCATGAGGACCTGAGGAAATGAGCTTGGGGTTTTTATTTGTTTCATTTGTTTTTTTCAGTTCTAAGTTCAGGGAATGGAGTCCTAGACCCAGGATCTTGTTCTATGAGGACCTGGAAGCCAAGGATTCCAGGCTGGATGTTGCAACCAATCCAGCATGGAAGCCCTTGAGAAGTCAGGATTCTGGGATACAAGCCCAAGGCAGGGGTGGCTTTCGACTTGGAACTCGATGAGAGTAATGACATGTAAGAACTGAGCTAAAATATGAGCCTAATCCCCTTCCCCTTTCCAGAGACAGATGTTTGAAGGCCAAATTGTGCTCCTGAGGTGTTTGGGGTACGTGGTTGTGGTTAGGAGACAGAGCTTTGAATGTTTATTCTGGCTATTCCTTTGAAGTTAATGTTCTTTTGTAAAAGCTAATCTGGGGGCAGCTAGATGGCACAGCGGATAGAGCACCGGCCCTGGATTCAGGAGTACCTGAGTTCAAATCCGACCTCAGACACTTAACACTTACTAGCTGTGTGACCCTGGGCAAGTCACTTAACCCCAATTGCCCCTCAAAAAAAAAAAAGCTAATCTGACTAACGCTTAAGTAGAACCGGGGTACTTCAGCTCTTAAATTTGGGAGAACACAATTAGAGGGGGTTAAAGCTAATGGTAGAGGTGAAAGAGATTCTTTGGGTTCCTAAGGATAGAGCAGAACCCTAGGAGACAGGTGAAATGTAACACACTTGGCCTTCAGGCAGTGAAGGCAAGAACAATCATGACAACTACAAAAAGAAGTTATTTTATCAATTATTGCAAGATTCCATAGTATATTAAATAGAATATCGATAGGTACTGAACCTATGAATTCATTGGCATAGGGAACTCTCTGGTGAGGAAACTCCCTCTACCTGTGCTGGTTGACACTTTCTCTGAAACATATAGCCTTAGAGAGTTGTCTAGAGAAGCACTGAGAGGTTAAGTATTTCACCCAGGGTCACACAGCCAATATGTCAGAGGAGGGACTTTGACCCAGGTATTCTTGGATTAGAAAACAGTTCTTTATCCAGTATGCAATACTGACCTTAGAACAGTGATTTTAACCTGGGTTCCATGAAGTTGATGTAAAAATATATTTATAACAATTTAAATATTATCACTTTCCTTTATAAGACAAAGTATTTTAAATATTTTAAAACAGTATTCTAAGAAGGGGGTCATAGGCTATACTAAATGGCTAAAGGGATCCATGATGAACAAAAGTTAAGAGCCCATGCTCTAGAACATTAAATAAAAAACAATATTGACTATTTTGACTATTACAAATATCCAAATTAACTACAAAGAATATATGAAGGAGAATGTTATCTGCATCCAGAGAAAAAAACTCATAAATAGAAGTATGTACAGAATGATTTTACATGTATACACATTTGTGTCTAATGGTAGTCATCTCTAGGGTGAGGGCAGGGGTAAAGGAAGAAAAAAGGGGAAAAATAAATTTACATGATAACCTTTTTATATATTTGAAAGGAGCGGCAAGTTATACATAATAGGTTTGCAGTTTCATGTGCAATCATCTTTTTAAAAAATATTACTGTATGGAAATGCTTGTTTTATTTCATAAATTAAAATGAAAATAAATAATAGCAGGATGATAACTTGTCCCAGGACTATTTGTATTGTGTGGTAAAAAGTGAAAGCTTTTAACAGTCAGTTAGGATAACTGAAAGATGCCAGTTTTTTAAGGACCAACCTTTTGGGGAGGAGACTGTGATGAACTGCCATGTGTCTACTAAGCACTCCACTTCCAGGGTGTGAGCTTAAAAGCAAGGAGAGAATGGAAGTTGGTTTCTTTTTCGCTTGCTCACTCTGGCACACACATGCTGACTCAGGTTTGATAGCATGGTCTTTGGTGATCGGCCTGGTCCTCTGTAATAGCATGTGCTTGACGCAGTTCTCAACCTCAGAGGTGGCTTTGAGATTCTGGTGAGTTCTATACGGAATATAGACTAAGCTTAGATCTAAGACTATTTATTTGTATTTCTACTTTCCTATCTCTCTAATCAACATCACCTTGTTTTGTTGGTTAATTAATTCCCAAACAATAAAGGCTCTAACTAAAGCTCAGAGGCTTCTTTCACTCACTGGTCTGGGAGATATATAAGGGAAAGGTTAAAGGGGAGTTTAATGCTCTTATATCCAATTTTAAATCTCACAATGGAATTCCATCAAATAGATGAAACTAACAAGATTTTAATGGTAGTAGTAGTAGTAGTAGTAGTAGTAGTAGTAGTAGTAGTAGTAGTAGTAGTAGTAGTAATAGTAGTAGTAGTAGTAGTAGTAGTAGTAGAAGTACAGTAATGATAATCTATTATTTCAATTAAAATATTGCCACCTTTATTCAAGGTTCTACCCCTATTACTGTTAATAACAACATGGTGGTTCTTTTTCTTGAAGAGGACCAAAATGACATCACTAGATCAGGATCAAGGTGTGTCTGACTGTGGCTGAACAGACTAATATGATCTAGGAAGGTTTTAGCACGGGTTGGGCACAAAGAGTCCATATGAACATTTGGAGTGGACATGTCTCTAAATTTGTACATCTCACATTTCTTTTGAGCTACTACAATTCTGCTTTGTTCATAGAGTACAGTGTCTTCTTTGATGTCGGCACAACATGCTGGGTGGTCTCTTGCCAGCATTGCCCATGTCATGCAATCGATTCCAAAGTTATTCAGAGAGACCTTGAGAATGTGTTTGTATCACTTCTTCTGAGTACCATGTGAGAGCCTTCCTTGCATGAGTTCTCCATAGAAGTATTTTAGGTAAGCGTAGGTTTGGCATTTGAACAATATGACTAGACCATCAAAGTTCTGCTCTCTGTAATAGAATTTGGATCCTTGACAGTTTAGCTTGAGAAAGGACATCAATGTCTGGTATCTTATCTTGCCAGGTGATCTTCAGAATCTTCCTAAGACAATTCAAATTGAAGCCATTCACTTTCCTGTCATGGTGCTGATATAGTGGGTAGGCATACAACAATGAGGTCAGCATAACAGCTCTGTAGACCTTCAGTTTTCCAGGCAATCTAATATTCTTTTCTCCTATACTTCCCTTTGGAGCTTCCCAAACACTGAGCCAGCTCTGGCAATATGCACATTAACCTCATCATTAAGGTGAACATCCCCAGAAAGTATACTGCCAAAATAAGTAAACTTAACTGCAGTATTCAAAATCTCTCCATTTGCTGTAACCAGTGGTTCCACATATGGATGGTATGGTGCTGGTTGGTGGAGAACCTGTGTTTTCTTGCTGTTGTTAGGCCAAAATTAGCACAAGCAGCAGAGTATTAACCCACACTTTGTTGCATCTCAGCTTTAGAGGCTGCATTGAGCAAGCAATGATTTGTAAATAAAAAAATAGTGTACCAACTCTCCCTCTACTTGGCTTGTAGCCTTTTCAAGTTAGTGTTAATAAGAATATATGAATCACCTGGATTTGATGGAGGTGACTTCTTATCCAAAAGTATTTTTTATGAAACACTGGATATAATAGAATATATAACATAATATATGATATAATATATAATATAGGATTAATAGGAACAAAATGTCCTTCAACTGAACTCTGAACTGAACCCAGATAGCTAGCAGATAAAAGACCCTAATGTAAAGAATTAATTGTTTTTTGAGGTTCTTATGCCTCCTCGAGCACTGGCCTGGGGCTCCGAAAACCACATGGTGCTCTACCCACTGGTTGTAGCCGTTGCCAGGGCTCTGGCACCTCACGTCATCGCCACTCGAGGATGCCTACATGGGCCTGGCAAAATTATAATGATTGGAAGCCTAGTGAAGGCAGTCATGTGACTGTCAGAGTGGCCATCCCATTGGCTGGGGCTGTGTGGGGTGTTTCTAGGTTTGGGGGAGGAGAATTCAGCATTCTAGGTGGAAGCTGGAAAGGCGTTCTGCTCCATATTTTCAGCTGATTCCTGGGCGGTGGTATTTTTTCAGGTATTATAATTTCCCTTTCCCCATTTTATTTCCTTTCCCTTGATCCTACTGATCCTGTTTGTGTTTTTTTTCTTTAAGTTCATTCTTGTTAAAATAAATCTTGTTCTGTTTTGAGGGAGGCTGCCGGTCTCCTTCCGTGCCCCAATATTGCTGTGAGCCACTTAGCTAGCACTCCCCAATTAAAAACTGGTCCCCACACTACCTAGTGACTTCTTTTCCCTCAGGACAGTAAGTCCCTATCTTATGGTGACATCTGGGTTTCCTCATCCTTGCCAAACCCTTTTTTGGCATCCTGTAATCTTATCATGAAACCTCTGTTACATCCATTCTTATTATAGTATTTGCTTTTGGGTTGATCTGTAACTGACAATGACAAAAACAAACAAACAAACAAACAAACAAACAAACCTTATATACCATCAAAAGAGTGAATCCCTGAGCTCCCTTCTGAAGAGGGGGGTGTCCAGCATGATCATGCTATATTTCTTCTTGGGACAAAAGAATAAATTGCTATTTTGTTTTTTCTGCCTGTCTCTGATCTGGTTCTCTGATCTGGTTTTGGTAAGAGATTTATGTTTTCTTTGATCTGGGTTTTTGTAGGAGGATAGGTATGGAAACAGATTATAGGAGAAATTATATGATATTATAATTTCTTTGATCTGTTTATTAATTTTGTAGGAGAGATTAAAGATTAATTTCTCTAATCTGATTATAGGAGACAGGCAAAAATAAACTATATATTTTAATTTTCTATGATAGTTTACCATTAGTGAAGTAGATGAATAGCAACAATTTCCGAGGCAAATCACTTTTAAAAAACACCCTCAGTTTGCCTCACTTTCCTTTTCTGCAATAATGATGATCACGATAATAGGACTGAACTCCCAGGGTTGTTGTGAGGATCAAATAAGACAGTATTTCTAAAGCCCTTTGCAAACCTTAAAGTGCTACATAAATGTTAGCTATTATTATTACCAAAGCAGTGTAATGTAAAGATCTTTGGACTCTGATTCAGGGCCCAGATTCAAATCCCAACTTTGTTACCTATTAACTCTATAACCTTAGGCAGCTGAATTAGCTTCTCTGTGCTTACTTTTCCCTCTCTGTAAAATGAGGGAATAAGGTGACTTGGGGATTCGAGAATCTCTAAAATCCTTTTTATTCATAAATCTATGGTCTTATCATCCACATGTAATGAACAAGGGGCCAGAGGATCATCAAGGTGAAATGATTTTCCCAAGGTCACACAGTTAATTTCAGGTGGCAGCAGGGCTTTGATTCATACTCAGGTTTCCCAATTCAAGTCTAGTATCCTTTCTACCACAATGCACCATTTCCACATGGGATGCTTCATAGTAGAAATCTTGTTGTTCTGATTCAAGGAGGAACTAAAAACAAAAAATGAGAAAATAAAACAGAATGAGGTTTGGTGAAACTGAGGTGATACAGAGATAACTCTGGCACCCAAAGGATCAGGGTATACTGTGAATAACATCAGACACAGAATACAGAGGCATGGATTCAAAACATGACTTTGATACTTACTAGGCATTATTTCAGTATGTTATTTTCCCCAGGTCTCATTTTTTTTTTATTAATAAAATGTATGTGGGGAGCTTAGGAGAGTCACAGTAGAGATTTAAGTTCCCTTCTATCTCCATTTCCTATCACCTTGCAACTTTGTTTTTCCTGCTATTTTCATTTGACTTTGAAAGTCAGGGGGAGTGGGGTATATCAAGAAGTCTCCAAGAAATTCTAAACCTGCTGTACTGGCTCTATCTGACATTTTGTGTATAATATACCACCTATTATGTTAGAATGAGAAGAATACCAGATTTAGAAGTCCCCTTTGGAATCCACATTTTTTGCTCTCTGTTAGCTGAATGACTTTGGTCAAGTCATTTATCCTTGTTGCATCTTAATTTTCCCATCTATAAAATTACATATAACATGTCTATAATTATATATAATATAGTTATATCTATACTATATAATTACATATAATATAATTTTTCCATCTATAAGTTTAGAAGGATGGATGAGGTGATATCTAAGAACTCTTCCAGGTTTGCCAGATTTACTATGCTCTTTGATTCTAAATCCTGATTTTAAATCCTGACATTTTATATTTGATGATTCTAAGGCCCCTTCCATACTTAACATTTTATTTTATATTATCTCCAAGGTCATTTACAGCTCTGATAATCTGTGTTTTATATAACTCCAAGGATTATTTTTGCCCTGTCTTTCTATGACCTATGGTTATAGGATCTGGTAAAGTCCTAAACTCCATTATCCTATGAAGTAATTGTCTCATGCAAATGAGCATCAAACATCATTATTTGATCTCTTTTAATTAACTTCTAATTGTTTCTTATAGATGTTTTACCAGGTAAATGGAATATCATGCTGAATGGGATTCATTTTTCCTCTCTCTGATAATACTCTCCCCTGCCCATTGTTACACTTGATTGTGATATTCAAAGACAAGAGCCTTGAGGACTCAGAAGTACACTTAGAGCACAATCTTCTTAGAATTGGGAGAGACAGACAGACAGACAGACAGAAACACAGAAAGACAGAGAAACACAGAGGGAGAGAGAGACAGAAAGAGAGAGAGAGAGAGAGAGAGACAGACAGACAGACAGAGACAGAAGAGACAGACAGACAGAGACAGGCTTACCCTATTCCTGTTTGACTGTTCTTATGCTTGGCTTCTCTTTACCCACTCTGTGACTCATTAAGAGACATGTAAAATCAATTCTGCCTTTTGCCAAGGTACAAACATGTTTTCATTCAATGGCATGAAAATTGAAATTTTATTTCTTTCTTCAAAAATCTCCCTCCCTGAGGAACTTTGGATAGGATGTGGGGGAATCGAACTCATGGCCGAAAACAAATGTTCTGTAAAGTGTTCGTTTCAAAACCTAAAAATCAGTTGCCCCTTGCCAGAGCTGAGCATGTGTCCAACTATAATACCATTTATGGTGTTGCATGGACCTTCTCTTCAAAAACAGAAAAAAAATGTGGAAAGCAAACTTTTGCTATCTGTCACCAAATAGACACACATTTTAGGTTTGGTGTTGCTACTCTAATGAAAGTCTGTCCGCACTCATTAGCCCCCATTTCAGGTGCTAGCTAAAACCACACCGCATCGTGGATCTGGGGGAGAATTTGAGTTTGTCTGAAAATATATATGATTAGTGTGTGACACCATGTAACTGCACATGCTGGGAGATGGGACTCAGTGGAATGCTGTATAAGACAGCAGTTCTGTGGGCAAAGAACATGTGCATCTGATCAGAGAATCACATTCAGAGTGTGATTCTTCCAAGGAAGGAATTTTGGAGGTCAAATGAGTCCAACTTGTATCTCAATCAATGAATCAAGCAATAAACATTTATGAAGTGCCTACTATGGCCCAGGCATTGTGCTAAACACATTGTTGTTTGTTTTTGTTCAGTCACATCCAACTCTTCATGACCCCATTTGGGTTTTTCTTGGCAGAGATACTAGAGTGGTTTTTCATCTCCTTCTCCAGCTTATTTTACAGATGAAGAAGCTGAGGCAAACAGGGTTAAGTGACTTGCTCAGGATCACACAGCTAGTAAGTGTCTGAGGCTGGATTTGAACTCAGGAAAATGAGTCTTCTAGACTTCAGGTCTGGCACTCTATGCATTGTGCCACCTACCTGCCTCATGCTAGACACTGGGGATACAGAAAAAGACAGTCCCCACCCTCAAGGAGTTTACAATCTAATGATGGAGACAACATGCAAACAAATATATTAAAAGCAAGATATATACAAGATAAATAGGAAACAACAGAGAGAAATCACTGGAATTAAGAGGGGTTAGGGAAGGCTTCCTGTAGAAGGTAAGATTTTAGTCGGGACTTAAAAGAAGCCAGGGAGGTCAGCAATTGGAGTGGAGGAAGGAGACAGTTCCAGCTATGTGGGACAGCCAGAGAAAATGCCCAGAACTCAGAGAAGGAGATCTTATTCATGGAATGGCCAGGAGGCCAGTGTCACTGGATTGAAGAGCTTGTGGTGAGGAGTAAGGGGTAAGAAGACTAGAAAGGTAGGAAGGGCCCAGGTTATGAAGGGATTTGAATGCCAAACATAGCATTTTGTATTTTGCTCCTAGAGGCGATAGAAAGGCAATGGAATGTGTGTGTGTGTGTGTGTGTGTGTGTGTGTGTGTGTGTGTGAGAGAGAGAGAGAGAGAGAGAGAGAGAGAGAGAGAGAGAAAGAGAGATGATTAGACTTGTGCTTTAGAAAAAAATCACTTTAGTGTTTGAATAAAGCATGAATTGAAGTAGAGAGAGATGAGGCAAGTAGACCCATAAGCCGATTATTGCAGTAATCCAGGCATGAGGTGATATGGGTCTGTAGTGAAGTGGTGACTGTGTCAGAGAAGAGGAGACACATATGAGAGATATTACAGAGGCCAAATCAACAGGTCTTGGCAACAGCTTGGATATGGGGAATGAGAGATAGGGAAAAATCCAGGATGACTCCCAGCTTAAAAGCCTGAGGGGTTGGGAGGATGATAAAAGGGAATAGGGAATAGGGAATAGTAATAGGGAAAATAGGAGGAGGGAAGCATTATTTCCATTTTGGACATTTTAATTTTTAGATGTCCAATGGACATTCAGTTTGAGATGTCTGAAAGGTAATTGGGGATGTGAGATTGGAGGTCAACAGAGCGATTAGGATGGGATGATTTGAGAATCATCAGTATAGGGGTGGCAATTAAATCTGTGGGAGCTGATGAGATTGCCAAGTAAAGTTGTATAGAGGGAGAAGATTAGAGGGCCCAGGACAGAATCCTGAGAGGTTCCTATGATTAGAGGGCATGATATGGAAGATGGTCCAGCAAAGGACACAGACAAGGTATGGTCAGATAGATACCAGGAGAACCAGGAAAGAGTGGTATCCCAAAAAGCTAGAGAGAAGACAGTATCAAGGAGGACAGAATGATCAGTGGTATCAAAGGCTATAGAGGGGTGAAGAGGAAGAGGATTGAGAAAAGCCCAGTGTAGGGGCAGCTAGGTGGCGCAGTGGATAAAGCACTGGCCCTGGATTCAGGAGGACCTAAATTCAAATCTGACCTGAAACACTTGACACTTACTAGCTATGTGACCCTGGGCAAGTCACTTAACCCTTATTGCCCTGTTCAAAAAAAAAAGTAATTCTGAGAAAAGCCCAGTGTAATATAGCATGTATACACACACACACACACACACACACACACACGTATATGTGTATATATATAAATATAAATATAAATATATATATATGTACACCCACTGAGACAGACAATTTCAGCTTTGGACACATCTACACATCTAAATTTAAGGAAGTCTTTCCTTGTATTAATTTTAATTCTGCCTTGCTGCAACTTTGATTCATTGCTCTTGGGATCATGCCACTCATTTTTCTTCCTCCAGTTCACCACATTCAATTCCACGAATATTTATTAAAAATCCACTTTGAGCCAAGGGCTGGACTGCACTCAGGTACTGCAGAAATATTCTAAGATGTACAAGACATGGTCCTAAGCCCCCAAAAGCTCATGTGTGATCAATAATCTACTAAAGGTCCACCTCTCTATAATTTGTTATCCTAGGCCTGTGGTTCAAACCAAACACACTAAGTTTAGTCTTCCATTCACAGGACAACCTTCAAAAATCAATTGCCCCTAAGCCTCTGTTCAGGAAGTCTAAACATCCCAAGTGTTTCAAACTCCCCTCATCTGCCATGTCTTTGAATCTTTTCGTCTTCTTGGTTACTTTCCTTATAGACTTCAGAGCCATAATTAGCCTGGAACAAGAAGGGTTTTGGCCCAGGCCCAAGGGATTACATTAAGTGAGGGGCATAATTCCTCTTCCCCCTATCCCCTTGAGGAGTGCTGGCCACACAATGCTTCCTACTCCCACCTCCTAAAGTTTTATGATTGTCTGATCTTCTTGGTTTCACCTTTCCACCTTCCAGTATGCAGGCTGCTCCTGATACTTTGCTCATTACAAGGAACACCTGATCCACTCCAACTCACACCTACATAATAAGCTAAATGAGGGCAAGGGATGTCTCACACACCTCTCTCTTAGGTCTCTGAGAATTGGATGTAAGGCCCTGCAGGGGAAGGATTCAGTCCATGTGCAGTCGATGGTTAAGTTAACAGTCGATAAGTATCACATCAAACAGATAATCCATGCCCCATCCTCTCCCAATGTAATATTAACTGGTATTTAAATAGTACTTTAAAGTTTGCAAATCACTCTGTGTGCATTTATGGTCTCATTAGATCCTTATGATGGATCTATGAGGTAGGTGCTATTATTTCCCCTATTTTATAGGTGAGGAAATTGGTTAAGTGATTGGTCCACGGTCACATGACCAGAAAGGGTCAGAGATAGGTTTTGAACCATGTCTATTGACTCCAAGTCCAGTGATCTTTCTACTACATCTTACTACTTCACAGTATGCCAGGGGAGTAGGACTATGAAAGGGGAGATAGTATCAATGTTCTACATTCAAATGAGTAGCTGGAGAAGCATTTTCATTTCATTCTTATTAGAACCTAGAAGTCATTTAGCATCTTTAGATCCAGTACTGTACATGAGCTATGGTTAGCAAATTTCTGTTTTCTGCTCTTCTCATCTGGATCATCCAGACCTGTTGGAAACCCCTTCCATCTGCCACCTCTCCATTCACTCTCACACCTAGCCACCTCACCCCAGCACTGGCCTCTTCTGGTGTTCCTTTCTATTTTTCCATCTGGAGTCCTCTTCTATTTGTCACAAACTCCCCATCCTCTTATATCTCCCTCTCATGTTCCCTCCACTTTTTGGTGCTCACTGAAACTTAGTCTTCTTCTAAGGAGAAGACCCTGGTTGACACCATTTCTGTGGCTGTCTGAATTGTCTTTCAAATCTCTTAACACACAGGGCCAGGAAAATGAGTTGGCATTCTTCTTGCCCATTATTGTCCATTTGCAAACATTTCCTTTGCTCCTATGACTCAGCAGGTACTTCCCCTTTAAAGTTCATTCCATCTTGTCCAGATCCTTATTGCTTATCCTCTGCGGACTTTTAGGTCTCTTTCCCACCTCCCCAATAAATTCAAGGTTTAGTTCATGGATTTTTCAACCCCAAATTTTGCCCATTTTGAAAAATCTGCCTATTCATCTTCTTCAATGCCCATGAGCTCTAACTCTAATCTATCCCAAGTATGCTTGGGAGTGTTCCTATCCACAGACATGCCCCTCCCCACCTTTCAACTGAATTTTCCTCAGGAACTGGAATTCTTAATTATTATTAATTCTTAGAATGTGCTTCAATTGGTTAGTGTTCTTGTTAAAATTTAGCCTCCCAAACAAAATGCTATAATGTTGATGTGGCTTTACTGGGGAAGGAGAGAATAGCATTATCACCTACTTTTGTCTAGACATTATGATTTTCTTTGCAGCCTAGGATAGTATTAACTTGCTTTTGGTTTCCATGTCACATTGCAACCCTAATAGTCCACTAAAACCCTCTAGTTCTTTTATTTTCTTCACAGTAACTTCTATCTAGGTGTTTCCCCAAAATGTAATCACAAAGTTGAATTTTTGAACCCTAATGTCAAGCTTTCCACTTAAAACTTAATTCTACTTAAATTCAATATCATTTGTTTTGGCCCAAATGTTCTGGCCTATCATATCCTTGTGCATCCTGGTTCTTCCATATAGTGTGTAAATGATTCCTACCAACTTCGTCCCTTCTGACAAATTGATGCTTTCAACTAAGCCACTGATGATAAAATGTAGAACAATAAATGGTAATGATTAGATCCCAGGGTTTCTCCATTTGAGACTATTCTCTGGATTAAAATCACATTCATCACAATTTTAAGAGTACAATAAATTAAATATATATCAATCTACCTATTTGTATTATCATCTAATATAGCTTACATCCCTAGAGTAGCCTATTCCCAGAATGGGGGAAACCAAAGAGCTACATGTCCTTCTGATCCTCTCTTTCTCTTGCACCCTCTGGAACCCTGATCTTTTGATAATAAGCCCTCCCCCCCCCTTTCATCCTAGATCTTCCCTTCTCCAGTTCTATTCATCTGTATAAAAAGGGATGTCCTGGTAAATTTGACAACTGGTTCTACAAAATTTGGGACACAGTTTAAGTTTACTCTGCATTTTTCTAAACTTTAGATGATCAACAAAGCAATTAATCAACCCCTAGCTTGTGGCATTTGCTGATTTCTTAGGTGTAAATGCTAATGCTGACAATTTAACAATTGGTTTTCTGATTCCAGAACACCCTTGATTTATGCTATGGTCCTTAGTTCTCTGCAATCCAGATCATACCTGCTCTCCTCCATGCACACACAGAGCTTAGTTTGCATGTCCTTCTTAAAATGTAAAGCTAATAAGTGAAAGTGATGGACAGAATAGACTTTAATGTCTTGGAATTTATAGCCTTAATAGCTCCTAGATTTGCATGCATTATTCTCTTTGAGTAGGTGTTTTAGGGTTTGCAGATATAAAGGGAAAGAGAATGGATGAGTTACAACGGAACTCTACTTTTCTGGTTCCCTTCTCCTTCAAATGCATAAATTGATCTAACATTTATTTAGCACTGAACTTTTTTCACAACAACCCTGCAAGTGTTATCATGCCTATTCTGAGGCTCAGAAGGGTAAAGCAACTTTTGTGGGATCACACAGATAATAAATGAGAGAGCTGTGATTCATATCCAGTTTTCTTAACTCTATGTTCACTTCTTTCCATTATACCAGACTTTCATTCTACAGAAAATTGACAAGTACAAGAAGAAAAAGCATGGGCTCTGAAGGGTTATGTCATGGGGGAAATAGGTGGTGGTGGTTGTTAGGTATTCCTCTTTACAGAATTACACCCTCTTGCACACAATCCAATTAGAATAAAATAGTCTTTTATTTAGGCACTAGAGAAAGGGACCAAGAGGGAAGTCAAACACCTCGCCTCAAGAGGAAATGGTTCAGAGACATAAATCCCCAAGATACCTATCTCTTTGAACAGAAGAATAAAGGCAAAAGCTTTTGTAGATGGTAGATGGGGTGGACAGATGGAGTTACCACCTGACAATGGAAAATTCCCTTTGGGGGTGGGGAAAGCTTGAATGAGGGGAGGTGGTCCTGACTTCTGGAGTTATCTGTATCCTCTGGCACCAATCAGGCAGCCGCCATGCCTAATGGGCTTATCTCTCTTACCTCTCAAGGTCCTTTAGTTTAGCTGGCCAGATTAAATTTTAATAGTCCCAAATTCCTTGATTTGTCCCAATCCCATATTATTTATTTGTTGTAGAAAAATCAATGTAATAAAGCCAGTGAAGCCCCCATGGCTGTGGGTGATCCCCATGAAGTGAAAATAGCTTTGCTATGCAGACCCCTCCCTTCTTAGGAATTTGTATTTCTTTTCTTTCCTGTGATTAGTTACGGCTTTTCAGTTATGATTTTTGAATTCTGTTTTTCTTTTTAGGAATGAATCCCTCTGGCCTAGGATGCATTTTTGCTAGAATACAGTTTTGTCAGAAGCCCAATGAACTCAGTAAAGCATGAAAAGTCTTTCTTCTACTCAAGTTTTCCTATTTTCCCCTTCTCCTTAATTGCCCAAAGCTGCTAGAGAGGATCTTTTCTGTCTGCCTTTTGTCTATTTATAAGCATTTGGGGATTCTGTCCTCCTCTTTACTTCTATAAGCTGCTTCTCTTCTGCGCATTTCTCATAACTATCTTTAAAGTTCTGTGCTGTGAAGGACATAGGTGACTCCCTTCTCTATTCCCTCATTATGACTTGAATTAATCTACATATATTGTGCCATCCCAAACAAATTACCAAAGCATTACTTAAAGATCTAGGAAAAAAATAAGCAAAACTTCATCTGAAGGCACAAAAAGTCAAGGATTTCAAAGGAAATAATGAAAAGAAGTAGGGAGGAAGGGGTCTTAGCAGTAGTAGACCTCGGACTATACTAGAAAGAAGAAATAATTAAAACTATTTGACACTGGTTAAAAAAAGTTGAAAATTTGATCAGTGAAACAGATTAGTTCTATCATCCATCCAGAAAGAATTAGACACAGTAGTTTAGTGTTTGATAAACCTAAGCATTTCAGCTACTGGGGTTAAGGACTTACTATTAGAGAAGAAAGGAAAGGAAAGTCTTTCAAAACTATGACTAAGGGAAGGGTTCTTAACCAAACAATGGTAAGAGAAGATCATGGAATAGAAAATGGACAATTTTTATTGTAGAAAAGCAAAAAGATTTTGCATAAACAGAATCAACGCACTTAGGAATAGAACAAAGACTGTTAACTGGAGAAAAAGCTTTGCAGTTATTTTGTTCTGATAAAGATCTCATGTCCTAGATATATAAGGAACTCATTCAAATTTATAAGAATAAGCATTCTTGTAGATAAAAGTTCAAAGGACATGAATAGGCTGTTCCCAAAAGAAGAAATGAAAACCATGAAGACATGTATGAAAAAATGACCTTGAACACTAAAACTAAGAAAAATGCAAATTAAAGCAACTCTGAGTTCCTACCTTATACCTATCAGATTGACAAATATGACAAAAAAGGAAAATGATGATTATTAGAGGGATATGAAAGGTAGGGAATGCAATTATACAATTGGTAGAGTTGTGAATTTATTAAGCCATTTAAAATTAATATTTTATTTTTCCTAATTACATGCAAAAACCAATTTTAATGTTCCTTTTTTTTTTTTCCAGATTTTGAGTTCCAAGTTCTCTCCCTCTTCTTACTGGTCTCTGAAGCTCCTCTGAATTCTAAGATTCTTTGTGTCTATGACTTTAGTCATGGAGAAAAATGCAGAGATTATTCTGAGGACAATGAATAGGATTAGGAGTAGAGAGAGAGATGGAGGCCTGGCAGGACAAAACATAGTGGGCAGAGAGGGAAATGATAGAGATTAAGATGATGCAGAGGTAAACAATTTCAACTTATAGCAAAATCTAAGTCATGATGACACTGTACTGAGAGGAAGGTGGGAGATTGGGGACATGGAAATCTAGGAGGTTAATGAACTGTGAGGCTAGGGTTTTCAAATTCACATCAATGGGAAGACTGAATTCATCAAGGTCCAGGGCAGGGCTTGGTATGGAAAGAAAGATGGCTATCCAGGTATTAAACTCCCTGAGAAAAGAGGAGGAGTCACCCAGAGGGTAGTAGAGAACTGCAACATGGACCTGGACAAGTTTATCTATATCAGGGCTTCTTAAACTTTTTTCACTAGTGAACCTTTTTCACAAGAGAAATTTTTATGCAACCCTGGGTATATAGGTATATAAAGTAGGTATTCATAACCTTTTACTGTTGCCAATTTTTTTGCCACTCCCACATTCAGTAACATATCCCCATATGGGATCTTGACCCATGTTTTAAGAAACTTTGATCTAGACGGAGGAAGAACCCCAAATGAAGGGAGGTGACTGAGTTATGTCAGCAGAAAAAGAGTCTCAAAGTGCTGCTCAGCCGTCTTTCTTCTATGGCTTTCTGAGGTATTAAAAGCCTTTTTGCCTAGATATCTTTGGCAGAATCCTAACTATCTATTGGAATGAGGGTCTTAATAAATCCTCCCTGTCCCCACTCAGCTCCAGGTAGAGAAAAAGAGTCACCAAAAGTCATATTGCCTGAAAGTGGTTTCTTAATCTCCTTTTCCATTTGGCTTTTCAAACTGTTGACTTTTTTTCTCATGACTCTCCTGCATCACTCTCATTTCTCTTTCCATTCTTTCCTCCTTTTCTCTATATCTTCTTTCTATTTCTCCTACTTTCTCTTCAAAGTCCCTTTTGAAAGCTTCCATGGCCTGAGCCCAGTTCATATTTTTCTTGGAAGCTTTGGATGTTGGAGCTTTGACCCTGTTATTATCTTCTTCTTCTGAGGTTGTATTGCGGTCTACCTTACCCCCAAAGAAGTTTTTGGTGGTCTTCTGCTTTCTCTGCCTACTCATCCTGGCTTACTATTTCTTGGCTTTTAACTCCTTCTTAAAGTGTGGCACTGCTTCTAGGACACACTGTTCAAGCTACAGCATGGCCCAGGGGATGGTTGGGCTTCTTTTCAGCCTGCCTGGCCTCCCATTCATTTGATTTTAAACTCTCCACTGAGGGGTTGGGGGGTGGGGGTGGGGGTGGGGGTGGGGTGGGGTTGCTTCTCAGTTCTGCTCCTGTTCCCAGCTTCAGAGGGTCCCAAGTGTTTTGGGTTGAGGAGGGGGCAGGTTTTAATCTCACCTGGCCTGTTCTCAGGTCCAGAGATAACCTCAGGCCTACTTACTAAGCAACCAACCAGCAAAGCTTCCTGTGGTGTGGTTCTCAGCTTCTGATGACCCTGCCTGCTCCCCTCCCCAACCTGGGCCTTCAGCCGCTCAGGATTTCTTCCTGGTTCCCCACTGGGGTGGAACAGTTGCATCCTGCCCCCCAGTCCAATGGTTCCCCTGCACTTAGCCGCCCCAGGCCAGCCATTCAGCCCGACCCCGCACTCGGTTCCAGAAGACGCCGGTGCTGCAGCTGATTCAGAGGCACTGGGGCAAATTCCTCTGGCGGGTGTCTGGTGTGTCGGCCTGATTGCAGGGTTAGGCTTTATTTGTTGCCCAGAACAGCCCCCTGAAATCTATCTATAGCTGGAGAAAACTTTCAGCCTGTATTTTTGTGTGCTTTTTTGCCCCAAGGGTTCTTTTATTGCTTTTTTTGGAGTGATTGTATCAGGAGCCCTGTGGGTTTAATGTCTCCTCTGCCATCTTGGCTCTACCCCTGAAGGTGGTTTCTTATTTGTTTACTGAGAAGGATCCCCTTGATTCAAAATTAATGTCACTTGAAAAGAGAAATATCCACCCACCTTCTAATCTGGTAGACCTTAGAATTCAGAAGGTAAGACACTGCTGCCAGTCTTCAAAAGAGGGATGAACTGGCTTCCTTCCTAATAGAAAGAAACAGGAGCAGATGATTGTAAAATGGAAGGAATTAGTATCACTTAGTGTCTTCTCAAGATTCTTGCTGGACAGGGAAATAAATTCTCTCTCCCTCCCTCTTCATTCTATTAGACATGAAACTAGAGAAAGCTTTTTCTTCTTTTTCTTTTTTGTAGTCAATGGAGTTTTCTGTTCTTCTTGTATTATCTGTTTCTCTCTGGGGGTTTCATGGACCAACCCAACTGGCCAACTTCTATATATTCTTTTCAGGAAGGCAGTTGTACAAAACTAATCAACACATCAACCAGTCCTGACAATAGATGCAATATTCCACTGCCATAGTCCCCTGTCTCTGCAAAGAAGTAAGGGAGTTACTTTTTAAAATAAATTCTCAGGGCAGCTAGGTGGCACAGTGGATAAAGCACTGGCCCTGGATTCAGGAGGACTTGAGTTCAAGACCAGCCTCAGACACTTGACACTTACTAGCTGTGTGACCCTGGGCAAGTCACTTAACCCCCATTGCCCCTCACAAATAAATAGATAAATAAATAAATAAATAAAATTCTCCAAAGCTAAATTTGATCATAATAATTACATAGTATTAAATTACAGTTTTTATTATTCTAATCATCATTATTGTTGTTTTAATTTACATTGTTGAGATAGTTTAATATACTAGAATATTAGTGTTTCATTTCATCCTCATAGCTTTAGGGCTAAAAGAGAACTCAGAGGTCATTTTGTCTAATGTTCTTATTTTAGAAATGGTGAAATTGAGATCCAGAGAAGTTAAATGGCTTATCAATGGTCAGAAAGTAAGTGGCAAATTTGGGATTTGAATCTAGGTCCTCTGACTCCAAATCAAAGTTCTTTTCATAGCATAATGTGGCTTATTTATCTTGACTTGATTTCTGCTGGTTCCAAATGCTTATACTCTTATTATGTCTATCTTTGTTCTGTTAATGACTAACAAATCCCATGTGTTGGCTCCTCTCAGCTATCTCATCTCCTACCATAACCTTGAGATATTATGTTAATGATAACATTAGAAAAATACAGTTATCAAGGTTATTTATTGTTATTTTTTTTAAATCATTTTGCTTTTACCCAAAAGGTACTTTCCAATAAATATCCAAGCTAACCCCTTTCTAAGAACATTCTCTGAGAAAACATTATCAATTGTTTATGGAAAGGAGGGACTTGTCCTTTAATACTGGTAATATGGTACTAACACTATTTGGCCAGAGGTTGTTATTTTCGCCTTGATAAATCAAGGTTATTTCTCAAACTATTGAGGCCTATCCTCTAACCTGACTGGGCAGCTACCCAACTACTGCCTATCCACCTGCTATTTTTGCATTTTTGTCAATCTTAATAGTATTTTTTTCAGTTACATGTAAATATAGTTTTAGACATTCATTTTTATAGGATTTTAAGTTCCAAATATTCTCCCTCTCCCCTTTCCCTCTCCCTCTACAAAACAGTTGTTATTTTTGCTATTATAACCCTTTAGCTACAATATCCAAAATGCCATTAGGAAGCAGGTAATAAATATATATACCTTTCCTGTCCTAGTATGTAGAGTAGCAGAGAGCATAAGTGGAAAGAAGCCTCATAGAAGGTATCAAGTGATGATATATTTTTTTTCCAAGAATGCCAGGATTTCAGGAATTTTAAAATATGGAAAGTGCATGAGAGGAAGATATCTAGGTAAAAGGGTAGTTCACTAATGATAGAGCTAAAGATTCCAAGTTACCATGAGAATGGGAGGTCAGTAGAGAAGAGGGGTTGTGAAGAAGAAGCTGTCAATCTGACCAATCAAAGGGCTTTATACCTTAACAGATGATGAATATGAATGACAGATTAGCACAGGAAGAGGTAGGAATTTGCTGGTCAGAGGACAAGGGAAATACCCATTCACTGGAGTGTATAGTTAATCAGAGTGAGTGATCATTAGATAATAAATTTAGAGCTAGAAGGAACCTTGGAGGTCATGTAATCCAACGCCTTCATTTTATATATAAAGACCCTAAGACCCAAAGAGGCTCAGTGACTTGCTTAACATTATATAGGTAGTAAGCAACTGAAACCTGAACTTAAAGGTCTGTCCTCTAATTCTAAATACAACAGCATTCTGTGCACTTCACCTCTCTCTAAGCAATAGTTGGATAGAGGTCCAAATCAGTAAAATTATATGGTCACTAATTCACACAGCCCATGGTAGGGGCTGCCTTGTTACTCTTTGACCCATCTCCACAATTTTGTGGCCCAGGTTTGTGGTTTGGTGGAGGAATTAAGGATTACTCTAATCCAAGAAAGGGTAGTAATAGTAATGACTTCATTTGTCCTGGGGGAATTGGGGATAGTGCTCTCTTACCTTCCTGGGACCATTCCATTTTTGAACAACTTTAATTATTAGTGGTGAAGGAGGTTGGATGGGTATTGTTTCTATTGTGTCTATCTCTGAGTGGTGTTCCCTTTACTAACTGGAACTGAGGATGGAAAGTTTGATGTCAATAATGCCTGGGAGGGTCCTGTGGTGAAGGAAACTGATGAGCTGAATAGAGGACTTGATTTCTTCTAACTGATTTTTCCTACCCTCTCTCTAGCTGGAGAGGGCAATGGCAAACCACTCTAAGTATCTTTGCCAAGAAAACCCCAAATGGGGTCATGAAGAGTCAGACACAAATGAAATGACTGAACAACACCCTCTCACTGCCTTTTTTCCCTCTGCCAACCAAAACCATTGATCTTCACTCTCCCTTTCTTGGTCACTTACTTGGGTCTGATTTTTTCTTGGGTCCAAGCCTTTCCCCCCCCCCCAGCACATGTTTTTCTAAGATGATAAAACACACACTCACAGAAACCCACAAAAAACACACAACACTCTACTGGCAGGGGACCCAAGTCCATACTTCAACAGATGTTGAAGTGTCAGCACAACCACGCGACCACCCGCTGTCCAGGACATTCTTGGACGCTTGCCAATTTGCACAAATACAGGCTCCATCATGTGTACTCAGCCTGCTGTTTTCCATCTTTTGGGTTCCCTCTCACCTCTCATGCCCTGAGCCCAGCCAAAGGGCTCATGTCAAAGCTTAGACTTTGGTGGGATTTCTGCATTATTTATTTATTGAAAAATTGCTTATATTTCTAAAGAAAATCTTGGGATGAAGTTCAGGCTTTCTGAAGGATGGACTTGACCTGATTTCCCCTGAAGCTGCTTTGCTCCCCCCAGTATTCTCCTCTTTCACTATTTTCCAATGTACAGTTTCCCTGGAAGTCATTAGCAGGATCCTTCTGGTCCTTAACAAATCATTCCATATGTATCTGCAGCATTGCATTTCTCTCTCCCCTCTGAAGTCCATTGCTTGGTAGGTCATACACTCAAATATTTAGTACCTTGATGAGTAATCTTTGCACACTGTAGTTCTGCTGTTTATTCAGCTGGTTGGTGTTCTCATAGGACTTTTTAGAGCTGGATTTGAAACACTGAGGGGGGTTACATAAGGGTAAAAATATTCTCTTTCCAGACACAGAAGTCATAGAGCCTTAGAATTCTAACTTGGAAGGGGCCTTAGAATAATTAAATACAATGTTAGGACTAGAAGGGGCATTAAACCATAGAATACTGAAGATGAAAATAACTCACATTGGTGTAACTTTTTGAGGATTACAAAGCATTTTACTTACTCTAACCGTATTACAATTATTATTATCCCCATTTAACATTTGACATACCAGGAAGTTGTGACTTTCCCAGTGTCACATGACTTCTAAGTATCTGAAGTAGGTTTTAAACTCATATTTTTTTTAAAAATTTATCCTGTATAGAGCTTATTTATCATAACTGTTTACATGTTGTCTTCCTCATCAGACCATGACCTCCTTAAGAACTGGGGATATCTTTTGCCTTTCTTTGTTTTCACAAAGCTTTTTATAGTGCCTGGCACATAGTAAGTGTTTAATAAATTTATATTGAATGACTCAGATCTTTGTATTCAAATTCCAATTCTCTAGCTACTATGCAACACGATCTCCTCAGAGATGGGAATCAGCATAGAGGTGGAGGCAGAAGGGGCCTTGGAAATTATTTAATTTAATGTCAAATCTACAAAAGTTTACAAAGGAGAAAGCAGGCACAGAAAAACGAAATCACATGCGGAGGACAGGGTCAGGGGAAAACATTTACTACATGCTTACTATGCACTGGGTACTATATGGGGATGGTAATATAAAAAGAAGACAATCCTTGCCCTCAAGGAGCTTACATTCTTAGAAGGTGAGAAAAAACACATGAATCGCAGAATCTGGAAAGGCACCAGGAAGGTGATTTGATCTATAAGGTGATCAGTTTAGATCACCATTCTAGGAACAATGGTAGTATGTTAATATTGATTTCTTTACTGAACCCAGAAGAAGAGATGGAAAGGGATGGAGGTAGGAGTGGTGGTGTTTGTGCACATATGAAGAGCTGAATGCAAGATGGCTGTAGTGCATGGCTGGATGGAAAGAAAAGATTGGTGTGGTCCAATGAAGACTTTGTCTTCATTCACTCACAATGAAGGCAGTGTAACCCACAATGGAAGGACTCAAACTAAGTGGATTAACTCCTCCAGGGGAGGAGTTAGCAGTTCTGACATTCTGATTTTAGCTACTATTCCAGGTGGAGAAAATTGGGGGCATTGCCAGGATAGATGGAAACTTGGCTGGGGTAGAAACCTAAATGGGATGTGAAGTGACTTACAAGAAGTCAACCAGGTAATGAGGAGCAAAGCCAGGATACGAACCCTACTACTTTAAATCTAACACTTGTTCCAATAAACAAAATGAGGAGAAAGTAGCATGGGGTTGGAAAGAAGACAAACCAGGCATTCAAAGAACTGAAATTCTTCTCAAACAATGGTTTCTCAACCAGCAATTGACACTATTGGTCATCTCTCCACCATGATATTTTTTCTTCTCCAGATTTTCAAGATTATGACCTCTCTTGGATTTCTCTCTTTTTCTAGATGCTTTCTAGAAGACATTTTCTATATATTTTCTAGAAGATCAGGATCCTACTTGTCAGACAGCTCCTTTCCAGCATTCTTTGCTAGATCTTTATCCATGTCACACTAACTGTAGGTGTCCCCCAGAATTCCATCTTGGGCCACCTCCTCTTTTCTTTCAATATTTTTTACTTATTTCATCAGCTTGCATGGGTTAAATGATCATTTCTATGGTGATCCAAAAATCCATATATGTAGTTCTGGTTTCTCTTCTGACTGACAATCATCCCTCATCAAATGACTATTAGATAATTCTGTTTGAATGTGCCATAGAGTTCTCAAATGCCACATATCTGAAACTCATCAACTTCCCGACACTCCTTCAACCCCATCTCTAGCCTACTAATTTCTAACTTCCCTTTATTGTTTTAAGTCCTACCATCTTCCCAGTCACCCAGGATAGGGGGCTTCAGGGTCACCATCACTACTCACTCATTTTATATATCTAATGAATTACCAAATGGTGTCATGTTCACTTTCACAGAATCTCTCATGTGTACCTCTTTCTGTCCACTCAAACAGACACCACCTTAGTTCAGGCCCTCTTTGCCTCTCACCAGTAGCCTTCTAATAGGTCACCTGCCTCAAGTGTCTCCCTAATTGAATCTGTCCTCCACATGGCCATCAAGATGATTTTTCTAAATTCTAAGTTTAACCATGTCACTACACCAATATTATCACCACACACATAAACACAACAATTTCCAGTAACTCCCTATTATCCCCAGAATGGAATATAAAGTCTTTTGTTTGGCTTTGAAATCTTCTCAAAACCTGATCCCCTTCCTACCTTCTCAGTTTTTTTATACTTTACTATTTTTCAATATTCCTTTATTAGATAATATTTTATTTTCCTCAATTCCATGTAAATAAACTACAATATTTTAATATTTTTTTTAAATTTTGAGTTCCAAATTATCTCTTTCCCTCCCTCCCTTCTTCCTGAGATAGCAATTTGATATAGCTTATATATATTCAATCATAAAAAACATATTTTCATATTATTCATGTTGTGAAAGAAAACATAGAACTCCAAAAAAGATCACAAAAATAAAGTGAAAAGTAATATGCATTGATTTGATCTGCATTCAGACTCCATCAGTTCTTTCTCTGTAGGTGGATAGCATTTTTTTATCATGAGACCTTTGGAACTGTCTTGGATTATTATATTGTTGAGAATAGCTAATTCCTTTACAACTGATCATCATATAAGATGACTATTACATGGTACAATGTTTGTTTATTTCTATTTGCTTCAATTTGCATCAGGTAATGTAAGTCTCCAGCTTCTTCTGAAAACATCTTGCTTGTAATTTCTTAAAGCACAATAGTATTCCATTACAATCATATACCAGAACTTGTTCAGCCATTCCCCAATTGATGGGCACCCTTTCAATTTCCAATTCTTTGCCACCACAAAAGAGAATTATACTATAAATATTTTGTAATATACATCCTTTTCCTTATTCTTTTATTTCTCTTAAGTACAGACCTAGTAGTGGTATTGCTGAATAAAAAGGGTATGCACAGTTTGATTGTCCTTTGTGCATAGTTTCAAACTTCAGAATGGGTGGATCAGTTCACAACTGCACCAACAGTATATTAGTATCCAAATTTTTCCACATCCCCTATAACATTTATTATTTCCTTCTCTGTTACATTTGCCAATCTGATAGGTTTGACATGATACCTCAGAGTTGTTTTAATTTTCATTTCTCTAATCAATAGTGATTTAGAAGATTTTTTCATATGACCATAGATAGCTTTGATTTCTTTATCTGAAAACTGTGTGTCCATATCCTTTGATGATTTATCAATGGGGGAATGTATTTTATTCTTGTAAATTTGACTCAGTTCTCTATGTATATGAAAAATGAGGCCTTTGTTGGAGATATTTGCTGTAAAATTTTTTTCCAGCTTTTTGCTTTTCTTCTAATCTTGGCTGCATTTATTTATTTTATGCAAAACCTTTAAAATTTAGTATAATCAAAATTATCCATTTTATATCCTGTAATGTTCTCTATTTTTTGTAGGGTCATAATTTTTTTCCTTATCCATAAATCTGATAGTTAAACTATTTCATGCTCTATAATTTGCTTATGTATCATGCTTTATGTCTAAATCATGTAACATGTTGACTTTATTTTGGTATATAGTGGGTTGTTGGTCTATACATAGTTTTTGCCAAACTTTTCAAGTTTTCCCAGCAGTTTTGTCAAAAAGTGATTTCTTGTGCCAAAAGGTTGACTCTTGTCATTTATCAATCACAAGATTACTATGGTCATTTACTACTGTGTCTTGTGTGCCTAATCTATTCCACTGATACATCACTCTATTTCTTAGCCAATACCAGATTGTTTTCAAGATAACTGCTTTATAATACAGTTTTAGAAGTGGTACAGTGAGGCCAGTTTCTTTCACCTTTTTTCATTAATTTCCTTGATATTCTTGACCTTTTGTTCTTCCAGATTAATTTTATTATTTTTTCTATCCCTATAAAATAATTTTGGCAGTTAAATTAAATTAAATTAGGTAGAATTGTCATTTTTGTTGTATTTGCTCAGCCTATACATAAGCAATTCCTATTTCTTTATTTGTTTAGATCTGACTTTACTTGGTGAAGTGTTGTAAAAGTGTGTTCATATAGCTCCTGGGTTTGTCTTGGCAGGTAGATTCCCAGTATTTTATATTGTCTGCAGTCATTTTAAATGGATTTTCTCTTTTTACCTCTTGCTATTGGACTTTGTTGATAATATGTAGTAATGCTGATGATTTTTCTGGTTTTATTATATTCTACAACTTTGCTAAAGTTGCTAATTATTTCAACTAGTTTTTTTTTAAGTTGATTCTGTAGGATTCTCTAAGTATGCCATTATATCATTTACTAAGAGTGAAAGTTTTGTTTCTTCATTACCTATTCTATTTCCTTCAATTTTTTTCTTCTCTTATTGCTAAAGCTAACATTTCTGGTACAACATTGAATGATAATGGTGATCACATGCATTCCTATTTCATCCCTGATCTTTTGGGGAAGGATTCTAGTTTTTGACCATTATAGATAATGCGTGCTGATGGTTTTAGTATATGCTACTTTTTATTTTAAGGAAATATCTAGCTATTTTTATGCTTTCTAGTGTTTTTAAAATAGGAATAAGTATTATAGTTTGTAAAAAAACATCTGCAACTATTGAAATAATCATATGATTTCCGTTGGTATAATTATTGATATGGTCAATTATGTTGATAGTTTTTCTAATACTGAATCAATATCTGCATTCCTGGTATAAATTCCAGCTGGTCATAGTATATGATCTTTGTGATATATTGCTATGAGCTCCTCACTTTTATTTTATTTTAAAATTTTATATCAATACTCATTAGGGAAATTGGTTTATAGTTTTCTTTCTTTGTTTTTACTCTTCCTGGTTTAGGAATCAGCATCATATTTATGTGCCAAAAGGAATTTGGAAGGACTCCTTCTTTTCCTACTTTTCCAAATAATTTATATAATACTGGAATTAATTATTCTTTAAATATTTATTAGATTTCACTTGGGAATATATCTGGTCCTGGATTTATTTTTCCTTTGGAAGTTCATTGATAGTTTGTTCAATTTCTTCTTCTAAGATAGGGTTATTTAAGTATTCTATTCCCTTTTCTGTTAATCTGGGCAATTTATGTTTTATAAATACTCATCCATTTCATTCATATTGTTAGAGTTATTAGCATAAAATTGGATTAAATGACTCTTAATAATTGTTTTAATTTCTGCTTCATTGGTGGTGGGTGACTTCTCCCTTTTCATTTTTGATGCTGGTAATTTGGTTTTCTTCTCTCTTTTAAAAAATTAAATTAATCAATGATTTATCTATTTTTTCCTCATAAAACCAGGTCTTAGTTTTGTTTATTAATTCAGTGGTTTTCTTACTTTCAATTTAATAGTTACTCATTTGATTTTCAGGATTTCCAATTTGGTAATTAATTGAGTATCTATAATTTGTTCTCCTAGCTTTTTTAGTCACGTGTAATTTATTGATCTATTCTTACTCTATTTCTACTGCAGAGAACAACTCTGATGGGCTTGCCATGTTGTTTGAATGTCAAACGTATGCTAGCCAAAAAAATTATTTCATGGAGAACTCACACAAGTCAAGCACTCACATGGAGGTCAGTAGAAGTGATACAAGAACACTCTTAAGGGCTCTCTGAAGAACTTTGGAATTGATTACATCCTGTGGGAAACACTGAAAAAGGAATGCCCAACCTGTCATGCCCACATCAAAGAAGGTACTGTGTACTATGAGCAAAACAGAATTGCAATAGTTCAAAAGAAATGTGAGATGCACAAATTTAGAGACATTTTCACTTCAAATGTCCATATGTGTCTGACCTGTGATAGAGCCTTCTGGGTTCATAATGGTCTGATCAGCTATAGTCAGAAACACTGTCCCTTGACATCAACAAAGCGATGTCATTTTGGTCCTCTGAGAACTAAGGACAATAATCAACCAAACAATGAACCAAACAACCATTTTGTTGATGTAAATATTTAGATGTATAATTTTTCCCCTATGTCTGCTTTGGCTGTATCCCATAAATTTTGATATGTTGTCTCATTATTGTTATTCTCTTTAATGTAATTATTGATTGCTTCTGTAACTTTTTTTCTTTGACTCTCCCACTCTAGGACTAGATTACTTATTTTCTAATTATTTTAAACTGTGTTTCCACAATCCTTTGTTGCATAGAATTTTTATTGCATTATGATCTGAAAAGGATGTATTTAATCTTTCTGATTTTCTTCACTTGGTGGTGAGGTTTTTATGCTCTAAACATGGTTGATTTTTATCTTGATGCCATGTACTGCTAAGAAAAAGTTATATTCCTTTCTATTACGACTCAATTTTCTCAATAGGTCTATCATATCTAACTTTAAAAAAATTCTATTTACCAACTTAAATTTTTTCTTGTTTATTTTTTGCTTAGATTTATCTCATTCTGAAAAGGAAAAGCTAAGGTCCCCTAATATTACACCTATACTCTTAATTTCCTTCTGTAACTCTTTTAACTTTGCCTTTAAAAATGTGGTTGTTATACCACTTGGTGCATGTATGCTTAGTCTTGCTTTTACTTTATTCTCTATTTTTCGGTTTTCCCTGCAGTTTTTGTTAAGAATGAGTCCTTATTCTGGAGGCTAGAGTCTTTGGGTTTGCTATATTTATTTACTGCTGTGTTTTATGTGTCTAACCTATTCTACTGATCCAACACTCTATTTCTTAGCCAGTACCAAATAATTTTGATGGTTGCAGCTTTATAATATAGTTTTAGATCTGGTACAGCTAGGCCACTTTCCTTTGCATTTTTTCATTAATTCCCTTTTTATTCTTGGCCTTTTGTTCCTCCAGATGAATTTTGTTATTATTTTCTTCTAGCTCTATGAAATAATTCTTTGGTAGATGGTATGGCACTGAAAAAGTAAATTACAGGTGAAATTGTCATTTTTATTATATTAGCATGGCCTACCCATGAGCAATTTATATTTTTTCCATTTGTTTAGATCTGATTTTATTTGTGTGAAAAGTGTTTTGAAATTGTGTTCATATAGATCCTGGGTTTGTCTTGGCAGTTAAACTCCTGAATATTTTATGCTGTCTACAGTTATTTTAAATGGAATTTGTCTTTCTATCTCTTTCTTCTGGACTTTGTTGGTCAAATATAGAAATGCTGATGATTTATGTGGGTTTATTTTTTATCCTCCAACTTTGCTAAATTTGTTAATTGTTTCAAGTACATTTTTAGTTGATTCTTTAGGATTGTCTAAGTGTACCATTATATTATCTTCAAAGAATGATAGTTTTGTTTCCTCCTTGCCTATTTTAATTCCTTCAATTTCTTTTTTTTCCCTCTTATTGCTAAAGATAACATTTCAAGTACAATATTGAACAACAGTGGTGATAATGGACATCCTTGTTTCACCACTAATTTTACTGGGAATGCTTCTAACTTATCCCCATTACATATAATGCTTGCTGATGGCTTTAGATAGATACTTTTTATCATCTTAAGGAAAGTTCCATATATTCCTATGCTCTCTAGTGTTTTATAGTAGGAATGGGGTCCTGTATTTTGTCAAAAGCTTTCTCTGCATCTATTGGTATAATCATATGATTTTGGTTAGTTTTGTTATTAATGTGGGTGATTATGTTGATAGTTTTCCTAATATTGAACCAGCCCTGCATGCCTGGTATAAAACCTGCTTGGTCATAGTGTATTATCCTGGTTATACATTGCTGTAATCTCTTTGCTAATATTCAATTTAGAATTGTTGCATGAATATTCATTAGGGATATTGGTCTACAATTTTGTTTCTCTGTTTTTGCTGTACCTGGTTTAGGTATCAGCACCATATTTATGTCCTAAAAGGAATTTGGTAGGATCTCTTCTTCACCTATTTTTCCAAATAGTTTGTATGGTATTGTAATTAAATGTTCTTTAAATATTTGGTAGAATTCACTTGTAAACCCATCTGGCCCCGGAGATTTTTTCTTAGTGAGTTCATTGATGTCTTGTTCAATATCTTTTTCTAAAATGGGCTTATTTAAGGATTTTATTTCCTCTTATAAATTTGGGCAATTTATATTTTTGTAGATATTTTTATCCATTTCAATTATATTGTCAAATTTATCAACATATTGTTGAGCAAAATACCTCCTAATTATTGCTTTAATTTCCTTTTCATTGGTGGTGAATTCACCCTTTTCATTTCTGATACTGGTAATTTGGTTTTCTTCTTTCTTTTTTTAAAAGCAAATTAACTAATGGTTT
This sequence comes from Dromiciops gliroides, assembly GCF_019393635.1. Lineage (NCBI taxonomy): Eukaryota > Metazoa > Chordata > Mammalia > Microbiotheria > Microbiotheriidae > Dromiciops > Dromiciops gliroides. The sequence goes on along the minus strand of NC_057862.1, from coordinate 295,132,062 downwards.
ATATATTTTATTCTTTTTTCATAGAACCAGCTCTTAATTTTATTTATTAATTCTATAGTTTTCTTACTTTCAATTTTATTGATCTCTTTTAATTTTCAGAATTTCTAATTTGGTATTTCATTGGGGATTTTAAATTTTTTCTGTTTCTAGCCTTTTTTAGTGGCCTGCTCAATTCATCAATGTCCTCTTTCTCTATTTTATTCATCTAAGCATTTAGAGATATAAAATTTCCCCTAAGAACTGTTTTGGCTGCATGCCCTAAGTTTTGTTATGTTGTCTCATTGTTGTCATTCTCTTTGATGAAAGTGTTGATTGTTTCTATGATTTGTTGTTTGACCCATTCATTCTTTAGAAAGAGATTATTTAATTTCCAATTCATTTTGGTCTATCTTTCCATGGCCCTTTATTACACACAATTTTTATTGTATCATGATCTGAAAATGACACATTTACTATTTTTGACTTTCTGCATTTGACTTTGAGGGTGTTATGCCCTAACACATGGTCAATTTTTGTGTAGGTCCCATGTTCCACTGAGAAAAAGATATCTTCCTTTCTATCCCCATTCAGCTTTCTCCAGAGGTCTATCATATTTAATTTTTGTAAAATTCTATTTGGGGGGGCAGCTAGGCAGCACAGTAGATAAAGCACTGGCCCTATATTCAGGAGGATCTGAGTTCAAAACCAGTCTCAGACACTTGACACTTACTAGTTGTATGACTCTGGGCAAGTCACTTAACCCTCTTTGCCCAGGGGGAAAAAAAAAAACAACTATAAAATTTTACTCATCTCCTTAACTTCTTTCTTGTTAATTTTGTAGTTGGATTTATCTAGTTGTGAGAGTTGGTGGTTGAGGTCCCCCCCAATGTAGTTTCACTATCTATTTCTTGCTGTAGGTCATTTAATTTCTCTAATAATTTGGTTACTATACCACTTGGTACATATATGTTTATATTGCTATTACTTTATTGTCTATGGTACCTTTTAGCAAGAAGTAGTTTCCTTCATTATCTTTTTAAAAATTTGGTCTATTTTTGCTTTTGCTTGTCTGAGATAAAGATTACTACCCCTGCGTTTCTTTTTTTTAACTTCAGTTGAAGCATAATATATTCTGCTCCAGTCTTTTACCTTTACTCTATGTGTATCTCTCCACTTCGAATGTGTTTCTTGGAAACAACGTATTTTAGGATTCTGGTTTTTTTGACCCACTTCCACTATATGCTTCCATTTTATGGATGAGTTTATCCAATTCACATTCACAGTTATGATTACTAACTGTGTATGTCTTTGCATCCTATTTTCCCCCTTGTTTATATATTTCTCTTTCCTTTTCCCCATCCCTTCTCACCAGTATTTTGCTTCTAATCACCTCCCTCACTCTAATCTCACTTCTATCAGCCCCATCTCCCTTTTTCTTTCCCCTTTTGCCTCCTAGTTTTACCTTCCCTTCTATCAGCACCTTATCCTTTTCTTTTCCCTTTCCCCTCTTATTTCCCTATAGGGTAAGATAAACCAACTGAGCGTGTGTTATTCTTTCTTTGAGCCAAATCTAATGAAAGTAAAGGTGAAACAATGGTCACCCCTCCCTTATTTCTGTCTATAGGTCTTTTGTGCCTCTTCATGTGATGTCATTAATCCCTTTCTGCCTTCCCTTTCCTCTTCTCCCAGTAAAATCCTTTTTGTCATTCCATAAGGTTTGTTTTTGTTTTTGTTTTTTTGTTTTTTGTTTTTAATATCATCACATCAAAATCAACTTATACATACAATTCTGGCTAGGTGTACTCTTCCTATCTGTCCCAATAAAGATACAGCTCTCAAGGGTTACAAGTATCTTTTTCCTGTATAGGGATGTAAATATTTAAACTTATTGAATAATGTTTTATTTTATTTTTTCCCTGTTTTCCCTTTTTATGTTTCTCATGAGTCTTGCAATGGAAGATTGTAGGATTCTGTTTTTTTTGACCCACTTCCACTATATGCTTCCATTTTATGGATGAGTTCATCCAATTCACATTCACAGTTATGATTACTAACTGTGTATGTCTTTGCATCCTATTTTCCCCCTTGTTTATATATTTCTCTTTCCTTTTCCCCATCCCTTCTCACCAGTCCTGGGCTTATCATTGGGAAAGTTTTAAAGTTTCTTATTTTGTTAAATGCCCATCTTTTCTCCTAAAAGATTATGCTTAAGGCAGCTAGGTGGCACAGTGGATAGAGCACTGGCCCTGGAGTCAGGAGTACCTGAGTTCAAATCTGGCCTCAGACATTTAACACTTATTAGCTATGTGACCCTGGGCAAGTCACTTAACCCCAATTGCTTCACTAAAAACAAAAAAATTAAATAAATAAGAGATTTATTAGAAAAAAGAGATTATGCTTAATTTTTCTGGGTAGTACATTTTTGGTTGTAATCCAAGTTTCTTTGCCCTCCAGAATATCATATTCCAAGCCTTTTGGTCCTTTAATGTAGAAGTTGCCAGGTCCTGTGTGATCCTGATTGTTGCTCCTTGATATTTAAATTGTTTTTTCCTGGCTGCTTGCAGTATTTTCTCCTTTATGTAATAATTCTGGAATTTAGCTATGATATTCCTTGGATTTTTCCTTTTGGGTCTCTTTCAGAAGTTGATTGGTGAATTCTTTCAATGACTTCGAAGGCAGTGGGGAAGTTCTCCTTTATGATGTCATGAAATATGCTTTCCAGGCTCTGTTTTTTTTTTTTTTGTTTGTTTGTTTTGTTTTTTTTTATCATGATCCTCAGGTGGTCCAATTATTCCTAAATTGTTCCTCCTGGATCTATTTTACAGGTCTGCTGCTTTTTATAAAGGGAAATTTTATGTTTTCTTCTACTTTTATATTCTTTTGATTGTGTTTTACTTCTTCCTGTTGTCTCCTTGAGTCATGAGCTTCTATCTGCCCAATTCTGATTCTTGAAGAATTATTTTCCCCAGGCAGCATATGTACCTCCTTTTCCATTTGTCCAATTGTATTTTGTTTTGTGAGGCAATTGGGGTTAAGTGACTTGCTCAGGGTCACACAGCTAATAAGTGTTAAACGTCTGAGGCCAGATTTGAACTCAGGTCCTCCTGAATTCAGGGCCGGTGCTCTATCCACTGCACCACCTAGCTGCCCCTGTCTAATTGTATTTTTAAGGCATTATTTTCTTTTTGAAGCTATTGACTTTCTCTTCCATAACTCTCATTCCTTTCCACAATTTTTCTTCTACCTCTCTTATTTTGTTTATAACATCCTTTTTGAGCTATTCCAAGAGGGTTTTTGGTCTTGAGACCAATTCTTCTTTTCCTTTAAGATTTCACATGTAGGCATTTTGACATTGTTGTCTTCCTCTGAGCCTGTTTTGATCTTCCCTGTCACCATAGTAATTTTCAATCTGGAGGGTTCTTTTCTATTTATTATTCATATTTTAACCTCTTTTGTGCCCCTTAAAGTTGAGTTCTGCTCCTGGGGTACAGCGTGTACTGTCCCAAGTTTTTGCTGGGTGCTAGGGCCCCAGTCCCTGGCTTTCTGCTCTAAGGCCTCAGCTGCTTGCATCTTGTTTACTGCATTGGAGTGCCCCAGCCTATTTTGGCCTGTTGGATAGCAGCTACCTCAGTTGGCAGATTGCCTTCTGCAATAGGGCTGGGGGCCTTACAACTGGCCTACTGTGCCACTAGCTAGTAGAGCTAGGACTGATGGTTCTAAGCTGATAATCTGTGCTGTGGCTAAGAGACTTTTGGTGGCTTGCCTAGACATCCTCTGCAATGAGCTATGCTTCCCTTTTACCCAGGTGAGAATGACCTTTCTTGAAGACCTTCTAGGTTATCTTAATTTTGAGATCTCTTTCAGGAGGTTATCAGTAGATTCTTTAAATTTCTATTTTACCTTCTGCTTCTAGAATATCAGGGCAATTTTCCCTGACAACCTCTTGGAAGATGATGTCTAAGCTCTTATTTTGATCATGGTTTTGAGGTAGTCCAATAATTTTCAAATTATCTCTCCTGGATCTCTTTTCCAGGTCAGCAGTTTTCCAAGAAGATATTTCACATTGTGCTCTTTTTTTTTTTTTAAATTCATTTGGATTTGCTTTATTATGCCTTGGTTTCTCATAAAGTCACTGGATTCCATTTGTTCAATCCTGATTCTTAGGCAATTATTTTCTTCAGAGAGCTTTTGTGTCTCCTTTTCCATTTGGCTTTTCAAACTGTTGACTTTTTTCTCATGTCTTTCCTACATCACTTTCATTTCTCTTTCCATTTTTTCCTCCACTTCTCTTACTTTATCTTCAAAGTCTTTTCTGAGAACCTCCATGGCCTGACCAAGTCATCTTTTTCTTTTTTTGGCGAGGCAATTGGGGTTAAGTGACTTACCCAGGGTCATACAGCTAGTAAGTGTTAAGTGTCTGAGGTCAGATTTGAACTCAGGTCCTCCTGACTCCACGGCCAGTGCTCTATCCACTGTGCTACCTAACTGCCCCAATTCATCTTTTTCTTGGAAGCTTTGGATGTGGGAGCCCTCACATTGCTGTCCTCTTCTGATGGTACACCTTGATCATCCTTGTCTCTGAAGAAACTTTCTATGGTTTGCAACTTTTTATGCCTGATCATCTTGCCTGTCTTTTACTTGACTTTTAACTCCTTCTTAAAGTGAGGCCCTGCTTCCAGGCTGCACTGTCCCAAGCTTCAGGGGGTCCCTGGTGGTATGATTTAAGGAGGGGCAGGTTCTTCACTTGCCTGGCCTATGCTCTGGTCTGTAAATAACCCCAGGCCAACTTGCTAATTATCCAGGCAACAAAATTTTGTTTGCTGTGGTTGTTTGCTTCAACAAACCTGTGCCCCTCCCCCACCTGGGCCTATTGCCACTCAAGATTTCTTCCTGGTTCCCTACTGGGGTAGGACTACTGAATTCCTCCTCAGCTCCTGAAGACACCCCTGTAGTCTCCCCCCTTGTCAGCCATTTAGCCATCTCACCAGAACGTGAGCATAGTTCCAGAATATGCCAGTGCTTCAGTTTATTTGGAGGCTCAAAGGTAAATTTCTCTGATGCAGCCTGACTGGGGCTAGATTTATGTTGGCACAACCATGGGGTTGAACTCTACTCCCAGCCTGGAATTACCTCCTGCCAAACTTCTAAGCTGTCTTTGGCTGGAAAATAATCTCAGCCTGTCTTTTTATGTGTTCTGCTGCTCCAGGAGTTGTCTTATGGCTGTGTTTGGAGTTTTTTGGAGTAATTGTGTTAGGACCTCTGAGCTCTTACTGCCTTTCCTCTGCCATCTTGGCTCAGCCCTCTAGGTTGTCTTAAGCTGGAAGATTGTTTTACTCTGTCTTTTTGTAGATTTTACAGCACCAGAATCCATTGAGAGGCTTAATTTAATGTTGTTTCTGAAGGAAATTTGGGAGAACTCAGGTGGCTTCCTGAGAGAGTTTTCATTTTGGGATCGCTTTCTGGAGGTCATCAGTGGATTCTTTCAATTTCTATTTTACTCTATTTTACCATCTGTGAGCTGAAAGCTATAGAAGTTATTGGTGCTGATTCAGTCATCACCACCCCACCCCATCCCCATGCCTTTGCTCTCAGTGTGGCCTCCTACTGATCTTCCTGGGCCAGCTGTGCTGTTCTCTACTCCACTCTCACCTCAGTGAGACAGAGTTTTCCTATAAACCTTCTAAATTGTCTTGGGCTGGAAAATTGGTTCTGTGGCCCTTGAATTTGCTTTGAGGTATTATTTTTAAATTCTTTGGAGGGAAATTTTGGAGAGTTCAGGCAAGTTCCTGCTTTTACTTCATCATCTTGGCTCTACCTACCCCACCTAGCATTCTACACAGTCCATCCATATTGCCCTACTTACTGTTCCTCAACCACATATCTTATTTTAGTGCCTTTGTATTGACTGACCCCTATATTTGGAATAATTTGTCTCCTCACCTCTTCCTCTGAGAATTTCTGGCTTCCTTCGAGATTCATTTCAAATACCATCTTCTGCATGAGGTCTTTAGAAGTTCCATTATCCTACCTGAACTGCTAAAACTTTCCACTTTAAGTTTCCCTTCTATTTATAATGATGTGTGAATTATCTGATACAAGTAAAATGATTAAATTTGTTGAATTAAAAACTATTTAAAAACCTTTTAATTTGAAATATTATTTTTGTCCTGCTATTGTTTATTTTACCTGATTTAGCATTGAGTCCATAAGATTTTGACACATATCCTCAAGTCTTTATCATGCAACTATACTTCTATCATATTGAATATTAAGCATACTTAATATGTAGTACATCTTTATAGAGGATTTTGGATAGAGTCAAGAAGTCAGGAAGTCAGGAAGACCTGAGCTCACATCTGGTCTCAGACAATTAATAGCTGTGTGAGCCTTAACTTACCCTCTTAACCTCTGTTTGCCTCAGTTTCCTTCTTGGTAGTATGGAGGGTTATAATATTACTACCCCCTTTGGGCTTCTGGGAAGATAAAATGAGATAATATGTGTAAAATATTTTGCAAAATTTAAAGCACAATTTATTGAGCTATCATATATCTATCTATGTGTTTATTTATTTATTTAATTATTTGCTTATTTTTTGTAGAGCAATGAGGGTGAAGTGGCTTGCCCAGTATCACACAGCTAATAAGTGTCAAGTGTTTGAGGCCAGATTTTAACTCTGGTCCTTTTGAATCTAGGGCCAGTGCTTTATCCACTGCACCATGTAATTGCCTCCTAAAGCATAATTTAAAGGCTAGATATAATAGTAGTAGCATTAGTAAGAGGCACTAGCTTGTGCCCTGATTTGACCCCATAAGTTTTCAATAGGATCAAAATCAGGTCAATTCCTAATCTATAAAAACAGCTTATCTCCATTTCTTTAAAAAAAAAAAAGACATTTAATGACTTATAGGGCACAGTACAAGGTCATATCTTACTATTTTATCTCCATTTGAGATCTTGAAAATGTCTTCTTTGAAGTAGTATATCAATATATTTATTAGTTTTCACCATTCTTTCAATGAACTTCCATGTCCAGTGGATGTTGAAATCTTCAAAATATTTTTGGAGATGTTTTGCTATCTGATAAAGATGCCTGCAATCTTACAATGCCTAGACTTTTTCTGAAAATGGTTTTGGTATAGTCTTTAATGAAAAAAAAAATCAGTTTCATCAATAAGATCACTTTTTTCAAACTTTCAGAATTCCAGAATTGTTTGTGTTGTCTTCCTTCTGAAGATTTTTTTAAATTTTCTGGTGATTAATGAGTCATATGGCAAAAATAGTTCATTCTTGGCATTGATTCTCAGTTTCTGACCACACTTTACACCAGTAGGGGTAACTTTCTCACTTCAAGGAGCTTTAATTTTTTTGAAAGGTTTGATTTCCCCACACCAACAATCATTACAATATCTCAAGTAGTCATTGGAGTGTACTCATTTAGAATAACAAGATTTATATGTTTTCCTGGAGTAATATACATTTTTAAAATTATATAATTAAAAATACAATAAAAGAGAACAAAAAACAAACAACAACAACAAACATACCACATCTATGGTAAAAAGAAAAAATATCTAGTACTCAATTGACAGAAAACTAACTAAAGTTATGAAAAGCTTCTCAATCTGGTTTCTTCTAGTCAAACTTAGGTGTTTTGAGTCAGCTAAGTCTCAGTAGAAGTATACCCATGATCATTGCTGTCCCAAAATGAAACTATGTTAAAATGATTACTGGGGCAGCTAGGTGACGCAGTGGATAGAGCACCGGCCCTGGAGTCAGGAGTACCTGAGTTCAAATCCGGCCTCAGACACTTAACACTCACTATCTGTATGACCCTGGGCAAGTCACTTAACCCCAATTTCCTCCCTAAAAAAAAAAAATGATTACTTGTGCAAAGTAATTTGAACCCCCATGTTACTACAACTTACCAGCAAAGTATATGCAGCATAACTGGTACATATCAAAGTAGTTATCAATCAACAAGTATTTATTAAGCCCTTGTCAGACAGTAGGCAAAGGGCAGGAGATAAAAAAAAAAGACAAAAAACTATTCTTCCTTTCAAAGAGTTCTCATTCTAATGGGGGAAAGAATTAGTAAGTTAGTAATAATGTGTTTATATAAGAATATAATATATGAAATACACAGTTCTTTTTCATCAACCTATTGTAAACTTACATCAGTTCCCTATACTCAAAACTTTCAGGAGCCTAAGATTTTTAAAACGAAGAAATCTTAAAGATTATATAATCAATCCAACAGTCTCATTTTATAGTACACAATGTCACAGCAGGAAGTAGCCTTGTAGCAGAGAAAACAAAATTAACATGAGGTTAAGCATTGGAAGGAGTCTTAGAGGCCATATTGTCCAATTCTATCATTTTACAAAGGGAGGAAAAGAGATTTATAGAGGTAGAGTGACTTGCCTGAAGTCACAGAAATATTAGTAGTGGAGTGGTTACTAGAACCCAGGATTCCAGAATTGTTTTTAGTTAGTTCCTCCACCACCTTCCCTTCTCAGTAACAGGGACAATTCTGCTTAGTTCCTGACTGCTGTCAAGCTTGCTTTCTTTTTGGGAGATTGTAGGAAAAGACTAGTGACCTGAAGGAATAGAGGGGCCCTGGGAGCGTGTGGTTTAGGTCTTGAATGGAGATTTGGCTACCCCATATTTCTTAAGCTTTTTATTTTTACTTTTTAAAATATCTCTCATGGTCCTTCTTACCACCTCTAAAGGCCATGGGAAGAAGGCCTAGGAAACAAGACTATTCTTACAGCTGCTTTGTGGGGTGGGGGTGGGGGAAGCATTTTAATAATATTTTCAATTTCCATGAGGAAAAATGATTTTCCTTCTTTTAAACACAAGCCATTTTCCTCACTCAGGTTTGCATGTCTTCCTATCCTGCTCATTATTCCTTTAACAAACATTTGGCTTGGAAAATCCCTCATGCTTATTATTTTATTTATTTATTTTTTATTAGTGAGGCAATTGGGGTTAAGTGACTTGCCCAGGGTCACACAGCTAGTAAGTGTTAAGTGTCGGAGGCCGGATTTGAACTCAGGTACTCCTGACTCCAGGGCTGGTGCTCTATCCACTGCGCCACCTAGCTGCCCCCCTGCTACTTATTATTGCAATTATATTTCCTTATTGTTAACCTGGAAATGAAGGAAACAATCAATATAGGAGAAATAAGGTCTTTAATCGGGGCAGAGGAACTATAGCTCATGGTATCACAAAGCTCAGAAGCTAGGGCCAAAGATGGGAAACAAGGACAGGGGTTTTATGGGATAACAGAACAGAGGGAGCTATGAAACTACCCTTGGGAAAGGTAAGTTTCTCACAGACAGAAACTATTTAATGTAAATTAATCTTTTTAAATAATAACCTAAAGTCCAAGAATTAAGCTTGGGAATCTTTGGGAGGAGATAGTTTGTTTGGGGAAGATTCATAAGTGTGAAGAGTCTGGAAATGACAAAGACTGGTCAGCCCAAGGCAATTCATTTGTCTGGGAAAAAGGGGACTGGGTGGGGAATCAGTTCTCAGTAAGTGTTGCAGGTCTCATTATGATACTCATATATCTTCCAAACCTATACTCAGCCTTCTGAATGTCTTATCACTTTTCTTGTAAATCATTTTTAGTCTCCAAAATACTTGATCCCTTCTAGCCCAAAGAGGACCTCTGTGATGTGTACTGTTCCCTGAAGAGTGGCCCACCACTAAAGCAGCCACTTCCTTGCATATAAGAATTGGTTTAGATCTGCACACCAGGTCCATCTTTATGCCTCAAAACCATCATCATGCATTTGCTGGCTCATATTAAGGCAGGCAGTCTCACTCAATTCCAACATTGATCAGTGCTGATCATGGTGGCGAGTATGGAAACCAGCAGGTTCAGATGTTTACACATCAGAACTAGAACATTCGCCTACCATTGTGTAAGACAGTATGTTGTAATGGGAGGGGCACTGACTCTACTGAGAATCAGAGAACCTGGAAGCAAATGCTAGCTCAGCTACTTATGACCTGCGTGACCCCCCTGGGCAAGTCAATTCAGCTCTGAGGCTCCATGTCTCCTAAGGGACAGTGTCTGAAGGCTGGAGTTGCCATAGACACCTCATATTTTCCACTAGCTTCTTTCCTCTCTTTATAATCATCTTCTAGGAGGACTTAGCATGAAAATCAAGACAAGTCTGTCTAGCAAATCTCCGGTGATTTTCTGTTTTGTTGTTGTTGTTTTTCTTTCCTGTGAGTTTGGAAACTAAAGTCTGTTTCATGCAAAAGGATTTGGTTCTGAAAGCCCCAGGACACATGTTTATAGTTTGCTCATTAGGACAACACAACTTACCAACATTTCCTTCACAAGTGACCTTTAATGAAAGCCCTGCGGGAGGCATCCGGATAACTTTCTTCTTGTTCTGGCATTGCCTGAAACTGAATTTTGAGAACCTGGGAGCATCTCTGCCAAACCCAGGGAGAACTGTGGTGCTGACTCAGCATGACCTAAGTTCCCCTCCTCATTTATGATGGAGAGACTGGCGATTCCATCAAAAAAGCTAAGCTGCGAGTATTTCTTCCTCACACATAGCTGAGGGTGAATCAGAGAACTAGCCATCTTTCTTTCTCTCCAAGGCATTTTATCTAGATATCTTATGGAATCCAAAGCTAGAAGGATATAGACCTTAAGGGTTAGACCATAAGGGTTAACTAAGCCAATGTATTTACATTAGAAAAGCAGAAATTGGGCCCAGAGGGCTTAAGTGAATAGTCATACAGAGACTAAGTAGCAGAATGTAGATCTCTTCCCTCTCTACCATATTGCCTCTTTCTTTGTGGCCTATCATGTTTTATCTTATAGCATACTTATTTTTTTCAATGATACATCATACACATATCATTGATTGTGACCACTTTGAGAGAAGGGACTAGGGTTTTTTTTTTTAATCTTTTTACCCAATCAGGACTTTTCACAAATTAGGTAAATGACAAGTTTTTGTTAAATTGAATTCATTATGAGGCTCATTATGAGGGACAATGCCTCAAAGAGGTGATAACTGACAAATGTCTTTTTCTCCCAAATAGATAACCCTTTTGTAATAAAATTTATCAGGGAAAAAAGATTAAGGCAGTCAGGTAGTACAACATCATTTTAATAGATGAAGCTCAGAGAAGTTATGTGACTTAATGGTAAGTTCTTTAATAATTGTTAAGAGAGTAGGTCCTAAGACCTTATACAAAGGCAGAATACAATCAAATGCCAAATGGACACTAGGGACAGCACTTAATGACATTAATTATGGGCTTTTTAGATCCCCAAAGGACTTTTAAACATGAAATCAAATCTGGAAGGGATATTATAACAAAAAATAATGAGAGGCAGAGATGCATAGTGCCAGGATGATAGACCTGGAGTCAGGAGAGACCTGGGTCTGAATGCTGCTTAGGACATGTCTACCAGCCTTGATTAGGATGTTAGAGCATTAGACAGACCTTTGTGATATGAGAAAATTGATTGTTAATAGCAACTTTAGAAGGTTAAAAACACACACACACACACACATACCACTTTCTGTTGTACATAGAGTGGCTGCTTTTTGTTTGTTTGTTTGTTTGTTTTGTTTTGTTTTTACTGGAATCACTCAACAGAAGGTGGGATCCAGCATTCTCTGATGTTTTGCCTGTAGAAGGCTCTATTGCTCCTTATTTTTGATTAACAGAAGATGAACAGTCAATATTTTCTTGACCTAAATTGAATTCAGCCTGTGGGAACTGCCTAGAGGCTACTTTACTTTGGAGAATGTAATAGGGGACAATTGTGAATCTCAAATGAGATAGATAGGTAGATAGAAAAATAGATTGGAAGGTAGGTAGGTAGATAAATAGATAGAATGGGAGAGAGGCAAGGAGAGAGAAAGGGAGAAAGAGGGAGGGAGAGAAAGAGGAATTGCATGCTTTGAAAGCGCTGAAGCACAGCAAATATCAGTTAATATTATTTGGGAAAAATCTCTGGTTGAACTCCTAGACATGTTATAGAGACCAAGTTCTTGGACACTAATGATAAGAGACTGAAATAGGAAATAATATTTGGCTGAAAGAGTACTAGCCTTTGAGTCAGTCAGACAATAAGCATTTATTAAGGTCCTATTATATATGAAGCATTGTACTGTCATGGGGTGCAGAGCACCCTAGAAGTTCTCTGGGGCACATCAAGGAATCTTCTCCTTAAGAAACTAAACCAGAAGACAGATAACGCCTAGAGAGATAAGTGGAACCAAATCCGACTGAGCTAGCTTCAGATTCCCACCCTTCATTCTGGTCTCCCTTACCCTGGGGAGATAAATTTGGGTGTGACTGGGGCCTTTGTGTCCTTAAGAGGGATCCGTAGCCACCCCTCACCCAATTCCTCTAGTCACTACCAGTGGGGGATGGTCCTCCACTCCTCACCCAATTCCCCCAGCTACCACCAGTGGGGGATGGTCCTCCCTCACTAAAAGGAACTTTCCACAGTCAAATGGTCACCCCTCCCCCCATCAGTCTTCTATAAAAGTACCTACCAGTCTCCCGCTCGAGGAGATTGGTACCTCTGAGCCAAGTGCTTTGTGCCTATCTCCCCATGAGAAGTCCAAGGATTTCTTTCACGGTTTCCCTCCCCCCACCCTTCCCTTCCCTTGCCCCTAAATAAACTACCACCTTATTCTAACTACTTTTGTGTACAAGAGGGTGTAATTCTTTAAAGAGGAATTCCTAAGAACCCCAACCCCTAACCCAAACTCCTACCCCATTTCCCCCATTACAGGTAGATAGAAAAATAGATAGGAAGGTAGGTAGGTAGGTAGGTAGATAGATAGATAGATAGATAGATAGATAGATAGATAGATAGATAGATAGACAGACAGAATGGGGGAGAGGCAAGGAGGGAGAAAGAGAGAAAGAGGGAGGGAGAGAAAGAGGAATTGCATGCTTTGAAAGCTCTGAAACACAGCAAATATCAGTTAATATTATTTGGGAAAAATCTCTGGTTGAACTCCTAGACATGTTATAGATACAAAGTTCTTGGACACTAATGATAAGGTACTGGAATAGGAAATAATATTTGGCTGAAAGAGTACTAGCCTTTGAGTCAGTCAGACAACAAGCATTTATTAAGGTCCTATTATATATGAAGCATTGTACTAAGTGCTTGGGATATGAAGGTAAGAGACAGTTTCTGTTTTCAGGTATCTCAAAATCTAATGTCAGAAGATCTGGGTATAAGTCGCAATCATACTATTTAAAATGATATATTAGAAGTGGAAGAGACTTTGGAGATCATCAAGACTCATTCTCAATCTCTTCCTAACCTCCCAGCCTCCCCCAAAGGCCACATAGCTAGCATTAAAGCCAGTTGTCAAACCAAGTCTATTGACTGTAAGCTAAGTACTTTTTCTTTTCTACCACTTGGTAGTTATGTAACTTTGAATAATTCTTTTCCACTCTTTGGGTCTCAGTTTTTTTATCTATAAAATGTGGAGGTTGAGCTAGGCTATCTTTAAGGTCCCATCAAAGCTCTTACTTTCCATGATTCTATGAATTCCCACTTTTGACACTTTTTGGTAGCTAAATGTAGTAATAGATCGACAGCTGGATCTAGAGTGAGGAAAAAAACACTGAGTTCAAATCTAACCTGAGACAATTACAAACTGCATGACTTGGTCAAGTCACTTAAGCTCTGCCTGCTTTTGTTTCCTCATCTGTAAGATGGAGATAATACTACCTACCTCATATAGTTGTTAGAATCAAACAAACTAGTCATAAAGTTCTTTTAAAAGTTTATAGTAGGGGCAGCTAGATGGCGCAGTGGATAGAGCACTGGCCCTGGAGTCAGGAGTACCTGAGTTCAAATCCGGCCTCAGACACTTGACACTTACTAGCTGTTTGGCCCTGGGCAAGTCACTTAACCCCAATTGCCTCACTAAAAAAAAAAAAAAAAAAAGTTTATAGTACTACATAAAAGCTATCTATTATTATTGCAATTGATTTTCTATTAACATGGAAGATTCCAGAGCCGTGAAACCACATAGTCTTTCCCCTGTTCCAACCAGCCAAGAAAATCAGTCTGACTTGGGGGTAAATGGATGAGCTGGCCTTAAAAGAGTCACAGTCCAAGAAGTGCACTGTAATATTATCTAGTAATGTTTGGTATTTCTAAATTAGCTCCTGGATTGAAGGAAGTCCCTTCCTGAGTAGTGATTGCAAAATTGCAAGGGGCATGAGAAAACAGTCAACCCTTGGAATTTTCTATTATTGACATGTTTTTTCTCCTGGGGTCTTATTCCATCAGGGAAGTTTTCCTCTGGGTTGCCATGCTGCCTATGTAATAGAAATAGCTCACATTTATGTAGCACTTCACTGTTCCAAAGCACTTTCCCGTACCTTATCTCCTTTGATCCCCACAAAGTCCCTTTGGAGACATGTAGAGCAAATATTATTTCCCCTCTCTTCAAAAAATGTTTTCTCTACTTCATAATATCTATCTTATCAGGTAAGGATATTCTCTTCATTGACTCATAACCCCGCCATACCTTGCTAACTTGTTTTTGTGGGTTACTGTGGCTGGGGTGGGGGATCATTTTCTGATGGTCAGCTCTCTGGGGATGAGCCTTTTCCTAATTAGCTAGAATGTTTCTTGGACAACAGATACACAATTGAATACTGGACCCAAATGTGAAGCTTTTGCAGTCTGGTAGGTCCTACAAAAGTTGATACTCATAAGCTTTTGAAAGGTCAAGGTCACCCTTGGCCTATGACACTCAGGTAAAGGCCAGCATGTATGGATGATGAGGGCAAACAAGGTAAGGAAGAGAGGAAAACCTCTCACTCAACCTTGCCATCTGACCTTCTTCTGAACCAGAGATGATCTAGGGGACTTTACTTTCTCAGTTCTGAAATTCTAACCCTGAGGCTTATATTCTGGTGCTTGTTGAGTGCAACACATGACCCATTATACCCAGCTAGCCCCAGTCTTGCTTCACATTCCCCTCTGGTCATATTCTTACAATCTATTCTGGCTGTAGTTACCAGATACTCCCAAGCTGGAAGGTATATCTTGTTCTCCCTTCTCTTCACCAGCACCTGAAGCTCTGAAATCACAGTAAAATTGTTATTGTTCTTACAAAAAGCACCTCAAACCCTATGACTCTATTCACCCTCCTTGTGATTCTTAGTTGATGCTATTGCCGCTCTTCTGTGACTTCCCAAACAAAATGCTCTTTCCTATTTCTTCCATTCAAAAGCTGGCTCTTCTAAAAGGATGTAAGTTCCATGAGGTTGGAGGATTGATTCACCTATTTCTGGCATATAATAAACATGAAAAAAAAAATCACTGAGTGATTGTTTCCTTTGTTAGTTCCTGATTTGGCCAGAATATCTTCTGTTCTGAATTCTCTGTATTTATTTCAGCCCCTCAGATTTGATTTGAAGAAACTCTCTAACATGTTTGGCCTGGTCTTTTGGTTCACTCTTGAGTGGATGCAAACTCTTACCTTAATGTGCCTAGGGTGGAGCTCACCCATCTCACACATTAAGAAGTTTACTTTAATTATTAGCATATGACCAAAGGATCTTTCAATTATTTGTAGTTTGACAGTCCAATTAAAAGGAAAGAAGACTCAGAGAGAAGCAACTTGTCTGAGATCAGCAGTTGATCTAGGACTATACCTTGCATTCCAAAGACCTTTGTGCTGAGGTCACAAAATTTGCCCATATTCCTTCCTGGTCTTAATGTTTACTCCATGCTTACCTTATGAAAAAGGGATTAATACCCTAAAATTTAACCAAGTTACTTTAAAATAACCTTGAAATTTAAAACCAGGTTTTCTTACTTTGCTTTCTTTACCCTTTCTATACCATGAAACCTTTTTATTGTTTCTAACATCTTTTCACAAAATGGGACAGACCAACCTTGATCAAATTATTTTTGCTAAATCTCTGCCCCTCTCCACACTCCCTACCATTCCTATTCATATTTTCCACCAAGGCAAATGGGATAAAAGTGTATTTTTGCAACTGTCTCTTACATTTTAGGCACTCTGCTAAAGGGAACTTGTTCATTTAGAGATGAAAAGTTGTTGCATTGCATTTACAGATCTTCAGAATATATTAAATGTGGAAAATACCATATTAGCCTTATTTAATAATTCAGATTAGACCCTCTCATATCAGGCAGAAGTATCCAGCATAAACAAAAGTTGGCTTTTGTTAGGGCATGTTTTGACCTTGCAAAACAAGAAGCTTATAAAAAGAGAAAGTTATGCAATGTGCCCTTTCAGAGCTGTAAAAAAAAAAAAACGGGAGGGGGAGGGGGGACGGGGAGGGAGCTGAAGGGAAACAAGTATTTAGTGTCATTAAGGTTTCAAAATCATTTTAGTGGCTCTCTTCCCTCCCCTCTTCCCCCCCCACTCTCTCTTTCTCTCTCTCTTTTTATTTGTTTTTCTTTATATATTATATTATATGTACGATATAGAATACATTCATGTATTATTAATACATATGATATGTATTATATATAATACACCTACATGTATTATATACACATATGATATGCATTATATATAACACATCTACATGTATTATATACACATATGATATGATCACAAATACACACACATATAGGCTATCGTTTAGTTTCAGCACAGATTCAATCATCAGATAATGGATCTGGGGATGTTTAACTTAGAGAATTATTACAGGAGACAGGGTTGCTTTCTTCAAGTATCTGAAGAACTGGCTTATAGATGTTATGTTGTGGGCTCCCAGGAAAGACTCCCAGAAGCTCAGGGTAGATGGGATAATAGGTATTAGAAACAAAGAAAAATAACAAATCCCCAATTTTGCCACAGGAATTTGCACCTGGAACCTTCCATATGACACATCTTATACAAATATGAGCTATGAGCAGCAGCTTTAGCAATATCAACGAATGAAAGTTCAGGAAAGAGAAGCAGAAATTTCCAAAAGGGTGGAAGTGCTGTCCATCATGCCTCTTGAATTCTCTCCTAGTATGGTAATGGGAAGGGTTGGTTCAATTCATCTCCCTTGATCTCCCTTTTAGTTCTGGAATTTTGTGTTCTATGGTTTGTCAGGTCCATTCCATGTTTGACACTCTGTGTTTTATGATTCTAAGACCCTTTCCAGCTCAGGCAGAGCTAGAGAGAAAATAGAATCAGGCCAGTAGTATCAGGTAATTCTATTTGGGAATCATTGGAAAAAAGCAATCTTCTTCCAACTTGAAAGTCTTCATCCTCATAGTAACAGCAGATAGACTGAGCAGTTATTCACTATTGGCCTGATTGGTACATCATTTCCTTCCCTTTGGGAATCAGTGCACTTAGGACCCCTTTCCAATGCTGGCATGAGGGGACATGTTAAAACTCTGTGTCATGGACTGGCCAGAATCAGTCACTATTTGACTGTGTGGAGTTGTGACATTCTAAGTGCTAAAACGAAGACCCACACCCAGGCTGTAAAGAAATGTGGCAAATGGGGCCCTGCTGCACTGAAGGTTGGTCCGGAGCCATTATCTCTCTGTAAGTGGAGTCTGTGTGCCAGCAAGCAAAGAAAACTGTGTACCCTTTGCTGCAAGAAGTTGTTTTGAAGCTTGAGTTAAGCACAAGAGAAAGTCTTCCAAGAATCCTGGTTCCCACCATCTGTGATCTCATTTTCTATAGTGTTCGAAAATAGATGTTTATGTTATGAGCACTCATTGGCAAGGGAGAAGCTGAGTGGGCCCATGCAGGAGCGAGCGCCAGGGAGCCTGCATAAGGTTTACTGTAAAAACAGTGGGGATATTCTGTTAACTTGAAATCCCCAAATCAGTAAACATGCCAATTAAAAGTGTAATTAACTCAGGACTGAAAAATTCAGAACTGAATTGCTTTTCACAGTTGAGGATACTTTTTATTTATTTATCTCTTTGGAATGGGGGAAGGGGCTTTAGCCAGAAAAAAAAATAGAGGATAGGAAAAGGAAAATCATTAAAATAATGTAATTCTGGAACAGGGGTCTCAGAGGTCATTTGGATCTTATCTTTACCCAGAGTTTGAATGCCTACTAAGACATTCCTGACAAGATTCTTCCTGAAGACCTGGAGTGATGGGGAGCTCACTACTTCTCAGAAAGCCTGTTCTTTGTTTTATACCTCTGATTGTATGGGAACTCTGGATAATGTTGAGTCAAAATCTGCCTCTTTTTCCCCAACTCCCATTCACTTAGTCCTGATTCTTGGACCACATAGAACAATTTAAAACCCTCAACTAAGTGAAGAATCTTAATTTACAATTCAATGAGAAAGGACACACCCACCCACATGTTTATACAAATTAACCTTTACAAAGCACCTACTATGAGCCAAGCCATGGACTCTAAAGGTTCTAAGGACAGTACAATAAGAAAGGAAATATGATGTTTGGCTTTCTCTTAGAGACAAGAAAATTAATTTTCACTTTCTAGTTGTGTGACCCTGGGCAAGTCACCTCAATTGCCTTAAACATCCAGGGCCATCTCCAGTCCTCCTGATATGTACCATGCCACTGGACCCACATGGCTTTGGAAGCAGAAGTGAGGTTGATGAACTTGCACAGTCCTCCTGCACTTTAATCCAGTTCACTACAAGTCATTACATCACCCCAGTGTCATGATCCCATGGTTCCCTTAGAGAATGAAGGATAAATCACAACAACAGCAATTAAGCCCAGAGTAAGGGCCCAATGAGTAGCTCCTATAATAAATAATTATAATATTTATGATAGCATAACATATACTATATTTAATAAATATGTTATATGTGATATATGAAATATTAATTGTATTTACTATAGTAGTCATAATAGTAGTAGTAATAGCTTACATTAATATAGAAATCCTTTAGTCAGCCATTTAAAAAGAGATAATGTGTCATTATAGCCACAGGAGTAGTCGTTGTTGTTGTCAAATAATAATTATAAATTACATTTATTCAGTGTGTTCCAAAAGTCTTAGTGCAATTGTAAGCATTTCTCTGTGTGTGTGTGTGTGTGTGTGTGTGTGTGTGTGTGTATACATGTGTATACATGTGCATGTGTATGTATAGAATATTTGGCCGTCAACAAACATTTATTAAGCACTTTATGGTTGGGTTCAGTGCTCGGGATACAAAGAAAGCCAAATAATAACAACAATAATAATTAGGAAGACAGCATTTATAGAACTAAGTACTTATAAGATATATACAGAGTAGGGGCAGCTAGGTGGCTCAGTGGATAGAGCACCAGCCCTGGAGTCAGGAGTACCCGGGTTCAAATCAGGCCTCAGACACTCAATACTTACTAGCTGTGTGGCCCTGGGCAAGTCACTTAACCCCAATTGCCTCACTATAAAAAAAACAAAACCAAAACAAACAAACAAAAGATATATTCAGAGGAAAGGAAGGTAATCTGAAAGGGGAAGGCCTGGGGGACTGGGAAAGGGCTCATAGGATTTGAACTGAAGTTTTGAAGGAAGCCAAAGAAACTAAAAGAGAGAGGAAAAAAAAAAAAAGATCAGAATACCTCAGTACTAGAGACAGCCAGGGCAAAGGTAGCTGGATCATGATGCATGCAGAAGGAAGTAAAGTTAGAAAAGGGGGAAGGTTAGGAAGACCTTTAAATACCAGAGGGGAATTTCTATTTTAGCAGATAAATAGAGGATGAATTGGAATAGGCAGAGACTTGGCACAAGATTTCCATTAGGAGGCTATTGCTGTGGTCCAGTTGAGAGGCAATAAGGGCCTGAACTAAGAATGTGGCTGCATATGTGGATAAGTTGGTATATAGGTGTCAATGGATTGGGTATATGGAATGTGTGGAAGTGATGACACAGATGACACAGGTTGTAAGCCTGTATAACTAGGAGAATGGTACTTCTTAACCGAAATAGGGAAGTTCAAAGTTGGAGGGGCATCACTTTGGTTGCCTACATAGAGTGCATATGCATATATGTATATACAGTCTGTACAAAGTCATGGAGGTAGGAGATGGACTATGATGTACCAATGTATGAAGAATAACAAGCAAGACAGACTGGCTAGTGTTTACAATGTGTGAGGGAAATGAATATGTTATCAATCCTGAATGGTGGGCCAGAGTCTGAGCTTCCTTTTGTAACAATTGGAATGACACCACCTGCTGGAGACTTACTGTAGAAAAGTTCTGCCATGAAAGGAAGGTCTTTGAGGTCTTTGGCATCAGGAAGTGATGTTTGCTAGTGGGAGGAAGAAGGAAGAGCTGGGTGCTCTGACTCGCTCTATTCCTGAGGAAGCTGGTGGAGAAGGGAGCTTAGAAATGCGCTCTCCCTTTAATAGATAGGAATCTAGGCCTTTCTCTCTCTTCACCAAATTCTTATTCTCCTTAATAAATGCTTAAAAGTCTAACTCTTGCTAAAGCTTATAATTTATTGGTGACCACTCATTAGATATTTTAGACAGTTTAGCTAGAATTTTAGCCCTTAACACTTTAAATGCGCAAAAGAGGAATTTGTATTTTTATCTAAAGGCAATAGGGAGCCACAGAGGCTTAATGAAAGGAATGACTTGGTCAGACTTATACTATTGACAAAATCATATGTTTTTTGTTGCCTACATATGATTAATTATGATAATAAATTTTAAATTATATTATATTATCATTTCTTATATTATATCTTATTTTCCCCATTACATGTCAAAACAATTTTTTCAACATTAAGAAAAATTTTGACTGCTTGCTCCCTGAGACAGAAAGCAATCCAATATAGGTGATACATGTAATTATACAAATAATTTTCCTAATGTTGCATCCTTAGTGTAACTCTTGGTGGTTGTTGTGTTTAGTCATTTTCAGTCATATCTGATTTTTCATGACCCATTTTGGGGTTTTCTTGACAAAAGATACTCAAGTGGTTTGCTATTTTCTTCTCCAGTTCATTTTACAGATGAGAAAACTGAGGCAAACAGGTTTATTAAACCTGTTAGCTGTTTAACACAGCTAATACATGTCTTAGGTTAGATTTGAACTCAGGTCTTCCTGACTCCAGGCCTAGCTCTCTATTCAGTGCACCACTTAGCTGCTCCAGAATAACTCTACCTTGGTTATAATAAATACATTCTTTGGAAATATTTCTGTAGTGTCTTTGCTAATACTTTATTTAGCATTTTTTTCTTAATATTTACGAGTTTAACTGGTATGAGTTCTCTTTCTTTACCTTTCTCCCTTTTTTTCATAAAAGAGGTTTTATTAAGCATCAATTACTTTTTGCAGAAGAACAGAACCTGAGAGTTAGAAGTTATAAGGCCGGGGCAGCTAGGTGGCGCAGTGGATAGAGCACCGGCCCTGGAGTCAGGAGTACCTGGGTTCACATCTGGCCTCAGACACTAGCTGTGTGACCCTGGGCAAGTCACTTAACCCCAATTGTCTCACTAAAAAAAAAAAAAAAAAAGAAGAAGAAGAAGTTATAAGGCCACCAATTCCAACCCATGGAAAGGCATCTATGATATATGTGAAAAAAAAAAAAAGGTTGTTCAGCATCTGCTTGAAAACCTATAAGGAGTATGACCCCACCACCTCTCAAGGCAAGTCATTCCAGTCTTGGACAACTCCAATGATTAGGAACCTATTCCTAATATCAAGCATAAATCTACTTCATCCATTATTCCTGGTTCTACTCCATGGAGCCAAAAGGATCAAGTTTAATCCTTCCTCCATAACACAGCACTTCAAATACTTGAAGGCAATTATCAAGTCCCTTAGGAATCTTCCTGTCTCTAGGTTATCATGTCCAGTTTCTTCAAACAATCTTCCTACATGAGGAATTCAAGGCCCTTTACCACAGTAGTCATCCTCTGGGCTTTCTCCAGATTGTCAATGTTTTTCATAAATGGAAACAACTGGAATGATTACAATATTCTAGATAAGTTTTGACAAAAGACAATAGCCTAACCTATTTGGGAATTTATGCCACTCCTTTTGAAGCTCAAAATTGCATTAGCTTTTTTTTGGCTGCCACACCAGACCACCACCAAAATATACATATATATATGTGTGTGTGTGTGTGTGTGTGTATGTATATATATATATATATATGTATGTGTATATTTTATATATATTTATATGTGTGTATGTATATATGTATATATATATATATATGTATGTATGTATGTATGTACGTATGATGTGATGTGATGTGATATAATACCAAAAGTCCCAGATATTTGTGGAATTATATTTTTACCTAAGTGCAAGACTACCTTTATTGATACTAAATTTTATCTTATTAGATTCAGTCCAGTGCTCATTTAGCTTATAGATATCCATTTGGATTTTGACTCATTATCCAGTGTATTAGCTGTCCTGATCAACTTTGTGTCCTTTGTACATTTCATAGGCATACCATCCAGACCACCATCTAAATCATTGATAAAAATATCAAACAACTGATGGCCAAAAGCAGATTCTTAGGGTGCTATACTGGAGACCTCCTGCTGTATTAACAATGAACCATTACTAGTTCTTAGTCTAGCCATCCAAACACTTAAAATCCATCACCTCTCCATCTGCTCTAAAAGAACATTATGAGATACTTCAGGAAAAGTTTTACTGAGGGGCAGCTAGGTGGCACAGTGGATAAAGCACTGGCTGTGGATTCAGGAGGACCTGAATTCAAATCCAGCCTCAGACACTTGACACTTACTAGCTGTGTGACCCTGGGCAAGTCACTTAACCCTCATTGCCCTGCAAAGAAAAAAAAAGTTTTACTGAAATCTAAGCAAACAACATCTATAGTATTCCCCTCATGCACCAGTTTTGTCATCCTTAAAAACAGGAAATCAACTTAGTCTGATGTGACCAGCTCCATATTGTCTCTTTCTGATCCTTTCTTTATTTTCTAGATATTTATCAACCAACTATTTAATGATGAGTCCTAGACTTTTCTCAGGAATCAAATGCAAGCTCATGCACATGTAGCTTGCAAATTCTGTTTTCTTCCATTTTAAATGCAATTAGGACATTTGCCCTTCTCCCAACTTATGGCAACTAGGTGGTTCATTGGATAGACCTCCAGGCCTGGAGTGAGGAAGATTCATCTTCCTGAGTTCAAATCTGTCCTGGGACACTTACTAGCTGTGTGACCTTGGGTAAGTCACTTTATCCTATTTTCCTTAGTTTCCTCATCTGTAAAATGAGCTGGAGAAGGAAAGATTACAGTATCTTTGCCAAGAAAACGTCAAATTGGTTCATGAAGATTTGGACATGACTGAAATTACTGTGCACTAACAAGAAGTTAATTTGTGTTTTGGGGCAGCTAGGTCGCACAGTGAATAGAGTGCTGGCCCTGAAGTCTGGAAGACAACTTCCCGAGCTCAAATCTGGCCTCAGACACTTACTAGCTATGTAACCCTGGGAAAGTAACAACTCCACTTGCTTGAGTTTCCTTATCTGTAAAGAAGGAAATGGCAAACCACTGCAATATATTTGACAAAAAAAAACCAAAACCAAAATGGGGTCACAAAGAGATATGACTGAAATAACTGAACAAAAACTTATGGCACCCTCCCATTAGCCATGTTCTTTCAAATATCGCTGACAATGATTCTGCAATCAGATCAACAAGATTAATCAGGACATGACAATATAGGACCAGGTTTATGTAGGCCAAGTAACTTTATTTCATCAAGGACAGTTAAATGCTATCTTTGTATTTCTTTGCTTTTCCTGGATATCAACTTCCTGTGAGCCATTTTTGTTCTATCATTCCCATTCATTTCTCTCTGCTGTCACTTATCATCATCATTTCAGAAACCTTAAGCAAAAGTCTTGTCTTTTCTTTGATTCTTATTTTTCTCTCAGTATAACTAAAAAAGCCCTTTTTGTTGTTCTTAGCTTCTTTTGCCAACCTCAGCTTATGAGCTTTAGCATTCCTGTCACTATTTTTACAAGACTATGCCACATTCACATTCATCTTCTGTTACTTGGCTTTGATTCCATTTTCTGTACATTTCTTTTAAAAATCTAAGTTGGTTGGTGAGTTCCCTGTGAAACCAACTTGGTCTTTTCCAATAAATCCCATTTTCCAGATCATTGGTATTGTTTCCCTTTGCATTTTCTGAATTTTATCCTTGAAATTCATGGGACATTGTGCATGTCCTCTTCCTCTTAGGTTAATTTCATCTGAAGTATTGTGAGATTCTACCTGTCTTTCCTCAGAACCCTTTGAAATCTACTTTTCTTAAAATCTAGGATGCATATCATACTATACCTTGTATCCCTTTCCTCTGTCACAAACTATAGGATGAAGTGATAACTTCCCACCAAGGTTCTCATTTCTACCCCTGTCATTAATAGTTCCTCACCAATTAAGAATCATATACAGAACATAATTTCCTTTTCTTGGTTCCTCAACCTTTGGACAGATCAGGTTATCACTAAAACAAGTCAAGATGTTATTAACTTCTCCACTTTTGACCCAGAGAGAACTCCAGTAAATGTATAAAAATGGAAGTTTCCCATCACTACTAAATCATGCTTCTGGTAAGCATGTGCCAGACTTGTAATCTGTTAGTTTCCCACATTCCTCAACTTTTTTTTTTTCCTGACCAGTTGGTCTTGAATAGAGTGTAATGACAAAATCACTTCTATTACACTCTCCTTGACCTGCATCCAATAATCTCCAACATCTTTCCCTTCTCTGCTTCTTAGATTTCATCTCATGGTTTTTGTTGTTCTATTGTTTCAATTGTGGCTGACTCTTTGTGACCCCATTTGGGGTTTTCCCAGCAAATATACTGTAGTGGTTTGCCATTTCCTTTGCCAGCTCATTTTATGGACAAGGAAACTGAGACAAATAGGGTTAAGTGACTTGCTTAGAGTCATAGAGCTATTAAGTGTCTGAAGCCAGATTTGAACTTAGGAAGATGAGTCTTCCTGACTCTAGGCTGGGTAGTCTTCTGAGACATCTGGCTGCCCCTCCTCACACAATTATGCCTTAATTATGCCTTCTTCATCTACAGTGTTATACCTACCCCCTCAATTTTATCTATCCTGGTCATTTTACATAAAGTAGACCCATTCAGAAGCATAATCCAGTTATAAATTTCATCCCACTAAGTTTCAGTAGAGCTGACCTTTAGTTAATTTTATTTGCTTCCATTTGTGTATAGACACTTGAGGCTAGGGATTTTTATAAATTTGACTTCCAGATCCATATTAACCACAATTCCCTTATAAATTGCTTGATTTCTCTTTCTGAGGTTAGGTTATTTAAAACCTCTAATTCCTGTTTTATTATTTCTAGTAAATGTAGATAATCATGGATCTCCTTTTGATTCTTGGTTTTCTGGTGTATAATTTCTTATCATTATCTTTAATAATTCTATTTGCTTTTTATTTCTTTGTGAATCTACCTTATTCATTTTTTTTACACTGGCAATTTTATTTTCCTTTCTCTTTTTTTACCAAATTAGCCAATGGTTTATAGATTTTGTTAGTCTTTGCAAAATTCTATATCTATCTTTTATCAGTATATATTCTTAATTTTATGTATTTTGTTGTTCAGTCATGTCAACTCTTTGTGATCCTATTTTGGGATTTTCTTGGAAAAGATACTTGAGTGATTTTCCATTTCCTTCTCTAGCTCATTTTACAGAGAAGAAACTGAGGCAAACAGGGTTAAGTGATTTGCCCAGGGTCATATAACTAGTGAGTGTCTGAGGTCAAATTTGAACTCAGGTCTTCTGAACTCCAGGCCTGGAACTCTATCCACTATACTACCTAGCTGCCACTTTTATGTATTGCTTTTTAAAGTTTTTAGGATACCAATTTTTTTTTATTTTTTCCTCACTTCCCTGTGACATATGCCTGAGGTTATAAGGCCCTATATAGCTTCCTTATAGCATAGATATGTCAGACTCCTTTTCTTTTCATGCCTACATTTATAAGTACTGTCTTCAAAGTTCTGAGCAAAATATCTATGACTTTCTTAGAGACCATCTCATTGCCTTAAGTGTGAAGTCATTCTTTGATACTTATTAGCTGTATTAGTAAAGGCAAGTAACTTTACTCTTTAAAAAAAAATCTTTTTTCATCCAGGCTTGAAATTCAGGGGTTACTCATAAGTCCACTCCCATTACTGATTGGCATGGGAACTTTGACCTACTCTGTCCTCTGGGTTGGTTTGCCCCAATTTAGTCAGGATCCTCCCCTCCTCACAGCCTACCCAGAGCACACCAGTGCCAGACTTAGGGCAGACACCCAATTATCTTGGCCCAGCTGCATTTCAGACCTCCTAAGCTCAAATCATCCACTAGCCTCAGCCTCCTGAGTAGCAGCAATAATAGACATACTGCCATACCCCACCACTTAGATTGTTGGACTTCAAATACCTCATTTATAAAATGATGAGATTATTACTTTGACTCCCTCCCTTATGCATATTTGTAAACTTTGATCTATATAAACATGAGTTGTTTTTAATAGTACTAGTTATTTTCCATAGCAGCTAGGTGGCACAATGGATAGAGTGTTGCACCTGAAGTGAAAAAGACTCATCTTCCTGAATTCAAATCTGGCTTCACACACTTACTAGCTCCGTGAACCCGGGAAAACCATTTAATGCTGTTTGACTCAGTTTCCTCATCTGTAAAATGAGCTGGAGAAGGAAATAGCAAACCACTCTAGTACCTTTGCTGACGAAACCCCTAATGGTCTCATGAACAATCAGAAATTACTGAAAAACAAAATAAAACAAAAAGTCATTCTCTTATGAACTGGACCTTTTGTATTTATTAACTGACTTACTTTTATAGATCAAACTACATAGTATTTATTTTAAAGCAATCATTTTCATTCTTGCAAAAGTCCATCTTTTCTTTTAACCAACAATGTTTTTAGTACTACCATGAAAAAAAAACACCTTTATATTTATTTTGTATATATTTTGTCTTGATTTAACTGTATACTCTACAGATTTTGTTTCCCAAATGTAATTTAAGCTGCTTGGGAACCTTCTTTGTTCTCTCTGTATCCCCAGTGTCTTACACAGAGTATGAACTTAATAAAATGTTTGCTTGATGAATGAATGAATGAATGAAACTGTGTTCAGCTTAATAAGGGAAAGAATAAAAAAAAGTAGAGACTACATTAAGACTTTAAAAAATGAACAAAATTTTTTAAAAATTTAAAAATGAACATATTTCAAATACAGATACATATATGCATATATATGTCTATGTATATATGTATGTGTATATATATCTCTATATTTATATATATGTTTAGTGGAAAAATATCAACTCGACAATTATAATTTTAAATGTAATTAGATGTAGTGCAAGAGAGTTCAGAGGAAGAACAAGCGGTGCATAGAGATAGCTTTAACAAACTTCATTGCTATTAACAAGGGGAGAAGGAGGAGAATGGCTGCCATCAGGGCCAATCTGTATTAGGCCTCTGTGGCCACAGTGGGCAGCCCATATTTGGAGGGGGAGAAGTATTCATGTTTCAGTTGAAGATCCAGAGACCCTCAAGGTATACACACACACACACTATATACTATATATGTTTATATACATGTTTTTATATATACTCTTTCATATTGTGTATTACTCATATATATGTGTGTGTGTGTGTGTGTGTATACATATATAATACATATAGATAGAAAGAGAGAAAGGGAGAGAAAGAGAGAGACAAAAAGCTGACATAACAGTAGGAGACTGCATTATGATCTATAAGACCAATACAGTGAGAGTATTTTCTAAATCCTCTAATAAGGAGTGAGAGAGAAGAGGCAGAGAGTAGAGAAGTTAACCTTAATTGTGCCAATCAAGCAACAAGCTGAAAATGAAAGGGGTATTAATGGCCAGTTTCTATGCTTATTAGTTTTGGCATACTTGAATCCTGGGGGGTAGGGCCATTCTAGTCAAATTAGTTGTCACTGGTCAACAATGAATTAAAGAAAAAAACAAAAGATAAAAGACAGGAATGGATCTATGATTTTGTTAATATAAGAACTCCTAGATAAGGAACCTCTCTTTACCAAAGCAGGTTATCACCTTTTCTGTAACTTATAATCTTAAAAAATTGCTTAGAGGGGCAGCTAGGTGGTGCAGTGGATAAAGCACTGGCCCTGGATTCAGGAGGACCTGAGTTCAAATCCAGCCTCAGACACTTGACACTTACTAGCTGTGTGACCCCCCCCGCAAGTCACTTAACCCCAATTGCCTCACCCCCCCAAAAAAAAAAGTGGCTTAGAGCACTGAGAGATTAGGTAACATGGCATGGATCGTATCATGAGGATGTGTCATCATTTGGCTGAAACTAGCAGAAGAACAGCATTTTGTAACATACACCACAAAGAGAACAAAATTGATGGCTGAAAAAAATTGATGGCTTATTTGATTACAAAAGATCACACAAAGAAAAATTAGAAGAAAATGGTATCAGGTTTATTTTACAACCATATCTAGGGGAAGAGTTTTTAATGAGAAAAAGAGAAGGTCATAAAAGATTAAAATGCAGCTTTGATAACTTAAATTTTTAAAAGCTTTTGCATAAATAAAATCAATGAATTAGAACTAGAAAAGAAATGTTAGAGTGGGAAATAATATTAGCACCACACACAACCAAGAAGTCTCAGACATAAAATACATAGGGAATTGACATATGTACATATATTAATGTTTGAGTTCATAACTTTTTAATATATGTATTATATAAGTCATAACTCATTCCCCAGTATATAAGTTGTCAAAGCATGTAAACAGTTTTCAAAACAAAAATTGAAAACTAAAATGATTACATGAAAATTTTCTATATATCAATAATAGTCAAAGAAATGTACATTAAACCATATCCCTCAGAATAGCAAAGATGACAGAAAATAAGAATGGTGCATTTTAGAGGTATTGTGAAATGAAAACTGGTAAAGCTGGGAATCTGGAGAGTGGTACAATCATTCTGAATATCAAATTGTGATTACACAAGAAATTTACCAAAACTGTCTATACCCATTGGCATCATTATCCTTCTACTTAGGAAATCAAAGACAGATACAAAGATTCAATATTTCTATATATCCTCAAATAATCATACTAGTGCCCTTTGGGTTATAAAAGAATTAGAGAAAAAAATACATGTCCATTGGTTGGGGATGGATGAAAAAACTTATGGTATATGAATGTAAAAGAATAAGTATGGTAGAAAATGATGAACATAGGAGCCATCAGGAAGATAGGCAAATTTGTTTGAACTGGTGTAGAGCAAAATATTTATTTATTTTTTTGCGGGGCAATGGGGGTTAAGTGACTTGCCTGGGGTCACACAGCTAGTAAGTGTCTGAGGCCTGATTTGAACTCAGGTATTCCTGAATCCAGGGCCGGTGCTTTATCCACTGTGCCACCTAGCCGCCCCCGGTGTAGAGCAAAATAAAATGTACCAAGAGAACAAATCCAATAAATCCAATAATGTAATTGAAAAGATCATTAGAAAGAAATTAAGCCCTTAGAAACTGAAAAAAAAAAATAATAGTCCTAGAGGATATAGCAGGAAGGTAGGAGACATTTAACACCCAAAATTGTATAAATTATCTCATGGGGTTTTTTGTTTGTTTGTTTGTTTTTGTTTTTTGCTTTTCTTTGTCACATGGATGAGTTCATTTTAGAGTGGGAGTTGAAATGACAGTCACATAGAGACAAAATGCATTTATAAAACATCTCTCAAAGCCACGATTTCAGGACCTTCTAAGGAAAATCATTGTATTTATTCTAATTTTTAGGAAATGGAAGAGTATCTGATGGTGAGAGTAGTTGGCAGTGTCTTTTCAGCCATCAGATTAAAATAAATTCAACTCAATAAACTTCTGCTATAATTAGGTCACTTGGTCCAGGCTGGGAGTAATTACAAAGATTATTGTTTCCCCATTCATTGTTGGTGATAAAACCCCTGAACTTGGAATTGGGAAGCCTGAGTTTGAGTCTCAGCTCTGACATTGACTAGCCATTGGATCTAGGTCAAGTTCCTTCCCACTAAGCCTGTTTCCTCCTCTATAAAATTGAAGACTTAAACTAGATGACCTTTGAGGTCTTTTCCAGTTCTGACATTCAGTAATTTTAATTTTTTTTTTTTTTTTTTTTGGCGGGGCAATGGGGGTTAAGTGACTTGCCCAGGGTCACACAGCTAGTAAGTGTCAAGTGTCTGAGGCCGGATTTGAACTCAGGTACTCCTGAATCCAGGGCCGGTGCTTTATCCACTGCGCCACCTAGCCGCCCCCGACATTCAGTAATTTTGATTTTTAAATCTGGCAGATAGTGACCTTTTAACTTCATTGCCCTGTGTCCAGGTTGCCTACTTCCAGACCTTTATTGGGATGTCATTATATGACCCCAAAATCAAGGATGATCCATTTGCAAATTTCTTTTGGTGAAAATTCTTAGAAAAGTAGATATTTAATCACATTTTATACTCATATCATAAAGTTACATGAAAAACATTCAGTGTGTGATATGTTTGTGTATTTGATGATATGTCTGTGCCAATCCCTCCCCACCTACCCCCTAAACTCTTGTCTTCTGTATGGCATGAATATATGCTACATGTAGTTGTAGACATATACAACTTGAGCAGTCTGGGTAGATTTTCATGAGTGATCTCTATATTTCTTACTATCATTCAAATAATTTTAAAAGCTTTTATTTTACTGTTAAAAAGCATTATTGATTTTTATATTATCCTCGCTCTCCAATAACTTCCCTCCAAAGAGCCCTCACTCCCTGTAATAAAGAAAAAAAAATCAGTAAAACAAACTGAGCCACTTACCATGTCTAACAGTTTATGCAGTTTCCTGTGCCTAAGAAGAAGAAAAGGATCAGTTTTCCCAGTTTTTTTTTGCATCATTCTCTAAGAATAATTTCTTTGTTCAGTTTTCTTAATTAATTCTCTTCTCTTTCCATCTTCTGAATTTTTATTCTCTGATTTCTAATTTTTACCCTTTATGAGAAGGGGATCATGGGATTTCAGATTTAGAGATGGAAGGGACTACAGAATCCCACTTCTGCAATTCTTTCATTTTACAGCTGAGAAAATTAAGGACCCCAATATTGGAATATTCAAGAAATTTTGAAATCTTTATTTGTTATGGAAAATTCAAGCCTTGTCAACATCTTGTGTTTTTTTTTCTTTTCTTTTCTTTCTTTCTTTCTTTTTTTTTTTTTTTTGGCAGGGCAGTGAGGCTTAAGTGACTTGCCCAGGGTCACACAGCTAGTACAATGTCAAGTGTCTGAGACTGGATTTGAACTCAGGTCCTCCTGAATCCAGGGCCAGTGATTTATCCACTGTGCCACCTAACTGCCCTCCCCCCTTGTCAACATCTTCACAAATTCTCACTACTAATATTCTCCAACAGCAATTGGGCCCCAGAGATTGATATTGAGTTTTGTTCTATTGATTTTACCTCAGAAAGGCAGTATGCCAGTAAGTTTGAACAGCCCTGATTTTCCAGTACTTTTCAAAGGTAGCAAAGGGAGACAACTAGGGTGAGACAGTGGTTTCTCTAGTGGCATTGATTTCCTTTTCCTATGAATTCAAGAGAAGGAAAGAGTGATAATGACAGGGAAGATTTGTACAAATTTTGTTGTTGTAGATCCTTGATTTCCTTGTTATAGGCAATTTCCAAAGTGGAAACCTCCCCTACTAATACAAATCTCCAATTGTTCTGCAGCTGATTGTCTCAGAGGGACCAAGAGATTACATGACTTGCCCATAGTCACACAGCTAGTCAGGAAGTCCAAGACTACCTTTCTATTTGGTATGCTACCTTGCCAAATGTTTAGCACAACTGTGCCCACTTAATATGTGGTATCGAAAGACAATCACCCCTCTCCAACCTATGCACTCCATTCTGACTGCTGGGCCGCTATTAGTTTAAGAACCAGGGGAATTAATTGTGGGGATGTAGACAAACTGGAGAGCAAAGACTGTAATCATTTAATTATGCTTGTTTGGGAAGAGACTTGTTAATTTGATTGAAATCCTAGCTATGCTACCATCATGTAAATGTTACTGTAGCACCCAATGAGCTGAGCATAAGCATTCGTAATAAAGGCATCCATCAGGAAAGTAGTCTTTTATGTCCCTTGATTGCTTTTCCTTCCTGAGGATGGCTCCTGTAGGTTCTTCAGGAAATATACTAGACAAGTAGTCACAGGATGTCTGTTTCTTAAGGATGAAATGTAGTAGATTCCTATTTGGAGATAGGATGAACTAGATGATCTCTGAGGTCCCTTCTAACATAAGAATATGGCTTTTTAACAGCTTTGACTTTCTTTGTTGTTTCTGCTGTTAGTCGATTAGCCATAACCTTTCATGATCCCATTTGGAGTTTTCTTGGCAAAGATACTGGAGTGATTTATCATTTCCTTCTCCAGCTCCTTTTATAGGTGTAGAAACTGAAACAAAGATGGTTAAGTGATTTGCCCTGGGTGGCACAACTAGTAAAGGTCTGAGGTTGGACTTGAACTCAGGTCCTCCTGATTAGAGGCAGTGAGGTCATGCAGTCGATAGAACACTGGGCTTGGAATCAGGAAAATTCATTCTCATGAGTTTAAATCCAGCCTCAGAGACTTATTAGCTGTGTGACTGGGTAAGTCACTAAATCCTGTTTCCCTCAGTTCCCCATCTGTAAATGAACTACAAAAGGAAAAACTACTCCAGTAACTTTGCCAAGAAAACCCCAAATCAGGTCAGGAAGAGTTGGACAGGAATGAAAAGACTCAATGACAACAACCTCTTGACTTGAAGCTCTATCTACTATGCTTCCTAGATGCTAGGTCCAATTTTTACACTGAATCTGGGGAGGTGAACTTTGCTTACTGTTTCAGGACTTTTGCTTAGGACCTAAGCTCAGAGCTGACTGCTTGTATTTTAAATGATTTTAAAGTCAACAAAATTTTTGTTCTTTGAGGTTTATTGAATGGATCATTTAGTTCATGTGCCATTTTCTACATGAGGCCTTTGCTCATCTTTGAGGTTTTCTTTTGGTTTGTTTAGTTTAATTTTATTTTGCTTTGTTTTGGTTTTCTTGAGACTAGATTTTTCCCTATCTTGTCCAGGCTGGAATTGCAGGAGCCTCTTATGGGATCACTCCCCCTATAGATCAACATGGAAGTTTCAGCCTGCTCCATTTCTGACCTAGGCTAGTCGATCCCTGCTTAGGTAGACAGGTGCCCCTCCTGGAGTTCCTATTTGAGTTTCTAAATTGGCTCCATATAGGTAGGATTTGAGCAGATCATTAGTGTAAGTTAGCCCTACTGTAGCTCAGAAATCCTGAGTTCAAGCATGGTTAGACAGGTACAGTTGCTGATCTTTCAGTTTTTAAGGTACCTCTCTCTGATGTGGGATGGAATTTAGGGTCAAATTGATCGTGAGTCGTTCCAAAAGAATTACAAGACTCAGTGACTCAGTTTCCCAAGTTTTATGGCAATACTGTGGGTGACCACAGGGAGAGAACCAGAATAGTGGAAAGGTATCTCTGGAATAGTGAAAGAAAAGACAGTTATATTTATTGTGTAGATAAATTGATTATCAGTCTCATTATAATAATCTCCACCTTAGGGAGGTACAGGGGAGGGTCTATCCTAATTTGGAGTTCCTGGGGTTGTAAGCCAACCCCCAAAGCAGGTACCTTTTTCTGTGGAGGTGTGTTTTGGGGGTTTACACATCATAAGGTCAATCTGGGGAGAAATTTGGTCTTTTCTGCGCATGTCTCTTTCCGGTTCCCATGACTAGTTTCAAAACATAATCATTTTTCTTTAAAATTTCTATACCCTTGTCATTTTATCATTGTTATAGTCTTCAGGTCTCCTTGGCCTAGGTCCCTCTGTTCCCATTATGGGTATTGATTTATGTGGGTACGAAAACCTAGCATAAGTTATCCATTAGCTGGGGTCTAACTCCCTTTTGGAGCTATCTGAATTAAAGCTTGGGTCTTAGGTTTTTCTATTAACCCCTTTTTGCTTCCTACCTCATCTCTCTCTCTCTCTCTCTCTCTCTCTCTCTCTCTCTCTCTCTTTCTCTCTCTCACTTTTGCATGTCTTAATTGGTTTACACATTGTTATACCTCAGTAAAATGTAACAATTGATGGCAGAGACTTCATGGTTTTGTCTTTCTATCTCTAGCACCTAGTACACTGCTTGGGAGATATCAGAAACTAAATAAATAATGAATGAATGAATGAATAATAAATCAATGAATTAATTACTTAACTACCAAATAAGTAAATACATGCATACATATATATGTAAATATACACATATACACATACATACATACACATATATATTATACATATATATATATACACACATCCATAAAGATTGTGAGCATTCTCTGAGTAATGACAATTAGCACAGCCTTTTTGCTTAAATTAAAGTGATATGCAAAGCTGAATAAAATTGAAGGAAGGGAAGGAGGAAAGGAGTGAAGAAGAAAAAAAAGAGGGTAAGAAAGGCTTGTTGTTTTTTAATTTATTACAAAAGAGCTCTCATCTAGACCCTAGAATCATCATATCCTAGGATTTAAAGAACAAAGAAAACTCAGAGCTCATTTAGTCCAGTTAGTCAATAATTATTTAAGTACTTTACAACACCACATGCTGAGTATTGTCCTAAATACCGAAGATACAAAGTGTTAAGGGAGTATTATGGGCTCCAGTTAACCCAGAAGTTGTCTGTCGAGGTCAAGGAACTTTTTCCTTGAAATACCAGGAGTTTTCCCTTGAGATCAAGACAGCCTCTCCTTGAGCTCAACCAAAGGACAGACACACTCAAAGAGATAAGCAGCACCAGATTGAAATGAGCAAACTGGAGGACCACCACCCTTCATTCCAGTCCTCCTCACCATCTTCAAGAGGTAATCCTGTTAGGTGTGGCTGCACCAGAAGGGAACACAGAAACCGCCCACCATCAGATTGCTTGCAATCCACCAGGATGGAGTTAACGCCCATCACCAGATTGTCCACTACCCATCATTAAACTACCCCAACCTACCACCAGACTACTTTCAACCCATCACCCAATAAGGGAAATTTTACCCATGCCATCTTAGCCCTATAAAAGGGTGCTCCCCAGCCTAGTCAGGGA
The DNA here is from genome assembly GCF_019393635.1 of Dromiciops gliroides. Classification (NCBI taxonomy): domain Eukaryota; kingdom Metazoa; phylum Chordata; class Mammalia; order Microbiotheria; family Microbiotheriidae; genus Dromiciops; species Dromiciops gliroides. The sequence continues at coordinate 295,096,935 of NC_057862.1, read as the reverse complement.
GGAAAGTGTTTTTATACCTTCCTCCCGGCCAGTTTCTCTTGTATCCCAATAAACCTGTTCTCTTTTCCTAAATAGAACTTGCACAAGAGGGTGTAATTCTTTAAAGAAGAATTCCTAAGGACCCTAAACCCCTAACCCCTTTCCCTAACTCCCTACCCCATTTTCCCATATCATAACTGGAGCCCATAGTGAAGGGTACAGGAAATTTCCTCTTTCCTCTTGGCACACAAAACCTGGAGGTAGGAACCTCCCTTCTGGGTTTCTTTTCTTCCTCTCCCACCTGACTCAACCTCCCATTTTAGTCACAGAGAGGTAGAGACAGTCAGCTTTTGCATGCGACAGCAGACAGGCAGCCTGGGTCTCCCTCCCTTGCCATAAGCTCAGCCAGACCTCCAAACCATGCTCAGACCCTCGAACTCCATGTTTCTGGGTAAGAACTTTTGTGTTTGTGTGTCTATCCCTTGCCAGTGCTCTGCTCTTCCATGAGACAGGCCACCAGTGTCTCCCTCCCTTGAGAAAGCTCAACCTAACATCTAAACCATGTTCAGACCACTCACCATAGACAGGACAATATCTGGGTACAGCCATGGTGCAGAAAGGGGAGGTACCGAAAGGCTCACCACTAGGGTGCATCCTAAGATATTAGACTAAATTGGAATTTACAAACTTGAGAAAGAGATGCATGATCTATTATTGTAACACTGTCTGGCCGCAGTATCCACTAGGGTCTCAAGAAAACTGGCTTGGGGGCAGCTAGGTGGTGCAGTGGATAGAGCACCAGCCCTGGATTCAGGAGTACCTGAGTTGAAATCCTGCCTCAGACACTTAATACTTACTAGCTGTGTGACCTTGGGCAAGTCACTTAACCCCAATTGCCTCACTAAAAAAAAAAAACAAAAGAAAAGAAAACTGGCTTGTACATGGAACTTTTAACTATAACACCATTTTACAGTTGGACAAGTTTTGCAGGCGTGAAGGGAGATGGACAAAGATCCCATACATACTGGTCTTTATGGCTTTAAGCCAGAAGTCAAAAGGAAAGGATGATGTCCTCTTGCTGGTAGAAAATCACTTCAAGTCCAAGGGATTAGCTAACACTTCTGGCATACCCTCTGGGACCCCATCCCCTCCTGCTCCTCAGCCTCATTCCCTACCTGTTCCTCACCTCACTTCTTCACTGCCTGCTTCCCTACCTATGGGTCAAACACCATCATACCACTCCATGACTGAGACTCCTCTTTGCCCACAGGCTGATCTCAGAACCAATCTCCTGTGCTCTCCACAGCAGAGCTTTGGCCACACTGGGAGTAGATGTCAGTATTCTTCTATTTGCCCTACCCAACAGCTGTCTCCACAACCTATCCAGCTGTACCCCTCATAGCTATAACCTTGTCACAATCTGGGAGAGCTCCAATACTTTCCCTATTCTCCTATTTTTTTTCCATTCAGCAGCGGCTCCCATCTGCTTTACCTAATCTGCAGTTGCCTACGACCATTCCTCCAGTCTCCTTTACTCCTCCTCCACCCACTCCACAGCCAAAGATTGCTACCCCTCCCCCACTCACTCCATAGCCAAAGACTGTTATCCTTCCCCCACCCATTTCGCAGACTAACCTGGCTCCTCCACCAAATCTTCTGGCTCCACCTCCACCCAAGCCACCTATTCCATTACCCCCCTCATTCCCTCTCCAAAGGGCTACACCCAGGTCCATACCAGCATCTTCCACTACTCCCCTGCTTCCATTAAGGGAATTTCCCATTGGGAAGGGAACAACACTAATGCACGTTCCTTTTTTCCTGAGCAGTTTATCTCAGATTAAAGAGAAATTGGGGTGTTACTCAGAGAACCTCACAAAGTTCATAGATGGCTTTAAGTCTGTGACAATTCAATTTGATGTTTGGTGGACCGATTTACAAATTATTCTTTTTTTTTTTTTTTTGCGGGGCAATGGGGGTTAAGTGACTTGCCCAGGGTCACACAGCTATTAAGTGTCACGTGTCTGAGGCTGGATTTGAACTCAGGTACTCCTGAATCCAGGGCTGGTGCTTTATCCACTGTGCCACTTAGCTGTCCCTACAAATTATTCTTGCCAGCTGTTGTACCCCTGATGAGAAAAAAAACAGATTTGAGACCTTGCAGTACAAGTTGGGGATAAATATTTGCAGGTTGGAAATTCGACTGGGGTTCCTGTAACTACAGCTGTTCCAGCTGTAGACCCAAGATGGAATTATCATGATAGAGAGGACAGGGCTCGTAGGAATCACATGGTCACCTGCCTGGTTGAGGGAATGAGAAGGGGGGTTAAGAAAGAAGTCAATTATGGTAAGGTGAAGGAGATCACACAGGGGTCAGACGAAAACCCAGCTCTTTTCATGAGTCACCTCATGGACTCTCTGAAGAAATATACCAACCTAGATCCAGGAAGAGATGTAGGAATAATTGTCTTCAATATTGATTTTATCAGTCAATCTGCTCCTGACATTAGGAGAGAACTCCAGAAGTTAGACTGGGGTCCCCAACCCCACCCTCACAACTCCTTGATGTTGCTTTTAAGATTTTTAATAACAGGGACATTGTGAGATTTAAAATTGGATACAAGAGCATTAAACTCCCCTTTAACCTTTCCCTTATATATCTCCCAGACGAGTAAGTGAAAGAAGCCTCTGAGCTTTAGTTAGAGCTTTTATTGCTTGGGAATTACTTAGCCAACAAAACAAGGTGATGTTGATTAGAGATAGGAAAGTAGAAATACAAACAAATAGTCTTATATCTAAGTTTAGTCTATATTCCGTATGGAACTCACCAAAAACCCAAGGCCATCTCTGAGGTTGAGAACCGTGTCAAGCATGTGCTGTTACAGAGGACCAGGCCGAGTTGAACCTAAGTCAGTGTCTGTGTGTGCAGAGCAAGCCAGCGGGCGAGGAGAGCGAAAAATAGACCCCACTTCCATTCTCTCCTTGCCTTTTAAGCTCACACCCCGGAAGTGGAGTGCTTAGCAGACGCATGGGCGGCTCATCACGGTCTCCTCCCCAAAAGCGTGGTCCTTCAAAAACTGGCGTCCTAACCAACTGTTAAAAGCTTTTACTTTTTACCACAACGTTGTGGTAGCCAGAGAAAGAAAAGATGACTTTTGCCTGCTCCATAGAACAAGCCTTACTAATAGCAGCAACCATCATGTCTGCTACCAGTAGATCTCTGGGTGGCCAAGATTCTGGCAGCTGCAATAAACTGGGACACAGGAGTGGGGGACACCCCATGAAGGTGAGGCCACCTTTCTTACCTCCTTGTCCCCAGTGTAGCCCCCAAGAGGTTGGCCTAGGGAAAACTCATCTCCCTGCAGTTCAGTCTCCTGTCCAGCCCCTTGACACTGACATCTCCAGGGCCAAGCCCATGGCCAAGCTGGACATAAGAGGCAAGTCTAGGGATAATTCAGGGGTGAGCTCTGTCTTACTCTCTCATTCAGGTCCTACCATTCAGTAAAGGTAAAAAGTCATGGGGATTGGGGTGGGGCGGGGAACGGACCCTAAAATGTAGATAGACCCTGCCTTTAATGTGTATGCATGAGGATATCACAAATTCCTTCATCCCTCCCTTGTTCTACCCTCTTCACCTGGGCCCTTATCAGGGTGTGATGTCAAGAAAAAAGCTAGCTCAGTGAGAAGTTCCTAGTTTATGGGGTTTTAGTTCACTACATAGACCAGAAGACCTGTAGCTATTTCACAGCTGTTGATCTGTTTACTGCTACTCTTAAAATCTTTCATGGTACAATAGTTAAAATTGGGAATTATTTGTAATGTGTAAAAGTTGCAAAGAAAAATATTTTTTTAATCTAACCATTGAACTGCACAGAACTAAGCTTTGATTTTATTACTTAACTCTTGTAAGGCAGGTCATGCCTTGTCTTGCATTCAGCCTTGCATTCAGCTTACACTGAAAAAAAAAAAAAGGCTATTTTTTACTCCTTATCTGCTAAGTTTTTCATCTTTTTCCAGGGACTCTTTTAAATCTTTGTTTAAGTCTGTTCCATCTAGGCTCAAGGATTCATGGCAGATACCCACTGTGCCTATATGTTTCTTCCCACCTTCTGGACCTCACAGCTCCTCACACTCAGGACCAGGCCTTCTCCACTTCTCCTTTCCCCCTCCCCTGTGCTGATTTCTTCCACCCTGCTCAGCATGAATCAGTTTCAGAAGAATCGTTGTCCCCATTCCTTATATACAGAGAAGTGGGGAATGTTATGGGCCCAGAGTACCCCAGATCGGACTGAGCTAGCTCCCCACCCTTCATTGCAATCTCCTCCACCGTTGGGGAGATAAGATTAGGTGTGGCTGCTGCCTTTGTGTCCTCAGGAGATGGCTTGAGAGATCTGAAGCCACCCCCCACCCAACTCTTCCAGCCACCACCAGTGGGGGATGATCCTCCCTCACTAAGGGAACATTCCACAGTCAGATGGTCACCCCCATCAGTCCTCTATAAAAGTACCTGCCTGTCTCCTGCTCGTGGAGATTGGTATCTCAGAGCCACGCTCTGTGCCATGCCTTTCTCCCCTTGAGAAGAAGTCCAAGGATTTTTCTCTTCGTTTCCCTTCCCTTCCCAAGCCCCTGAATAAACTATTATCTTATTCTATTGGTTTTGTGTGCAAGAGAGTGTAATTATTTAAAGAGGAATTCCTAAGGACCCCAAACCCCTATCCCTTTCCCTAACCTCCTGCCCCATTTCCCCCCATATCACAAAGAAAGTTAAAAAACAAAACAAAATTATATCTACTCTCATAGTAGATGAAAGGCAATTTACTAATGAGGAAACTGAGGTCTAGAGAAGATAAGTGCCTTTCTCAGGAGTTGGTATTCAAGTCCATTTCACCTTTTGACTTTAAAATCATTTGCATTTTTTCTACTATATTATAAGTTAAGATGACAGACATTTATTAAGAGCCTGTGCTCTTGGGATTCAAAGAAAGAGAAAAAATAGTCTCTACTCTCAAGGAGCTTATAATCTATTGGAGAGAGCATGTAACTATGTACAGACAAGTTATGTGCAGGATAAATTGGAAATAATCAACAGACAGAAGGCACCAGAATTAAGTGGGCTCACGATAGCCTTCCTGAAGAAGGTAGCATTTAAGCTGGTACTTGAAGGAAGTCCGAGAAACTAAAAGATAGAGATGAGGAGGGAGAAAATTCCAGGAATGGGAGACAGAGAAAATGCCTATTTATGGCATAAATTGTATTTTGTAAGGAATAGCAAGAAGGCCAGTATTACTGGATCCAAGCCTACACAGAGAGAAGAAAGGCAAGAGGATAGGTTATGAAATGCTTTCAAAAGACAAACAAAGGAGTTTTCATTTGACCCTGGTGGTAACAGAAATGCTTTCCACTACCCCAAGTTCCCCTTCAACTTTCTCTTTAGTAAAGGCACAAGTTCAGATTCTAAATTAGAAAAATACTGCCCCATGATTTCAGGAAGAATAAGAAATCACTCAAGAGCTCACTTAATAACTTATTATTTGTTCAGACATGATTTCAATGTAGATGCAAATCAGCATCTCAGGTGTTTGTGGGTTTTTGTTTTGTTTTGTTTTGTTCTGGGGCAGGGAGGCAATTGGGGTTAAGTTACTTTCCCAGGGTCATACAGCTTGTAAGTATCTGCATTCAGATTTGAACTCAGTTCTTCCTGACTCCAGGAGCACAGAGAGATTATGGGCTTTGCACATTATCACACAATCAGAATGAGTCAGAAGCATGAAGGACTTGAATATAGCTCTTCCTGACCCCATGGCCAGATCTCTCTCCACAATACCATGCTGCTTCTCTTCTAAATTATATTATACCCATATTCATCCGAGAGAACCAAGTAGAATCATAGAATGTTAGTAGTAAATATAATCCAACCCCCTCATTTTTGCATATCAGGAAACTGAAGACAATGACATTTTAGAATGATTTGCCCAACAAAGTATGGCAAATCCTCAAAGAGAGGGGAGTACCAGATCATCTTACTTGTCTCCTGAGGAACCTGTATGTGGGCCAAGAAGAAACAATTAGAACCAAACATGGAACAACTGATTGGTTTAAGATTGGAAAAAGGAGTATGACAAGAGTGTATATTGTCACCTTATTTATTTAACTTATATTCAGAGTACATCATGTGAAATGCCAAGCTTAATGAAGCAAAAGCTAGAATTAAGGTTTCTGGGAGAAATATCAACAATCTCAGATCTGCAGATGATACCCCTCTGAAAGCAGAAAGTGAAGAGGAATTAAGAAGCCTCTTGATGAGGATGAAAAGGAGAGTATAAAAGTTGACTTGAAGCTTAAGAACAACAACAACAACAACAACAATAAAAACCCTAAGATCTTGGCAACTGGGTCCATTGCTTCTTGGCAAAGAGAGGGAGAAGAAATGGAGACAGTGTCAGATTTTATATTCTTGGTTTCAAAGATCACTGCAGATGGTGACTGAAGCCATGGAGTTAAACGATGCTTGGCTCCTTGGAAGGAAAGTTATGGCAAATCCAAATAGCATACTAAAAAGCAGAGATATCACATTGCCAACAAAGGTTGGTATAGTCAAAACTATGGTTTATCCAATAGCAATGTACGGCTGTGAGAGTTAGACTATAAAGAAAGTTGAGCACTACAGAATCACTGCTTTTGGATTGTGCTGGGAAAGACTTTTGAGAGTCTCTTGGACAGCAAGGAGATTAAATCTGTCAATACTTGATGAAATTCATTCAGGCCATTCACTGGAAAGAGAAATATTGAAGCTGAAGCTTAAATACCTTGGCCACATATTAAGAAGACAGAACTCTTTGGAAAAGAACCTGATGTGGGGAAAGAATGAAGTCAAAAGGAAAAGGGCACATCAGAGGATGAGATGAATATATAGTATCCTGGAAACAAATGAGTATGAACTTGGACGAATTTTAAGAGATAGTAGAAGGGCCTGGTGTGCTGTGGTCCATTGTTTTTTGTTTTTTTGTTTGTTTCTTGCTGGGCCATGAGGGTTAAGTGACTTGCCTGGGGTCACACAGCCGGTAAGTATCAAGTGTCTGAGGCCGGATTTGAACTCAGGTCCTCCTGAATCTAGGGCTGATGGTTTTTCTACTGTGCCACCTAGCTGCCCCGGGTCCATTGGGTTTTGCAGAATTGGAAACTACTGAAGAACTGAACCAGAACTAAGTTTGAATTTAGGTTATCTACCTCCAAGTGTTCTTTCCATCGTCCTTGCTTCCCCTGCCCTCTATTAGGTATGTATTGAAACTCAACTTGACTGGAAAAATGAGGGCAGTCAAGATGCCTCTGACTTTTTCAGGCTTGAGAAGATAGAACTCAGGCTGACTTAAGTGCAGGTGAAGAGATGGCTTAAGAAAACTCTAGAAAACCATGGATGGAAATGTCCATTTTCAGTTAGCTCAATAACCTCCCATTGATGTATTTTTTCTGTTAACTCATTGATTCATTTTCTTTTTCTTTGCAGGGCAATGAGGGTTAAGTGACATGCCCAGGGTCACACAGCTACTAAGTATCAGGTGTCTGAGGCTGAATTTGAACTCAGGTCTTCCTGAATCCAGGGCTGGTGCTTTCTCCACTGCGCCACCTAGCTGCCCCAACTCATTGATTCTTGATCTTAAACAAAACAAAACTATAAAAACAAATTCCCTACCTCAAAGTGCCCCCTATTCCTCTCCCCACCCCCCCATGCTTGGGTGTGCCTCAGACACTTCTCTCAACCCTTCAAGTTGTCCCACTTTACATTCATTTGGACATTGACCATATGTGTTTCTTTACTTCACCCTCATTATGGGGTCTGGCTCCCTTATGCCAGAGTTAAAATAAGTAGTCCCCAAAGCTAGGCATCATTCCCTTCCTGCCACTTTTTCTCACTTGCTGACAGTGAATTCCACACAGCCTTTTTTTAAAAAAGGAAAGAGTATATTCCAACTATGCACAGTCACAGCAGCCAGGAGGGCACACACAGAAAACAGTCTTTCTAGTCCCTCTTCCAAATTATTGAGTTACTTTCTCACATGGTGCCATCTACCACCTGGGAACAACTTCTGGCATCTCTGAAAACCTCATTAATACCCTCAGACTATTAGGTTAAGTAGTTGGGTGCAGGGAATTAGGGAGTTGGGGTTGCAGGAGCAGGACCAGAAATAAGACAATAGACAATTAGTTGGGCAACATCCACGCACTTACCTGGACAAAATTCCATTGTGCCAGGTCATTGTGTGGAGTTTTAGAGTTCAGAGATATCAGCAATTCAATTGTTTTCACAAGATCAAGGATTTGGTGCTGGAAGGGGCTTTGGAAATAATTTATTCCAACCCCATCATCTTACAGATGTGGGAAATGAGGTTTAAGAAGTTGAATGACTAGCTCAAGGTCATACAGTTAAAAAGGGACAAAACCACATCCTCCCTGATCTCCTGAATACAAATCTACCACCCTTTGCCCTTCATCATTATTCTTCAAAGGTGACAGATGGAGTCTTGAATGTCAATCAAAACAAAGAACTTGAACTTCATCCAGTGAGGAAGCAGTGTATTTTCTAAGTGGGGGATAGCATGGTGAAAGACATGTTCTATTCAATTTAGCCAGCAAGCATTTATTAATCTGTATTAATACATTGAATAAGTAAATCTATCAATAAATATCTGTATTGCTCAAGGCTCAATACTAGGTACTGGGGATTATTTTTAAAAATGGAAAAAAATGATAGTTTCCACCCTCACATATAATCAAAACAAACAAATGTTGAGAAGCAACCACATATACAAAAAGGTATGATATAAGGCAGAATGTAATTGGCCAAAGAAGATGCTATAAGAAAATTTGTGGTTGGAGAGGTTACTTTTAGCTGAAGGATCCAGGAAGATTTCACCTAAGTGGGTTCCCAAAAGAACAGAAGGCTTTCAATTATCCAGGTCCTTTGACCTCTGAATACAGAAACCATGTGAGTGGCTCAGAACAATCTGCCAAATGGCTGAAGGCCACTGACTTTGTGACTAATGGTTCATCTCAGTCAAACTCTTCCTTCACCTGACTTGAAGCAGTATGAAGCATGGCATAACAAGACTTCAGACACCCACACACAACGAAAGAGAGCAAAGGGGATCTCCAGGCCCTAAGATTGTAGCCATAAATAATTTTTTTATTTTTATTTTTTTTGCAGAGCAATGAGGGTTAAGTGACTCACCCAGGGTCACACAGCTAGTAAGTGTCAAGTGTCTGAGGCCAGATTTGAACTCGGGTCCTCCTGACTCCAGGGCCAGTGCTTTATCCATTGCACCACCTAGCTGCCCCACATAAATAACTTTTACCAGGTTCCCTTGCTTGCCCTCCTTTTCATATGCAGAGCTTAACCACTGTAGCCTCCTGGACTAGCCTAGCACCATTCTAGAGATCTGAGTTCTCTGTTTTATTTATATCACTGAACTTTGGTTTCCTCGTCTGTCAAATATAAGAAAAGTAGGCAGGCTCATCAGTTTCCGTCCTCTCCACCAGCTCAGATTGCAACATTTCTTTAACTAAGTAGATGACTTGAAAATTCACAAAGCAATGGCCATTGCGGGAATGGGATTTTCCAACCTTAAGTAGACTGGTCTTTGGACAACAGACATTTCATCATCAGGCTCATATTTGGATCTGCTCCTGCTTGGCTGGACATGTCAGGGCTTATTTTCCCCTGACCTAGCCACCTTGTAGTCACCTCCAAACCACAGTGAAGAATCAGAGGGGACGATAGGGATTAAAATATAGGATTATAACATTGCAGGCCAAAAGAGGGTAGAACCCAGGAATATAGAATGTCAGCACTGGAATGAGTCTTAGGATCATGGAATATGAAATATTAGAGATGGAAGGGGCCTTAAAAAGTCAGAGCTGGAAGGGGCCTTAGAACTACAGAATATAGAACATCAGAATTGGGAAAGAGCCCCCTCATTTTTTCATATGAGGAAATGGAATCTTAGAGAAGTTAAGAGACCTTACCAAAGAGCACATGTAAAAAAGAGCAAAGCTCAGATGTGAATCCAGATCCTCTCACTAGAAACCCTGGCTCTTTGAGAAATCCAGGAGGGAGATAGGATCTAAAGCAAGATATGGGTATTAGAGGTGGAGCCATGGACAATATGAGAAATTCTCAACAAGTTCCAAGAGGGGGGTTTTGAGAAAGTTAGATTCAAATATCAGGCTGCAAAATCTCAGTGTTGAAAACCAGACAAGAATTCAAACTAGATAAAACTCTTTGAGCTCAGGAAATGTTCTGCACTTAAAGGCCTTCTCTAGCCCATTTCACTTTCTCTTTTCCTCTGCTGCTATCCTTTAGCTCCTCTCAGATGGGAAATTGAAAGAACTGGAAAGTTCCCTGCTCTTCATTCAGTCCCCTTCATTATCCTCTTTGGAATTCATTGGGCAAGGAATACTTTGACACCCACGGGCTTCCACTGATCTGTCTTCAAGTGGAGGCCTCAATCCTCATGGACCAGGATTGCTTGCACTGTTAGCTTTCTCTTACTCAAAGCCTCTAGCATCCAGGTGTTACATGATTTCCAAATTTGTTTTTAGCCCCTGTTGGCTTTTCCCCACCAGCAAAGAATGCCGAACAACAAAAACACCAGATGATATTAATTTTTAGCTGCTGTGAGAGTGATTCTCCCTGGCTCAGGTGGTGGGTTAGCCAAATAGTTTTGAAAAAACATTTGACGTTATTTACAGTGATCTTTATTCGATGAAGCAAGTACAATACCCTGTTGGCCTCTTCAGTTCTACATATGTATGTGTATGTGAGTGTGTATTTGTGTGTGTGTGTGTGTGTGTGTGTGTGTGTGTGTAACTGACATCTGGAAAATCTGGATGATGTCAAATTGGAGAATAGTCCCCAAGAGTGACATGGTCTTATCCCATTTGCCTTCTCAAACCAGCAATGATTCTCTCTTTTAAAAATACACTTTTCCAGGGGCAGCTAGGTGGCACAGTGGATAAAGCACCAGCCCTGGATTCAGCAGTACCTGAGTTCAAATCCAGTCTTAGACACTTGACACTTACTAGCTGTGTGACCCTGAGCAAGTCACTTAACCCACAAAAAACACTTTTCCATAGAGTGTGGGGAAGGGTTAATTAACTACTGTTTTCATTATCCATAATACATAGATCATGTTTATGCTTAAAATGGTCTCCTCTTTTCTTCCTTCCCTCCTACCTGCTACATCCCTGTTTTGATAGAGTTGATTCTAGGGGGGACATTGGCCAAAATGAACTATAAAGTCATAAGTCAGCTCTTGGTTACTCATTCAGCTTTTCTTTATTTTTATCTACAGATACAGAAAGGATATTTGTCACTGGGCTTCATTTCCTTGTAGAATCCCTTCTGATGATTCTTTTTTTTCCTCCCATGGAACCAGGTTGTTATTTAACTCACTCAATTTTCATAGACTCAGGATTTAGCACTGGAAGGAACTTTAGATATTATGGCATCAAAATCCCTCATTTGACAGTTGAGGAAACTGAGGCCCTGAAAGAGAAAGTAACTTAATGAAGATCACACAGTGAGTCAGCTGAAGGATCCAGGAAAATTTCACCTAAGTGGGTTCCCAAAAGAACAGAAGGCTTTCAATTATCCAGGTCCTTTGACCTCTGAATACAGAAACCATGTGAGTGGCTCAGAACAATCTGCCAAATGGCTGAAGGCCACTGACTTTGTGACTAATGGTTCATATCAGTCAAACTCTTCCTTCACCTGACTTGAAGCAGTAAGAAGCATGGCAAAACAAGACTTCCTCAGACACCCACACACAACCAAAGAGAGCAAAGGGGATCTCCAGGCCCTAAGATTGTAGCCATAAATAATTTTTTATTTTTTATTTTTTTTTGCAGAGCAATGAGGGTTAAGTGACTCACCCAGGGTCACACAGCTAGTAAGTGTCAAGTCTCTGAGGCTGTATTTGAACTCGGGTCCTCCTGACTCCAGGGCCAGTGCTTTATCCATTGCACCACCTAGCTGCCCCCCATAAATAACTTTTACCAGGTGAGAGTTTGTGTTCAAGTTGAAGTTTTGGCTCTAAATCTGATACTCTTCTCATTCTACCATCTTCCTATATGAGCTCATTCCTCTCCTTTAGCATGGACTCCATATTTTTTTTTAATAATAAACATTTTTATTTATAGTTTTGGCTTCCAATTTTTATCCCTCTTTCCCTCCTTCCCCTTTCCCCTCCCTGAGGCAGCATGTAATCAGATATGGGCTATACATGTATGATTATGTAAAACATTACCATATTTGTCATTTTGTACAAGAAAACTTGATTAAAAGAAAAAATAGGAAAGAAAGTGAAAAATAGCATGCTTTAGTCTTTTCCATCAATATCAATTCTTTCTTTGGAGGTGGATAGTATGTTTCATCAATAGTCTTTTGGGATTGTCTTGGATCACTGTATTATTGAGAATAGTTAAGTCATTCACAGTTCTTCATCAAACAATATTACTGTCTCTGTGTACAATGTTCCCCTGGTTCTGTTCACTTCACAAGACATCATTTCATAAATGTCTTTCCAGGCCTTTCTGAAGTCACCCTGCTAGTCATTTCTTTGGACTCCATATTTAAGGAGAGAAAGATGCAAAGCTATTGCCACAGGTTGATCTGGACATTTATAGGGATTAAGTAGCTAATGATCCCATAAACTGCCTTTATATCATTGTTTCCCAGAGGGCAGAACTAGGAACAGTACTTGGAAATTTGGAGAAGATTATTTTTTCAACAATGGAATGGGCTATTATCCACCTCCAAAGCATATTATCCACCTCCAAAGAAAGAAATGATATTGATTGAACACTGACTGAAGCATGCTATTTTTCACTTTCATTTTTTCCTTTTATTCAAGTTTTCTTTTTTAATTTTTTTGGTGAGGCCAATTGGGGTTAAGTGACTGGCCCAGGGTCGCACAGCCAGTAAGTATCAAATGTCTGGGGCCAGATTTGAACTCAGGTCCTCCTGAATCCAGGGTTGATGCTTTATCCACTGTGCCACCTAGCTGCCCCAAGCATTCTCATACAAAATGACTAATATGATAATGTTTTACATAATTACTGTGAGAAAATTATTAATAATGGGTTTTGCGGGGCTCAGAGACCCACCCACACACATACTCAGGAACTCTGGTTGGTTTCTCAGAGCCAACCCAGAGTCATTAGAAATGCAAAAGAAATATAGATTGACCTTCCTGACTACCTAAAGGAAGTTAACTCACCTTGGCAACTCCCCCAAGTCATGTCAACAGACTTAAATGTTACTGGCCAATTAGCTTGGATCAATGTGCAATGACCTGCCTCTACCTGAGAGAGGATAAAAATCCTTGGAGAGAGGAGGGTGGCTCTCTTCTTTTCTTACCTTCCAGATACTGATTTACCATACCCTGGAGCTGGCTCTGCCCAACCCCACTTCCTGGGATTCTATGTTGGGTTTACAGGCAGTCAAATTAATAATAAATGCTTGCTGCTCAAAACTGGTGCAATAGCCTCTAGTTTATAAGTAGCAATAAATGAAAAAACCCCAGCTAAGTTCCCCAGTAACTTAGAACAGGGAAAGGCTTCTCCCCAATTTTTTAAATGACACATTGTGTATGTATAACATATCTGATTGCTTACTGCCTTAGGGAGGGAGGAGAGGAAACAGGGAAGGAAGGATAGAATTTGGAATTCAAAACTTTAAAGAAAAACATTTATTATTTTTTTTAAAGTGATACAAAAAAACCCAAATTAGAATGAACATTAGAGTTGGGAATGACATTAGAGATTACCTACTCCAAGATCTTAATTTTACAGATAAGGAAAATGGGGCCTAGAAAGGCCAAGGGGCCTGCTTAATGTCACACAGCAGATTCATGGCAGAGGTAGCTCATCATTGCAGATTTTTCAAGTGCAATCTGGTGACCATTTGTAAGGGATATTATAGTCAGGATCCCTGATCCTGACTATAATAATAATCCACATTGGACTAAGTAACCTCTGAGGTCCTCTGAGATCCTGTGGTTTGTGGATTCTACAAAAAGAAGCGTCCATTAAAGTATCCAAAGGGACTGCCTTAGTGCTGCCAAATGATCACTGTACTCACTGGACCTGGGTTTGAATCCTACCCCTTCCCCTTTCTAGTTGTATGACCTTGAGTTAAGCCAATCTATCTCACTGTGACTCAGTTTCCTCATCTGTCAACTTAGAATAATAATACTTGCTCCATCTATCTCATAAGGTTATGAGGACCAAATGAGATCATGTAGATAAAGCTCATTGCAAAACAATATGGAAAGGATAGATTTTTATTATTCCCAAAGCTAAGTGAAAATTGCCTTCATCTTTCTGTAACAATCCTTGGAAAGACTCTGGGAGTTATATTTCATCCCACCTTTGGAAAAGAGAATGGTAGACTAGGTCAAGTATAGAGGGAGTTTTCAGAATCTCTTAGAAGAGAAGGAGGAGGTCATGGGGTCATTCCCTAACACATGGAACAGCATCATTCATGGCTACTGAATCTATCAGGACCAGAACAGTGGGTTGAAGCAACATCTTGTTTCCTTCTTCAAACACAAGCCTCCATGGGAGAGCATTAGAAAGGACTTCTAAGTGGACAACAGGGGGGAATTTGAGTGTTTTTTGTTTGTTTGTTTGTTTGTTTTTGTTTAATGTAGACACTGGCATTAGAAGCAGGATCAGTGAGAGAAAAACAAATATGAAGAACTGGTAGTTCTTTTCTCCTTGCCCTTACTTTAATTCAGCTGGGTACAACTGGCATCCATTTCTAATTGTCTTATTTTTAAAATTTCTTTAAGGGGACAGGGGAAGGGATCAAGCATTTTTTTATACTATATTTTATTATACTACTATGTGCCAGGGGCAGATATGTAGTACAATGGATAGAGCACCAAGCCTTAAGTCAGGAAGACTCATTTTCCTTGATTCAAATCTGGCCTCAGCCATTTAACAGCTGTGTAACCCTGGGCAAGTCACACAATTCTATTTGCCTCAGTTTCCTCATCTGTAAAATGAGCTGGAGAAGGAAATAGCAAACCACCCCAGTATCTTTGCCAAGAAAACCCCAAATGGGATCATGAAGAGTCAGACACAACTAAAAAGTGATTGAACATCAACAATATGTGCCAGACACTATGCTAAGCATTTTGCAAATATTATCTCATTTGATAGCCACAACAACTCTGTCAAGTAGATATTATTAGGATCACAGTTTTTTGATTGATGAACTGAGGCAGACACAGATTGTGAGTTACCTGTGGTCATTCAGATAGTGTCTGAGGCAAGATTTGAATTCAAATCTTTCTGACCCTAGGGCTAGTGCTCTATCCACTCTGCCACCTCTGCCTGAAAGCAGGGCTCATTTTGCAAATAAGCATGGTTGACCTTGTCCTTATATTTCCTTGCGTGCCTTTGTTTGTGGCACAAGAATGTTGGGTAACTCCTGCTACTACATAAAAGAGAGTAACATTTCATAGTGTTGTAGGAGACAAAAAGGGGTTTAATAGAAAAACCTAAGGCCCAATCTTTAATTCAGATATTAGCTCTAAAAGAGAGTTAGACCCCAGTTAATGGATAACTTATGCTAGGTTATAATACCCACATAAATCAGTGCCCATAACGGGAACAGAGGGAGAGAGGCCATGATGACCTTAGACTAAAATGACAAGGGTGTAGAAATTCTAATGAAAATGAAGATATTTTGAAACTAGCCATGGGAATCAGCAAGAGACATGCAGGGGCAGCTAGGTGGCACAGTGGATAAAGCCCCGGCCCTGGATTCAGAAGTACCTGAGTTCAAATCTGGCCTCAAACACTTGATACTTACTAGCTGTGTGACCCTGGGCAAGTCACTTAACCCTCATTGCCCCACAAAAAAAAACAAAACAAAACAAAAAACAAGAGACATGCGCAGAAAAGGCCCGGTTTGTCCCCAGATTCACCTTATGATGTGTAAACCCCCAAAACATACCTCCACTGAAAAAGGTACCCACCTTGGGGGTTGGCTTAGGACCCCAGGAACTCCAAATAAGGATAAGCCCTCCCCTGTAACACCCCAGGTGGAGAATATTATCATGAGAAGGACAGGCCCTCCCCTGTACCTCCCCAAGGTGGAGATTATTATAATGAGACTGATAATCAATTTATCCATACTACAAATATAATTGTCTTTCCTTTCCTTATTTGAGAGATCCCTTTCCACTATTCTCATTCTCTCCCTGTGGTCACCCACAATATTGCAATAAAACCTGGGAAACTGAGTCACTGAGTCTTGTAATTGTTTGGGGACAATCAATTAGACCCCAAATTCTATCCCACATCAATAGCACAGGGAGGGCACCCTAACCCAAAGCCCATTTTTAGTCTATTTCTTCTCTATCTGTCTGGAAAGCATAGTATCATTTCATAACTACATTTCCAAGGGGAGAATTACTATGAACTCAGTTCATTTTAAAATTTGCTTCATCAGATACCAGTACTAGATATCTGATACTAGCAGCTGAAGGTCATACTTTTAAGGCCAGGAATATAGGTCATAGAAGAATCTAGAGTATAAGAAACAGATTACCTCAGTAAGAAATCTACTATAGGCTTAAAAATGTACACAGTCTTGAAACAATTATTCCTATTTATGTATTAAAGGTGAAAAGAAAGTCTGTGAAGCAACTGCTCACTATCCTTGCATCAGGTCTGTGTGAACAGCAAGCTCCTAGTGTGATGGGAGGTGAAGGGTCCTGGGAATCAAGGCTATGGAAATCACTAATTCCAGTTGACTCAAATTCAACAAACATTGATTAAATATCTTCTGTGAGAAATGGGTAGTTATCTCCTCTCAATATGGATATAACAGTCAGTCATACTCCCCCTGACCTGTTTGTAGGACAAAGGTCTCAGATCCCCTCCTCCCCCTCAGGTTAGCAAGGTCACATGGTTCGAGGAGCCCTGGTCTCAATAAGGTCCGCTCCAGAGTTGTGTCCATATAAGGAAGTATAAGGTCCACTCCTGAGTCATGCCCATACAAGGAAAAGGGGTGGGAACACTGCCTTCCAATTAGCTAGGTTTTGCCCATAGATTGTAACCCCACCAGTGATGAAAAAGGGGAGGGTCCATTCACATTAGGGACTAGGGTATAAAACAGGGCCTTCGAGCCCCCTTTCTGGGCACCCACTAGCTGCACACTAGGGTGCCTCCTTCTCATGAGAAGAAAATAAAGCCTTGGTCACTTCGCTACTGAGTTCCCGAGAATTATTGAGAAGAGGATGGATTTTTCCCTCACACCTTCTATATTCAGAGCACAGGAATCCCTGCTCTAATGAAGATTATAGTCTAAGAGGCGCAAATAACACGCACAAATAACTTTAGTTCATTTGATAAACATTTCTTAAATTTCTCAATAAGCAAGGGGTCAAAAGTATGAAGTTTTCAAAAGATATACAAACTATAAATGAGTACAGGAAAGCATTAATCATTAATAGTAAGAGAGATATAAATTCAAATAGCTCTAAGGCTTTACCTCACTATATGAAAATTAGCAAAAATTAAAAAAAAATATGGGAATGATGCTGGAGGAGCTGTGTGAAGACAGGCACACACTGATGCATTGTTGTGATCTGGGAAGTGACCTAGCTTTTCTAGGTTTAAATTTGGAATTATGCAAGAATTATGCAAGCAAAGAGGCTATACCCTTTGACCTAGTGATCCCACTAATGAGCAAATGCTTCAAAGAAGGCAAAGTCAGAATTCAAGGTCTAATAAAGCAAGATATTCATAGTAGTACTGTTTGTGGTTAAAAAAAAATAACTGGAAACCAATCAATCAGCAAGAATTCACTATGCACTTACTATGTTCCAAACATTAGAGATAGAAATACAAAAGGGAAATATTTCCTGCCTGCAAAGAGCTTAATGAGAGGAGATGACATATTTATGCAATGGTGGGGAGCCCATTACTCAATGCATTCCACTTAAAAGCAATTATCTTTGTCAGGTGAAAGCAGTTTTTGATTAAATCAATCATAACTAGATATAGGTGTGAACAAGACCTGGCTAACTCCCTGAATCAATTAAAGACATTTCAACTTAGGTGAGAATAGAAGTCCAATTGAATGAGGCACTAAGTCACACATTCTGGGGCTTGTATAAAACCAAGAGCTAGTCTAGAACCTAACAGATGTGTGTTTCTAAGAGAGAGACAGAGACAGAGACAGAGACAGAGACAGAGACAGAGACAGAGACAGAGACAGAGACAGACAGATTGACTGACTTCTCTGAGAAGCAATTGCTTGGAAGTGAGGTTTTTGCAAGTATTGGAGTATAGGAAGATTTGTACTTTTTCTTTGGATGCTAATGATATTCCTGGGACAGCAGGGACTGGTATCATTGTATCTGCAAACAGAGGCAAGGGCAGAATAGATGAGATAAAGGACAGTGCTCAGCAGAAAATCTTGACCATACCTCTTCATCCCTCTCCAGACTGTGGTGCTGACTCATCTCCACAGGACTTTCTCTACCCTGACATGGAAACCTCTGTCTGGAAGCTCACACCACCTCTGAACTACTTCTTACATAGGAATTGCTCTGTACTGCTGAGGCCTCACTTTTTGATTGGCTTATTCCTCCCAGACCCTCCAGTTTAAGCAGGAGAACTGGGCCAAAGCTTTCTTCATCTCTTTCTGGGCTGCAGTGCTGACTCATCTCCACATGATTTTCTCCACCATGCCTTTATTCTGCCACACCCTGAACTTTTCAGCTCCCTTTTGTGTGTTGTCTTCATCCATTAAAATGTAAATTCCTGAAGTTTAGGAAATGTCTTTCTTTCTGATATTACTTGTATTCCTAGTGCCTGGTACATTGTAAGCAATTAAGAAGTGTTTGTTGATTAAGAAGAATATTTTGGGGCAGCTAGGTGGTGCAGTGGATAGAGCACCAGCCCTGGATTCGGGAGTACCTGAGTTCAAATCCGGCCTCCAACACTTAACACTTACTAGCTTACTAGTGACCCTGGGCAAGTCACTTAACCCCGATTGCCTCACTAAAAAAAAAGAAGAAGAAGAATAATATCTTGAGGACTTCAACAAAATGACTTCCAGGAGTATGCCCTTTGGCACATGTGACCTAAGTATGAGCACAAGTTTCCTGGCCTCAATGTATGAGTAAGGGTATACCATAATATTTGGGGGGGGGGGGTGGCGAGGGGATTTTTTTTTTTTTTGCTAACTGTTCTTATACTACCAGCTTAGTAAATTTTCCTTTCTAAAAGTTAATTGTTTGACAAATTGACAATAATTATATAATTGGTAATAATTATATAATTGGTGATAGTTATTTAATTATATAATTGTTTAACTGATTGCTAATAATAATTTGACTAATTGACTAATTTATTAGTAATACTGATGTGGGGTGGGCTTAATTGATCAGATTGATTGTGAAGCATCCCAAAGAATTACAAGACTCAGTGACTCAATTTCCCAAATTTTATTGCAGTACTTGAGTGACCACAGGGAGAGCACCATGGAGGTGTCTCAAATGGGAAAAGAGAAGACAGTTATATTTATAGTATTGTGGTAAAAAAAAAAAATGAAAGTTTTTTAACAGTCAGTTAGGATAACTGAAAGATGCCAGTTTTTTTGAAGGACCACCCTTTCGGGGAAGAGACCCCAGTGTGCCTGCTTCGCATGTCAGACTGCCTGCTACGCACTTGACTTCCAGAGTGCGAGCTTAAAAGGCAAAGAGAGAAAGGAAGTGAAGCTTTTTCCTGCTCTGCTGGTCTCCTGACTGCGCTGCACAGACGGTCTCTCTCTCTCTCTCCAAAGGTGGCCTTCGGTTTTGGTGAGTTTTTTTATAAGGAATATAGACTAAGCTTAGACTTAAGACGATTTGTATTGTGTTTCTACTTTCCTATCCTTCTAATCAACATCACCTTGTGACTACCATAACAATAAAAGGTCTATCTATAAAACCAAAAGCTTCTTCCATTTACTAATCTGGGAGATAAATTAAGGGAAAGGTTAAGTAGGGGAGATTTATGATCTAATATCCAATTTTAAATCTCACAGTATGGATAAATGGATTATCGGTCTCATTATAATAATCTCCACTTTAGGGAGGTACAGGGTTGGGCCTATCCTAATTTGGAGTTCCTGGGGTCCTAAGCCAACCACTGAGGCAGATACCTTTTTCAGTGGAGGTATGTTTTGGGGGTTTACAGTCATAAGGTGAATTGGGGACAAATTTGGCCTTTTCTAGACATGTTACCTCAACTTGCCGAAGTCAGAGTGTCTCTGTGTTTTTCATTCTTAGGCCTAGTTTCTGGGTATTAACATTTATCAGTTAGGATTTCTATGACCTGCCTCTTTATGTTTTTGTTATGAGTGGTGATTAATGGGGGTAACAAGAACCGAGGCCCTGACTTATATTGATGAGGGCCCAAGTCTTAAGTTATTCATTAATCCCTTTTGGAGTTCAGATCTAAATTAGAGTTTGGGTCTTAGGTTTGTCCGTTAACTCCTTTTTTACCTCCTACATCACTACCACAAATAGAGAAAAGCATACTTGTGGGTAGTGGTGAGCAATAACATTAAAAAGATACCTTTCCCCAATCCCCCAACCATCAAAGCTGCCTCTGAATCCCTAAAGAGGCATAGTAATTACACTGCAGGTCTCCAATTAATTTTTTTCTAATTATGTCTGACTCTTCATGATACCTTTTGGGGTTTTCTTGGCAAAGATAGTGGAGTGGTTTGCCATTTCCTTCTCCAGCTCATTTTACAGATCAGGAAACTGAGGCTAACAGAGTTAAATGACTTGCCTATGATCACACAGCTAGTAAGCATCTGAGTCTAGATTTGAACTCAGGAAGATGTCTTCCTGACTTTAGGACTGGCTATACACTCTGCTACCTAGTTGCTACTTCACCTCAAATTATGTTGTACATGTTTAATATGCATAATGAATCAAGGGTGGTTATAGAAGCAATGGCATTACCTGGGCATGTGAAGAGGTGTGGAGCAGGAGAGGTGATTAGCACAGGCATCATTTAGAAAGTGCACTTACACTAGGTCTTAAATGAAATAAAGAATTTCAAGAGGTGGTGGTGAGGAAGGAGTGCATTTAAGACGTGGGGGTTGGGCAACCAATACAAAGTCATAGGGATAGAAGATGAATTGTCCCATGTGAGGAAATGCAAATATGCATGAATAACTATCATAAAGAGAGCAGCACATAAGACTGGAAAAGTAGGAAAGGGCCAGATTGTGAACAGAACTAAATGCCAAAGAGAGGAAGTTTATATTTAGTCCTAGAAGTAACAAGGAATCTTTGTAGTTTATTGAGCAAGATGGCATGGAATGTGGATTGGAGAAAGATGAGAGGTCAGGCAAGAAGACAAGTTAAGAGACTACAGAACCTTCAGAGGTGTTTTCTGGGTCACATTTCTACAAAGTTTGTCCCCCCTAGACAATGGTTGGGGGAGTAAGATATTGGAAGGACAACTAAGGCAGAGTGGTGTGAGTAGAGAGGAAAGGTAGTAGATATGTTGTGTGAGTACAAGGAGTTGAGGATGAGATTAAGATTATGAAACTAGGTGACTAGGAGAATAATAGTGTTTAATGATAATAATAAATAGACAATATTAATATAATTCTTACTATGAGCCAGGCTCTATGCTAAGCCCTTTACAATTAACATAGATTTTTGGAAGAGGGTAGGTTTTTGAGGAAAGATAATAAGTTCCATTTTGCACACGTTGAGTTTAAGATGCCTACATATGGGATATTTAGCTAGAAAGGTCCATTAGGCAGTTGATGTTCTAGAAATGAAAGTCAGAAAGGAGAGTAGGGTTTGTAATATAGATCTGGAAGTCATAGGTATAGGGATAGTTTCTGATGTGATTACAGATAAGAATATGTAGAGATAAAAGTATAGAGGGCCAAGGACAAATTCTCAGAGGAAACTCACAATTCATGGACATGACAAGCCTAATCAGCAGAGTCTGAAGAGTAGGAAGGTAGAAGGAGAACCAAGGGAGAAGAAAGTTAAAAGAATGGAAAAAGGGAAGAAAATATGATCTCATTGGAAAAACAACTGACCTGGAAAATAAAGGAGGGATCATTTAAGAATTATTGGTCTACAACATCTTACACCTTATACTAAAATAAGGTCAAAATGGATACACGATTTAGACATAAGAAGTGGTACCATAGGTAAATTAGGAGAGGAAGGAATAGTCTACCTATCAGATCTTTGGAAAGGAAAACAGTTTATGACCAAACAAGAGATAGAGTATATTATAAAATGCAAAATGGATGATTTTGATTATATTAAATTAAAAAGGTTTTGTACAAACAGAAGCAATGCATCCAAAATTAGAAGGGAGGCAGAAAGCTGGGAAACAATTTTTGTGGCCAGTACTTGTGATAAAGGCCTCATCTCTAAAATATATAGGGAACTAAATCAAATTTATAAGAATCCAAGTCATTGCCCAATTGAGAAATGGTCAAAGGATATGAACAGGCAGTTTTCTGATGAAGAAACCAAATCTATCTATTCCCATATGAAAAAATGCTCTAAATCTCTAATGATTAGAGAGATGCAAATTAAAACAACTCTGAGGTACCACCTGACACCTATCAGATTGGCTAAAATGACAAAAAAGGAGAATAATAAATGTTGGAGAAGCTGTGGGAAAATTGGAACACTAATGCATTGTTGGTGAAGCCGTGAACTGATCCAACCATTCTGGGGAGCAATTTGGAATTATACCCAAAGGGCAATAAAGCTGTGCATACCCTTTGACCCAGCAATACCACTTTTAGGTCTTTTTCCCAAAGAAATCATGGAAAGGGGAAAGGGACCCACATATACAAAAATATTTATAGCTGCTCTTTACATGGTAGCAAGGAATTGGAAGTTGAGGGGGTGCCCATCAATTGGGGAATGGCTGGACAAGTTGTGGTATATGAATACAATGGAATACTATTGTGCTGTAAGAAATGATGAACAGGAGGAGTTCAGAGAAACCTGGAGGGTCTTGCATGAGCTGATGATGAGTGAGATGAGCAGAACCAGAAGAACATTGTACACAGTATCATCAACAGTGAGTGTTGATCTACTGTGATGGACTATATTCTTCTCACCAATGCAATGGTACAGAAGAGTTCCAGGGAACTAATGATAGAAGAGGATCTCCAAATCCAAGAAAAAAAAAAAAAGAACTGTGGAGTATAGATGCTGAATGAACCATACTATTTCTTTTGTTTTTGGTGCTGTTGTTTTTTTTTTCTATTTTGAAGTTTTTCATCATTGCTCTGATTTTTTCTCTTATAACAGGACTAACGCAGAAATAGGATTAATGTTAATGTATGTATAAATATATATATGTATATGTATATAGATATATAGATATGACCTATATCAGATTACCTGCTCTCTCGGGGAGGAGGGAGGGAGGAAAATCTGAAATTGTAAAGCTTGTATAAACAAAAGTTGAGAACTATATTTACATGTAATGGAAAAAATAAAATAACTTATATGTAAAAAAAAAAAAAAGAATTATTGGTCTAGAAAAAAAATGCACAGGAAGGTGGGCTAGCTCTACCAAATCTGAAGCTCTACTATAAAGCGGCAGTCATCAAAACTATTTGGTACTGGCTAAAAAGTAGAGTGGAGGATCAATGGAATAGGTTAGGCACAGGAGACACAGTAGTAAATTACTTTAGTAATATACGGTTGGATAAACCCAAAGACTCCACCTTCTAGGATAGGAACTCACTATTTGACAAAACCTGCTGAGAAAACTGGAAGATAGTGTAACGATTGGAATGACGCCACCTGCTGGAGACTTACTGTATCTTAAATTACACAATAGTATGGCAGAAACTAGGCATAGACCAACATTTTACACCTTATCCTAAAATAATGTCAAAATGGGTACATGATTTAGACATAAAAGGTGATACCATAGGTAAATTAGGAGAGGAAGGAATGGTTTACCTCTCAGAGCTTTGGAAGGGAGAACAGTTTATGACCAAACAAGAGATAGAGAATATTATGAAATGCAAAATGGATGATTTTGATTACATTAAATTTAAAAGTTTTTGTACAAACAGAAGCAATGCATCCAAAATTAGAAGGGAGACAGAAATTTGGGAAACAATTTTTATAGCCAGTATTTCTGATAAAGTCCTCTAAAATATATCAAGAATTAAATTAAATGTATAAGAATCCAAGTCATTCCCCAATTGAGAAATGGTAGTAGTTACACGTAAACAAGTTTTAACTGTTTAAATTTCCATATGGGAAGATGTTACATGTAACTACTAAGAACTTTTCACCATTAGGGCAATTAGAAGAAGTATACGTAGAGAACATATATGTGAGTCTATTATAGTGAGGTTATCTCAAAAGAAGAATGTATGGGTGAAAGGGTATCACTGGAATAATGAGGAAGAAGAATAGGGAAAATTATCTCATAAGAGGTTCAGAAGAAAGAATTTATACAGTGGAGGGGAAAATGGGTGTTTGGGGATACTTGCCACTTGAACCTTACTCTTATCTAAATTGTTTCTAGAAGGGAAGAATATGAGTGTGTGTATGTATGTGTATATTTATGTATGTATGGACACAGAGTTGGGTAGAGAAATTGATCTTACTGAACAGGGAATTAGAAGGTAAAGGGGCTAAGAGAAAGGAGAGGATATTAAAGGGAAGGTAGATTAAGGGAGGCAATGGTCAGAAGCAATACAATTGAGGAACACAGAAGGTTTTTTTAAAAAAAGAGAAAGATAAAGTTAGGAAAACGGGAAGGAGAGAAATAGTCAGTTGGCAACTATATCTGTAACTGTGAAAGAGATTAACCCACCCATAAAACAAAAGAGGATAATAGTATGGATTAGAAACCATAATCCAAAAATATGATATTTACAACAGATATACTTGAAATGGATACACACAGAGTTAAAATAAGAGGCACTAGCAGAGTCTTCCCTTTAGAGCTTCAGCTGAAATAAGAGGCAGAGGGTAGCAATCATGATCTCAAACAAAGCAAAAGCAAAAATAAACATAATTAAAATAGATAATCAGGGAAAGTACATTTTGCTAGAAGGTACCATAGACAATGAATTAATATTAATATTGAATTATTGAAGGAAATGTGTGAGAAAATAGTAGGGTTTTGGGAACAACCAAAGGCCCCCTGCTTGAGGGGATTGATTGGATTAAGATTGATTGGATTGACTGAGTTTGCTGATTAACTCACTTAAAGTTAATCCAATTAAAACCACACCTGCCTGGCCTTCAAGAAAGTGTGTTCTCAGAGGGTGTGAACTCCGTCTTCAACATGGGACCACCCTCAATTTGGATTTGGTAGATGCTAACTAATTAGTTTAAAGCAGTGTGTAAGGACCGCCTCTCCTCCGGACCCATAAAAAAAAACTCCCACATTCAGTTACTGGAAGTTGGACTCTCTCAGAGGCACTCTTGGTGGCAGAGAACTTGGAGGAAGAAGCAGGCCAGGCTGAGCTCTATTTTTCCTCTATGCTAGAAGGCTAGGCTGAGCTCTATTCTCTCCTCTAGGCTAGATAGGCCTTTTCTTAACTTTCAGAGACACGTGCATTTTCTTTACTAATATTTAATATACTTTAATAAATGCTTAATGCCTCCAAACCCATGCTAAAGCTTCTAGTTTATGTGACAACTATATTAGGAACCCCAGATAATTTTCCCCAAATTTTGGACAGAAATGAGGCAATCATACATATAGTTTTACACACCACAAATGGTAAATGAGTTATAGGAGGAAAGACAATAAAACTATACTAGTAGGGGACTTCAATTTATTCCTTTTACATCTAGATAAATCTAACCATAAAGTCAACAAGAAATAAGTTAAGGAGATAAATAGAATTTTAGAAAAGTTAGATAGATATGATAGGTCTATGGAGACTATGGAATGGGAATTGAAGGGAGTATATCTATTTTTACCTTGGCACCTTCAGAAAAACTGACCAGATATTAGGCAGAAAAACCTCAGAAACAAATGCAAAAAAGCAGAAGCATTAAATGCTCCTTTTCTACACCAGAATGCAATAAAAACTACAATTTAATAAGGGGCCTTTGAAGTGTAAATTAAATATTAATTGGAAACTAAATCTAATACTGAAGGATATGTAGGTCAAAGAACAAATCAAAGAAACAATAAATAATTTAATTAAAGATAATGACAACAAGACAACATAATAATATTTATGAGATGCAGCCAAAGCAGTACTCAGGGGAAAATTTATATCTCTAAATGCTAACAGAAATAAAAGAGAGAAAGAACAGATCCATAAATTGGGCATGACATTAAAAAAAAAAGCACAACTAAAAAACAACAAATTTAAAATGTTGAACATCAAAAGAAAGCTTGATAAAATTAAAAAGTTTTTAAAACCTTGAACTAATAGATAAAACATTATTGTTGTTTAGTCATTTCAGTAGCATCTGATTATTTGTGACCCCATTTGGTGTTTTCCTGGCAAAGATGCTGGAGTGGTTAGCCATGTCCTTCTCCAGCTCATTTTATAGATGAGGAACTGAGGCAAACATGCTAAAGTGACTTGCACAGGGTCATACACTTAGTAATTGTCTGAGGCTGAATTTGGCTTATGTTTCCCTGACTCCAGGCCTGGCACTCTAACCACTGCATCACCTAGCTGCCCTATAATTAAAACTATGAACTACTTTTAGAGGAAAAAATAAAATAGTTAAACCATTGGCTAATTTGATTTAAAAAAGAAGAAAACACAATGTAAACCCAATTAAGTTGAAATTAAAGAATTATTAAAAACTACTTTGCCCGACAATGTAAATAAAATAAATTAAAAATTAAAAGTTAAATTAAATAAAATATAAATTAAATGAATGAATATTTAAAAAATATAAATTGCCCAGTTTAACCAGAGAAAAATTATATTTACTATGAAATGTGAAATATTTAATAGGAAAAAAATTGAACAAGTCCTAAATGAGTTTGCTAAGATACATAATGTATGTAACAAATACATAAGAATGGTAAAGGTAGAGTGCTATATGAGGTACAAGTAGAGAAAAATTTCCTGCCATTTGTGTGGCTCAGGAAAGGCTTCATAAAAGAGATGTCATTTTAAGTAGCTTTTGGAGAAATGGATTATAATTCAAAAGATAGCAGTAGGTATAAATAAAGCAGGAGATTCTAGACATAAATAGCAAGATAGGTAAATTCAAGGTGGTAAAACTTCAAAATATATTCAATTAATAGTGAGCAATCTAATACTCTTGGTAATGGTGAAAGGGTATAGTGACTACACAAAGTATAGGTCCTCGAAGGCCAGAATAAAGATCTTCACATCACTCAATGTCAACTATGCTACCTCTCTCAGGAATAAGTGCTCTACCTCTTCTCCATGAACTCCATCCATGGGTTCTCCCTCCTCTTTCTCCATAAGCTAGATTTTACCTAATTCTGTTGGGGCTCAGGACTTTATCCACTTCCCAGATGATTTCATGCCCTAAATCACAGATAGAGCTGAAAAAAGACTTTAGAAGCCTAACACATAATTTTTAGAGCCAGAAGGGTATACTAAATATGATCATCTTGACATTAGTCAAGATAGAAGAGAAGATAGAAGCAGTGTCATCCAATACCCCCCCACCCCCTCTACACACACACACACACACACACACACACACACACACACACACACACACACACACACACACACAACTATTCCAACAAACACCTCAGAAGAGTGCCAGATTGAATAATGATCTGGTCTGAGGAGAATGTGTAGTGGGTCATCATTCCAGAACATTATCCTAAATTTAACCTATATGTAAATAACCAGAGCGTGAACAATAGAGCAGTAGTAGGCCAGAATCATGGAGCTGGACCCCAGCAACAGAAGAAAACTATTTTCTGTTTTTCTAGCACACAACAGAGGATCTCAGAGCCAGACACCAGAAGCAGAGAAAGAATGGGGAACTCTTTCTGTGACCCAGGAGAGGAGATATTGAAGCTAGATTCTGAGAATAGGAGATGTTTATGACACTGTAATTCTAACCCAAGGAGCAGGAGATAAGACAGACCAGAGACTTCTGAGCCATTACAAACCCACTAAAAGTACTCATAGTCCTACCCTTACACAAAGTACCATTCCAAGAAGGAAGATTGGAAGAATGCTTAAGAGGTATTATTCCAGTGATGCTCAAGATACAAACTCTGAAGAGGAGGGAAAACTCCAAAACACTTAAAAGCAAAGCTAAAAGAAAAACAGCTTAGACACAAGATAAATTAGGATCCCTAAAAGAAATGAAGTAATAATTTAAATGGCATTATAAATAAAATGGGATTGCTAAAGGAAAGAAATTATAGTTATAGAAGAGAGACATAGAAAGAGAATTAACAACTTAGCTTAAGAGATATAAAACCTTACCCAAATAAGAGTCTCCCACAATATTAGAATGGTCTGAACAAAAGTTAGACTCCATGAGAAAACAAGAAATATCAACACAAAGTTGAAAGATTAAAAGAAAATGGAATATGTAAGGCATCTCATATAAAAAAATAACTGACCTAGAAAACAGAACAAGAAGAACTTATTTTACAATCATTGAACTTAAAACCATGACCAAAAGATACCCTGGATATAAAATCTCAAGAAACCATGAAAGAAAACTACATAGGTATAGTAGGATAAGATGGTCAAGTGATAAAAAAATGTACTGATTCCCCTTTGAAAAAAATGCCAAAGTTACAAGTTACAAGAACATCATATCCACATCCAGAGCTTCCAGGTAAAATAAATTATATTAGGAGCATTCAGAAAGAAAGAATTCAAATGCCATAGAACCACAGTCAGGATCACACATTATTTTGCAGCTATCACCATAAAGGAGTGGAAAACATTGAATACAATATTCCAAGGGTGAGAACTGTAAGCCTATAACCAAGAATAACTTACCCAACAAGACTGAGAAAATCCTACCAAGGGGAAAAAAAAATGGAACTTCTATGAAATGTAAAATTTCCAAGTTTTCCATTCCTGTTGGAATGGTCAGAATTCAAAAAAAACTTTGTTATATGAATATAAAAGAGAAACAGAAACACATACACACATAAGTGACATATCAGAAGAGACATCATAAAGATGAACATTCTAAGGTAAAGGGATACAAGTATGTGCTTAGAATTCAAATGTCATCAGGGTCACAGAACAAGTCAAACAAAACAGAGCCAGGATTTGTCAGTATAGTGTTGATTTTCTTGAACTTTTGTTGCTCCAAATAAGTAAATTAATTTAGACAGTATTGTTGCATGCACCAAACTCCCATTGCACAAGAAACACATGAAATAAATGTTCATATACAGTTAAAATAATGAGTTAGAGCAAACTTAATTCTATTTCAGTTGAAGTAAAAAAGGAAGAAGTAGCTATAATGACCTCAGACTTCTCATGGGTAAGTTGAGCAAGTATAATAAAAATGACAACAATACTGTCTAAATTAGTTTATTTATTTGGTGCCATACCAAACAACTAAAGGATTACTTTATAGGACTAGAAAAAATAATAATGAGATTCATCTGGAGCAACAAAAGTTCAAGAAAATCAAGAGAAATAATGAAAAAAAAAGTGGGAAATAAGGAGAATCTAGCAGTTCCAGAACTCAAACTATATTGTAGTAACTATCAAAACACTATACTGTTATAATGGTTATAAAATAGTGACATCATTGTGTGTGCTAGATTAAATTCACAACATATAGAATTCATAAAAAAACAAACAAACAATCTAGCAACCTCATGTTTTATAAACCTAAAGACTCTAGTGACTGAGGAAAGAACTCACTCTTTGACAAATCCTGTGAGGAAAACTGGATAGCAGTTTGGCAGAGATTAGGCTTATAGCAAAACCTCACTCTATATATTAAGATAAGCTACAAATGGATATATGACCTAGATGAAAGAGGGCATATCATAAACAAATTAGAAGACCAAGGAAAGAATTAGATGATACCCAATCTCTTGACTCTGGGTATTTTCTCTGACTGTCCTCCATGCCTGAAATTCTCTCCCTATTCATCTTCACCTACTGGCTTTCCTGGTTTTCTTCAAGTCCCAAATAATACCTTATACAGGAAGTGTTTCCTAATCTCTCTTAGTTCTAGTTCCTTTCCTCTTTATTATTTCCTTTTATCTAGCATATAGCTTATTTGTACATAAGTGTTTGCTTATTGTCTCCCCTCTTAGAATGTTAGCTCCCCAAGAATAAGGACAATCGGGGGCGGCTAGGTGGTGCAGTGGGTAAAGCACCGACCCTGGATTCAGGAGGACCTGAGTTCAAATCCAGCCTCAGACACTTGACACTTACTAGCTGTGTGACCCTGGACAAGTCACTTAACCCCCATTGCCCCGGAAAAAAAAAAGAACAACCTTTTGCCTCTTTTTGTATTTCCAATGTTTAACAAAGTGCCTGGCACATATCAGACACTTGATAAATGTCTACTGGCTGACTTACTAGCATAAGTATAATAAAAGAAGAGTTCATGACCAAATAAGGGATATAAAGAAGATAAAATGGACTAATTTTAGTATATAAAATTAAAAGGTTTTGGACAAACAATCCAATGTGGCTAAGGTTAGAAGGGAGATAGGAAACTGGTAAAAACAAATCTTTGCAGAAAATTGATAAAATTCTCATAGCCAAGATATTGAAGGACCTCATTCAGATGTATAAGAATGAGTTTACTAATTGTTAAATGATTTAAAAGATATCCAAGGGGGCAGCTAGATGGTACAGTGGATAAAGCACCATCCCTGGATTCAGGAGGACCTGAGTTCAAATCCAGCCTCAAACACTTGACACTTACTAGCTGTGTGACACCTTGAGCAAGTCACTTAACCCACATTGTCCGCCCCCCCAAAAAAAGATATCCAAAGAAGTTCTTAAGGAAAGATTTCTTAACTATCTGTAGCTATTTTTTTTTTCATTTCACCCTAATCTTAATTGGAAGGCTGCTAGTTTATCTCCATTACAGCTCATGCTTGCTGTTGGTTTTAATTTTAATTTTTTTTTTTTTTTTTAGCGAGGCAATTGGGGTTAAGTGACTTGCCCAGGGTCACACAGCTAGTAAGTGTTAAGTGTCTGAGGCCAGATTTGAACTCAGGTACTCCTGACTCCAAGGCCGGTGCTCTATCCACTGTGCCACCTAGCTGCCCCTTGCTGTTGGTTTTAGATACATACTACTTATAATTTTAAGAAAAGATCTATTTATTCCTATGCATTCTAGTGTGTGTGTGGTTTTTTGTTTTGTTTTGTTTTGTTTTTGTGGGGCAATGAGGGTTAAGTGACTTGCCCAGGGTCACACAGCTAGTAAGTATCAAGTGTCTGAGGCCGGATTTGAACTCAGGTCCTCCTGAATCCAGGGTCGGTGGTCTATCTGCTGCACCACCTAGCTGCCCCTCTAGTGGTTTTTAAAAAGGAATGAGTATTGTATTTTGTCAAAAGTTTCTTATGCATCTATTGAGATAATCATATCTTATTGATTTTGTTAATTGTTTCTAGTAAATAACTCACACTTTCATTTTTTGGTGAGCATTTAAAATAATTGACTCACACCCATCCCTTCTATGTAAACTCATTTTAATTGCCCTAAGAATGATAAAGTTCTTAGGATTTACATGTATCATCTTGCCATAGGAGAAAGATAAAGTTATTAGTAGCTATATGTATCATCTTACCTTATAAGAATCTAAACAGTTTACCCTTATAAAATCCCTTATTACTCCTCTTCCATGTTTACTCTTTATGCTTCTCTTGAGTCTTGTGTTTTAATGTCAAAGTTTCTATTCAGTGGTGGTCTTTTCATTAGAGATGCCTGAAAGTGCTCTCTTTCATTACATGTCCATTTGTTTTTCCTCTAGAGGATTATACAGTACTCAATTTTCCTAGGTCATTTATTCTTGGTTTTAATCCTAGATTCGTTTTTTTTTCTTTTGTTTGTTTTTTTTTTGGGGGGGGGGGGCTGGGGGACCGATGAGGATTAAGTGACTTGCCCAGGGTCATACAGCTAGTTATTGTCAAGTGTCTGAGGCCTGATTTGAACTCAGGTCCTCCAAAATCGAGGGCTGTTGCTTTATCCACTGTGTCACCTAGCTGCCCCTCTAGATTCTTTACTTTCCAGAATATTATATTCTAAGCCCTCTGCTCCTTTAACATAGAAGTCACTAATTCTTATGTGATCCTGACAGTAGCATGATGACATTTGAATTTTTTCTTTCTGTGTACTTGCAATATTTTCTCTTTGACATGGGAGCTCTGGAATTTGGCCATAACCTTCATTGTGGGATATCTTGTTATCAGTGGATTCTTTCTTTTTTTAAAAAGTATTTTAGGGTTAAATATATTACTCTTCCCAATTGGGTGTGTGTGTTATTCCCTCCTTGAGCCCACTATGATGAGGTTAAGGTCCATCTACTGAGAAAGAACTAACAGTATCTGAAAACAGAATGAAACACATTTTTTTTGACAAAGTATTTTATTATTTTCCAGTTACATATAAGGAAAGTTTTCATCATTTGTTTTCACAGGACTTTTAGTTCCAAATTTTTTTATCCCACCCTCCCTTACTGCCCTCCTCCCTAAGATGGAAAGCAGTCTGATATAGGTTGTATATGTACAATCACATTAAACATATTTCTACACTAGTCATTTTGTGAAAGAAGAATCAGAGCACAAGGGGAAAACCTCAATAAAGAAGGAAACAAACAGTCTAAAAGTAGAAACAGTATTGTTCAATCTACATTCATAATTCACAGTTCTTTTTGCCGTCTATTGAGAATATTTTCTATCATGAGTTCTTTGAAATTGTTTTGGATCATTGCACTGCTGAGAAGAGTCAAGTCTATCACCATTTTTCATCACACAATGTTGCTGTTACTTTGTACAATGTTCTCCTGTTTCTGCTCCTCTCAGTCAGCATCAGTTCATTTAAGTCCTTCCAGGTATCTCTGAACTCCTCCTGCTCATCATTTCTTATAGCACAATAGTGTTCAATCACATTCATATACCACAACTTGTCCAGCAATTTCCCCATTTATGGGCATTCCCTTGACCTCCAACTCCTTGCCACCACAGAGAGAGCTGCTATAAATATTTTTGTACATGTAGGTCCTTTGCCCCTTTTATGGTCTCTTTCAGATACAGACCTAGCAGTGGTATCACTGGATCAAAGGGTATGAACAGTCCCATAGCCCTTTAGATATAGTTCCAAATTGATCTCCAGAATGGTTGGATCAGTTCACAGCTCTACCAACAATGCATTGGTGTTCCAATTTTTCCACATCTTCTCCAACATTTCTTATTTTCCTTTTTTGTCACATTAGCCAATGTGATAGGTGTGAGGTGGTACCTCAGAGTTGTTTTAATTTTAATTTCTCTGATCAATAGTGATTTAGAGCATTTTTTCATATGGCAATAGATAGCTTTGATTTCTTCATCAGAAAACTACCTGTTCATATCGTTTGACTATTTCTCAATTGGGGAATGACTTGGATTCTTACAAATTTGATTTAGTTCCTGATATATTTTAGAAATGAGGCCTTTATCAGAAATGTTGGCTGTAAAAATTGTTTCCCAGTTTTCTGCCTCCCTTCTAATTTTGCCTACATTGCTTCTTTTTGTACAGAAACTTTTTAATTTAATGTAATCAAAGTCTTTCATCTTGCATTTCAAAATATTCTCTATCTCTTGTTTAGACATAAATTGTTTTCCTCTCCATAGATCTGAGAGGTAAATTATTCCTTCCTCTCCTAATTTATCTATGGTATCACCCTTTATGTCTAAATCTTGAACCCATTTTGACCTTATTTTTGTATAAGTTGTAAGATGTTGGTCTATGCCTAGTTTCTGCCATACTAACTTACAGTTTTCCCAGCAGTTTTTGTCAAATAGTGAGTTCCTATCCCAGAAACTGGAGTCTTTGGGTTTATCAAACATTAAATTACTAGAGTCATTTACTACTGTGTCTCCTGTGCCTAACCTAATCTATTGATCCTCCACTCTATTTCTTAACAAGTACCAAATAGTTTTGATGACTGCTGCTTTACAGTATAGGTAAATTAATTGAGGTAGAATTGTCATTTTTATTATATTAGCGTGGCTTACCCATGAGCAATAGATATTTTTCCAATTGTTTAGATCTGATTTCATTTGTGTGAAAGGTATTTTGCAATTGTGTTCATGAAATTTCTGGGTTTGTTTTGGCAGGTAGCCTCCCAAATATTTTATGTTGTCTACAGTTATTTTAAATGGAATTTCTTTTCCTATCTGTTGCTGCTCAGCTTTGTTAGTCATAAATAGAAATTTTGATAATATATTTGGATCTATTTTATATCCTGCAACTTTGCTAATGGTGTTAATTGTTTCAAGTAGTTTTTTAGTTGATTCTCTAGGATTCTCTTAGTATACCATAAAACCATCTTACGTTGACTTTTCCCAAGAGATTTGTTTTTGTTTCTTGTTTGTTTTACCAGTGTTAAGGGGTAAAATTCTAGCTAGTCTGTCTAAAATATCTAATGAGTGGTCGCCAATAAATTATAAGCTTTAGCAAGAGTTAGACTTTTAAGCATTTATTAAGGAGAATAAGAATTTGATAAAGAGAGAGAAAGGCCTAGATTCCTATCTATTAAAGGGAGAGCACATTTCTAGCTCCGCTCTCCACCCGAGTCCAGAGGAAAGAGTCCCAGAGTCAGCACCAGTCTCTTCCTTCCTCCTCCCACTAGTCCGCGTCACTTCCTGATGCCAAAGAAAAGACTCCTGGTCTTGCCCTCAAAGACCTTCGCTTCATGGGCAGAACTCTTCTACAGTAAGTATCCAGCAGGTGGCGTCATTCCAATCGTTACACCAGTTGGCAGTGAGAGGTGAGATTTTAGGGAAAAAAATATAAAAAAACAAACACTAATGGTTGACAATTATTTAAAAATATTAAAAATAAAGATGAATTAGTTTAATCCTCTCATTTTATAGCAGAATAAATTGCAGCCCAGAGAGGAAAAGTGATCATAAGTCTAGTCAACAGAGAGAGTATTCAACTCAGAGTCTTTGACTCCAGATTTAAGTCTTTTTCATTTCTCTATGCTGCTTTTTGGAGATAAAGCATCAATCTAAAAAATAGAACATCTGGTCTAGCCCACTCCTCTTGAGTATTCCTTTGTGCTGCTTTGTATTATCAGGAAATAAACAAACACGAATTACTATGTTCTCTAATATTGTCTGATATGAAATTGGCATCTATCCAATTACCCTCTTCCAGAGAAAACAGAATGCCTCCCCCCAAAAGAAAAACATATTCTGGCCATAATTTCAAATATCCAATGAAGATATTAATAATACTGAATTCATCAGGAAGACTTTTTATTTCTGGGCCATTGAAATATGTGTGAGTGTGTGTGTGTGTGTGTGTGTGTGTGTGTGTGTGTGTGTGTGTATGTGTTTAGTTTCCATCTGCTTTCTTCTATTCACCAATATCCTTCAATGACCCTGATATTATCTTAAGGTGGATCCAGGAGTTCCACAGCTGGGCTGCTGTTGGGAGTAGAATTGCATCTTTCACTGTAAAAATCAGTTCTGAGAAATAATGAGTTTTGGGACACCCAGAGGTCCTGCTCAAGAGGATAATATTAGGATTGATTGGATTGACTTTGCTGATTAACTCACTTAAATTTGACTTGATTGAAACTACACCTACCTGAGAGCCTAGCCCTCAGGGGCTATGTTCTCTGAACTCTGACCTCTGGCATGTTCTGCTCATGGACCGTCATCAA
Source organism: Dromiciops gliroides (assembly GCF_019393635.1). Classification (NCBI taxonomy): domain Eukaryota; kingdom Metazoa; phylum Chordata; class Mammalia; order Microbiotheria; family Microbiotheriidae; genus Dromiciops; species Dromiciops gliroides. Next base: position 295,061,070 of record NC_057862.1, on the reverse strand, counting down.
GTCCAGTGAACCAATGGATTTGGTCGATGCTAGCCAATTAGCTTGAATCAGTGTGTAAGGACAGCCTCTTGTTGGGACCTTCAGGAAACTTCCAGTTACACAGGGAGAGAGACTTCCTTTTTTGGCCTAAGACTTGTTGGTGAAGGTACCTTTTTCCTCTCTTCTTCCCTAGGTCCTAGCTAGGCTTTCCCAACTTTCAGGGCAATGTGCTCTATCTTTATTAATACCAAATATGCTTTAATAAATGCTTAATGCCCAAAACTGGTGCTAAAAGTTCTAATTTATAAGTAGCAGTATATTAGACACCCCAGCTAATTTTCCCAAAACTTGGGATAGAAATAAGGCAACCACATATAGTTTTACTTGACACACAGTGAATCTATAAGGAGGAGTGTGTGGGGATGGTATTCATGATGCTTTCAAAATTTAATGGCTTAGACTGAGTTTGCATATGAGTTTTCATTGAGTTTATCTGTGGAAAAAAGTTCTTTATGTAACAAAGAACAACAAAATCATGAAAGGAAGACCAAAGGAAACAAATTGGACAATTCTGATTATATAAAAATAAGATGGATGAACCTGGCATTCAGGGTACTAGTATCAACTATTTATATCAGCTACTGAAATGGAAGACAGGGCAGAAACAGGGGCCTAGGAGAGCACTACGTACTGAAGACCATTATCCCAACCCTATAATGAGTTGCCAGGTATCATAAACAATAATTCAACAGCAAGATCCTGCTCCACTGAATCCAGAGAGTTTTCTGTACCTCTAAGTATGGAAACTTGTTCTTATTCCTCCTAGTGTCTTGAAAGTGTAACCGTCTCTTCCCAACTGCCTAACATCTTCTACAGGAGGAATTTGGTCAGTTGATCAAATTGGGTATCTTTTGGGAACACTAGTAATTATTGGTGGAAATGTGAGTTATCATGGCCCTTCTGGAAAGCTATTTGTCAGTTGTGCAAAGTGGCCAAAATGTTCACACCCTTTGACCCAGCAATTCCACCGCTAGGCATAAACCTCAAATTGATCATTGGTTAAAAAAACAAAACCAAACCAATAATCCACATACACCAAATTATTTTCTACCTTTGGATGATATATTAGAATTTGTGCTTAGTTGGCATTCCCTTCAAGAACCCAGAGTCATTGTCATATCATAAAAAGGCACCAGGTTTTAGAGTTCTATGTCTTTAATCAGAAATATTTGTGTTTTCCTGCCATTCCTTCTTGTTTTTCTATTTGGAGACTAAACTCAGTCACATAATAGTAGATCTGAAGAGAACAATTTATTTCTGCAAAGGAGAAAACTGAGGTTCAGAAAGGGAAAATGACTTACCTGAGGTCACTCAGTAGCAGAGCCTAGAGAAAACTCTGGTTCTGATATGCATAGTTCAACATTTTTCCATTGTGTTCTAAACCACTCATTTGGTCTAAATGAGGATGTGTATCTGATGAGATAATTGGGTCAGAACCCAATCCAGATCCACTAATTAAGCTTCCCATTACTTTATGAAGTTGTCTGGTGCCTTCCCTGCTTCAGTGAGAAATTAGAGTGGTGTTCATTGAGAGATGAAGGAAAGTCATGTAAGACTTGATAATCTGAGATATTTCCCCTTTGAAATGTATAATAGATCCAACTCTTAGTGCAAGAGTAAATTTCCAGTTAAGTCAGTTCTACAGGAGATGTTGGGTAACATCTATTTCATTTGTTTGCAGAAAAAAAGCTGGGTCCCTGTCAACATATGGTATATATGTATTGATTCAAATGTTCAGATTATTGGGGATAGGCATAACTCAGTAAAACTATTTTTAGATTTATATAATTAGCTAAATACAAGAGTAGATTCTAAGTCCCTACCTACCACTTATAGTGTGGAAGAACCATGGAGGAAGATATCATCCACTCATAGACAGTCATCAAGTTGAACTCAAATTTTGCCTTCCAAGCAGATTTTTTTTTGTATCTTCCAAAACCTTAATCACACACACACATGCATATATAGTATATATCCACATATATGTTTGTATGTATATGCACATACATATATGTATTTGTACATATACATGCCCATGTATGATATATGTGTATGTATATAAATTCCAAGTTACAAAAGAAACAAAGTGAGGTGAGGGATATTTATGAAAAAACTTTCCACATCAGTGGAATAAGAGGTACAAGTAAAAAAGGCCAACATTGGAATAGCTAGGTGGTGCAGTGGATGAAGCACTGGCCTTGGACTCAGGAGGACCTGAGTTCAAATCCGCCCTCAGACACTTGACACTTACTAGCTGTGTGACCCTGGGCAAGCCACTTACCTCTGATTGCCCTGAGGGGAAAAAAGCTCAACATTTACAAGCAGAGTCCAGAATTTATGTCAATAAAATTTATAATGAAATGGCATCTCAGGCTATTCTACCCCCCACTCCTTTACCCTACTTTGTCTCTCTTATAACTTGGAATTGATGGGTATATTTGTATATACATATATGTGTGTATGTATTTGTGTGTATATGTGTAAACACACATACACACATATTATAGTTTACAACCAAGAATAACTTAACCTGGGAGACTGAATATAATCCTCAAGGAGGGAAATGCATCTTTAATACAACAGATGTTCTTCAAACATTTCTGATGAAAAGACTAGAGCTAAGTAGAAACTTTGAAATGCAAACATAGGGATCAAGTGAAACCTAGAAAGCATTTGAACAATTTGAAAGGAATAAATGATGATGAAATGCTCATATTATAACAGGGAGAAAAAAATATATATATATATCCCTTCAGATCTCACTCTCTGTCTTCAAGGGTAACAAGGGGAGTTAAAACAAACATGGGTCCTGGGTTGGTTTAGTTCAATTTTAATAGTTTTAAGAAAGGAAAGAAAAAGTGAAGGAGAAAGGAATAAATTATGGAAGAAGGGAGAGGGGATTACCATTCTATTATAATTGGGGTACATGTGAAGACTATATAATCATGGAGCACAGAGTAAAAGGAATGGGTCTCTTATTAACTTCATTCTTATTTAAACCAGAAAAAAGTAGAGTTGAAAACACATATATACACATGCACACACAAAAATTTTTATATAGAAATCTTTTAAACTCAGTAAGAAAATGGAAACTGAGGTTAGGGTAATGGGGTTTAAGATCTAAGAGACAGATGGAGAAGAATCAGGATCTGGGCGATGTGGAGAAAGACCTCTTCAATTATAGATTATTAATGTTAATCACATTCCTTCTCTTTCTCCATCTCCTCCTTCTTTATACCGAGAAGAGTGGGGGAACAAAGAGAAAAACAAGTATAAGAACATGTGATTAAGGGAAATACATAATTAAGAATTATAACTATGAATATGAACAGGATGAATTCACCTATAAAATGGAAAGGAGTAGTAGAATGGACCACAAAGCAGAATTCCACAATAAGTTAGTTACAAGAAATACATAAGAACTTAATTATAAAAATAAATTAACAGGAAAAATAGTACAACAAAAGGAAATATGGCTCCAAATCTAGTAAATCATTTTTCAGTTATCTATGAATAAAGATCGTAAAATAAAGGAAAATTATCTAACATTTTGTTAAGGGCTAAAATTCTAGCTAAACTGTCTAAACTATTTAATGAGTGGTCGCCAATCAATTACAAGCTTTAGCAAGAGTTAGACGTTTAAGCGTTTATTAAGGAGAATAAGAATTTGATAAAGAGCGAGAAAGGCCTAGATTCCTATCTATTAAAGGGAGAGCACATTTCTAGCTCCGCTCTCCACCAGAGTCCAAAGGAAAGAGCGCGAGAGTGAGCGCCAGTCTCTTCCTTCCTCCTCCCACTAGTCCGCGTCACTTCCTGATGCCAAAGAAAAGACTCCTGGTCTTGCCCTCAAAGACCTTCGCTTCATGGGCAGAACTCTTCTACAGTGTCTCCAGCAGGTGGCGTTATTCCAATCGTTACAATTTGATGAAACAGGATCTTACAGAATTTGAGGAGAACATGGAACCACAATATGCTTCCTGAATAGCTTAATAGAGAAAGGAGTCCTACCAAATTCCTTTTATGATACAAATATGGTTTTGATACTTAAACCAGGGAGAACAAAACCAGTTAAATTATAGACAAACTACCTTAATAAATATTGATATAAGATGTTTAAATAAAATATTGACAAGGTGACTGCAACAATATATCACAAAGATCAAACACTATGGCCAGGTGGGATTTATACTAAGAACATATGACTAGTTCAACTTTAGGAAAACTATAAGCATTGACTATATCAATAACAAAAACAAAAATCATATTATTATATCAATAGATTTACAAAAACTTTTGACAAAATATAACACCCATTCCTATTAAAAATACTAGCAAGCACAGGAATAAATGGTGCTTTCCTTTTTTTTTTTCATATAAATATTTTATTATTTTCCAGGTACATTTAGAGATAATTTTCAACATTTGTTTTTATAAGATTTCTAGTTTCAAATTTTTCTCCATCCCTCCCTTCCCCCCCAAGACAGCAAGTAATCTGATAAATGTTATATATGTACAATCACATTAAGCATATTTCTGCATTAGTCATGTAATGAGAGAAGAATCAGAGCAAAAAGGAAAAACCTCAAAAAAAGAAAAACAACAACAACAAAAACAATAGAAATATTATGTTTCGATCTGCATCCAGATTAACAATTCTTTTTTTTTTTTTCTGGATTTGGAGAGCATTTATCATCATGAGTCCTTTGGAACTATATTGGACCATTGTATTGCTGAGAAGAATCAAGTCTATCACAGTTGATCAACACCCAGTGTTGTTGATACTGAGTACAATGTTCTCCTGGTTGTGCTCATTTCACTCATCATCAGTTCATGCAAGTCCTTCCAGGTTTCTCTGAAATCCTCCTGCTCATCATTTCTTACAACACAATAGCATTCCATTACATTCATATACTGCAACTTGTTCAGCCATTCCTCAACTGATGGGCAGCCCCTGAATTTCCAATTCTTTACCACCATGAAAAGAGCAACTATAAATATTTTTGTACATGTGTGTCCTTTTCCCTTCTGTATGATCTCTTTGGGAAAAAGTCCCAATAGTTGTATTGCAGGGTCAAAGGGTATGCAAAGCTTTATAGACCTTTGGGCATAGGTTCAAACTGCTCTCCAGAATGGTTGGATCAGTTCACAGCTCTACCAACAATGCATTAGTGTTCCAATTTCTCCACAGCTTCTCCAACATTTATTATTTTCCTTTTTTGTCATATTAGCCAATGTGATAGGTGTCAAATGGTACCTCAGAGTTGTTTTAATTTGCATCTCTCTAATCAATAGTGATTTAGAGCATTTTTTCATATGGCAATAGACAACTTTGGTTTCTTCATCAGAAAACTGCCTATTCATATCCTTTGACCATTTTTCAACTGGGGAATGACTTGGATTCTTATAAATTTGATTTAGTTCTCGATATATTTTACAAATGAGGGCTTTATCAGAAATAATGTCTAAAATGGTGCTTTTCTTAAAATGATAAGTACTATCTATCTAACACTAAGAACACAAAGAGAGACCAGATAATTATAGGGGTCATGAATCTAAGAATGAGAATCTAGAGTAACTGTAAAGAGGAGACGGATGCTTTCTTTTAAAAAGTGAGAAAAATTCTTTTTGGAAAGGGGCTTAAAAGTGGAAAATTTTAAAACTTATGAACAGGACTAGGTGAAGGGAAGGAGAGGAAAGGGGAATCTATTTCGGTGAGAGAAAAAAGAAGAGGAGGAAGAAATAAATAATTAAATAAAAGAAGAAGAGAAAAACTAATAAATGAAATCCTAAAGCTAAAGGAATAAGAAGGGAGAATGGTGGGGAGGGGTTAAAGGTGAGAGGAAAGGAGCCAATGGGAATAGGACCACCTCAAGGTCATACAATTAATTGGTTTTGAATTAAAATGTTGTCTCCAGATCTAATATTATTTCTACCTCACTGTATAGGACTCAACTACTTAAATTGGAAAATTCTCTCTGACTTAATTCAATGTGACCTTGGGAGGAGCTTGTAATTTTATCAGGTTTTGTTTGTTTTTATTTAGCTTATTTGGGGGAAGGGGGTGCTTTCTTCTCTGTATGGTTAGGAGTTTGAGTCAGATGGCCCCATCTAGCTCTAATATTTTATGGTTCTATGACTCTAAGCTTCCTTCCAGAGGTAGTATCATATGATTCATTCAACTACAAAACATTAAAACTAGGGCTAAGAGGTACAACCCCTTTCCTCCCCCTATCCCCCACATACATACACATTCCTCTGAAATTAATATAATTTGTCTTTGATCCAATCATTTCAGTCAGAGGAAAAGAGACAATTTAACTTGTTTTTCAGTCACAGAGTATTGAGTAAATTGAGCAAGTGGAAGGAGGAAGCAGAAGATTTTGGTGTGGGCAAACATATGCAATTCCTTATGAGGTTTCATTTACAACATGAGATGAAACTACTTGACCTTTAAGCTAATGTGCAAATTCAACCACTAACAATGAATCCTGAATGAGTTGTGGAGAAAGAGGGAGCCCTTTTGACTGGCCAGTGGGTGGTGGAAGCAGAGAAACCTGTGATTCATTCGATCCATGTCTCCCCCAGGCACATACAGTCTCAGAGAAAATCTTCCCTCTACTCCTAATCTTCACCTGCAAAGAGAGGAGTTGGCTGCTGAAGAGATAACCCATAAGAAGAAAGAATGAATTTTCCCAGACCACTCTCACTTTATTCCTTGGTCCTAAGGCAGCAAGGTTTAGATTGACAAAAAAGAGCAACACCATAAAAGGCATTAATTCAGGAATGGCACTATATAATAGAGAAAGCACTGGCATCTCAAATTCAATATGTCTAAATTAAAATTCATTATCTTCACATTTACTCCCAATACTCCCCTTTTCAGTCTTTGATATTACTGTGGCCAGTGTTCTAGGTTCTCAAAGTGTCATCCTTGACTCCTCATTTTTATTTATCCCATATATCCAATCCATTACTCTATCACTAATTTCTGTTATACATATTCTTCTTATGTGGGACTATTGCAATAGCCTTCTAACTGATCTCCCTGCTATCACAAATCATAAGTCTCTCCCCTCATCAATATGTCCTTCACTCAAGTGCTAAGATCATTTTTTAAAAAAAACTTAAGTAGGACATCCCCCTGCTCAAGTATCTCCATTGGTGTTCTAGCAAATGTTTAACTACCAACTCCAAGGACAGCTAGATGGTACAGTGGATAGAGTACTGGCCCTGAAGTTTGGAGGATCTCAGTTCAACTCTCACCTCAGATGCTAGCTGTGTGACCTAGGCAAGTTCCTTAACCCCAATAGCCTTAAGCTTCTGGGACCATCTCCATTAATCCTGATGTATATTTTGTTACTGGACCCAGATGGCTCTGGAGGAGAGAATGAGGTTGGTGACCTTGCACAGCTCTCCCTCACTTAAATCCAATTCACTGTAAGTCATGACACCACCCCAATGTCATTGCTCTTTTTGAGAACAAAAGACAAACAACAAATGCAATAACCAGCTCCAGAAAGGGCTGTACTCACAATGCATTTTTTTTTGCAGGCCACTGAGGCTTAAGTGACTTGCCTAGGGTCACACAGCTAGTAAATGTCAAGTGTCTGAGGCCAGATTTGAACTCAGGTCCTCCTGAATCCAGGGCCAGTGCTTTGTCCACTGTACCACCTAGCTGCCCCCCTCACAATGTACTTTTAAGTTTTTATCTGCATGATTTTTTCCATAACTTTTTAAAGTCTAGATAATCAATAAAACAATTACTCAATCCTTGATTTGTAGTGCTTATTAATGTCTAAATATGTAAATATTCACACTGAAAATTTAAAGATAGGCTCTTGAGGGCCAAAACCCTTTATAACTTTTCTTCTTACTTTGCTAGTCTTCTTATACCTTACTCCTTTCCATGAACACTAGTACCCTCCAGGTACACAACTTGTAGTTCATCCATACTTTTGCACTATCTCACACCCATCCTGTAATGTTTTATGTCCTCATCTCTGTTTCTGATTTCTCTGGTTTCCCCCAAGTTTAATTTCAAATTCTGTTTTTGAAAGAGGCTTATTCTGGTCTCCCTAGATTAATTCAGATTACCCCCATATTTGCCTTTCATATACTCTGTATATATTTTTTATGTACCTAGATTTTTACAAATCTTCCCAATTAGAAAGTAAGTGCCTTGAAATAGGTGCTGTAGGTGTCGCCTTTATTTATATTTTCAGCACTTACCAGAGTATATGGTATTTAATAATGCCTCTTCTTTTCTAGTCAATCAGTCAATCCACAAGCATTTACATTAATATATGCTTGTAGAATATTTATTAAGATACAACATAGATTCTAATCTAAGCTCTACCACTAACCAATCTTGGAAAAGTCTCAATAGCCTCTCTGGGCCTCAGTTCTATCATCTGCAAAATTAAAGGATTCACTAGATGATCTCACAATGTCCTTGCTACTCTAACATTTATTGTCAATCTCATCCTAATGCAATGGAATAGACTCATCCCAAGTGGCCTACAAAACCCCAGTGTTCAGCCAGAACCAGATGAAAATATAATTGGGGAATGTCTAACAAAGTAAATAAAATGTAACACAGCATAAATAATGCTCATTTGTGTTTTTCTAAGTCAATATGCTGCCCATAGGGATTCACAGGGACCTGTTTCTTTTTGAGTTTGACCTAACTGGAGTAGAGCACACTTCAGGGAGCACATGTGTAACTGAATCAAGCTATTCCTGATCGTTTTGGGGAATATAAATTCTTATACTTAAGAACTTTGGGATGATGAAGATGTTTCTTTGTTCCTGTGAGGGCAATAGCGAAAGAGGTTTTCATACAAAAAAAATTAGCCATTGAGCCAATATAATAAAAATGACAATCATACCTAAATTAATTTATTCAGTGATAAACCAATCAAACTACCAAAAATTATTTTATTGAACTAGAAAAAAAATAACAAAATCCATCTGGAAGAACAAAAGGTCAAGGATATCAAGGTAATCAATGAAAAAATGTGAACAAAGGTGGCCTAGCAGCTCCAGCTTTAAAATTATGTCACAGAGCAGTGATCATCAAAACAATCTGATACTAGCTAAGAAATAGAGTGATGGATCACTGGAATAGATTAGACACATAAAACTCAGCAATAAATAACCATAATAATCTAGTGTTTGATGAATACAAAGACCCCAGCTTTGGCAACAGGAACTCAGTATGACAAAAACTGCTTGGAAAAGTGGAAAAACTATGACAGAAACTAGGTATAAACCAACATATTATACCATATACCAAAATAAAATCAAAATGGGTATATGATTTAGACATGAAAGGTGATCCATAAGCAAATTAAGAAAGCAAAAAAATAGTTTATCTGTCAGACCTATGAAGAAGGGAAGAATTTATGACTAAATGAGATAGAGTGATACTAGACACAAAATGAACAATTTTGATTATATTAAATTAAAAGGGTTTTGCACAAACAAAACCAATATAACCAAAGTTAGAAGGAAAGCAAAAAGCTGGGGAATATTTTTTACAGCAAGTATTTCTGATAAAGGGTTCATTTCTCAAATATATAGAGAGGTAAGTCAAATTTAAAATACTATAAGTCATTCCCCAATAACTGGTCAAAGGATATGAACAGACATTTTTCAGATAAAGAAATATATATACATATATGTATATGTGTGTATACTCATACATGTACATATATTTCTATTAATATTGAAAACTATCTAAATCACTATTGATCAGAGAAATGCAAATTAAAATAACTCTGAGGTACTACCTCACATATATCAGATTGGCTATTATGACAAAAAATAAACATATAAATGTTAGAGTGAATGTAAGAAAATTAGGACACATGGATTGTTGGTAGAGTTGTGAATGGATCCAACCATTCTAGAGAATAATTTGGACCTATGCCCAATGGTTATAAAACTGCATATCCTTTGATCCAATAATACCATTACTAGGTCTCCATATTAGTCATGTTATGAATAACATATCCTAAAGAGATCATAAAAAAGGGGAAATGATCTATTTGTACAAAAATATTTGTAGCAGCTCTTTTTGTGATGGCTAAGCATTAGAAATTGAGGGGATGTTTGTCAATTGAGGAATAAGTTCCAGTATATGATTGTAATACAATACTATTGTGCTATAAGAAATGATAATTCAGCTGATTTCAGAAAACCCTGGAAAGATTTACATGAGCTGATACTAAGTAAAGTAAGTAGAACCAGGAGAACATTGTACACAGTAACAGTAGCGTTGTACAATGATCAACTCTGAATGACTTAGCTATTTTTAGTAATACAATGATCCAAGACCATTCCAGAGGATTCAAGATGAAAAATGGTATCCAACTCCAGAGAAAGAACTGATGGAGTCTGAATACAGATAAAAGCATACTATTTTTTACTTTATATCTTTTTTCTTTTGGTCTTTCTTCTTTCTCAACATGATTAATATGGAAATAGGTGATTGTACATGTATAACCTATATTAAATTGCTTACCATTTCAAGGAGAGAGGAGGTAAGAGAGGGAGAAATTTTGGAGCTCAACATTTCTTTAAAAAAGAATATTAAAATATCTTTACACTTGGGAAAATAAATTGGGAAATTGAGAAAAATAAAAGATTTTTAAAAATAATTAAGGGTGACATGACTAAATAAAAGAAAAACAAAAACAGGGAAAGTATTGGCCATGAACCAGGAAAAGCTACTTACTAAGTAAAACTTTAAAGGGAGAAACAACTTTTGTTCTCTCTTCTTCCTCCCTCCTGATTATGTATCTTGGGACTTGGACTTTTCCCCTGAACTTCTTCAAGGGGTTCTTCATTTTCCCCTTCCACTATACTCCAAATCTCCTCCTTCCCCCAGCAGTGGAAACTACCTGTACATGAAAGTGTGCCTATGTGCTGTTCTAGATGAACTTGAAGCTGAACCTCAAGTCTCTGGCTTCCCTAGCTATTTTGTGTCTCATTTCCTGAACACAGATGACCTAACTGTGATTTTGCTATGTTCCATCACTCACAGAGCCAAAGCACATGTTCTGGTACAATTCCCACTGTTATACTGGTGTCAAAACCCTACCCTCCTTCACAATTCAAATCAAATCAATTCCATGGGGGTATACAAAGATTGGGAAGAGGGAGGAACAATAACAAAACTAATAATATTAATAAAAAAAAACACCTCATCATTCTTTTTCTCTGTACCTTACAATCTCTTTTCTCCATAGAGATATCATGTCTTGGCTGTTAAAAAAAAATTAAAAATTATCCATTCCTCTCCCTCTCCAAGGGATTTACCTTACTTTCATGTCTCAGTAAAAGTCATGCCCTCTGTCTAGTATAACTCTGCACTATCCTCTTAACCAATTTATATCCCTTTCTCTTTCAAATTTTGGCTTAAAATGCACTTCCTCCAGATAGCCTTTACAGACTAATATAATTGATCATGATTTCTTTTTATTTTTAATTTTATAAACTCATCAATATTTATGAATGAAAATAAAGATGTATAATGCAAAGCACATGGAATTTAGATAGTGATATGCTGATAAATGTTTAGCAACCAACTCTCTGTGGGGGGAAATGTACTCAGGACACACTTTTAAATTTAATCTTCATTATTAACATTTTCTCCACCATTTTCTTAAGTCTAGAAATCAACAAAATTGTGAATCAAGCTCTGATTTGTTGAATTTGTCAATTTCTGAGGTATAAATGCTAACAGTGAAAATTTAACAACCAGCTCTCAAGAGCTGGTATGAATTTGCTCCAGCACACCCCAGTTGGGATAATATCTATCTATCTATCTATCTATCTATCTATCTATCTATCTATCTATCTATCTATCTATCTATCTATCTATCTATCTATCTATTGGTGAGGCAACTGGGGTTAATGACTTGCCCAGGGTCACACAGCTGGTAAGTGTTAAGTGTCTGAGGTCAGATTTGAACTCAGGTCCTCCTGAATCCAAGGTCGGTGCTCTATCTACTGTGCCACCTAGCTGCCCCATGACAATAACTTTAAAATGCTTAGAATAGTTCTTGATGCATAGTAAGAGCTATATAAATATTAGCTATTATTATTATTATGGACCAATTTGATAAACATACCATTTTCTTCATAAATTTATTGAGACAATTATTGAAGAACTAGGGTATACTCCCTCTAAGATAACATAGAGAAATTAATTTGTATTCTTTGGGTCTGGCCATTCAACCAGTTCTGCATGCACTTTACTGTCATCTTGCCCACATCTCTCCATCCTGTCCACAAGAATAGCATGAAATTTTTGGTCAAATTCCTTTATGAAATATTGATATACTATTACTAGGACATTCCCCTGGTCTACTAAAAAGGAAATGTGGTTAGTCTGGAATTCATTGTAATCACCACTTCCTAGTCTAAGTGAAAACAACTCATTTATTAAATGATACTTCATATATTTTTGCCACATATCAAATTCAAGCTCAGTAGTTGATACTTTGAAGACCTTTTCTCTTCTCTAAAAATTGTTGCAAAGTTTGCCCTTCTTCAGGCCTATGCCTCCTATCCTGTTCTCCATGATGATTCCAAAACACTAACAGCAGCCTAAAAATAATATTGGCTAGTTCTTTCAGTACCTTAGAATGAAGTTTATCTTGGTCTTATGATTTGACCTCATTGAGAACAGTTTAATAATTACCCATCTTCTTCTTATTTATTTATTTATTTATTTATTTACTTACTTACTTACTTACTTACTTACTTACTTACTTACTTACTTACTTACTTACTTACTTATTTATTTACTTTTAACTGTCCTATCCTTTTCTGTCTGAGATCATCCTCCTTGATGGAGAAAACAGAAACAAAATTAGAGGTGAGTAGCCTTCTTAGAGGCTATAATCATCATTCCATGCACTGAAGGTTTGTGTCTCCTTTCATTTTCCTCTTTTCCCTAACACAATTCATTTTGTGTCCTTAACATTCATTACCAACCTTAGCCCATTCTGAGGTTCAGTACTCCTCACAGGACTATGCTGTTTACCGGATGCACCCTCACAGAACATTTGACAAATAACAAACCTGGGACCCAGCAAGAGAATGTGACTTGCCCAAGTGTCACACCTCAAATGAAAATCCTCTGACTCCAAAGCTAGTAGTTCAAATTTCACAATTAGACAAACATTCTTCTCTATCCCATTTATATTTTGTGAGTTTAAGGAGGCGTCTACTAACCAGAAATTATTTGCTCATTTTAATAAGGACTCCCAAATAGGTAAGGAGGTTGATACAGATGGATAGATTGATAGAAAGAACCTTACCAAGTATTGTTTTAAGCAATGAAGGACACAAATATGAACACAAGCAAACATGATGGTCCTTACTTTCAGGTAGTTTATTTTCTAATAAAGGAAGACAAAACATAAGGAGAACTAGAAAGTGGGCACCAATATGGTGGTAAGCAGTTGAAAGAGGAAGGTTTGGGGGGAGAAGTAGAGCAGTCTGGAGAGTGAATTAAGCTGGAATTGAAGTCAACAGCAGGGCTAGGGTTCAATCAAGATAAGAGAATCCTGGTCAGGAATTCTTCGATCTGGAAAGCATCGGGAGGGGAGAAGTCATTCTGAGATGAACAAGATAACTGATGGGGAGGTGAAGCAGTCTGGAATGAGTTGAATTGGGGGTGAAATAAGAATATGGATTTGATCAGAAGTGCGTGAGATAACACTGAACTTCTCATTATTCTATCTGATGCTTCAAAGCAGTCATCATAGTTAATAATGGTTAACATTTAGATAATACTTACTATATGCCAGGCACTGTGCTAAGTGCTTTACAATTATCACCTCATTTGGTCTTCATAACAACTCTGGGAGGTAGATGCTATTATTATGCCTATTTTGCAGTTTAGGAAACAGAGAAACAGAGATTTAAGTGACTCATCCAGGGTTACACAGTTAGTGTATGAGGATTTTTTTGAACCAGACCTTTTGCTCTATCCATTGTGCCACCTTGCTGAGTAGTAGTGGTGGTGGTAGCAGCAGCAACAACAACACCGGCAGTAAAGGTGGTGGTAATGGTAGTGGTAGTGGTGGTAGTAGTAGTAATAATAGTAATAGTACTGGTATTTCTACAACTGCAACATAATCTCATTTCCCCCTTATGCCAGAAAGTTGGGGAGAATTTGTTTAGTTTTCCTTTAGTCTGGCTTCCCCAGAATTCTTCCTTTGCCTTGCCAAGTGTCTGTTCTACTAGCCAGGTCTATTAATGGAAGCCCTAAGAGTCTTGCTCCACACCCATTTGTTCTTGGCAAATACTCCAATTTTGTGTTTCACATCTGAAAAGGAACTAGCAGTACTGGATAGTTGTTTGTACCAGCAAATTTAATTCCTCCAACAGGAGGTTGGCTTTCATCTGTTAGTACTCAAGAGTCTGTATTGGTGACCCAGGACTGGCTCAACCTACAGACAGAGTAGGAGGAGAAAACAAGATGTCTCAGCAGAAGACACAGAACACTGAATGTCAGAGCTGGAAAAGACCTTAGAAATATAAAACAAATAATGTTGAATATGAAAGTGGCCTTAGAACTTAGAATATAGAATGTTAGAGATGGATGAAGCATTAGATTCACAATATAGAAAGTCAGAGCTATGTTTGGAAGGTGCCTTCGAATCATAGCAAATAGAATATCAGAGGTGAAAGTGCATCAAGAATATCTAGTACTCTGGAGAGCAATTCGGAACTTTATTCAAAGGACTATGGGACTGTGTGTATCCTTTTACCCAATAATACCACTACTAGGCCTATATCCCAAAGAGATCATAAAAAAGAGAAAAGGAAACACATGTATAAAAATCTTTATAGTGTGGTAGCAAAGAATTGGAAATTGAGGAAATATCCATTAATTGGGGAATGGCTAAACAAATTGTGGTATATGAATGTAATGGAATACTATTGTGCTATAAGAAATGATGAGTAGGCAGATTTCAGAAAAACCTGGAAAGACTTATATGAACTGATGCTGAGTGAAGTGAGCAGAGCCAAGAAAACATTGTACACAGTAACAGCAATGTTGTATGATGATCAGCTGTGAAAGAATTAGATCTTCTCCCCAATACAATGATCTAAGACAGTTCCAAAGGACTCATGGTGGAAAATGCTCTTTACATCCAGAAAAAGAACTGTGGAATCTGAATACAGAGTGAACCATACTATTTTTACTTTTTTGTGTTTTTCCTTTCTTGAGGGTTTTAGGGTTGGTTTTTTTGTTCTTATTCTTCTTTCACAACATGACTAATGTGGAAATATGTTTAATGTGATTGTACACATATAACCTATATCAGATTTCTTTCCATCTTGGGGGTGGGGGCAGGGAGAGAGGGATGGAAAAATTTAGAATTCAAAATCTTATAAAAATGAATGTTGAAAACTGTCTTTACATGTAACTGGGAAAAAATAAAATACTACGAAGATTGAAAACAAAGATTATCTTATCCTTCATTTTACATGAAAAGAGATCAGATTTCCAACAATGGGAAGTAATTTTTCCATTGATGTAGTGTCAGAGCCAAAGTAACAACTCAGAGGTTAATATCAGTAGCCAAGTTTTAGCCAAATTCTATTTCCCATCTGGTTGGCCTCTCAATA
Source organism: Dromiciops gliroides (assembly GCF_019393635.1). Classification (NCBI taxonomy): domain Eukaryota; kingdom Metazoa; phylum Chordata; class Mammalia; order Microbiotheria; family Microbiotheriidae; genus Dromiciops; species Dromiciops gliroides. The sequence goes on along the minus strand of NC_057862.1, from coordinate 295,045,377 downwards.
TCTCCCTCCAATGCTCCAGAGATATTCTTCCCCCCACAGTCTTTCATGTAGAATCTCTTGACTGATTTGGTCAACTATAATGAGTGGACTTGATACAATGCTGTCTTGGTAAATAACTAGTTTTCCAGGAAAAAAAATTACTCACAGCATACTTTTAAGTTTAATCTATAGTGGCAACATTTTCTCTCATTGTCAATCAACAAAACAATAAATTAAGTCCTGATTTGTAGTGTTTGACAACTTCCAAGGTGTATATGCTCATACTGAAAAGTTAACAATTGGCTTTCATGAGGAAATATGAGCTTACTCCAGCACATCCTTGGAAGAGTTGATGATGCCATTACATATTGTTGTGGAGGTAGGGAGAGGGAAGCATACCTGTTATGATGCCTATTAACCCACTCTAAATGTTCTACTCTACTTTTTCTCTTTCTCAAAGAAAAAGCATGTCATCAGTCAGTTATTCCATCATCTACATACAAGTTAAAATCTTTAAAAAAACAATTGGTTTCAGAGCTACCATTATTGTAATATTACCTGTTCCATTATTGCTTTGTTTGTTTAATTAATTTTTATGTAGCAATAAAATAGTTCTTAGAATTGAAATGTGTCATGAAAGAAATAAAGAACAAGTAAAGTGACTATCTTTGGCAAATTAAATTCATTTAAGTGCAACAAACATTTGATTGAGTATTTATTATGTTCAAGTCACCATCTTGGTTTTTGAGAATAAAAAGGGAAAAATAAATCAGTCTCTGCCCTTAAAAAGCTTGCTCTCTCCTGAGGGTTGGGAAAAGGGTAGAATACATGTACAAATAAATAAAATAAAAGATAAAAATTGAAAAGGGACTCAGAGATATCTAAGCATTCTAAGAATATTTGAGGGAAGGAATTTTTTTGTACACTTAAAAGGAAGGGTGTCCCAAAAGTCTTAGGACAGCTTTAAGTTTTCCTAGCTTAAAACTGCAGTAAGATTTTTGAAACACCATCAATAAATATTAAGTTATTGTAATTGCATTATTGATCAGAAGTAGGGAGAGGATTGCCCCCATTATCCTAGCCATAGATAGGACATGTGCCTGGTACAGTATATTTTAAGTAGACCGATTTGTAACTCATCAAAACTTAGGGTGTAGTTGAAAGAACTGGGGATGGTTAGCTGGGAAAATGGAAAACCGAGACTCTGATTTTCAAATTCTTAGAGGTCTATTTCATATAAATGGAATTTGACTTACTTTATGTGGTTCTGGGAGGCAAAATCCATATCAATGAATGACAAGTTATAAGAAGGCAGGGTTTTTATCACTGTGTAAAGAACTTCCTAAGAATTACAACTGTTCAAAAGAATAACGGGTTGCCTTATGAGGTAGTGAGCTCCCTATCATTGGAGGTCTCAAAGTGGAAGTTGAATGACAATTTGTCAAGTGGGTTGTCAAAGAGATTCCTGCTCAAGTCAGGGTTGGACTAAATGTCCTTTGAGCCCTCTTTCAACACTGAGATTATATGATGCTATGAAAAATCAATTGCATAGTTAACAAAATTTGATAGCATCCCATCGAATTCCCCCATATGGCTTTTTGCCTCTTAAAATAAGCTCAGCAACAGAGTGGATCCAAACCCTCCAGAAACAGAACAAGACTCTAATCGGGAACACTCCATGTTTTAAAAATTATGTCCTTTGGCGGCTCCTCTGGCACAGAATTGGAAACCACTAACAAATTGCTGGTGGTAAAACATTGTATGAACATTGTTTCTTGCACAATATTGGAAATAACTGTTGAATCATTACCCAACAGTTAAGCAAGCCCCTGTTTACAGTAAGTATTAGCCCACCACTCGGACACCGTGTGCTACATGTTATATATTCACTCCCTGTGGTTCCAAATTCCTCATTGGTCATTTGGATAAAGAAAGTAAAACATAATCCCAGTGAATGAGGCATTTTTTCTTCCTTCTTCCCAACTAGTTGAAAATCTCTAGCCAGCAGGAAATGTTTACTGCCAAAATCCCACTAAATACAGGATCCCAGAACATATGGACAGTTGTGTCTAAAATCAAGCTTAATCCTGCCATTTTAAAGATGAAAAAATGAAACCCTTTGAGGGGACAGGACTTGCTAAGCTTGCATATCATTTTAGGGAAAGAGATAAAACTAGAACCTAAGACAAATAACCACTCATAGAGGATGTTATGGAGGGAATTTGTGTTCAGGTATACTTAAATTAGAAGTCCTAGATGAGTTGATATCCTGGAAGGAACATTTTAGGTGACTTTAGGTAAGCCATTTATCTTTTCTGGACCTGTTTTCAATATTATAAGAGAAAACAAGAGTAAGGATCTGTGATTAGGGTCTGGGAAAGGAAAAGAAAAAAGGGACTGGGGAGCATAAGCAGATTGTACCAAGCACCTGAACATTGGTGCTGAGCATACTTCTTTATTCCAACCTGCTTCTTTGCAAAGAGGAGGCAGGGAGCAAAGAGAAGTATAAATGAATTAGCTGGAGAAAAACATACAATTATAATAATGAATGTGAATGATATGAAATGAGCAATAAAATGAAAGTGGATAATAGTATAGATTACAAAACAAAATCGAACAATGTGGTTTCTTTTTTACATGAAATGTATTTGACACATAAAGACTTAGAAAGAATTAAAATAACATGTTAAAGCAAAAATCTATTATTCTTCAGCTGAATGCAAAAAGACAGTGAAAGCAATTATGGTCTTAGGCAAATCAACAACAAAAATAAATTTCCTTAAAGGAGATAAATAGGGAGACTGCATTATGATAAAAATTACTATGAAAATAAAGTAAAATCATATTTAACATATAAACACAGAAAAAGTAAATAGTTGAAGGAAAAGCTAAACTACTTAGTAGGAGAAATAATCAATAAAATTATATTAACAAGGTCTTTAATATATCTCTTCAGAACTAGATAATCTAAAAGTAAAGAAGAAATGTAAAAATTCATCATAGACTATTTTAAAAGTTAGACACAATAAATGTGATGGGTGATGAGTAACTAGATATGGAAAGAAGTATACAATTTTTAGAACCTTAATAAAAATCAACCATATATCAAGGAATAAGAACATTAAAAAAACACAGAATATAAATATTAAATATATTAGTTACTGATCACGATGTAATTAAAATCATATGGAATAAAGAGCCATTGATGAAAAGTCCAAAGGTTAACACAGACTAAATAATTTTATCCTAAGTATTGGCTAGTCAACAAACAAATTATAGAAACAATAGATAATTTCATCTAGGAAAATGACAATGAGAAAACATACTGAAATGTATGAGATGATGCCAGAGCAATTTTTAGAGGCAAATTTATATTTTTAATACTTTCATCAACAAAAGAGAAAAAGAACAGATGAATAAATGGGACATACAAATAAAAATCTAGAAAATCAACCATTTTTTAAAAGTCTCATTAAACAATAACATATAAATCCCCCAAATTAAAAGTTTAACAAAAATTGAAAGCAAAAAAATCCCACCAAATTAATAAAATTAGGAGGTTGTTTTAGTAATAACAAGAAAGAGGAAAAGTAAATTACCAATATTAAAATTTTTAAAAGAGAATTCACAACAAATTAAGAAAAATAAAAGAAATTGTTAGGAATTCTTTTGTTCAATTATATGCCAGTAAAACTAATCATTCAAATGAAATGGATATTTATAAAAATAAAAAATGTTCAGATTAAACAAACAAGAAATATAATTTAAATAATCTAATCTCACTAAAATAATTGAACAAACCATAAATGAGCTTTCAAAGAATGAATCCCAAGTACCTGCTAGATATACAAGTGAATTGCATAAAATATTTAAAGAATAATTTTAATATTAGAAACTTGGTAAAAATAAGAAGATAATAGTACTGAATTCTTCCTAAAATACAAATATGATCTTGATACTTAATCTAGAAAGAATCTAAACAGAGGAATAAAAACGTAAACTAATATGCCTAGTGAACATCAATACAAAAGTTTTGAATGTTAACATATAACCAACATATCAAAATGATTATGTTATGACCACGTTGGAAGTATATACCTCTGCCTATGCCTATGCTTATGCCTATACCTATCTTAACCTTTTTAAATATAAAATATTTAGAAGTAATACTGTACATATATTCATAGGAATTCTATAAATGTCTCTATAAAAATACTCTCCACACAAAGATATCTTAATAATTTGAGATTATTACTAATAATAAATAAGCATTCAAATGTTTGTAAAACTCTTTGTATATAGTGAGGACCTATGAGATAGGTACTATTAATAGTTTTCACACTTTATAGATAAAAAAACTGAGGCTAAAAGAGGTTAAGTGACTTTGGTGACAGGGTCACATAACTACTAAGTGTATGAGTTAGAGTTTGAACTCTAGTCTTCCTCAGTCCAAATACAACACTATATCTACCATGATATCTATCAGTCTAATTTAATTTATTTATTTGGTGATATAAAAGCTAGAAAAAAATAACAATGAAATTCATCTAGAGGGAAAAAAGGTCAAAATTATCAAAGGTAATTATGGAAGAAAATTGAGAAGGGAGGAAGCCTATCAATACTAGCTCTGAAACTATACAAGGCTGTAATCATCAAAAAATTATGATTGTGGTAAAAAAAGAATAGAGGTTAATCAGAAGAACTGAATAGTTACATGGCATATAGAAGCAAATAAATCTAGTAGCCCAGTGTTTGACAAACCGAAAGATAGCAGCTACTAGGATAAAGATTTAATGTTCAACAAATACTGCTAGAAAGCAGCCTGATAAAAATTAAGTTTAGACCAACAACTCATACTACATATTAATATATGTTCCAAATTGATACATGGCAGATATAAAAGGTCACAATTTTTTTTTAAATAATGAAGAAGGAAGAAATTTCCTTTGGGCCACTGGATAGAGAAAGAATTCATGAACAGAGCATAGAGAGCATTACTGAAGATAAACAATTTTGATTGATTACATAAAATTTTAAAAAATATTTTGCACAGACAAAACAATGCAGATAAAATTAGAAGGGGAAATTTCTGGACAGTCAATATGGGATTTATTTTGAAAGAATAAGCATATTTTTTCATCATATTTCTTTTTTTCAGTTGGGGAAGAAAAGGAAAAAAGTAAATACTTGTTAATTGAAGAAATGAAAGTCAAAAGAAAAGGAATGGTTATGAGGTAAAGACAAAAGGTGTAAATAGGAGAAACATATGTATGCATTATGTAATTTAAGTACATACATACGCCTATATTTACACACATTATACATATGCATACATGTATGCAATATACATGTGCACGCACATACATGTAAGTAGAACGTTTAAATAAATGCATACAAACATGCATACATCCATACAGATAGAATAAAAATATTCTGATTCTTGCTTTAAGGATCTTTGTATTGCTGTCTTTCTTTGCCTCTGACCTGGTTATTTTAAAGATGCAACAGCTTTTCAAAGTGCTTATAACCAGACAGTAATGCACTGTTGGTGGAGTTGTTAACTGATCCAACCATTCTGGAGAACAATTTGGAACTATGCCTAAAGGGTTATAAAACTGTGCATACCTCATGATTGAGCAATATTACTACAAAATCTGTATTCCAAAGAAATCATTTTTAAAAAAATAGGGAAAAGGATCTATCTCTACAAAAAATATTTCTAGTAGTTCTTTTTGTGATGGCTACGAATAGGAAATTGAGTGGATGCCCATCAGTTGGGGAATGGATGAACAACTTGGGTATATGAATTAATAGAATATTATTGTGCTGTAACAAATGACAAGCAGGATTTATTTCAGAAAAAAAAAACTGGACTTCCATGAACTGATGCAAAGTGAAGCAGAATCAAGGGAACATTATACACGGTGATAGCAATTGTACAATGAACAACTGTGAATGACTTTGCTATTCTCGGCAATATAATGATCTAAGACAATCTCAAAGGATGCATGATAAAAAGTGGTATCTTTCTCCAGAGAAAGAACTGATGGTATCTGAATATAGACTGAATCATACTATTTTTCTTATACTTTCACAAAATGACTAATATGGAAATGTTTTACATGACTACATATATATTACCTACATCAAATTCCTTACTATCCCAGGGAGAAGTAAGGGGAGGCAATAGAATTTGGAACTCAAAACTGAAAAATCCAAAAATTGTTTTTACATGTAAAAAAGTGTTTATACTCAATGCCTGGGCAGTCAAGGATATTGGGCAGAAAAAGAGGGAGAAGGAAAAATGTTGAGAGAAGAAGGGATTCTGACTTGGGATTCTATGAACTATATTCACGTTATGGCTGGTTTGGAATAGTTTTATAAATTAGATTTTTCACTTGAATTATTGATTTCCTCTTAAATCAACCAAGTTAAAAGATTTGTTGAATTTCCAAATTAATAGAGTAACTATGTTTGATAAACACAAAGATTTAAGCTTTGGGGGATAACTCACTATTTGGTAATTTTTTCTTTTAGAAAACTGGAAAGCAGTTTGGTAGAAACTAGGTACATACCAATATCTTCACATTTACCAAGAAAAGTTCAAAATGGATTTATGACCTAAATATAAAGGGAGATATCATAAGTACATTACAAAGACATGGAACAAATTGCCTATCAGATGTTTGGACAGCAGAAGAATTTATGGATAAATAAGAGATAAAGTGCATTGTAGGATGAAAAATAGATCATTTTAGTTAATATTAAATTAAAAGGTTTTAGTACAAATAGAATCAGTGTAGCCAAAATTAGAAGGAAAGCAGAAAAATGAGAAAAAATATTTATTGACACTTTCTTATTTAAAGGCCTCATATCTCAAATATATAGAGAACTGAGTCAAATTTATGAGGATATAAGTCATCCCCCAATTTATAAATTATTAAATCACGTGAATAGACAATTTTTGGATGAAGAACTTAAAGCTATATGAAAAATTGCTCTATATCTTTATTGATTAGAGAAATACAAATTCCAGCAACTTTGAAGTACCATCTCACACCTATCAGATTGGCTAAAATAATACAAGAGGAAAATGAAAAATGTTGGACAGCATGTAGAAAAATGGGATTCTAATAAACTATTGGTTGAACTATTAGCTAACCCAACCATTTTGAAAAACAATCTTGGAATTACGCCCAAAGTGTTATAAGAACAAAATTAAGGAAATGGAAAGAATTTTAAAAAATAAATATAATAGCTATCTGGAGAGAATTGAATGGAAATAGAAAGGAATATACCTTTTCCTCAGAAGTTATAGTATTTTTTACTAATATTGACCATATATTACAACATAAACATGTTAGAGTTAAAAGCCAAAATATTGGGGCAGCTAGGTGGCAGAGTGGATGGAGCACTGGCCTTGGATTCAGGAGGACCTGAGTTCAAATCTGGCTTCAGACCCTTGACACTTACTAGCTGTGTGACCCTGGTCAAGTCACTTAACCCCAGTTGCCTCACCAAAAAAAAAAAAAAAAGCGAAAATATTATAAGTATCCTTTTCAGATCATAATAAAATAAAATTTATATTCAATAAGGAACCAAGAAAACTTACATTAAAAACTAACTGGAGATTAAACAACCTAAAGAATTAGTATATTAAAGAACAGATAGAGAAATAATTGATAATTATTCATATATGATATTATATGATATATTGTCAATATATTATCAATATTTTCATTATTGACAATATTGAGACAACATATCAAAACCTATTATATACAGAAAAAGTAGAGAGAAATGTATATCTTTAAATGCTGACATCAATAAAATAGATAGGGCAGCTAGGTGGCACAGTGGATAAAGCACTGGACCTGAATTCAGGAAGACCTGAGTTCAAATTTGGCTTCAGATACTTGACACTTACTAGATGTATGACCTTGGGCAAGTCACTTAACCCTCATTGCCCTGCAAATAAAATAAAATAAAATAAAATAGAGAAAGAGCAGACTAATGAATTGTATTTGCAATTTTTAAAAACTAGAAAAAAAAACAAATTAAAAATCCTCAATGAAACGCTAAATTGGACATCTTAAAAAGTAAAGGGGAGTTAATAAAATCCAGAGTAAAAATTGAATTAAATAAACCTAGGGGTAGGTTTTATGAAAAATTACATTAAATAGATTATCAATAGGCTAATTTTATATTTTAAAGTGAGAAGAAAACCAAAATTAAGAATGAAAAGAGTGAATATATCACCAGTGAAGATGAAATGAAAACAATTATAAAGAGTTATTTTGCCCAATTTAATGCTAATAAATATAACAATGTAAGTGAAATGGAAGAATATTAACAAAAATGTAAATTGCCTAGATTAGCAGAAGAGGAAATAGAATATTTAAATAGATTTATTTTATAAAAATGATAGAAGAGGCCATAAATGAACTTCCTAAGAGAAAAGCACTGAGACCAGATGGACGTACAAGTAAATTCTATCAAACATTTAAAGATGTACTCATTCTAATATTAAATTATTTCAAATAATAGGTAAAAAAGGAATCCTACCAAACCCCTTTTATGAAACAAATGAGATACTGATACCTAAACCAGGAAGAGTAAAAACCAAAAAAGAAAATTATAGACCAATTTTACAAATAAATATGGATTCAAAAATCCTAGATTAAAAAAAAAACTAGCTAAAAGATTATAATAATTTTTACAAAGATTATACATTATGATCAAGTGGAATTTATATCTGGAATGCTGGGATGGTTTAATATAAAGAAAACTATTAACATAAATGATTATATTAACACTAAAAGTTAAAAAATATAGTGATTACATCAATAGATGCAGAAAAAAAGCTTTTGATATAGTTCAATGTCATTTCTATTAAAAACACTTCAAAGTATTAGTATAAATGGATTTTTCCTTAAATTGATAAAAAGCAATCGTCTAAAATCATCAGCAAGTATCATTTGTAATGGGGATAAACTAAAGGCTTTTCTCTAACATCAAGTGTGAAACAAGGATGCCCATTTTCACCAATGTTCAATATTGTATTGGAAATTCTAACAATGGCAATAAGAGAAGAAAGAGAAATTGAAGGAATCAAAATAGGGAAGGAAGTGATAACTCTGTCTCTTTTTGCAGACAATATAATGGTATTCTTGGAAAATCCCAAAAATGCAACTAAAAAGTTAGTTGAAACAATAATTTTAGCAAAATAGCAGGATATAAAGTAAGCTCACACAAATCATCAGAATTCCTATATATCACAAACAAAACTCTGAAATAGTAAATAGAAATAGTAAAAAAAAATTTACTCCCTGTGTATATACCTGCCAAAACAAACTCAGAAACTATATAAACAAAATTACAAAAAAATTTATACGAACAAAATAAAATTTTAATAATTGGAGAGATCTTGTCCATGGGTAGGCAAGGCCAATATAATAAAAAGAACAACTTTACTCAAATGAATTTATATATTCAATACTATCCCAATTAAATAACCAAAAAGCATTTACTAAATTAGAAAAAATAATAACAAAATTTACTCAGAAAAACAAAAAAATTTTAAAAATCAAAGGAAATAATGAAAAAAAGTATAAAAGGTAGGAAATTTAGTAGTAGCAGATCTTAAATTGTATTATGAGGTAGTAATTATCAAAACTACCTAGAACTGGCTAATAAATAGAAAGGTAAATCAATAGAATAGTGGAAACAAACAATTTACAGCAGAAAATAAACAATAACCTTTATTTGACAACTATAAAAATAAGATTTGGGGATAGGACTTCATTATTTGGTAAAAATTATTGGGAGAATTTGGAAAGCAGTATAGCAGAATCAGCACGGACAAATATCTCACAACATTTACTAAGATAAGGTGAACATGGATATATAACCTAGATATAAAAAGAAATTTTACAAGAAAATTAGAACATGGAACATATTATCAGCCTTATGAATAGGTGCACAATTTATGAATAAATAAGAGATGGAGAGCAAAGTTAGGTGTAAAATGGATAATTTTGATTACGTCAAATTGAAAAGTTTTGTACAACTAAAACAAATATAGCCAAGAGTAGAAGGAAAGCAGAAAATGGAGGGTGGGGGTGATTTTTTAGAGAGTTTTTCAGATAAAAGTCTCAAATCTCAAATATATGAAAATTTGTGAGATCTATAAGAATACAAGTCATTCCCCAATTGATAAATGATTTTGAATAGGCATTTTTCCATTGAAGAAATCAAAATGATTTATAGTCATATAAAAGACTCTAAATTGTTAATGATTAGACAAATGAAAATTATAGCAGCCTTGAAATATCATTTTGCACCTACTAGATTGGCTAAAATGATGAAAGGGGAAAGTGACAAATTTTGGAGAGGATGTGGAAAAACTGACACACTAATTTATTGTTATAATTGTTAAATGATCCAACTATTTTTGGAGAGCAACCTAGACTTATGTCCCAAGACATTAAACTTCCTATCCCCTTTGGTCCAGCAATATAACTACTTGATGTATTTCCAGAGATGATTAGGAAAAAAGGAAAAGAATCTATATGTTCTAAAATGTTTATAGCAGCTCTCTTTGTGGTGGCAAAATACTAGAAATTGCAGGGATGCCAATCAATTGAGGAATGGCTGAACAAGTTGTATATGATTGTCATGTGATATAAAAATAATGAGCTAAATGATTTTAGAAAATCATGGAAAGACTTGCATGAAATAATGGAGTGAAATGAGCAGAACCAAGAGAACATTGTATATACTAATGTTCTTTTAAGAGTGAGTTTGAGCGAATAAATTATTTTATATAGTATCGATTTGGTACTAGCTAAGATATAGAGTGGTGAACCAGTGGCATAGATTAAGTACACAAGACACAGTAGTAAATAACCACAGTGACCTAGTGTTTGATGAACACAAAGATCCTAGTTTTGGGGACAAAAAAGCACTATTTGACAAAAATTTTTGAGAAAATTGGAATGCTCTTTGGTAGAAAAGAGGAATAGATCAATATCTCACACTACATACCAAGATAAGCCCAAAATGGGTACATGATGTAGACAAAAGGTGATAAGCAAATTAGGAGTCATGGAATATTTTGCTTGTCAGATTTATGGAAAAGGTAAAGATTTATGACCAAACAAGAGACTGAGAGTATAAAATGAATAATTTTAATTAAATAATTTTCTTTTTTTAAATTGTACAAATAAAACTAATGCTACCAAGATTAGAAGGAAAGCAGAAAGCTGGGGATTTTTTTTACAGCAAATGTCTCTGATGAGCTCATTTGTCAAATATAGAGAGAACTGAGTCAAATTCATAAGAATTCAAGTCATTCCCCAATTGACAAATGGTCAAAGGATATAACATACAGTATAAAGAGGAAATTAAAGCTATCCATAGTCATATGAAAAAATTCTCTAAATTATGACTGATTAGAGAAAAGCAAATTAAAACAAATCTGAGGTACCATCCCACACCTATCAGATAGACTAATATGACAGAAAAGGAAAAGTATAAATGTAGGAAGGGATGTGGTAAAATTGGGACACTAATGCACTATTAGTAGATTTATGAACTGATTCAACCATACTGGAGAGCAATTTGGAATTTTACCCAAAGGGCTATACAATTGTGCATACACTTTGACCAAGCAATACTATTACTAGGTCTGTACTCCAAAGAGATCAAAGAAAAAAAGATCTATATGGGACCTATATATACAAAAGTATTTATTATAGCTCTTTCTGAGTGGCAAAACTTTGGAAATTGAGGAGATGCCTACCAATTGGGAAATGGTTGAACAAATTGTGGTATATGATTGTGATGAAATATCATTGTAGTATAAGAAATGATGAGCTGGATGGTTTCAGAAAAGCCTTGAAGACTTACATGAAATGATAACAATGGAAATGTGCAGAACCAGGAAATATTGAACACAGTAACAGCATATTATACAATGATTAACCATGAATGCAATTATCCAATAGTCCTAATAAAAGCTGACATTTATATAGTGCTTAATGGTCTAGAAAATCTTCATATAAATATGTTATTCAAACTTCACAAAAACTTTATGTGTTAGGTGGTACAAATCTTATTATCTCTACTTTAATGATGAATAAACCAAGGATCAGTGAGGATAAGTAACTTGTCCAGTGTCCATAGTAACAAATCCAGGATTCAAACTCAGGGCTCTGACTTCAAATCCAGTATACCAACTGAATCACTTTAGAAGTATGGAATAAATAATTTAATTATAAAAAGAATACCTGGAGCCAAGATGGTGGAGGAAAGACATTAAATGAAAAGAGCTCCTGATACAATTACCCCCAAAACAGCAATACAAGAACCCTTGGAGAAGAAAAACCCATAAAAAGACAGGCTGAGATTATTTTCCAGTCAAAGACAGATTAAAGGGGGCTGTGCTGGGCTGTGAATAGAGTCCAACCCCATGATAATGCTGACACAGACACCAGGCACACTGGGCCAAAGGAACTTACACCTGAGCCTCTGAATCAGCTGCAGTACCAGTGTCTTCTGGAACTGAGCCTGTGGTCTGGTGAGAAGGCTGAACAGCTGGCTGGGGGTGGGGGGGCAGGGTAGAAGTAAAGGGGTGTCTGCGGGACCTAGGGAGGAATTTAGTTGTCCCACCCCAATAGGGAACCAGGAAGAAATCCGGAGCAGCAGGAGGCCCAGATGGGGGAGGAGCACAGGCTCGTCCAAGCTAAGAACCACAACACACTAAGTTCTGCTGGCTGGTTAATTAGCAAGTTGGCTTGAGGTTATCTTTGGACCAGAGAACAGGTCAGGCAAGAGAAAAACCTGGCCTCCCTCAAACCCAAAACACCTGGAACTCTCTGAAGCTTGGGACAGTGTAGCTTGGAAGTAGGGCCCCACTGTAAGAGGGAGTTTAAAGTCAAGTAAAAGACAGCAAGATGAGCAAGCAAAGAAAGTTGAAGTTTCTTTAGTGACAAGGAAGATTGAGGTGTACCCTAAGAAGAGGATAACAACCTCAGGACCCCTACATCCAAAGCTTCCAAGAAAAATATGAATTGGTCTGAGGCCATGGAATAGCTCAAAAGGGACTTTGAAGAGAAAGTAGGAGAGATAGAAGAGAGATTTAGAGAGGTGGAGGAAAGAATGGAAAGAGAAATGAGAGTGATGCAGGAGAGTCATGAGAAAAAAAGTCAACAGCTTGAAGAGCCAAATGGAAAAGGAGATACAAAATTTCTCTGAAGAAAATTATTGCCTAAGAATTAGAATTGAACAAATGGAAGCTAGTAACTTTATGAGAAACCTAGACATGGTAAAGAAAAACCAAATAAATTTTTTTAAAAGAGGGCAATATGAAATATCTCCTTAAAAAAACAGCTGACCTGGAAAATAGATCCAGGAGAGATAATTTGAAAATCATTGGTCTACCTGACAACCATGACCAAAATAAGAGGTTAGAAAGCATCTCCTGATAGATTGTCAGGGAAAATTGCCCTAATATTCTAGAAGAAGAAGGTAAAATAGAAATTGAAATAATCTGCTGATCACATCCTGAAAGAGATCCCAAAAGGAAAACCACCAGGAATATTATAGCCAAATTCCAGAGCTCCCAGGTCAAGGAGAAAATTTTTCAAGAAACAATTCAAATACTGTGGAGCTACAATTAGGACAAAACAAGATCTAGCAACATCTACATTAAAGGACTAGAGGGCATGGAATATGATATTCCAGAGGGCAAAGAAACTGGAACTACAACTAAAAATCACCTACCCAGCAAAACTGTGTATAATCTGTGAGAGGAAAAAATGGGACTTCAATGTGTAACAATTGGAATGATGCCACCTTCTGGAGACTTACTGTAGAACAGCTCCGGCATGAGGTGAAGGTCACTGAAAGCAAGACCACGTGTCTTTTCTTTGGCGTCAGGAAGTGACGTTTGCTTGTGGGAGGAAGAAGGGGGAGCCTGGCCTTCTGACTCGCTCTTTTTTCTCAGGACTCCAGTGGAGAAGGGAGCAAGAAATCTGCTCTCCCTTTAATAGATAGATGAATCTAGGCCTTTCTTTTTCTCTTCACCAAATTCTTATTCTCCTTAATAAATGCTTAAAAGTCTAACTCTTCCTAAAGCTTTTAATTTACTGGCGACCACTCATTAGATATTTTAGACAGACTAGCTAGAATTCTAGCCTTTACAAATGCAAAAAAGGACTTTCAGGCATTTGTGATGAAAAGAACTGAACTGAATAGAAAATCTGACTTTCAAATATAAGACTCTGGAGAAGCATATAAAGGTAAACAGAAAAAAGAAATCATGAGGGATATTAAAAGATTAAACTCTTTACATTCCTACAGGGGAAGATAATACTTGAACTCATAAGAACTTTCTCAGTCTTAAGATGTCTGAAAGGAATAATACACTTAGAGGACACAGGTCTGAACTGAATATAAAGGGATGGTATGTGTAAAGCATTTATTTTTTGTTTGTCCTTGTTCTTTGTGGGAAAAGCAGGGTGGGGTGTCTTATGTCTGGGGCCAGATATTGGCTTGGGACCTCCTGGATCCAGGGCTAGTGCTTTGTCCACTGTGCCACCTAGATAACCCATGATGACATCTTTAAAATAGGGTTGAAGGGAAAGAGGAATGCACTGGGGGAGAGGTAAAGGGAGAGGTGGACTGGGGAGAGGTAGCTCACATGAAGGAAACAAGAAAAAAGCTTATGGAGGGGAGGGGTAGAAGGCGAAGGAGTTGGGCAGTGAGGGAACCTTACTATCATCAGAATTGGCTCAAAGAGGGAATAACATACATCCTCAAATGGGTATAGTAGAGGGGTCAGCTAGGTGGCACAGTGGATAGAGCACTGGCCCTAGAATCATGAGGACCTGAGTTTGAACCCAACCTCAGACACTTGACACTTACTAGCTGTGTGACCTTGGGCAAGTTGCTTAACCCCAATTGCCTCACCAAAACAAAAAGGGTATAGTAATATATTTTTGCCCTGAGGGAAAGTGGGAGGGGGGAAGAGAGGAAGGAGGGAAGGGCAGATTGGGGAAGGGAATAGTAAAAAACAAAACATTTTCGAGGAAGGTAAAGATGTTCTGCATAACAGCACATGTATGACGTATATTGAATTGCTTGATTTCATAGGGAGAGTTGAGGAGGGAGGGGGGAAGAAAAATTTAGAACACAGAATTAGCTCAAAGACCTTAACCTCATCAGAGTGGGCTCAAGACAATAAATACATACATACACATATACATAAATACATAAATAAAAGATTATCTGGAAGTCCTATGGTAGCTAATAAACCTAATGATTAAGTACTTCTATCGCTTTTATGTTTACCAAATGCTAGTCTGCCTCCAATTTTTTTTTACCTCCAAAAATGCATATTGAAAATTTTCTTTAATTCATAAAATCTGACTCTTTAAAGTGAAATCTGACTCTTTTCACCATTGCCTGCTCCTCCAAACTGTGGTTCCCATCTTCTCCCATGTTCCTAGCCCCAAATCCCTAAGACATATATAGTCAGTATGGAGTTCTTAAGAGCACAGACTGGTTGAAAGAAGAGGATTTGATACATTGCTGACTTTTCTATGAAATAAAAGAGGCAATGTCTGGTTAGGAAATAGAGCTGGCCTCAGAATCCAAAAGACCTACTCAAGTCTCATTTCTGACACTGGGTTACTAGTAGCACACCCCTCAATGCCTCCAGATAATTCTCTATGACCGTAGATTGCAGAACAGTTGATCTGCGTTGGTAGAAGGATCTTCCTCACTGGAAATTTTCCTATACCCATGAATTCATAGTTCTGAATCCAAAAGAGTATACTATGCATCTGGATGGACAACCAATTGAGTTGGTCCATCAATACATGTATTTTTTTTCCCAATTACATGTAAAGATAGTTGGCAACATTCATTTTTGTAGGATTTTGAGTTCCAAATTTTTCTTCTCCTTCCCTCCCTTACCCCCTCCCAAAGCCAACAAGCTATCTGATATAGGTTATACATTACAATAATGTTAAGCATATTAGTCTTCTTGTAAGAGAAGAATCTGAACAAAAGGGGGAAAACGAGAAAGAATAAACAACAACAACATAAAAGCAACAACAAAGGTGAAAATAGTATACTTCGATGTGCATTCAGACTCTAGTTCTTTCTCTGAACATGGACAACATTTTCCATCATGAGTCTTTTGGCATTGTCTTGGATCATTGTATTGCTGAGAAGAACTAAGCCTATAACAGTTGATCATCACACAAAGTACATGCATTTTTGAGAAACAATTGCAATGAGCAAAGAATGAGACCCAAAGTTGAATGGGAGGAGAGCAAGCTAGATTGCCTTTAGAAATTTGTTAATGATCTCAATCTTTTCTTTGAAAAAATGAACCATCTTTCTAACATTAATATTCTTTTAATAATGTTCTATGGTAGTGAGTCATGGAACACCACGGTCTCTGAGAAATTAAAGCTGAGGGTCACCTAAAGGGCAATGAGGAGGGGGAGGGAATAGCCTGGGATGCATTAGGAAGAAGGAATTAAGCAGAATGGGTGGAATAAAGGGTACTACTGAGAAAATGGGGAGGAAAATTGATTACAGTTTCAAAACTGGAAAGGAGAGAGGGACCACATGGCTGGTACATAGGCAGTGACAAGGTAACCAGTGGGAAAATGGTAGACTAAAGTGAGGACATTCTATAGCCATCTTGATAGAGGGGGCCATGTGAGGCACTCAGAAATTAGGTAAGCTCACAGGGTGGGAGTTCTATAAACCCTCCTCCCTAGGGCTGAGGGTAAATAACTCATGCAGGTAGACAGAACCCTCAACTAAAAATAAGTAAATTCATGTTCTAATGCTGGTTCTTCTATTACCTCATGATTTTGCCTTGTTTTCCCTTTTTCTTCCTTTTCTTGGTTTATTTCCTTTTTCTGTAACTACTTTTTCCCATTTGTAAAAGACAAGAAGTTCAAATCCAGGCTCTTCTACCTTTGTGACCTTGGGAAAAATCACATAACCATGTTGAGTCCCAGTTTCCCTATCTGTAAAATGAAGTGAATGGAATGGATGGCTTATATGGTCTCTTCTAGCTCTCAATCTATGAGCCTCTGAGCCTTTGAACACTTCTGACTAACATTCAATAGTTCTTTGATTTTAAAGTTCCTTCCAGCTCTGACTTTCTTTCTCTGCATTTCCCCTTCTTTTCCGCAACTCAATATTCAGGAAAAAAATATGAGATAGATGTAAATCAGGGGGCGGGGGTGGGGGGGGACATGATTTCCCTCTTTTATGAGAATTTGAAATTAAACTGGATATCTAACTGTTGAATGAAAATGTTTCTTCTTGTGGAAAACAGATTTGGAAAAGCAAGGAGCAAGAGGACAAGGGTTTGGGGAAGCAGGTTTTTCTCACTTCTCCAGAAATCATACCAACCAGTCTCTGTAGAAGCAGTAGTTCTGGTGTGTGTGTATATAGATGTGCACATATATTGCTCTGTGTGTGTGTGTGTGTGTGTGTGTGTATACACACACATATACACATACATACATATATATATATGTATGTGTGTGTATATGTATGTATGTATGTATTGTTGTATGCATGTGTATTTTCCCCTCTAGTAAGGAGAGATTGACCTGTAATATATCAGCCTCTCACTGTCATAGCCTAATAACCTACATTGGGCACCCTTTCTTGTTTATGTAGGAGTGAGTTTGGAAGGGGCAACCAAATGAGCAGCTCTAGGCTGTATCTGGATCATAGCTTGATCTTTTTTTCTTCTGCAGATCTTGTGGTTACTCTGTTTGAAACCTAGAGAAGGAGATTTCATGACCAGCAACAACTGTGAGCACCCAAACAACAGAAACACAAAAGCACAGAGCTTCTTTTTTGGGAAAAAGGAAGTCTTAATTTTTTTTTTATTCATTTTTTAAAAAAATTTTGAGTTCCAAATTCTCTCCCTCCCTTTAGCTCCTGCACCCACCATTGAGAGGTCAAGCAGTAGGACCAAGTCCCTCTTGATACTTGGAATGCCACCACCACCTCCTCCTCCCATTCTTCCCAGACATACATTCTAACTGCATACTTTCTTCGCTCACTCTGCTACATTCAGAAGACAGGAAGGTTTAAGTAACATCAATTCCCACATGGAACAATAGAGTGGATGGAAAGATATCTTGGGTAGATAGATAGGAAAAATAGCATCTGGGGCCTTCTAGTCATTTGCTTGAACTTGAATTCACTCAATCGCCAATCATCCTGGATCCAGAGTAGGATCCAAACCTGAATGGGTGGTTTCCTCAGGGAGAGAGATACAGTTTCTGCTCTGGAGACAGTTGCTATTTCAGACTGAAGAAGCCAGTGGTGGGTCAGAAAGAAGCATGAACTTTGTGAGTCTTAAAATTTTGTACAGTTGTCAGTTATTAAAAATGGAAGAAGCATCATAGGATATTAGAAAGGGAAGGGATGTTAGAGATTATCTTGTGTAACTCCTTGTCTTAATATAGGTTGAGTAAGACTCAGAATCTCAAATACAATGCAAAGAAGCATGAAGCAACACAAAGTAGAATCAGCAGAGAGAAAACAGAGCAAGCCAGCTTTATTAAAGGGAATACTCACAATAAGAAGGGTTGGTAAGAGATGATAGAAAGAGGTCAGGTTTGCTGATACCTGGTAAAAAGGGGACAACAAGGAGCAGCTAGGAGGCACAGTGGATAAAGCACCAGCCCTGGATTCAGGAGAATCTGAGTTCGAATCTGGCCTCAGACACTTGACACTTACTAGCTGTGTGACCCTGGGCAAGTCACTTTAACCCCAATTGCCTCACCAAAAAAAAGGAGGCGGGGACAACAAAACCAGTAAAATCTGGTAGGTTTTTATATGATTCTTCTCTGGGTTGAGCAGGAATGTGTATTTGGGAGAGATAGCAAAGAGTCTGAACCTGGTGCTGATTCATGCCAGTTGGGAACTGAGGGTTGGCACAGGGGATGTACTCCTGGTCTCCATCAGGAAAACATGCTTTGGATTGTCAATGACTATAGACCCAGGGTGACTCTAGGGAAGTTTTTTTTTTTTTTTTTTTGTGCGGCAATGGGGGTTAAGTGACTTGCCCAGGGTCACACACGGCATTGAACTCAGGTCCTCCTGAATCCAGGGCCGGTGTTTATCCACTGCGCCACCTAGCTGCCCCTAGGGAAGTTCTAAGGAGCTTTCCTGGGGCTTCTTCATTTACTGGGATTGAAGAGGCTACTAAAGTTTTACAGATGAAGAAATTGAGGCCTAGAAAGAGAAAGTGGCTTCTTTGAGTTAAGTGACCCAGCTCAAATTCAAACCATGGTCTACAGATACTGAATCTTTCCTCTGGACCATGGTTTTGATTATAAGTTTCTAGAATAAAAAATGGAAGGGCCTTCAAAGGCAAAGTAATTACATGCTAGTGACTCCAAAGAAAACTTGAAAAGTAGTTCAGTTATTTCAGTCACGTCTGACTCTTCATGACCCCATCTATGGTTTTCTTGGAAGAGATGAGGAAACTGAGGCAGACAGGTTAAGTGACTTATTCAGGGTCATACATCTAGTAAGTATCTGAAGTTGTTTTGTCATTTCCTTCTCCAGATCATTTTACAGGTAAAGAAACTGAGGCAAACAGGGTTAAATGACCTGCCCAAGGTCATGTGACTAGTAAATGGTTGAGGCTAGATTTGAACTCAGGAAGATGAGTCTTTTTTTTTTTCCTTAGTGAGGCAATTGGGTTTAAGTGACTTGCCCAGGGTCACACAGCTAGTAAGCATTAAGTGTCTGAGGCCAGATTTGAACTCAGGTCCTCCTGAATCAAGGGCCAGTGCTTTATCCTCTGCACCACCTAGCTGCCCCCTCTTCTGTGTATTTTTGTTATCTCTTCTTTCTATCTTCTTTTTCTGTTAATTCCCTATGATTTTTGTCTTTTATTGTGCCCATTTTGTGCATGAAATGTTCCCTTGATTTAACAGTCTGGCAAGAAATTACACATAGACCGAAATCTTATAACATTTATTAATATAAAGTCAAAATGGATATAAAGAGAGATTTTATAAGAAAATTTGAAGAATGTAGAACATATTACTTATAAGACATATAAAAATGAACAATTATGAATAAGTAAGAGAGAGCAATGTGAGGTATAAAATTTATAATTCTGATTACATTAAATTAAAAAGGTTTTGTACAAATAAAAAAATGTAGCCAAGATCAACAGGAAAGTAGAAAATTGAGAAAAAATTTATAGCCAGTTTCTCAGATAAAGGTGTCATACCTCACTATATAAAGAACTTTGTCAAATCTATAAGAATATGAGTCATTCCTCAATTGATAAATGGCTACATTATATTTCTAATTTTTCTTGAAGAGATCTCTTCTCTTGGCCATTCTATTATTTTCTTCAATATATGTGTATATATTCATATATGTGTGTATATATTAATATATACACACATAATATTTACATATACATAGATATGTATATATTTCATATATGTGAAATGTGTATGTATGTATATGAAATCTGTAGGGTTTGTTGTTTGGTTGTTTTTTTTTTTTTACTTTTGAAACATTTCTTGGGACTTCTAGGTGTTCTAGTACCTTAGATCAGAATAACTTGTCTGTCACTGGCTATAATGGAAGCCATCCAAGTGTATTAGAAAGATCAATAAATTTGTATTTTGTGTCTTCAAATGGTTTCAAATCCAGGCTCTGCTAGTTATTAACTATCTAGCAATGAGTAAGTGTTGTAATGTCATGTGGATTGCCACATGACTGGGAGTGTGTTGAATTTTGTACCACCTGATGGTCTCAAGAGGTAGTAGCATCACCACACTTGGAGACACTGGCACAGTTGGCTCAGTAATAATATTGCACACTTTATAGTAAATGAAGATTTACAAAGCACTTTCCACACAAGTTTTCCTTTCAAAGTTTTACTTACTTCATCACTACAATCAGCTGTTGACCAACTGTTACCAACAGACAATTATAAGAGCTCTGGGAGTAGAACCTCTCCATTCCTTGGACCCCAATCACCAATATCTTTTCCAGCCCAAATCATGAAGTCATAATTTGAATGGGGTTGCTCCTGTGAAGGAGTCACCCATGCCCATCAACTATCTCTCACCAAACAGGCAGTCCATTCTAGCTGAAGCAGCAGGGTACAGAGGGAGAGACTGGAGATATCAAATACCAGGCAAATCAAACCACCACCATCACTTTGACTGTCATCTCTCTCAGATCCTGATGCAAATAGTCCAGGACCCTGAAGTCAAGTGTCCTCGGAGTAATGATATCTTTTGGTAAAAAAGTATTTTTTTAAAAAACCCTCCATATAAGCCTTTAAAAAAAGTAGGTGTTAGACATGGTATGCAGATGTTATCTATGAAATAAAGTTATAACATTTAGCATGCATGAAGTGAAGATATTTATACTTCCCAAACTGTAAATCTTTTTAGGAGAACTCATCCAATCATTCAGGTATTTAGAGCTTACATAGTGATTCTTGGAGGCCATTCATTTATCAGAACTCCAGGGCTCTTCTCCTTGCTAAATAATGACTTCCTTTGCCCCTCAAGTAAATAGAAGTCCTGCTTCTAAGTACATTCCTTCTTTTCCTGGTTATTGACAAGATAGATAACTTTCCTAGACTCATCCCCTCTCCCTTTTTTTTCTTCCACTTTTCCACCCCCCCCCAAAAAAAAAACCCAACCCAAACCAAAACAACAGCACTTCAGAAAATAAAAGAAAAGCTTAAGAGAAATGTTCAAAAACTGTTATATCTTGGCTCTTCAACAATACAGAGAGCAAAGTCTCCTCTAGTTTCCAATTTTTTTTCTTTTACAAGACTCATTCATCATTTTTTTCTTCCAGTACCATACTTCTATCTTTATGTTTCCAGTGCCTAGCTTAATGTCTTATGCATGCAGAGTCTTAATTAATGACTGCTGATTGATTAAGCACTTATTGATTGCATCTCCAGTGCAGCAGTACTGTTCCCAAATAAATTTAATGAGCTGAGAACTGCTTGTCTACTAAAGTTTGGTTTGCAGACCATGGAGTTGACTTTGGCTCCTTTCTCATCCTCATATGAACTTCAGAAACTCAGATTAAGGGATCTTTATTAGGTCCTGATGTGCTTGATGCATTTAGACCATTATCTTTTCTGGCATCCGGACTTTAAATCCTCTGAGTAACCATGACTCCCACCTTTCTCTCTATTTTCACGTTTAGTCTAGTCAGTGAGTCCTGTTAACTTTTTTCCCATCACTCACATATGTCCCTTCTTTCTACTCCCTCTACTGCCTTTCTGGGGCCTCATCTACTCCTACATGGACTATGAGAAGGGGAATATTCCTACCTCTGGTCTTTCTCCTGATGAGTCTATAAGGTAACATGTATACCTGTATGTATGTATGCCTATATGCCTTATTCATCTTCCTCCAACCTTTCCTAAGACATTTCTTTTGATGTCAGTTTTTTTGTTTGAAAACCTTTCTTTCTTTCTTTTTTTCTTTCTTTCTTCACAGGGGTCTAGACCTGTGATTTTATTAGAATATAGAACTCCTAATGAGAAAACACTCTATACCAATGCAATTGGTTGGTAATTTGCAGTCTTGGAGTTTCCTGGATGATTAAGAGGTTAAGTAACATGCCCACATAAACCATATGTATGAGATCTAGGGCTTGGTCTAAGTTGTTCAGGTTCTGAGGCTAGCTCATTAAACACTCTGCTATTCCATCTCTTAAAAATATCCTGTCTTAAAGAACTACGTCTGAATGAAGATTGGAGCATACTTTTTAAACTTTATTATTCTTGGTCTTTTTTTAATCCTCATTTTCTTTTGCAACATGGCTAATATGGAAATGTTTTACATGACTGCAAATGTATAATCTGTATCAAATCTCTTGCCTTCTCAAGGAAGGGGGGAAAGGATGGAGTGAGGGAGAGAATATAGAACTCAATTTTTTAAAAAAAAAAAGAATATTTAGAATTTTGATTTGCATGTAATTGAGAAAAAAGGTTTAAAATAGATCCTATCTTTCTAATCTTCTTATCCTTTACTCTGGTCCATAAATCCTTTACTAGGGTGTGATAACAAATGTTTAACAATGTGCTTGCTAGAAATATTAAAAAAAAAAGCAATTGCACCATGACATACTTCAAAGTTTTATCTGCTTTATTGGCATTTTATTCATTACTTTCTTTTTTTGTGTGAGGCAATTTGGGATTAAGTGATTTGCCTAGGTTCACACAGCTAGTAAGTGTCAAGTGTCTGAGGCCAGGTTTGAACTCAGGTCTTCCTGAATCCAGGGCTGATGCTCTATCCACTTCGCCACCTAGCTGCCCCCAATTTTTTTTAAACTTTTTTTAGTGAGGCAATTGGGGTTAAGTGACTTGCCTAGGGTCATATAGCTAGTAAGTCTTAAGTGTCTGAGGCCGGATTTGAATTCAGGTACTCCTGACTCCAGGGCCGGTGCACTATCCACTGCACCACCTAGTTGCCCCACTTTCTTAAGTCTAAACAATCAACAAAATGATAAATCAAGGCCTGATTTAACAGTTGTCTGTGACAGTCCTCTGTTATCTGGCTCCAGCACACCACAGACTCTATAAAGTCCAAAGTCCAGCCAAACTGTTTTCTCACATGCAAAATTCCCTCTCCTGCCTTTTAAACTTTGTACTGGCTGCCCCCCCACCCCATGCATGGAGTTCACTACTTTCCCACCTTACCTCTGGGACTTCCTTGTTTTATTCCTATACACACACACACACACACACACACACACACAAATGCATACATATAACATATCTCCTTAAGTTCTCCCTAAGGCATGCAAGCTCCCTGAGGGGAAGGAACATTTTTTGTTGTTGTTGTTGCTTTACTTGAAGTGTTTTTTTTCCTTTTTCTTTTTTTATCCCTGGTGCCTTCTACAGTCCTTGGAACATCATGAATATTTAATAAATGCTTTCTGAATGACTTGTTGACTCCTTTCCACAACCTGTCCAACCTTACAGAGCACCTTCTAGGAACTCCTCAGTACCCAAATGCTGCCCTAAGGCTGTCAGAAGATTTTGTTCTGAGAGAATAGTTGTTGTTTGTTCTTGATTTTTTGAAGAAGGCCTATGACATGATGAGTAATGTGACTATGAATTGGATTTAAGTGAGATAGAGTTGCAAGGAGTCATCAGTCTCATTTTCTCTTCCTGAGTCATCAAAGTCAGTGGCAGGACAAAAAGTAAAAATGGCTGTTGATGGCCAGGATGCAATGGATGTCCTTGGATATTTATAAATTATTAGAGTTGCAAAGGATCTTAGAGACAAAAATCTAACCTAGAGCTCGTATTTCACAGAAAAAGAAACCAAGGCTCAGAAATGACGTACCAAAGTTATGCAATCAGTAAGTGGCAGAGACTGGACTCAAAACCAGGTCTTTAGAATCAGGCCCAAGGCCCAAGAGTGGACTCTTTCTTCCACTCCATGCCTCTGAGAATCCACCCTCCTTGCTATGGCAGTTGGAATGTATTGTATTCTAGGTAGGGTTACAGTGTTGGTCCCACATCTGGAAAGTTCATGTAAAAGGGGTACATCTTGATAAGAATACCCAGAATGTTTCCTAAAGGAGGCCAGGAATTGAATGCTTATATCAGACATCCTCCACATCTGTGAGGGATGCTTTCATTTTTAAAATATTTATTTTATTTTATTTTGACATATAATTATATTTTATACATATATCAAACATAGATATAATATACACAAAACATATATATGACATATATCATGTAAAATTTCTACATTATTACATTTAGATATGCCTAAATATATTCTAATACATATAACATAGTATTTTAATTCCTTAAATAACTGTATTATAAATAACAAATACATATCAATTTATATAAATAATTTATATGACAAATTTGTTTAAATATAATTACTATATAAATAATACCTAAATAACTCATAAATGCACTTAGGTGTGTGTATAAATACACCTCCTGTACCCTTCCCAGCACACCCCTCCCCCACCTTTCCAGATTATATATTTTCATTTATATTTTTCTATTTTAATCTCTATCCCTCCCTTGCCCCTTCCTCTCCCCCGTTCCTGAGGCATTAAATAATGCAATATGGGTTATGCATACATGATCATGGAAAACATCACCATGTTTGTCACTTAATGAAAGAATTTAAAAAATAGCATGCCCCAATCTGTTTCATCAATATCAGTTTCTTCCCAGGAGGTGGATAGTATGTTTCATCAATATTACTTTGGGATTGACTTGGATAATTGTATTGCTGATAATAGTCAAACCATTCATAGTTCTTCATCAAACAATATTGCTGTCTCTGGGTAGAGTATTCTCTTGGCTCTGCTCACTTCCCAACACATCATTCTATATGTGTCCTTCCAAGCTTTTTTGAAGCTCTTATTTTTTCAAATAATTTATATAGTATTGGGATTAATTGTTCTTTAAAAGTTTGGTAGAAATTCTCTTGCAAATCCATCTGGTCCTAGAGATTTTTCAACTCATGGGGTGAACACAAACACACACACATACACAAAGAGGCATAAAAATAAATAAACAAACTAACAAATAAATAAGTATATAAATAAATTAATGAATAAATAAGTAGATAGATAGATAGACAGACAGACAAATAAATAAATTATCATAATGGAGGGGAACATAGGGGACATGGACAAAGATTAAACATTACTCTCATCAAAGTTGGCACAAAGAGGGAACAACAAATACACTCAGTTTGATATAGAAATCTATCTTACCCTATAGGGAAGTTCAGATAGGGATGGTGATAATGGAGAGGAGAGGACGGAATGATAGGGGGAGGAATATCAGGGAAGGCAGTGATCATAGGCAAGGCAGTTATGGGAAAGGAGAGGGTGGGGGGTCAGAATGGGAAGGATGAACAGATGAAAAATCATGGAGAGATATAGACAGCTAGTCATCATAATTATAAATGTGAACACATTTGAGGTAGAGTGATACAGGCAGGGTGAATGTAGAGAGTTGGAGCGGGATCTATTGTGCTTTGGGTGGAGCAAGGAAAGCAGGGGAAGCAATTATGATTTCAGACAGAACAGAGGCAAAAATAGATCTAGTTGGGGGAGATGGGGAGGGAAACTATGTTTTGCTGAGGGGTACCATGAACAATGAAGTCATATAAAAACTTCACATGTATACGCCTAGTTGTTTAGTTTTTTGTGGGTTTTTTTTTGAAGGAGGAGTTGAGGGACACTTTCTTGACATTTGTGTGAGCAAGCAGATTTATTCCTGAAGCCACAGGATCATAAAAAATTGATCCAGCACATGAAGGGAATTCAGAAACCATACCGCCCAACACCATAATTTTACATATGAGGAAATTGAAGCACAGGGAGAATAAAAGAATTTTTCAATGTCATTCAGGTAGGAAAGTAGCATATGTAGGATTTAACCCAGATATTCTGACTTTAGGTTCTCCTACCTTTAATCCACCCCTTTTTCAATCTGGCCTACTTTCAACTGCCACCCTAAGTCTTACAAAACAGTTCTCATCATATCACTTACTGCTTAACAAACTTTATGGGCTCTCCATTGCCTATAAGATAAAATGATGATGGTGGTGGTGGTCATGATGATGTGGATGATAGTTGCCAGTTTCTATAGAACTTTGAAGTTTGCAAAGCATTTGATCTTCACAAAAATCCTGGCAGGGTAGGTGCTATTGTTATCCACATTTTTCCAGATGAGGACACAGACAAAGAGAGTTTAACTGACTTGCCTGGAATATCTGAAGAATGATTTGAACTCAGATCTTCGGGACTCCAGGCACTGAGCTCTAACCATTGAACATACTGATCTATTGTTTCTAGTATGGCCCTCAATCTATTTGAGCTGCTGTCTCGTGGAAAAAAGATAGAGCTTTTTTTTATTTTTTTGCCTGGGGCCCAGAAAATAACTCTAGAACCAAGAGATGGACTGAAAGAGATTGGAGATTGCTTTTAGGAAGCTGACTGTAAGCTCTTTGAGGGAAAGGACTGTCTTTTGTTGTTTTGTTGTTTGTTTGTTTTTGTATCTCCAGTGCTTAGCACAGTGACTGGTGCATAGAAAGTACCTAATACATATTTATTGATTGATTTAAACTGCCTAAAAATTGCAGCTTTCTAGAAATGTAATAGCTTGATTCATGAAGTAGTCAATTCTCCCAGTGGCATAGAATGCTCACTTATATACAGGTTGAACTTGAAACTTCCTAGGTTCCTTCCATCTATAATTGTCCCTTTCCAGCCTTAAGCTCCTATCACCACCCCTTCCTTATGTACTTTATGCTTCCACTAGAATGAACAACTCATTGTTCCCTGAATATACCCAGACTAATTCCTAGAATCATAGAACATAAAATGTCAGAACTGGAAAAAGATCATTTAATCTAAATCTCTAATTTCACAGTTTCAGAAACTAAGGAATTGAGAATCTAAGATTATACATGGATCAATAGATTCTTATTCCACTCTTAGGATTCTTTCCATTATTTGGGGTTGTTTCAGTAATGTTCAACACTTCATGATCCCATTTAAGGTTTCCTTGGCAAAGCTAGTAGTTTGCCATGTCCTTCTTCAACTCATTTTATAGATGAAAAACTGAGGCAAACAGGACTGAGTGACTTGCTCAAGGTCACACAGCTAGTAAGTATCCGAGGCCAGATGTGAACTCAGGAAGATGAGTCTTCCTGACTCCGGTCCTGGCACTCTATGCACTCCATCACCTAGCTGTCCCTATTATTTGGGGAAGTGGGAGATCCCTGTGATTTCATCAGTATAGGGAATTCTCAGTGAGAAAACTCCCTCTACCAGTGTAAATAGATATCTGCTTTTCCATTTATAATGTCAGAGTTGATTTAATAACTGAGAAGTTAAATGATTTGCTCAGGGTCATGCAGCTAGTCAGAAGTGGTACTAGGTCTTCTGAATTCTGAGACCAGCTGTCTACTCCACCAGAGGTAACAAATACATGGCAACCAGCAAAATTCTTAAATGAAGCCGACACTAGATTAAAATGCAGTTGGGAAGTACTTAATAAATTAAACATGAAATATGATAGAACATAGATGATATCAATATGTGGTTTTCTATGGGCCCCAGGGATCCTGTATATATTTTAGTGGCCCCACATTTCTTTCAGTGGGGTGGTGCAGGGATAGAGCACCAGGCTTGGAGTCAGAAAGACTCATTTTACTGAGTTCAAATATGGCCTCAAACCCTTCCTAGCTTTGTGACTCTGAGCAACCCACTTAACCCTGTTTGCTTCCATTTCCTCATCTGTAAAAATGACCTGGAAAAGAAAATGACAAACCACTAAACCATTCCAGTGTTTTTGGCAACATGAGAAATAATTATTAACAATATCTTGGGGGACCCTGGGATCACACACACACCCAACTCAAAAAGCCAGCTCTCCTTGAGAGCTTATCTAGGTCAAACCTACCTGACCCTAAACTCACAAAAGGAGCCTTAGGTAAGGAGAAATTCTTTTGTCTACTCTACTGATGAGATCAAGCCACACCTAGATGAATGGACCATCTTGAGTGGAGGTCTTGTATTCATTTCTCTGATGTTCTCTCTGGACTTCATTTTGGTATAGTCCACCTTCAAGTCATGTTGGCTAATTGAATTTGAATGGTACTGACCAATTAGATTTTTTTGATGTACAAAGGTCCAATTAGATCTGACTGATGTATAATGGCCCACCTCTTATTGAAAAGAGACAAAAAATCATGGACAGGTAGACATGTTGGCTCTCTGGGGAATACATGCATGCTCTTGAGACCATGATAAGTTAAGGAGATACTTGGTTAATCCCATACCTGTAGAAATTGATAAATTGATAATAAGTTTACCCCAAACTTGTGTCTATTATAATTATTTTCACTGTCACATCTCAAAAATCCTAAATATGGTGATGAAGAATTGGACTCAATTGAAAATGATTAAACAGCAACAACGACAATTTCTATTTAAGTTGTAAACCACTACACTAAATACCTTGTGTCAATGAATGTTTCTTGGGCCTCCAAACACATACTTATTTAGTAGAAAACAGCCCTGGAGCAAAAAAATCAATGAAGTCCTTTAATAGGAGGGAGAGGTGAGGGCAATGGATAACAGATAACAGGAAATTACAGCAGTACCACAATAAAGTAACAAAAAAACCTGATGGAACAATATGTCTTAGTCTGCAGATTGGGCTCAAATGCCAGTTCTGCTGCTCACAAATTGTTTGAAATTTAACAAATCACCTACTACTAATGGGTTGCAGTTTCCTCATCTGTAAAATAAAGTGTTTTACTCTGATTTGGGGGAGTTATTTATTCTCTCTGGGTCCCACTTTCCTTTGCTATAAAAGAAGAGATTGACCTAAATGACTGCTAAGGTCCTTCCCAACTCAAATCCATAATGCTAGGCTAGTGACCTAGATAGCTTCTAAGGTCCCCTTTGACTCTCAATCCTATAATCTTATGTGAGGAAATTCAAGGGTCATCATTTAGTTTCAGTCTCTATCTAACGTTGCTTGTCTGGTGAATGGCAAGGTCCAGATTCAAACCCAGGTCCCTAACTTCCAAGTACTATGAATGTTCAAAATTGGGCATCTCTTTAACTGACATTAAAGCTATAAAGGGCAGCAGCCCACTGAATAGATCAAGGGGATACAGGGGCAAGGAGAACTTGTCAGCCCTGAGCACAGCAAGGCAGGTGCAACATTGTTCCTCTGTTGTGGTCATTAGCTTGGTCCTGATGGGTGGCCTTTATCACGTGACTTTGCTCAGTGCCAGTGGAGAAAGAACCCTTTGTGGATGGTGAAGACATTCTCCTCCTTATTATTAGAGGAAACAATCAGGATCCATTGAAGCCCTGGGGCTCAGGCCAAACGCTGGGATGAACTGACAGTTTCCCCAGGGTCCTGCCGGGTGGCCTGGCCATTGAGAATGGGGCTGCACCCAAAACCTCTTTTATTACTGGGCTATGATGTGTTGATGTGGAATTTCTTTCTGACAAAAAAGGCCAGTGCCACTGGAGTTTATCATTGAGAAGACACGCTGCCACATCTCCTTTCCCTCCTCCCCAGTAGAAAATGTGAAAAATCCTGTCTACTCCTCCCAGGGATCACAACAACTATTATTTAGTATTATTGTTATTATTATTACATATAATAATTAGAATGACTAATTATGATGAATTATATACAACATTATGGATCTTACTATAGTCTATATTTGTCATATATAAATGTATATTTAGATATAATTGTTATATAAAATATAGATATATTACAATAATAAACCTGACAGAGATTATCACAAGCATATGGGAACAGGATGAGTTACATATCATCTACATTATCCTATCACTAGAGCTGGACGGAGGTTAGTTTTAGGAAATCCAGAGAGCAAATGCTTTTACTCAAATACTTTTTAAAAAACTACTCATTTCACCCATCTGTTCAAAAGTCTATAGGATATTAAATTAAAAAAAAAAACCTGATGGAAGGATAGCCACTTGTCCCTGTGACATTTCTTTCTCAACTCCATCAAAGTGAGGAGAACTTAAAAATAACAGTGATGATAGTATGATGATGGTGATAGTCCTGTCTGATTTTGATATCCCAAAGATACTTTCAGTGAGTCTGCAGAAGCAGAGCTTACTTTCTAATTTGTTGTTCAGTTGTTTCAGTCATGTCTAACTCTTTGTGACCCTGTTTGGGGTTTTCTTGGCAGAGATACTGAAGCAGTTTGCCATTTCCTTTTCCAGTTCATTTTACAGATGAGGAAACTGAGGCAAACATGGTTAAGTGACTTGCCCAGGGTGACACAGCAAGTGTCTGAAGTCAGAATTTGAACCCAGGAAGATAAGTTTTCCAGACTCTAGGCCTGGCACTCAATCTACTGTGCCACCTACCTGCCCTTACATCCTGATACTTTTATTAATTACATAAAGCAACCATTTTGTCCACAGATTCAATAGTCTGGAGAAGCTGAAATTTCAAAGAGTAAGGACAATATAATGAACTTTGTGAATGAACTCCATTGAATAGGATGAGATAGTAGTAGTAGTGAGAGCAGTGGGAAGCCTAAGAACTCACTTTTAAAGAGCATTCTACAAAGTACTTTCCTCAAAACAACCCTGTGAGGTAGGTGGGGATGGTATTCTTTTCCCCATTTTATAGATTAAGAAATTGGGGATCAGAGACATGAAGTAGTTTCTCAAAGTCACACAGGGAACAGAGCCAGGAAAGAAACTCAGGTTTCCTGATTCAAAAGTCCAATACATTTTCAACTATATGAGGAATTAACTTTAAATTTTGACTCGGATATTTTTTTCTTTACTTTTTCTGGATAAGGGCTATCCTTGAGACACAGTGCTGACAGACTTGTTTAATGAACCCACCAAGCTCACTCCAATTTTCCACAGACTCTCCCACAAAAAATGTTCTCTGAGAACCCAGTGCATCCCTGGTGAACCTTGACCTTAACTCACCCAAAGAAGGCCTGGTCACGTATTCTTCTTTCTGGCTTTGCTCCCCTCACCCCACTCCAGGGCCTTTAATTGGCAGGTTCACAAGGAAGCCTTTTGTTTGCTCCTAAACACTTGGAGCACAATTAAAATGTTGGTCACTTTCATCTCAAGAGTGCCCACAATTAATACTTTTTTACATAGGCCAAGAAGAGTATGCTTTTAAACAGCAAATGCCCGGTTTTCAAGGTTGGAGTGACGGGGGTTGCAGCTACAGGGTTCCAAGGTTCCAAGAGGGTCTCCACAAAGAAAATGAAAATTTGCTCTTGGAAATGGAAAGAATGAAATTCAGTTTGCATTTAAATATAGAAAACTCTAAGTTCTTTTCCTTCTGTCAATGGTTGGTGGCAGCATTTTTAAAAGAAATCTATATTTACCAGTGGGGGCTGTCTTGGGGGAGTCCCTGTTTGGAAGCACTCAGAGCTGATCCAAAATGTGGAGACATCAAGATGTGAGAGAAAATGGCTTGTTC
This sequence comes from Dromiciops gliroides, assembly GCF_019393635.1. NCBI lineage: Eukaryota > Metazoa > Chordata > Mammalia > Microbiotheria > Microbiotheriidae > Dromiciops > Dromiciops gliroides. The sequence continues at coordinate 295,013,318 of NC_057862.1, read as the reverse complement.
AAAGGGAAAGTAACTACAATTTCTCCAAGTTTGAGAAGACATTGAACTGGGGAAGTGGTAGCTTTGTTTCTAAAATTAAAGAAGCCCTAAATTTGAAATAAGGGTACCTGGCTCTGAATTCTAACTTTGTTTTCTTCTTTGTAAAATGATGGATGGGGTGGAATTGCTGATGCTGCATCTCTAAGCTTGGAGCATTTCCTCTGGCTTCCCTCATGCCTGGAATGTTCACCCTCCTCCATTCTAACTACCCAACTCTCCATTTTTCTTAAGTCCCAACTAAAATTTCACTTCCTACAGGAAGCCTTTCCTAACTCCTCTTAATTCTAATGCTGTGCTTCACTTAATTATTGCCTATTTTTTTCTGTATATAGCTTGTTTTGTATATATTTGTTTGCATGTTTTCCCCCCATTTGATTATAAACTACTTTAGGGCAGAAACTGTCTTTTGCCTCTTCCTATATCCTCAGAGTTTAGCTGAATGCCTGGCGCATAGTAGGTTTTTAATAAATGTTTACTAAATTGAATTGAATATCCAAAGTCCTCTCCAGAATTAATTACATTTAAATATTCTTCTACCAGTATCATTGTCTGACAAACAGAAAGCATTTACTAATTTAGGATTTTAGGGTTGGAAGACAGAGTGGCTCATTTGATCTAAGGACTGGGCAGTAGAGAAGGAGCAGACCTGAGATTATATAGGCCAGCCCATTTGATTCAATTCGACAAACATTAAACATGTGTTTATTGGTTCAAGGTGAAGCTTGATTATTATTTGTTGTTGTTGTTGTTGTCCAACTCTTTGTCATTCCAAGGACCAAAACATGCCAGACCCTTCTATTCTCTGCTATCTCTCAAAGTCTGTCCAAAATAATGTTTATTGTTGCCATGACATTATCTATCCATCTCAGTCTCTGTCATCCCTTTTTCCTTTTGCCTTCAATCCTTCCCAACATCAGGGTCTTTTCCAATGGAATCTGTCTTCTCATTATGTGGCCAAAGTATTTAAGCTTCAGCTTCAGTATTTGACCTTCCAGTGAGTAGGATATAATTATTGTTTTGCTTTCTTTCCAGTCCTTAGCACAATGCCTGGCACACAGTAGGTGCTTAATAAATGATTATTGATTGGTTGCTGCTAGATTGATTTTAGCATTTATTGAAGTCACATTATTACAGTTATTGTGCATATTGTTCTTCTGACTTTGCTTATTTCATTCTGTATCAGTTAATTTAAACATTTCCATGTGTCTCTGAATTTCTCCTATTTGTCATTTCTTGTGGCGCAATGATATCACATTACATTCATATGTCACAACTTGTTTAGCTGTTTCCTAATTAATGGGTACCTGCTTTGCTTCCTATGGTCCTTAAAAATATTTTAGTTTATTTACTTTTTTACATGGCATTCAGTTTCATTTTATTGTTGTTTTTTAAATTTACATTGTAGTCATTGTGATCATTGTTTTCCTAGTTTTGTTTACTTCACTCTGATTCAGTTCATATATGTCTTCTCATTCTTCTCTGATGCCTCATACAAGTCATTTCTGTTTTGTCTTTTTTTTTTTGGAGAAATTCTTTTTTTTTTTAATCGTAAAAGTATTTTATTATTTCCTAGTTACATGTAGAGATAGTTTTCAACATATGTTTTTATAAGATTTCTAGTTTCAAATTTTTCTCCCTTCCTCCCCTTCCTACCCCTCACCAAGACAGCAAAAAATCTGATATAGGTTATTTATGTACAATCAGATTAAACATATTTCTACATTTGTAAGCTGTGAAAGAAGAATCAGAGCAAAATGAAAAAAACCTCAAAAACAAAAAAACAAAAAAAAAAGTGGAAATAGTATGGTTGTAACGATTGTAATGACACCACCTGCTGGAGACCTACTGTAGGAAAGCTCCGCCATGAGGAGAACCTGTCTGAGGACAAGCCATGAGGCTTTTCTTTGGCATCAGTAAGTGAGGTTTGCTTTTGGGAGGAAGAAGGGGCGAGGCTGGCTCTCTCACTCTCTTTCATCTGGACTCTTGTGGAGAGGGGAGTTAAAATGTGCTCTCCGTTTGATAGATAAATGAATCTAGGCCTCTTTCTCTCTTCACCAAATTCTTATTTTCCTTAATAAATGCTTAAAAGTCTAAACTCTTGTTAAAGCTTATAATTTATTGGAAACCATTCATTAGATATTTTAGACAGTATAGCTAGAACTTAAGCTCCTTACATGGTTCAATTTGCATCTAGATTCCACAGTTTTGTTTTGTTTTGTTTTGTTTTTCTGGATTTGGAGAGCATTTTCCATCATGAATCCTTTGGAACTATCTTAGACCATTGTATTGCTGAGAAGAGTCAAGTCTATCACAGTTGATCAACACACAGTGTTGTTGATACTGTGTACAATGTTCCCCTGGTTCTGCCTATCTCACTCAGCATCAGTTCATGTAAGTCCTTCCAGGCTTCTCTGAAATCTGCCTGTTTGTCGTTTCTTATAGCACAATAGTATTCCATTACATTCATATACCACAACTTGTTCAGCCATTCCACAATTGATGGGCATCCCCTCAATTTCCAATCCCTTGCCACCAGAAAGAGAGCAGCTATAACTATTTTTGTATATGTGTGTGCTTTGCCCTTTTTCATGATCTCTTTGGGAAAAAGACCTAAAAGTGGTATTGCTGGGTCAAAGGGTATGCATAGCTTTATAGCCCTTTGGGCATAATTCCAAATTGCTTTGCAAAAAGGTTGGATCAGTTTATAGCTCCACCAACAATGCATTACTGTTCCAAGTTTTCCACAACTTCTCCAACATTTATCAGGTCATTTCTTACAGCATAATAACATTCTATTCTATTTCTTTTTTTAACCATTCCCCTATCAGTAAACTCTATTTTGTTTCCAATTCTTTGTTGTGACTAAAAGTGCTACAATGAATATTTTGGCCTATATAAGATCTTTACTTCTATCTTTTGTCTTATCCTTGCTATCATTCTTTGATTCCTTAGGATATACTTAGCAGGGGGATCTCTGGGTCAAAGAGTATAGACAGTCTATTCACTTTTCTTGCATAATTTCTCTGTGGTCAGGCTTGGCCAGTATAATTACATAGTTCAGAGTCATTTCATTGTACTTTCCATTTATATCTTTGTAGTCATTGTGTATATTGTTCTCCTGGCTTTGATTACATCACTCTGCATTTTTCTCAATCCATGGTTCTCCCTACTATTCTTAAGTAAATGAGGGATAGAAGAGATCAGAAAAAATAAAATTGATAATTTCATCTACATGGAACTGAAAAGCTTTTGAGTAAGTGAAATCAGTGCAACAAGCACTCCCCACCAAAAGTAAACTATCCCGGGGGGGGGGATCTTTGCATTCAATATCTCTGATAAATTTTTGGTAAATCTTCTTCCTCAGCCCTCAGTTGGTGCTACACACACACACACACACACACACACACACACACACAGCCTCCAGGGAGTACCTCCATAGTATTATGCAAATCATAATTCAAAGGTATTCACATTGTACTTTTAGATAACAGTTCTCATAAATCTATACAGAATTTCAACTGGTGGCTTCATATTAGTTTTATATCAGAATGTAAGCTCTGTGAGGGCAAGAACTGTATATTGTATTTGTATTCCAAGAACCAAGCACAATGCCTGACATATGGTAGGTATTTGATAAATCCTAGGTAATTTTAGGGATTTTAACAAATTCTTGGTTGATGGGTTTTGATGAATCTTCTTTTTCTTATTTTTTTTAAAAAGAGAAGTCTGGAGAAAGAAGAGGGAAGGAATACCTTAAGCAATAAATGATATGTAAGGACAAAAGTCATTACTTTTTTAATTTCAAAAGAACAGATCAGTTCTGATAAAAATGTATTTCTTCTTTTGACAGAATTACTAAATGGCTGGATAAGGAAGATGTTATAGATACAGCATATCTGGTTGTCAGCAATGATAGGTGGCACAGTGGATAGAGTGCTTATCTTCCTTCAAATATATCCTCAGACACTTACTAGCTGTATGACCCTAAGCTTGTCATTTAACCCTGTTTGCTTCAGTTTCTCATCTGTAAAATAAGCTGGAGAAGGAAATGGCAAACCACTCCAGTATTTCTACCAAGAAAAACCCAAATGGGGTCACAAAGAGTCAGACACAGCTCAAACAAATCAACAACAACAAAATCCCATTGAATTCTGCCCTGTCTGGCCAAACCCTATAGAGAAAACTGTGTTCAGCACTACACTATATAAGGGGCATTAACAAACTGAAGTGAGTGCCTCTAGAAGAAGGTGATCAGAATAATGAGAAGAACATACTGCCTAACAATTAGGCTAAGGAGCTAGGAATGTTTAGTTTAAAGAATGGAAGTCTTGGAGTAGGAATATGTCATCCATCACACCTTTCTTCAAGTATTTATAAAAACAACAACAAAGGAATATTTTTTTCCATCTTGGCCCCAAAAAGCAGAAGCATTCCAACACATTTATATATACTTTTTTATACCTCTACAAGGTTTATGCCATACTTTCCTCATAATAGCTCCATGAGGGAGGAAGAAAAGCATTAAAACCCTCATTACATAGATGGAGAAATTATGTTAGAAAGGTGAAGAAATTGACAAAGGTCACAATTGTCAGGACTCAAATGCAGTTTCAGTGATTTCCCCCACAACACCCCACTTATTGAGATCAATATAAGTCAATAGCATGGCATGGAAAAGAAACATGTTAGCATAATATTACATGATTTGAATGGTGGCAGTAAAGTTATCAAAAATGGAAGAGGAAGAATTGAACTAGAACTAAAATCCACCTTTACTCATATGTGAATCAACATGAGGGAGAAAGGTTGGAGAGAGAGAAAGAAATGAAGGGAAAAAAAAGTTGTCTTTTTACCCACTCTGAATTTAAGAGGAGTGTGTGTGTGTGTGTGTTATGTGAGTATTTGTTTTTCAGTCTCTTTATTTACCTTGGAAGTGGAGGAGGAAAGGAGGAGTTCTATGGAGGAACCAGGAAAGGGCAAGGAGAAGAGGATATGATGAAAGAAGAATTGAGTCCTTCAGGGAAAGGCAAATGTTATTCTAATGGGGGGTCACCATACAATGACAAAGACCCTCCCATTGGGTTTTTTTTTTTCTTGAAGAGTAATTGCCATAGGGGAGAGGAAGCAGCCTGGTATTAAAGAAGGAGTTTTGACACTGGAATTAAAGGATTTCAGTTCAAATTTTGCCTCTGATATTAACTCTTTATGTGACTTTGAGCAAGCCACTTCATCATTTACCATCTCTGTTTCCTTATCTATAAAATTAGAGGGTCAGAATAAATTATCTATGTGGTCCCTCCCAGCTCTAAATCTATGATGCTAGGCATTTTTTAACCTTCTCTAAGCAGTTTTCTTGACTTCATTCTACTCCAGAAGGTCAGAGTGTCATGGTCCCCAAAGCTAGAAAGTAGAGTTAAAAAATGGCAGAGGGAGAAGCATTGGAGTTAGAAAGTACTGGCTTTAGGTTGGGCAGGTTGGGAAAGAAATAGCATGAAGGGGCACTGATAATAACCTATGACAAATATTTTCAGGCCCTGTGATATGGGATATAGAATAACTTCCAGAATATCAAACCATGTCCATTATGAATTTAAATTTCTGGGAGAAGGAGTACCTCAAAAGCAGATCCTCCAAATGAATAAAAATATATTCCTGTATACACAAATGCACACAGATATGCAAACATACATGCTGGGGAAGAAAGGAAAAGGATGAAGGTGAAGTTAAATGAACACTTCTTGGGGAAAGTGTGCCAGAAATTTAATTTATGAAGGAAACTAACAATGGCATGGGCAGGATGGAGAGAGAGAGAGAGAGAGAGAGAGAGAGAGAGAGAGAGAGAGAGAGAGAGAGAGAGAAAAGGAGGAGGAAGGAAGGAAGGAAGGAAAGAAGGAGGGAAGGAAGGAAGGAAGGAAGGAAGGAAGGAAGGAAGGAAGGAAGGAAGGAAGGAAGGAAGGAAGGAAGGAAGGAAGGAGGGAAGGAAGGAAGGAAGGAAGGAGGGAAGGAAGGAAGGAAGGAAGGAATAAAATAATTGCTAGTAATGGGATGGAGTTCAGGAGAGTATATAATAAGGGGCAGCTATGTATTGCAATGGATAGAGCACTGGCCCTGGGATCAAGAGGACCTGGGTTCAAATGTCACCTCAGACACTATTTGTGTAAGCCTGGGCAAGTCACTTAACCCCAATTGCCTTAAACATCCAGGGCCATCTCCTTTTGTCCTAATCTATATCTTTCCACTGGACCCAGGTGGCTCTGGAGGAGAGAAGGAGTTTGGTGACCTTGCACAGCCTTCCCTCACTTAAATCCAATTTAGTGCAAGTCAAGATATCACCCTTATGTCATGATCCTCTTCAAGAAAAAAGGACAAACAACAACAACATATAGGAAGAAACTGGTGAGAAAAATGAATGTATAAAGCATTTATTAAGCACTACAATAAGCTCTGGGGATGCAAATTGATAAGTAAGACAGTCTCTGCTCCCAGAGAGCTCATGTTCTACTGGGGAGACAACAGGAAAGTTTCAGCTACAGATCATATGGAAAGGTCCCATTGTTTTTAGGTATAGCATTATTCTCTGCTGGAGCTAAGGTGGAATTTGGTTGTTCTACTCCAGCTGAGAAGCAGGAAGAAATCTTTAGTGGCAGTGGCCCAGGTTAGGAAGGAGCACAGGCTCACCAGAGTCATCAACCACGGTAAACAAAATTTTGTTGCCTGGTTGAATAGCAAGTAGACTTGGAGTTATTTACAGACCAAAATATAGGCCAGGCAAGTGAAGAACCTGATGATCCTTAAATCATACCACCTTGGACCCCCTGAAGCTTGGAATAGTGCATCCTGGAAGCAGGGTCCCACTTTAAGAAGGAGTTAAAAGTCAAGAAATAGGCAGGCAAAATGAGCAGGCAGAGAAATATGCAGACCATACAAAGTTTCTTTTGTGACAAGGAAGATCGAGATGCACCTTCAGAAGAGGATACCAACATCAGGGCTCCTATATCCAAAGCTTCCAAGAAAAATATGAATTGGACTCAGGCAATAGAAGTGCTCAAAAAGGACTCTGAAGAAAAGTAATAGAGGTAGAGGAAAAAATGAGAGTGATGCAGGAAAGTCATGAAAAAAGTCAACAGCTTGAAAAGCCAAATGGAAAAGCTCTCTGAAAAAATAATTGCCTAAGAATTTCTATTGAACAAATGGAAGCTAGTGACTTTATGGGAAACCAAGACACAATAAATTAAATCCAAATGAATAAAAAAAAAGAGGGCAATGTAAAATAACTTCTTGGAAAAATAGCTGACCTGAAAAATAGATACAGAGGAGATCATTTGAAAATTATTTGATTACCAGAAGATGATGATCAAAAAAAAAGATCTTAGACATCATCTTCCAAGAGATTGTCAGGGAAAATTGTCCTGATATGCTAGAAACAGAAGGTAAAATAGAAACTGAAAGAATCCACTGATCACCTCCTGAAAGAGATCTCAAAAGGAAAACTTCCAGGAATATTATAGCCAAATTCCAGAGCTCCCAGGTCAAGGAAAAAATATTGCAAGCCGCCAGAAAGAAACAATTCAAGTACTGTAGAGACACAGTAAAGACAGCACAAGCTCTATCAGCTTCTACATTAAAGGATCAGAGGGCATGGAATATGATATTCTGGAGGGCAAAGGAATTGGGATTACAACCAAGAATCACCTACCCAGCAAAACTGAGTATAATGTTTCAGGGGAAAAATGGGACTTCAAAGAAAAAGAGGACTTTCAGGTATTCATGATGAAAAGACCTGAACTGAATAGAAAATTTGACTTTCAAATACCAGACCATAGAGAAGCATAAAAATGTATCTTGTGTCTGAGGCTGGATTTGGGCTTATGTCCTCGTGTGTCCAGGGTGGGAGCTTTATCCACTGTGTCATCTAACTGCCCCATGATGACATCTTTAGGGTATAATTGAGGAGGGAGAGGATTGCACTGGGGTAGGGGGAAGGGGAGAGGTAGAATGGGGTGAAATCTCACACGAAAGAAGCAGGAAAGAGCTTATGGAGTGGGAGTTGAGATGGGGGAGCAGTGGGGCAATGAATGAACCTTATACTCATCAGAATTGGCTCAAAGACCTTACTCTCATTAGCATTGGCTCAAGGAGGGAACAACATACACACTCAATTGGGTGGAATAATCTATCTAAACATGCAGGAAAGTAGGAAGAGAAAGTGATAAGGAGGGATGGGTAAAAGAAGGGAGGGCAGAGTGGGGGAGGGGGCAGTCAGCAGCAAAACACTTTTGAGGAGAGCTAGGGTGAAAGAAGATAGAAAATAGAGTAAATATCATGGGGAGAATAGGATAGAGGGAAACAGTTAACAATAGTAACTGTAAAAAATTTTGAAGCAGAGCCAAGATTAATGTAAGATGATGATGAAGATTTATTAATTGATGGATTGGTGAATGAAGATGAGGATTGATTGATCGATGATGATTGGTTGTTGATGATGATGATGGCAAAACATATGGTACTTATTTTGTTGGGCTATTGTGAAGAAAATTTTTTGTCAGGTATAAGGTACTATATAAATGTTATCTATTATTGTTGTCACAATAATCAACCTTATGGGTTTATTGTAAGGAAATCTCTCTTTAAAGTACTATATAAATGTAGTTTACTATAAAAAAATGATGAGCAGGATGCTATCAGAAAACCTGGAAAAACCTATATGAGCTGATGCAAAGTGAAATGTACTGTATACAAAATAACAGCAATATTGTAAGATGATCTGCTGTGAATGATTTGGTTATTTTCAGCAATGAAATGATTCAAGACAACTCTGAAGGTCTTATGAAAAATGCACTCCATCTACAGAGAGATAACTGATGGTATCTGAATACATATTGAAGCATAATTTTTTGTGAGTTCCTTTATCTGAAGTTTCGTTTTTGTCTGTTTTCTTTCAAAACCTGGCTAATGTGGAAATGTTTTGCATGTATGCTCATGTAGAGGTTTAAAAAAAATAAAAAAGAAGATCCTGTACTTCAGAGTAGACTAGTCAAATCAAAAACCAATTATCAATCACTGACTATACTAGCTTCTATAAGCACTAGGGATACAAAGAAAAGGAAAAACCCATTTCCTGTTCTCAAGGAGGGAAAGATGAAGCACCATGTAAATAATTACATAGATATTAAATACATACAGAGCAAATGGTAGGTAATCTCAGAGGGGAAGGGGGTGGAATTTCATAAAGGTGGCATTTGGGCTGAGTTCTCAAGGAATCTAAAGAGTCTGTAGGAGGGCAGCTAGATGGTGCAATGGATAGAGCACCAGCCCTGGATTCAGGAGGACCTGAGTTCAAATCCGACCTCAGTTATCACCTACTACCTGTGTGACCCTGGGAAAGTCACTTAACCCCAATTACCTCACCAAACCCTCCCCCCCCCCAAAAAAAAAAGAGTCTATAGGAAACAGAGCATAACAGGTAAGGAGGTCAGTCAGTGCCAAAGCACTAACATTGGAAATGGAGTGTGTTGTGGTAGAAAAAGCAAGCAGGCCTAGCTGGAATGTGTAAAGGATATCAGCCTAGAGTGGGAACAGAAGAATGTTTGCTTCTGTTGCCCAAAACATGATAGGGCACACAAGTGGATACGCTAATTTCCCAGAATAATCCATACATTATTTATAAAGAAAAAACATTAGGTCTATTGCTATCAGATGAGGTAAGTTGAGCTGGCTTTTCATATTAAGGAGATGATATATATTTGCAAGTTGTTTTGAAAGAGAAGGGAAAAGTGAGAAGACTTTTAACAATTCCCCCCATCCCCAAAAACATTATTTTGAATGCAAACACAAAGGCTTTCTAGTTTTTCCAAATTGTTTTCCCCTATAAGTGAGATAAATAACACAACATGTCTACTGCAGGCCAGCACATAACCTCTAGGCCCATTTTATTTTATTTTTTTTTTTTATTTTATTTTATTTTTTTTAGTGAGGCAATTGGGGTTAAGTGACTTGCCCAGGGTCACACAGCTAGTGTTAAGTGTCTGAGGCCGGATTTGAACTCAGGTACTCCTGACTCCAGGGCCGGTGCTCTATCCACTGCGCCATCTAGCTGCCCCTCTAGGCCCATTTTAAAGGCATTATGTTTCATGGAATACAGTGCTTATAAAGAATATGGAAGGAAATTTTATAGCTATCTCTAGAGTTGTAACAGAAAAGAAAATTAATCTAAATTTCCTTGAACTTGGAGATCACAGGCTCAAAGATGTATAGCTGGAAGAGACTCTATATCAGTCCAGCTCCATTTTACAAGTGAGGAAATTGAGGACCAGAGAGGTTCGGTGACTTTGAGCAAGGTCATTCAAGCAGTAAGTGTCAAAACAAGAATTCAGATTCACCTCCTTTGAATCCAAATCAATTTGACTGATGTCAACATTTTACAGCATGCTATATGGATTAACATGTTATTTTTTTTTAATTCAAATGCCCATCATGTGCAATAACCTGTTCTTCTTTTGTTATATTAATTTACCCTTATTTAAAAATATAAATCTATTCAGAAAAACAAAGTCTTCAGATCCAATATTACAGAATATCATAAAAAGTGATGGGATGTCTTTGTTCTCTTTGGGATATGTGCCTAGTATTGGTATTGAGGTGACAGGAGAAAGAAGAAGGGTGCTTAGGCCTTTTGTTCACACTGCTCTGAATTCCAGCCTCAACAACTACTGACTGTGAAAATCATGAGAGGTCACTTATCTGAGCCTCACTTTCCTCATCTGCAAAAGGGAATAATAATACTTCCCTTACTTACTATACAAAGTTATTGTGAAGAAAGTGCTTTGTAAACCTGAAAACAGAATAGAAATGTGAGTTGTTAATATTGTTATAATTGTTACTATAATTATCATCGTTCCTTATATCTAGAATATGTCCCCCACCTCCTCATTCCAGTCACAGCTGTAAATGTTGAAATCGTAACCATCATTCAAGTCCAGGTCCAATACCAACTCCTTGATGAAGACTTCCGTATCCCCTCAGTTGGAAATAATCTTTCCTTCCTCATACCTATTGTCACTCTTTGTATGTCTTATATGCAATTCAGCAAACATTGACAAAGTACCAGTTCTGTGAAAGTCCTTGTGTTCATGCTGGTGATACAAAGATAAAGCATAACATTGTCCCTATTCTTAAGGAGCTTGGTAATTCACCAAAGAGGACAACATGTACATAGTTACATATAAGTAAATTTAGAGTGTTATAAAGATAACTAGAAATCCAGATGAAATGCTTCAGGTAAATTTGAGGAGAGGTCACTTTCAATTGGATGTATCAGGGAAGGCTTCATGGGGAAAATGACACCTGAGCTTGGCCTCTAAGGATGAGAAAAGTTTTAATAGATGATAGCTCCCCCAACCATTTTTTCTTTCTTCCCTCCCCTACTAACAAAGCAGCCTCAATAGGAAACTTGTTGGTGAGTTCTATGAGGTATTAATTAGGGTTAGGGAAAGAAGATCTTCCAGTATACTCAAGTACATCCAGTGTACTCTGTGAAACTCTGGAACTATTATAGCTCTGGTCTTCACAAAAACAAGGATGTGCCTGAAATTATTGACTAAGTTCCCAATTCTTACGACTTTTTTTTTTTTTTTGATGAGGCAGTTGGGGTTAAATGCCCAGGGTCACACAGCTAGTAAGTGTCAAGTGTCTGAGGCTGTATTTGAACACAGGTTCTCCTGAATCTAAGGCTGGTGCCTATCCACTGTGCCACCTAGCTGTCTCAAGACTTTCTTTTCTTTTTTGTAATAGGCAGTTTCTTTTTTCTCTCCTCTTCTCTTTTTTATTTTTTTCTTCCTTCCTTCCTTCCTTTCTCCCTCCCTCCTCTATCTCTTTCTTTCTTTCTTTCTTTCTTTCTTTCTTTCTTTCTTTCTTTCTTTCTTTTTAATGAAATCTTAGCACAATGTCTGGCACATACTAAGAATAGGGATTAAGAGAGGGAATGTTTCTCAGTTATTTCACAGACACAAGAAACTCCCAGATGGAGGAACTCTCTCTAACAATACTAATCAGCAATTTCACTACAGCATACAATCATAGAGAGGCCTCTAGAGAAGAGATAGAATCATTTTTTTTCTGTATAGGGCCAGAAAGAAAATATTTTAGGTTGTGGGCTATGAGGCAAAATCAAGGATATTATGTAAATACTTATATAATAAGAGAAAAAATGAATTTCCACAAAATATTTATTGATGAAATTCAAGATATAATAATAATAATTATAATAAAATATTATATTTTTAAAATAATACAAGTGTACTAATGAGAAGAATATAATTCCTTTAGGGGGATAACATTTCATTTAATTGGGGCTCAAAGTTAATTTTGCCTACCATCAAAATTAATGGCAAATATTCTTCTATGAATGCTGATCTGTAATGTGATTTTACATACTTCATCTTTGAAAATGTCTTTTCACATGGATATATTATGTCCAAATGCTGGTATAAATCCATAAGTATATGGATATAGAGCATATTCACCATCTGGAAGGAATTTGTACAATTCTCTTAGAATCTTCTTTCCCTATTTGTTTTTTAGCATGCCAGTACATTACAGACTAATCACTTCGAATTGAAGGTTAGATAAAAGCTCCTCAATTGTGCAGTTAAATAGATTTAGAAATACATAAATTTATTTTGCATCTGCATCAAAGTCTGATAAACAAACACTGTTGGATTAATCTCAGAAAATATATCTGCTGCAAATGTGTGTGGGGAGATCTCCTTTCTTATTTTAACAAGCACAGAAAGTATATATAGTAGTTTAAGAATACTTGTGATTTAAACAATATTAGTGTGTCCAAATTGACTTTACTTAAGTAAAAGGTTTGCACATAGGTGTTGTTTTGCCTTGTCATTTTAGGTTGGATTCATTAAAAAACACTATCAAGTCTGGAGCAAAAGTTTAATTTCCAAAGCTATTCAGTGTTCGATAGTCATGGTTGAAGGTGATTCTTCTTGGTCAGATAAATTCCAATCTTGGCCCTAAGCTAAAAAAATAATAATCTATTTTCCCCCTTTTCTTTTCTTGTTCTGACACCATGGGTATATATAGGCAATAGAAACAAAAACTTCAAGGTACAATGATAACCTAAATGTTATCAAGTTATAGATGCATTGTTGTAATTTGTAGCATGACAAGGAACAATGTGAAGCAATGTGAGGAACATTTATAGTCTCTGTCACAGCTACCAACTCTTCATGAAAGCAGATATAGACAAAGCATAAGTAAAAGTATGGTAAGTATTACAATAAAACCTTATTAAAAACACTAAAAATCAAATTTCATTTAATTTTTATAAGGCATTAAATGTATTATTTTGATTGTTTTATAATCACTTAAAAATTTTTTTAAATACATTAACTAGCAGGTCATACAAACAGCCAAATTTGGCCTATGAATTGTAGTTTGCCAATCCCTGGCTGTCTAAAGCACTGAAGACTGAAGTGATTTGTCCAGGGTCACACAAACACTATGTAATAGAGATGGAGCCTTCCTGGCTACAAGGCTATTTCTTTATTCACTATGCCACTACACACAATAAGGACTTCATTAAATCTTTTGTTTGGTTTATTAATTGATCTATTCTGAGTTCAGTTCATCCTCTATCATTCCAGAGATCTATACTGAACTCAAACAAATTTGCTTTCTAGAAACCTACCAGTTCTATAGAATTGATCAACAGAGTGCCCAATCCTGACTTCAGAGGGCTAATATTTTAAACTTTTAATTCATTTTATTTCAATTAACAAATGTTTATTTTTCTTTCCTTCCAACCTCTGCATAACATGTTTTATTTAAAAAAACCAACACTTATATTGCCTTCCAACCTTGCTCTTCTTCCAATTAAAAGAAAAACAGAAACAGAAGCCTTGAAACAAATATGCATGATCAAACAAAACACATTCCCACATTGGTCTTGTCTAAAAATGTTTGTCTTATTCTGCAACTTGATTCTCTCACCTCACTGTCAGGAAGTGGATAACATGCTTCATCATAAATCCTCTGGGATTATGGTTGGTCACTGATGATGAAGCCTACCTTCTGGCTCTCAGTGGCTCTCAGGTGGTAGACTACAGTGGGTGCCTAACGAGACATGTATTTTCAGATATAACTATTCTGTCAATTTGTTTTCTTTGATTGCATTTATTTCTTATAATTTATATCTGAAAGGGATAGATATTACAGTAATAATATCTTTCATTTCTATGGTACTTGAAAGTTCCCCAAATACCTTCCTGAAAACAATCCTTGAAACAGGTTGTAGGATTATAATTATTCCCATTTTGCAGATGAAGAAAAGGAAACACATACAAGTTAAATGTGTCCAAGGTTATGCCACTGGGATCCTGACTCCAAGACACATAATTTTGCCACCATATCCACTGATACTGAATTAAAAAGCAATTCTATGACATGTGATCATAGAACCATAAAATATTAGAACAAGAATAAAAATCATTTAATACAGTGGATCTCAACCTTTTCAAGTACAAGGGTCTCATTTTAATGTCAAAATAATTTTTGGATTTCTCCCCCCACCCCAAACAAGATTGTATTTGTACTTTTAATAATATCTATCAAGAAAATATATGGCAAAATAGTTTGCATTTTATTATCATATTATCTATATAGAATGGGAAATAAAAATATGTGAATGGGTGAAGCAGTATGCAATCTTTTAGAAGTCTGCTCAATAAAGGACAAAATTACAATGATTGGCACATTTATGATTTTGCAGATTTCTTTAATAACTTCACAAAGGCAGCTAGGTAACACAGTGGAAGTCCTGGAGTAAAGAAGACCTGAGTTTAGATTCAGCCTCAGATACTCAGTAGCTGTGTGACCTGGGCAAGTAATTTAATTTGTCACTGAACTCTGACTCAGTTTCCTCAAATGTAAAATGGGGATAATAATAATACCTGCCTCCCAGGGTTCTTACAAGGATCGACTGAGATAACATTTGCAAGGCATTTAGCATAATGCCTAGTCCACAGTAGGTACTTAATAAATGCTTGTTTTCCTCAGCCCTTCCTTCTTCTCTTCTTTAATTCCTTCCTTCCTTCCTTTCTTCTTGCCTTCCTAGTCTTATAGGAATCCAAAGCCTAAAGCTTGGAAATAACTAAACTCGTTATATCTAATTGTTGTGTAGACTAGGAAATTAAGTCAGAGCCTCAGTTTCCTCACTTATAAAGTGAGAAAGTCAGACTTGATAAGCTCTGAGATTTTGCCTAGTTTCAACGTCCTATGGTTTAAGAAGCTAGAATAGTCCTGGCAAGATGATGGCATTGTAAGAGAGTTCAACTCCTCAAAATTCTTCACTACAATAGAAACATAAATGCCTCCAAATTAAAAATGGTGATGGAGAGTAAAGCGAAAGAGGTCCAAGGGTTTCAAAGGAGAAGAGTATCTCCAAAAAAAGTAAATGAATACATAAATAATAATAAAAAGAAAGAAAAGGAATGGTCAAGGAAATAAGCAAATGGGGAAGAAAACTCAACAAATATAGTAGATTAAAAAAAATATGGAGAGAAGGCATTAGAAGTAACAAAGTAATGATTTAATATTAATTATAGCCCTAAAAACAAGTCTGGAACTTGAATAAGAGGCTTGGATTGTACAGTAAAAACACTATGGGAACTAAAGAAGAAACTAGTGTTTACTGAAAAAGAATTGACATTGATAATGGGAAAGTTCTCAGGAGGATTAAAGGAATGATACTAATATAAATAGCAAAAATTAACATGGAGAGATTAAGGAAAATTTTGAATAATCAATGAAAACATATAAATTGTGGGGTATAAGAAAGAACAGCAGCAACCATAGAACAAAGAGTGAAAAAAAAAAACTAGGTCAAGTAAACTAAAAACTCTTTGATCAATAGAGGTAACAGAAATAGAAGAAAACTGAAGTGACCAGATCACCACAGCAAGGTAAAGAAAGAGTCAGAACACCACATTTCAAGAAATCACACCAAAAAATTTCCCTGAATTGTTAAGTGCAAGGGATAGTTCAAGATCATCTACTGGCCATCAAAAGAAATAAATGCCAGATTCAACTCACTTAAACATATTATCATCAACCTTCAAAGTGATGCTGGCAAAGACCATAAACAGATAAGAAAAAAAAATCACTTATCAAAGCTCACCAACTTGAATCACACAGTTTTATTCATCCAAGATAAAAAAAAAAACAAATGGAAAAACTGGAATAATATATCTAAAATCAAGAGAAATTGGACTTTATCCCAAGATCCAATACCTAGATAAACTATGCATAATATTACAAAGAATGAAAGGAACATTTGAAACTCCACAAGTCTTCCAACAATTTCTATAGGAGAAAGAAATACCTGATCTGGCCTTTGATATTCAAATCAAACCCACAAAAGCACAACTTTCAGATAGAGGAGGACAGGCCAGGCTAGGACTTTTAATATTCAAATTAAGTATGAACTTCA
The DNA here is from genome assembly GCF_019393635.1 of Dromiciops gliroides. Lineage (NCBI taxonomy): Eukaryota > Metazoa > Chordata > Mammalia > Microbiotheria > Microbiotheriidae > Dromiciops > Dromiciops gliroides. Next base: position 294,996,778 of record NC_057862.1, on the reverse strand, counting down.
ACAAAGACAGAGCCTGGATCAACTTTAAAAAGGCTTACCCTAAAAGAGAATTTAATGTAAATGTTACAGGGTTAAAAAAAACAACAGGAGGTTTGATCTACATTTCTCTTGAAGCCTGAGGGGCCTTGAGAGGGGACATCAAAATGATGGAAATGTTGGAATCATCAAATATTCCCCTATTGGAATCACCACAGAATAACCAAGTGATATATATTTTCATTCCATTTTCAAATGCCAAATGTGGAAGGAGGAAGAGTAGATCATAACTCAAATGAGCAACTGCTAAGTGTGGGAAGTGAATACAAAAAGCAGTTTCTTCATCTGCAAAGTGAAGGATTGGACTCTATGACTTTTAGTCTAAATCTGTGATTCTGGGATCCATGGAAGTCTCTCCCTCTATAACACATCTCAAGCAAAGGCAGAATTTATTATTTTTTTCTTTGCTGTGTAATGAGGGTTAAGTGACTTGCCCAGGGTCACACAGCTAGTAAGTGTCAAGTGTCTGAGGCCAGATTTGAACTTAGGTCCTCCTGAATCCAGGGCCAGTGCTTTATGCACTGCACCACCTAGCTGTCCCAAAGGCAGATATTTTTGTGTAGTATTTAGTAGAAGATATTATCATACTTTTTCTGCTTGCCTGTAATATTTTTGAATTTTATAAAAAACTTCACTACTTAAGGGGCACATTCATATCTATAGTTCTCTCTCTCTCTCTCTTTCTCTCTCTCTCTCTCTCTCTCTCTCTCTCTCTCTCTCTCTCTTTCTCTCTCTCTCTCTCTCCCTCTCTCTCTGTCTCACTCTCACTCTCGCTCTTTTACTCTTTTACTCCCCCTACCTCTCTATCTATCTATCTACTATGTATTATTATGGAAATGTTTTATTTTATTTTATTCTTCCTGAAACTTTTGGTAAATATTAACCTTACTTGACCAAAACCTGTCCCATGGGATGTAAAAATTTACTTAAGAGCCCTAAGCATTCCTTAGATAAGAAATCAGAGGAAGAAACTCAACTGTCCCAGACTCCTTGTAAATCACTCTCCTCAATTAGCATATTTGCATTTCATCTATAACCTGACTTAATCTACCTCAATTATTTGTTTGACAGACTACTTCCTTAAGGGATGAAGGAGATTACAACTCTGTTTAGATATTTCTCCCAGGCCAATAAGAAAGGAGCCTCTAAGCTTTAGTTAACAAAACGATCAGATTTTATTACTTGGGAATTAAACAACAAAGGTGAAACTCATAAAAATCAAAGATAAGGAAATAGGAAAATAGAAATAGCGAGAAATGCTCTTAACTCTAAATTTAGCTTAAGCTGGTTCAAAGGAATTTAGGGTTTTCAGTAAGTAACTCACCAACCTGAACAGCCCACCAGTCTAAAGTTGCTCGCACCCCACCAGGACCTCAGTCACCAGCCAGAGAGAGAACTTGCATTCTGGAAGTCACTCTAGAGTTGGCATTCCGAAAGTGCCCTTTAACCTCCCTTCAAGGAGCTGTCATGGGGCGCAGAGCACCCCAGAATTTCTCTGGGGCACACCGAGGAATCTTCTCCTTGAGAAACTAAATCAGAGGACAGAGAGATAAGCTGAACCAAATCGGACAGAGCTAGCTTGGGATTCCTACCCTTCATTCTGGTCTCCCTTACCCTGGGGAGATAAGTTTGGGTGTGGCTTCGGCCTTTATGTTCTGAAGAGGGATCCATAGCCACCCCTCACCCAATTCCTTTAGTCACTACCAGTGGGGGATGGTCCTCCACTGCTCACCCAATTCCCCCAGCTACCACCAGTGGGGGATGGTCCTCCCTCACTAAAGGAACTTTCCACAGGAAGATGGTCCACCCCCATCAGTCCTCTATAAAAGTACCTTCCGGTCTCCTGTTCGAGGAGATTTGGTACCTCTGAGCCATGTGCTTTATGCCAAATCTCCCCATGAAAAGTCCAAGGATTTCTTTCATGGTTTCCCTCCCCCCACCCTTCCCTTCCCTTGCTCCTAAATAAACTATCACCTTGTTCTAACTAAGTTTTGTGAGCAAGAGGGTGTAATTCTTTAAAGAGGAATTCCCAAGAACCCCAACCCGTACCCCATTTCCCACCATATCATCTGGCGCCCAAACGTTGTAGGGACGTGGGATTTTCCTCTTTCCTCTTAGCACACAAAACGGGGGGGGGGGGGGGAACCTCCCTTCTCGGTTTCCTTTCTCCCTCTCCGCCTGATTCAACCTCCCGTTTGAGACACAGAGAGGTAGAGAGAGGGTCAGCTTTTGCACGCGACAGTGGAGGGCAGCCTGAGTCTCCCTCCCTCGCTGAAAGCTCAAACAGACGTCTGGACCACGCTTGGCACAAAACCTGGAGGTAAGGCCCTACCTTCTGGATTTCTCTTCTCCCTCTCCCGCTTGACTCAAACTCCTGTTTGAGTCACAGAGAGGTAGAGATGGTTGGCGTCTGTACGACAGCAGAGAGCAGCCTGGGACTCCTAGATGTCCGAACCACGCTCGGACTCTCAGACTACACGTTTCTGGGTAAGAACATTTATGCTTATGTGTCTATCCCTTACCAGCACTCTGCTCTTGGTTCAGACTATTCTCCTTAGACAGTAGTTATGGGACAGAAAGGGAGTGTTCCGAAAAATTCACCTCTGGGGTGCATTCTAAGAGATTGGACTAGACTGGAACTTAAAAACTTAAGAAAGAGATGTATGATACATTTTTGTAACAATTTATGGCCACATTATCCTCTAGGAAGTGAAGGAAATTGGCCTGTACATGGCACCCTTAATTATAATACCATCTTGCAATTGGACAAGTTTTGCAAGTGTGAAGGGAGATGGACAGAGATTGCATACATATCGGCTTTTATGAGTTTGAGCCAGAAGTCAAAGGGAAAGGATGAGGTCCCCTTGCCGGTTGAGAATCACCACAAGCCCAAGCAATTCGCTAACTCTTCGGGCACCTACTCTGAGACCTCAGCCTCCCCTCCTCCTCAAACTCATTCCCTACCTGTTTCTCGTTCCACTCCTTCTCCGCCTACTTCCGTACCTATGGGTCAACCACAGTCATATCACTCTATGACTGAGACCTCTCCTTGCCCACCGGCTGATCTCAGAACCAATTCCCTGTGCCACACGGGGAGTGGATATCAGTCTCCTTCTATCCTGCTCTACCCCATTTACAATCTGGGGGAACTCCAATATGTTCCCATTTCTCCTGTTTTTTCCATTCAGCCGACCCCATCTGCTTTACCTAATCTGCAGTCACCTACGGCTATCTCCCTTTCCCCATCTCCACCTACTCCACAGCCAAAGGCTGTCACCCCTCCCCCACTGGGCCCTGTGCCCAATCCTCTGTCTCCACCTGAGCTATCTCCCCAACCCAGGTCTTTACCCGTGTCTCCCACTGCTTCCCTGCTTCCATTAGGGGAATTTCCCATTGGGAAGGGCACAACATTAAGGCGTGCCCCTTTTTCTATAAGCAGGTTATCTCAGATTAAAGAGAAATTGGGGAGTTACTCAGAGAACCCCACAAAGTTCATAGATGGCTTTAAGTCTGTGACACTGGAGTTTGACCTTTCCTGGACCGATTTGCAAATTATTCTTGCCAGCTGTTGTACCCCTGATGAAAAAAAAAAACAGATTTGGGACCTGGCGGTACAAGTTGGGGATGAACACTCGTTTAAGTCTGTTCCATCTAGGCTCAAGGATTCATGACACTGTGCCTACGATTTACAGCTGTCCCGGTTGTAGAACCGAGATGGAACTATGATAAATAACAGGGAAGACAGAGCTCGTAGAAATCACATGGTCACCTGCCTAGTTGAGGGAATGAGAAGGGGGGTTAAGAAACAGGTCAATTATGGAAAGGTGAGGGAGATAACACAGGGGTCTGACAAAAATCCTGCTGTCTTCATGAGCCGCTTAGCGGACTCTCTGAAGAAATATATCAACCTAGACCCCCAAAGAGATGTAGGAATAACTGTCCTCAATATTCATTTTATCAGCCAGTCTGCTCCTGACATTAGAAGAGAACTCCAGAAGTTAGACTGGGGTCCCCAGATCCCATCCTCACAACTCCTTGATATTGCTTTTAAGATTTTTAATAACAGGGACCTTGCCGTAGCCAAAGAGAGAGAAAAGATAGCTCGTGCCTGCTCCATAGACCAAGCTCATAAAATAGCAGCAGCCATCACCACATCTGCTACCAGCAGAACTCTGGCTGGCCGAGATTCTGGCAGCTGCAGTAAACCGGGACACAGAAGTGGGGGACGCCGCACAAAGGTGAGGTCAGCTCTCCTACCTCTTTGTCCCCAGGGCAGCACCCAAGAGATCGGCTCTGCAGCTTGCTCTCCTGACCAGCATCGTGTCAGGCCTATGGCCAAGCTGGACATAGGAGGCAAGCCTAGGAATGGTTTGGGGGCGACCTCTGTTTTACTCTCTGGTTCAGGTCCTAGCATGCAATCAAGGCACAAAGTGGCGATGGGATAAAAGGACCCTTAATGTAGACAGACACTGCCTATCACAGAATTAGGCTTGAACTCCCTCCTGTAAAGCAGGCCACACCCTGTCCTGCAAAAAGGTCCCACTTGACTCCTGATCTGATAAAGCCCCTTTTCCCTTTTGCTCTGGTCAGTTTTAATTTTTTTGTTTAAGTCTGTTCCATCTAGGCTCAAGGATTCATGACACTGTGCCTACGTGTTGCCTCTGGATTCTCTGGGCCCCTCACAACTCCGCGCATTCCAGGCCTTCTCCACTTCTCTCCCCTCCCCCTCCCTTGTGCCATGATTTCTTCCACCCCCCCGGTCAGCATGAAGCAGTTTCAGAAGAATCTTCATCCCCTTTCCTTATATATAGAGAAGTGGGGAATGTCATGGGGCGCAGAGCATATCAGAGCGTTCAATCTTTTCTACCCCAAAAGGGAAAATCCTTCAAAAGCTGCCTGTACCACAAATAATTTTTACCACATTCCTTCCCATTTGTTTCTTTGGAAAACCCGTATGGGTTTGCTGATGAAACAGCCAAAAATAACAGAATATAATACCCTATGCTAGCAAACAATATGTTAATATCAACATAGAAAAGGGAGAGAGGAAAGTTTTGTCCAGAGGGGTGGTCCCTCATGAATGAGACACTTTGACACTAGCCTTGCAGAGGGAGGGCCTCTGCAGAGAATATGTGTTACAGTTGGTATATATATATATAAAATAACAGAAGGAGAAAAAAACAACAACAAAGCAAAACTGTTCATATAAAGTCTCTGAGGTCTTGTCTTCTTGGAGTGGTATGATGTCACCAGGAGAAAACTGGACTCTGATCTGGTCTCTGCTCTGGACAGCTGGACTCACTTCTTTAGCTGTTGAACTGCTGGATTTTCACTAATCCTTAGCATAGCATTGTCAATGATTAAATTAATACATTCCATTACATTCCACTCCTTTATAGAATACAGGGTTGAGGTAGTTATGCAATCTATAACACGTCTTACCACCATGTGTCTGGATCAAAGCCAAATTTAGTAATGTGTTTATGACACCTGAAAATGTTATGGAAAGGTTACCATACCACATCTCATGGTTCGGAGACATCCAGTAATTGTGCTAGGCCACAGGTGGATGGATTCTGACCATGCCATCAGACTGAGTGAAAGAAAAAGAAAACAAGTTAAGTTCAACTAGGTTATTTTAGGAGGGAGAGAGGAAGAAACTGGACTGTGTCCCGCAATTGTGGTCTACATAGTTGCCATCATAAGCAAACCATGTACTTACCTGTACCTGTCTCTCCTCCTGTTGTACATATATTCTCTCCAAGGCCTGCATCAAGCTCATTGTAAGAGCAGTTAGTCTCTGAAATGATAAGTTTCCATAATTCATAAATCTCATATTAATTTTACTAAAGACAGTATGATGGTAAAAATGCATGTTATGCTGCATAACTGAGGATATACTTGTAATATATACAATAATTCCAAACCATACCCAGAGTATAATGACATATAAATGATAAATGAATGTAAAAAGCTGATAATATTAGACAGTATTACATAATCTTTTTTGAGCAAGCAAACACATCATCTTATACATGAATTCTCTATCTAGTATGATAGTAACAGATACTTAAGATGATAATCAATTTATCAAAAAGAAATAAAACTTCAATCAGCAAGACTCAATATTCAATATATTCATTGATAAATCAAGCAATAGGTTTCAATAACCTTTTTAAAAAACATAATCCCATAAACAAAACTCATTAAACTCATGGTTCTCTTGAAAAAAGGAATTGTGATAGCTTCTGAGGCCCAATGGCCCCACAGCATATACTTAAAATGTCTTTGAAAATTCACTTAGTTTACAAAATTGAGTTAAAAATAAAGCAAAAGAAACAAAATTCAAAAGCAAAGAAAAACAAAAAACAAAAAACAAAAACAAAAAAGCAAAAGATTTGCTCAAGGAACAAAGGTTAAAGACCAAGCCAATTTGTCCACAATCCTGTAACCATACATCCATGTATAACTTATTACACAGGTCCTGGAAACATGGCCCCTGGGTGTTTGAATTAACATATATCAAAAAGCCAAAGGCAGTCACATCTCCACCTTTAGTAGACCCATTTGGATGTGTTTCATGTATCCTTACAGATGGCACTTGTTAAGGGCTAAAATTCTAGCTAAACTGTCTAAAATATCTAATGAGTGGTTGCCAATAAATTATAAGCTTTAGCAAGAGTTAGACTTTTAAGCATTTATTAAGGAGAATAAGAATTTGGTAAAGAGAGAGAGAAAGGCCTAGATTCCTATCTATTAAAGGGAGAGCACATTGCTAGCTCCGTTCTCCACCAGAGTCCAGAGGAAAGAGAGTGAGAGCGAGCGCCAGTCTCTTCCTTCCTCCTCCCACTAGCCCACGTCACTTCCTCATGCCAAAGAAAAGACTCCTGGTCTTGCCCTCAAAGACCTTCGCTTCATGGGTGGAACTCTTCTACAGTAAGTCTCCAGCAGGTGGCGTCATTCCAATAGTTACACACTGAATAAAAGTAGAAACAAAGGCAGATAAATTTGTGAATTGTGCTACATCTGTGCAATGGGTGATGCAATGTTTCACTATGGTAGAAGCAACAAAAGTAAGAAGGATTGATCATTACCACCTTGGCAAAAGCTAATAAGCAAATGACCTTATTATTTTGAAAAAATAGAGAAGGGAGAGTGGGAACAAGCATGTTTTAAATGTCTCCTATGTGCCAAGCATTGTGCTATAGATACAAATACAAATAAAAGAAAGATGATCCTTGCCTTTGTAATGGGCTAAAATTCTAGCTATGATGTCTAAAATATACTAAAATCTAATGAGTGGTCGCCTTAAATTAGAAGCTTTAGCATGAGTTTAGAATTTTACGTATTTATTAAATATATTACGTGTTAGTAAAGAGAAACACTTAGATAAAAAAATTAAATCCGCCAGCTCTCTCCCTAATTTGCTTCCCTTCCTCCCAAGCCAAAATCTCCAACCCAAAACAGAGACCCCTCCTTGGGGGCTTCTTCCCGAAGCCTCCTCTGAAACAGGAAACAGGGCCGTCCACACACACACACAGCTCCAAGCTAATTGGCTGGTAACCCTGATTGACATACCTAACAGGTGGTTCTATATATGTAAGTTCCGGATGCCGGCAATTTCTGGGCGCTAAAGTCACATGGTGTCTTTATCACATGCTTTCTCCTCATGGCAGAGCTTCCCTGCAATATCTCTCCAGTGGGGGTGCCATTCCAATTCTCCCACCTTCAAGGAGCTTTACAATCTAATGGGGGAGACAACACACAATAGGAAGCTGAAAAGCAAGACTGAGAGATGAGGAGAGAAAGTATTCAGGGAGTGGGCATGATGGAGAAGTCCAAAGAATTCTAAAAGCAGTTTAGACAAATAGTTGTGATTTACAGGTGCTTTTCATTTAGACAGGAATATCTCTGCTCTTTGTTCTAAAGAGCTTGGGATTGGGACTAAGAATCTTTTCCTGGAGATTGTGGCCAAGACTGTGGGCAATAAGATAGGACATTTTGAAATAGAAAAAGCTTAATAGGCTTGTCTGTATTTAATTGTATTAAATTGCTTGTCTGTATCTGTGGTGCCCTCTTCTGCCTGAAAGACCAATAGAAAATATGTCTGGTTTTGACCTTAGAGAACATGGCAGAGCCCACTCTTCCCAAGAGGAAAAGAATGCAAAAGACTTCATTGTAGCCAGAAGCTAGATACAGGAAGAAGTCTCACAGTTTTATGTCTAGTAGGTTTGTGCCTGGCCACATCTAGCAGACAACACATATCTCCTGTAGTCATATCTGAGACCATGCATGCATCAGAGAAACATCTGGGGGAGACCAGAATGGCATCAATACAGGACAAATAAGGTGATGACATCACTAGAAGACCTCAGTATTTCTACAGTGTTAGAGATCAGAGTTTCCACTCCATATGTGTGCTTAGAGATACAAGTTCCCTCCATGTATTCCTTTTCATGAGTTCTCCCTACATGTGTCCACTCTTTCCACTGATGATAGACTCTAGTTTTATTGCTACCTTTAAAACTATGTCATTTTGATGTAGGAGGCAAAAAAAGGCTTAACAGACAAACTTAAGACCCGAGCTCTAATTTAGATCTGAGCTCTAAGAGGGGCTATAACTTATAAACCCCAGCTCAAAAAGAGATTAACGAATAACTTAAAACTTGGGAAACAAGTCAGGGCCTAGGTTCTTGTTAGCCACATTAATCACCACTCATAACAAGAACATATAGGCAGGTCATAGAGATTTTAACTATCACAAATACATAAGAGACAGCCTACAGAAATTCTAACTGATAAATGAAAATATTTTGAAACTAGGCATGGGAAGGGACAATCTGACCTTGGCAAGTTGAGGCAACATGCACAGAAAAGATTCACCTTATGACATGTAAACCCCCAAAACATACCTCCACATTAAAAGGTACCCACCTTGGGGGTTGGCTTAGGACCCCAGGATCTAAATTAGGATAAGCCCTCTACTATACCTCCCTAAGGTGAAGATTATTATAATGATACTGATAATCAATTTATCCATATCATAAATATAACTCTCATTCCTTTTCCTATTTGAGAGATACCTTTCCACTTTTCTGGTTCTCTCCCTGTGGTCACTCAGAGTATTGCAATAAAACTTGGGAAACTGAGTCACTGAGTCTTGTAATTCTTTTGGGATGACTCATGATCAATTTGACCCTAAATCCATCCCACATCAATTTCATTAGTGTCTTTGATTTTCACATTGTGTCCTCTGGGTATCAAAATTAAACACATGATGGTTTGTAAGTGTGCATGTGTATGGTAGGGGGAGAGCATACGAGCTATGATTTTAATAAATGGGAGTCCGCAGATTAACTCTAAACCTAGAGGGGTTTGGATTAAAGAATCCATCTTTGTTGGGGGTGCCCCTAGGTACTACATTGACATGATAAAAAGAATACTCCTCCTGGAACCAGAATAAATGGGTTCAAGTTCTCTACTTACAAATATTGTTGTCTTATACCAGGCACTTCAATTTCCCACCATCAACCTATAAAAGATGTCAGATTAGAAGGTTTCTAAAGTTTCTTCCACCACTGACATCTATGATTTTAAATTCTCTTCCAATCTCCCCCTTGCTCACATAATGTGTTTTCCCTACCCCATTATCTCTCTATTCAACTCCACCCCCATTGCCACTACATTCTTCATCATCATTAGGAAACTCATGCATTACATTTACCTCTCCATGAACAGTGAAAAGACTTAACCTTTCTATTATCAACATTTGAACCCCAGGGCAATTACCCACTAGAAACAATGGGACCACTATTAGTTGTGCTTTTTCTTGGTTGGGGGAGAGGGGAATTTAACATGAGTTAGGTCCCTAGTAGGCTCAATGAATTCTTATAAGATGATTGAGTGATAATGATGCCATCTCAAGGCCGGTAAAATTCGAAGCCATTTTGTTTTTAAACCAAGTGCTTTATTTTCAAGGTTATCACTTGCCAGAGAGGTTGATGACAGGGTCCTTGGAACACTTAAATAAAAGAAAGAAACACAAATATACAAGAAAGGAAAAGCAGGATGTCAGTTGAGAAGATAGATTGGGCGTGGGATAGGGGTAGGAGGCAGGTTTGGCCTGTAGCCTTCTAGAGCATACAAAAACATTCCTCTAAGCAAGTTAATGTTTACCAAACATTTTCCTCACAAGTAACTGGGTGAAGAAGGGTGTACTAGTATCATTATCCCCATTCTGTAGTTGAGAAACTAAGGCAGACCTTCACATAACACCTGATAGTCATAGAGCACATTGAGTTTACAGAGTCCTTTTTTTAATTATTTCTCACAACAACTTTATAATTTAAATAGAACCAGTATCACTATCTTATAAAGAAGCAAAGTGATTTACCCAACATCATACAGTTATTAAATGTCAGGCTCTAGACTTGAATGCAACTCTCCAAATTCAGATTCCATGCTCTTTCTACTACACATCTTTACTTCTCTTATAGAAACTAAACTTCTTTCAGGAAATTGTAAATAACTCCTTCAGAGAGACTCTGAGCCAAGCCTGGATCTTCAGTTCGAGCTCCATAGACTCACAAAAAATATTTGTTGGAGAGATCCACAAGGAAGTAAGAAGTCAGAGACAGAAGGTATTAGCCAAAGGGGAAAACAGAAACACAAATGCCTTGGCATTCTGGAATCTGTAAGGTCTCTTCCAGATCTAATATTCTTTGATTCCCAAAATACAATGGGAACTTGAGATAGTGACACCATGTATCACTTTTATATCAAACATGACAACAAACCAAAATCTCAGATTTTTTTGCAATGATATTAAACTTGGAGATAAACTGAACCCTCTCTACCTAGTAATGCTACCTGCTCCAGAAAACCTCCTCTGAGCCTTATCATGCAGAAATAATTTTATCTTCTCTATTCACTAAGTGTCTTGTCTTCCTCTTCTACATACACTGTATTCCAATTTGTGCTATATTTCTTTGTTTCCATAGCAATAGTGTGATAGAGTGAATATGGTGTTGGACTTAGAGCAGGGGTTTGCTAGAGACAGCTTGAACCAGCTCTGGCTGATTATTAAATAAATTTTAAATGTGAGCATTTTACCTTGGAATTTGGCAAACACTACAAAGTATTGCTGGCATCTAGGTGGAGCAGTAGATAGAATTGGGGCCAGGAGTCAAAAAGACTTTTCTTCCTGAGTTCAAATGTGACCTCAGACATTTACTAGCTGTGTGACCCTGGGCAAGTCACTTGTTTGCCTTGTTTGCCTCACTTTCCTCATCTGTTAAATGAGTTGGAGAGGAAAATGGCAAGCCACCCCAATATCTTTGCTGAGAAAAACTCAAATGGGGTCATGAAGAGTCAAAGATGACTGAGAAACAAATGAACAAGTTGTTAAACTTTTACCAGCACCAAGTTAAGAAGACCCAGGTTCAAATTCTAACCTCCTGCACTAAACTGTGTAATTCACTTAACCCCTAAGTACCTCAGGCAACTCTTTAGGATTTATTCACTAACCTATAGAAAACTGTCAAATTACATTCATAGAGGGAGTTCCCATGCTGAAGAAGTCATCTACCATTGGCTTACTTGTATGCATAGCTATACCCCCATGTCCTACCCCCTTCCCTAACTGGCTTGTAAATTCCTGGAGGCCACCAATTCAGTAAATCAGTAAGCATTTATTACAGATTATTATATGGCAGGCACTATGCTAAACTTTGGGAATACAAAGAAAGGCAAAAGACAGTCCCTCCTTTGAAGCTCACAGTCTAATGAGGAAGACAACAAGCAAAGAACAATGAATAAGATTTAAACAGGATTAATTGGAAATAACCACCAGAGGAAAGGCATCAGCATTAGAAGGATTGGGAAAGATTTCTTGTAGAAGCTGACATTTCCGCTGCTACTTTAAGAAATCCTGGGAAACAGAGGGAGGAAAGAGAGAGTTCAAGGTATAGGGAACATCCAGTGGAAATTCCTAGAGTCTGGAGATTTTGTGTCTCGTTCAAGGAATAGTGAGAATATCAGGGTCATTGAACGGAGGAGAACAAAGAGGGTAGTAAGGCATTAGAAGACTGGAAAGATGGGAAGGGGCAAGGTAATGAAGAATGTAAAATAGCAGATGCAGGATTTTGTATTTCATCCTGGAGGTAATCAGGGACCACTGGAGTTCATTGAAAATAGGGAAAAACCAGTTTTCTACAGATTATGGGAGTTCATGCAGTAGTCTTTTCAGATTTACCCCTAGTTACAACAATCTGATTCGAAATGAACATCTCCATACAGAGAAAAACGGAATTCAAAGGCATTATGTTTGTCAAAGGTTGGGGAACCATCAAATAAGAAGTCAGAGATTGAAATCTAACTAAAATTACCAAAGACTTCCATCTAGTAGAGAGTGGAAATGTTCATTTCATTCTAGTGGTATAGATTCTCCCCAATTAGAGCCCTTCATTATCCTCTGTGCCTTAGCCCTCAAGCAATTTAGCATCATGGCTTCATCGAACATGATTCCCTAGCGGAAAACTAGCACTAGAGTGAAAGCTTTTTGGCAGACATAGGAGAACCATTCTCAGTCCCACCTAGCCTCTGCAACTAACACTCTGTGATAACCATTGTTCCACCAGATCCCTCTCTCCATCCTCCAAATCCTACAAGGATCTCCACAGTATGTATGATTAGACCCAGCCTCCAAATCCCAGCAATGGAAATCCTGACTTTTCTATTCTCTTGTTCATGTTGTACACATTTACGCAATTCAATTCTAGGCTACATATTCTTCCCTTTGATAAAATGTGAGTTTCTTGGGAGTAACACTGTTCCATTATGTCTTGCTATCCTGGGCACCTACTATGTGCCTGGCACATAGTAGGTATTTGATAAATGTTTGTTGGTTGATTGGTTTTGCTGAGCTCATGATTGCAGCTGTCTCCTTTCTCCCCACAGAGGTTGGCTGTGCAGTGGACAGAGTGCTGAGTCTGAAGTTAAGAAGACTCACCTTGAAATCCTACCTCAGACACTAACCATGCGATCCTAGTAACCTCTGTCTTCCTCAGTGTTCTCAACTATAAAATAGAGTTAATATCATCTACCTTAAGGATCAAATGAGATAACATTTGTAAACCACTTAGCACAGCACCTGACACATGTAGACACAGTAAATGCTTGTTCCTTTCCCCTTTGCAAAAGGCACAGATTTTTTTTTTCAGTTGTCAGGACTTTTTTCTCTCTCCCTCTCACCCCCCACCCCATTAAAAAGAAAAAGGAAATGAAAACCTTCATGACAAATTGGCATAGTCCAGAAAAACAAATTATTCCCAGGTTGGACATGTCCAAAAATTTATGTCTCAGACTGAACAGATAGGGAAGGGTTCATGCATATATCATTTTAAAAGTATAGCTCACATTCATTCTCAGGACTTTAGCCTTTACTGATGACTTTCCACAAAAAAGAAATTTACCTGCATGTCCATTAGAAGAAACCACTGGGCAGACAGATATTTTAGTTCACACTAATCTAGGGAGCAAGTGGCTATATTTGCTGCAGACAGCACTGCATGGTAATGATTTCCAAAGGAATCATTAATCTGCATTGTCAGCTGAATAGTTTTCTATGCAGGATGGGGAGGGGGAAAGTACTTTATTATTTGTCTAGTGTTTCTGTTTTTATCTCATCCTTTCAACTTCTGAAGGACTACTATTTTCAGGGTCGCCTAGTGAACCAAGTTCAGCTGGGTCATTCTGAAAGCCCTTATTCAAATGTTTAGTTTCTGAAAGCAAGCCTTTAGACCCTGAGTACCAAGATTGCTTGAAGGTCCAAGGACAGGTCACCATTATGGAGTCCACTTTTTTGTTGTAGACCCTTACAGGACTGCTGGACACAGAAAATTTGGCTGGTCACCTAAAGCTTATTAGTTTCTTTCCCATCTGAAGTACAGAGCTGTCTTCCAAAACCACTGTCCCACACAGTTAATGAATATTCTCTTTGTTAAGAACACATACACACGCCCCATATTCATATTCTCAACTGGAGAAGAACAATATGTAGTAAGTAATTAATCTTTGCTGTGGTTCAAGGGCACGTTTATTTACTTACAACCTTGGAATGCTGCAGTGCAAGAAGGCTTTGTTATAAATGCAGAGCACCCAGCAGGTGGTGACCAGGAGTAGGGAGGCAGAAGGATTTTCATGGGGGAGAGGCAACTCCAACACCGAGGCATTTCTCACTAGCTGTAAAGTCCCTTGGGTATCCTTTAGGAACTCAATGCACTAAAAACAAAGACATAATGTTTGGGGACAAAAAATTCCTATACCTCCAACCCCATCCTCTCCCTCCTCTAGTACTACCCTCAGTGAAACTGAAATCTTTCCTTTCAAAAAATAATTTCCTGGGGCTATGCATAGGCAACTTCTTTGAAAAAGGGATATAGCTCAAATCTCAGGAAACTTATATGGGAAAATTCTATTCTCTTTATCTTTCACAAAGCAAATATTATTCAATTAGTTCAGCTCTCAGTCGAGGGCAGGGAGGAAGAAGGTGCTAGCCTCTCTTCTCATTTATGACACTAACTGTGTCACCTTGGGGGAAATCCCTTACACTATGTGATTCTTAGTCTCTCTTCATCTAAATGATGAGTTTAACTGAAAGATTTGTATAACTCAGCTTTGACATTCTGAAGTTCTATAATTCCAAGGTCACTCCCAGCACTGCAATTATATTTTCTATGATTCCAATATGCTTTCCCAAGTCTAAAATTTATTTCCTGTGACTATAAGATCCTCCTTCTGAGGGCTTTAATTGTTCCTGACATTCTGAGGTTTCTTCCAGTTCTGATGGTCAGAGATAGTATGGCTTCAGGAGGGTAGTTACAAAGCTAGAAGGCAGAGCATGGCTTTTGCATGGCATCATAATCCATTCCAGTTACGATGCTTCTGAGTCACCAGGGATTGCAACTGTCTTGTGGGAGTCAGGTCTGCCATAGACTTCTCAAATGGGTTTAATTTTTAAAATTAATTTTTTGAGGGGGCAATGAGGGTTAAGTGACTTGCCCAGGGTCACACAGCTAGTAAGTGTCAAGTGTCCAAGCTGGATTTGTACTCAGGTCCTCCTGTGCTTTATCTACTATGCCACCTAGCTGCTCCCAAAACTATTTTATTTTTTAAAAAATTTCTCTCCCTCCTTACCCCTCTCATTAGAAAAAAAAAAATCCAAGCAAAAGCAAACAAAGCACTTATTACAAATATTCATAGTCAAGTAAAACAAATTCCCACATTGGCCATGTCTCATTCTGCCTCTCTTAGGCACACATTCAGGTTCAGTCATTCTCAAATTATTAGTAACCAAGTCTTGGGCAAGTCGCAATGCATCTCTGGGTGTCAGTTTCCTTCTCTATGAAATGAAAGAAAGTAATGCTATTTATACTAACCCATTCATACATACACTGTGAAGAAAGTGCTTTGATAACTATAATCCATGTTCCTATTAAAACAGGAATTCTCTATGTTCATGCAAATCATAGCCTATCTGGCCTTTCTCATCCTATGAGATTCATCTCCATGTTCTCCTATACATGCTCCAGAGAGGACCTCCCCATCATGTTGGAGCCTTTCCTATATGTCTTAATACATTTGATGGATTGCAGCACAGAACTCAGATTGTCTACCTGTTATTCTGCCTTGACATGCCTCACTTTTCTTTTGAATCACATAGCTCTTATATGATATATACTTCATGACACTTCTGGTCCATATGTCATCATCAGAAATATGCCTCAGCTTACTCATGTTTCATGTGCCCCCTCCCTCCACCTTGAGTTTCTTCATTGTCATTTGAGTCATTATCAATTTAGATTCTCCAAAGATGATTGAGATTTGTATATAGTGTCAAGAGAGGAATATTAATGTTGAAGTGATGAATTTCTCTTTAAGGGAGCAGCTTGATATCATTAAAGGTACAACACAATTTCCAAGTTGCCATTTATCTCACTCTATTCCTCCTATTCTATTTTGGACTCAGAGCATTGTCCATCTGCAATGCCTATCCTAGATCTATGTAGTAACTCAATGAACTTCCCATCCTACTGCTTGTCCTACTCTAAATATGCATGAGGCATTTTTCATTCATTTAGTTTATCCTATATGAATTGTTAAGCTCTGTGTCTGTGTGTATGTGATTGTGGATCTCATTCAGGAAATCCTATGATGTGATAAAGCCTGATGCTATTAGTTCAAAGCCATTCCCAAACAGGAGCATCTTCAGGGCTTCACAATATAGAAGAACGCTTTCTTGCATTTGCTATGTAGCAAATTTTTCATGATGGTGGCAAACAGTCTTAATCAGTATGTGTCTTTTGTGGTGCTAATAATCAGAGGATCATTGAATAGAATTATTTATATAGTTGAATTTAACAAAAACTCTTGGGCAGGTAGGTGGCACAGTGGATAAAACACTGGCCCTGGACTCAGGAGTTCCTGAGTTCAAATCCGGCCTCAGACACTTGACACTTACTAGCTGTGTGACCTTGGGCAAGCCACTTAACCCCAATTGCCCTGCAAAAAACAAAACAAAACAAACAAACAAACAAAAAAACTCTTGAAACATATCAACCAGGAGTTCATATGGAAGGGTTATTGGTAGAAGGGAACCTTTAAAACTGCATTTTACTCTACTGAGTCAATTTTATTATAATCAACAAAGAACAAATGCAGTGGCATTTTATGCTTACTGCCTCATTTAATCAATTGTATTACTATAAACCCATGGTCTATGGTGGAAAACCAAGTGGAAAAAAGTTCATTTATTCTCGCTTATATTTTCATCAACAATATCCTCAATCAAAGTGCTAATACCTAACATCTATATACCACTTACCATGTGTAAGGCACTAAACTAAGCACTTTACAAATATTATCTCATTTGATCCTCAAAATAACCCTGGCAGTTGTAGGTAGGTACTGTTATTCCCATTTTGCAGATGAGGAAACTGAAACAAAGAAAGGTTAAATGATTTATTCATAGAATTGGCCATGCACCTACACCAGACTCATTGAAATTATTGTTGATTAGGTCTCATCTATCCTGGGTTTCCTTCATCTTTAGGGGTATGTGGTAAAAATTATTTGTGGTAAAGATTAATATCGGAAGTTTTAGCTGAATCATTTGAGAGATTGCTCATGCTACTGAAATGGCTTTTGAAGGGCCTCCCTTTTGGGGAAGAGAATGCGAGGAACTTCTGGGATGCCAACTTAAAAGTGAGGGCAGGAATGGAAGTTCTTTCTCTTTGGCAGCGAACTTAGCAGTGACAGAGTGGGAGTGAAAGGAGTACACGTGGTTTGGTGTTCGGTCTTTTCAGGGGTTTCGGGATCTGGCGGGAAGTTTGGGATTTGGTGAGTTTTATAAAAGAATAGACTAAGCTTAGATCTAAGATTATTCATTTGTATTTCTCCTTCCTTTATTTCCCTAATTGGTTTCAGCTCTTGTTGTCTAATTAATTACCAAGCAATAAAAAAAAAAAAACCCTGATCCCTCACAGATTCAAGCTCAGTGGCTCCTTTTTTTTTAACTGGTCTGTGAGATATATATATATATATATATATATATATATATATATATATGTATGTATATGTATATGTATATGTATATGTATATGTATATGTATATGTATATGTATATATACACACACATATATACATATACATATATATACACACACATACATATACATATACATATGTGTGTATATATATATATGGGAAAGTTAAAGGGGGATATTAATGCTCGGTATTTCCAATTTGGCTCTCACAGGTAGTTTGCTGATCTGAAATTTATGTTTTAAGTGCAGACTATTCCAGACTTTCCTCTTGTCTATTAAATGTGAAAATGGTCTTCGACCTTTCCTTCTAAGTTTCTGTCATGTCTACTTAAGGTACTGGTTACCTTCTGATACTTGTACTACCAGTCTTACAGAATTTTTGTGAGAAAATCATTTTATTAGCTTTAAAGTACTAAAAAAAATTATAATTTGTATGACCTTGGGAAAAATCATTGCTCCTCACAGAGCTTCAGTTTCCTCCTTTGTAAAATGCATATAATAGTGCCTGCCCTTCCTCTCTCCCAAAGTCACTATAAGGGTACAATCCTGCATAGAAAATAATATTTGTAAAATTATTTTTAAACCATAAAGTGGTCTGAAAACATAAAGGATTATTGTTTCATCTTATTGTCCTTTATCCAGGGGCCTAAGAAGTTTCTTCTTCTACCTCTGGAATTTGAACTTATAGGTATCTACTATTAAACAAAAACACTTGAAATTTGGGGGATTATAAATTTTTAATTTAAGAACATTATGTTTCTGTCATGTAGTCTTTCGCTTATGAAAGGGAACACCAGCAAGAATAAAAATTATATCCCTTGATGTCACTTACAGTTCAAAGGCATAAACATTTTCTTGACATCTCTCTGGCAAGGGGAAGCAGAAATATCAAAATCATAAGATTTGTGGGGCAGCTAGGTGGTACAGTGGATAAAGCATTGACCCTGGATTCAGGAGGACCTGAGTTCAAATCCAGCCTCAGACACTTAAAACTTATTAGCTGTGTGATCCTGAGCAAGTCACTTAACCCTCATTGCACCACAAAAAATAATAAAAATAATAACAAAATAAATAAAGTCATAAGATTTTTAGCTGGAAGGGACTTTAGAGAACATGCAACTTACTCCCTCTCACCCCCATTTTACAGATCAAGTCCAGCCAGAGAAAGGGCCTTGTTAAAGTCACACAGGTAAAGATTTGAAGACAGGTCTTTGAATTCCAATGCCAATGCATTTCCCATAATGCCATGCCACCTCCTTAACTATATGCCAAGCCAACAAGAATCAGAACTCAAACCCTAGAAGATGTAAGTTAGAAAATCCAGAGAGATCTGTGAGGTGAAGAGAATATTTTACCTCAATAGAGTGAGGTTGTTGGAGTATTGAATAATTTACTAGGAGAGAAGTTGAAGAAGATTATCTCTGGGGTTCCTTCCATCTCCTAATTTCTCAGTCACTAATTTATTCCCTTTGGTCATGTAATTCTTTCCTGAGCTTCAGCAAGATTTGGCAGCACTGAGTTTCTCCGTTCAGTAAGCTTTCAAGCCCTGAATTGTCAATAACCCAGGGGACTAAGAAATCAAAACCATAGAAAGTGAATGCTGGTTGAATTTAGACTGATTGAGCGCAAACTTGTTTATTTTACTATATTTGTCTAGTCCCAGATCAAAAAAGTCTACGTCTCAATTCCCATCCAGCCATCCACCCAGATTATTTGATGATGAGTCCCTTTCCTGTCCTCTCCTTTCCCAACCCCCCATACATACTGCTTTCTGCCTCTTTTTATGAGCCCAGTAAGTAATCACTGATAGACAGTGCTTGGTGAAAAGGGTGTGCTATTTGACTGTCCCATGAATCAATTCACAACCCTTATGACTCCCAGATCAAAACTCCCTTTCCTGGCTACAACTTTCCAAAATGTGTTGTCTCTCCTATTAGAAATAATAAGTTCCTGGGACAGCTAGGTGGCACAGTGGATAAAGCACCGGCCCTGGATTCAGGAGTACCTGAGTTCAAATCTGACCTCAGACTCGACACTTACTAGCTGTGTGACCCTGGGCAAGTCACTTAACCCTGAAAGCAGGAACCATTACTTTTTTGCATTTGTATTTCCAGAATTTAGCCCAGTGTCTGGAATATAGGAAATACTTAATAAATGCTTTTAAATTAATTCATTCGTAGAACACAGAATAGCAGAGCTTGAAGGGATCATTTTGTCCAGTACCTCCCCCTCAATCTCCCCAACCAGGGAAACTGAGTCATTTGTACTCAGTGACTTTAATTTATTAAAAATCCTCATAATTATATGGTACTTGAAGGATTGCCGAACACTTTCCTAACCATGACAGCTCTGTAAGGACCTATTGAGGACACTGATATATGCTGTGATATATATCGTAAAAGCACCATTATCTTCATTTTACAAATAAGGACACAGACTTGTAGTCACCCAATCCTGTAAGTCATCAGAACTAGGCTTCAAACCTCAGTTTCCTGGGTCTAGTGCTCACAAAACAAATTGTAAAAGATGACTGCATCTGTCAGAAACAAGAAGAGAATGAGTTCCCAGGCTGTTGAAGCAATGTTTATTGTTATAAGAGCCATAGATACAACACTGTTGTCAATTAGCCTCTAATGGAGCGAGGAGAATTTGAAGAGAGCTGTGCCACTTTCAAGATCTCTGGTTTGGATAAAAGCCCATTATACTCCCATACTGTTCAATCTTGAAAGCAAAGACCACTACATATTGGACTCTTTGTAATCCCCTTCCCATTGTTTGATTCATCATGGGCCCTGTTAGCCTGTGTGAATGCAGATATTTCTGCCTGGGGACGATAGGCTTTTCAATTCACCCAATACAAGGAATTTCAACAACTTCTCAGAATAACCCATGTTCTCACTCCCCAGACTGTGAGGAAAGCCTGTTGGTTTTAGGACATTTTAAATTAACTCATTTATCACAAGTCTCCACAGTCATATCCCAATCTACCTTTCCAGCTTTATTTCATTTGACTACACCTCAGGGACATTAGTTCATAACTGCAAAAAAAGGTCTCATTTATTTTTCTATCCCCTTCCCCCACTCCCTACCTTCCAATACAGTGCAGTACTCCATATTCAGGAGACAATAGGTGATAATAAATGTGTATTCAATTCAGTCAAACTCTTTATAATTAGTTCATACATATAAGACCCTCTTCCTCTGGCTCCAACCTCCCTTTCCATATTACTCCCCTTCACATATTCACCATTTCAATCAAAGTAGAATATTAATTACTCCTTGACCTTTTCTGCTCTCTCCTTCCTCTGTATATTCACCTAGTTTCCATCCCAGGTCTCCCTTTCTCATGTCTGTCTTTTAAAATGCGTCTCTCCTTTCAAAGCCCAGCTTGTTTTACCTCCATTCAATCAACTAATATTTATTAAGCACTTATTTCTTTAAGGCATTTGTGTTACCATGTTGGGGATACAAATACAAAGGACAATTCCTATCCTCAAAACACTGACATTCTAGTTGTAGATACAGCACATACATGAAGAGTGAAGCCCCATTTAAAAGGAAGTTTTGGTCTAGGCAGTCACCAGGATTGTAAGTGGAGCACAGGTCACTATGCTGTCAGGTATGAAGTAGGCATGGGGTGGGGCAGGGGCAGCGGGATAGAGGGAAAGAGAAAGGAGGAATGTCACAGTGGCAAAGCAGTTGGTAAATTTCCCACACTGAGTAGAACCTAATGACCTGATAGATGGCTTCAGGAAGCCTTTCTCAATGCCACCAAGTAGAAATGATCTCTCCTGACTGCATTCTCATTAGATTTCTTTAAATTTCTTTAAAGTATTTTATCATTAGGAGCAGCTAGGTGGCACAGTAGATAAAGCACCGGCCCTGGATTCAGGGGGACCTGATTTCAAATCTGGCCTCAGACACTTGAAACGTACTAGCTGTGTGACCCTGGGCAAGTCACCACACCAATTGCCTCACCAAAAAAATAAATAAAATAAAGTATTTTATTATTTTCCATTTACATATCAAGATAGTTTTCAACATTTGTTTTCACAGGATTTTTAGTTCCAAATTTTTTCTCCCACCCTGCTATTACTGTGTACAATGTTCTCCTGGTTCTGCTCCTGTCAGTCAGCATCAGTTCATGTAAATCCTTCCAGGTATCTCTGAACTCCTCCTGCTCATTGTTTCTTACAGCAAAATGGTATTCCATTACATTCATATACCACAACTTGTTTAGCCATTCCCCAAATGATGGGCATTCCCTTGATTTCCAATACTTTGCCACCACAAAGAGAGCTGCTATAAATATTTTTTGTACATGTGGGTCCTTTTCCTTTTTTTATGGTCTCTTTGGGGTAAAGACCTAGCAGTGGTACCACTGGGCCAAAGTGTATGAACAGTCCCATAGCCCTTTGGGCATAGTTCCAAATTGCTCTCCAGAATGGTTGGATCAGTTCACAGCTCTACCAACAATGCATTGGTGTTCCAATTTTTCCACAGCTTCTCCAACATTTCTTATTTTCCTTTTTTGTCATATTAGCCAATCTGATAGGTGTCAGGTTGTTTTAATTTTAATTTCTCTGATCAATAGTGATTTAGAGCATTTTTTCATATGACAATAGATAGCTTTGGCTTCTTCATCAGAAAACTGCCTGTTCATATCCTTTGACGATTTCTCAATTGGGTAATGACTTGAATTCTTATAAAATTGATTTAGTTCCCAATATATTTTAGAAATGAGGCCTTTATCAGAAATGTTGGCTGTAAAAATTGTTTCCCAGTTTTCTCCACCCCTTCTAATTTTGGCTACATTGCTTCTGTTTGTACAGAAACTTTTTAATTTAATATAATCAAAGTCTTCCATCTTGCATTTCATAATATTCTCTATCTCTTGTTTAGACATAAATTGTTTTCCTCTCCATAGATCTGAGAGGTAAACTATTCCTTCCTCTCCTAATTTATCTATGGTATCACCCTTTATGTCTAAATCTTGAACCCATTTTGACCTTATTTTTGTATAAGGTGTATGATGTTGGTCTATGCCTAGTTTCTGCCATATTATCTTCCAGTTTTCCCAGCAGTTTTTGTCAAATAGTGAGTTCCTATCCCAGAAGCTAGTACATTACTATAGTCATTTACTACTGTGTCTCCTGTGCCCAACCTATTCCATTGATCCACTACTCTATTTCATTAGAATTTTTAAAATGGATCTCTCTTTTGAAGCCATTACATTTCCAAACCCATCCACTCCTGAACAAGAATTCTCTCAATAAAACCCCCAACAAATTATCATCAGGCTTTTACTTGAAGATCTCAAGGAAGGAGGAACCCATTGTCTCCTAGGGCAGCTCATTCTCATTTCACTTTTGGGTGACTTTCATTTTTAGGAGTTTCTTCCTCACACAGAGCCTGTCAAGCCTCTTATCAATTTTTGCCCAATACCCTTTGTTTAACTCCAGTCTTACAACACCAACTACCTGCTGAATATCCACTTATCATTCCAAACTAAACGTATACAAAATGAACTTATTATAATATTTTCCCTTAAATCTGTGTCTCCCTTAAACTTTCTTACTTCTAGTGGGACCACCACTAACTTCCCAGTCAACTGGTTTCATAAACTTGGCTCTTAACCTTGAGTTATAACTGACTCTTCTTTCTAACTCAGCCCTCCTTATCCTATCAATTGCCATGGCCTCTCAATTCTAGGTACAACCCAACTCTTGTATCCATCTTCTCACTCATATGGCAATAATTCTGGCTCTGGCTTTCATCACTTCTCACATGAATTTTAACAGACTCATAGTTGGTTTCTTTGACTTATCTCTCCTATTTAATCAATCTAACACACAGTAGCCAAAGTGATATTCATGAAGCACAGATGTTATGTCACTCACTAATTCACTTAAAAACCTTCAGTGATTCACTTTTATCTCTAGTAAAAATATATATTCCGCACAGTCAGGATACAGCCTACTTCTCTAGCCTAATTTAAAATGATTCCTCCATTCATTATTTCTCAACTCAATTATTCCTAATTAACTCAATTTTCCATGAAAAATCTGCTACTAGTAGTTTTTCCAAACTAGGCCTTCCATCCCTGTATCTTTTTTGCGGGGTGGGGGGGGCAATGGGGCTTAAGTGACTTGCCCAGGGTCACACAGCAAGTAAGTGTCAAGTGTCTGAGGCCAGATTTGAACTCAGGTCCTCCTGAATCCAGGGCCAGTGCTTTATCCACTGGGGCACATAGCTGCCCCCATCCCTGTATCTTTGAACTGATTGTTCCTCTTGCCTATAATAGAGTCTAACCTCATCTGTCTCTCTGAATCCTTCCCTCCCTTCAGGGTTCACTTCTTTTAAGTCTTCCTAGATTCCCTCCATGGTCTATGTTCCTTCCCTTTTCAAATTATTTTGTTCTCATTCATCTGTGTTTATGTGATACCCCTTCCTTCACCCTGGTGGAATGTAAGCTACTTACAGTAGCTTGATGTTTGTCTTTGAATCTCCAGCATCTAGCACAGTGTTATTTTTTAAAT
Source organism: Dromiciops gliroides (assembly GCF_019393635.1). Taxonomy (NCBI): domain Eukaryota; kingdom Metazoa; phylum Chordata; class Mammalia; order Microbiotheria; family Microbiotheriidae; genus Dromiciops; species Dromiciops gliroides. The sequence continues at coordinate 294,972,600 of NC_057862.1, read as the reverse complement.
ATAGTATTGTATTATTTTCTAGTTACATGTTGTGATAGTTTTCAACATTTGTTTTTGTAATATTTCTAGTTTCAAATTTATCTCCCTCCCTCCCCTCCGTCCCCCTCCCCAAGACAGCAAGCAATCTGATATAGGTTATATATGTACAATCACATTAAACATATTTCTGCATTAGTCATACTGTGAAAGCAGAATCAGAGCAAAAGGGAAAAACACCTCAAAAAAGGAAAACAAAAAAAGTAGAAATAGTATGGTTCAATCTGCATGTAGATTCCACAGTTCTTTTTTTCTGGATTTGGAGAGCATTTTCCATCATGAGTCCTTTGGAACTATCTTTGACCATTGTGTTGCTGCGAAGAGTTAAGTCTGTCACAGCTGATCAACACACAGTGTTGCTGATACTGTGTACAATGTTCTACTGGTTCTTCTCATCTCACTCAGCATCAGTTCATGTAAGTCCTTCCAGGTTTCTCTGAAATATGCCTGCTCATCATTTCTTTACATTGATTAAAAAAAAAAACCAACTTTGTATTCTAAATTTTCTTCCTCCTTCCTCCTCAACCCTCCCTATGGAATCAAGCAATTCAATATAAGTCATACATGTGTAGTTATGCCAAGCGTCTTCACATTAGTCAAGTTGTGAAAGAAAATAGATAGGATAACTTTAGAAAGAGGAACTAACAAATAAAATTATACTTCAATCTGTATTCAAATACCATTAGTTCTTCCTCTGTTGATGGTTTGCATTTTTCATACATCATTCTAATAGCATCCTACTCATGATTTCTTACATAGTTACTATTGCTAACTGTATTACCCTCCATCCTATTCCCTCACCTTGGTATTTACTCTATCTTCTATCTTCTTTCACCCTATACCTCCTCGAAAGTGTTTTGCTTTTTACTGCCTCTCCCCCAATCTGCCCTCCCTTCTTTCACCTCTCCCCTCCTTTTCCTTTTCCCCTTCTACTTTCCCTCAGGGCAACATATATTACTATACCCGCTTGAGTATTTATGTTATTCCCTCTTTGAGCCAATTCTGATGAAAGTAAGAGTCACTCACTCACCCACTCCTTCCCAATTATCCCCTCCATTTCATAAGCTTTTTCTTGTTTCTTTTATGTGAGCTACTTTACACCCTTCCACTTCTCCCTTACACTTTCTTTCAGTGCATTCCTTTTTTTTTTTGAGATATTTTATTTTTTCCGTTACATGTAAAGATAGTTCTCAACTTTTGTTTATACATGCTTTACAATTTCAGATTTTTCTCCCTCCCTCCCTCCCCTCCCTCCCCCCTCCCCTAGACAGCAGGTAATCTGATATAGGTTATATCTATATATATCTATACATATACATATAGATATATATATACACACACATATATATACACATAATAACATTAATCCTATTTCTGCATTAATCCTGTTACAAGAGAAAGAATCAGAGCAGTGATGCAAAACCTCAAAATAGAAAAAAAAAACAACAGCACCCAAAACAAAAGAAATAATATGGTTCAATCAGCATCTATACTCCACAGTTCTTTCTTTCTTTTTTTTTCTTGGATTTGGAGATCCTCTTCTATCATGAGTTCCCTGGAACTCTTCTGTACCATTGCATTGGTGAGAAGAATATAGTCCATCACAGTAGGTCAACACTCAATGTTGATGATACTGTGTACAATGTTCTTCTGGTTCTGCTCATCTCACTCATCATCAGCTCACGTAAGACCCTCCAGGTTTCTCTGAACTCTTCCTGCTCATCATTTCTTACAGCACAATAGTATTCCATTGTATTCATATACCACAACTTGTCCAGCCATTCCCCAATTGATGGGCACCCCCTCAACTTCCAATTCCTTGCTACCACGTAAAGAGCAGCTATAAATATTTTTGTACATGTGGGTCCCTTTCCCCCTTCCATGATTTCTTTGGGCAAAAGACCTAAAAGTGGGATTGCTGGGTCAAAGGGTATGCACAGCTTTATCGCCCTTTGGGCATAATTCCAAATTGCTCTCCAGAATGGTTGGATCAGCTCACAGCTCCACCAACAATGCATTAGTGTTCCAATTTTCCCACAGCCTCTCCAACATTTATTATCTTCCTTTTTTGTCATTTTAGCCAATCTGATAGGTGTCAGGTGGTACCTCAGAGTTGTTTTAATTTGCATCTCTCTAATCATTAGAGATTTAGAGCATTTTTTCATATGGGAATAGATAGCTTTGGTTTCTTCATCAGAAAACTGCCTGTTCATATCCTTTGACCATTTCTCAATTGGGGAATGACTTGGATTCTTATAAATTTGATTTAATTCCCTATATATTTTAGAGATGAGGCCTTTATCAGAAGCACTGGCCTCAAAAATTGTTTCCCAGCTTTCTGCCTCCCTTCTAATTTTGGATGCATTGCTTCTGTTTGTACAAAAATTTTTTAATTTAATATAATCAAAATCATCCACTTTGCATTTTATAATATACTCTATCTCATGTTTGGTCAAAAACTGTTCTCCTTTCCAAAGATCTGATAGGTACACTATTCCTTTCTCTCCTAATTTACCTATGGTATCACCTCTTATGTCTAAATCATGTATCCATCAGTGCATTCCTTTTAACCCCTTCACTTTATTTTAAAGATGCCATAATGGGTCAGCTAGGTGACACAGTGGACAAAGCACCAGCCCTGGACCCAGGAGGCCCTGAGCCCAAATCCAGCCCCAGATATAAGCCACCCTACCCTGCCTGCCCCACAAAAAGCAAGGATAAATGCTTTACAGATATCATCCCTTCATATTTATTTCCCAACCAGGAGATGAATCTGAGAGAAATGGAGTCCCAGGTAGAAGATTGGAGACATGCATTAAAGAAAGAGATATACAGAGAAAACCTTGGGAAGGAGGAAGTAATTTCAAGGAACATGATGCCTGGCAGCAAAGAGGAGATTTGATATGGACTTGAGAGAGTTAAACATGACATTTGGGAGTTGGGTCACAGAGGATTATGAAGAAGACAAAAGACTATCAGACCAAGTAGTTCCAGAATTGTGAGTTACCTTGGCATATATGTTCCCTAACAAGGACTTCAGTACCATTGTACTCTAAGTTGGTGCACTTTTTTTCAACAGATGTGTGCATTTGTGGTAGAGTATACCACAAGTTTGTTTTGTTTTGTTTTGTTTTTTAGAGAGAAGGAGCATTTTGTGACTTCTGTTTTTACTATACTTTCCTTGTAAATGACTTTGATAAGACCTACTTGTGTCTTTTAGGTGACTGATAAAGGGAAGAAGACAGGTAGAGGCCAGTCACCATAATATTAGAAGTGTACACCCACAAGGGTACCCCTCGAAACTGTGACAGTAAAAATCACCCTCTGTGGACTCAACCTAAGAGTGGAAGTTGGTGGAATAAACCAGAGTACATGGTAGAATATCTTTACGTTTCTTTTATTTACATAATCAGTGCTTTTTTTAAAGAAAAAAATGTTTTATTAGTATATTTTGTTTTATATCACATATATTTCCATTTTATTCTTCCTCTCATTCCCCTTCCAGAGAGCTATTCTTTATTTTTCTTTAAGGAAGAACAAAAGGTTCATTAACCAACATATCCATGGTTCTACACACTTTCAAAGATCTGGCACTTAAAAGAAAAGTGAGCTTTCAATAAGGAATGATATGAAGAAATTCCATTTCTTCTATAGGAAAGTGAATTTATAGAGACAGAAAAGTGAAGGATAAAGTTGGAGAACAATTGGAAATATGAAATAGTAGGAAGTATTGGGTTTGTAATCGGAGGATCAGTGTTCAAATCAATGCTCTCCTTGGTCAAGTTACTTTGTTTCTCTGGGTCTCAGTCTTACCATTTATAAATCAAAGAGTTTTTAGATGTTCTTTAAGGTCCCTTCCTGCACTAAATGCCATGATCCTTGTACCTCTGTTTGGAAAGAACATAAACTGCATGAAATAGAATAGTCTGAATAAGACTAAAAAGTAAGACTGAAAAAAAAAAAGATTGTGGCAGACCTTGGATGTGAAAATAAGAACTTTCTATTTCATCCTTTAGGCAATGGGGAGCCACTGAAGGAGTGAAATGGTCAGGTCACTATATATAATTATATGTTGGTAGTTGTTTGAAGGCTCACTCAAAGGAGATACTAGAAGCAAGAAGAATAGTTAAGAGGCTATTTATAATAGTCCATGAGAAAGGTATGCAAAGGCCTAAGCAAGGATGGTTACTGTGGAAACTAAGAGGAGGAAATAAAGTCTAATGCTATTGGGGAGACAAAATGCCAGGACTTATTAGCTGATTGAATGTAGAGGGGTGAAGAAAAGGACATAGTGAAAGAGGATTCCAATGTTTTGACCCTAGATGACTGGGGAAATGTTGCTGCAATCAATAGAAGCTGGAAAGTTGTCAAGCTATAGTGTGTCCAACTGTGGCTGAGCAGACCAATATGAGCTCATGAGGCTCTACCATAGCTTGGGCACAAATAGTTTACATGAGCATTTGGAGTGGAGATGTCTCTAAATTTGCACATCTTATGTTTCTTTGAGCTATTTCCACTCTTTGCTTGAAGACCACCAGGGAGAGAAGGATTCCACTTATTCCTGAAGCATCCCTTTCTACTTTTCTGTAGTTCTAGCTGTTAGGAAGGTTTTCTTTATATCAAATCTAAATTTTCCTCAAATGTAACTTCCATTCATTGCTCCTACTCCTGTACTCTGGAGCCAAGTAGAATACATTAAAGCCCCAAACTCCTTCCTAAAAGCAATTCTGACATCCTTTCCAATTCTGAGGTGTTATGGTAACCAAGACATTATAGTAATATTGAAGGAGAAAATTAAGGTATTTTTAAATAGAGGAATAAATAAAAAAGGCCCTGCAGAAAGAAACCCAAGCAGAGGAGTAGAGGTGAGAGCAAAGGAATAGGTAGCCTTGACAAGTGGATCATGGGCGGGGTGGCCCCAATCCAACCCTCACTCTATCCTGGGTGAGGCAACCTCACCACTACTATGAGAAATGGAGTGATGAAAAAGGTGGCCTGGGCTGGGGGAGAGGGAGGAGATGGTGAGCTGTAAGTTATGAACATGCAACAGCATAGGCCAGAAGAGAACTATGAGACAAGGCTTGAGGACACCAACTGATATGTGGATCATGGTGGCTTAAAAATGTTTCTTGCTAGGGAGGAAGCAATACCAGTTTCCCTTATGTTGGTGCTCTGGGGGAAAATCCAAGTAGCTTAATGCTAGCCACAGTTCTGAAATGACTTAGGGCACGTGGCTGGCACCTACAATCATTTGTTCATATTGTAAATTGTGAGTATAGGCTGTCTCTTAAGAGTGAACATGAGGGAAACCAAAGGGAAAAAATATCTGAAAATCCATCCATAGTTGCTTAAAACAAATATTTTAAGACAAAAGGGATTGTTTGTAGGGAAGTAGGCCTGGTTGTTACAGCCTGGCAGGATATGTTCATCTCTCATTTGAGCCTCCATTTCAAATTCCTGCTGACATTTCCCCCTAAGTGCCCCAGGAGCACTTAAAAATCTGTATACCTGAAGCTAGATTTTAGGTAAAGTGGGGAAAATGTCCTGTTTGCACCTGTTCAGAAATGATAGATTTAGACCCTATTGATAATGACGCATCAGTCTTTGCTTTACAAAGATGGTAGCTAGGAGGCAATGTTGCACTATAGAAGGGTGAGAGACTAATGAATTAAGATACCTGGCTTTCAGTCTCAGCTCCATTGCTTATCTGCTGTGACTCTAGGCAAGTCACATTTTCCCTCTGAGCATCAATGTCTTTCTCTGTCAAACTGGTATAAATAATACCTTCCCTTCTCCCATCACCACCCTCCCCCTCCCATGCAGTGTGGCTGTGAACATCAAATGAAACATGGTCAGTGAGGGCATTTTGAGAAATTAAAAGCTGTGGACAACCAGAAACAATTACCCAACAGAGGAATGATCCAAGGATGGGAACAAACTGTTCTCAAAAGAAGAATCGCAAACCATTGACAACTATATGAAAGAAGGCTCCAAATCACAAACAATAAGAGAAATGCAAATCAAAACAACCCTGAGGTTTCATCTCACACCCAGAAAATTGGCAAAGATGACAAAAGATGGGAATAATCATTGTTCAAGAGGTTGTGGGAAAACAGGCACATTAATGTGTTGTTGGTGGAGTTTGGATTTAATACAACCATTTTGGGAAGCAATTTGAAATTTTATTAATAAAAGAGCTCAAATGTCCATACCCTTTGACCCAGAGGTATTACTGCTAGGTATGAACCTCAAGGAGGTCATTGGAAAAAAGAAAGGCTCCATATGCACAAAAAATTCAAAGCAACCTTTTTTTTTGTGATAGCAAAGAACTGTAAAAAAAATGGATGGCTATTGATTGAGGAATAGCTAAACAAATTGTGGTGCATGAATGTAATTGAATGAGGAAGGGAATGGGAGAGAAGCTATCTTGGATTCATATTTTTCATCATCATCAAGTATTAGCAATTTATTTACTTAAAATTATTACCACATTTATTTATTTTTTTAAAAGTTCAACTAATCCCTTATTTTATGGATAAATCAATTGAAGCTCAGAGGAGAAAATTATTTACCCATAGCCACATAGTTAGTAAGTGACAAACTCAGGACTGTCAGATGTAATGGGATGGGGTAGAAAAAGAGTTTTATCAAGTGCTATATAGTGCCAAACAATGTACTAAGCATTGGGGGTACAAATAAAAAATCGAGGCAGTCACTGATCTGAAGGAGTACACACTCTAATGGGAGGGAGACAACACGCAAAGAAGGGTTTCCTGTTTATGTTCAGCTCATGACAGACAGAAAAGCTAGGAAAAATTTAGCTTTAGTAGGGAAAGTATCCAGGCAGATGGGAAACCACCACCAATCCCCTCCAGAAACATCATGTTTGATAAATCTCCCAATAATCAATTAATCCACCAAGCATTTATTATATACCCATTTTGTGCCAGACACAATGATAGAACTGGCAATATAAAGGCAAAAATGAAACATTCCCTGCTCTCAAGGAGTTTACATTTTATTGGTGGAACAGTGTCTATGCAGATATGGATGTACACAAAAAATACAAAGCACTAGCAACTGAAGGTGTCAGGAAAGACCTTTGAAGGAAATGAGAGATTCTAAGAAAAAGAGCACAGCAGGCATGAGAGGCAACCTGTACAAAGATGCCAAGGTAGGACATGGAATGTTGAGGGTGAGGAATAGTCAGAAGGCCAATTTGGCTACAACCATAGATAGTTGATGGGAACTCATGTGAAATGAGTTTATAAGGTAAGTTGGATCCAGGTTCTAAAAGATTTAAAATTACAGAGCAGTTGGTATTTAATCCTAGAGGCAATAGGGTAGTGGTTATGCCAGTAGGGAAAACAAGATAGAATCACAAGATGTTGTCTTCTTAGACTTTGGAAGAATTGACAAGTTAATGAATGTGTGTGATTAGGAAGAATAAGGATTAGAGGATTACTCTGTGGTTCGCGAATCAGTATGACTGGGAAGATGGTGGTTCCTTTAACAGAAGGGAGTTAGTAAGAGAAGTGGGTTTGAGGGGAAAAATTAATTCTGTTAGACATGATGTGTTTGAGAAGCCAACATTCCAGTGGATATGTCCAACGAGGTAGGAAGATCTAAGAGACATCCCCATAGAGATAATAATTGAACCTACAGGAGATAATGAGGTCACCAAGTAAAAGAATGTTGGGAGCAGAGTAGAGGACTCAGGATAGCACCTTGGATTATACATATGGTTAATAGGTGTGGCATGTTTGATGAATGAGTAAAAAAAGACTCAGAAAGACTGAGAAGTGGTATCTTAAAAAGCTAGGGAGGCCAGAGCATCCAGGAGGAGAGGGTGATCAAAAGTGTTAAATGCTATGGTGAGGTTAAAAAGGGTGAAGATTGTGAAAAGGCCATTAAATGGGGCAGCTAAGAGATTTTGGCCCCTGTTGGAGAAAGCAATTTCAGTTGAGTGATGAGGTGGGAAGTTAGACTGAAAAAAAGGATGAGAAGTGACTGAGTAGAGAGGAATTTAAGACAAGTGTACACAGCTTTTGCTAGAAAAACAACACTGATGTTATACTGTCTTTTCCTGGAAAACAACTAACTATTTCTGACATTCATCAAACTCTATATGGTCAGCTATCCTGCCAATTAAACAAACAAACAAAAAAAAAATACACAGCATTTGTTCAAGAGATGGGCCTTGGAAGGAGAAGAGAGGGGATCAAGAGGGAGAGATGATTTCATCTCTAAAATGGATATAATTGCTTCCAACAGCTGCTGCTCAGGATCAGTGGTAGCTCTTGCCAGTTTTCAGGGGAGAGATTCTGAGAGACTTGTATGTGATTAGAACAAAGATTTCTCAATTATTAGTCTGGATTAGGGATCTTTTCCCATGTAGGGAAATGACTGCCTTAATCTGCCCATGGGAGAAGATCAAGATAACTTCCAGAAAGAACAGAGTAAAGGAGGTGTCTTCTTTTGAGGGCTTTTAAAGCAGAGAAATGGTAACTAAAAATAACATCAGAATAGGAGTTAGGCTAGTCCATGTCCCATTCAGTACCTCTTTTATCCTATTATCTTGGTCAAATTATTTCAACTCTATGGACCTCAGTTTTCTGACCTGTAAAATGTGGAGAGAGTTAGAGAGGCAGGTTTTGGATTCTATATAAGGAAAAATCTTCATTTCAATCAAAGCTGTTCCAATATGGAGCATCCTCTCTCATTGAACAAGATAAAATGCTTACTGTATACAGAATATCACTAAAAGAGATAATCAAGTTTAGACATGATACAGGGTCTATTCTCATGTATCTTAACACTATGATAGGAACAAACACAGAAAACACTGCAATAATAGGTGTTTTTTTTTTAAGGAGTGAAGAGTTCATTAGTAATTATCTAAGAATAAAGGAGTGATTGCAAAGATTTTCTGTGGCTTGATCAAGAAGTGGTGGGTGATGTGGTTACTAGACAAGTAGATGAAGGAGATGCTAAACATATTATTCCTATACAATTTACCTAGTTTTTTTTTTTTTATCAAAGCACTTGACAAAGGGGCAGCTTGGTGATACAGTGGATAGAGCACCAGCCCTGGATTCAGAAGGACCTTAGTTCAAATCTGGCCTCAGACATGTGACACTCACTAGCTGTGTGACTCTAGACAAGTCACTTAACCCTAATTGACTCACCAAAAAGACAAAAACAAACAAACAAACAAAAAACAACAACAAAGTACTTGACAAAGTCTCTGATGCTATTCTTCTGGACAAGATGGAGAAATGAGGGTTAGATAACGGGTAAATGTCAAGCTGCCTGCATAGCTAGATCCAAAAAGAATTTCTTTATTCATGGTTGATATAACTTGGATAAAGGTGTTTCATAGAGCATCTATAAGTATCTATCCATGGCTTTTTGGTGTTTATGGATTTTCAAGAATTTCTTGGGTAAATGTATATGACATGATAATCAGATTGCTAGATGCCAGAAAACCAAGAAGGATTCCTAAGCCATTGTATGACACCGGGGCCAAATAAAAAGAACTCAATAGACTTGAATTCCAGACCAAATGACATGATATTGAACTGGGATAAAATATGCTTGGATTTAGAATATTAAGAAAGGGAACTTTGGCTAGAGCATGAAGGGGTGAAGAAATTACACAAAGAACTTGATGCCAAAATTTAATTAACATGTATCCATTGAGCAATCAATAATCATTTATTAAGCCTCTACTATGTGCCAAGCTACATGTTAAATGCTGGGGATACAAAAATATACAAGGGATAGTCCTTGCCCTCAAAGAGCTTATAATCTAAGGGCAGTAATAACATGCAAACAAATATATACAAACAAGCTACATGTAGGACAAATAGAAAATAACAGAGGGAAGGCACTAAACTTAAGAGGGGTTGGGAAAGGCTTCTTGTAGAAGGTAGGATTTTAATTGGGACTAGAAGGAAAGCAGGGAAGCCAGAAGGAAGAAATGAGAAGGGAGAGCAACCTTGGCCCAGGAAAAGCCAGAGAAAATGCCTACAGTTAAGAGATGCAGTATTTCATCCATGGAACAAGAGGTCACTGTCACTAGATTGACCAATATTTGTCAGGGAGTAAAATTTAAGAATTCTGGGTGGCACACTGGCTAGAGTTTTGTGCCTGGAGTCAGGAAGACTCATCATCCTGAATTAAAATTTGGCTTCAGACACTTACTAGCTGTATAACCCCTTGTCTGGGTTATAAGGTTTAACCTTTTTTGCCTCAGTTTCCTCATCTCGAACTGGGGAAGGAAATGGCAAACCATTCCAGTATTCCAATATATTTGCTAAGAAAGCTCCAAATGAGGTCATGGGGAGTCGCACACAACTGAAATTACTCAACAACAAAGGCAGCAACAGCTCCAGCAACAACAACAGCAACAACATTGTAAGAAGACTAGAAAGGTAGGAAGGGGCTAGGTTATGAAGGGCTTCGAATGCCAAACAAAGTATTTTATATTTGACTCTAGAGGCAATAGGAAGTCACTAGAGTTTATTGAGTAGAGATGTGACATGACTGGACCTGTGCTTTAGGAAAATCATTTTGGTGTCCGAATGGAGGATACATTGGAGTGGGGAGAGATATGAGGCAGTCAGATCCACCAGAAGTCTATTACATTGGTCCTGGCATGAGGTGATAAGAACCTGTACTAGAATAGTGGCAGTATCAGAGGAGAGAATAGGGCATAGAGCAGAGATGTGGCAAAGGTGAAATCAACAGACCTTGGCAACAGTCTAGATATGAGGAGGTGAGAGATAAAGAGGAGTAAACAATGACTCTTAGGTTGGGAACCTAAGGAAATGGAAGGATGTTATTGTCTTCTACTGTAATAAAGAGGTAGGAGGTAGGGGAGAGGGTTTAGGGGGAAAGATAGTAAGTTCTGCTGGAGATAAATTGATTTTAAGATGTCTACTAGACAAGATATGAGATTAGTAAGTAGATTGGGACAAGATATTGAAACGATTGGAATGACGCCACCTGCTAGGGACTTACTGTAGAAAAGCTCCACCATGAGGAGAAGCCTCTGAGGACAAGCCATGCGGTCAAGGTCCTTGGTGTCAGGAAGTGACGTTTGCGCGTGGGGACTGTCTATCAAGGCTACCAGCCAATCGACTTGAGGAGCCTCCCATTTTCTGGGAGGAAGACACGAAGTAGGAAGCAGACGCTGGCGGAGGTGTCTGTCTCTTTTGGTTCCTGACCTCGCCATGATAGGTCAGATGATGGGGTCTCTTAGAAATAGTTAGAATTTTACCTTTCTCTCTGATCCTAATACTCTTTAATAAATACTTAAACACTTAAATAATCTTGCTAAAGCTTATAATTTATTGGCAACCACTCATTAGATTTTAGATAGTATAGCTAGAATTTTAGCCCCTTACAACAGGTAGATTTTAGCCTCATCAACATAAAGATGATAATTAAATCCATGAGATAAAATGAGAAGCCCAAGAGAGGCATCGTTATGTAGTAGATAGAGAACTGGAAGACCTGGGTTCAAGTCCTATTTCTACCATATACTGGCTAATGTGACCCTGGGTAAATAATTTTATCACACTGGAGGCCAGTGGTGTCAAACTCAAATTGAAATGAATCACTAAGTCATACATAAGGTTCCCTCTAGGCCTCATATTGACTTAGAAAAATAATGCTATCTATGTTCTATTATATTTTTATTTGTTTTGCTAAATATTTCCCTTTATATTTTAATCTGGTTCCTGCCCCACCTGGGAAATTTGTGGCCACTGGATTATGCCTTTGACATCTGTGCTCTAGACAACTCTATATGACTAAAGGTGCCAACCTGTACTACCAGAGGGAATTCATAATCTGGGAGTTTCCTATGTCAATGAAATCACAGGTGTATCCTTTCCCCTATCTATATGTAAATACTTGGTAATTTCAGCATAAAAATTGACATAAGAGGAAATGGTGATAAATATTTTAGAAAACATGATTGAGGAGTAAGAAATAAGAGGTTAAAGGATTATAGACTATACAATTGTCTGTATATCATCAAACTCTTCTTCTCTCATGAATTTCTTCAAATAGAGACATGGGAGGCTCTAAAAAGCAACAGCACTAAAAATCTAACAAAAATTTGTAGGGAGCATGAGGTCTGGAATCTGGCAATGGAAATAATATCAGAATGGCATTTGGGTGTTAGAGTTCATTTTAATTTAACTCAATAAACATTCATTTTTTTACCTATTATGTACCAGGCACTATTAGGTGATATGAATACAAAACCAAAAATAAAGTAATTCCTGCCCTCATGGAGGTTACATACTTTTAAAACATATTTTTATTAATAACTTGTTTTTCTACCACCTATATTTCTTAATAGTTCTTGCTTCTAGGGAGTAATTCCTTAAAGAAGAAAAACAAAAAAGAGAAAACACACAGAGAATTATAGTACTAATCAAGCTATAAAAATGTCTGACAATACATACAATGTTCCACAGTCATACATAGTCCCCCAGTTTTGCAAAGGTGTGTGTGTGTTGGGGGAAGGGCACTTTACAATCATATCTTTTATTTGAGGCCAATCTTGGGGATTACAAATTTGCAGCACTCAGTTTTAATTGTTCTTCACTTTTCCCCCTCAATTTTCTTTGTGTATATTGTTTGTCTGGTTCTGTTTATTCTACTTTCCATCACTCTATATTGTTCCAAGAATCTCACATTCTCTTAAATTTCAGGGGAAAGCAAGAGTTCAATAATCCAGACAGATAAATCAGGTGGGCTGTGTTATACAAAGGTGGGACAGTGGAGACACTATGGGACTTGGAGTCAGGAAAACTTGAGTTCAAATCTGGCCTCCAATACTTACTATCTATGTGACTCTGGGCAAGTCACTTAAAATTATTTGCCTCAGTTTCCTCATCAGGAAATTGGGCTGGAGAAGTAAATGGCAAACCAGTCTAGAATCTTTGACAAAAAAAATCCCCAAATAGTGTCACAAAGAGACAGACATGACTGAAATGACTGAACAACAACATAATAATTTAATTTGTGTTCTGACATCTTCCCTGAGTGTCCTTCTTTGAGAATAGAGACAAGGATAGCCTCAGAAACGTGCTCTCTTAGTCTCTGAGTCTTGTCCATTACCACTTCTCAGTAGTGATTGCAATCCCTAACAGCCTGACAAGGTGAGACCGAATTCCCCGTAGTTATGGAAAGATTATGGGACTTAGTGTGAGGAAACTGGGATTTTCAATCATTTATTAGCCATGTAATCCTGGGGTAAATCATTTAACCTTATTTCCTTAATCAGTAAAATGAGGATGACAATATTTATATTGTTTTTCTCCTGAAGTTATGTTGAGGAACAAATAGGATAAGATATGGGAAAGGCATGAGATTTAAAGTCAGATAGCCTGGGTTTGAATCTTGAATCTTCCACTATTTCTGCAAATTTAGACAAATCATTTACCAGGTGAAAAGGAGGATTGCATTAGATGACTTCTGAGGTTCCTTTCAGAAGTAAATTGATGATCCTCTGAGTCTCTGATGCTATGTAGTTTGTAAATCAGAAAATGATATATAAGTGTCTGATAATATTTTTATTATGATTACTATTATTCCAATATACAACAGTTGATGTTTCTGACACATTAAGATTTGAAAAGCTGTTTAAATGTGTTATTCCATCTGAGTCACATGACAGTTCTTTAAGGTACATCCTTATTTTTGACATATATGATGTATATTTTCTACATTATTACATTTAGATATAGCTAGATTTACTCTAGTACATATAACTTCATATTTTAAATCCTTCCTATTCCTTTTTTTTAATAAATGGGGAGTTTTATTTTTTGTATACAGGTAAATAACTGTTTTATAAATAATGTATACATATCAATTAAAAAAAGAAGGTAGGGAGGAGTGTGCTGGGATGGGTACAAGATGCATATATGTATATATATAGACACACAAATACATATGTTGTGCATATATGAGTAATTTAGGTCTTATTTATATAGAAATTATATTTAAACAAATTTTTCATATATATTATTTCTATAAATTGATAGGTATATCCCTATTTTATTTTATTTTAACTCTATTTTACAGAGGAGAAAATTGAGGCTCTGAGTGGTTAATGACTTGGCCAAGATCTCATAGCCAAGTAGTATCAGAGATGGGATTTGAGCCCATGTCTTCTTGACTCCAAATGAACATTTTAGCCCCTGTGCAATTCTATCTTTTGTTCATCATTTTTAATATCATTATGATGATTTTACTCATGATGTGGGTGTGACTCTGAATTCTACAAGGGTATGTCATTAAGAACCCAAGCCCTGGCAAGTTGTATCAAACATAAAAGCCCTTTGAGTTTATTAGTAAAATATGCATATATTTTGGACAATTACTTCAGATGCACAATGATCTGGAGCCAAAATTTACTAGAAGGAAGAATGTAGCCTTGCTTTGGGCATGTTATGCAGAGCTTTTAATATTCTAGTCTGCTCCCTGACACGAAAGCCCATTTTTCAACCTTATATTCCCTCTGTGGTATTGTATGACTGAGCATCATGGACAATCATAACATTCAAAGGATGACTTTGAGCTAAACAGCAACTGAGAGCTCCATAATTGGCATTAGCAACAACAGACCATTGCCAATGATGACTTGCTTGAAAGTAGTAGCATAAAAGAGGTCAAAGTAATGCCCTGGAAAAGGATTTGTTTTAGTTATGTAGTAAGAGTAAAGAATGATAGGAGGACAACCCAGATGTTTCACTACCAGCTACAATAGGGTAAAAAATTGAACCCTAGGACATAGGAAGGCCTCTAAAATGCTATATAGATCCTCTGTGGAAGATTTATTGAAAGAAATGGGCAAGAATCACACCAGATACTAAACTGTGGATGGATTATGATCTGTACCAGGGAAGAGAGTATTCACATCTAAAAGATCATGAATCCATAAAAGTAGATGTTTCATCTTCCTTCCTTCCTTCCTTCCTTCCTTCCTTCCTTCCTTCCTTCCTTCCTTCCTTCCTTCCTTCCTTCCTTCTTCTCTTCTCTTCTCTTCTCTTCTCTTCTCTTCTCTTCTCTTCTCTTCTCTTCTCTTCTCTTCTCTTCTCTTCTCTTCTCTTCTCTTCTCTCTCTCTCTCTCTCTCTTTCTCTCCTTCTGTCCCTTTCTCCCTTCCTCCTTCCCTCCCTCCCTCCCTTCCTTCCTTCCTTCCTTTTCCCCCTATCATTTTTCTCTTTTTTGATATATGGTTCAGGTCAACAGGTAAAAGTGGCCCTGAGACCATAAAGTAGACATGTATATAGATAGTCATGAATTTCCTTTCAGTTATCTATATTATTGATATTATTATGGTTGTTATTTATTATTATTTTTGTTGTTGTTGTTGTTGTCGTTATCCAGAGAAGTAATTATGACAGAATGGATAAAGGGCTGGCCCCAGAGACAGGAACACCTGGACCCAGGTCTTCCCAGTGAAACATACTGAGTGACCTTGGGAAAGTCATATAACTTTTCAGTGCCCTAGGCAACTATCTGTGTTGCAGGAAAGGTGCTGACTTGGGAATTGGTTTTTGTTTTTTTACAGTAAAGAAATCACTGGTCCAGTTTCTTTCTGGTTCCCCACTGGCCAATCAGACATTCATGTGGAGAGTACTCACATAGGAGTCTCTACTCTTCTAGCAACATACAAAAAGTACTCATGAAAATGGGTAAATGAGCAAGAAGGAACACAGACTCT
Organism: Dromiciops gliroides; assembly: GCF_019393635.1. Classification (NCBI taxonomy): domain Eukaryota; kingdom Metazoa; phylum Chordata; class Mammalia; order Microbiotheria; family Microbiotheriidae; genus Dromiciops; species Dromiciops gliroides. The sequence goes on along the minus strand of NC_057862.1, from coordinate 294,956,812 downwards.
TACAACAGGTTAATAAAGAAAATAATTTTCAAACATTGAAGACAAAGAATTCCATCACATTGAATTTGAATGTTTCTTACATGTAAGAATTCCCTCGGTTGAATATTGTAAGAACCCTCTTAGTTAGGCTATTTGTTTTCAGTCAAGTGCTAGGGCTGATGAGAATATATAGTAGCTGAACTGACCTAAGTTATTTCTGCTACCTCTCTGTCTCTCTGACCCCCACCTCACTCTCTCTTTCCCCAGGTTTGGCATGTATGCTAGATGACTACATGAGGTGAGGGACTTTCTCAGGGATGTCCAATATCTGCATTCCAACCCTGAGGAAATTAACCCTGGGGGAGGGTGAAAGAACCACAGCTGTAAGAAATGATCTACTAGGAATTAAGTTCCTGTTTCATTTCACAAGGAACATTGTATATAAGGTCATTTTATTAGTCGAGACATGGAGGTACAGAAACTTAGAATGGAATATTGAGAAGAACCACTTTCAGCTCCTCAGAAGTATCTCTGAATGGGTTTTATTCAGGGATACTTGAGTCCAATGATAACAATGTGGTGTCATAAAAGAACACTATAATAGGAAACAGGAGGCCTGTATTCTTTTCCCAATTCTTTCACTGTCTCAGTGCATGACTTTGGCCAAGGACCCTGCCATTTTGGGGAGAGCTAGAAATAGCATGTGGTGACTAGGGTTTTGCTTTACATACCTATATCCAGAGAAGCTAGCTTTCTTCCCCCCAGTAGAGTGCTGGTTGTTATCACACCTGGAAGGAGGGAGGGAAGGAGGGGGGGAAGGAAAGAGAAAAGGAAAGAAGGAAGGGAAGAAGGGAGGGAAGGATGGAAGGAGAGGGAAAAAGAAGGACAAAAGGAAGGAAGGATGGATGGATGATTCCATAAGAGGACTATGGCTCCAACTTGAGGTTGAAATCTAACCCTTATCCCTGAGTCTTGTCAACATTCTCTTGAATATGGGTTGAGCGATAAACAAGTGCAAAGAATAAAGGAGAAGAGAGTAATAATTGAAACGAAAAATCATTTTCAGGAATGTAAAATATTGGCACTACCATTTGGTATTCAAAAATAATAATTTCCTATCTACCTTCTCAGTTTGTAGGATTGGCCCTTCTCTGCCCAACGATGTCTCAAAGTTAACAAAGTTAGGAGCTACAACTTGCTCTTATTTGTTTGCCAGTAGATCAGATCATGTTGTCAGCTTGGTTGTTTACCTGCAAGAAGAAATTAGGAGAGGAAGGGATGGAGTGGGAAAACCAGTGAAGTTGTCCCTGAACAGCCCCATATCACTCCCGCAGGTCCCTAAAGGTCTCCCTATCTGGGCCATCCCCTACTGCAGGGTCTCAGGCTCCAAACCTCCTTTCTCTTCCTCCTACATCCAAATGATTCCCAAATCCTGCTGCTCACACTCCCTTTAAGTAATATAGCTTGCATCCTGTGAGGACCTGCCCTGAAGCCCACAGCATCCATCCCCTGGCACTATTTCAAGGTGAGAAGCTGTTTCTGGCTTTAAGCCCTGATCAGGTTTAACATTCCTACAAATTATTTGACTGATTCTTGGGCTAAATTCTGCCCTGGCACTCTATTTTTTGGTCTTCTAAATAATAACCCATTTCTAGAGAGACAGATCCATAAAGATACAGATCTTTTGACTGAAGCAAAGCTCTTAAATAACAACCCTGTAAAGTAATTATTGCAAATATTATCATCCTTACTTTACAGATAAGGCACAGAGAAAGTGTAATTTATTCTATATGTCCAAATATCATCTCCCCTTCTCCAGCCCTCCTCACAAACAACAACCACCTTTTTGAGCTCTTCCAAAAATCATTATTTCTGTTGAAGGTATTATCATCTTTCCAATCACCCAGGTTTGCAACCTTAGAGTCATCTAACTAACATCTGACTCTTTTTTCATTCTCACCCCTCTTCACATCCAATCATTTGCCAAGTTTTGTCAATTCTATCTCGATATCATCTCATATATATATATATATATATATATATATATATATATATATATATATATATATATATATATATATATATATATATCCTCTCTCTCCACCCACAGAACCATTACTTGTCTTGAGGTCCTCATCACTTTTTTCTTGGATTTTTGTCATAGCCTCTAAATTGCCCTCTTTGCCCCAAATTTCTCCCCTGTCCAATCCATCATAAGGTATAGTCTTCTGCTGCTATAATGATCTTTCTAAGACAATGTCTGGTAATATTACTTCCAAGGTCAACTATTTCACTGAGATCTGAAGCCAGATTACCAAGGGTTGAGAATTGAGTGGGAGAAGAAGTAGAGACAACCAGCACAGACAGCTTTTTAGAAGAGTTTAGCTGTGAAAGGAGAGAGATAGGATGATAAGCTTGAAGGAATGGTGGGAATCTCTTGATTCTAATGCATCAGCATCTTATGAATCAATTGTGGATCCTTGGAGACTCAATGAATCACTTATTTCTACCCCCTAGCTATATTTTGGACTTCTCTACCGTGATTGCATGCTAGGTACTTTGTTCTCCTCTGTTCACATTTCACCTTTTTTGTGTATTGTTGTTATTGTTCTTTGTCCTTTGTTCTCAAAGAATACATGATATCAGGAGGTGATGTCCTGACTTGCAGTGAATTGGGTTTAAGTGAGGGAGGGCTGTATGAAATCACTAGCCTCACTCTCTCCTCCAGAGTCATCTGGGTCCAGTGGCAAGATATAAATCAAGATGACTGTAGATGACCTAAATGTTTGAGGCAATTGGGGCCAAGTGACTTACTCAAGGTCACACAGCTAGTAAGTGTCAAGTTTCTGAGGCAGAATTTGAATTCAGGTCCTCCTGACTCTAGGGACACTGTACCACCTAGCTGCTGCTCACTTTTGTGTATTATCTTCCCCCATTACACTATAAGTTCCTTGAGGGCAGGGACTGTCTTTTTCGTATTTGTATTTCCAGATCTTAGCTTGGTGCCTGGCACACAGTAGGCACATAAAATGTTTACTAATTAACTAGTAAACATTTATTAAGTGCCTACTGGGTTGATTTGCCAAAAGTCACATATTGAGTTAATGATAGCACTAAGATCAGATGATCCAAGTTGCTGAGGTCCAGTCATCACTCCTCTAGAATCCCATTCAAAGAATTTGTCACCTCCAGGTTGACCCATCCTAGATACAATCAGTAATCCAGTTGTCTGGACACACCGTGTGAGTGTATCCCCTTTCAAGAGAAATCTTTGCAACATAAAGGGAAATCAGCAGCGTTGATAGACAGTTGATTAATGAAATTCTTCTTTGCCTAGCTCACATTGAGTAAGACACTTTGGGGGGCACATTGGTGCTGAAGGATGCCCTAACCAGGGATTGGGTAACACCTTAGATTTCATGATCTCTCTGTCTTGTATTACTTAGAGATGACATTACAAAACTACAGAGCTTGCACATCTCTGTGCCAAAAAGGAAAGTGGTTCAAACAGACCTTCCAAGTTAGGTTTTTTTTTCCCTTTGGGAAGAATTAAAATGTCTTTTAAAAAAGGAGAAAAACAAATAAAAGAATGACGTTCAAATCCACTGAGCTGCCTCTGGCAAACAAGCCCTCTGGGGGTTTTAAGATGTCAAACAGTAAGTGGGCAGCTGGGAACTTTAATGGTGAAAAGTCCCTCAGCTACCTCTGAGCAGAGGAGACAGATTTGGCCTAAGTCTGTGAGATATCAAATGTAAAGGCAGGCCGTGCTCCACTTGGCTGTTATATTGCTTGCTTAAAGAAATAAAACAATTCCCAGGACAGAAAAATGCCACTGTATACCAGGAATTGGCAGGGACTTTCAGCAAAAATATCAATGAATTGATTTACTCAGAAGAGGCAATATCTGGGGAAGACCACAGACCTTTCCACTGCATACCTCTAAGTGCACTCTTACAGCAGAATCTTCTGACAGTGCAGGGAGGGGTCATTCCCATGGACCACCCTTCCAAGGCCTCAGTGCATCATGACCCTGTGAACAGGGAAGCCAGAGACTTGAATGGTAGAAATAGATAGACCGCAGCTGCAGCTTACAGTTGTAACAATGGCACTAGCTTCTACTCCTTTGAGATCATGTGAAGACAGCTTATAAAATCAGAGAGAGAGCCTGGACTTCTGAAATACTGTTTCCTAAACTGGCCCTATCCACTCTGGGTACAGAGTGTTGTGTTGAAAGGAGAGAGGCAAGAGAGCCCAATGAGACCTTTGTGTAGCATTGCAGATATTGACAGTCTAGGTACCTGGGTAGTGGTGCCCCTGGGCTGTGGGTATCCCCAGGGATGTTTTAAGCATTGCTCTGAGCTATGTTACCAGAAGGACTCAGAGATTTTTAGCCTCATTAAAAAGCAGCTAGGCAGTCTGGTGGATAGGATGAGGAACTTAAAGTCAAGAAGACTTGGGTTCAAATCCAGACTCAGACATTAGCAAGCTGGGTGATCTTGGGCAAATCAACTTCTCTTGGCCTCAACTTCTCATCTGTCAAATGAGCATAATAATAGTACCTACTGAATAGTATTACTGTGAGGATTAAGTGATATAGTAGCTATATAGTGGTTTATAAACTTTAAGTGCTATATAAATGATAGCTATTTTTATTATAAGGTCAGCAGACTGACATCGACTTTGTCTCCCCATTTCCTATACTAATTCTCACTGAACTAGCAGGAAAAATAAATAAAGTATTATGTCTTCCCTGATTCTGAGGTTGTTACTAGAAGAGTTCCATGGAAACAAAGACATGAGAAATCCTATCTGGCTTTATATAACTCCTAGCTCTGGCCTTTGTAAGTTCTGAGAGGGCTTATGATTCTCTCCTAGCCATATGTAACTAGTCACGGTACTATAGATTTTGAGCTAAAAGGTACCTCAGTGTCGAGTTGAATTCCCTCATTTTACAAATAAGTAATTTAGCCCCAGGGAGGCTGTGACTTGCCTAAAGTAATACATGTAGTAAGCATCAGAGGTTTGATTTAAACCTAGATCCACTGATTCCAGAAACAGCCATCTTACCACTGTATAACATTGAATGCCCCAGATCTTAAAGGCAAAGATTTATTTAGGGAACCTCCTGGGTAACCAAGGCCCTCTAACTGTTGACTATTCCTCTACCATGCTGGACTCCTTCCTCTATTGGTGAATATCTCCTAAAGTTTCCATTTTGGGTCCTAAGCCAACTTTCCTTCATTTCCTTCCCAGTTCTGCATCTGACTTCTGAACTTTGCTACCATGCCCCCGCAAAGGGTGCCTTTTTCATTTCTTCCTCCCCTAACAGCCACTTTTTCAGCTCTCTTGGTGTGTTGACTTCCCCCATTAGAATGTATACTTCTTGGGGGCAGCTAGGTAGCACAGTGAATAAAGCACTGGCCCTGGATTCAGGAGTACCTGAGTTCAAATCCAGCCTCAGACACTTGACATTTACTAGCTGTGTGACCCTGGGCAAGTCATTTCACCCCCATTGCCCACCAAAAAAAAAAGAAAGAAAGAAAGAATGTATACTTCTTGATGACAAGGACTATCTTCCTTTTTGCTTGTATTTTTATCCAGAGTGCTTAGCACAAAGCCTGGCACTTAATAAATGCTTGTTATCTTGCATCTTCTACCTTGTAGGTCACAAGGCTAAGAACATAGTTGGTAGATAAGTGGATACTTGGGGTAGCTAGGTGGCACACTGGATAGAACACTGGGCCTGGAGTCAGGAATGTTTGGGGGGACTTGTAACCTGGATCAGTGGGCTAGCTTACCCAAAGAATTGGATGTTCATCAGGAATCTTGTAAAGTAAAAATAGAGTTATTAGGAGAGAGGAAAGTATGGTCAGGGAACAGATCACCATTGTGGCTGTCCCACTGAAGTAAGAGAAGACTGGTCTTTTGTATCTTTACAAAACAAAGAAAGGGAAGGGAATTACAAGGTAAGGGGAAATGCAAAGACTGGGACCAGATAACTAAAAGGGTATCTTTGATAACAGGGGTATTAGCAGGATATACAGCATCCATCCATATCCTGCATATCTTCTTGCAGACCTTAGTATTGCTTATCAGCATACTGGGGTCATGTCCTGGCACACCTCATACCTAAGGTGGGAGAGAGAGCTGCTTTTCCCTCAGTCTTGGGTGTTGGGATCTTTAGATTTCTTGGGGTCCCACTGCATTCCCATAACAAGGAAGACATATTTTTCTGGAGTTCAAATCTGGCCTCTGGCACTTACTAGTTGTGTGACCCTGGATGAGTCACTTAACCCTGTTTGCCTTGGTTTTCTCATCTATAAAATGAGCTAGAGTAGGAAATGGCAAACCACTCCACAACAAGAAAACCCCAAATAATGTCATGAAAAGTCATACCCAACTGAAAGGACTGACCAACAATAAAAAAATGAATACTTAAAAGACACAAGAAGCACCAAGGATATATGGGTCCCAGGTTCGTATGGTCAGTTCTGCCCAGACAGTGACCAGGATGAGGAATTGTCATCTTGAAAAAAGTGAAAAAGAGTCATCTGCCCACACCGATTCAGAGCTGTCCCTCAAGCCCATCAGTGTGGGGCAGTGGATATAACACTGTATTTTGTGATCCAAAGACCACAGTTAAAGTCTGGCTTTTCCACTTATGGTTAAGTGAATTGTCTTCTTTGTAAGTAAAAATAATGATACTTGACTATGCTTTTAAATCTAAATGACTCTGGTTCTCACTGATAGGCCAGCAATAGGTCCTAGCCCAAGCTTCATTTTCTTATTGTTTGGGTTTTGATGGCTCAGGGTGAGTGTAAATAGCAGCTGTTTCTGTGCTGGCCAGAAACTCTGAGGGTCATACCCTCCCAGACTGATTCTTTTATGAGGACAAACTAGGCCATTTTTTGCCTCAATTTTTACCTAGCCTTTAACTACTGAATGGGTGTTGCCTCAGACAAATTGAGACCTGGGAAAGACCTTAATTTTAAAAGGACAAGGTCTCCCACTGCATTTGGGGCCGGCACCAGTTGTCCTGACCTATATCTTGTCACTGGACCCAGATAGCTTTGGAGGAGAGAGTGAGACTCATGACTTTGCACAGCCCTGCCTCACTTAAATCCAACTGACTTGCAAGTCAAGACATCACCCTCCTGATGTCATTGGTCCTCTTCCAAAACAAATGACAAACAACAAACAAGAACAATGATACTTAAACTATCTGCCTCAAAGATGGTGTTGGCAGGAAAACATTTAGAAATCCTAAAATACCATAGAAATGAGAGTTGTAAAAAAAAAAAGAAATGAGTGTTGTTGTTATTATTGTTATTACTTCAAGAATCCCAGATTCCTTCACTGAAGGCCCTTTCTTCTTTGACACAGAACAATGTCTTAGGTGATGATTTCATGATTTGCTATGATCAAAGGAATTAATCAATCAATGGCCCTCTCTCTGATGATGAGCTTTTCTGCCCTGAAGTAGCTGAGTGGGTAGTCCATCACTAGCCTTACACTCTATTTTCCCCTTTTGGTAGTGTCTGGGTTTGTGCATGAGTGTACCAACTTCAGGAATCACGTCTAGGCTTCAATAAGCTATCAGAAGTCAAATCTGAAAGTAGACAATTCCCTTATTTTGAAGATGTGTGCTTCTATGGAGAAGTGGAAAGGGTGCTATGTCTGGCAACACAGGGCTCTGCCACTTATTGGCTATGGGACACTGGGTGAGCCTTAGAGCTTTCAAAGTCAATGACCTCTAAGGTCTTTTCCAGTTCCAGACCTTTGACCTTATGAGGAATAATCACTCTAATGTTTATGCTATCTTAAAAACATTATTGTATGTAAGTTTGTCAGTGGGGATAGTGAACTGGCCTAAGATCTAGGGAGATGGATTCAAGTCCTGCCCCTGACACATACTAGCTACATAACCCTAAGCAAGTCATTTAACCGCTGAATTTCTCCTGGCAACCCTCTAAGACTATAAATCACAGAGAAAGAGCCAATATATATTAGGAAAATGGAGTTTCAAGCCCTGGAAATTCCTTATACCAGTCAGATTACAGGTCCAGTCTCTATCCCTATATCTATTCTTAAATAATTCAAAACAAGCTTTTCAACAATCTTATAAAGTCAGTAATCATTAGACCCATTATACAGATGAGAGCAACAAAGCTCAGAGGAAGGAAATCTCTTGTCTATAGTCATATTGATGGTAAATGGCACCGAAAAAATTTGAACCCAAGGTCTTTTGTTTCTAGATCTAGTACTCTTTCTACAAGGCCATGGCCCGACTCAGGACAGAAACTGCCCCATTCTGGAGGTGAGCCTGTTTCCATCAGCAGAAGGTCTTGCGTGCCGTGTGTTTGTGTGTTACATGTGATAATATTTGGAGCTCTGTGCTTATGATATTGTGACAAGTGATGAAAAGCAGTTTCAAATGGGAATCACGGCTTAAACCCTTCAGAGCTGTGCAGTCCATCTGGAAAAGCCAGCTTTCTGTGGATTGATTTTTTCCAAGTCATTCCTACTCAAGAAGTTGTTAATGGGGTAGAGAATGGCAGGGAAAGATTACTCCTAGTTTCCATATGTATTTATTTTGATCTATAGTGTTTATGTAAATACTTGCCAAGTGCTAACCACCTAAACCCAAACAACTGATTTAGGCCACATGCTGTATATATAATAGAGGTGGGGGAGTGTTGATGAGCTTTACTGAAACCCTTTTCCCCCGCTATCCACCATCTTAAATGTCCAAAGTAGAGATTCAACTAAAATGCTTCTCTTGGCAAACTATAGCCCTGCCCCATACTGATCCTGAGTTCCATGATATTCACATGACTCAATCAATTAAGTAAAAGTTTTTATTAACTACTATGTGCCATATAATGTGTCAGATTCTGGGAATGAAATAATCCCTATCTCCACAGAGCTTACATTTTAATAGAGGGAGACAACAAATACATACATATATATATATATATATATATATATATATATATATATATATATATATATATATATATATATATATATATATATATATATATATATATATATATATATATATATATATAATATGTGTATATATATGTGTGTGTATGTATGTATGTATATACACATACATATATATGTGTGTGTGTGTGTATGTATATACACATACATATATATATGTGTGTGTGTGTGTGTATACATGTATACATATAATCATCAAATACAAGGTGCTTAGGGAGAGAAGGCACTAACTTTTTGGAAGAGGGATTGATGTAGAAGATAGTACTTGAGCAGTATCCTAATGGAGGAGAGAGACTCTATAAGACAGAAGTGAAAAGAGTGCATTCCACCCACTGGGAACAACCAGTACAAAGACATGGAGACCAGAGATTGAGTTTTGTGAAAAACAAAGTAAAGGCTAGTTCGAATGGATCATGGAGTATAGAGGAAGGAATAATTTCCAATGAGATAGAAAAGATAAGTTAGGGCCATGTCATATGGAGCTTTAAAAGTGAAAATGAGGAATCTATAATATTATTTTAGAGGCATTGAGAAGTCTAAAGTTCATTGGAGTTTATTGACTAGGGAAGTCACATTGTTACATCTGAACTTAATGAAAATTACTTTGACTGTAGTACATAGGAAAGACTGGAGTAAGGGGAGACTAGAGACAGGGAGATCAATTAGCCTTTAGTATAATAATCTAGACAAGAGGTAATGAAACTGAACTAATGTAATAGCTACTTCAGCCAATCTGGTATCCTCACACATTTCCACTACTCCATACATTTCCTTACTTGGATTCATGGCCCAAGTTGTTTTCTACACCTGGAAAGCATTTCCCTTCTTTATGTCTAAAAACTCCCCATTCTTCATGGGGGTTCAAGTCCTACCTTCTATTTCCTCTGGCCTCCAGGGATTCCTTCTTCTTCTTACCTCCTACAGCACATACTGTCCATGCTATTAATTTGGCCCTTAGCATAGCTTGTCTTACATTGTGATCTAATTGCTTCACATACTTGTGCCTTGTCTCCCTAAGATGGTGAAAGTCCTGAAAGTATAAGTCTGACCACATCAGTCACTCCACCTTGTCTAGTCAATAACCTCCAGTAACTATTACCTCCAAGATCAAATATAAAGTCCTCTGTTTGGCATTCAAAGCCCTTCATAACCTCTCCCCTTCCTGCCTTTTCAGTCTTTTCATGCCTTATTGATCTCCAAGTCCTTGATGATTCAATGGCACTGACTCCCTTGTGGGTCATCACACAAGACACTACAACTCCTAATTCTAGGCATTTCCATTATCATCTATCACAACAGGAATTCTCTCCCTCTTTATCTTCTCCCCCTGGTTCTCCTGGCTTTTGGTTAAGATGGCATTGGAAAAGGTCATAAATTAGTCCAACTCTCCCATAAATCCTGTAGCAAAGATCTAAAAAGGGCACCAGTTCTATTTAGAAATCTGAAAAGAAAAATAAAAACAAACAACACAATAAGATCCTTCACAAACCCAGGACCACCAGAACAAACAAAATCAGACAGAAAGAAGCTGGTAGTCAGTAGGAAAGGGGTCCATCCTGAGAAGCCAGTGAAAGCTCAGATAAACAAACTGTAAGGTCTGTTCCAGAGGAATGAGGTAGGAGGCCCAGAGTACTCACATGGGCAAGCTTCTAGTGGATTGGAAATCTTAAGGTCTCTGACCAGAGGCAAGGGAAAGGGGACTACAAGCCTGTAGTACTCTGACAAAGATCATTCAGGAGGATTATAAATTCTCATCAATCTGACTTGAGTTGCCCTAGGCATCCCTGAAGACCACAGTGCTTTGATCTGAGATGGTCTAGGGAATTCTCAAATTGGTCTGGTTCTGAGAACAGACAAAATGTTAGGCATAAAACCCAGATGCAGAAACCCAGGAAATCTAGGACAGAATAAAAATAGGGCTTGACCTATTTTTTCAAGTACTCTCCATCTAAGAGTACTTGAGGGGGCAGAACATGGCCCTGGCATGAAGTCCAAAATTAGGAACTACAATTGAAGATATAAGTAAACAGAAGAAAATACTAAACAATATGAAGAAATATGATGGGTCAGAAGAAACCCTAGAGGTAAGAAGTACATCATTCCACAAGAATCACAAGCAAAACTTTAGAAGAAAAAAATTGGCTTAGCTACAAGAGCCACAAGAAGAAATTTAGCAATTTTAAGTAAAATTTTGTAATTATATAAAATAAGGATCATTGATGAAAGTATTGGAAGGAGAATGAGTATCTTAGAAATGAAGGTGAATACTTTACCCAAGACATTAATTCCCTGAAAATTACAGTGAAGCCAAACAGAAGTCAATTACTATGAGTCAACAAAGTGTTAGAGTATAAATCCCAGTCAAGTTAACAAATTTCTGTCAAAGGCTTACTAAGTGTCTGGAACTATGCTAAACTCAAGGAATACAATTATAAGCAGAAACAAATATATTTCCTGGTCCCAAGGATATTCTAATGGGAAAAGATAACACAAAAAGGGATGGTTAAAAGTGGGATGGGGAAATAAATATCTGTGTAGGCACATGTTAGAGAAAATCTGAAGAATTAGAAATGGTGCATAGAAAAGGGTGAAGACATGGCTAGGCTGGGAGGGGGTCCTTAAATAGAGGTTTTGGGGAGGAAGAAGTCAATAAAAGGAAGAAGTCCCAGGAGAAGATGTTCATCCAGTCTGAAAAGATTAAAGGAGAGTTCACTTTCAGAGCAAAAAAGCTGTTGTGGCATGACAGAGAATGTCAAAATCGAAGGTTTGGGGGCAAAATAGAGAAAAACATAAGGCATCAAAAATAACTGACCTGGAAAAAAGGCCATCAGACTCTCTGAAAACCATTACAAAACAACAACCAAACCTAGGTACCTTATTATAAACACAAAATGAAAATTACCCAAATCTATTAGAAGCAGAAAGTAAAATGAAAATAGAAAGAATCCATTGGTCACCTCCTTAAAGAAACACCAAAGCTAAAACTCCCAAGAATGTCATAGGCAAAATCTAAAGGTTTCAGGTTGAAGAAAAATACTGAAAGCAATCAAATAGAAAGAGTTTGTGAATTGTAGAAACACATTCAAGATCTTACAAGACTTGATAGAAACCACTAAAGGGAAATATTGGAGCATGATCTTCCAAAAAAAGCAAGAAATAAAAGCTTACAGCCAAGAATTACTTACTGTACAACACTGAGTATAAATATAAGGGTGGGGGGGAATGGGGAAGGATCTTTAATAGAATAGAGGATTTTTAAGCATTCTTGATGAAAAGAATAGATCTGAATAGAAACTGTAATGAAAACATAGGAATGAAGAGAAACCTAGAAAAGCAAATACATTCAAACAATTGGAAGGGGCTAAATAATAGTGAAGTAATTACATTTTAACTGGAGGATGAGAGACAAGTATCTCTTTACAATTCTAATGTCTTTGAGGGTTACATAGGGAGTGGTTTACTTCTGTTTGATCACCTTAAGAGGGGGAAAGGAATAAAGAAAGGAAGAAATGAGAATGAAGAGGGTAGAAATTACCATTCCTCATAAATGGGATGGAAAAAAGAGGAGTATACAAAAATGAAATAAGGGGTGCAGGAAGTGGGCAACACATGAATACTACACTTATCTGAATAGGACAAAGGAGTTTTGAGCACACATGTGTTTTGTTGTAGAAATACATTAAATTCAACAAGGGCAGACAGAGGAAAGATGAATTTCAGAGGGATGAAAGAGTCAGGTAGGGAATAGTAAAAGCAAAACAAATTTCAACTAGAGGATAGATTATAAAGAGAGATGAAAGGGAAATAAACTGTAAGAAGCAGTAATAATGATCTTAGCAAGGGAAAGAAAGAAGGGGCAGAAGAGTGGAAACAGAGTGCTTCAATTACAAAGCAGCAGTAGTGATCACATTCCTGCTTCTTTACTACCTTATTCTTCTTTGTAATGGACACATGGGTGGCGAAGGGCAAAAGAGAGGAAAGAATAAGAGGATATGATAGAGATAGACTCACAATGAAAACTCATAACCTTGAACATGAATAGAAACTGACCTGTAAGATGGAAGAGGAAAACAGCATGGATTAGAAAGAATCCAACAATTTTTTGTTTAAGAAAAAGATACTTGAAACAGAAAGTTTCACACAGAGTTAAAATGATGGGCAATAGTACAATTTATTATACTTCCCGGGAAACTAAAAAAAAGCAGGGGCAGCAATTGTGATCTCAGATAAGAAAATAAAAATAGACATGATTAAAAGAGATAAATAGCTAAACTATATTTGTCTTGAAGGCAACATAGAAGATAAAATAATATCAACACTTAATATATTAACACCAAATGTCAAGGAAAAGTTCATCAAAATACAGTGAGCAAAATACCCAAATTATAATAGTTGGGGCCTCAATGCACCCCCTTTTAGGCCTAGAAAATTATAACATAAAGATAAAATGTTAAGGACCCTAATAAAATTTAGAAAAACTAGGTATAATAGATTTGTGCTTATATATGAATGCTGTGTATGATATCACTACAAAAAAAACATTAAGGCATAAAAAATACATAAACAAATTCAGAAAAGCAGAAATATCAGATACATCCTTTATTGACCAAAATACAATATTTATAATAATTAAAAGGCTTTTGGAGAAATAATTAAAACTTAGAGATTAAATAATGTAATTCATAAAATTGGTGGGATGAGTTAATTATTGAAAAACAATAGCTAATATCATCAGATAAAATAAGAACAATCAGTTGACATACCAATTCTTTTGTATTGTAGCTAAAGAAGTCTTTGGGGAAAATTTTATATCTCAAACACTTTCTTCAATTAGAGAAAGAATAGATCAATGACTTGGGCATTTAACTAACCAAAAAAAATTTCTGGAAATTCAACAAGGAAAAAAACCTGAACATAAAAAATAGAAATTTTGAAAATCAAAAAACAGATTAACTAATAAAAAACCTATTGAAGAAATAAATAAAATAATTGTTTTTATAAATAAGATAGGTAAACCATTATTTATTTATTAATAATATTTTATTTTCCCCAATTACATATTAAAATAAATTTTAATACTTAAAAATAATGTTGAGTTACAAATTCTATCCCTCCCCCCCTCTTCACTCCCCCTCCCTGAAATGGAAAGCAATCTGATACAGGTTTTACATGTGCAATCATGTAAAACATTTCCATATTAGTTATTTTGTGCAAGAAAGAAAGAAAAAAGAAAGGAAGGAAGGAAGGAGGGAAAGAAAGAAGGAAATTGTATGCTTCAGTCTATATTCAGACAATAACAGTTCTTTCTCTGGAGGTGGACACCATGTTTCATCATCAGTTCTTTGAGACTGTCTTAGAACATTTTATTGCTAAGAATAGCTAAGTCATTCACAATTGATCATCATACAATATCGCTGTTACTATGTACAATGTTCATTTGGTTCTGCTCACTTCACTTTAAATCAATGTTCATATAAGTCCAGTTTTTTTCTGAAATCATACTGCTCATCATTTATTATAGTACAATAATATTCTATACCAATCATATACCACAGTTTGTTTAGCCATTTCCCAATTGATGGGCATCCTTTTGATTTCTAATTCTTAGCCACCACAAAAAAAACTTCTATAAATATTTTTGTACAAATATGTCCTCCTCCCACCCCCTTTTTATTTTTCCCACCCCCTTTTTTTATTCTCTTTGGGATATAGACCTACCAGTGCTATTGCTGGATCAAAGAATATGCACAGTTTGATTGCCCTTTGAGTATTGTTCCAAATTTGTTCTGCAGAATGGTTGGATCAGTTCAGAACTCCAGCAACAGTGCATTAGTGTCCTAGGATAAGTGATTATTCATGTGATTTTCTTAAAGAGAGGAAAACCAAATTGTCAACAATTAAAATGAAAAGGTAAACTTTACAATAAATGTGAAACAAATAACACAAATTACTTGAAAGTATTTCATCTAAGAATATGACAGGAAAATTACTAATTGAAATAAAATGGATGAATATTTCTAAAATAAATTAAAAAGGTTATGAATCGACTTCCAAAGGGGGAAAACAGGACCAATTAAATTCCATTAATTATTAAAACAATAATTGTAAATTGTTTGCAAAGATAGAGAAAGAAGTATTACATATGTGTGTTTGGGGGTGGGGGGTGTCTAATGACTATACCGGGAGAGACAAAATAGAGAAAAAACGCTAAAGAATGTTGTCTCTAACAAATATTTAAGTAAAAATAACTGGGCCATGGTTTAGATAATTTACAAAACAACAACTGAACCTGGAAAATGTCAAGGGATTCAAAGACTACATTTGATTTTCCAAAGAGAGTAGGTCTCCATAACTGAAATAAATATATTGCTTCTTTTTCTTTAATTTTTTAAAATGCTTTTAAAAGTTTAGGTTCTGATCCAGTTGGAGGTTATTATGGCAAGTGGCATAATGGATGTATCCAAAACCATTCTGGGGTACTCCAGCTATCCTTTTTTTCTAATCAGTTTTCTTTAACTGAGTAATGATTCTGTTCCCCATTAGTTTTAAGTGTGGGTTTATCAGACTCCTACCACATATATATACATACATGCACACACACACATATATACATACACACACATACATATATATATATATATATATATATATATGGTTCTATTTCTGAGATTTGTCTCTTATTTAATTGATAAATTTCATCATTTTTTCACTACCAGACAGTTTTTATAATTGTTACTCTATAGTGTATTTTGACCTGCCAGTGATGTCTCTTTGCCAAGTTTTTTTTTTCCATAATGCTTGATGCCTTTGCTGTTGTTGTTTTTCCAAATGACAATATAATTATATGAAATAAAACTATGGCATTTCAATTGACATTTCACTAAATCTATTGGCTAATTTGGGAACCATAACATTTTTTTTTTACTATATTTTTGACATAACCATGAGCCAAAGGAATCCCTCCATTTTTTCACTTCTTCCTTGATTCTGTCAACATTATTATAAAGTTGTCTTTGTATAGGTCACTTAATGTCTTGATGGGTTCATACTTAAGAACTTGTCTCACTTCATCATTATTTCAAAGGATATTTCTCTTTCCATTACTTTCACCTGATTTTTGGTGGTGTCTATGTGGAAATTTAGATTTTGGGGGGAGGGAAATATTTTATCATATTCTATTGCTTTGCTGAAATCAATAAGTATCTCTAAACTTCTCTTTTACTATCAAGAGTACCATTATATTTCTAGTCACCATGCCTCAAATCTGTTTCATTTTCATCTCTTTGCTCTTACTCCATATATCTAATCAGTTGCTAAATCTTAACATTTCTAGCTTTCTACAGTAATTTTTGTATATATTCCCTCCTTGCTACTGTTACAAACATCACTTTAGTTCAGGTCCTAATCACCTCTTGCATAACTTATTGTAATAATGTCACATTTGAACTCCTTGCCTCAAACCTTGCCCAAACCCAATCCATCTTCCACACAAGTGCCGAAGTGATTTTCCTAAAGGACAAGTCTGACCATGTCACCACCTACTAAATAAACTACAGTGGCTTCCAATTGCCTGAAGAATCAAATATAAATTCCTCTGACATTTAAAGTGCTTTATAACCTAATTACCTATAATGTACATAATTATTCCTTTTTTTGTTACACACTATGCTCCTCTGCCGATTTTGTGATTCAGCTGTACTGGTCTACTTGTTTACTATGATCTTAGGTAATACATGAAAATTTTCTTCTTTCCTTCAACCCTTATAGTATCTGTCCTTTATCATGTATAATTTTGATGGTTATAGCTTACAATATATATTATCTTCTCTGTGTGTGTTGTCCCCCTTATCTAAAATATAATTTCTCTTTATCTCTTCTTCTTGGCAACCCTGGTTTCATTCAATTGCACTACCTCCTTTTGAAAAAATTATGTTCTGAGCTTGTATTGATTTTGTAGAGGATATATTCTATCCTTCTCCCTTTCTCTCTCCATACATCCCTCCTCCTTGTTGTCCTAGTCCTCATCATCCTTGATTTTGTCCTTATCCTTCTTATCCTCCTCCTCTCCCTCCCTCTCTCCCTTCCCCTCCTCCTTCCCTCCTTCCTCCTCCTCCTCCTAGTTGTTGTTGTTCTTCTTGTTCTTGTTCTTCTTCATCTTCTTATTCCCTCATTCATGAACATATCCTGTCTTATCTATTAGATTGAAAGCTCCTCGAGGGTTGTAAGCTCTACTTTCATCTTTGTAGCCCCAGCACTTAACGCAATGTTTTTAACTTAGCAGGCAATTCAAAAATGCTTATTGATTGCTTGATTCTCCAATTTATTAACATGGAACTATAACAGTCTCTGGATTCAAATGAAATATGTTTAAATCTCATTTCTAATGCTTACTACTTGTCTAACATTGGATGAGCTAATTAATTTCCCTGGGCTTCAGTTTCCTCATTATTTAAAATGAGGGTGTTGAACTAGATAACCTCTGAGATCCATTTTACCTCTAGATTTGTAATTCTACTTGGATTATCTTCCTAGGCAATGTTTGATAATTTTCTTGATTTCTTTAGCACTTGTGGTATCTGTCCTATTTCATATCTAATTTTGTTAGTTTGAGCTTACTTTTCTTTGGACTAGCTAATTGCTTGTCAAAGTTTTAGTCTTTTGAAAAACAATTCGAATTTATCATTTAAATTGTTTCATTAATATACTGATTTCTCCTATGATCATGGTTACTTCTCTTCTGATATTTCATATGAGTTTATAGTGTTTTTTTATTTTCTAATTCTTTTAAAATGTAGACTAAATTCTTTATTCTTCTCTCTTGATGAATTTGTCTCCAAATACAGCTTAGGGTCCATGCTATAGTTATAATTTCGGAGACAATCTGATGTTTTTTTCATGATTTCTTCTTGTATTATCATGATAAATTGTTTTAATAATTTGTTTTTAAAAGCATTAATGGTGATATATAACTTTCAATCATTGTGTCAATTTTTAGTGTTAGCTTATTATATAACACTGGGTTTCATTGTAGTGGGTATGCTTGTCCAGCCAATACTGTTCTTTACTACTTACCACTTTTGTCAGTAGTTATTTAATTAGCCAAAGCATGTTATCACAATTAACTCTTTTTTCCAGGAAGAAATCTTGAGTGGTGGAGGCACAGGTTGGGGAAGGGCACAGACTCCTCAGAGCTAACAACCACAGAAAACAAAATTTTGTTGCCTGGTTAATTAGCAAGTTTGTCTGGGGTTATCTATGGGCCAGAGCATAGGCAAGGCTAGTGAAGAACCTGCCCCATCTTCAGTCATTTCACCTGGGACCCCCTTAAAGTTTGGGACAGTATATCCTCGAAGCAGGGCCCCACATTGGGAAGAAGTTGGGAGTCAAGTGAAAGCGGGCAAGATGAGCAAGCAGGGAAAGTTGAAAAACATAGAAAGTTTCTTTAGCGACAAGGATGTTTGAGGTGCACCCTCAGAAGGGGATAGCAACATCAGGTATCCTACATCCAAAGCTTCTAAGAAAAATCTGAGTTGGCCTCAGGCCATAGAGGCATTCAAAAATGACTTTGAAGATAAAATAAGAGAGGTAGAGGAAAAAATGGAAAGAGAAATGAGAGTGATGCAGGAAAGTCATGAGAAAAAAAGCCAACAGCTTGAAAAGCCAAATAAAAAAGGAGGTACAAAAGCTCTCTGAAGAAAATAATTGCCTAAGAATTAGGACTGAACAAATGGAAGCTAGTGACTTTATGAGAAACCAAGACACAATAAAGCAAATCCAAATGAATAAAAAAAATAGAGGGCAATGTGAATTACCTTCTTGGGAAAACCTGCTGACCTGGAAAATAGATCCAAAAGAGATAATTTGAAAATTATTGGACTACCTGAAAACCATGATCAAAATAAGAACTTGGACATCATCTTCCAAGAGATTGTCAGGGAAAATTTCCCTAATATTCTAGAAACAGAAGGTAAAATCGAAATTGAAAGAATCCACTGATCACCTCCTGAAAGAAATCCCAAAAGGAAAACTTCCAGGAATATTATGGCCAATTTCCAGAACTCCCAGGTCAAGGAGAAAATATTGCAAGCAGCCAGCAAGAAGCAATTCAAATACTGTGGTGCCATGGTAAGGATAGCACAGGATCTAGCAGCTTCTACATTAAAGGATTGGAGGGCATGGAATATGATATTCAGGAGGGCAAAGGAAATGGGATTACAACCAAAATCACATACTCAGCAAAACTGACTATAATCTTTAAGGGGGGGAAATGGGACTTCACTATTAACTCTTTTTTTAAACCTATGGACAATATAATAGCCCTTCTGGTCCACATGGCACTCTACTCAACTGCATTATAGTTAGAAAAATTACTAACATGTAAGAAGAGGTTTGACTCTATGTCCTAATTTGAACTGATATTTAACTCTCATCCCTGACTTCTTCATGACTGAAACAAAAATTCAGATTGGGACAAATGAATGACTGGATTGTGTTACTGTGTCTTTTAATGAATAAGCTTTGGGAGAAGTTGGATGAAGAGCAAACTTCTTTTGGAATTTCCCTCCATCATTGAAGCGTTGGGTACAACCAATAACTCCAGAACATGTCTTCTGCTCTAATATGCCTGTAGAGGCCAATGACCCCTGTAGAGGCCAATACCTTCCTCAGTTTCTTCCTTCTCTGCCATAACTCAGCCTTACATTTTTCTTTCTCTTTTAGACTGTTACCCCTGTGCTCTTGTTGTTATTGTCAAAGAGAACCAATAACATCACAAGGGTCTTCAGTTTTACATGAAAAGGATTTGAGTTAGGAAAAGCTGAGCAAAGTCATCAACTTCATTTTCTCCTCTAGAATTATCAAAATCTAGTGATAAGATAGAAATCTGGGATGCAGTGAGTGACCTTGGCCTTTTAAATTAAGATCTTTCCCAGATATCAATTGTCTGAGTCAACACCCATTCAAAGTCTAAGGGCTAGATAAAAACTGAGACAAAAGATGGTCCAATTCAGAATCATAAAATATCAAACACAGAAGTGAAGGACCATCAAGAATCTCTTCACTCTGCAAGAAAAACATACTAATCTTGAGAAAGGATGGAAAATAAATAATGAAAACCCAACAATTTATGGACCATAGGTCTCCCAGAAGAACATTATAAGATAAAAGAAATCATAACATCATAATAAAGAAAATAAGAGAGCTTCCCAGAACTTCTGAACATAGAAAATGAAATACCAATTTTAAAAATTCATAAATAACCTTCAGGAAAAAATACAAGGCTAAAAAGACAAAAAAAATACAAGTTAGAGAAAGAGAGAGGCACTAGCAATTAGATATTTCACGGATGACTATATAAAAGTATGAAAATAATAATATATTTTATATAAGAATTCATTTGGTAAACATTTATTAATTACTTATTGTGTACAGAGAAATTTTGCATAGAACTTCAGAGTTCATAAAGTATTTTTATAAGCATCGACTTTCTCCCCACTTTACAGATAAGGAAAAGGAGGCTAAAAAATGGAAATGACTATAAGGAAATGAGGCTTAAAAAAGAGGAAATGACTTTTTAAGGCCTTATGGAAAATAACTGGTAGAATCTCTAGAATTCAGCTTTTCAGAAAGCATGGTATAATGTAGGATTGAATTTGGAGTCAGAGAATTGGATTCGATATATAAACCAGGCAAGTCCAAGTAGGGAGCAAAGTAGGAGTCCCATAAGACAGACACAGAGAGGCAAAGACTCAAAGAAGGAAACAATTTCAAGGATTATGGTCCCTGACAGCAAAGATGAGAGTTGACTGTGGAATATACTTCTTACATGTAAGCTTCTCTATCACTGTATGCTAAGTCTGTGCCCACTCTTCATACAGATACTCGGTGTCTTTGTGGGAAGAATTTTAGCAGCTATTGCTCTTACTCTGCAATTTTAGTAAATGTCATTCTTTTGAGCTAATTCTGTCTATTGACTTACTGTTAATAGGAAGCACACCAGTGGGACCTTATGAGCTAAATGTGTGAGTTCAAGTTGGGGAAATAAAAACAGAAAGGGTATAACATATGCAAAATCCTTTTTGTTTTGTCCCTAATAAATGCTTTGGAGATTTGAAGGTGAGTCAACTCTATACATTTGATTCTGAAATGTAAATAAGATTAAACATGACATAAGCTGTTTTACAGAACTGACACAGATTGTTTTCAGGAAAATAGCTAGTGAACCTTAAAATGTTATTGGCATCAGGGTTTTTTTTATTAGTTCCTATAGCTAATAAGAAATGGCCAGAATTCAAGTTCCAGTATTTATACTTTCAGAATAATTTTGTTGTTCTCTTTTGTCTTTCATTCTCAAAGAGGACCATGACATAAAGTGATGTCATGACTTGTAGTGAAATGGATTTAAGTGGGGGAGGGATGTGCAAGGTCAACAGCCTCAATCTCCTTCAGAGCCATCTGGGTTGAGTGGTGAAATATATATCAGGATGACTGGATATGGCCCTGGATGTTTTAAGACAGTTGGGGTTAAGGGACTGGCTCAAGGTCACACAGCTAGTAAGTGTCTGAGGTGAGATTTGAATTCAGATCCTCTCAACTTCAGGGCCAGTGCTCTACCCACTGCATCACTTAGCTCCCCTTCAGAATTTGTTTACTCAGGAATTAATGAGTTAATGAATGAATGAACGAACAAAAAAGTGCTTACAAAGCACTGTGTTAAGTACAAAGCTATACAAAACTCTGTGTTAAGTCATGAAAATGTTAAGTAGAAAATGTAAAAATCTCAGATCCTTCTAAGGAAGGATGGATTTATTTATTGTATTTATATCTCTACCACTTAACACAGAGCCTGGCACATAGTAGATGTTTAATAAATGCTTGTTGATTGATTAATCCATCGATTGTTAGAAGACAGACTCTGTTCTCAAGGAGATTTTTCTGTTCTACTAAGAGGAGACAAGATCTATAGGAAGTTTCAAATCAGATGGTAAGGCCCAGTGAACCTTAGGGCATAGCAGTAGAATAGTTAATACTATATATTCTTTAATGACATTTCCATTTATCAAACCATATCCATTTCAGATGTTGAAGCATTTGGCCCAGGGTCAAGGATTTGGTGGTGAGAACTCTCTTTCCTGGGACTTTAGTGTCTGTGGCTACTGAGGAGGCACCTATAGAGGCAGCAGCCCAGTGGCTGTTCTTCTATCAGGGGTTGGGCTAGAAGCAAACCTATTGATCTTGAAGGAACTTCTATTCCTGGGCTCTTAGACCTTACTTCCTCTCCTTGGAAACCAGTCTGCTCTTGGTGTTGCTTTTGTCAATGATGGCTGGCTCCTCTTCTATAATGATTACCCTCCACTTTACTGGTTGCAGCATATAGATAGGCCCATGTTCTGGAGGTGATGGGTGCTATGTCCTGACCTATCTTCAGTTGGGTCTGAGGTCTGGAAGTAGTTGAGGTGATGGTTTGAGAAAGTGGTCTCTAAAGTCCCTTATACCTCTCAATCCTCAAACCTGGGCTCTTATGCTCTGGCCCTATGGTGGGAAGTCCATGATACTGGAAATCTTTCTCCTGAGGGTTTTAGGATCTTCATGAAGAGATAGTGTAGAAGAAGGTTGTGGCAGGGGGGTTTGCTTGTTTCTGTTTTGTTTTCAGCATGTAAAATTTCTTTTTGCTCAAATTTATGTCCATGTTGATTGAAGGTCCTAAGGATTATATAGGAGAAAAAACACAGGATGGTCTCAGGAGACCTGCCTTTTTTTTCCCTTACTCCGTGCTGTGCTGACTGTGTCACCTTAGGTAAGTCAATATCCCCTTTCTGAGCCTTAGTTTCCTTATCTAAAGGTGATATTTTATGATCTCTAAGTTTTCTTTAAGATTCTTGTAATCTATGACAATAATAACTCATATTTAAGGTTGATAAAGTACTTTTCCCACAATACTACATGCTGTCAAGCATAATACCTGTTTTACAGATGAGGACTCTGAGGATCAGAGAAGTTAAGTGACTTACCATAGTTGCAAAGCTAGTAAATATCAGAGGTGAGACTTAAACCTAAATCTCCTGATTCTATATACACTTTTCATCCTAATGTATCACACTGCCTCTATGGGTGTAAAATTGCTTTTTGTTCAAGTCTTCTGCTTTTTTATTTCAAAGCTTCCTCCAGGTTCCACAATCTATGTTCTATGATTCTAGGTCCCCTTTCAGTTCTGCCATTCTATGTACTATACTTCATACTGCTCACTAACAATTTGGTGAGTTGTACTGTCAGGAGAGGCCTTTCAGATTACACAATTGATGGGCTGCTCTGAGAACACAGGGAAACGGGCAATGTAGGTGAATAATGTAGGTCAGCTGGGAGCAGAGACCTGCTACAAGTTAGAAATCAGAGCATCAAATCTAAGAATATGAGCAAGAAACACAACTGATAAAAACTCCCTCTGGCAGGAAAAGCTACTGATCCTAGGGATAAGGACAGTAGTAGTACCACCTGTAAGGATCTGAACAGGCTCAGGCCAGGGAAGGTGTTAGGGGAGAAGGGAACAAAACAAGACCTGTTCAGTACAGAGTGACCTGCTAGACAGTATCACTAACTGGAGGGCCAAACACTGGGAAGGGCCACCTTCAGGGCTGAAGTATGTGGGATACACCAAGGGTTGCCAGCTGGAGTGGACAAAGCTATTGATTGGGAGCTATAAGGCCTTGCTTTAAGTCCTGATTTCTCTAGCTAGCTGCGAGATTTGGGGTTCGTCACCTCTCTCCGAAGCTTTTGTTTTCTAATCTAAAATGATAATGCTAACTGGACTTGGTGTCATATTTAAGATGTCTAAAATAGTCTCCCCTGGCTCATCAATATGGCTGTTATTCACCATAAAATGGAGTGTTATGAGAAAGATTTAAGTACACACTCTATGTGTTAGGTACTCAGAGAAATAAGAAATTTAGAAAACCGAAGTCATTTCATAGAAATTTCATAGAGCTCATCTTATGAGTGATATTGAGGAAATGACTTTGTAAAGTCTACTTAAACTCTATGTGCTGTGCTCTAACTGGCTCAGGGAACCTATGATTGCATTCTAAACTGAGCTAGGTGAACTCTAGGGATTGGGTTTCTCTGTCTTTGTTTTATTTTTTACTAGACCTCCCTGGTACAGGTAGGTACTGAAGTCAATCAATACATGAATAAGCATTTATTAAGGCCTTACTATGTGTGAAGAATTGTAATAAGTGCTAAGAATACAAATAAATGCAAAAACCTAGTCTTCACCCTTGAGAAGCTTACATTTCTGTAGGGGAAACAGTATGCAAATATAACTGTACATACAAGATGCAGGGTGTCAATAGGAGGCAATCCTAGAGGGAAGAAGGGGGTGGGGGTGACAAATGGGTGGGAAAGATCTCTGACAGAACCTGATATTTGGAAACCAGGAGATGGAGGTGAGGAAAGATTGCATTTCTGGCATCCAGCCAAGGGAAAAAAAAAAGAAAAAAAAAAGAAGAGTAAAAAAAAACCCACCTTGTAACAAGCATAGTCAAGCAAAATGAATCTACACAGTAACCATTTCCCAAAATATGTCTCTGCACCTTGCATCTGTTGTCTCTTTATCAGGAGGTAGGTAATGCTTTATCGTAGGATATCTAGACGCTTGGATGATCATTGCATTGACCAGAGGTCTTAAATCTTTCAAGTTGTTTTTCTCAGTGTTGCTGACCTTACATAATGAGGCTTGTCTGGATATGCCAAGATCACCTCACATGGAGGCTTCTTGGATCCCCTACCACATGGGTGGGCATTGCCTCCTTTGGTTACATGGCTAAAACAGGGTGCATCTTTAAAATTTGTCAGAGTGGCACAGACTCTATCTTTCATGCTCACTCATTGCTGCTTCCAGAGAGATCATATACAATTTGTCTACAGTACTGGCATCATTAATTCAACTGGTGAGAGGACTTCCTCTGCTCTCTGTCTGATTGCTCTGAGACTTTTCTTGACCCCAGTGATATTTGTTTCTGTTCTGCTCTATTAGCCTTCCTCAGTTTTAGTTCACAGCAGTGTTCCCCACTGGGAGTTCAGGTTCTGGTGACCATGAAGTCACGATTCTATATGGGACATTGCAACTAGCCAATCCAGCAAGGAATCCCAGAGAAGTCAGGGTGCCCAGGACCAGAACCTGAAAGTGTTTGGACTTGGAGTCTGGGACTGTACTCGATAGGACATGAGCTATTCTATGACCTAATAACTGCCTCCTCAAAGAATAAGATAGTTCGAGAGAGGGGGAGGAAGATTAAGTCCCACATTTGGAGAATAAATTTGTGTATTTATGACTATAACTTTTGTAATAAATATTTATTGTAAAAGCTAATCTGACTTTCAGCAGTAAAATGAAAATGGAGTGCAGAGGACTATCTCCTGCAATTTAAAGAAGCACTATTGGTGGAGGTTGGAGTCATTAGTAGAAAGGCTAGACATCCCCCAAACCACCCCCCTCACAAGGGTAGTGGAGAACACTAGGGGAGGGGTGAAAAATATAACCCATGTCACCTTCAGGCAGTGAGAGCCAGGCTTCTTCTCACTTCACTCTGTGTGTATATGACTGTGTTCAACCCTCATTTGTATATTTGAGATAAGTGAGATTCATCTCATACCCCCCACCCTTCACATTTGTATATTCTTCCTTTGAGTACATAGATGGTATGCCATGGAGTGTATATATTAAGTTCTGATATTGTTTCACTATGATACCATTAAGTAATATTTAATTTCTGTTTATCTCTTTAACCACTTCTATTTTTACTGTTACCTGTCTGAAATCAGCACCTTGCTTTTTTGATTTGCCTGTAAAGCATAATAAATTGTCCTATACCCACAATTTTAACTCTGAGTGAAACCTCAAATTTCAAGTATATTTCTTATTGTTACATATTGTTGAATTCTGCTTTCTAATCCAATATACTACAGTTCTCCATTTGTAGGGGAGTTTGTCCCATTCATGTTCAGGTTTATGATTGATAATTAAGCATTTCCTCCTATCACTTCTCGTTTTACTTTTTTCCTCTCCCAATCCCTTTTGTATCCATTTAGAGCTTATTTTGATATAGGATGTGAGATGTTAGTTTTTATCTAGTTTGTATCAAACTGCTGTGCAGTTTTTCTAGCATTTTTTTTTTGATGAATAGTGAATCCTTTCGCTAATAACTAGGCTATTAGGTACATTAGATTCAGTAGGTTGTATACCTAATGTGGCACCAATATGTACTTGATCTGTTATCAATTTCTCTAGTTTTTAAATACTAACAAAGAATTTTTATGATTTTTTTGGATAGTGCTGATTTGCAATTTAGTTTGAGATTTGGTACTATGAGGTCTCCTTTATTTCCACTTTTTTTTCATTCCTCAAATGAATTGTATTATTTTACAGTTTTACAAAATAATCCTTTTGTAGTTTGAATAACGTGACACTGAATAACTAAGGTAACTCAGGCAATATAGTTTTTTATTTTATTGGCTCAGTCTATCCAAAAGCAATGAATATTTCTCTAATTATTTAGTTTATCTTAATTTCCAAAAAGATTATATTGTAACTATATTTATATACTTTGTCTTGGAAAGTAGAATCCCAAGTATTTTATATATTCTGCTATTATTATTATTATTATTATTATTATTATTATTATTATTATTATTATTATTATTATTATTATTATTTGTGGGGCAATGCTGGTCACACAGCTAGTAAGTGTCAAGTGACTGAGGCTAGATTTGAATTCAGGTGCTCTTGAATCCAGGGCCATGCTTTATCCACTGCACCATCTAGCTACACTTCTGCAATTATTTTTAATGGGATTTTTTTTCCTATGTCTTATTGCTGGATTTTGTTGGTAATATAAAGAAACACTATTTTTATAGATTAATTTTATATCCTCCTACTTTAGTTATTATTAATTTCAATTAATTTTACTTGACTTACTAGGGTTCTCTGAGTATACCATTAATGTGCTAATTTTGTTTGTTCTTTGCTTATAGTTATTCCCTCCATTTCTTTTTTCTTATCTTATTGCTACAAATTTTTAACTTTACAACAAAATGATAATAATGAGCATCCTCACCTTATTACTAATCTTATTAGAAAAGCCTCTAGTTTTTTTTCTATTATTTATAACCTTGGCTCTTTATTTTATAAATATAATATTTATTATCTTAAAGAAAGATCCATTTATTCCTAGTAAGTCAAGTTTTCCAGTGTTTAAATGGATTTTTTGGTCAAAAGCTTTATTCTGTCTCTCGATATAATAATATTATTTTCTTTTTGTTATTAATTTGGCCTATTTTATTGATATCTTTCCTGTTATTGAACCAACCCTACATTCCTGGTAGAAATCCAACCTGTTCATAGTATGTAATCTTTTTCATGTGTTGCTGGAGTTTCCTTGCTAATACTTTTTAAATTTTGCATAAATATTCATAAGAGATATCAGTCCATAGTATTCTTTCTGTTTTGACTCTCTGGTTTAGTACCAAGACTAAATATATAAATAAATATAATAGAAGGAATTTGGTTGGATTTCTCCTTTTGAGGGTTAAGTGACTTGCCCAGGGTCACAAGCTAGTAAGTGTCAAGTATCTGAGGCTGGATTTGAACTCAGGTCCTCCTGAATCCAGGAGCAGTACTTTATCCACTGCACCACCCAGCTGCCCCCACAGTCTGTGTTATATAGGAATTAATAGCTTACTGAATGTTTAATAGAAGTCACTTGCAAATTCATCTAGTCCTGGAGATTTTCCTTGGAATTTCATTTATGGTTCATTTAATTTATTTTCTGCAAATGTGTTACTTAAATTCTCTATTGTTTTTATTAATCTGCACCTTTTATATTTTTGTAAATATTCACCATTTCACATGACAGTTTTATTGATATGGAGTTAGGGAAAATAATTTCTAAAAATATATTTTATTTCTTCTTCATTTGTTGCTAATACTAATATTTCTTTTTTGATGTTAGCAATTTTTCCCTCTTTTTTTTAGTCAAAATAGCTGATGTTTTATCTGTTTTTAAAAATCAACTCCTAGGAGCAGCTAGATGGCACAGTGGATAGAGCACCAGCCCTGGAGTCAGGAGTACCTGAGTTCAAATCCAGCCTCAGACACTTAACACTTACTAGCTGTGTGACCCTGGGCAAGTCACTTAACCCCAATTGTCTCACTAAAAAAAAAAATCAACTCCTAGTTTTAATTCAATTATTCAACAATTTTTGTCTTATTTTATTAACTATTATAAGACATAAATTTTAATTTTGTTTTTTTTAATTTCTTCATTTTCTAGTTGTTTTATAGTTGAATATGAACATTATTGACCTGTACTTTCACTCTTTTGCTGATGAAAGTGTATAGAAATACAGTTTTTGTAGAGACTGCTTTGGTAACATCCTAAAAATTTCGGAATGTTTTCTCATTGTTGTTATTTATTTAATGAAATTTTTTTATTATATCTATGATCTATTTTTTGACCCATGAATTCTTTGATTTAGTTATTTATTCTCCAATTAACTATAATTTATTTTAGTAAGCTACTATTATGTGTAATATTTATTAATTTTTAATAATTTAATTTATTAATTTAAAAATATTCAATAATTTCACTTTTCAACAAGGTTAATCTTTGTAAAGGTACTATAACTAAGAAATATTATGTCCCTTATTATTCCCATTCAAAAGTTACTAGGGGGCAGCTAGATGGCGCAGTGGATAGAGCACTGGCCCTGGATTCAGGAGGACCTGAGTTCAAATCTGGCCTCAGACACTTGACACTTACTAGCTGTTTGACCCTAGACAAGTCACTTAACCCCAATTGCCTCAAAAAAAAGTTACATGCTTATAATGTATCATATACTTTTCTTTTTTGTTGTTGTTGGAAAGGTTTAGCACTTGTGCCTAGTGGGGAGAGTGAATTGATGTCTTTTAAATTTAGATTCAGAGTTAAAAGGAAGGAAAACCATCATCACTTCTCTCCCTTTATGAGGAATTATATAGATTTGTAAATTGTGAAGGATTATACAAAAATCTGAGATATCTATGCAAAATCATTAAGGTTTCTGAGAGGACATTCTCATTACTTAGAACAAAAATAGAAAGTTTTGAACAGTGAAAAAAAAAGTTACTAGAAGTTTGTGATATTTAACTTTTTAAAAATTCTATTCAGATCCATGTTTGTTTTTATTTTTTAGATTTATCTAGGGCTTAAAGAGGGTAGATTGCGGTCTCCTTCTAATATAGTTTAATTGTCCATTTCCCCAATAACTTAGAGTTAGGATTGATGGGTGGTGTGAGTAAGTCATATCCAGTGCACAAGCATTTACTAGGCACCTACTTTGTGCCAGGCACTGTATTAAGCACTAGAAACAAAGAAAAGTAAAAATACCTCCTGCCCTTAAGGAACTTGGTCTAATAGAAAGAAAGAAATGCAAACAGCTATGTTCAAATAAGATGAAGATAATCCCAGAGGGAAGGTACTAGGATTAAAGGGTATCTGGAAAGGCTACTTTTTAACATATAATTTTTCCACAATTACATATAAAAACAATTTTTTAAATTATTTTCAAAAATTTTTGAGTTCCAAATTATCTTCCTTGCTTCCTTCCCCTCTCATTGAGAAGGAAAGTAATTCAATGTAGGTTATACATATGCAGTCATGTGAAACATATTTCTATGTTAGTCATGTTGTGAAAGAAAACAGAACAACAAACAACAACAAAAAAAGCACAAGAAAAATGAAGTAAAGAAAAAGTATGTTTTGACCTTTATTCAGCCTCCATCAGTTCTCTCTCTGGAGATGGGTCACATTTTTCATCATCGGTCCTTCAGAATTATTTTGGATTCTTGTATTGCTCATAATAGTTAAGTTATTCACAATTGATCATCTTAGGAGATTGCTATTGCTGTATGCAATGTTATCTGGGTTCTGCTCATTTCACTTTGGATCTGTTCATGTAAATCTTTTAAATTTTTTCCAAGAGCATCCTGCTCATCATTTCTTATAGAACAATTGTGTTCCATCACAATCATATACAACTTTTTCAGCCATTCCCCAACTGATTGACATCCCCTCAATTTCAAATTCTTTGTCACCACTAAAAGACCTGCTATACATGTTTTTGTACAAATAGGTCCTTTTCCTTTTTGCTTTTTATCCCTTTGGGATACAGACCTCATAGTTGTATTGCATGGTCAAAGGGTATGCATGGTTTTATTGTTCTCTGGGTATAGTTCCTAATTGCTCTACAGAGAGGTTGAATCAGTAGATACCACCAACACTGCAATAGTGTCTCAATTTTTCCACATAATCTCTAACGTGTCATTTTCCTTTTCTGTCATATTAACCAATGTGATAGGTATGGGATGATAGCTCAGAGTTGTTTTAATTTGCATTTCTGTAATCAACAGTGATTTAGATCATGTTTTTCATGTGAGTGTAGATAACTTTGATTACTTTATCTGAAAACTGTTCATATCCTTTGACCATTTATCAATGTAGGAATGGCTCTTATTTCTATAAATTTGACTCTGTTGTCCATATATTTGAGAAATGAGGTCTTTATCAGAAGAATTTGCTATAATTTTTTCAGTTATGAATATTAACTATATATTTCCCTCCATTCTATTTCCCCAAATTATCTTATTCTCTTTTTCCTTTCACTCTGTCCATTCTCAAAAGTGTTTTGTTTCTAACTTTTACCAGCCTGATTTGCCTTCCATTGTACCATGCCCCTCACCACCTTCGACCCACACTCACATATATCCCTTCCTCTTCTACTTTCCTGTATGGTAACATAGATTTCTACACCTAAGTATTTATGTTATTCCCTCTTTGAAGCCACTCCCCCCTCCCACTTCTCCTATCTTCTTCTCCTCTGTAAAATTTATTTTAGGCATCTTTTATACAAGATAATTTACCCCATTCTACTTCTCCCTTTCCTCTTCTCCCAGTGCATTCTTCTTTCTTACCATTCAATTTAATTTTTTTTAGATAACCATCCCATCATAGTCAAGTCACACCCAAGCTTTCTGTCTATGTATATGTTTTCTAATTGCCCTAATAATGAGAAAGTTTTTTAGGAACTACAGGTTTTATTTTCCCATATAGGAATGTAAATATTTTAACCTTATTGAATCCCTTATGATTTCTCTTTCCTGTTTACCTCTTTGTCATATTAAATATTCACCTTTTTCCCCTGAAGGATGATATTAATTTTTCCCTGGTAGGTAATTTTTGGTTGTAATCCAAGCTATTTTGCCTTCTGGAATGTTCTATTCTAAGCCTTATGAGACTTTAATGTAGCAAATGCTAAATCTTGTGTTTCCTGGCTGTGCCTCCATGATATTTGAATTGTTTCTTTTTGGCTTCTTGAAATATATTTTCCTTGACCTCAGAGCTCTGGATCTTGGCTATGACATTCCTAGGAGTTTTCATTTTGGGAACTCTTTCAGGAAGTGATCAGTAGATTCTTTCAATTTCTACTTTATCTTCTGATTCTAGACTACAAGGGCAGGTTTTTTTAATAATTTCTTGAAAGATGATGTCTAGGGTTTTTTGTTTTTGTTTTTTTGATTATGGCTTTCGAGTAGTCCAATAATTCTTAAATTATCCCTCATGCATTTATTTTCCATATCAGTTGCAATGAGATGTCACATTTTCTTCTAATTTTTTTATTATTTTAATCTTATTTTATGTTTCTTCATGTTTCATAAAGTCATTAGCTTCCACTTGCCCAATTTTAATTTTTAAGGAATTATTTTCTTCAGTGAGCTTTTGTATCTCCTTTTCCATTTGGCCCATTCTACTTTTAAAGGAGTTCTTTCCTTCAGTGAATTTTTGAACCTCCTTTTCCATTTGGTCAATTCTGTTTTTCAAGGCATTCTTCTCTTCAATGGACTTGTGTGCCTCTTTTACTCTTTGGCATATTCTGTTTTTTAAATTGTTATTTTCTTCAGTATTTTGTACCTCCTTTACCATGCTATTGACTCTTTTTTCATGATATTTTTAACTGCCACTATCATTTCTCTTCCCAATTTTCCTCTACCTCTCTTCCTTGATTTTTAAAATCTTTTTTGAGCTTTTCCATGGCCTGAGACCAGTTCATTTTTTTCCCACCTGAGTCTTTGGATATAGCAGTTTTGACTTTGTTGTTTTCTCCCAAGTTTGTGTTTTTATGTTCCCTGTCACTACAGTACTTTTTTATAGTCAGAGTATTTTCCCACTATTTGCTCATTTTTCCAGCTTATTTATTGACTTAACTCTATGCTAAGTGGGGCTCTGATTCAAGAGTAGAAGGGATACTGTTTTAACCTTCAAGTTTTTTTGTGCAACTGTTTGTGGAGATAATTCTGGGGAATCTGTAAGTTGTTTTTTTTTCAAGGGTGGTATGATCTAGGGTGTGAGGTGTAAAATTAAATGTGTGGTCGCCTTATTTCTGTCCCAAATGTAGGGAAAGCTAGCTAGGGTTTACTTATAAATTAGAAGCTTTAGCACCAGTTTCCAGGCATTAAGAATTTATTAGCAAAAAGAGAACACCTGGATCAGAAAGTTAAGAAAAGGCCTATCTAGCTAAGCATTCCAGCCTTGCCTGCTTCTTCCTCAATTTTTCCCCTACCAGCCTGTCTAAGAGAGGAACTCAGCATAGAATTTTCCTCTGCATCCCATGGAGAGGCCAAATCCTTCTACACTGCTTCAAGCTAATTGGCTAGTATCACTCAAATCCATTTTTTTATTGGACTTGAGGGTAGTCCTGTGTTGAGGTCAGTGTCCACAGTCTCTGAGAACATACCCTCCTGAGGGCCAGGCAGGTATGGCTTCAATTGAATTAACTTTAAGTGAGTTAATCAGAGAAGTCAGTCAATGTCAGTCAATCCAATCAGTCCAAATCAATCCCCTCAAATTGGGGCCTTTGGGTGTTGGCAAAGCCCATTATTTTCTTACAAGGGAGAGGTGTGTTTATTATTCTCCTGCCCTGTGCTCTGGTTTGCAAGCAACCACAAGCACTCTTTTTTTGCCCTGAAACTGAAGAGGGTCCCTGCTCCACTAAGGCTACAAGCTCTGGTGTACTAGTGCTTCTCCTCACTTTAGGACTGAGACTCAGGACTGTCACCTAGATCCAATGCAACAGAGTCCTGCCCCTGGTGCCAGAATAAAGGACCCCTGTAATCTCCTTCTGACCAGTTGTCTGACCCCCTTACAATCTGTGGGCTGAGAGGTCTGGAAACTGCCACTGTTGCAACTGATTCAGTCCCTCTCAAGGTCTACTGCTGGTTTTCTGGAGTGGTGACCTGTACTGGACTGCATTCCACTTTCACCCTGGTGCAACAAACCTTTTATGCCAACCTTCTAAATTGCCTTGAGTTGGAAAAATTGTTTCACTCCATCCTTTTGTAGGTTCTGCAGCTTTAGAATTTGTTTTGAGCTAATGTGGAAATAAGTTTAACATAATTGTAATTTATAACCTATATAAGATTGCTTACTAGATTTGGGAGGGAGGAGAAAAATTTGGAACTCAAAATCTTTTTTTTTTTGGGGGGGGGGGTGTGAAACAATTGGGATTAAGTGACTAGCCCAGGATCACACAGCTAGGAAGTGTCAAGTTTCTGAGGCAGGATTTTAACTCATGTCCTCCTGAATCTGGGGCCAGTGCTTTATCCACTGTGTCACCTAGCCTCCCCTGAAACTCTAAATCTTATAAAAATGAATGTTGAAAACTATTTTTACATGTAATTGGAAAAAAATAAAATACGATGTTTTAAAAAGAATTTGTTTTGAGGTATTATTTAAAGAGGTGGAGGGGTTGGGGGCAGGGTGCTCAGGTGAGTCCCTTTCTCTTTTCTGCCCTCTTGGCTCCATCTCCCTGGAAAGGCTTCTTCTAAAAGGTAAAATTTTAGCTAAGATATGAAGGACAACAAGGAAACCACAAGATGCAGACAAGAAGAGAACATATTCTAGATATTCAGGAGAATCAATGAAAATTCATGGAATCTGGAAATGGAGTGTATTGTGCATGAAAAAGTAAGGAGGCCTCCCTCAAAACGTCAGCCCAGGTTAATGAGTACTATGAGAAGCAGCTATGATAGTGGATGGACAGCTGGCATGGAGATAGGAAGACCTGTGCTCAAGTCCTGTTTCTGACACATACTAGGTGACCCAGGAAAGTCACTTAACTTCTCAGTGCCCTAGGTAAAATTTAAAATCTATAAATAGAAGAGAGGGTGTGAACCTCTATTTGTAAAGGGTGTTTCCTCACTGGTGAGTTCCTTATGCCAGGTCTCCTTAAACTTTTTTCCACCTGTGACTCCTTTTTGCCTGAGAAATTTTTACATAACTCTAGGTATGAAGGTATATAAAATAGGCATGCATAACCTTTTACTATTGCCAATTTTTTGCAATACCCACATTCAATTACATGACCCCATTTGGGGTCAGGACCCACAGTTTAAGAAACTTTGTCCTATATTAATGAAATCACACCCCCTTTTGTCTATCTGTATCCTGCACATTCATGCTGGGAGATAAGAAGGAAGCATGAGTGGAAGAACACTACAAAAGGGAAGAAAAGATCTGGTTTCTAATGCCAGATCTGCTATTGATTAACCATGGGGAGGTTGACATAATTCTATAACCCTTTTTATTTCTCAACATATGATGCTATGATCTTATATGACTTTGAAGAAGACTCTCTCTTTCCCTCCCCCCCCCCTCTGAGTTTTGGTTTCCTCATCTGTAAAATATGGAAGGTGGGCAAGTTGTTCTTTAAGGTTTTTTCCTATTCTGAGTCCTATGAATTGATCCAAGTACCTGATTTCATACTCAAAACAATTCTTGTTCAACCTCAGAATGGCTTTGGATGTAACATGAAATAGCATTTTGATGCAAACCTGTAAGTTGTTTGGGGGCCCACTGAAGATAAATCCAGGCTTCCAAAAGGTTCAAATTTCCTTAACCATTTGGAATACATTTGACTCTCCCTTGTTTAGAACATCAAGTTTCCTGTTGTTGCTGGCTATGAAAAGAGACTGCCCCCTTCCACACTAATGTCTCTCATACAAACATCTGAAAATAATTTACAAGCTAAATGAGAGAAATTATTATTAATAATCAATGATTTGTGAAGAGACAGAATTTTCCTTCTTTTTCTAAAGTCCTTATTTCAACACAGCTTCTGAAGGGCAGAACTGATTACAGCAGATAGGATTAACATTCTCCTCAATCTAGCTCTTGCTACCTGACTCAGTCTTATAAGGAATTCAATCTAAGTTGGAACTCCCAGCCCATTGTGTTCTACTCAGGTTTGGGTGGAGGATATAGATAACTTATCTAGGTTTTCATAGGCTGGGAGTAACTTGAAAGTAAATGCACATCCCCTGGTCTCTCATTAGAATAGGTCCACTTCTCATTATAATAATCATTCTCTCATTAATTGTTAAGCTATCAGAGTTGATTGCTACCCTCAGGAACACCCACTCTTCCAAGGGAATATAAACTGTGATCCTACTGCCATCATGGGTTTTTGGCTTTCAAGAATGTCACAGACCGATTTTAGTGGTAATATACTAGCATTATTAATAAGATTAACTACCCAGAAATTATGGCTTGCGAACTTTCAAGTGGCACATAAAGTTTCTGTGCAGAAAGTCAACCATATAGACAGACTCATATGTAGCTGGCAATATTGAGGGATTCACCTGCCTTTCAGTCATCTCAAACTGGATGTCCCAAAGGCATCTCAAACTCAACAAGTCCAAAAAAGAACTCATTCTCCACTTCCCTCAAGTTCTTCACTCTTCCAAACTTCCCTATTACTATACTATCAAGAATACCACCATGTTCCCAGTCACCCATGCTTATAATTCTCAGTAACATCCTTATTGCTTCCCATATATCTGAACTATTGTTAACTCTTACCTAACACAACATTTTTCATATATATCCCCTTCTCTTCACTCACAAATCTACCACCTTTGTCCAACCGTCATCACCTATTAACTAAACTATTACAATATAGTCTTCTAACTATTCTCTTTTAGGGAGGTGTGACTAAAAGGCACTTTATTTGGCAATAGTTCTGGAGATTTTAGGAGAAAACATGTAAGTATAAGTTAATACATATGGTATAAGTCAATGAGATAAGATGTGATAGCCAGAAGATGGGAAGTGGTAGTTCTAATATCTGCTCTGGTACATGTGAAGTATTTGGTTCAGGTCTGGATGTCAAATTTTAGGA
This sequence comes from Dromiciops gliroides, assembly GCF_019393635.1. Classification (NCBI taxonomy): domain Eukaryota; kingdom Metazoa; phylum Chordata; class Mammalia; order Microbiotheria; family Microbiotheriidae; genus Dromiciops; species Dromiciops gliroides. Next base: position 294,920,563 of record NC_057862.1, on the reverse strand, counting down.
AGAACATTGACATGTTAGAAAATGTCAAGAGAAAATGAGCAGGATGATAAGAGGCCTTAAGACCTTTAAGGGTCTACTGAAGAAACAGGGGGTAGTCAGCCTAGGAAGAAAAAAAAGGAATTAGATGAGATATTTCATTCTAAAAGCATAGATAATCATATTTTCTGATATAAGTGACATTCCCATGGGAGAGGAATTACACATTTTCTCCTTGGTCTCAGGAGGCAAAACTAATAACAATGGGTAGAAATATTGGATATTTCAGTCATTCTCCTCCAGACTATACTCCTCCCTTCCATCATGCCCTAGAAATTTCTTTATCCTGGAAGCTCACTCCAGTCCTGGAATTCAGACATTGGAGATATTCTCCATCTTGATAACCTCTCCTGATTGAATGACTATTTTCAGGCACAAGGAGTCTGCCTTTAATGAGAGAGGTTATATTGCATTTCCAAATACTCTTTTAGGCACTGATAATTCAACCCGCATGCTATGGGAATGATTTTACTTATTGTTTAGGTTATGGCCAAAGAAAGTTGTAAAAAGTTCTTCAGTATACTACATGAATCAGATAAGTCATTGTTGTTCAGTCATTTCAGTTGTCTGACTCTTTGTGATTCTATGTGGGGCTTTCTTGACAGAGATACTGGAATGGTTTGTCATTTCTTCCTCTAGCTCATTTTACAGATGGAGAAATTGAAGCAAACAAGACTAAGTGATTTGCCCAGGGTCACACAGCTAATAAGTGTCTGAGGCTAAATTGAACTCAGGAAAATTCAGGTCCCGTGCTCTATCTACTTTGGCACCTCACTGACCGGAATTAGATATATAGGACAGATGATTTATTCCTATACAAAAAGAAATGCCAGATATAAAAGACTCAAAACACAGATGAATAGAATAACTTCACTATGATTCTTTAACTCAACTTACGACTAATATTGCAATGTGCCAGAAAGATGAATGCTTAAATCTCATCTGAAAAGAAAACAATTAGGACTGATAATTAGAGATTTCATATTTCACTTCAGCTCTGCACTGTCATAAATCTAGAATTGGAAGGAAACCCAGAGCTTATCTACTCCAGTTCCATCATTTTACAGATCAGGAAACCAAAGGTCAAAGAGGAAGCTAGGTGTCACAGTGGATAGAGCAATGGACCTTGAATCAAAAAGACCATGCTTACTACCTATGTGACCCTGAGCAAGTCACTTAACCTCTGTTTGCCCTAGTTTTCTCAACCTGAAAATAGGGAACCTAGTAGTACCTACCTCCCAGGATTGTTGTGAGGATTAAATGAAATAATGTTTGTAAAACATTTAGAACAGTGCCTGGAACATAGGAGGTGCTTAATGAATGCTTGTTTCCTTCCTTCTTTTATTTATTTATTTGTTTGTTTATTATTTTGGGCGGGGGGGGGGGTTGAGGCATTTGGGGTTAAGTGTCACACAAGGTCACACAGCTAGTGTTAAGTATCTGAGGCTGGATTTGAACTCAGGTATTACTGAATCCAGGACCAGTGCTTTATCCACTGAGCCATCTAGCTGCCCCTTGTTTTCTTCCTTCTTATGTGGCATACCTAATAGTCACAAAGCTAGCAAGCATCAGAGATGGAACTTGAACCAAGGTCCTCTGACTCCAGAGTCAATGCTCCTTCCCTAAGGGAAGCAAATGATTTATCCAGGGCAACAGAACTGGCAGCAGAGCTAAGATGCAAAACTCAAATTCTTATTGAATCAAAGAATGAAGCCCGGACCAATCCTAACTCTTCATCATGTCATTTCAGAGGCAGCTACTAATCCCACAGAACACACCATAAGAAGAAGAACTACTTTGCTGTTGTCAGATTCGTTCTTTTCTGGATTTCATCATCAGCTCCAGAAACTCATCTTCCTGCAAGATATAATCAACTCTGAAGCTCACATCTCCTCAGCATTTCCTGTTCCTGGGGCCATTTCCTCCCTCTGGTTGGAGCAACAAACAACAACAGTGGAAGGCAGATATTGGAGAGTTCTTCCCAGACCCTTCTTCACCTGAGGCCTAGGAGGCCACTGGGCTATAGGAATTCAATATATGCTCCCCTCAGCCTCTCAGATTTTAAAAAATATGTTCTAGTTTCCCCTTCCACTGTAAGCTCCTTGTGGGCAAGGACTATTTTTTTTTTTTTGCCCTTCTTTGAATCCCTAGATCCCAGTGTTAGAAACATAGTATGTATGTAATAAATATTCATTGACTGATTAACTACTTGATGTTTTACTCCAGGGCATAAAATTCATCCTTGGCCCAAGATCACAAGAGTTGAAAAAAGCAGAATTTGAACCTTTTTTTTCTTCCTATTAAAAAAATAGGAAGTTTATACATAAGGTTGGTTTTCCAAAATGCATTCAGTAAAAATATTTACTAGACTCTTCTGTGTGGAAACATACTAACTCTTGCCACCCACAGCACTGCACAGAAGTGCTTTCTTGGCCCAGTGAGACAAATGCCTACTTATGTACAATCCGGGCCAGGCTCTTTCCTTTCAGGTCCTCGAACTGGTCCGCTTTTGATGAGCTGTGTGTGGGATGGGAAGGGCCAAGCTTCAGCATCATGTTGTGTTCTCCCCTCGCACTCCAACTAGAGGACAACTGATCTCCAGATGCAGCCAGTGCTACATTCCTGAAATATGGCTTTGATACCATCTTCCCCCTACAAAGACACCTTCCATAACTGTCTGCTGCTTATAGGATCAAGTCTAGAGCCTTCACAGTCCACCAAAATCCAGCTCTGATTGACCTTCCAGTCTCAGCTCCCACTACTGCCTTTCACACAACTAACCCCCATATTATAATTTTTCCCCTCATTCCCAGAACACACAATGTACTTCCCAAAGTTAGAATGATTTCCCCCCTACACCTGTCTATCCAGTTCCTAACCATCCTTCGAGGTCAAAATCAAATTTCATCCCCTCCAAGTGGTTTTTCCTAATTATCCTAACCCTTTTCATATTTCAGTATATTTTCACACAGAGCAGTGAGGTGGTGCTGTGGATAGAGCAATGGGCTTGGAATCAGGATAACTCATCTTCATGAATTCAAATCTAGCCTCATATACTTACTAACTGTGTGACCCTGGTCAAATCACTTCACCATGTTTGCCTCATTTCCTCATCTGTAAATGAATTGGAGAAGGAAATGGCAAACCACTCTAATAACTTTTCCAAGAAAACACCAAAATGGGGTCACAAAGAGGCAGACACAACAGAACAACAGCAAATGTCTTCACACATTGTCTTGTATTGTGGTTTTGCTTTCATGTCTTATCTTCTCTATTAGCCTAGAAGCTCCAGGAGTTATGGGACCATATCTTATTCACAGAATCCCAGAACCAGTTTGGAAGAAATGTCAGAAGTCATCTAGTTCAACCAATCGCCAGATCATGTATCTTCTCTACAACATACCTCATAAATGGTCCTGAAGACTTTCAGTGACAGGGAGCTATCTGTTCACTAGGAAACCCTATTCCATTTTGAACAGTTGTCACTATGGTCAATGTCTTTTATATAGTGAGTTGGAATCTTTCTTCCTATAACTGACACTCCCAAGAGGCAACATGATGTGTTAAAAAATAGTACTGGTAAAGTAATCAGAGGATCTGAGAAACAAACTCCACCTTTGTAAGTTACTCTACATGTAACTACCATAGGGCAATTGGTGGCACAATGGATAGCCTACTAAGTCTAGAGTCAGGAAGACCTGAGTTCAAATCTAGCTTTAAATGATTGTTGGCTGAATGACCTAGAGCAAGTGACTTAACCTCTTTATTTTTGTTTCCTTATCTGTAAAATGGTGATATAATACCCTTTATCTTCCAGGATTGTTGTAAAGATCAAATGAGAAAGTAATTATAAAGCACTTAGCATGGTACCTGGCACATAGTAAGTAAAATACACATACACACACACACACACACATATACACAAATATAGAAAGAGGCATAGATTAAAAATGCAATAATAAGGATCAATAATAATTAATAATAAGATCAATAATAAGAAGTACAATTAGAAAAAGATATTCTTAGAATTATAGAATATAGATTGAGCTGGAAGATCTAGCCCTCTAATTTTACAGATGGAGAAATTGAGGTCCAGAAAAGTGGAGGGATTTGTTTGTCTAAGGTCACAAGTGGATAACAGTGCTGGAATCCTCAGTCGAGAATTGGGAAGATCCTCTGAGGCTATCTAGTTAAGCTCCCTCATTTGATAAGGCCCAGAGACATTAAGTGACTTGCCCACAGTCACTCAAGAAGTATCAGAGGTGGGACTCAAACCCAGATTTTCTAATTCCAAATCCAGTGGGTTTTTTCCACCATAGCACAGAGCTGCTCCATTCCCCTAGCATCAATATGCTGTTCCTGTCACATGCAAGAAGCATTCCTAATTTGATGAATAAGGCCCTCAGAATTTATCATTTCACCTTCTAGAATGACATCTGCAAACATCAAGAAAGCATGTGAATTAGGTCACTCATGTCTAAGATTTCTATTATTTTTCCACCAAGCATTCACAACCTATTTTTGAAAATTTGATCCTTACCTAGCTCTTCTCATATGCCACCCCTGTATGAATGACACCTTCACATCCTCAAAACAATGTCTCAATGTTCCCTGGGGGCACTCCATCCTCCCAGTCTCACCCCAGGGACATCATCCAGTGTTTCCTCATTGGCTAAAGAAAATGGGAACTTGGACAGTGGAGTACACGAAACTTGAGGTCACATAAGGCCAACAGGACTTGGCTTTGACAGGCCCTGAACATGAGGGCTGGCCCTGGGACTATCAAAAAGAGAACTCTATCATGTTTTTTCAAAAAGAAATCTTTGTGCTTCAGAGCTCTGCTGCAAGGAAGGAACATGTGGGATGGGATTTCTAGTTCTGTTTCCCAGTTCTCCTCCTTTATTTTTTCAGGTTGGCAGTCACCAGACACGTTAGTGTGGGCTAGCACTGAGCTCTTTGTCCCCAGCCGCAGTTTACCCTTTTAGTTGATTGGCTGTTTCTCTGAATGCTGCTTCCCCTTGTTGTTTTTAAGCAAACCTCTTGTCCCCCAAGCTACCTTATATTTGGGAAGTGTTGAGTGTTTCAAAAAAGGCAGGGATGTTCCTGAAAGGGGTCCAGGGGATGGTAGTGACTTTGTGGCAGGTTATACCCATTGCCTTGAGTCACACCTACCCCCTAGTGATTAATGCACCAAAAAATAAGGCAAAGACCACAGGGAAAAAATGTGAGGAAGAAAGCGGGAGCAGGAAGAGAAGGGAATAATAAATCATGGAAAAATAAAGAGGGGGAAGAAAATAGGAAAAAGGAGAAAGAAAAAAAAAAGTCCAGAGAAAGGAAGGTGAGGGGAGGGAACATCCTAGGACCGTGGGGGCAAAGGGTTATGAAAGGGGAAGGGAAGGGGGTAGCTAGGTGGTGCGGTGGATAAAGCACCGGTCCTGGATTCAGGAGTACCCCAGTTCAAATACAGACTCAGACACTTGACACTTACTAGCTGTGTGACCCTGGGCAAGTCACTTAGCCCTCATTGCCCTGCCCAAAAAAAAGGGGGAGAAAGGAAGAAGAACTCTCAGACATGGAAAACTAAACATTAGAGCAAATTGTCCAACATGCATTTAAGCACCCAAACATAGGTTTTTGTTTGCCACAGCCCCTAGCACAAAGGGATCTGGCAAAGGGATCTTGAAAGTTGGTCAGGCTTTAACCCTTGAGCCTTCAGCCCAGGAGAGTCCCTCCACCTAAGTTAGGAGGGTGAAAGGCAAATTAGTAGGAAAAATAAAAAAGGTATCAGAGCCAATGTTCTTGCCAATCCCTGAACTTCAGAGTTTCAGCTGAGCAGTGCCAAATGTTTTGGTCTGCCTAGAGAAGTAGTCCCATGACTCACTTGTCCCCTTCCACCAAATTCCCCACCCTCACCCTCACAAGCTATCTTCTAGCCTCTCCTACACCAGCATAGATTCTACTTGCTGAGGCCACTCAGCCTGACCTGGCTAGGTCTCCAGGAGGCAAAGGGGCCTATCCTTTTCATTCTTGAATGCTGTCTCCTTTGTCATAGGTTCCTAAGATTTAAACCTAGAATGCACTTTTGTCCAACCCCACAACCCCTGACCCACCCCTATTTTAGAAATGAGACAACTGAGGTCCAAAGAGATGGAATCATTTACCAAAGTCACACTGATAGTAGCTAATAGGACCAGAATTCGAACCCACATTGTCTACCTACAAACCAAAACGGTAACTAGCAATTTAAGTGCACAGGGCAATCCCAACAAAACCCATGCCAGGGGAAACAGTACAAAAAATTTCTACTGACCAGCTCTTTCTAAAGACAAATTTAGTCATTGATAGTAGAGAGATTTTGAAATTCAAAACAATCTTCCATTGCAAGGGGAGACAATCCATTTTGAGTTGATTGCTGGGAAGGCCACCTCTAGAGAAATATGAATGCAGTTCCAGGACACAGAGATCACCAACAGTATGGCTTTCTAGAAAAGGAAGTAGGTCATTTGGCAACTTCTTATTTTATCTAATTATTCTTGCTAATTATGTGTTAAGTGTAGTGGTTTCTTCCTGCTGTGGGGATACAGATATTTTTAGCACCTTCTAAATTCTGGCACCCGGAGACAAAGCCTCAGTTGCCCTGCCCAAGATAGTGAGCTGTCAATTCTTTCCAGCCCAAGTTCAAAGCTGGTTGGTGACTGATGTGTACAGCTATGATCCAGCAAGACATGCCTTACTACTTTAACCAGCATCCATAGTCAATCAATCAATGAACACTCATTATTACTGAACTTATTACTATCCTTTGGTAGAGGTGGTAGAAATTTGAGTCTTAGAGAAGACCAAGTTGATGACCAAGAATTCTCAGAAAAGTCAATGTATGATTTTATAATTTTACTAGTCACATTTTAATTCCCTGGGTCATGGAGAATGTGTTAGTGGTTAGCAGCTTGCATTTAGGGCCAAGAGGCCTGTATTTGAATTCTACCTCCTATCACAGGCAAATAAGTCACTGAACTCCCTGGAAGGTCTGAGCTCCTTCATCTCTAAAATGGACATATCAGTTCAGAAGGTACACAACAATACCTTCTCTCATGGTGAATAAAGTGCTTTGCAAAAATGAAAGCACCATTTAAATGACAGTTGCCATTATTAATATAGACAGGTGGCTAGAAAGAAGAGGAGGGATGGGAATTGAAGAAGTACAAGTAGATTAAAGGACCCCTAGCCTGGGGTAGTGGAAATAGCATGTGGGGCTAGGTTCAAGTCTCGACACCACTACCTACCACCTGTAGGTGCCCTGTGTCCCTTCCTATCTCTGGCCTTCAGTTTGCTTTCTGAAAAAAGAGAGCCTTGTACTATAAGAATTCTAAGTTTCCTTACAACTCTAACAGACCCTTTTAGGGTGAGAAGCCAGGTACTCAACCCCCAAGCTAGGACCATGAAAAGTAGGAGTTTATCTACAGGAAGGCAGCTAGGATGGGGAGGACATCCCTTACAAAGAGCCTTTTAAACAAGCACGGGTCATTTAGTCTGGAGAAGGAAGGTTTATGTCAGGGTTAGGGATGATGTTGGCATTTTATCTGTCTTCAAGTATCTGAAGGTCTATCATAGAGCAATGGACAGAAGTTTGCAGAAAGTCAGATCTCAGCTCAGCATAAGGAAGAACTTCCTGACAATCACAATTGCTCCAAAATGGAATGAGCTACCTCAAGAGGTAGTGGCTTCCCCTCCCTTTTCCCCCTTTGTAAGCAAAAGCTAGATGACCATGTGTCTGGCAAGCCGCAGAGAGAATCATTCCACAGGTATGGTTTAGACTAAACATTTTCTATGGTCCCTTTTCACTCCGTGACTCTATGAAGTTTATAAACAGAACATTTCCCAGGGATGGGCACAAGTTTGTTGATATTTAAGCCCTAACTCAAGCTATTGGGAAAACTTTCTCTGACTTTGGACCTAAAGATACTATCATTATTAGGCTTACATCCCCAAAAAGATGAAAGCAAGAAGTAAATGAGCCAAATGTACAGATATGTGTGTGTTTATATATGTGTGTATATATATATATATATATATACATCACAATATATACTGTAATACAGCCTTCTTTTATATGTGAAGGCATGTACACACACATGTATGTATGAGATTGCACACGTGTGCGATGTATATGTGTATACATATACACATATATGTTGTACACATATGTATAAATGCATTGCATGTGTATAGGTGTGTGTAGCTATATATATATATTTGTGTACATATATGCATGTGTATAATGTCTTCCTGATGTCTTAGGAAGTAACAGTTTCTCCCTCTTTGGAGCAGGCTGGATGGCTGGCTACTAGTTGGATATGCATCAGAGAGGATTTTTTTCAGCTAGGTTGGATGAACTGGCTGTTGGGGTCCCTTCTGACTTAAGATTCTGTGATTTTGGAATGTGAGGCTTTGACTAAATAAAACTGGCTTCCCACAAAGAATCAGCCTAAGGCAGCACCATTTCTCGGTAACCCTCCACCGATTACAGCTATTGCCTCACTGACCCTTCTGAAAACGCTTCCTTCCCCCAGCATATGGCAGAAACTTTTTGGTTTTTTGGCAGATCTCTCTGATTCTCTTGAAGTTCCCTTACTCACAGGCTCGAAGGGTTATAGGATCAATACTGGATGGGACTTAGAAGACATCACTTCAAACTCATTTCATAGATGAGGAAACTGAGCCCTCTGAGAAGGAAAATGACATACCCAAGTCAGACAAATTATAAGCAGGAGAATTGTCGCTTGAATTAAGGTCCTCTGACTCTAGATCCTTTCCTCTTTCCACTATTCCAGGGACTCTTAGACTTTTTTTGCATGTAACATAAACCCCTTTGGCAATCTGGTGGAAAGTAGAATAGTATTTTAAATGCATTAAATAAAACACATAAGATTAAAGGAAAACAAAGGTTAGGGAAATACATATATTTCCCAATCCAAGTTCACAGACCATTTAATAGCTAATGCTGGATGCTGGATACCTAGGAGTCTTGTGGGCCTCAGATGAAGAATCCCTGCATTATACCATAATTATGTCTCCTGCCTTGTTTCTTTCTTCTCAGTTTTTTCCTGTACAAGCCTTTCCAATAAATGTCCAATGTAGAGACCACATATGATGTTGTAATAGTAATAATAACAATAGATGGCATTTATATAGTGCTTTAATGGTTAACAAAGCATTGTAGAAATACTATCTGTTTATCCTGACAATAATCCTCGTAGCTAGGTGCTATTATCATCCCCATTGTTGTTGTTGTTGTTCAGTTGTGTCCAATTCTGTGATACCATACACTTTGTCCATGGGTCTTTTTTTAATTTTTTGACAAAGATACTGGTGCAGTTTGCCATTTCCATGTCCCCATTTTACAGATAAGGAAACTAATGCAGAAAGAGAATAAGTGACTCACCCAGAGCCATAACTAGTAATTGTCTTAGACCAGATTTGAACTCAGGTCTTCCTAATTCCGGCTCCAGTACTCTATCCACGGTGCTACTTAGTCAACTTTATGTAAAAAATAGAAGAAGCCTTAGAATTGGCAAAGACCCACCAGAACCGGAAGGAACCTTAGAATCACAGAATCTATAATGTCAGAATGAGAAGAAGCCTTAGAGAATACCCTAATCTAGTTTTATGAACGAGGAAGCTGAGACTCAGAAAAAGGAAATAATTTCCCCAAGGTCACACAGAAAGCTCATGACACCTACTCTCCCATCTGGATGTTTTTGCCTTTAATACCTTCTTTCTAAGTGCTAATATTTGAAAAGGTAGACTCAGGCTTTGACATTTCCAAAATTGCCACTGTGTTGGCTCGTATGTGTCACAGCACACCAATGCTCATCCCATAGAATTATTAACCAAAGTTACAAGTTTCCTTTGGCCATAAAATTTAACAAGTTGGACTTTGCTCATAAAAATTCAACTTTGAAGTATTCCCATAGTGTGGTAAGCCTCAGATTTCTGCACTGGCTTTCAAACTGTTCTTAGATCTCAGGGATTACTGAGAAGTCTGGGAACCCCTTGCCTTCAACTTGTCAGTATTCCAAAAAATCAATTGAACCTTAGGTGGACGTAATTATGGGAAAAGATGATCCTCTTCCCTATATATTACTCTTCTTTAAAGAACATCAGTGACTCTCTTCTTTTTTTTCTTTTTTTTGGGGGGGAGAGGGGGCAATGAGGGTTAAGTGACTTGCCCAGGGTCACAGAGCTAGCAAGTGTCAAGTGTCTGATACCAGATTTGAATTCAGGTCCTCCTGAATCCAGGGCTGGTGCTTTATCTGCTTCCCCACCTCGCTGCTCTAAGTGATTCTCTTAAGAATAAACATCTACCTCCCCAACCCCATTTCATCCATTCTTCTCTATTTCTTAATTCACATGTCTCTGCTCCATCTCACCTTATCCTTATAACTCCCTTTGGCAAAGTATGGTGTCATGGAAAGAACTCTGGAATCTAGTGGGAGAAAACATTTGAATTCCAAGTCCAGCTTTGCCCTTATTAGACATGTAACCTTGGATCTAGTCTTCCTTATTCTGCACTTCAGTTTTTCCATATATAAAGCAGAGGGGAATAATTGCTTCCTTGTCTTCCTCACTGGGCTGTTGTAAGGAAATTCCTTCTTTGCATACAGTAAGGCTCTTTAGAAGTGGGACCCATTTTATTACTACTAAGACCTCCCCATGACTTTGTCTATACTCCTAAAGTAAAATGTGAAATTGTATCCTTTAAGAGGCTTTCTTGACAACTTCCCTCCCCCCGCAAATGCTCATTAGGCTCAGAGGGAAGCTGTCCAGAACATTACAAAGCCTATATGATAGAAAACATTTATTAGATGAAAAGTGAAAATACATGCCATATTGTGGGTCTGATGAAAAAAAGCTAACCCATGTTACTCAGTAGGTTCTTACCAACACATGGTAATGAATGTGTTTAAACAAGCAGATTCCCCCAGGGTAGGAGCAAGGACAGGAGAAACCATTACTTCCCTCTTCTAGGAAGAGTGGGGCTCACACCCACTCAGCCTTTGTCATTTAAGGAGACTGTGTTTCTGTATTTACCATAGCAACCCCTCAGGCATTTCATAATCATCTCAGAACACCAGTCTCGCCTATACTTTTCCATATGCTCTCTTGAAGAAAATTTAAATTAACAAAAAAGAAAACCAACCTCAAGGTCTTAGAATGATGGATAATGAAGGAGGCTCAGGAGCTGACAGCAGGAAGCCCTTGTAGTTCTTCCTCTTTTAACCATTCCAATGGTCATTTTTGGTGACCTTTATGTTTATTCTTGCACCCACTCAGCAAGGGAATGAATCTCAACAGGATCTGGCATAGATCAGAATCATGGTTTGGGTGTCTGTCTCTGTCCAGTGTTCCATGTTCTTGAACTTTGCTCATATGTCTGTCTCCTCTGACAAATATCAGGCAACAGTCTGCATTGTGAGTAAAAACAGACTCTGGAAGAAAAATTGAAGGATTTAGAATTGGAAGGAACCTTAGAAATCATCTACTCCAACTTCCTCATTTTATAAATATGGAAACTGAGGCCAGAGAGGTCACAATGCCCTTTACATGGCAGGCATTTAATAAGTGCTTATTGAATTGAATTGTTACTTTCTCAAGGTCACACAGGTAGTAAGCTGGATTTGAAACCATGTCCCTCTCCTTCAGATCCAGACACTAGCACATGTATGCTTAGTAACTCTAGGAATTTAAGAATCAAAGAGCTGCTGATCCAAGACAGTTTCAAAGGACTCATGATGCAAAATCTTCTCTATCTCCAGAAAGAGAATTGATGAATTCTTAGTGCAGATTAAAGTATATTTTTTTTTCACCTTGTTTTTCATGCTTTTTTTGCAACATGCCTAACATGGAAATATTTTTTTCATGATTTAACGTGTATAATTGATATCATATTACTTGTCGTCTTACTATGCGAGGGAGAAATGGGAGGGATAAAAGGAATTCTGAATTATTTTTTCAAATAAATAAATCATAGTTTATTTTTAAAAAAGAATCTTGGAGTTGAAAGGTACTCTAGAGAGCATCTAGTACAACTTCTTATCCAATACAGGAACCTGCTTTTACCAATTCAGGACCTCTTTGAAAACCTCAAGTGATGCGAGGAGCTCACCACCTTCTGAGTTCTACTGTTCTGAATACTGGGCAATTCTTCCTTAGATTGAACTGATATTTATCTTGTTGCTTCCAAACATTAATCCTACTTCTGCCCTCTGGCTAGGCTACATAGAATATGTCCCATGGGTTATCAAAAGGCTGTCCTAATTCTAAAAAGTACAGTTCTTCTTGGGAGCCCTGGGGGGAGGAGAGGGGAAAGAGGCAGAAGGCCACCCAACTGGCTGAGATGGTTGTGGAGGTCAGGCTGAGGCTAGAAACAGTATGGGTACCATCTGTTTTTGTGGTTACTTTGAGGTTCTCTCAATTTGTGTAAAATGTTACAAGGATGACCAGAGCCTAATTCTAATTCCATCTGTCCTAGCACAAACCCACAAGTTAAAAAAATAAATTTCTTGAGCTTTGGGGTTTAAGGGGACTTGAAAATCACAGAAGATTAGAGCTAGAAGAGATATTTGAATAATAGGATTTTGAATTAGAGCCACTCATTCAATCAACAATATATTAAGGACCTACCACTTGCCAGACACTGTGCTAGGTGCTAGGGTTAGAAAGACACAAATAAATCAGTCTACACCATCAAAGAGTTTACAGTCTTTTAGGGGACAGCAAGTACACATAACAGAGTAGCCATTGCATAAGTATGTACAAAATAAATGCAAATTAACTTGCCAGGAAAGCACTAGCAGTTGGGGCGGGGGGGTCAGAAAAGGCCTCATGTAGGAGGTGTGATCTGAGCTAAATTTTGAAGGAAACTATAGCTAAGAGGCAGAGGTGAGGAAGGAGTGTATTCAAGGAATGGGGGACAGCTTGGGAAAAGACACAGAGACAGGAGTTACAATGCTATGTGTGAGGAAAAGGAAGACAAGCTTAGCTAGCCATGGAGTTAGTGAAGGGGAATAATATAGAGTAAACCTGGAATGATGAGTGAGAGACAGATCATGAAGGGGCTTAAACGCTGAAGTTGGGAGTTTGTATTTCATTCCAGAGGTGATAGTCAAGGAAGTATATTGAGCAGGGAAAGAATGGGGTCAGACTTGTGCTTTATGAATGAATATGATGTTGGCAGCTTAGTGGAAAATCTAGTTGAGAAAAGAAGCAGAATAACCAGTTAGAAAGCTATTAGACAGGGCAGCTAGGTGGCACAGTGGATAGAGCACCGATCCTGGATTCAGGAGGATGTGAGTTCAAATACGGCCTCAAATACTTGACACTTATTAGCTGTGTGACCCTGGGCAAGTCACTTAACTCCAATTGTCTCTCCAAAAAAAAAAAAAAAGAAAGAAAGAAAAGAAAACTATTAGAATGGTGGAAAAAAGCATTTATTAAACACTTACTATGAGCTAAGCACTTTGCCAAGCACTTAGAGTGGTCTATGCAATTGCCTGACCTAGGGTGGTAGTCATGCAAATGGAGATAAGTGACTTTATTGTTGTTCAGCCATTTTTCAGTCATGTCTAATTCTTCATAACCTCATTTTAGGTTTTCTTGGCAGAAATACTTGAGGGATTTGCCATTTCCTTTTCCAACTCATTTTACAGATGAGAAAACTGAGGCAAACAAGGTTAAGTGACTTGTGTCTGAGGTAAAATTTGAATTCAGGAAGATGAGTCTTCCTGACTCTAGGCCTGGTGTTTTATCCACTGAGCAAGAAGGGATTGTAGAGATCATCTAATCTGTCCCATTAATTGTAGAGATTTTAAAAGAAAGAAGGAAGGAAGGGAGGGAGGAAAGGAGGGAGGGAGGAAAGAAGGAAGGAAGGAAGGAAGAAAGAAAGAAAGAAAGAAAGAAAGAAAGAAAGAAAGAAAGAAAGAAAGAAAGAAAGAAAGAAAGAAAGAAAGAAAGAGGAAAAATAGAGGCTCCAAAGCATAAAGGGATTTGCCCAGCTTTATATGGGTAGTTAGAACTGGAATTTAAATCCAGGGATTTGACTCCAAATGCAGTTGTTTCTACTTCACTGGTCTCCCTCCAAAGAATAGTTAAGCACCTTTCCACCAATTTAAATGTTCCCCATTATTGAAAGGCCACCTCAGTTCCTAACTATCTCTCCCCCCCATTCTATAAAGTCTCCCCCCAAACTATTCTGAACTACAGCTACCTTCCCTGCTCTGAGGTCCCCCAGCATGTAACTTCTTATTCATAGAGCCCTTATTAGACATATCATAGGATGACAGATTTTGAGCTGGAACAACTACAGAAACCATCCATTTCAACCCCTTTGTTTTATAGATGAGGAAATTGAGGCTCAGAGAGGACTCAGAGACTTGTCCAAGGTTGCATAAAAGACCTAAGTATCATGCTTATCACAAAATTGACATTTGATAAATGCTGGATGGGGATGTTGATCGTGACAAAATAGACAAATATGTGTGTATATATATACATATATACATGTACATATATATATATATATACATACATATATATATATATATATGCTTGAATGAACCTAGTCATTTCATGTCTATGGGCCTCAGTTTCTCCTCTTGTGAAATGGGTATAACTACTTCAGCCTACTGCCCTCTGAGTACCACTGTAAGGCTCAAACAAGATGATAAATTCTGAAAGTGCTTTGAAAGGTTTAAAGGACCATGTAAGGAATTCATTTATGGCTTTCCATGAAATACCATGTTTTGGAATTTCAATTTAATCCTCCACAAGGACCTGGTAAAGGTAACCCACCAAGGTGCCAACACCACAAAAGGATCTTTTCTTCTCTGGGGCTATCCTGACTCACTGTCTGCAGAAGTTCTCTGCAGGAGTACTAGATCATTGGAATCCATATCCGTGAGCTGCTTGGAGTGCAAATTCCAAAGGGATGCAGTAAAACTGGGGAAAATCCAGCTCATTAAAAACTGACAACCTTTGGATCAGTCCAACTTGCCTTTGGCTCCACGCCAGCTCAGAGATCCCGACTGGCTGGGAAAGCTTGACAAGAGTTTTGGAGGTAACAGTATCACCCTCATTGCTCAAGGGCAATTGTGAAAATGGAGAGATTCAGGGAGGATCAGCATTTCCTGGGAAACAAACCACTTCCAAAGAAGCTCCAATCAGGAGGGAGATGAAGAATAGTTGAACTAACGTTCTGCTGCTGATTAGAATAAACATAAAATGTTTAAGAAGAGTCTTTCCAAATATCAGCCAGTTATCATTGCAAACAGTCCTGAGGAGGGAGTGTGGTACTTTGTTGACCTGATGTCAGCCACATAATCAAAGTGGGGAATCAGTTTCTATACAAAGACAGCTCAGTGGCATACTGAATAGCACACTGGACCTAGAGTCAAGAAGAACTGAGTTCAAATTACAGCCTCAGAAACTTACTAGCTATGTGATTGTGGACAAGTCACTTCATCTCAGTTTGGGGACTTCAGTTTTAGCAACTGTAAAAGATGAATAATCATAGTACCTATCTCTCAGAGTTGTAGTGAGGAGCAAATTAGATAATATTTGTAAAACACTTAGCACAATGGCTGATACAGAGTAGATAACTTAATAAATACTTGTTCTTTCCTTCCTTCACTCTTTCCTTCCCTTCATTCTTTAATTTACTTCCTTCCTTTCTTTGTTCTTTCCTGACTGCATTCATTCTTTCTTATACATTATCTATAGATATTAGGATCATAGATTTATAACTGAAAAGTACCTTAGAAGTCATTGAGTTACAGATGTGTTACAGATGAAAAAAACTGAGGCCCAAAGAAGTTAAGAGACTTCCCCAAGGACAGTAAGTGGCAGAGTTAGATATCTTTTCATTACACCATGTTGCTTGTCAAAAGATTAATATTCTGCAGACCTGGTCTGGCCTGGCCTGGCCTCACAATGGGGAAAGATCTCACAGGTCTTGGCAAACAGAAAACCAAGAGATTCCAGTGTCCTAAGAGCTTTAAAAGAACTCTTGGCCAAAAAACATAAGAATAGAAAAGACAATTTCTTACATTGGAAAGAATCCTGGAAGTTAAGTATAAGGATTTGAATTCAAGTTTCAACTCTGTCCCTTACTACCTATGTGAACCAAGACACTTTTCCTCAAAGAGACTCTTTTTTGGGGGTGGAGCCAAGATGGCAAAGGAAAGTCAGTGACTGGCCTGAGCTCTCCCTAAGACCCCTCCAAACAGCAGCAGAACTCACAAAAATACAGGGTGAAATAATTTTCTAAACAAAGACAACTTAGAAGGTCTTCAGAAAAAGTCTGTCCCACCTGGGTGAGAGAGAAGAGTAGTCGAAAACAGGCTGTGCCAGCACAGACCCAGCCCCAGAAAACCAGGAACAGGCCAGGAGCCACTGAATCAGTAGCAGCAGGAGCAGCTGCTTCTGAAACTCATTCCACAGAGGGTAACAGGGTTGAACAATTAGCCAGAAGGAGATTATAGGGGTATTTTTGCTAGAACTGAGGCAGACCTCTGTTGTTTTGCCCATACTTGGATCCAGATCACAATCCTAGGTGGCAGTCCCTGGGCAGGGAAGAGAACTAGCACACCAGAGCTTGTGGCCACAGTGGATCTGGAAGCTCCTCACAGTTCCAGGGAAGAAAAGCAAGCTTGTGGTCACTTGCAAACCAGAGCACAAGCCAGGAGAGTAGTAAACACACCTCTCCTTAAATCACACCACCTTGGAAGAACTGAAAACTTATAAATCCCTAGAAGTATCTCTGAAAACAGCTGCACAAAACTCCTGAAGCTTGGGACAGTTCGCCCTCCACCCTGGAAGCATTGCCCCACTTTAACAAAGAGTTAAAAGTCAAGAAATTGGCTAGGAAAATGAGTAAACAGAAAAAAAAATGCTAACTGTGGAAAGTTTCTATGGTGACAAGGAAGATCAAAATACACCCTCAGAAGAAGATAACAAAGTCAAAGCTCCTACATCCAAAGCTTCAGAGGAAAATATGAATTGGTCTCAGACCATAGAAGGGCTCAAAAAGGACTTTGAAAATAAAGTAAGAGAAGTAGAGGAAAAAAATAGAAAGAGAAGTGAGAGTGATATAAGAAAAAAAATCATGAAAAAAAAATCAACAGCTTAGTAAAGGAAAGACAAATACTGAAGAAAATAACACCTTAAAGACAGACTAGGCTAAATGGTAAAAGAGGTACAAAAATCCAATAAGAAAAAGGATGCCTTGAAAAGCCAAGTTGGTTAAATGGAAAAGGAGGTACAAAAGCTCACTGAAGAAAATAACTCCTTAAAAATTAGGATTGAATAAATGGAAGCTAATGACTTTTTGAGAAATCAAGAAACAGTAAAACAAAGCCAAAATAATGAAAAAATAGGAGGCAATGTGAAATATCCCATTGGAAAAACAACTGAGCTGGAAAATAGATATCAGGAGAGATAATTTGAAAATTATTGGACAACCTGACAGCCATGACCAAAAAAAGACCTATACATCACCTTCCAAGAAATTGTTGAAGAAAATTGCCCTGATATTCTAGAACCAGAAGGTAAAATAAAAATTGAAATAATCCACTGATCACCTCCTGAAAGGGATCCCAAAATGAAAACTCCCAGGAATATTATAGCCAACTTCCTGAGCTTCCAGGTCAAGGAGAAAATATTGCAAGCAGCCAGAAAGAAACAATTCAAGTATTGTGTAGCCATGATAATAAATTAAAGGATCAGAGGGCTTGGAATATGATATTCCACAAGGCAAAACGAACTTGGATTACAACCAAGAAGTACCTACCCAGCAAAACTGAATGTAATACTTCAAGGAAGAAAAATGGGCATTCAATGAAAGAGAGGACTTTTAGACATTCTTGATGAAAAAACTGAAGCTGAATAGAAAATTTGACTTTCCAATACAAGAACCCAGAGAAGCATATAAAGATAAATAGGAAAAAGAAATCATAAGGGATTTTGAATTGTTAAACTATTTACATTCTTACATAGGAAGATAATACTTGTAACTCTTAAGAACTTTCTCATTATTCAGGCAGTTGGATGGAGATATATAGACAGAGGGTACAGGTGTGAGTTGAATATGAAGGAATGATATCTTTATAAAATAAAATGAAGGGGATGAGAGAGGAAAACACTGGAAGAAATGGAAAGGGAGAGATAGAATGGGTTAAATTATCTCACATAAAAGAAGCAAGAAAAGACTTATACAGTGGAAGGGAAGATTGGGGGGGGGTGCAGGGGAGTGAGTGAATCTTACTCTCAACAGAATTGGCTCAAAGAGGCAATAACATACATACTCAATTGGATATATAAATCTATATTACCCTACAGGATAGTAGGAGGGGAGAGGATAAATGATCAAAAGGTATGAACAGTTTTCAGATGAAATAATCAAAATTATCTGTAGCTATATAAAAATGCTCTAACTCACTACTGATTAGAAAGATGCAAGTCAAAACAATTCTGGAGTACTACCTCATACCTGTTGGATTGGATAATAGGATGGCAAGGGAAAATGACAAATGTTTTAGGGGATATGGGGGAAATGAGACATTAATGCACTGTTGATGGACCTGCAAACTGATTCAACCATTCTTTAGAACAATTTGGAGCTATGGTGAAGAGGTTATAAAACCATGCATACTCTTTGATCTAACAATACCACTATTAGTCCATATCCAAAAAGAGATTTAAAAAATACAATAAGGACCTATATGTACAAAAATTATTTATAGCAACTATTTTCTTGTGACACAGAATTTGAAATTGAGGGATGCCCATCAATTGGGGAATGGCTGAACAAATTGTGGTATGTGATTATGATGGAATACTATTGTGCTATAAGAGATCATGAGCAGAATGCTCTCAAAAAAAATCTGGAAAGACTTATATGAGCCGATGCAAAGTAAAACGTACTGTGTACAAAATAACAGCGATATTGTAAGATGATCAACTGTGATTGACTTGGCTATTCTCAATAATACAATGATCCAAGACAACTCTAAAGAACTTAAGATGAAAAATACTATCCATCCCCAAAGAAAGAACTGATTATGTCTGAATACAGATTGAAGCATAATTTTTTATTCTGTTTTTCATGAATTTTTTTGTCTGTTTTCTTTCACAACCTAATATGGAAATGTTTTGCATGACTATACAAGTATAACTTAAATTGAATTGCTTGCCTTCTTAAACAAGGGGGATGGTGAGAAGGGAGGAAGCAAAATTAGGAACACAAATTTTTTTAATGGATGTTAAAATTGTTTTTACATGTAATTGGGGAAAAATAAAATCCTAAATAAACCCTCCCAAAAAAAGCTTCAGGAAAATTTTTAAAAAGAGAGCCTCTGTTTAGCCTTTAAATTATAGGGGTATGACTTCCTGCATGAAATACATTCTCTATTTTGTGATTGCTGGCTTTCTTCGCCTTCTCATATTCTAGTATTCTACATTCCTAAGTCTATAGAAATAGGATTAAAACATAGGGTCAGGATCATGTACCCTTGTAGTCTAGGATTCTAGGAGGCACCAAAGGTTGACTTGTAGGATGGCCTGATTGTCCTCTGTTGGATCAACTTCCTTAGGCTAAGGTTAAACTCACAAATTTTGTTCACCTGGAATGAATAGTCTAGACTCTCAGATAGACTAAATTTAAACTATTCCAGAGAATTGCTTATCCTCTTCTTAAAAGCTTCTTAGAAAGGAGATTCCATAGCCTCCCTTGGCAGAACATTTAAGCATTTTAAAGCACTTGGATTTGAAAATAAACAGAAAATAACTTCAAAGACACTCAGAAGCAAATATTCAACAATATGACTTTAACAGTTCAAAAAAATTATAGGGAAGTGACAGATTTGAAACAAACTGAAGTATTATGATGTTAGGAGAGAAAAAGAATTCAATCCTTTAATCTCTTTGGGCCTCAATTTCCCCATCTGTAAAATGAGGGAGTTGGAATAGATGATCTTTAAGGTCATTCGCTAATTCTAAAGCCTAATGGTTTTCATTCAACTTAAAGAATGTGCACATGAAATCCCTCCACAGCAGCCCTGAGAAATGTATCCTACACATGAAGACTTCTTGTGATGGTGAATTCACTGCATCCTGAAGCATCCTCTTCTACTGGATAACTGTGATTGATAGTGAGTCCCTTTTTGTATTGAGCTAAAATGTGCTTCTACTCATTGGCCTTACTTCTGCCTTCTGGGACCAAAGAGCTATATAGAGTCATATAAACATGCTCTAAGTCACTATTGATCAAAGAAATTCAAATTAAAATAACCTTGAGGTCCCACCTCACACCTATCAGAGAGGCTAATATAATAAAAAAGGAAAATGATGGATATTTGAGGGGATGTGGAAAAACTGGGATGTTAATCTATTGTTGTTGTGAAGTGATCCAACCATTCTAGAGGGCAATTTGGAACTATGCCCAAAAGACTATAAAGCTGCATACCCCTTGATCCAGCAATACCACTGCTAGGTTTTATATCCCAAAGACATCCAAAAAAGATAAAATTACTTATTTGTACAAAAATATTTATAGCAGCTCTTTTCATGGTGAAGGAATGTCCATCCAATGGGGAATGGCTAAACATGTTATGTTATATAAGAAATGACAAGCCATATTATTTCAGAAAAACCTGGAAAGACTTACATGAACTGATGTAAGTGAACAGAATCAGGAGAATGTTGCACATGATAACAACAATATTGCTTGATGAAGAACTGTGAATGATTTAGGTATTCTCAGCAATATAATAATCTAAGACAATCCCAAAGGACTAGTGATGAAGCATATTATCTACCTCTTGAGAAATAACTGATATTTATTGATTACAGACTGAAACATGCAATTTTCACTTTCTTTCATTTTTTTTTCTTTTATTGAAGTCTTCTTATGCAAAATGACTAGTGTGGAAATGTTTTACATAATTGCACATGTATAACCTATATCTGCTTGCTTACTATCTCAGGAAGGAGGAAGGGGGAGGAGGGAAGGGAGAATTTGGAACCCAAAACTTTAAACAAAAATGTTTATTTTTAAAAAGTGATGGGAGGGACAAAGAGACGGGATTCATTGGGAAATGTAGGTAAAATAAAAGGAGAAATATCAATAAAATTTATTTTTAGAAAAAATATCTTATCATATTTGACTCCTTGTTCCAAATTATCTTGGTATTATTATGTAATACAGAATTCTCTCTTCTAGCTTGTTAGCTCTCCTTCCTAATTTTAACGAATCAGCCAATTTGATAAGCATGTCTTCCTTACCTTCATCCAAACCATTGATGAAAATATAATATAGAACATTAGAACCATAGAAAAACAGGATTTCAGAACTGAAGGAGACTCCAGAAGTTGTCTATCCCAACCCCTTCATGATATGGTGCCCATAAGACAAAAAAAAAAATTTAGAGATTAGTAGATATAGGTAGTCATCTGGATTTTGCCACTTGGTTCCACTATAATCTTGGAAAACTGATTTGCCTTCATGCTCTTATATACAAAATGAGTTGATTGGACTAGTTAGGGTCTAAGATGTCACCTAACTATAAACATTCCATTTTCTATAATTCTAAAGCTCCATTCAGTTTTGATATTCTATGGTTAGGAAACAGCCAAGTATACAGGGGATTTTGTATTCAGAGCAAAAGCAAATCCTACGTCTCTTGTGTACTCCATGAATGACCATGAGCAAGTCATTTAGACTCCCTCACTCTGTCCTCTCATCTATAAACTGATTGGCTGGACCTCATAAAGGCCTCTCAGGCCCATTCTATATCTCTCTATATTCTCATTCCAAGTGCTCAAAAGCCATCTGTTCAATAATTTATTTTTTATCCTTTTTGCCTATGTGTTGCTATTAAGTTAGCAGGTCTCCAATTTTTGTAATCTGCCAATTTTCCTCTTGATTATCAAGCAAATGTTTACTAGTTTTTCATTATTTTGACATCTTGCCCATTCTCCACATCTTCTCAAAGGTAACAATGATCATATCTACATGCACTCTGTTCCTGGTCAGGTGACCTAACCTCATTGAAAACACCAAGGTGTTCTTTGAAAATCTCTTCACTATCTTCATCAGCTTTTTGCAAATTCTAAAATGACAAAGTAGCTTCACCTGCAGTTCTTGTTGCTTCCAGTTCAAAAGTTAAAGCCCTTTTGGTCAGGTTGGCAGCTCCCCAGGAAAATATGTTCCTCTGAATCCTCAAGGGAAGCATTCTGCCACTAGCCAAGAGCCCTTTGTTTCCATATCTTAAAGCATTTTCTTGTTCTTTTAAACCATCAATGTTACCAGCCACTGGCTTCCCATCTTGAGAGCCAGCTTGGAGCAATAGACTTGTTATCAGAAATGACCAGACTCTGATTGTGGTTGTGCAAACTGGAATTTACCCATTAACATCTCTGAGGTTCACTTTCCTGAATTGTAAAAGTAATTAATGCCTATATCTTCTATCTAACAAGGTTGTTATAAATGTGGGATTTTGTTATTATTGCCTACTTCCTTATTATCCAAAGTCAGAACCTTCATCTGAGAAAAGCAATTGAATCTACATTATGTGTCCACCAAGTCTCCTAGTTCCTTCTTGAGGACTTTCGGGAAAGCAGACATTCAAGCCAAGATTCTTCTGAAGGAGTCATTACTTCCCACACACATTGATAGGAATAAGTTTTGCAGGAAAGGCAGTGTGACATAGTAGATAGATAACCAGTTTCAGAGCCCAAGGAGACTTGGAGTCAAGTCTCATCTCTGATGCATACTGACTGCATGACCCTAAGCAAGTCAACTTTTCAGTGCTCTCTAGGCAACTTTTCAAGGTCATAGGTTGCAGAGAAGGTGCTGACCTACTTTGGTGGGGTGTGCCATCATCCCTGAAGTTCTCTTTCCAAGTGAAATCAAAGGTCCAAGTCCTACCCTGTTGGGTAGTATTTTGTGCATTTGGAATAATATGAAAGAAAGAATTTTTAAAAAACACCATTTATCAAGCACTTACTCTGGGCTAGGCACTCTGCTAAGCACCAGGGATACAAATAGTACAAGAAAGTGAGCATTTCCCTGTTCTTAGGGGGCTAATATTCTAATGGAGGAAATAAAACACATGGAGGAGTGATGGTCAAGGAAAGGAATTTTGGATTAGGTTGTCACAAGCATGGTAATTGCTATTCCTTTCCAAAACGAGTGATACTGTTGATGTGATCACTGTGCCTAAAGCAAGATGTGGAAGTCATTTACACATAACATACATACACTCCACTGAAGTCTTTCTTCTATGCATCATGATAGCATAGGGGTGACCCTGCACTATGTCAGCAAAACTTAAGCCTTGACAGAGCCAAAGGTCCTACTACATTGGAAAGGTTTCAAGTATTAGTGTTCAGGAAGACTAAGCATCATCTAAGGAATAGTGTTGCTCATTGGAGAGAGGCTCATTCCTAGAAAGCTGGCCAACTACTAATGGATTCTTTGGCCACAGAAACTCATTAAATTGACAATTAAAGGACAGATGGGGTGTTCTCTGCATCAGTGGTGGGAGGACCCAAATCAGTGAAATCAAAAAACTTCTGAAGTCTTTTTTTTTAATTGCATGTATACTCAGAAGAAGACCAAGGCACAATATTGAGATGGCAACAAACATATTATGTGCAGAAAATTTGAGGTAATTGGATATTTAATTTGGATAAGTGAAGACTCATTGAAGCCTGATAGTTGTCTTTAAGTATGTTAATACTGTTATAGAGAAGAAGCTGTTATGTGGAAATAAAATTAAATTTATCTTGCATAGTTCTAGAAAGTAGAAGTAGGATTTAACCAATTTAAATCAACAGATACTAAGAACATGCTATATGCAAATCACTGTCATGTGCTAGAGATAACAAAGATAAGAAATAAAATATTAGTATCTTGCTTTATAAAGTACCTTAAGGTGTGCAATTAAAATATATTCTTATTTTACCCTTATCTCATAGCACTGATGCCTTCTATCACAATCTCCTCCTTCACTCCACTCTCACATAAAGAGATGGCCCTCCTCGCCAAGGCAAACTCCCATTACCTCTTACTAGGACATAGGATCCCATTGTATCCTATCTCCTCCAATAGATTGTCCCTTCTGTCATCCACCTCACTGACTTATCTTCAATCTCTTCTTTCTACTGTTTCCTTCCCTATTGCCTACAAATATGTCCATGTCTCTCTCAAGCTCAAGAAAACTCGCCATCACAGCTAAGTATTGTCTTATATCTCTTATGTTTCCCTTCTCATTTCTCCCTTCTGGCTTCCCTAGATTCTTTCAAATGCCAACTAAAATGTTATCTGCTAGAAGAATCCTTTCCCACTCCCTCTTAACTCTAGTGCCTTCCCCCATTAATTATTTTCTATATGTCTTGTATATAGCTTGTCTATATATTTGTTTATTGTCTCCCTCATTATAATGTGAGCTCCTTGAGGATGGGCAAAGTCTTTTGTATTTCTTTCTGGCCCTAGTACTTAGCACAGTGACTAGAGCATAGTAAATACTTATTGGTTGATTTATTGTTACCAACTTGGAAGAAGTTTAGTTCATAACCCCAAGGATCTATATCTATGAGTTTAAATCCATGATTGCATAGGTAGTGGAAATGCCCAGGTGAGAAAACTACCTCCACCAATGCCTATTGCATTTTCTCTGCAATTTAGAGACTTGAAGAGATGTCTATGAGCCAGAAAGTTAATGTGCTATTAGGTGGGAACTTATCAGGATAGGAAAAGTCATCAAGATTCTGCTATGCCATAGGATATGTTGCAGCTTTTAGGGACAGCCCTACTCCTTGTCGTGGCAAAGATCCCTGAAGAGAGAGAGAAGTACTTTGGGAACAATACTCCTTGTAATTACTCTTCACCAATAAGGAGAATCTTATGCAAATAGACTATGAGTTGAGGGTTACATTCATATACCCTTTATTAGATGGTAAGTTCCTTGAGGGCAGGGGCTTTGTTGTTTTCCATTTGGAAACACCAGCCTCTAATAGTGGATTGAACCCAGTAGGCATTTAGTAAATGTTTATTGAACTGAATTGAAAATAAGTCTCCCATCTCTCTTCTAAATTTAGCATGAGCTTCCTTGAGGGAGATGTTCATTTTTCCAAATAAGTGTTCTTCTCCTGCAATTCCATGAATAGAGTTACAGAAATGGAAGGATATATAGGAAACAAATAGATTGAAGTCAGCTTCATGTCTTGACTAGTGATGGCTAGAGATATTGCAATTTCATGATTGGTACATTCTCTTCCCCACCCTTCTTGATCAGCTTCAAAGACATTTCATGACTATATTACATAAGCCAAGCTCACATCCTTGGAATTTTGCTATAGTATCTGCTTAGAACCCTCAAGTTATCAAAGAAAGCATGCATCCTTCATATGGCATGTCAGGATTGAAAATACCCTTATTGTAATCCATGTGCTATAAAATAACAGGATAAGAGAGAAGGGGAATTACAATGGGCAAATTGCTCAAGAACCTCATGGAATAATAATGGCAATAGTTCACACTTCTATAGCCCTTTAAGACTTAGGAAATGTTTCTTCACAACCACCCTAGGAGTTAGGAATCCCAAATCTAATTGTCTACATTCTACAGGTGAGAAGAACAGGTTAGAGGATTGAAGTAACTCACCCAGGGTCACTAAGCTCTTAAAAATAAGAGCCTAGACCCCACCCCAGGTCTACTGCCTCCAAGTCAGTGGTTCTTAACTAATTTTTTCTGTCTTAGAACTCTTTGGCCATCTGGCTAAACCTATGAACCCCTTTTCAGATTAATGTTTTAAATATATAATATAAAATGCATTGGTCTACAAGGGAAAATAATTATATAAATATAATAATTGAAATATTTTTAAATAAGTTACCAAAATCCAGGTTAAGATGCTCTAAATCTAGAGCTCTTTTCACCATACACTTATGCCCCTCATGCATTTAATAAATGTTAATTCAATTCACAGGAAACTTAAGAGTTAATTTCAATAATGGACAGTTGGGTAATAATCTTATTTCCAGGAAGAATTGTAACTAATAATTTTAAAGTTTGGAATTATAGTGGTAAGAGGTTTGGGAAGGAGGAGGTGGCAAGCACCACAAAATGTACTCAGGGCAAATACAAATTCATTTGAGGTGGAATTGTGATTTGGAGAGAGACCTCAGGGCTCAAGATGTAAGGCCTTAACATGGTACGAAACCAAGGCATAGGACATCATTGTCAGAAAGGAGTAGAAGGTTAAAAAAAAGTAGCCTTTAGCCAAGAAAGATTCCACTTGAGGTGCAGCCATCATTATCCATTTTTTTTTTACTTACTGTCTTGTTCAGTTGTTTCTACCTACTAAGGAGTACAGATGTTGTCATCACTTTCTAAATTTCAGACCCCTATGCCAAATGTCTGATTGTCCCACTTTGGTGAAAGTAATGAAGAGCCGAGAAGATTTTGAAGTGACTAGCAAAGAATAATATTTTATCTTTCTGCCATTGACAAATAAATACTAAATCTGAAAAAAAAATTAGATTGGTCTTAGTTTTACAATAGAATGTAAAAGGACTAGAAGAGTATCTCTCCACTTTCCAGAATGAAGTTTAAAAAAACAGTGAAAAGGGACCTGAGGATGCACACAGGAATTTGACTTGTCTCAGGAAGTTGGAAGTTAGAAATATGCAGCATAAATGGGGAAAAGCAGGACCACTGGACACTTGAAGCTATGTAATAGCTATGAAACTCATACTATAGACGGGAGAGCTAGACCCTTTGAGGGAGGAGTAGGTCCTTGTGGTCAAACTAATGTTAATAAGAATCCAAAACTGATGTCATATGCTAACCAGCAAGGGCCTGAGGAAGAAAAGAGTTTGACCCGTTGATAACTCCCTGCTGAGGGGTACTGAATCAGGAGTTTGTCAAAATGACATTAACAGTACAGAGAGAATGGAAAATATTCTAGTACTTGTTCAAATCTGATGACTTCTATTGTTTCTTGTTGTTCAGTCATGTCCCACTTTTTGTGACCCCATTTAGAGTTTTCTTGGCAAAGATTTTGGAGTGGTTTGCCATTTCCCTCTCTAGCTCATTTTATAGGTGAGGGAACTGAGGCAAACAGGATTAAGTGACTTGTCCACAGTCAGTCACAAAGCTAGGAAGTGTCTAAGACCAGATTTGAACTCAGTCTTGGTTCTCTATCCACTGACCCTTCTAGCTGATGCCTGATGACTTCTAGCAAATAATTAACATGGGCACAAATGATACTCTTGGAAGAAATGTTAAAAAAAAAGAAGAAAGAAAAAAAAGAAAAAATGTAGAAAACATTACCAAGAATTATTCAGTTATAGCCAAGAACAGAAGACTTTAAGTGCACAGGTGTTGTTTTCATCATTGCTTTTAATTAAATATAAAGGCTTAAGAAGAAAAAAGCAACTGTGGAAAGTGGAAAATGTGGTTTAAAATGATTTGAAGATGGGCATGGACATTATTGGAAGATAGGTACGCTAATAGACTGTTGCTAGAGCTGAGAATTGATCTGTTCATTCTAAAAAGCAATTTGGAATTAGGCTAAGCAAGTGACTAAAATGTGTATAGCCTTTGATGAGAGATCCTACTGGTAGGGACAAAGCCCAAGGAGATCAAAGATAGAAAAAAAGATCATAGATACAGCAAAATATTCAAAAGAGCACTTTTGTAGTGGCAAAGAACTGAAATAAGATGAATGTCCATTAAATGGGGAATGCCTAAACAAACTACAATTCATTAATATAATTGAATATGACTACAATGCAAAAATTTATGAATGTGAAGACTGAATAGAAGCAGAGCAAGATATAAAGATTATGCCAAATGAAGAAAGCACGCATGGAAAATGATATATACAATGACTAAAATAGTGTAAATGGAAAGAACAAAACAAAACTGAATGTTGTGTAATTATGATGACCAATCTCAGCTCTTTAAAAAAAAAGATATGAAAAGGCACTTTACCTTTTGGCAGAAATGAGGAATTATAGGTATGGAATAAATATATCTACTCTCATAATGAATTGATGTGTGGGCTGGTCTTCTTTATAGGGGGTGATTCTGTGGATAGGGTAAGAAGAATGATATATTCGGAAATGAAGGCAATATAAAAACAAAATAATATTCTTACATGTAGAAAAATTTGGGAGGATGGATTTGAAAAGGATTTAGAAGAAAAAATAAATGGCCTAAAATTCTAAAGGATAAGTGTCTGGAGGGTAGAAAATGCTTAAGAATAAAACTCAAAAGACAAATAAAAGATCTTGATAAGGAGGGGGAAAGAGGTAGTTGCCTAAGAAATGAAGGCAAATATATAGGGGACTCACTAAGCAACTCAATTTATTTTTTTATCTCTTTAGAATTTTATTTTCCAAAATATATGTAAAAACAAATTTTGACATCATATTTTTAAAAATCTTTGTGTTCAAACTTCTCTTCCTACCTCCCTTCCCATTGATGTAGGAAGCAAAAAAGCGTTAATAGAAAAATATAAGACCCAAGCTCTAATACAGATATTAGCTCTAAAAGGGAGTCAGATCCCAGTTAATGGATAACTTATGTTATGTTCTCATACCCATAGTGATCAACATCCATAATGGACCAGAACAGGTCAGGTTAAAATAACAATAAAGGAAAAAGACAACCTATAGAAATTCTAATGAAAAATGATTACATTTTGAAACTAGCCATGGGAATCAGAAAGAGACATGCGCAGAAAAGACCAGATTTGTCCTCAGATTCACCTTATGATGTGTAAACCCCCAAAAAACACCTCCACTGAAAAAGGTACCCACCTCGGGGGTTGGCTTAGGACCCCAGGAACTCCAAATTAGAATAAGCCCTCCCCTGAAACACCCCTAGGTGGAGAATATTATAATGAGTAGGACAGGCCCTCCCCTGTACCTCCCCAAGGTGGAGATTATTGTAATGAGACTGATAATCAATTGATCCATATTAGAAATATAACTGTCTTTCCTTTCCTTATTGGAGAGATACCTTTCCACTATTCTGGTTCTCTCCCTGTGGTCACCCACAGTATTGCAATAAAACCTGGGAAACTGAGTCACTGAGTCTTATAATTCTTTTGGGACAACTCACTACTAATTTAACCCCAAATTCCAACCCACATCGCCACCCCCACCCCCAAGAACTCAAGCAATTAAATGTAAGTTACACATGAGTAGTCATGGAAAACATCCCTACATTAGCTAGGTTGTGAGAGAAAACAGTTAAAAAACCAAAACTTCAAATTAAAAAACTGTCAAAGAAAAAAAATGTGTTTCAATCTGTTTTCAGATACCATCAGTTCTTTCTCTGTAGAAGGATTGCGATTTTCATAAGTCCTTCCGGGTTATATTGGATCATTGCCTTGCTGAAAATAATTTCATGCTTCCCAGGAGATAATCTTACACTATTGCTGTTATTTTGTATACAGTATATTTCACTCTGCTTCAGTTCATGTAAGTCTTTCCAGGCTTTTCTGATAGCATCCTGTTCATTATAACTTTTATATAGTACCTTAAACTTGACAAAGAATTTTCTTCACAATAGCCCAGCAAAGTAAGTACCATATATTTTGCCATTATAGTCAATCATCATAACTATTCCCCTCTAACCTATTCCCTTCCCCTGATATTTACTCTATTTTCTAACTTACTTTACCCTATTCCTCCTCAAAAGTCTTTTACTTCTGACTGTCTCCTCCCCTATTCTGCCATTCCTTCTTTCACCCTTCCTTCCTTATCCTCTTCCCTTCCTACTTCCCTGTAGGGTTAAATAGATTACTCCTCCCAATTGAGTGTGTATGCTATTCCCTCCTTGAGCCCACTCTGATGGGATTAAGGTCTTTGAGCTAATTCTGTGTTCTAAATTTTATTTCTTACCTCCCTCCTCAACCCTCCCTATAAAATTAAACAATTCAATATGTAATATGTGCAGTTATGCAGAACATCTTCATCTTCCTCAAAAATGTTTTGCTTTTTATTGCTCTTTCCTCCAATCTGCCCTTCCCTCCTTCCCCTCCCATTTTCCCTCAGGGCAAAAATACATTACTATACACTCTTGAGTATGTATGTTATTCCCTCTTTGAGCCAATTCCGATGATAGTAAGGTTCACTCAATCTCCTATTCCTTCCCCCTCTTCCCCTCTCCTCCATGAGCTTTTTCCTTGTTTCCCTTACATAAACTACCTCTCCCCAGTCCACCTCTCTCCTTCCCCCTCCCCCAGTCCCAACCCTTAACCCTATTTTAAAGATGTCATCATGGGTTACCTAGGTGGCACAGTGAACAAAGCATCAGCCCTGGACCCAGGAGGCCCCGATCCCACATCTAGTCCTAGACATGACACCCCACCCTGTCAAAGAACAAGGATAAACAAAAAAAATGCTTTACAGATATCATCCCTTCATATTCAGATCAGACTTGTGCCCTCTGTGTATCCCTTATTGAAAAATGTCTTATGAGTTCAAAGTATTATTTTCCCATGTAGGAATGTAAATAGTTTAATCTTTTAATATCCCTCATGAATTCTTTTTCCTGTTTACCTTTTTATGCTTCTACAGGGTCTTCAAATTTTCTGTTCATTAAATGAACCTTAAAGGTTTTTTCATCCCAAATGCCTGAAAGTCCTCTTTTTCATTGAATTCCCATTTTTTCCACTGAGAGATTATAATCAGTTTTGCTGGGTATGTGATTCTTGGCTGTAGTCCCAGTTGCTTGGCCCTCTGCAGTATCATATTCTATGCCCTCCAGTCCTTTAATGTAGATGCTGCTAGGTCTTGTTTTATCCTTATTGTAGCTCCACAGTATTTTAATTCCTTTTTTCTAGCAGTTTGAAATATTTTTCTCCTTGACCTGGGAGCTCTAGAATTTGGCTATAATATCTCCAGAGGTTTTCCTTTTGGGATCTCTTTCAAGAGGTGACTGGTGGATTCTTTCAATTTCTATTTTACCTTCTGCTACTAGAATATCAGGGCAAATTTCCCTGACAATTTCTTGGAAGATGCTTTCTAAACTCTTATTTTGGTCATGGTTTTCAGGTAGTCCAATGATTTTCAAATTATCTCTCCTGGATCTATTGTCCAGATCAGCTGTTTTTCTAAGGAGAAATTTCATATTGCCCTCTATTTTTTTATTCATTTGCATTTCCTTTACTGTGTCTTGGTTTCTCATAAAGTCACTAGCTTCCATTTGTTCAATCATAGTTCTTAGGCAATAATTTTCTTCAGAGAGCTTTTGTATCTCCTTTTCCATTTGGATTTTCTAGCTGTTGACTTTTATCTCATGACTCTTCTATATTATTCTCATTTCTCTTTTCCATTCTTTCTTCTACCTTTCTAAATCTTTCTTCTATCTCTCCTATTTCTCTTCAAAGTCCCATTTGAGCACTTCCATGGCCTGAGACCAATTCATATTTTTCTTGGAAGCTTAGGATGTAGGGGCCTTGAGGTTGCTATCCTCTTCTGAAGGTACACCTCAATCATCCTTGTAGCCAAAGAAACTTTCTATTGTTCTCAACTTTCTTTGCTTGCTCATCTTGCCATTTTTTACTTGACTTTAAACTCCCTCTTACAGTGGGGCCCTATTTCCAAGCTACACTGTCCCAAGCTTCAGAGGGTCCCAGGTGTTTTTTTTTTATTTGAGTGAGGGGAGGTTTTTCTCTCACCTGGTCTGTTCTCTGATCTGAAGATAATCTCAAGCCATTTACTAGTTTACCAGCCAGCAGAGTGCTGTGGTGGTTCTTAGCTTTGACGAGTTGGACTCTGCTAGCAGCCCAGTATGGCCTCCTTTATTCTGGAAAATAATCTCAGCCCATCTTTTTATGGGTTTTGCCACTCCAGGGCTTGTTTTATTGTTGTTTTGGGGGTCATTGTGTCAGGAGCTCTGTGCATTTAATGTCTTTCCTCTGCCATCTT
This sequence comes from Dromiciops gliroides, assembly GCF_019393635.1. Taxonomy (NCBI): domain Eukaryota; kingdom Metazoa; phylum Chordata; class Mammalia; order Microbiotheria; family Microbiotheriidae; genus Dromiciops; species Dromiciops gliroides. Next base: position 294,888,523 of record NC_057862.1, on the reverse strand, counting down.
GGCTATGAAGCAACTCAATGTAAAAGACAGATAATAAAAGAACATGGTGGTGGTGTTTTTCAGTTATGTCGGACTCTCTATGATCCCTTTTGAGGTTTTCTTGGCAAAGACACAGGAGTGGTTTGCCATTGCCTTCTCCATATCCTTTTTCAGATGAGAAACTGAGGCAAACAAGGGTTAAGTGACTTGCCCAGGGTCAGTCACACAGCGAGAAAGTATCTGAGGTCAAATCTGAACTCAGGAAGATGAGTCTTTCTAGTTTCAAGATCAGTGCTCTATCTACTGCAACACCTAGCTGGTCTAAAAGAAAGGATACAGAAGATAAACACAAGAATATGGTGACTTGAAAAGAAATCTTCTCTGTGCAGGATGAGAGTCACTCAGAATGAGTCTCCTGTGTCTGTTTTTCATCCAATAGCATCAAGCACATTATTTAATCCTGTGGCTGGGACAAGCTGGTCAAGGTCTTGAACTTGGCCAACTGCAAACAGAAGACAAACCACATTGGTTACACAGCCTACCAAAACACAGTTACAGTTTCTCCTGATGGCTTTCTCTGTGCCTCTAGAGGCAAGGAAGCTCACTGAGGGTAAGCACCTCTATACTCTAGAGGATGGTGACATAATCAATGCCCTTTGCTTCAGCCCCAACTTTTACTAGCTCTGTGCTGCCACTGGGCCCAACATTAAAATCTGGGACCTAGGGGGTCAAATCATTGTGGATGAGCTTAAGCAAAAAGTGATCAGCACCAGCAGCAAGGCTGAATCTCCCTTTTGCACTTCCTTAGCCTGGTCTGCTGATGATCACACTCTATTTGCTGGATACACAGACAACCTAGCATGGGTATGGCAAGTGACCATTGGCACCCAATAAAAGGGTCGACCATAACTCAGATTTTGTAATAAAGACCTTAATTTCTGCCTTTAGGGAAAAAAAAGAAAAGAAAATACAGTGTCAAGGTCAAAAGCTCAAAATGCGTTGAGAAAGGCAAGGAATGGTAAGTTTAATAAAAAAAATTTTATATATTTTTTTTAAACTAAATTGGAGAGCATAGAAGAATCTAACAAGGAATCAGACTGCTGCTCCAGGCTGATGTCATAATGACAACAGATGAGAGAAGGAAGAAATATTCTATTCTGGTTCTGTTTTCTCCACTAAGAAGAATAAACTTTAGACTGGAAATCACAAAATAAAAATGACCAATAGGGAAATAAAACCCAAGATAAGGAGAGAGCTCATCTGGTAAAACTTCTCTATTAGAAAAACAATATGATGAAATGCAAAGTGTGTTGGTTTGGGAGTCAAAAGTCCTGAATGGGAGTTTATCTCTCCAGCTTTCTAGCTTTAGGATCCTGGGCACATTACAAATCTTCTCTAAACCTCAGTTTGTTTCTCTGAAAGATGGGGTTACTAACCTTGGCACCAACTACCTTATGAAGAAAGACATTTGTAAATCAGAGAGCACTATAGAAATATCAACCATTACTGTTTTTTTCTATGAATAACAAAGCAGTTTTATAACCATTGGTTCACTCTCAATGTGCTAAACACCTCAGGTTCATGCTGAATTGAAAGGTGAGCTTGTCCCAAGAGGCAAAAGACACCTGAGATCTTCCTTTAACACTAATATGCTGGTCCTGAAAAACTCGCTTCCCTCTCTGACCATGTGTTGTTGTCATTAAGTCGTTTTTCAGTCATGTCCAATTCTCTGTGACACCATTTGCAGTTTTCTTGGCACAGATACTGGAGTGGTTTGCCATTTCTTTCTCCAGTGCATTTTATAGAGGAGGAAGTGAGACAAAACAAAGTGACTTACCCTTGGTCACAGGACCAAGACTAAATATCTGAGGTCAGATTTGAAAACATGAAGATGAGTCTTCTTGACTCCAGGCCCTGAACTCTCACCACTATACCACCTAGCTGCCCTCTAGGCACATGCCAGAGCTGTAAAAATGGGGATCTGGGGAAGGATACAGGGGTGCAATTGATCCAGCTCAAACCAGTTCCACATTAAATTTTCATTGTGAACATTTATACTTTACAAATGGGCAAATGCTACAAATCAAGGCTTAATTTATTGTTTTGTTGATTTCTAGACTTAAGAAAATAATGAAAACAAATGTAAATCATCCAAATTAAACTTAAAATTGTGTCTTGCATCCCCTCCAGAGAGACCATTGTTAAAGATTTACTAGGACACTGCTGGAAGAGATTCTAAAGAACCTATGCCATCCCTTCCAGCTCTAACTTCTATAATTTTATGGGGTTATGTTTGTGATGTCTGGACAATTATTTAAGTATCAATTTAAAGGAGAAGCCTGGCCCAATTGATCCCTTAGTTCCTTATAGTTTTAAGAGCATGATACTATTCTTGTATCCCATCACAATCCCCTTGGAAATTTCATTCAACCTTCAAGTTAGGATGTAATTCTTATGGACTAATGATGAATGAGTCAGAGTGGTATAGTGGAAAAAGCCTTAGCTCTGGAGGCAAAAGGAGCTGGGGTCAAATCCTGCCTGTTTCTGAAAATCATGTTTTGCTTTTCCATTACATTCTAAGGACCATGGATTAAGGATACCCAAAACACAAAGGACTTTTATTCTGACTTGGGAAGTCAGCTGACACCTCCCCTATATATTGAAGCCATTAGAATGTGAGCTTCTTAAGGGCAGGAACTATCTTTTCTATTTGTTTGCCTAGGGCTTAGCACAGTGTTTTGCACAATGTAAGTGCTAAATGGCCTGGAGACAAGGAAGAAACTTCAAATTTTAGCTCAGTTCATATGTAACTAAGTTGTTTTCAACATAGACTAGCTTTTCCCTCCCAATCTGATGGTGTCGAATATTAAAATATAGTTTTTGTGCCTGCCTGTCTCCTAAAAACAGATCAGAGTAATAATCTTTAATCTCTCCTAAAAAATTAATAAAACAGATCAGAGACATTATATCTTATATCTCCTACAAAACCAGATCAGAGAACATACCTATCCTCATGCAAATCAGATCAGAGACAGACATAAAAACATAACATCAATTTAATATTTTGTCCCAAGAAGAAATATAACACATAATCATGTGGAGACTCCCCTCCTAAGAGTGAACGTCAGGGGACTCCCCATTTCTTAGGGTAAATATGGTTTTAGTCCACTGATTACAGGGCATTGTCAGTTTCAATAGTATGATACAGAAATCAACCCAGAAGCAAAAAGTAGTTTAACAATTTCAGTTATAACAAATATTGAGGAAATACAGAAGCATCATGGTAAGACTAAAGGATTCCAAAAAAGGATTTGGAAAGGATGAGGATGCCCAGATGTTTCCATAAGATAGAGACTTACTATCCTGAGGGAAAAGAAGTCACTAGGTAGGGTCTTTTATCTGCTAGCTGTCTGGGTTCAGGTTTGGAGTTCACTTGAAGGACATTTTGCTCCTATTAACCCAGGGTTTCATAAAAAATGCTTTTGGATAATAAGGTACCTCCATCAAATCCAGGTGATCCATATATTCATATTAACAATGGATAACCTAAAAATTAGTACTATTTTTTCAGTATATAGTTTGTATATATTTTTTCTTTTATTCATTCGCATAGAGAACTTAAAAAAAACAAAAAACACTGCATACAAACAAGAGCACTGTTTTGGGCTCTGGAGGAATATCCAAAGCTTAGTTCCCTCCCTTCATAGAGCTCACAGTCTAGGATGAGGATAAAACAGATCACTACACTGTACAATTGCTTGATAAGTGCATTGGAGATGGGGATAACAAAATGCCAGGTGAGGGCCTCTCTAAAACCTCTTATTTAGAAGTGTGTTCAGTGATCAAGACAGCTTATATCCATAAATTGTTCACATGCAAAATTTTGTCCTTGCTCCAATTACTTCCAAAAATATACAAAATCAATGCAAGACACAATCCAGTGCAGAATAACAAAGTTATTATCCCCTCAGTCAGGTCCTGAAATCACTATATTAAAGAATGACTATGTGAAATTCCTTAGCAATAAATGGTATGACAGATAATCTAATTAGCAAGAGGATCATCGATCTAGAGCTAACAGGGAATTGGGGGGGGCGGTCTAGGTAGCACAGTGGATAGAGCACCAGCCCTAGATTCAGGAGGACTTGAATTCAAATCCAACCTCAGCCACTTGACATTTACTAGCTGTGTAACCCTGGCAAGTCACTTAACTTTCATTGCCCTGCAAAAAACAAATAAACAGACAAATAGAGCTAACAGGGACCTCAAAGGACATCCAACCCAGTGAGGGAATTGGATATTTTACAGATGAAGAAACTGAAGCATAGAGAGGTTAAATGACTTACCCAAGGTCATACTGGTAGAAAGTATCAGAGGTAGGATTAGAATCCAGGTCCTCTGACTCCACAGCAAAAGCTCTTTCTATTATACTTCATGCTGTCTCTCAGCCAATCAAATGGCATTTTCCAGGTACCAGCTTTGTGTGCTTGGCAGAAGCCCAGAGTTAGAAGCAACCTCAGAGGTCAATTAGTCCATTTTTTACATGGACAGCATGGCCCAACATACCAGATTGTAGTGGGACCCCCAGAAATCCCAAAGATTCCAAACCCCTTATGCCAAGGGAAAAACAGCTCTCTCCCACCTCAGGAATAAGGTGTGGCCAAGCATGACCCTGGTATGCTGATAAGTAATATCAAGGTCTGAAGGATATGGATAGATGCTGCATGTGCTACTGATACCCCATTATTCAAAGATCTCCTCACAATTACCTTGATCTTCCCTCCTCTTTGTTTTGTAATGATACAAAAGACCAGGTCTTCTCTTACTCCAGTGGGAGAGTCACCCAGAGAGATCTGTTCCCTGGCCATGTATTCCTCTCTCCTAATAAATCTTTGATTTGTGATGAGCCTCCAATTCTTTGAGTAAGCTAGCCCTCCTATCCAGGTCACAAGTCCCCCTCCCCACCCCCAACAAAATGACTAATTATTCAGATTTTGCTTAAAGAACTCTAGTGAAAGGAAAGACACTACTTACTGAGACAGCCTTTCCACTTTGGATAGCTTTAATTGTTAGGAAAGCAGTAAGACTGATAAGGCTATGGAAAAATCTACTAGATTGTAAGATTCTCAGCACTTGGTATATAGGTCTGGCTGGACTGTTTTTGCACACTAGGGGAATCAATGCCTCAATGTAGAATATCAGACTTGGAGTCATGAGTCTTGGGTTTAAATTCTGGCTTTCACTCTTGCTAGCTGTATGATTCTAGCCAACTTATTTAATCTCTCTGAGGAACTGCTTGCTCATATGTAAAGTGGAGATATTAAGGTACATGCTACCAAGTTCTTAATTTTGTTTAATCAATTGATTTTAATTGAACAAGAATTTCTATTACATCACTTACATATCCCAATATGTTCCCTTTCCCTTGCCCTCCTTTATAATGAAGAATAAAAAAAAGATTAATACATAAATTAGTTCAACTGTGTGTGGTGATGTATTCCTATAGCCCCTGACATGGGAGAGGCTAAGTCTGGTGGATCACCTGAGTTAGGGAGTTCTGCGTTGCAGTAGGGGTAAAGTTAATTATTTCATTTAGATGGAGATCCCACAATGTAGGGTGCTACTAGTCTCCCTAAGGAGGAGCAAAGCTGCCCAGGGTGGAAACAGAAGTGATTAGAGCATCTGTGTGAATCAGTATTATTGTAATCAGGCTTTGGAATAGCTGCTATAGTTGTAGTCTGTGTAGAACAGGAAGACTAATAAACAAGCAACAACAAGAACAAAAATAGTTCAGCAAAACTAAACACATCAACCAAGAGCAAAATTATAAAAATATTCCACTCCCAACTGTCCCTTACCTTTACGAGGAAAAGAGGGAAATGCATTCTTATGGCCTAATCTTAGTCATTATAACTTATCCTGGGCCAGTCATCTTAATGTTCTAGACTTTGATGACTCTGGAGGAGAGAGTGAAGCTGATGACTTCATGCAGCCCCACTCATATCCAATTCAGTCATTAGTCAAGATGTCAGTCACCCTGGTGATGTCATTGGTCCTCTTTGAGGAGAAAGGATCAACAACAGCAACAACAGTTGTTATAACTTCAAAGCATCAGTATAGATTGTTTTTTCAACATTCATTTAAGAATTTACTATGTGCAAGGTAGGCAGCTAGGTGGTGCAGTGGATAGAGTGCCAGCTTGGGAGGCAGGAAGACCTAGGTTCAAATCCAGCCTCAGACACTTACTGCCTGTATGACCCTGGGCAAGTCACTCAACCTTGTTTGCCTCTGTTTCCACATTTGGAAAATGAGCTGGTGAAGGAAATGATGAACTACTCTCCAGTATCTTTGCCTAGAAAATGACAAATTGGGGCATGAAGAGTCATACATGACTGAAACAACCAAGCAACAACAATGACAACAAATATGCAAGATATTGAAGACATAAAAGGAAAAACAAAAAGTCTCTGCTTTTAAGGAATTTACATTCAATTGCTGGGGAGGAACGTCAGGCAACAACATAGATGCTCTAAGTAAGGTGTTATATAGCAAAGGAAAGATACAGACTAAGAACTCTAGGGAAATTCAAAGAGAAAAGGTTTATCTACCTTAGAAAGGTGAGATGTTGTTTTTGTTATTATCATTGTTATTATTTTGTTATTATTATTGTTTACTATTTTTCATAACAGTATTATTTTCTAGTTACATGTAGAGATAGTTTTCAACATTTGTTTTAATACGACTTCTACTTTCAAATTTTTCTCCCTCCCTCCCCTTCCTCTCCCCTCCCAAAGAAAGCAAGCAATCTGATATAGTCTATATATAGACAATCACATTAAATTATTTCTTCATTAGTCATGCTGTATAAGAAGAATCAGAGCAAAAAGGTAAAACCTCAAAAAATAAAAACAAAAAAAATTAGAAAGAGTATGGTTCAATCTGCATCTAGATTCCATAGTTCTTTTTTTTTCTGGATTTGGAGAGTATGTTCCATCATGAATCCTTTGGAACTGTCTTAGACCCATTGTATTGCTGAGAAGAGTCAAGTCTATCACAGTTGATCAACACACAATGTTGTTGTGACTGTGTACAATGTTCTCCTGGTTCTTCTCATCTCACCCAGCATCAGTTCATGTAAGTCCTTTCATGTTTCTCTGAAATTTGCCTGTTCGTTGTTTCTTACGGCACAATAGTATTCCATTACATTCATATACCACAAATTGTTCATCCATTCCCCAAATGATGGGCATCCCCTCGATTTTCAATTCCTTGCCACCACAAAAAGAGCAGCTATAAATTTTTTTGTACATGTGGGTCCTTTTCCTTTTTTTATGATCTCTTTGGGAGAAAGACCCAAAAGTGGTATTTCTGGGTCAAAGGGTATACACAGCTTTATAGCCCTTTGGGCATAATTCCAAATTGCTCTCCAAAATGGTTAGATCAGTTCACAGCTCCACCAACAATTCATTAGTGTTCCAATTTTTCCACAGCTTCTCCAAAATTTATTATTTTCCTTTATTGTCATATTAGCCAATCTGATAGTGTCAGGTTGTTTTAATTTGCATTTTTCTAATCAATAGTGATTTAGAGCATTTTTTCATATGGCAATAGATAACTTTGATTTCTTCATCAGAAAACTGACTGTTCATATCCTTTGACCATTTCTCAATTGGGGAATGAATTGGATTCTTATAAATTTGATTTAGTTCCTGATATATTTTAGAAATGAGGCCTTTATCAGAAATACTGACTATACTGACTATAAAAATTGTTTCCCAGCTTTCTGCCTCCCTTCTAATTTTGGATGCATTGCTTCTGTTTTTACAAAAACTTTTCAATTTAATGTAACCAAAATCTTCCATTTTGAATTTCATAATATTCTCTATCTGTTGTTTAGTCATAAACTGTTCATTCTCCTTTCCATAAATCTGAGAGGTAAATTATTCCTTCCTCTCCTAATTTACCTATGGTATCACTTTTTATATCTAAATCATGTACCCATTTTGACCTTATTTTAGTATAAGGTGTAAGATGTTGGTCTATGCCTAGCTTCTGCCTGTTGTTATTATTATTAATAGGCAAAGTATCTTAAGTCTAAATTCTGACCTGGCCTAGAAAGTATTCATATGGACAATAGAGGGCAGGAACCACAGATCCCAAGCAGAGAGAAGAGATGGGTGTTTTTGCAAATTCCCTTTGCTGGGATTTAATCTATAGTATGTGCTCAAAGGAGAAAACTGGGAGTTTTCACAGACTTTCTAAGCTCTAGATAAATACTAGAGGAAGTATACCAGAGCCAGAGGGTACAGTAAATTATAAGAAGCACTTATTACCTGCCAAGAATGTACAGAACACTATGCTAGGATAGCTGGGAGTATAAAAGCAATAAAGATGCTTGTTTGCCCGAGACCTCCTGGCATCACAGGATCATAGATTTAGAGCTAGAAGGGACTTCAGAGACCACTGAGTACAACATTCTCATATTACAGATGAGGAAAATGAGGAACAGAGAATTTTAGTGGCTTGTTCAGATATCACAGACAACCAAATCAACATACCATACTTTTCCAAGGAAGGTTCCTGAGATGGAATTTGGAGCCATTCTGTATCCAAATTCTGTCTCTGAATCCAGCATCCCATCCACTATACCAAAACCTCTTAAACTATGGATGGTGACCCCATATAGAGTTCCATAGCTGAATGTGGGGGTCATGAACATTTTGGCAACAATAAAAGGTTATATATACCTCCTCATGGGAAAAATGGTGGTATAGTCTTTTCACCTATGTCCAATTTTTTCTCCTTTTCCATATTTGTAAGGATATGCCCAAGGGGTTACACAGAATTTCCACCTTAGGGAGGTACAAAGGGAGGGCCTATCTAAAGTTGGAGTTCCTGGGGGCTTGAGCCAACCCCAGAGGTAGGTACCTTTTTCCATGGAAGTATGTTTTGGGGGTTTACATGTCATAAGGTGAGCTGGAGACAAATTTGGCCTTTTATGCATGTTACCTCAACTTATCAAGGTCAGAGTGTCCCTATGTTTTTCATTCCCAGGCCTAGTTTCTGTGTATTAACATTTGTCAATTAGGATTTCTATAAGTGTCTCTATGTTTTTGTTGTAGTTAGGGTCTCTGTGACCTGCCTCTTTATGTTCTTGTTATGAGTGGTGATTAATGGGATTAATTAATAAGAGCCAGACCTCCAGGTACCAGTTAACAAGAAACTAGGCCCTGACTTTGATGAGGGCTCAAGTCTTAAGTTATCCATTAATCCCTTTCAGAACTGGGGTCTGAATCCCTCTTAGAGCTCAGATATAAATCAGAGCTTGGGTCTTAGGTTTGTCTGTTAACCCCTTCTTTATCTCCTAATTCAAAAGGATCTTAAGAGACTATCAAAGCCAATGTCCCTATACTAGAGGGAGCCCAACTTATCTAGGCTATATTGCTATTAGCCAAGCCAGGATTTCACTCAGGTCCTCTGATTCCAAATCTGGTATTCTTTCCACTAAGGAATTATGGATGTCCTGAAAAGTGTACATTTATCTCACTGAGCAACATGCTGGCCTCCAGTAGGTATTTAAATAATTTTAACAAAAGAGCCATAGTTCCTGCCCTCACTGAGTTTGGAGTCCATTAATGGAAACACTACATGACCCTAGGTAATAAAACAAGAAGAGGCAATTCTGGTATAGGGAAAGGGACTCTGAATTCAGAGACAGAAGATAAAGGTTGAAGTTCTGCTTCTATCACAGAGATGGGGAGCATCTCAACAGCTTTGGATAAGTTCTTTCCAAGGATAAGTCTTATCCAAGCACTACCTCAATCTCAGTTTCTTTATCTGTCAAATAGAAATAATATCCCAAGCCTTCCTCACAGGTCTGTTGTGAATATCATATAGAAAAACTGATGACGAAGAGCTTTGTAAATGGCAAAGTATTTAGTAAAGGCTAAAGCATTTTTAAGAACTGATGGCAAAGTGCTTTGTAAATGGTAAACCCTCCCTAAGGTGGAAGCTGGTGAATGCATAAAATTGATTACATTATTACAGGGATCCAGAGCAGTGAGGGGGAGGGGGGACCACTCTCCCTACCAACTCTACATTTCTTCTTTGACACATGTACCCATAGCCGCCCCAGCCCCCAGCAAAGTGTTTATGTTCACCAGCAGCTGTAAACTATTATCTACAAGAGTGAGGTCAGTTTTAAAACAAACCTCCCTCTGATTATGAAATCTTTACCATTATCACATGATGCACAGATCTTAAATCCATTGTCTGCTCTGTGGTCAGACTCTTATGGGGTTTGGTGTGTTTGTTTTCCTTGTTTCTTTTTTCTTTTCTTTTTTGCCTCGAGGAAGTTAAACAAGGTCAGAAAATTCATAGGCAAGTTGGAATGTGTAATGCACAAAACTCTTCCAGTCATTTTTTTTTCCTGTTATGAGCTAGAAACCAACTTACTACACTTAAGAATGAATGTACCCTCTGGAATTTGCCTGGAGGTACTCCCTGTGGCAGACTCTTCCATTTTCCCCTTCCCATGGGAATGCCTTGACTACTAGACTGGCCCCCTGAGGCATCTCAACAGTTCCTTACATAGACTTTGTAGAAGTCTTGTATTTTGCATATAGTCCCTACTTAATAACTGTATGTTGAAATTCACTGGATTTAAGATCATAGAATCATTGATTGTATGAGCTGGTAGGGACCTTAGAATCACAGAACACAGAATAGCTGAGCTAGAAAATATGTTAGAAACCACCTGGCCACTAACCTTATTTTACAAAGCAGGAAACTGAGAGTTTAAGTCACTGGCCCAAGGTCACCCAGCTAGAGAGAAATTGACCTAATGAAACAAAGGTCATCATTACTATTGAGTCACTATCCATTCCTTTGTTATGCTATCAAATCAGTTCTACTAGGTAATAAAAACCTTATGGGCAGAGACAATGTCTTACTTCATAGATTTCCCAAAATTTATGGAATTCATTTAAATAAAAATTAAGTAGTAGTAAATGCCACTGTTCAATAATAGAATGAATATTGGGTTTGAAGTTGTGTGACCTTGGACAAGTTATTTAACTCCTCTTAGCCTCAGTTTTCTTCTCATAAAATAAGGGGGTTAGATTAGTTTGTTTTCAAAACGTCTTATAGTGCTAAAGTTGTTATGTTCTATGATTTTGAGGCTCATTCCAGTTCTGACTGTCTATGCTCTCAGATTGTCAGGGTCCTACTACCAGTTCTGATATTTTTTAGCCTAGGCTTCCAAGGTCCTAACACTTTTTTTGAGAGGCAATGAGGGTTAAGTGACTTGCCCAGGGCCACATGGCTAGTAAATGTCAAGTGTCTGAGGCCAGATTTGAACTCGGGTCCTCCTGAATCCAGGACCAGTGCTTTGTCCACCATGCCACCTAGCTGCCCCCTAACATTCTTTATTGTATAATTCTTATAGTAAAAATAGTATAAATCTTATAGTAAAAAAAATTGAGATTTCATGTTCTAGGACATTAAAGCTTTTTCCTGTTACTTGTGCCTCTTCATGTATGATGCTCCTTGTCATGGGAAGTGTTTCAGTAATATACATTGATCTGTCATACAGCATAAAACAGAGTTCAGTTGTCAATCTTGTGCCCATAAAAGTTTATTCAAGGAAATCCCTGGGGATGGAGGGGGTGCTATGGTATGAGCAGGTACCTCTGAGAAAATATGTATTTCCCTGTTACCAAAGGCCCAGCCATGCGGTTAGTAGAACAGTTGGTGACATGGAGGCCTGTTGAGCTACAAGAATCAAGCCATGGGCCAGAGAAATCAGACAGGGTCATTCCTTCCTACTCCCCAATGTGAGACCCACTGAGCCACAATAGACACACAAAGGAGAAATGACAAGGGGAGAGGCATACACGATTATGGGGAGAAGATGATGCCTCAGATTGTTTCTGGCTCTGATAATCTATGAATTCTATGAGTCTCTGAGAACCAAGCATGGACAAATTCCGACTACACAATCCAGAAGTCCCTTCATTATACTGAATGCTTTTTTTAGTACAAAATACGGTCATGCCCCACTAGGGGGCAGAGTTACTCAGACAAGGAGAGGCACTGATTTTGAGCAGCTACATCAGGTTTTTAAGGGGGTTCAGGGGGAAGTAGGGAAAAATATCTAATCTCATTCTCCCCTAAAGCAAAATTCACTTGAAGTCAGCCTGATCCTCCCTGAAGTCCTCCCCATTTAGCCAAAGAGCAATTGGAGGCTACTACTTCAGTAGGCAAACTTGGTCCAGAGTAAAAAGCAGACACTGTGACCCTCCCATGGGTACCATGATTGGGAAGGGCCTGGACTTTCTGGGCATGGTGCCCATTAACTGGGAAAAATCTTCAAAGGTTAAATTCTACTTTTTCTTGAATGTTGTAGCATCTTCTAGGTGCCCTTATGAAAGAACAAAACCATCTTTTTTGTTTGTCAATAATAGAAAATAGTACAATAGAGACAGCAATGAATTAGAAGTTTCAAAAGGCCTGGATATTTATCGCAGAGTAGCCACTAACTTATGTTGGCATAGAAACCCCAAATATTAGGAAAGGAGAATACTAAGAGTCATAAAACATAGACTGTCTTAACTAAAAAAGGCCTTTGTAATCATGTGGTCCAACTCTCCCATTGTATATTCACCAGAGAAGCCTAAGCAGCCACTAGAAGATAAATAAGTCCTGCCTCCCTCCTGCGTCTCCTTGTCTACATAAGCATTCTCCAGAAAAAAAAAAAAAAGTCCCCTTGTCCTGAGTCAGGACTCATTGTTCTGATGAAGGCTTGATTATGGTATTGACTCAGGTTCATGGCTAGTTCACACCCCCAAATTATGGCATTGGTCAAGGTCTTTCAAAAGGGGATTCAGATAGAACTTTAGCTAGAGAAGTCAATCAGAAGGTAGAAGAGACACATACAGACTAGCAGTCCACTGGGAAACCATGTTTACTGAGAAACCAAGAGAAGGCAGAGATACAGATTGGCAATGGGGGAGAAACCCTGACATATCACTTCACTTAAACCTGTTAGTCATGTGGACTGGTATTATTTGACTTCCTGCCAATCTTGTGGGGAGGTAATTACTGTGAAGATGGATGACTGTATAGGTTGGGGGCGGGGGATGGTGGAAAGGATTTTTAACAAAGGAAGGACTTGATTGAAGGATGAATAATTCTGATTGTTTAAAGGATCAGGCATAAGTCCTTTCATTTTTTCCTAGATTAAATATACAATAACCCATGTTTTCTTAGCCTAAAATCCTAAGGGAACCTTGCAGCAATGGTACTCTCCATCATCATAAAACCCTGGAAGACAGAGGACCCACCCAACTAGTATAAAATAATTAAAAATTTGTACCTCTTTCCCACTTAATCCAAGTGATCCAGATTATCTGCTTCCTTGGCTTCATTTAACCTTAGCCATTTATGAGAATAGTCCTATATTGGACCCCACCATCATCCACAACTTCCACTTTCATGATGTGAATTCAGGAATCCCCATCTTTGTTCACAGTCTTCTCTCCTTCCATCTCTGCTTTCCAAATATATTTTTTAACCTTATTGCAACTTTCAGTCTCTGCATCACTCCTTCCTATATCAACTCATCATTCCTATTTTGACCTTACTTTCCTCTCTTCACAGCATTGACCAGTTGGTTAGTTCAATTGTATATTGTCTTTCACCCATGGTAAGCTTGCCCGATGTCCTAATGCCATTTTAAAAAGCCTAATGCCAACCCCAGAATCTGTTCATGCTCCTAAAGTGCTAAATGAGACTGAAGGAAGTCACAACACTATTTTCACCGAGTCCACTAAAGTTCAAGTTATCTAACATCAACTGGACGCTCACTGTAGCATAGCAAAATTCATACCCTCTTTGTTTGACTCTCTTCTGCTTGCTTCAGGTGTACGAGTGTTTAATTTCCTCAAGCAAGTAATGCTTACTCTACTCACACCCAGAAGATAAACTTGTCTCCTACTTTTATGAGAAAAAAAGATATATATGCATGGCAATGAGGGTTGAGTGACTTGCCCAGGGTCACACTGCTAGTAAGTGTCAAGTGTCTGAGGCTGGATTTGAAGTCAGGTCCTCCTGAATCCAAGGCCAGTGCTTTATCTACTGCACCACCTACCTGCCCCCAAAAGATATCTTCTGAAGCTTTAATTTCTATCTCACTCAATCAAAACTTTACTATTTTGTCAATCCATTCTGTCTTCTTTTACTTCTGTGTCTGAAGAAGAGATGGAATTTTTCTTTCTGCCAAGACTAAACACTATGTTTTTGACCTTGCTATCATTTTCCTTTTTATTTCATGAGTTTACCCAATACATTAATCATTCCCTACCCCTCTCTTATTTTCGGTTTCTCCTCCTAACTTACTGTCTCATTCCTTGGCATTTACTAGCATAACTTGGTCTATCTCATTCATTTAAAAAAAAAAAAAGAGAGAGACCTTACTTAACCCAGTATCCCTGGCAGCTGTCTGACTATATCTTTCCTTCCAATTAATGCTAATTTCTATAAACTGCCTTCACTTCCTCACCACCCACACACTTCTTAATTCTTTATAATCTGGCATCTAGCCTCCTTACTTTACTGAAACTTTTCTCAAAGGATCCCAACAGACTAAATTAGATCTGCTAAGTCAAATGACCACCAAATTCCCATTCATCCAGTTTAAAACCTCAGTCAATTTTAACTCTTCCCTCTTCTTTATCATCCATATCCAATCAGTTGTCAGAACTAATTGATCTTACCTTCACAATATCTTTTATCCCATCTCCTTTTCTTCACTCACACATCTCCCACCTATAAGGGGCTAAAATTTAAGTTATACTATCTAAAATCTAATGAGTGGTCACCAATAAATTATAAGCTTTAGCAAGAATATTTAAATGTTTAAGAATTTATTAAACAGCATTAGGATCAGAGAGAAAGGTAAAAATCTAACTATTTCTAAGAGACCCAATCATCTGACCCACCATGGCGAGGTCAGGAACTAAAAAGAGACAGAATTCCTCTACCAGAGTCCACTTCCTACTTTGTGTCCTCCTCCCAGAAATGGGAGGCTCCTCAAGCTGATTGGCTGGTAGCCTTGATAGATAGTACTCACAAGCAAACATCACTTCCTGGTGCCAAGGACCTTGCCCACGTGGCTTGCCTTCAGAGGCCTTCTCCTCATGGCGGAGCTTTTCTATTGTAAGTCTCCAGCAGGTGGCATCATTCCAATCATTACAGTCCCCCCTTGTTTCTTCAATAAATGGGGTACTTCCATGATGAAACAGTCAAAAATAACAGAATATAATATTCTATGCTAACTAACAATATGTTAATAGCAATATAGAAAAGGGAGAGAAGAAAGTTTTGTCCAGAGGGGCAGTCCCTCATGAACCAGTGCTTTGACATTGGTCTTGCAAAGGGAGGGCCTCTGCAGAGAGTACATGTTACAGATGGT
This sequence comes from Dromiciops gliroides, assembly GCF_019393635.1. Lineage (NCBI taxonomy): Eukaryota > Metazoa > Chordata > Mammalia > Microbiotheria > Microbiotheriidae > Dromiciops > Dromiciops gliroides. Next base: position 294,873,072 of record NC_057862.1, on the reverse strand, counting down.
GTATATTATAACAGAAGGATAAAAGAAAAACAACAACAACAACAACAACAACAACAAAACTGTTCATTTAAAATCTCTGAAAGTCTTTTCTTAGATGTCCTCTAGGTGTAGTAATGGAATGGAAGTCTTTTCAGGGGTTGATGTGTGGATGCTGATAATCAGACAGGAAAATTTCCTACAAAATTGAGTTTAACACAACTTTAAAATAGCTTTGTCAATAATCAAATCAAACAATGAAAGTTCTCAAAAACATGTCTAGGGAAATTCAGAATCTTAGTTGTTATACATGAAACATATAATAAAACAAAAATTGAAACATTCTTTAAAACTTAATATTACTATAGTCCCCCCCTTTGGAAGGTAAATTGAGAAGACAATTGCTGTGATATTAATTTTAAAAAATAATTTTTATCTTTGTTTCATCACTTTTTGCATCATATGTCTAATTATCCTCATGCCATTGTGAGAAATTAAAAAATCTAATATAATTGGTAATAGGTGTCAAGGCCAAATTCAACACTGTATTTATCATGACACCTAAGATAATTATGGGGGTTACCATAAAAGAAAAGAGAAATGATGGGATATGAGCATCCCCACACTTGAGCAATATATACCGCCCATGCAGTATGCCAGGCTTAAAATAGGTAGATGGAATATATGTCCATGCCACTGAAAATATTGGAGGAAATTGAGTCAGACTTAATCAGATGCATGGGATTGAGATGTCCATGGCATCCGGCATATAGGAGGGAGCATAGAAGCCAGGTGTAGAATGAGATGGGTGGGATGAATACTTCCAGCCATCTGTACAATATTGTGGGGGAAAAAAATTAAACCAAGAGAAATCAACCTCAACCTTTGTCAAAAGCCATTCCCTCGACTATACCTTGACTTTATGCATGTGTCCCCTTATGTGACAGTTCAATGTCTGCTCTTGCATGTATTCCTCTTGTGATTGGATGGCATCTTGGCCAACTGGCATCTGATAACTCAGAATGAAGGCAATTAATGTCTTAAATGATAAGTTCCCATAATCCAAGTCTCATATGGATTTTTAAATTGAGGATAATAAATGATCTCAAAAAATGTGAATGGACCTTGACTCAGAATATAATATCCAATTATACAATCATTTCAAATAATACCCTTTTTTTTTTACTAAGTATACAATTACTTTTGTGCAAAATCAAGACATATTTAAATACAAGTTAAAACACAACACAATCCTAAGGAAAACCTTTTTTAAAAAAAAGAAAACTTTTACAAATGTTCCCCTCTTTTTTTTGAATATGCTTATCAAAATAATACTTCTAGAATCAATTTACATTGCCATGGCAACCATTTTGCCAGAGAAATGCTTTATAGAGTATGATCAGATTATCAGTTAAGAGAAAAAAAATAACAAAAACAAACAATACTCCTAGAATTAACATTGTATTATGAAATCAAAACCATCTTGCATTGTTTCAAAATTAGATAGATGAATGAATAGAAGAAAATATACATGGAATAATAAAAGACAATGAAATTCAAACTAGGGAAATCTAATGAATATGAACTTAACATTAATAAGCACATTACAAAATATAAACTAGATCACATGACTATAAAAAGCTTTTGCAAATATTGCCCTTTTTTTAAAAGCTAAGTATAAAACACAATCCCAAAAGCATGAAAATCTCTATGAAAATAAACCCATACCATTAATTTCAAAGTGTAGATGTAATAGTATAGAAATCCTATGTAACCTCTGAACTGACATTTCTCTGAATTTAGAACACTTTTGATTCTGATATCTAAATTCCCCAATACTCATATCAATACCTTGCTGCTTACTTCTACATTTCTGCAAAATATGTCTTCTTGAAATATGATTGTCATTTTTATTCAGCTTAAATTTTTCTTCTTTAATCCCTCTATATTGTCTGTCAGTCCTTTCATAATACAAATGCTTTATGAGGTTACTAATTAAAGACAAACGCAGATTATCAAAATTATGAACAAAACAAGCATATCTGGGATTTAAAGAGTTTTCTAGGTCAAGTCAGAATCACAGCCAGGCTGGGGAAGGGCTGAGCCTGACTTCTCTGGTCACTTATTAGTAAATGTAAGTAGAGAAAGCTGAGCATGCACATTAGATCTCTGGACTTCCCTGGCAGGCAGATCAAGGGGCTTGGCCATGGGAGGAGTAGAAGATGGGGTCTGGAGAGGAGGGGAGGGACCAGGGGAATTTAAATCAGACTTGATTTTGAACTCAGGCCTGGTTTCCCCTTCCCCCACTGCTAGGGGATTAAAGGCTTCTAGAGGTTGGGTCCTTGCCTCCAGGCATGGAAAATTAGAGAACCTCTTAGCATTAGAATTTGAAAAAAATGCAGGAATCAGAACTTTTTCTGAAAAAACATGGTTGGGAGAGGGGGAGATATTCCTTTGTGTGAGCACCTTGCTGGCTCTTCTAACAAAAATAAAAATAAAAATAGAAAATCCACAAAAACAAAGCATTAACATGATCTTATCCTCCATTTGTCTGGTTAAACAGACTAAAATCAGAAATAGGGTAATTAGGGAGTTTAAAAGGTCCATTTGAAAATTTAAATAGAAAACAGCTGGTACTTCAGCAGTATTTTGGATTTAAAGGGACATGGTAGGGGAAATTTCTTACCCAACCAGGAGATCAGAAGACAGAGATTCAGCTTTCCTCTTCGTGGTCAGCCATCTGTAATGAGCTAAAATTCTAGCTATACTATCTAAAATCTAATAAGTGGTTGCCAATAAATTATAAGCTTTAGCAAGAGCATTTAAATGTTTAAGTATTTATTAAACAGCATTAGGATCAGAAAGAAAGGTAAAAATCTAACTATTTCTAAGAGACCCTATCATCTGACCCACCATGGTGAGGTCAGGAACCAAAAAGAGACAGAACCCCTCTACCAGAGTCAACTTCCTACTTTGTGTCCTCCTCCCAGAAATGGGAGGCTCCTCAAGCTGATTGGCTGGTAGCCTTGATAGACAGTACCCACGAGCAAACGTCACTTCCTGACGCCAAGGACCTTGCCAGCATGGCTTGCCCTCAGAGGCCTTCTCCTCATGGCGGAACTTTTCTACAGTAAGCTTCCAGCAGGTGGTGTCATTCCAATCATTACACACCTTAGTTCAGTCTTCTTTGCCTCTCATCTAAGCTATTATAGTAGACTTCTAACTTATCTCCCCTCTTCTAGTTTTTTCTCTTCTCAGTTGCTAAATAACACTCAAGAAACATTGGTCTGAATATATTATTCCTGTGCTGGGGAGGGAGGAGAACAACTTTTCTGGTTTGTTGTTGTCAATTAACCAGCATTTATTTTCTCAATCTTCCCCTCCCTTCCAATTAAAAATACAGAAACAAAACACACATGACAAATATGCATAGTCAAGCAAAATAGATTTCCACATTGTCCACACCCAGACATGTATACTTCAGTCTGAATTTTTGATCTATCGCCTCTCTGTCAGGAGGTGGGTAGGGTAGCATAGTACACCATCAGTCCTTTGGATTCATGGTAGGTCAATACATTGATCAGAATTCTTAAGTTTTTCCAAATTGTTTGTCTTAGCAATACTCTTTTTTTGTTGTATACTTTCTTGTTCTGGTTCTGTTCACTTCATTCTTCATTGGTTCATTCAGGTCTTCCCAACTTTCTCTGACTCCACCTGTTTCACCATTTCCTATGGCACAATAGTATTCTACTGAAGTCACGTAACATAATTTGTTCTGCTAATCCTCAATTAATGGGTACCTCCTCAGTTTCCAGTTCTTTACCCACAAGAGCTGATATAAATATAAATACTTTTGAACATATAGGCTCTTTTACTCTTTCTTTGACCTTTTTGGTATATAGGACTGTTTAAGGCTTTAATGAGTCAAAATGTATTCATATTTTAGTGATCTGCAGTGAATAATTCTCAAAATCCTTTTCCAAATGACTAGATCAATTCACATTTCTACAAGATGCCCATTTTCCCAAAGCCCTTAATGCATTTATTTACAGGCTACACATTGCCTCTAGGATAAAATGTGAACTACTTAGCCTGTCATTTAAGGCCCTCCACAATGTAACTCTCACTTGCCTTTGCACCTTTATTTCACATAATTCATCTTCACTACCTATATTTTGGTCAACCTGGTCTGGTAACCATAACTCAATATTCCAACTTTGATTTCCCTGTATTTGCATAACATGCCTTTTAGGTGTTTAGGTCAGTACCTGAGGCTTTATCCATGCCAACATTAACTTTTTCTGGATCCCAGTCATTCCACAGCTTTAGGCTTGGTGAGTGAAGGCCAAACCCTAGGGCAGCATTAGCCCTTTTCCAGAGGCCTCAGTCATCCTACATTGAAGAGAAGCTTGGTAGAATCAGCGTTAGGTCTTTGTCAAGATTCTTGGCTTTCTGGTTCTTGGCAAGATATATGAAACACATACAAAAATATTCAGGGGAGGGAAAAAAGTACTTGTTGGGTTTTTTGTGTGTTTGGTTTTGTTTTGCCAAGAGAACTAATCATTAGCTTGGAAAGAGCAGAACAAAAATTGCATGGAAGAAGTTAAAACCCAAGATAATTAAGGATTTGCTGAATTGAAGTCACGAGGCCCAGATGAGCTATGCCCCTAGCATACGGAAGGAACTAATAGATGTGATCATTCGGTCACTGCCAATGGTAGCAATGATCTTTGACAGTGTTGAAAATGGGATTGTACTTCAGGACAGGTGAGGGTCAAGTGTGGTCCTAACTTTTTAAAAATGAGAAGATAAAAATAAAGATAGCAAATTCTGGTCTGAAAAGTTTGAATTTTAAACCTGACAAAATTTTAGACAGTCATCCAAAGGATGGAGATTGATATCTATGAAGGGAAGCAATGAGCACAAAGATTCAATATGGCTTCACTAGGAACAGGTCATGCTGAACTAGGCTGAAGTTCTTTGGATATGTCCACTGGAATAGAGCAGATGAGTTCTATAGACATAGTTTACCCAGATTTAGAAATATATTTGACAAATAATTTATCCTATTCCTTTGGACAGAAAAGAGAGATGAGGCGGGTTTGGAACTGGTCAAATACAAAGCATAATAATTATCAGTTTGATGCCAACCTGGTCTAAGTCTCTAGGGAAGTGCCCCAAGGATCCTTGGTTGGCTCTCCACAGTTTAACATTTTCATCAGACTTGGATGGGGGCTTTAATATGGTTGAATTCATTTTGGAAGCTTTCTTGCCTTCTCCAGCTCAAAAATCAAAGTATTTTTTGATCAGCTCATTGGGAAAAGGCCACTATCAACATTACAACAACAAAAATAAATTATGGTTTAAAAATAAATTATTCAATTGCTGTACAATTAATGATATAATTAAGGTTGAAAATTAAAATACTTGGATGAGTTCATCATTTGTTTCCCTTCAAATATGAGTTTCATAGTATTTCAACCATAAAACTGAGGGGGTGAGGTGCAAAATTCTAGCTCATGATGCCAGCATGGCAAATAGAGTGGATGAGAGTGTAATTTGAAGTCATGGAACCTGGGTTCAAATTCTGATTCTGCCTCTTTCTACCTGTGTACCATCTTTTATGAGTCTCAGTTTCCTTAAGTGTAAAATAGGGGTGGAGGAGCAGTTAAATGGTACAGTAGACAGAATGACAGGCCTAGAGTTAGGAAGACTCATCTTTGTGACCACAAATACTTACTATCTGTGTGACCATGGGCAATTCTCTTAACTCTTTTTGCCTCAGTTTCTTTATAAATGAACTAGAAAAAGAAATGGCAAAAACACTCTAGTTTCTTTACCAAGAAAACCTCAAAATGGGTCACAGAGAGTCAGACATGGCTGAAATGACTGAAAACAACAAAAATAATGGGGGTATTGTTACATTAGATGACATTGATGGTCCCTTCCAACTCTAAAGCTATGATTCTATGATCCCTAAGCTGGCTATGTGCCAAAACTTGATGGGTGAACCTCTACTGGATATTTTTCATACATCCCTTTAAATAGATTTTGGGGGGAGGGCAGGGCAATGAGGGTTAAATGACTTGCCCAGGGTCACACAGCTAGTAAGTGTCAAGCATCTGAGGCTGGATTTGAACTCAGGTCCTCCTGAATCCAGGGCTGGTGCTTTATCCACTTTGTCACTGAGCTGCCCCCTAAATAGATGTTGATAAAAGAAATATCTCTCTCCTCTAAGTTTGGTAGAGCACATCAGTAATCTTGGATACTAGAGGAGACTGAGGCTGATGGATCCCTTGAATTCTGAGATGCAATGGGGCTAGAGACAATTAAATGTTCATGACTTGGTCTATGATTTTATGAGTCTGGGGATTGCCTTCTCTGATACAGCATGGAAGCTGGAAAGAAATGTGCTTTGGATAAAAGGGCCTTGACTCTAGAGTCAAAGATTCTGAGTCACTGATCCTTATATCTGTGTGGCTTTATAGCACTACCTGCACACCCCCAATCCAGTGAGGAGGCTGGGTTATATTGTTTCTGCCTTTCTTTGCAGCCTTCAATCTATGATCCTGTGATCAAGCTGTGCCATTCCTGTCAATGGGTTTCTACCAATGCTTTACAGAACATTTATGTCCTCATAGCCACATTCTGACTCTTTTACCATTTCTTAGATGATAGGGCAACCCACAGGCATAATGAAATCACAGACCCATAAAAACATTGAAAGCTCAGAATGCAGGCAACTTCCTACCTGAACTCATACAAATAGACTTAGCTTCAGTTCAAGATGAATGTCACACAAGTCCCTATGGTACCCTTCACTTTTGACATATGACCAGCCTGCCTTCTCTTCTGGACATGTATGTACTCAATGGTATCTTTTTTTGCTTACTCCCACCCGACAATGTGGAGTGGTAAATGGATAGCTGACCTTGGTTCAAGACCTGCTTTTGTACATAGTGCCTGTGATGGAGTAGCTAGGTGGTGTAGAGAATAGAACACTGGCCCTGAAGTTGCGAGGACCTGAGTTCACATCTCATCTCAGACACATATTAGCTATGTGACCCTGGGCAAGTCACTTTACCCCAACTGCCATAAAACATCCAGGGCCATCTCCAGTCATCCTGATGTATATCTTGCCACTGAACTAAGATGGTTCTGGAGGAGAAAGTGAGGTTGCACAGCCCTCCCTCACTTAAATCCAATTCACTGAATGTCACTTGTATCCCCAGTGCTTCTTTGGCACAGTGCCTGGCACTTAATAATGCTTGTTGCATTTATTAAGGAAACTATAAATTGTAGGGGGAAAATGTCAACCTACATTTGCCAACTGGCATTAGAAGAGGGAGTCCCTTCATTAAGAGGTTCCTTGTTGTTCAATTGTGTCTGATTCTTTGTGTCCCCATTTGTTGTTTTCTTGGGCAAAGATGCTGGCATGGTTTGCCATTTCCTTCTCTAACTCATTTTATGACTGAAGGAACTGAAGCAAACAGGGTTAAGTGACTTGCCCAGGGTCACACAACTAGTAAGTGTCTGAGGCCAGATTTGAACTCAGGAAGATGACTTTTCCTGACTCCAGGCCTGGAACTCTATCCACTTCACCACCTACCTGCTCTGAGAGTTTCCTACATCAATGAAGTCATGGGTCCCAGTCCCAGTTCCTAGCCATATCTTCTCACCTTTGAAAGACTACTAGCTATGCCTTCTATCCAACACTTTGGGTTTTTCCTTTATTCTTGAGGTCACATGTGGCAGCTTTGATATTTCTGAAATCATGTTGCTTTTTTATTTACAGCAAATATCAGGAGAATATCTGTGTTAAGAGAATGGCCCTTTGCAGCAAGGAGTTTGAAATCACTAAAAATCCTACAAAATTTTTCAAGTGTGATCCCAAATGTGATCTCTTAAATTCTGGGCCCAGTTTATTTTTCCATCTGCTGGGCCTGATGGATTAATTCAATGGACTTTCTGTCCAACTTCTTGTCATAATCTTAGCAACATGCCTTTCTCATCGACTTTTCTTTTCCCGCGTGAATGGTTAGACAATTTCTTTTGAATGAACGTAGATCTCATTAAGGAGGCCCTAGAGTGTTCCAAGACTCAATGTAATCAACACAATAGTATCCACAAATAGGAGTATTTGGAGAACCAAGAATCATTGAGTCCAACTACTGTATTTAACAGATTGGAAAACTGAATCACAGAGAAATTGGAAGACAATGTGATATAGGAGAAAGATCACTGGCTTTGGAGTTGGAGGAACTTGTTCGATTCTTGCTGCTACCACAATAGCTGGGTGACCTAGGGCAAGTTACCTCTGGTCTTGGTTTCCTCACCGGCAAAATAAGATTGTAAAGAGAATATCATCATGCTGTAAATCCTTCAATGTTGTGAAATGACTTAGCCTTTGTCACAGTTAGTGGCAGAATTCAGTTTAGAACTCATTTTCTTGACTCCCAACCCTGAGATCATTCCACAAAAAAAAAAAAAAGAAAAAAAAGAAAAAACACAAATTAAAACCTACCAGCTATCATTGCCAACAACCACAACAATTTCACCTTTAAATAATGCCTTGATGTTTGTAAAAGTACTTTTATTCAGCAATGGTAAGAGGCAGGAATTGCAAATGTTTTATCTTTATTTTGCAGATGAGAAAATGGATCTGAAACATTTAAGTGACTTTCCTTAGGTCATCCAGTTAAGAAGTGCTTAAAGTAGGATTCAAACCCAATGCTCAAGCCTTATGTTCTTTCTAAAGGTTTTTGCTTATGGACTTGTAATCTCTACCTGGTAAGGGGCAAAAATGCATCAACCAATTAAAATACCTATTACTAGACTAATCTCCCCCAAGAGTCTGCAATTTTTATGTTAGAGGGCAAGAAAATGAGAAACACAACTAGGATAAAACATTCAGGGCTTTGGATAAGGGTGCTGAATCTTTTAAGAATTTGTATGAAGTTTTTTGTCATTATATTATCAAAATTTCTAAATCTCTTGCTTCCACTTCCTCTACTCAGGTAAGCCATCAATTATAAGAAATAAAAGAAAAATAGTTCAAGAAAGCCAAATAGCCTATTGTAGGGGCCAAATTTAATATGGGGAGATTACAATTTAGATTTTAACAGCACACTATTAACTGAGTCCCATACCCATCCAGGGCACTGAAATTTAAAGGGCACTGACAGAATTTACACTCCTTCAGCAGTATATGAACAATTGCAAAAATAATCAGGGAATTTTTTACATCTTCAATATGGCTAGTGGCAGTACCACAGGTGAGCTCCTCCCTATCTCCATATGTGGCCTCAACAGAAGGTACATTGCAGTGTCCTAGGTTGTCAGTACATGGTGAGGTTCTGGGTTTCATCAGAGAAATAAATCATAGAAATAAAGTTAGAAGAGACCTAAGAAGCAATCTAAGTTCTGAAGGGGATTAATGGATAACTTAAGACTTGGGACTTCATCAAAGTCAGGACCTACCTTCTTGTTAACTGGTACTTGGAGGTCTGGGTCCTATTAATTACTCCCATTAATCACCACTCATAAAAAAAAAAAAACATAAAGAAGCAGGTCATAGAGACCTTAACTACAACAAAAACATAAAGAGACAGGTTATAGAAATCCTAATTGATAAATGTCAACACACAGAAACTAGGCCCAAGAATAAAAAACATTGGGATACTCTGACCTTGGCAAGTTGAGGTAACATGTGCAGAAAAGGCCAAATTTGTCCCCAATTCACCTTATAACATGTAAACCCCCAAAACACACCTACATGGAAAAAGGTACCCGCCTCTGAGGTTGGCTTAAGCCTCTATGAACATCACGTTAGGATAGGCCCTCCCCTGTACCTAACTCCCTAAAGTGGAGATTATTATAATGAAACTGATAGTCAATTTATCCATACTATAAATATAACTGTCTTCTCTTTCCCTATTTGAGAGACACCTCCATGGTGCTATCCCTGTGGTCACTCATAGTAATACAATAAAATTTGGAAAATTGAGTCACTGAGTCATGTAATTCTTTGGGACACCTCAGGATCAATCTGATCAATTAAACCCACCTCCCACATCACAGGGTCACACAAATATTAAATACATCAGAGATGGAATTTGGATTCTCTCTGTTTTCCCTTTCATGGAGTCTTGTCCTGGAATTTCTCCCTCTATGGGCCCTAGAGTTCTGAGGTTTATTCCTCCCCTAAACTTAATATGTCTTAAAAATTTGTTTTGAGTACATGTTCCATGCTACTCACCCTGGGAGCATTCTGGGAAGCCTACCCTGGTGCCAAGATGTAAAATCCCTTTTTCAGACATACATTGTTCACAGCTGGCCTGATGCAGCCTCAGAGAGTCCGAAACACAAACAGAGTGATTCTCATTGAAGCAAACCTAATGAGCTGTAGTTTTCTGCCCCCAGAGTAGTCCCATCAAGGCTGGAAAGAGAGTTATGAAGCTGGAAGGAACTCCCTCATTCACTTTATAGGTGAAGAACCTGAGGCCCAGAAAAAGAAAGAAACTTTCCAATGGTCACACCATCCACAGCCCCTACTCCCTAGTCTTGTGTGTTTCTTACTCTCCCAGGCTACCTCCTAGTTCAAAGTTGCACTGCCTCCCCCATCCCAGCCAAGGCAAAGCTCACTGAAATATCAGAAGGTTGTTCCAGGTCTAGAGGCCCCCATGCTCTATATGGGCTGCCTGGATGCTTTCCATAGATGAGTCATGACTTAAGAAAGGAAAGGAAGCTTTAGGGGCCTATTCCAGAGGAAGAAGGGAATAGGAATCCACCCCCATTCAATCCTCCTGGTCCCAACAAGCCCAAGAACTCCTGAACATGTTTCTTCCTTCAATAGAAACCTTAGCTCCCTGTGTCCCCAGAACCTAGGGCAGTGATTAGCATACAGCAGATGCCAAATAAATGCTTGTTTGTTGACTGAACTTGGCTTCCTTTAGAAAGAACAAGCATTGGTAGAAGGGATCAGTGTGGCAGTTGTTAATGACTGACTCGGGATGCTGCTTGGCAAGCTGACAGTATCAATCTCACCAACAATATTTAGACCATATTAAAACTTCAATTTCTGTGGTGAAGCACAGATCTGTTGAAATCATCACTGTTTTCCAAGAGGCATAGTATCTTAAAAACCTCAGAATTAGGAGGAAACTCAGGAAAATCTATTAACTTTAAACATGAATCCCCTTGGAAGCAAACCTGAGAAGTGGGCATCCAGTCTTTGATTCCAAACCTCCTATGATAGGCAACTTGGTATCCCCTATATCTGCCCAATAACTCGGATTGTAAGAAACAGCTTCTGGTGATCAGATAAAATCAACCTCCCCATCACTCCCACCCACTGTTCCCAGTCCTTCCTTCTGGGCCAAATGGAATAAATCCAATTTCTCATCCACTTGAAGGCCCTTCAGAGATTTGAAGACAAAGAAATGCTTCCCCCAAATTCAATTTCCTCTTTGTCAAGATATGTATTTCCTGCTTCTTCAATTGATCCTTCTATATACCCTAGTTTCAAGTCTTCTTCCCCATCTGGTGGTTTTCCCCCTTGTGGACAAGTTTCTACTTTTCAGTTTCTATCCTAAATTGTGGTGACCCAATCTAGACACAATTCTCTTTCTATAGCCTGATCAGGGGAAAAGACATGGGACTACCTATTCTCCTCCCTCACTCCAGATATCAGCTTTCTATTAATTTTATTTAATTTATTTAATTAATTTCTATTAATATTATGCAAAATTAGGTTTCTTGGTCGCTGCATTGCCAAATATACAAAGTAGCGTATTTAAAAGTAACATTAAAAGTGCAGAGGAATCCTGGGAGGATTACCTGCTAATCTTTTAGGCTTCTGACCTCTTCCTCAGGTGGAGCTAATGGTTATCAGACCTGAAAAACCTTGAAATTCTCTGGTTTCAAGGTACAAGGAGATTACTATTTTAAAAATCTAGTTGCCTTTTTATTTTATTAAAGAGAATTTGAATCCATGTTGAAGTGCTCAAGTGGGTTGAAGGGAAGATAATCCCCAAATCTGTTTCTCAATCAAAGATTTCAATTAGCCAGCATTCATTCAATATCGGCTATGAACCTAGCCCAGGATGATGCTCTAATATTTCTATATTTCTTCATAGATGACAAAAAATATTCCTATTTCATTTGATCATCACAATCACCTTGGCAGTGAGGCAAATGTATGTACTATATTGGGATTAATATAGGCCACAATTTCAACTCTCAGATCTGGCTAGCATATAACCTGAAAGGACACAGGGAATAATAGTAGATAGAATGTGAGATGTAGACTTGGAAGACCTCAGTCTATCGAGACTCTGCCATTTATTATTAGTCTGACTTTGGACTTTAGTCGAAGTGGGTAGGTGAACTAGATGGTCTTTTTGTTCACTTTCAGTTCTCAATCTTGTGATTCTGAGGGGGGACAATGATCATAATCTTAAGGAAAGAAAAAAAGTGACAGTGAAAGGAGTGATGATAAAAATATGAAATATGAAGAAAAGAAAAAAGTAATAAGTATATGATAATATGTGTAATTATATCTATGATTTTATTTTCAATGAAACCTATTTTTAGGAGTGATCTACATTTAGATACATATTTCAGTTGAGCGACATGGGGCAAAAATTTATTTAGAGGCAATCCACATTTAGACCACTTATACTACTTCAGGCACTTACTAGCTACATGGCCCTGGGCTAATCACTTCACCCTGTTTGCCTCAGTTTCTTCATCTGTAAAATGAGCTAGACAAGAAATGAGCAAACCACTTCAAAATCTTTGCCAAGAAAACTCCAAAAAGGGTTACAAAGAGCCAATCATGATTGAAACAAACAACAACAAATATTTAAACTAATGCAGTACTAAAGTTCCTATTTTATAGAAAAAGAAGAAACTAAAGATCAGAGAGAATATGACTTTCCTTATGTTACTCAGTTTAAACCCAGGTATTCTGACTGTAAGTTCAACCACTGATCTTTCTTCCATATAATGCTGTGCCTAGGCCCCAGAACCTCTCACTGTAAGGATCCCCAGCAAAGGCAGACTGAGTGTGTTTTTAAAGACACAGCTATCATGGACACATACATCTTCATTACCCAAGTCAATGTTATATGTTATGCTTTGAGATCTCTGGCTGATTACAGTATAGCCTACTGCTTTATCCTTTCCATCAGCAGAGATACTTAGGAGACCTCAATTCCATCCAGGTAGCTACATTCCCTTGTGTTGCCTTGCTTTGCCAGAGGAATGCCCTCCCCTGCTCATCTCTGTCTTGTTGCCTTTCTTGTCTACATTCAGTTGAGAAGTTTGAGGACCACTTTAGTAAACAACCCCCAAAAAACTGGTATGGCTTTGCCTGTACAGGGTGGCTACATGCAACAGCCTCAAAGGGAAAGGTAGTACCCCAAGGGGTTGGCAAGAGCTACTGCCTTCCTGCCTCCACAGATCTCTCTTTTTGTTATTATGAAAATAGGCAGTAACTTTCAACCTTATGGGATGGTAAGATTTCTACAACAAAGCAATAAGAAATCTCACCACGTGGTCTGCAACCAAGTGTAAGATACGTGGTATGAAATCTCAGTCCTTTGGGATGTCTGAGGAAAGGCAAATCAATGAGGACCTGAATGGTCAAGGAAGACAAAAGGTCTTGAACTAGTCCTTAAAATCCAGGGAAGATTCAAAGAGACAGAGGGGAGTGGTGAGGACCTTCGTAAGGACAGGGAATATATTGTATGAATGTCCTTTACATGTTCTCGGGAAGGTTGAAAATGGTCTCACTGGGTTGGTTAGTATGTGTTGGGGAGTTGCAGGAGAAAAGCCCTGGAAAAAGTGAGGGTGGGGCCAGGCTGGAGGGAATTTTGATTTGTATAATAGGCTGTGCCTCATTAATATCCCCCTATGATGCCTCATCATTGTAGGACGAGAACCTAGGGTCTCAAAAGCTGTCAATAAAAGAGAAGCTCTGTTGTAGGGCCTTTCTCTACAGAAGCAGAAATGAACTATGTGCCTATTGTCCAAGGACCAAACTAGCTAAATGCTGGACTGATCACTCAATTAAGACCAGTAACTAGGCAATCAAAGGGTTGGAATCAATACTCACCCATGGAGGGTATAGCAAAATAATTCAAAATATTTGAAATTATTGGAGTGCTGTATGACATAGGAAGCCACTGAAGGTGCTTGGACAAAGGCATAGAATAGGAGATTAATCCGGCATCAAGTTTTGGACAGTTCAGGATGTGACTGGAAAATCAGAGGTAGAGAGCCCCCAGGAGGTACCAGGATCCAAGTTTACAGAGCTACGCACCCAGTAGGTTTATTCATGAAGGACCACAAAAAGGGGCATGCTGGAGATTATTCAAACTGGCTTCAAAACAGTCGATCATTCAAATTTCAGCATGAGCATTTACACCTCAGAAATCAGCAAACCTACAAATCAGAGCCCAATGTATTGTTTTAATGATTGTCTAGACTTATGTAAGTAATGGGAAAAAATGTTAATAATGTAAATTAAACCCAAAAGTGTTATGCACATATTTTTCCCCAGATAGTCAGGTGTGAAACATTTACCAGCAGAACCAGATGGACAATTAAGAAAATTGGACAATTCCAAATACAAAATGAGCTGATCATCACCGAACTCATGATTTGTAGAAAAGGAACAAACCAAATATATGATAGGCATGAGGTTGTGTGGAGACAGGAGTGGGAAATAAAACCTTTTTTAAGTAGGACACTACTGAGTCATAGTGGATAACTGAGAATTGTAATATTTTTGGCTTGCTTTTCAAAACATGTAGTTAAGGCTTTTGATGGGTTATTAAAGTACCAAGTGCTCTCCTTGAACAACAGTTTCCATCATGCCTAATTTTGGGAAGAGGAAGGAAAACTAGCAGAGTGTGACAGTGTGGTCCAGGGAAAGGAGCTCTGTGTTAGATTAGTAATTAAAAGGAAGTGGTTCAGATCCAAGTCGTGCCTTGTAGTGGCTGTGTGGTTTCAAAGAAATCACTTCCTTTTCCCTGGCCTTTTTTTCTCATCCCAAGTGGAAAAAATAGTAATTGTCCTCTCTTCCCTTAAGGTCTCTATGAGGATAGTACTTTGTAAGGTCTTTAGTAACAAAAGTCACAATAGAAAATTATTTTATTGTAAGAAAAGACAGAAAAGAAGACTGCAAGGACATGTGGAAAGATTTATATGTACTAGTGCAGAATCACAATGTGCACACTGACAATGAATGTGATAAATAGTAAGAATGGCTGACATTTGTATAATACTTTTAGGTTCCAAAGGCTGCTAGGAGGTTCTGTGGATAGACCACTGGGCTTGAAGTAGGAAGATCTGTGTCCAAATCCAGCCTCTTGACACTTACTAGTTCTGTAATTCTGTGTAAGTTACTGAATCTTTGTCAGCCTCAATTTTCTTAACTGTAAAATGGGAATAATATCAATACCTAACTCTCAGGGTGTTGTTAGAATTGAATGAATGATTGTAAATGCATTTACCATAGTGTCTGATACATAGTAGATGTTATATAAATGTTGATTCCCTTCCACTTTAAATTCAACAAAACATCTCACATACTTTAAATGTCATTGGAGCCTCAGAAGAGAGGAAATACTATTATTGGCTTTGGTATTGGAAAACCAGAGTCCCCAATCTCATCTCTGAATGTTTACTACCTGAATGGCCATAGGCAGATCACCCAGCTTCCCTGCATCTCACTTTTTTCATCTGAAAAAAAGATGGGAGTGAAGAAGAAGAATATGTAAATGCCTAGAAGATGGAAATTGCAAAGGCAGGGGGACAGAAGGGGGGATCCAGTTGTGAGGAACATTTTACATAAGAGGAAACTAAAGCTAAAAAAAATTGGGTAAATTACTCTTGGTCACAAAGCTAGGATCCAAACCCAGGTTTTTGTACCAAAAGTCCAACTCTCTTTGTACCACAGTGCACTGCCTTTAAAGTAGTACCAATATATGAATGGGGTGGGGAAAGAAAGAAACACATATGAGAAATTGTTCAGAAAGGGACATGGAATCAGAAGGGGAGAGTAGAATTTGTGCTTGTGAAGTTTACATATATTTTAAAATAAAAAAAATTAACAATAGTTTTTATGACAATGTTGTTCAGTTATTTTCCAGTCATGCCCAATTCTTTGTGACCCTATTTGGGGTTTTCTTGGCAATGATCCTAGAGTGGTTTGCCATTTCCTTCTCCAGCTCATTTTACAGAAGAAACTTAGGCAGAAAGGCTTAAATTACGTGCCCAGTGTTACACAGCTAGTAATGAAGTAACATTTGAACTCAGGTCTTCCTGACTCCAGACCTGGCTCTCTATTCATCGTGGGACCTAGTTGCCCTTATTAAAGGCTTACTGTGTGCTGAAGTCTGTGTTAGGTTGTAGAGGATACAAAGATAAGAATGAAAGAGTCTCTCTTCTCAAAGAATCTATGTTCCATCAGAAAAGAGAAAACATACACACACACACACACACACACACACACACACACTAAATGCAAGATGATTTGGGGATATGGAGGCAGAAACAGCATATAGGGGGTTCTGGAAAGACCTCACTCATGGAGGAAGCATTCTTTGAGCTGAGCTGTGAAGTGAACTAGAGCTTGTAAGACATGGAGGTGAGGAGGAAAAGAATTTCTGTCAAATGGGACAGTCTATGTAATGGTTTGGAGATAGGTATAGTCAAAGGTCATCTGAGCATAACTGCCCCATTGGACTACCTTTCAAGAATCAAAGGTCATGGGGCAGCTAGATGGCGCAGTGGATAGAGCACCAGCCCTGGAGTCAGGAGTACCTGAGTTCAAATCCGGCCTCAGACACTTAACACTTACTAGCTGTGTGACTCTGGGCAAGTCACTTAACCCCAATTGCCTCACTAAAAAAAAAAAAAAGAATCAAAGGTCACACCCCATAATGAACCACCAAAGAAGGATATCAATAGAATAAATTAAGAATTAAAATATAAATGCTGGCTAAAAAAAATTATTATTCACGGAACGAAATGGACCTGGAAGCCTGCCTAAGTTAGCCTCCAGTCCTTCAACTCAGACTCAGGGCCCCAAAAGGCTATTGGAGAAAAGGTATTCTATCTTTCTCATTGACTTCCCTTCTCCTGGCCTGAGGTTCACTGATAACTGATGGCTTTCATCCAAAAAACTACTCAATTGCAGTGCTATGTTTCGGGTAAATCTAGGTGGGACACATCTGTTGTAGAATGATTTCTGGGAATTGCTAATGGACAGCAGGGCAGGTGCTTGGAGCCATTGGTGGTGAAATATTTACAGCTGCCAGCATATCATCTTCCAGGAGCTCAAAAGTCTTTAAATATTTATTTTCTTTCACCTCAACCATCTCTCCTACACCCCAGGAAAAAAAAAATCAAAGGACAAAGTCAGTGCCATGTAGTAAAATGCCCCTCTGATTTTTTTCATCGGAGGACTTGAGCTTATATAATAATAGCTAATGTTGATAGCTAGCATTTATATAGCACTTTAAAGTTTCATAGCATTTCACAAATATTATTTCATTCGATCCTCACAATAATCTTAAGGAAGTGCTATAATTACTGTCACTTTACAAATGAAGAAACTGAGGCAGACAGAGGTTAAGTGATTTGTTCTCCTTGAGAGGTATATATACCTTACAATGAAATCTCAGGGTCTAAGGGTATGGACAGTTTGGTGATTTTATTTGCATGATTTCAAACTGTTTTCCCAAATAGATTAATTCATGATTCCACCAACAGTGCATTCTTTTTTTTAAATTGTTTTTCTACACACCTTCCAAAATAGACTATCTTTTCATTTTGTTGGGTTTTGCAGAGATTAAAAATTAAATTGTTTGATTTTCCTTTCTTTTGTTATTTAGAGCAATTTTTAAAGCAATAACTTAGAGCAATCTTGCACATTTGGTAATAGTTTGGAATTCTTCTTTTAAAAATTGTTTGCTCATTTTCTTGGATCACTTATCGATTAAGGAATGGATCTTGATCCCAAACATTTATGTTAGTTCCTTATCAAAGACATTTGATAAACATTTTTTTCAAATTACCATTTTATTTCATATCCACTTTGAGTTGATTTTGTTGGTGAAAAAGCATCTCACTCTCCTACAATCAAAATTATACATTTTATCTTCTGTGAATCCCTCTAACCATTGTTTAGTTAATAACATTTCTCAGTCTTAACCGTAAAAAAAGAGAGGAAAAAGTACCTGATATGGATCTCTTTCAGTCATTATGTGTGATCTTTAATATTTAGGTCACATCTATTTTGTGATTATTGTGATATGTGATATAAGATGTTAGTCTAAAATAAATTTCTGCTAAACTGCTTTCCAGATTTTCTGGCAGTTCCTGTCAAAAAGGAAGTCTGTCTCCCAGTAATTTATGTTCTCAAGTTTACTGAACACTGGGTTACTAAGTTCAGGTTTTTTTTTCCAATTCATCTTTATCCTGGCTGTCCTACTGACCTACTTTTTAAGCAGCAGTACATAGTTTTGGTGATTGCTGCTTTATCTTATACTTTGATGTTTGAAATGGCACTCATATTATTTCCCTTGAGATTCTTGGCATTTTGTTCCTCCAAATGAATTTTGTTATTATTTTGTTAAGCTCTCTAAAGTATTCTCTCAGTAGTTACATTGGTGTAGAAATGGATCTACAAATTACTTTAAGTAGCATAATCATTTTATTATATTTATATTTATAATATATATTATTATAGATTTATATAATATAAAAAATATTATACATTTATATATTATATTGTTTTGTGTTATTTTATGTTACTATATTTATTATATCCATGAGCATCAAATATATCCAGTTATTTTAAGTTGCTCTCTATTTTTCTAAGAGTATTTTGGAATAATACCTCATGTCTTGGGAGAGTGTCTCTCAGATATTTCTTGCATTTTCTATTTATTTTTAATGAGACCTCTATTATTTCTTCCTGAGTTTTGTTACTTCTATATGGAAATATTATTGAGTTTTGTGGGTATATTTTGCATCCTGTAATTTTACTAAAGTTGTTAATTGTCCCATTTTTTTCTGATTTTTCTCATATTTTCTACTTAACATACAAAATCATAAGCACATAGAGATGTTTGTCTCCTCTTATCCTATGTTTAGATCTTTAATTTAATTCTCTTCTTGCTGTCACTAACATTTCTAGAAATATGACAAATAGCAGTGAACAGAGATTGCCCTTGCTTTATTAGTATATTTATTGGGAAAGCTTCTAGAGTTTCCCCATTGCATATTATGCTACTTTTTTGTTTGTGTCTTTTAGATATAGAGAATGTTAACTCTCCTAACTGAATTTCTCCTTCCATTCTCCTTACCTTCACATAGATTAAAAAAAAAAGTTAATGTCAAGGTGGTAGTTTTCAAAAGGAGTCATTTCTGCATCAGGAGTCCATGAGCTGAATAATCTCTGCTGGTGTGGGACTAGTCCTAACTGGGTTTCCAATCACCTTTATTTTAGGACCAATTTATCTTTTTGTTCTCATCCATTTTCAGTCTACTCAAGTTGTTCTTTTGCTGTCCTCCAATTCTTCACATGACTGAGCAGAGACAGCTTCTATTCCTTCTTGCATGATGGTAAAAAGAGGGAAAGAAGAATGCCTATTGTTTGACTTATTTTTAGCCTCTACTCCTACCCCTTCCATACCTGTCTCCCTATCAGTTCTATCATTATTTAGCTAGCTAAACAAGCTGAAACCCTAATAAGGCCAACTATTAAACTAGCATAGGCCCCAAGAATGTAGAAGCCAAACACGCAATGTGAGTGTGGTTTGTATAACCCATCCTGCTCACCTATTAGGCCTGCTCTAAAAATAAAGGGGTATGTAATATACCCAACCAATGCTGAAGGTATTAACCCAACATTTGACAGTGTGGTGTATTGAGGATAGATAGAAGAGTGGGGAAGATCAGAGGCATCCTTCTATGTTGCCCCATGAGGAAAAATAATGATTTTACATTTTGCCCTCAATATAGGGCTGAGCCAAAGTCATCTTCATATTCTCAGAAATATATAAATGGAAGATGTCTTATCTGGCACAAAGATTCTCATGTTCAGAGAAGCTAAGTGACTTATCTAAGGTTACACAGGTAATAAGTTTTGAAGGCAGGATTTGAACTCAGATTTTCCTGATGATGTCCAGCTGTTTATCCTGTACACCACTTTAAAACAGTATTTTAAGTAGGGAGAGAAAGATTATAACAATAATGAAAACATATACCTTTGATAGAGTCCTTCAAGGATTACAAAGATCTATATCAATGATATGTATTTCCATTACTATTATTCACTTTCTCAATTTAAAATGCTATTACAGAATGATATTAATTTTAGACCAAGATCTTATAGCACATATGACAATAAGCACAAAATAGATGTGAACTGAGTACTAAAGATTACAGCACTAAAAATAATTTTAAAAGATCCAGACCAGGTACTTTTATTTTCTCTTCTTTTTTTAAAAAAAGAAGCATTTTCTTTTTAGTTATAGCTATGGTGAATGTTCTTAACTAAACAATGGATAGAGGGAGCCATAGAAGATAAAATATATAATTTGATTGCAGGATATTGAGATGCTTTTGAATTAACAAAATCAACTCAAAACAAATACAAAGTGAAATGGTCAATTAAAAAAAATGCATCTCAAATGGCCTTGATAACGGTCTGAAATCCCAAGAAAATAGGGAACTAACATAAATATTTGAGATCAAGAGCCATTTCCTAATGGCTAAGTGATTAAAGTAAGTGAGCAAACAATTTTCAAAAGAAGAATCCCAAACTATTACCCAATATGTAGGAGATTGTTCTAAATAACACATAATAAAAGAAAAGGAAAGCAATTCTCTTAATTCAAAGAGTCAAATCCTTAAAATGATAAATCTCTAATGCAAGCATATGGTGATTCCTTTTTTCCACTTTTGACTCCAGCCTGCTGAGGATCTCATAATCGTTTTTCCTCTGCTTTTACAGGAAAGCATCTCAGTGGTCTGCTGCTTCAGAGGAGCAAGAGTCTCAGAGGATGTTTAACTTCTCATGTCATCCCCACTTCAAAGATGATGCAGAAAAGACACAGGATTTTCCCACGGCCCATTGACACAGACAAAAGACTCCTACACATGTGTCCGCAAACACACACAGGCATACACGTCTTAAACATGGAACAATAAATACTTAAAATATTCATTTTCCTGTAGCACAATGCCCCCCCAGACACTTTATGAGTCAAGAAGTTTAGCAAATATATTTGGACTTATGCCAGGTTTTTGATCTCCACAGTGTTCTCTTCCCTCTCAGTACCCTTTGAGGTAGGGAATCACCATGGTAAAGATTATAACACTTTAAAGTTTACAAGCATTTTACATTTATCATTTCATTTGAGCCTCACAACACTCAGATGAGATAAGTTTGACAGCTTAGTATCTTCCCCATTTTATAAATAAAGAAAATAAGGCTCAGAGAGATTAAATGATTTACCTAGAGTCTCACAGCTAATGTGATGAACCCTAGTATTCTTGATTGTAAGTAGAACTCATTATCTTCTATCATAATGTAATGTCTCTCTATAATATCATTGATTTTGTGGGGGGTGGGGCAATGAGTGTTAAGAAACTTGATCATGGCCACACAGATAGTAAGTGTCAAGTGTTTGAGATCAAATTTGAACTCAGGTCTTCCTGAATCCAGGGCCAGTGCTTTATCCACTGTGCTACCTAGCTGCTCCCAATATCATTGTTTTATTTTTAAATTGTCCTGACCATATTGTCTTCTAAGGCTAATTGATTTTTTTCTCTCCTAATTTAGCTAGTGTAATAAACACTTTTTCCTTTATTTCCCTTACCATATTAAAGCTTTAGTCATGCCCCCTCCCAGGCATTTCCCTCTGTAGATCATTATTCTTCCTTCTGTGTAGTGACCAGGAAAAGGTGGCCAAGTTTTCATATTACAGCATGCCAAGCCCCTATGACTATAAACATATATATATGCATATATATACACACCCCTTAATAGAGATGAACATGTTCCAAACTCTCCTCCTGTTCCTGCCTTTTTTCTTTGCTTTCACATTCCCTAGTCCCTATTTATGTTCCTACTCTCAAACATTACTTCTAGTAACCAATGTGCCATGTGATCCTCCTGAAAGCTGTGTCAGTTGTGTCTGTCTAGTAGGACTTTGACTAAAAGCTTGGGTTTGAGTCAAGGTTGGAATTACTTGGTTGAAGAAGGATTTGTATTGGCAAAGATGCTCAACATGAAAATGTGTGCACCTCTGGGCCCCGTGATTTCTAGACACTACCATATATTCAAGCATAGCACCTAGTCGATTGGGAGAGAGTAGTCTTTTATAGAACAGAGGACTGCTAGGTTAGCTGGTTGGCAGATGTAGTAGTACAGTTTTCTGTGATATTATGACCTTCAGAAATTACAGAGATTTTTCTTTGGTCTTAACATAGTTGGGAATCCATGATATGACCTGAAGGTCTAGATGAACTGTGCCTGCAGTTTTGCTTAGTTTCAAGCTCCACCATATGAACTCCGACTCTTTCCTTTGTGGCAAGTGAAGTAGGCCCTGCTGCAGGCCTGTAATCTGGGAAGGGATTTTGGGACATTTTTCCATTCAGCCCCCATATGGCTATGAAGGCATGCTACCACCATTTCTTCTGTTACTTTGAGACTCTTCTTTCCTATTCTTAAATGAATGATTATGGGAGTAAAGAAGGGACCAGGCTGTGACCTTATAAACTTTCAAAGGTTGAAAGGACCATCAAAGGTCCCCTCAGTCACTGGAGCTGTTAATAGCAGTAGCCAAGTTTTGAAAGGAATCAATTCTAAAGAATAACCTGCTTAGACCCAATCCAGAAGTGAACTGACCAGGAAGCTGAGAAACAATGCCCCAATAGAAAGGGGGAATCTATTAGCTATATCACACCTAGAAATGAACTTGTTTAGATGGAATATTTTGTAACTACCACTTTTGTAACAACCTGGTTCTCTCCAGGGAACAAGATGTGTAAAGGCGGGGGGGGGGGGGGGGCGGGAAGTGAACCTAGTTTGAGGATTCTTTTGAACTATAGTCCTCTCTCTCTCTCTCTCTCTCTGATATATCTATATCTGTCTGTATCTGTGTGTGTATACATACATACATATGTGTGTGTTGATGGATGCATGCATGCATGGCATACAAGATGAAAAACCAGCCTTGAAGCCAGGAAGACCTGCCTTTAAATCAAGCCTCCAGGAAAATTCTGAGTCTTGGGGGCAGAGCCAAGATGGGGGAGGAAAGGCTGTGAGCTCCCAAACTCATGACACGATCGCTCAAAAAAACATCCAAATAAGGCCATAGGAAAATCCCTGGGGGAGCAAAACTCCCAGAAGAATGTGCTGAAATCATCTTCTAACCAAGAACAGCTTGGAAGGTCGGAAGTAGGGAACTGCTGTGCTGATACAGGAGTCGAGCCCAACCCCACAGTCAACCTGACACAGATCCAGTCCTAGGAAGGCCTCACCAGAAAAGCAGACCCCCCCAGAGCCTCTGAATCAGCTGAAGCACCAGTGTTGTCTGGAACTAAGATCACAGTCTGCTGAGTGGGCTGAGCCCTAGGCAGGGGAGAGACTACAGGGGTCTATGCTGGTGCTAAGGCAGAACTTGGATTTTACACCACTGCTGAGAACCAAGAGGTAGGCTCGAGTAGCAGTGGCCCAGGTGGGGAAGGGGCACAGGCTCATCAGAGCTAACAACCACAAAATACAAAGCTGGTTGATTAGCAAGGTGGTCTGGGGTCATCTAAGGACCAGGGAACAGGCCAGGCTAGTGAAGAACCTGATTCTCCTTAAATCATACCACCTGGGACTTCTTAAGCTTGGGATACTGCAGCCTAGAAACAGTGACCCACTTTAAGGAGCTAAAAGTCTAGTAAAACAAAGGCAAGATGAGCCAACAGAGAAAGGTGAGGACCATAGAAAGTTTCTTCAGTAACAAGGAAGACCAAGGGGTACCCTCAGAGGAAGATGTCAACATCAGGGCCCCTATAGCTAAAGCTTCCAAGAAAAATACGAATTGGTCTCAGGCCATAGAGGTGCTCAAAAAGGACTTTGAAGATAAAGTTAGAGAGGTAGAGGAAAAAATGGAAAGAGAAATGAGGGTGATGTAGAAAAGACATGAGAAAAAAGTCAACAGCTTGAAAACTCAAATTGGCCAAATGGAAAAGGAAGGACCAAAGCTCTCTGATGAAAATAATTGCCTAAGAATTAGGATTGAACAAATGGAAGCCAATGACTTTATGAGAAACCAAGACACAACAAAGCAAATCCAAATGAATAAAAAAATAGAGGGCAATGTGAAATATCTTCTGGGAAAACCTGCCGACCTGGAAAATAGGTCCAGGAGAGATAAATTGAAAATTATTGGTCTACCTGAAAAGTATGATCAAGGAAAGAGCTTAGACACCATCTTCCAAGATATTCTCAGGGAAAATTGCCCTGAAATTCTAGACGGAGAAGCTAAAATAGAAATTGAAAGAATCCACCAATCACCTCCAGAAAGAGATCCCAAAAGGAAAACTCCTAGGAATATTATAGCCAAATTCCCGAGCTCTCAGGTCAAGGAGAAAATATTGCAAGCTGCCAAAAAGAAAGAATTCAAGTACTGCGGAGCTCCAATCAGGATAGCACAACATCTAGCAGCTTCTACATTAAAGGACTAGAGGGCATGGAATATGATATTCCAAAGGGCAAAGGAAATGGGATTACAACCAAGAATCACTTACCCAGCAAATCTTTCAGTGGAAAAAAATGGGATTTTAATGAAAAAGAAGACTTTCAGATATTTGTGATGAAAAGACCTGAACTGAATGGCAAATTTGACTTTCAAATACAAGACCTTAGAGAACCATAAAAAATTGGAGCTGGGGGACATACCTGGGGTTGTACAGTGGGCTACTGTCTTGTGTTTGTGGCTGAGTTTTGGCTGGGATACCCCTGGGTCCAGGGGGGATGCTTTGTCCACTGTGTCACTTAGCTAGGTGATGACATCTTTAGGGTTAAATTGAGGGGTAAAGGGAATTTGCTGGGGGAGGGGGAAGGGCCGAAGTGAAATCATACATGAAAGTAACAGGAAAAGGCTTATGGAGTAGGGGAAGAGATTGGAGAGGAGCAGGGCAGTAAATGAATTTTACACACATCAGAATTGGCTCAAAGACCTCAATCTCAATAGAATTGGCTCAAGGAAGGGAATAATGTACACACTCAATTGGGTGGAGTAATCTCTCTAACCCTGCAGGAAAATAGGAGGGGAAGGAGATAAAGAGAGAGGGGCAAAAGAAGGAAGGCAGAGTGGGGGAGGGGACAGACAGAAGCAAATCCCTTTTGAAGAGTGATAGGATGAAAGAAGATGGATAATAGAATAAATATCATGGGGAAGGGAATAGGATGGAAGGGAAACAGTTAACAATAGTAATCATGAAAAAGAGAAAAGGGGGGAAAATTGTACAAAGAATATTTATAGCTACTCTTGGTGGAGGCTAAGAATTGAGAATCAAGGGAATGTCCATCAATTGAGGAATGATGGAAAAAGCTGTGTTATATGATTGTAGTAGAATGGTCTTGTGCTACAGGGAATGACAAACAGGATGATCCCAAAAAAACCTGGAAAGACTAATGAACATCGATGTATAGTGAAGTGAGCAGAGCTGGGAGGACATTGTGCGTAGTGACAGCAGTATTGTTTACGGAGTAATTGTGAATGACAACTACTCTCAGCAGTACAATGATCCAAGACAATCCCAAGGAACTAATGAGGAAGCTTACTATGCACCCCTATAGAAAGAACTGGTAAAAAGAGCACTTGTGGATTGTACATATATAACCTGATTGTGATCTTGTTGAGGGGGGAGGAAAGGGAGGAGAAAAATTTGGAACTTTAAATCTTATGAAAATGAATGTTGAAAACTACCCTTACATGTAACTGGAAAATAAAATAAATGTTTGTTGCAAATAAATAAATAAATAAGTCAAGCCTCTAACACATACTGCCTGTACAACCTTGGACAAGTCACTCAATGTTCTCAATGCTCTAGGTAAGTCCCCGGGACCATCTAATACTCTAAATTTCAGAAAAGGTGTTCGTTTACATTGGCAAAGGGAGTCTCCTCATTCGAGGGTTCCATATGCCAATGAAATCACCAGTATAATCCCTAATCCAATTTGTATATCCTAGTAGAAATACTTGTCTCTCACATAAGAATGTAGGTTTCTTACATATAAAGTTTGTTTTATTCATATATTTGTATCCCTAGTGTCCAGTGCACTTAATAAATTACTTGATGATTGAGTAATTTGATAATTGAGTTACTCATATAAAGTAATCCTCATATTTTAAACAAGCAATAATTACATAAAGTAGACATGGGCAGAAAAACATCATATCAAGTACCATTAATCACACATTTGAAACAAATGTGCAATGCTCAAATCCTATATGGAATAGTGGAAAGAGCAGTAAACTTAGAATCAGGGGACCAGGGTTCTAACCTCAGCTCTGCTACTATCTGTGTGACGTTAGACAACTCACTTCACTTACCTGAGAAGCCTTTTACTCATTCATAGAACACAGGTCTCTTCTAGTTCTAAATTTGTGCATTTTTGACACTGTCAAGCACTAGAAAGAAGTGATTTCAGGAAGAAGCTCATATATTTAATACTCAATAAGTATTTATAAGTATGTTACTATGTGAAAGCACTACATTAAGGAACTAGTACTAACTCCAAGATCTAGTCAATTTCCCAAAAAAAAACCATAAAATGAGACTCCAAACTCCTACCCTTCGACCACTCTTCTGTCTCCCTCTGCATCCATGCTGCTGAGTGCTTTGTGCCTCTTTCCCTCCCCATCATCTCCCCAGTCACTGCCTGTTTTTCTTCACCTGACAAATACCCAAAGAACCAGGTATGCCTACCCCATTTCATAATTTCATAAATTAATTAGCAATCCACCCATTCTACATAGCCATGCAAAACCTATTTATTCATTAGCCATGTTTTGTTTTTGTTTTCTTAAGCAAGAAAAATAAATCAAGTAAAAAATAACATGCTTCAATCTCTACTCTGAATCCATCAGTTCTCTATGGGGAATTAGTGTTTTATATCATAAGTCCTTTGGAGTTTTTGTGGGTCATTATATTAATCAGTTACCATGTCTTTCACAGTTGACTTTCCTTACAATGTTGTTGTTACTGTCTAGATTGTTCTACTTCTTCTTCCTTCACCTTTCATCATTTCATATAGTTCATCTCAAGATTTTCCAAAACTATTCCCACCATCATTTTCTTATAGCACAATAATATTCTGTCACGTTAATATACATAATTTGCCTAGCCATTGCCCCATTAATGGGTACCCCTTCAAGTTACAATTTTTACTACCACAAAAAGATCTGGAATGAGTATTTTTATACAAATGGGTCCTTTTTCTTTAATATCCCTTAAAAATATGAATACCTTTAATATTCTAGTAGCAAGAACACTAAACATTCTTACATAAGGGAATGACATTGTCAGACCTATGCTTTAGGAAAGTTATTTTACCATCTTTGTAAATTATGAATTAGAGAAAGAACAGACTGGAAGCAAGAAGATTAATTAGAAGCCAATAGCAATTATGCAGGTTAAAGGTGATGAGGCTCTGATATAATGCTGGCTGTTTGAGCAGAGAGAAGAGAATAGATATAAGAGAAGTTGTGGAAATTAAATTGACAAGACTCATCAAAAGATTCCCATGCTTAAGGGTGAGGGAAAATAAAGGGTGAAGGATGACTTTGAGGCTACAAACTTCAATTATTAGAAGGTGGGAAAAGATATCAACAGAAATTAGGAATATTTTGAGGAGAAATAGTTTTAGAGGGGAAGATGAACTCTGTAATATATTATAAGTTCTATTTTGGACATGCGGACTTTGTGAAGCTTTATGAGGCATCCAGGTATTCCACTGACAGTTGGAGATGCAGAGCTGATGTTCAGAAGAGAGTTTTTTTGTTTTGTTTTTGTTTTTGTTTTTGTTTTTAGTGAGACAATTGGGGTTAAGTGACTTGCCCAGGGTCACACAGCTAGTAAGTGTTAAGTGTCTGAGGCCGGATTTGAACTCAGGTACTCCTGACTCCAGGGCCGGTGCTCTATCCATTGCACCATCTAGCTGCCCCCCAGAAGGGAGTTAAGGCTGGATATATAGGTTTGGGAGTCTGATATAGAGATAAAAATTAAATCCATAAGATCTGGTAAAATTAAAGAGAGAAGTTGTAGATAAAGGAGAGAAGCAGGCCAAAAACAGTGCCTTGGAGCCTTACAACAGCCTTTGAGATAAGCACCACAGGCATTATTATACCCATTTGCAGAGGATCCACAGGGCTTTGTAGAAAGAGTACTGACTTTGGAGTTAGAGATTCTGCTGCTTACTACAAGGGTGACCTTAGGAGAGTAATTTCACCTCTGTGGGTTTCAGTTTCACAGATTCAGAACTCATCTGATCCAACTGCCTTCATTTTATAGATGAGGAAATTTAAGTACAAGAATATTTAATAACTTGCCCAAGGGCACAATAGGTAGTAACCGGAAGTGAGATTGGAGCCTGTTTTTAAATTCTAGATCCAGTAAGTAACCTTTTCCCTATATCACACTGAGGAAGTTGGACTTGGTTTCTTTTCAGCCCTAAATATATACCCCTATTGAAAAGAGGTGCACTTTTTTTTTTTTTTGATATTGACATATTTATTTGTGGAAAGGATCAGAAATATTATGAGTTCCAAGAGAACCTCTGTGAAAGCAGTACCTCAGAGCAAAGTGCTTGGAGAAATAGACAAATAATTTTGAGATGGCCTGAGAGAAAGCATTCCTTAGGGGGAAAAAAAGTATTTACTAAAGGCAAAAGTGCCCATGTTGCCTTGTTTCATAGCAGCTAATTTACATAACACTATTGTGAGGACTTTGAGGTTAATAGAAACCCTCAAAATTTGAAGGTTTGGGGTAATAGTGGGACAATTTTGCCAATTTGTGGTGTGTTTAAGAGATATGCAAATATAGGAATTTTGATTTCTTGTCCTAAGTTAGAAATGAGTCACATCACACCAAGAAACCCTTTTTGGAACAGGAGCAGAAAGAGATCAAAGAAGACAGAAGACAAAGAAGAGGAAGAGGATAAAAGCAAAGAGTAGTCAGAAAGATAAAGGAAAGCAGAGAGCTCAGTAATGTGACTGCCCCTGCTACTTGAAATGAGCTAGACAGCCTAGCCCATATAGGCTGGTTGTTCACAGAAAAGTAACCACACAGACCTTCAAGATAAACTCAGGGTCTTCACTGTTTCCCTGAAGAGTTGACTAGAGGAAGACAGATATTGCTTGTCTTCGCATGACAGATTTTACATCTGTTGCTAAATTGATTAGGAGAAAAGCTTTACTGCTGAGAAATGATTAAAGGAACAGCTTTGCTGATTGGAAAAACAGTTTGGAGGGGAGGAAAATAGAATCCTCTGCTGCCTTACAGAGCTCCCTAGAGAAAGGAGAGGTTTGTCTGTCTTGCCCTCTGGGGTTTGAGAGAGGGAAAATCCTTCAGGAGTTTGGTTGCTTTGCTGTTTCCTGCCACCTACAGCCTGAGAGGGGGAAATTCCTCAGAGCCCAGTCAAAGGAGTCTACCTGAATAGATCTGTAGATCCCAGGATTAGAAGAACTGCTAAGAAAGAAAGAAAGAAAGAAAGAAAGAAAGAAAGAAAGAAAGAAAGAAAGAAAGAAAGAAAGAAAGAAAGAAAGAAAGAAAGAAAGAAAGAAAGAAAGAAAGAAAGAAAGAAAGAAAGAAAGAAAGAAAGAAAGAAAGAAAGAAAGAAAGAAAGAAGGAAAGAAGGAAAGAAAGAAAAAAGAAAGAAAGAAAGAAAGGAAAGAGAAGAAAACAAAAGAAAAGAAAGAAAAGAAAAGAAAAGAAAAGAAAAAGTATAACACTGCCTTAGTGCTCAGATTAGGAGGGGTTCAAGTGGGACAGCCAGCAGAGAAATGGCTCTGACTAGTGTGTATACTATAAGGAGACCAAAGACATTAAGACTTGCCTGTGGTCCAGAAACATGAATTGTTCCATGACTGCTAATTCTCCTACTCATGTGCCTCCTTTCTAAGGTTCTATAAATTTATGCCCACCTTTCCACAAAGCTTGTGGATTGGCAGGACAGTATGCCTTAGGTTTATGGGTAGACCATTACGTTAGGATTATTCTTGCTTTACATTTTATTTGGTAATGCTTCATGATTTAAAGTTAATGGTGTAGTTTTAGCTGAGTTGTTTAAAAGGTAAGTACCCTGGAAGGGACTCAGTTTATAAGTTATAAAATGTGTGTCCCATGTGTACCAGCATTACACCTGTTACCCTGAGAGTTAGTTGTAACATTGTGGCTACCCTCAAAGGAAGCCACAACTTGTCAATATGAGTGCAGGTTGAAGGGACCGACCCCAATTCTGAGGAGAGCCAGAGAGACAGAGACAGAGAGAGAGAGACAGAGACAGAGAGAGAGACAGAGAGACAAAGACACAGACACAGACAGAGACACAGAGACACAGAGACAGATGCAGACAGAGACATAGAAAGAGGAATCAGGTACTTCACAAACAATGCTACACTATGACCCAGAGGACAGGAAATGGTCAATGACTCAGTAAAGGAACTTGAGAAGAAGGCAAACTGGTAGGAAAACAATAAGAAGAGAACAGCGTCACAATTGCTAAGGGAGGAGAAAGAATGGAGGAGGAGGGAGGGGCAAAAAGCCTCAAAAGCTGCAAAAGGTAAAGAAGGACGAGAACTGAACCATGCTTAGCCATTAAGACAGTTTTGATAACTTTGGGAAAAGCAATTTTCTTAGAGTTGTGGAGTTGGAAGGCAAATTAGGAGTGATTAAGAACTGTGTTGCCGGTGGCAGCTAGGTGCCACAGTGGATAAACACTGGCTCTGGATTTAGGAAGACCTGAGTTCAAATCTGGCCTCAGACACTTCACACTTAGTAGCTGTGTGACCCTGGGAAAGTCAGTTAACCCTCATTGCCCCGCAAAAAAAAAAAAAAAAAAAGAATTGTGTGGAAGATGAAAATGTAAAAGAAATGGCTGGAGATGTTTGGTTTGCTTTTCCTAGAAGTTTGACTGAGATGGAGAGGGCAAACAGAGGACAATAGCTTGAGAAGGCAAGGTTAAGGAAAAATTTCTTCACTAAACAACAAGATGAAAAGTTTCATTTACAGATGAAAGAGAACAAATGGAGCTCATCACTGAGTCACCCAGGAAATAAGAATACTGATCAATAAGTACCTCCTCCTCAGAGACCTTTGGTTAGCAGTCTTTGATGATAATACTTCAGCAGGGCATCTGAGAACCTCTTCTGGCTGGTCCTGCTCTCTCAATTTTTTTGTAGCTCCCATTAGATATCACGGTGTCATTCCAGGTCATCACCCCTCCTGCAGTTCCCAATAGAAGACTTCTTAGGTCTCCCTAGTTTTTTTGCCAGAGGAAACATTTCTGTCATGGGTTCCATCCTGGTATACTGGAGAAAAAAATTCCAAAATTTCCTATCTTGGCAGGAAATTCAGTTTTCTTTGCATGTAATACAAACAGTCACAGCTCTCTGGATAAAGGGTAGGTGGAAAGAGAATGGCTAACTTAGAGATTTCTCCCTTGTTTTATGGTTCCCACTGACCTCTAGCCTCAAAATTAGTCCAGGAACCAGGATCACACTTTTCACTTCTTATATATGAAGTGGGTTCTGTCATTGACATCAGCCAAATGTGTGGATATAGTGATTCCAAAGCCAGCTGTCCTTTTATCCTAGGTGTGTGGTCAGTGAATCTCCCCCTTAAATAAGTATTCCCCCGGGTCCAGATATTTGAGAAAAGATCTCCATTTTCTCTTGAATTTCTGTGAGTCCCTCTGGTGGCAGACTCAGTGGATTTTTTCAAATTTTCTAGGACTTCCTCCCAGAACAGAGATAATGGGAGAGGGATGTTTATACTTTAAAGGAATGAGGGAGAGGAAAATTAAGTAGGACCCTCTTTGGAAGCATCCACTCTAGATGGGAGGTGTGACAAAATGTGACACTATCAACATCCCCATTTCTTGGAAGGCCAACAATGGTTCACTTAGTGCTATTCTCCAACTCCCTCAAATTCAAAGCCAAGACCTAAAAAAGAAAACTTTCCAGCTTAAGAAGCAATAAATAGAACAATAAGGAGAAATAGAGGCTTTAGTATTTGTACCCCAACCATATAATCCATAGCCTTGCACTGGGCAAGACAAATCTGGGATATCTGGGGATTAATTAAATGTGTGATATAGAAATGAACCAATTTTGAGGATCTCATCCTCTACTCCTTTAAAGATATTTAATCAAAGCCTGTATAAACAATGCTGGACAAAGCATGATGATTAACTTTCACTGTGCAGAGTCGTTAATAAGCTAACATATATCAGCAAATTCCTAGTTTTCCATTTTAAAATAATAGTAATAATAATAATAACACTTTTGTTGCCAGTATCTTAATATGATCCTATTTCTGTTCAGGAGATTGAATTCAGAACATTGTTCTTTCCAGTAAAGGATTCAGAAAATTGCTTTTGGTAATAAGTCAGTCTAGGGTAGAGGAAAGGAGGGGGGCAGGGGGAGTAGGGCTTATATTTGGAGGCAAAAGGCTGGCTCTATGCTATGTTCAAGCCAGAGGCATGCTCCATTACCAAATTTGACCTGAAGTTTGGCTTGCTCTGCTGAGCACGGGGAGAGCCTGGTGGTTATAAGCAATAGTGGTTCCAGAACTACTTGTGAATGATTGCTGCGGGAGGTAGAACTGTGCGACCTTGAACACAGTCACAGGCCCTCTCCTAGCCTCAGCTTCATCCACTATAAAATAAGGGTATTGGGTTAGAAGATCTCTAAGGTCTTTCCACTCCTGACAGTCTATGTTCTATTTCCAAATCTCCCTTTTAGGAGTTCTGAAAGTCTGTTCTGTGATTCTAAAGCCTTTTCTAGTTCTTAGAGCCTATGAGTCTATAAGTCACAGTCAATTATATGATTTTATATTAATCAGGAACAGCTCTATTTCTGGACACTGAGACTCAAATGTAAGACAGCCTGGTCTTTTGGAAAGAGCCCTGGATTGGGAAACAAAAGGCCTATAAGCTTGTTCCACTTCCACATCTGTGTGACCTTGGACAATTTATTTTCCCTCTTTGGGCTTGTTTCCTCATTCATAAAATGGGGTTTTGGATAACTTCTATAATCTTTCTAGTTCCATATTCTAAGATTCTATAGGGATATATTCTATGGAGTTGTATGCTAGAAGTCTTTATTCTTTGACTATAATTCTAAGAGTCTATAACTCACTCTATGGCCTAAGACTGAGTGACCCCAAGGTTCTATCATTCTCCATACTGACATTATTTTCTTCTCCATTCTATTTCTGATTCAGTTCAACAAATACCCATTAAGTACCTATTTTGTACTAACCATGATAGGTGTTGTGATGAAAAGGCAACAACAAAAGAGGCATCATGGTATGATATACTTCTGTTCCCATCCTATGACTGGCTGTGTGAAAATGGCCAAGTCAAATGAAAAATGGGGATCAGAGCACACTCCTACTTTACTCCTTCATAAAGATGAAAGTGTTGTAAAGATGTAAGCTGTTCTTTATTATGTTCTAAGGTTCTATATGATGCCTTGCATACCCCATTTCACTTGATTGTCACAAGAGAAGTCAAGTGACTTGTTGATGGTCACAGAGCTGATGAGTGGAAGACGAGAGATTCAAACCTAAATCTTCTTTCACTCCAGAACCAGTTCTTTTTCCATTACACTGAGGAACTTCTTCTAAGTTCCTATGTATGTTGCCTGTCAGAAATCAACTGAGGCAAGTTGCAAAATGCCCAAACAGACAAACTTGCTGACTTTCTAGGTAGTAGAATAGTAGTGAATTGTCTTTCCTGCCAGGATCCCTGTGCTCACCTCCATTAATGAGGTGGCACTGGAGAGGTGTCTCTCACTGACGGGCTGGAAGTGGCCAGGCAGGCTGAACTCCCAAACAGATGACACATCTCTGGGTGGGAATCCAAGGCTCCTGCCTGCCGTCTAAGTGCCCAAAAGGACTGAGCAAACTGTTCAGATGAGGAGGAGAAACCAGCCGTGACCTGGGAAAACAGAAGCATTTTGTCACGGAGAAAATATGTTGTTTATAGTTCTCAGGACACCATTCTGGTGCCCATGTAAGACAAACAGAGTGGGGATAAAGTTGCTCCGAGGGAGCTGTCTCCAGAGCATTAGGGAAGGTATGACATTGTGGTTAGAAGTTGGCACGAGGGAGAAATTACAGCAGGATTGACTTCTTGTGCTGGGAATTGGAAAATTTGTAGCAGTGTGGCCTAGCAGAGGGGGCTAAGGGGGGCCCCGATTTCTAAATAAAATTTTGTTATTTTTCTAAAATCTGGAAACAACATCTTCGGGAATAACAAGTAGAGACAGAACATGATTGTGGCCTCAATATTTTCCTTCCATTTTGTCAGCCTACAGACGGTTTTCATTTAGAAAGGGCTTTGTAAAAATGATAAAAATGTAACAGTTTTCTAAATGAAGTCTGAAACTGCTCTATTTAATAATCTGGTGTATTGTACTCCTTTTTTTTAGAAGGAAGGTCTAATGAAAAGCAATCCCAGCCTTGGGCAGTCTGTCAAAAAGGAACTAATATTCACAGAAGCAACAGCACTACCATCCCATTCTACACCCCCATCCCCAGTCCTGGTCTGGTTTTATAGGTATTTACTTAACATATGTTTGCTTGCTTAGATAAAAACCTTAGGGCAGAAGATAGATAAATCCTAAGGGCAGAAGGTAGAGGGAACTCCAGTTATAGCAGGATTTGATGAGCTATGACATATCTAATTAAAGTGGGCTCGGTGAGTGACTTTTTTAATGAGAATGTGAGTGAAAATGGAAAGTTGTCATTTTAGGACTAATAAATATCCTCTATCTTGATATCTACTTCCCCATATTAAATAACACTTAGTAAAACTAGAGTAGGAGACCAGACTGTGACAAAGAAGGCAAAGAACACACACACATATACATGCACACAAGTATACAATGTGAAATTAATTTCAACTCAACAAATATTTATTAAGTTTCTACCTTACACAAGGCACTGATTATAGATTATAGATCATAGAACATAAGAGCTGGAATAGGCTCTAGAATCATAGAATTAGACACTGGAACCAAAGAATGTTAGAACTGAAAGCGAACTTAGAATGTTAAGGCTGGTAGTAGTAGGCTTCCACCAGTCGCGGACGACCATGGATCAGCTCCTTGAAGAGCCACAGGCCACGGTGTGGCTGTGCAGTCTGATACGGGAGCCACAGCTCCTGCCACAATGAGGACATGGGAAAACTGCACTCTCTGTTGCCCGTCGGATCCTGTGTCTCATTCATTTTTCTTCCTCCCGAGCTTGAAGGCTGGAAAGAATACCTAAAATATAGAACATTAGAAATGGAAAGAATAAAAAACATAGGATAAGAGCTAGACCATAATATCTAAAAATAGAAGTGGTCTTATGATGGCAGGATATAGAATGTTGGAACTAGAAATGTTCTTAGTCATAGGCAGACTATGAAATGTCTGAGCTGGATGAGATCTTAGAACCTAGAATATAGGATGTGAGAGATTAAAAGGTCATTAGACTCACAGAACAAAAGATTTCATAACTGTAAGCTACCTTACAGAGCTGGAATTAATCTGAGAAATCATTCATTCAAATTTCATATTACAAAGGGGTAAACTAAGGCCCAGCAAAAGGAAGTGATTTGATTAAATTCACATCATGTATTAGTGTTAGAAATTCCATTCAAGCCTGTATCTTGGTTCTCAGACTAAAACTGTTTCCCCTACAATGGACTGTGTCTCCACAGACCCTTCATGAGTATTATGCCAGATCAGGTGGGATTCCAAATTATCTTCTTGAAATTCTTCTTTGAAGCAGGGTCTTATCTGGGCAAAGGACTGAGGAGTTCCTTGCCACTGCCTGAAACATGGCCCTTGGGAAATGTTTCTCTCTGCACCAGGGGCTGGAAAAGCCTTGGGCTATTCTCTGGAGTGCTCCTGGCAAAATTCTGCTGCCGGCCCAGCCAAACCCTGTCTTTGGCAAGTTAGAATAAAGAAACTTGGGTAAATAGTGGCATTAAGTGCACACAGAAACCCTTTTGGAAAGAGCAAACGCAAGTTGGCGTCATCTTGAAATCTGTAAGGCCCTTGATCATCTCAGTCCAACCCCTCCCCCACTCCCAACAACATTTCCATGTGTTTGATTCATGGGCTGTTCTTTTCTTTAAAAAAGCAGTTTTATTAAATATTACTTAACTGCAAAGCAAAACCAGCTCAGAGGATGTGACTCAACCTCCAAATGAAGTACAGCATGGCCTTTTTGACATGAGGCTACCGGGGGTGGGGAGAAGTGACCGTTTTGATCAAGCTACAGTTACATTGGGTTGTCTCCATAACACAGTCAAAAAAGGACAAAGACCTGAGGGTACTGAGTCATGAAACCATTCAGTACTAGGCATATGAAGGGTCTTAGAAAAAGGATATAGGATATGAGAGCTGGAAGGGCCTTTGAATCACAGAACAGAAAATGACACAGCTGTAAGGGGACTGAGAGACTGTCTAGTTCCACTTTACAGATAAGTAAAATGAGACATGGAGAGTCAAGTGACACAGAAGTGTAGTTCAAATTTCTATAGCACTTGAAGTATACAAATCACTGTCTTGATTTGACTGATGGGCATACTGAAGTTCTATGACATTTCAGAGGTGGAAGGAGCCTTGATCTCACAGGACCATAGAATGTCAGAGACAGAAAGGACTCTAAAATCATAAAGCATCAAATGTAAGGGCAGGAGGGTAGTCTTAGACTCCTAGGACAATTGACTATTAGCACTGAAATATTAAACATAGAATGCCAGAGCTAGAAGGAATTTTAGAAGCCATCTAACTCATCTCTCCCATTTTACAGATATGGAAAGTGAGGTTGGTAGAAGGGAAATCACATCAAGTCAACAAGCATTCTTAAGCACCTCCTAGGTGCCAGGCACTGTGTGCTAAGCGCTGGGGGTGGCTTGCCCAAGTTCACACAGTGCCAGCAGCGGAGCCAAAAAAAGACTCCAGGTCTACTGGCGCCTCTGCCCAGGATTCTTTCCAAAATACTCTGCTGCTTCTGTTTATGAGGTAGATTAAGTCCTAATTAAATCCTAACAATCAAGTCACAATAAGTGCAACCCCGTAATATGATAATATTGTGATCATAGCATTAGGATATCTGACAACTGTTACCCTAACAAGTTTTACTGTTGTCTAGGATAAGAGGGACCTGGGTTCAGAGCTGGGATAGATAGAGATAAATGCTATATGGTGCTTGGCCTCTAGGACTCAGTCTAAGGCTGGGTAGGGAGATCAGAATCGAAGGAGTAAGAATATAACCATCATCCAAGAGAGGATCTGAAACTATTATAAGAGGAATAGAAAGTAATTGTTACTATATTTCAGGTATCAGAAAGTTGACCTTTAGCTAGAGGCTAAAGGGAAGAAAGAATCCTGAATTATTATTAAGTTTATAGGCTGGGCAAGATATCTTCCTAGGATCCACAAAAGCTTCACCCAGATTTAAGATCCTCTAAAAAAATGAGTTCTTTCCAAGTCATTTTAACTAAAAGGAAACTTATCTGGAGAAAAAAAAATCAGCTGTTTCAAACAGCTCTGCATTAGGGTCAAGACTGTAATTCAAGACCCTGTCTCCCAAGCTAGCTCTCCTAGCACTTACTATTTATATATCCCACCTCCCTAAATTACATTGGTGCGCTCTCTGTGATATCTTCCTGAGGTTAGACAGACCGCCAGAGTCCCAAGGCTTAGAGATTCAATGTTATTAAAGCATCATTAAAACAATAGCTAACATCATTTTGCTGTCTCCTATTACAAATCGGTGACTTTTCTCCTGCCACTAAATTGGCTGTTTCCAGAGTTAATGAAACTAATTGAAAAAGAAAAGAAAAAAAAAGACAAAAAATGTCAACAGCTCTCAAAGACATGTAGTTCCCCAGAAGCCAGGTCCATCTGCCAATATGATTTGATTTCTCAACCACCCAAGAGAAAATTCATGGGGCTGGCCCTCAAAGGTCATCACAGAGTGTGAAGGGAGACACACAAACTGAGGCAAACAGGGATCAGGTTCAGTTGAGTAAAGCCAGAGGCTCATTCATAAGACATTACAAATAAGATAGGCCTCCTTAAAACCACAGCCCAATAGACTGTCTAGCATTGAGCTCCAGAGGTAAACTGGTTTAGCACAGAAAAGGTACTTGATAAATTGCTCTTGAAGAAATAATAACAACTTACATTTCTAAGGTGATTTAAAGTCTACAAAGTGCTTTCCTTGCAAAACTCCTTGGGAATGGGCAGTATAGATATTATTTCCATTGTGCAGATGAAGAAACTGAGGCTTAGAGAGATAAAGTGATCCACCAGTCAGTAGTCACATAGGATAGAGAGAAGTCAGGATTTTGATTCTGACCCATTTATACCTCTATCCCTTCTACTAATCAACAGTTGAACAATAAATATTTGTTCACGTTTTTTAAATTGCCAAATGGCAAAAGAATAATTATTAGCTAGAGACAGTACAACATTGGAAAAAGAACATTGATCATGTAATCAATAACATTTGGGTTCAGATCATGGTTCCAACACTTGCCAACTTTGGGAACACAAGCAAATCTCTTAGTTCCCTCATCTGTAAAATGGGGATTTAAAATGTTTTATTTATTTGTGCTACATACCTTACAAAATTATTTTGAAAAAGTATTGTAAACCTCAAAGCTCAAGAGAAAAGACAGCTATTATTGCAACCTGGAATGACACAATTTTGGGGGAACAATCAGTACTGGAAAGAGGCCACAGGGTTTTTATTAATAGCTCCCTAGTATGTTAATAAATACCATAAGTATAAGATGGGAAATGACTTTCTTGTTGTGACGTAACACACATCTAAATAGACTTCTTCTCAAAGGCCCATTTAGAATGAGGTTTTCTTAAGGTCACAGCGAGAAACTTGGGGAAAATGCTTACTGTGGAATCTGAAGACCTAGATTCAATTCCTGGCCTTGCTATGCTAGCTATGATACTTTGAGCAAGACTCTGCCTCACTGGGACTTGGCTTGTTCAACTCTAAAGTGAGAATGATAATATTGACTTTCACAGAATCTTTGGAGTTAGAGAAGATCTCACATGCCCCTCAGCAGGGATGGCTCTATGATACCCTGACAAGTGGGCTTAGAGTCTATGGTGAAACTCTGCAATGATGGGCTTCATCTTGCCTCCTGAGGTAACCTATTCCACTTTGGGTTACTCTGAAGAAATACATTTGAGCTATTATTATTACTTGCCTCAGAGTTGTTGCAGAAATCAAATG
The DNA here is from genome assembly GCF_019393635.1 of Dromiciops gliroides. Lineage (NCBI taxonomy): Eukaryota > Metazoa > Chordata > Mammalia > Microbiotheria > Microbiotheriidae > Dromiciops > Dromiciops gliroides. The sequence continues at coordinate 294,833,526 of NC_057862.1, read as the reverse complement.
AAATGTAGTGCATAAATTGCTATGTAGACATAAAGCTATATAGATAAACTATTAATTTTGTTATTTGATCCCTAGAAGTTGGAGCATTTTTCTGTACAATAACAAAACTACATTTCCCATCTAAATCATGTAATTTCCATAGGAAAGTTATTCTAGCAAAGTGGAATTTTCCTCCTATGATGCAAAATGCAGATTGCAACACATCAAATAAATTCACTGCCTGGTATGTAGGTGGCCTTCCTGACCTCTCTTGACATTGCAAAGATATTAGTGAAGCACGCAGGCTTCCCATTAGTTACATTCATCTGAATTCCTTCCACAAACCCTCCGGGACATGGCCAACTGTCTCAGTGACATAGGTATCTGGAAAAAATCCCATTTTCTCTCCACCCCATCCCATCCCCAATTATTATTCTTGTTGACTTCTGCAACTATGTTGAAAAATTGAATGATGGCCCTGGAAGTGCAAATTTTAAAAAAAGAGGTTATTATCAATTGAATCATTGCTGAATCAACAAGCCCTAGAGATGGATAACTATGAAACTTCAGCTCGATAACTCACTATCTTTGGCACTGGTATAATTGGTTCCTAGTCCTGCCTTTGCCAATTAAATTTCTTGACCTCTGTTATACTACTATTCTCTATATCTCTAGGATCTTTTTTTGGAAATTATCATTAAGGTGCTTGGAAAGCTGAACCACATTGATAAAACACAATTATGCTGAGAACAGGCAGTGTTTAGTGAGACCTAATGACTCAAAGGACTAGTGGGTGAATTTCTAGCTCCATTATGAGCATAGAAAGCTATCAAAACGGCTTTTACATATAAATTTACAACAATTTAAACAATAACCTTGAAATTATGAGACACATATCTATAAGGAAGATGGAAAAAATTTATTTTTCCTAGACCAAGAATGACCTTCCTTGGCATGAGGCCACACAGAGAACCCAACTCCTAGGAGAGGGAGGAAAAGAAACTAAGAAATAAACAAAGAAAAAGGCTTCTGATCACTTCTCTGACAACTGCTTAGAGAGAGGAACACTTATAGGCACCATTTACTGCCTAGAAAGGAGGTGGATTGATAATCTCTTGTGGCTCCATAAATGTTGCAGACAGACCTTGAAGGCACTGTCTTTTGCTATGTTGTCAAACAAGAAGAAGTGAGAAGAAACAAGAGGAGAGAAGGGTGCAATACGTTCCTGTGCCTAACAAGAAGGAAAGAGAGCAAGGGGTCAGAGACCTCAGAAGACTATTCTTAAACTGAACCACTAAATGCATCCTAGTTAGGTGTCCTCTTGCTAGGAATTAGGTCTAGACAGCTGTGATAGACTTGATTCTTCTCAGCATTACAATGGTCCGAGATACTTCCAAAGGACTCATGATGGAAAATGCTCTCCAAATCCAGAAAAAAAAAAGAACTGTTGAATCTGGATGCAGATCAAACTACACTATTTCTATTGTTTTTGTTGTTGTTTTCCTTTTTTGAGGTTTTTCCTTTTTGCTCTGATTCTTTTCTCATTACATGACTAATGCAGAAATATGTTTAATGTGATTGTACATATATAACCTATATCAGATTACTTGCTCTCTTGGGGAGGGGGCAGGGAGGGGAGGGAGGGAGAAAAATTTGAAACTAGAAATCTTATAAAAACAAGTGTTGAAAATTATCTCTAAATGTAACTGGAAAATAATAAAATATTTATATGGGAAAAAAAGACATCTGGGCCATCTCTAGTCATCCTGATATACATCTTGCACAGCCCTCACTCACTTAAATCCAATTCAATGAAAGTCATGACGTGAGCTTGATGTCATGGTCCTCTTCAAGAACAAAGGATAAGGGGGGAGCTAGGTGGCCTAGAGGATAAAGCACTGGCCCTGGATTCAGGAGGAACTGAGTTCAAATTTGACCTCAGACACTTGACACTTAATAGCTGTGTGACCCTGGGCAAGTCACTTAACCCTCATTGCCACCCCCCCCTCCAAAAAAACAACAAAGGATAAACAGCTGCAACAACAATACTAAACCAGACTATATAACACCTAGTACATTTCAGGAATTCAAAAACATTCTTGATCAACAATAGTTTACCCTTAAAAAAGAAAAAATTGTCCTCTTTCTAAATAGTCAATCTTGAGAGAAAGTTGTACCTAATTCATAGTTAATTATTTTACACACTAGTTGGGGGGCCTAAGAAAATGTTTTTCAATCAATTTTGTATAAATCAAATCACATTTAAAGGAATCATTTTGCAAAGTGAATAATTACCCCCAAATTATCTATTTGGTAAATATAGCTTTGCTTTGTTAAGTATGGGTTTTCTTAAGGAAGGCCCATGTGCTATCAACTATGATTATTTTGCAGATTTGTCCTTAGTGCATATATAAAGGTGTGTGTGTGTGTGTGTGTGTACAGTAAATATACATATAAACATATATATATACCCACACATGTGTGTATATATGTGTGTCTATATAAGAATAAGGACTAGATCTGTGATTTTATTTGTAAAGGGAACTAATAAATGAGTAAAATATCTCTACCAATGCAAATTCAAACCTTCTCTTTAAGGCTTGCTTAAGGAGCTTTGCTTGGGAGGTAGGTGGTAACTTGGTAATGTGGTAAAATATGAAAGTTTTTAACAGTCGGTTAGGATAACTGAAAGACGCCAGTTTTTCAAGGACCACCCTTTTGGGGAGGAGATGAACAGTCCGCCTGCTGTGCATGTCAGACTGCCTGCCGGGTTTTTGACTTCCGGGGTGGAGAGAACGAGAGTAGGCCTTTTTTGCCTGCTTGGCGGGACTCCTGACGGCGCGGCACAGACTCTCTCTCTCCAAAGGTGGCCTTTTCGGTTTGGTGAGTTTTTATAAGGAATATAGACTAAGCTTAGACTTAAGACGATTTGTATTGTGTTTCTACTTTCCTATCCTTCTAATCAACATCATCTTGTGACTATCATAACTATAAATAAAAAGGTCTATCTAGAAAACCAAAAGCTTCTTCCATTTACTAGTTTGGGAGATAAATTAAGGGAAAGGTTAAGTAGGGGAGATTTATGATCTAATATCCAATTTTAAATCTCACAGTTGTTAAGTGGTAAAGTCACTTAACAGGGCCTGGAGGAAGCCCTGAGTTCAAATTGAGCTTTAGGTGTTTACTCATTGTGTGACCTTGAGCAAATCAATTATCCTTTGTTTGCCTCAATTTCTTTAGCTGTAAAGTGAGAATAATAATCACCTTCCTCCCAGGATCATTGGGAGGATGAAATGAGGTATTTGTAAAATACTTAGCATAGTGCCTCACATATAGTAGGTGCTATTTAAACACTAACTGTTATTTTTATTATTTTTATGGCACTGAGAAGTTAAGTAACTTAGTGATTTGCCCCAGAAAATAGAGCCAGAATTTGTCAAAGGCATGACTGGGAAACAATTCTTCCTGACTCCAAGTCTAGCTCTCCATACATAGCTGTCTCACATATTTGTGTATCTATACATATGTAAATATGTCAGTTCTATAGTTTATTTATACATATACATATATGTTTATTTTATCTTTTGCTTCCATCTCATTGAAAGATTGGAGAAACAACCAGGCTTATTATAAAGGAAACATTAGCAGCTTGTTAGGAAGTTTTTTTAAGATGTCACCAAAATAATGAATGGTTATTACACCCTAAGCCCACAAGACCTCACCCAGTGCATGTGGTTGCATAAATGTCATTTACCTAAATAGCATTAGACTGTTATTATTACTGCTGCCATGCACTCAGCCCCTGGCTCTGACTCTAAAGCTTTCAAAGCTGCGTTCATTAAAATGAAACTCCCCAAGGGCCCAGAGAAGTTGTAATCATCTCATCTGTTTGTTAGATAGTGTGATGGCATGGAAAGAACATTGGTCTGGAAGTCAAGAGATGTGAGTTCTAGTACCGACTCTACTACTGGCTCATTGGTTGACCCTGGAAAAATTTGCTTGAACTGGAATGTATTTCTCTATCTTTCTGTTTCTCTCTCTCTCTCTCTCTCTCTCTCTCTCTCTCTCTCTCTCTCTCTCTCTCTCTCGTTCTCTCTCTCTCTCTGTTCTCTCCTAGTTTCTTTATCCATAGTGCCAAGAGGACATAATGGACTCAGCGATCTCTAAGATTCCTCCCAGTTCTAACACTCCATGGACCATTTCTAGTTTCTGATTGATACATCTAAGTATACTTCCAACCCTAATGGCCCTGTGGTATATTACTAGATTACCGATGCTTACTAGTGTAATCAAAATATCAGTGGATTTAGAATTAGAATCTCTGGCTCACTTCTCCATATTTATTTGATCTTGGGCAAATCACTTTACTGTTTGAGTTTCAATTGCCTCAAGGAAAGAGACAGGTAGAGAGATAGAGACAGAGAGACAGAAAGACACACACACACAGAGAAAGAGAGAGAGAGAGAGAGAGAGAGAGAGAGAGAGAGAGAGAGAGAGAGAGAGAGAGTCAAAGAGAGAAAGAGATTCAAAGAGAAACAGAGAAACAAAGAGAGAAACAGAGAGAGAGAGATACATACACTCAGCAGAACTTCATTCCTTTGCAGGCTACACTCCAGACTTCCTCCACCATACCCCAACTCTTCATCCTGAAGCTTCACTCTATGTCTGGAATTCACACATTGGATGTACCCTTCTGCACCTGAGGTCTCTCTATCCAATTGAATAGTTCCACTCATAATCTCAATTTAAGGATGCTGCCCAGGCCAGCCATACTTCATTTCTCTCCAGGCTACACATGAACTTCCTATAATATGCCCCCTTGATTTTTGTTCCCTCCCCTTTAAAAGGTTCCTTTATTACATTGCCTTTACCCATTATAATGTAAGGTCCCTAAGAACAAGGACTATCCACTTGTTTTTGTATTATTGTAAGGAATTAATTGTGATTTGGGGTTTTCATGACCCCAAGTTTGCTTCATTATGGTCAGACTGAAAAGATGTAATCTTGAAAAGTCTAAGAGAAGATGGGTGTGTACTTGAAAAGATTATAGAACAAACAAAAGTAACTCTGATTATATTTGTCATGTATATTAGGTGGGACTGAATAACACAAAGAAATTTTATTGGGTCAAAGTATCCAATTAAGTACCTAAGCCCCACATAGGAGTTCCCCCATGCCCACATGGGCCTGGCCAAATTATAATGTTGGAATACCTTGGGGAGGAAGGAGAAAGGGAGAGAGAGGGGTTGATGGTGGTTGACCTTCAGACCAAACCAGGAGACACTGCATAGCTGATTCTCCTTAGAACTACAGATTCCAGGTGGTAGTGAGTTTGTGTTTGTTGAAGCAAGGCTGGCTTTCTAGGCCAGTTGAGCTGGAAGCAGGTTTAGGGTTTGAGTCAGTTTTTATTTGAGCTTGGTTGTTCTGAGTGCCTGGGGAGGCAGGGCTTGTTCAAGGTGCTTGAGGGCCTATTTTTACCCTGGAGATTTAGATTCTAACCAAGTGGGAAGTGGGACATAGTTTTTCCCTTTCTCTATCCCCTTTGTCATTGTCCCTTGCACTATTAATTTCACTTCTGTTGTAAATTTTGTTCCCATTAATAAAACCTTATTTGTTTGTGGAAAAAAGGCTGTTAATCTCCTTTCTTATCAGTCTAAGAGAAATAGCTAAAGAAAAGGCAGTTTGGAAGAGAGCAAACTCTGAACCTAGAGGTCTCCCATTATTTTCTGAACCCCAATATTATGGCGAGCTGCCCAATTAACTCTCCCCATACTGAATTTGGCCCATACATTACCAAGTTTAGCACAAAGGTACATGACAAATGTATGTTGACTAAGAAACAGGCATAATAGTAACAGTGAGAATAATAGTGAAGCATCTGGAGGGAAAGCATTTTATAACTTATTTAGCACCAATCACCTCCTGAAAGGGGTCCCAAAAGGAAAACTCCCAGGAATATTATATCCAAATTCCAGAGTTCCCAGGTCAAGGAGAAAATATTTCAAGCTGCCAAAAAGAAAGAATTCAAGTACTGTGGAGCCCCATTCAGGATAGCACAAGATCTAGCAGCTTCTACATTAAAGGACCAGAGGGCATGAAATATGATATTCCAGAGGGCAAAGGAATTGGGATTACAACCAAGAATCATGTATCCAACAAAACTAATTATAATATTCCCAAGGAAAAAAATGGGACTTTAATGAAAAAGAGGACTTTCAGGTATTCATGATAAAAAGACCTGAACTGAATGGCAAATTTGACTTTCAAATACACGACCCTAGAGAACCATAAAAAAATGGAGTTGGGGAACATACCTGGGGCCATGCAGTGTCTGAGGGTGGGTTTTGGCTGGAGTCCCACTGGGTCCAGGGTGGATACTTTGTCCACTCTGTCACCTAGCTGCCCCATGAGGACATATTTAGTGTAAAATTGAGAGGTGAGAGGAATTCACTGGGGGAGGGGGAAGGGCAGAGGTAGCATGGGGTGAAATCCCAAATGAAAGAAACAGGAAAGGGCTTATGGAGTGGGGGAAAAGATTGGGGAGGAGCAGGGCAGTAAATGAAATTTATACTCAACAGAATTGGCTCAAAGACCTTAATCTCATCAGAATTGGCTCAAGGAGAGATTTTAATATGCACACCCAATTGGGTGGAGTAATCTATGTTATCTGGGCAGTAAATGAGCCTAACACTCATCATAATTGGCTCAAAGACCTTAATCTTGGTATAACATATACACTCAACTGGGTGGACTAAACTATCTAACCTTGCAGGAAAACAGGAGGGGAAGGTTGCAAAAGAAGGGAGGGCAGATTGGGGGAGGGGACAGACAGAAGCAAATCCCTTTTGAAGAGGGATAGGATGAAAGAAGATAAAAAATAGAGTAAATATCATGGGGATGGGAATAGGATGGAGGGAAACAGTTAACAATAGTAATCATGAAAAAGAGAAAAGGGGGAAAATTGTACAAAAAATATTTATAGCAACTCTGTGTGGTAGCTAAGTATTGGGAATCAAGGGAATGTCAATTGAGGAATGACTGAAGAAGTTGTGGTATATTATTGTAGTGGAAAGGTATTGTGCTATAGGAAATGACAAACAGGATGATCCCAGAAAAATCTGGAAAGACTCATAGGAACTGATGTATAGTGAAGTGAGTAGCACTGGCAGGACATTGTGCATAGTGACAGCAGTATTGTTCTGTGAGCAATTGTGAATGACTTAACTATTCTCAGCAATACAATGATCCAAGACAATCCCAAGGGACTAATGATGAAGTATAATATCCACTCCCATAAAGGAGCTCTTGTGGATTGTACATATATAACCTATATCAAATTGGTTGCTGTCATGTAAAGGGGGGAGGAAAGGGACAGAGGGAGAAGAATTTGGACCCCTAAATCTTATGAAAATGAATGTTAAAAACTACCCTTACATGTAACTGGAAAAAATAAAATGAATGTTTATTGCATTGAAAAAAAATTCTCTAAACCTACTGTTTCTTGACCTTGGCATTCCTTGCCAGCTGCAGCTTATTTGGAGTTTTAGCACTCTTAACATTTGTCCTTCAAGGGTAGGCAGGATATCAGTGAGAGGGAATGTGAAAGGAGGGAATTTAGCACAAGGAGAATTGTAAGAAAAGGCTTGGAGGTAGGAAATCTCATGGTGTGTTCAGAGTATAGTCCTTTAGTATGGTTGGAAGATATGAACTGGAAGGAATATGAGACAAGGTTGGGAAGGTCAGTTGGGGAGGGTGGGGTGTCAGGGTAGCAAAGGTCATGGGGAAAGAGTGGCTATAGTTCTTTAGATACCCTTAAAGATGTGTGTTCTTGGGGCCTCAGTTACTCCAGATCCCAAGTTCCAAAAAACCTGCCTGCAGCACTGCCTCTTGTCTCAAGTTTCACAGATGTTCAGCAGAGTATGTCTGTCCAATCCAAGACTGTGTGATATACTTGTTTATCTGTTGTGTTTTTCATTTGAAAAGCTCTCGGATTATACCTACCATTAGCTGGGGAAATAGGCCTCCTTCTCATTGTCTCCTGCTAACGGTTTTCATTACATATAATGAGCACATCTTAGACCCGGACAAGGAAATTACAAACACCAGGCTTTCTCATAAATGCTACTTAGGCAACATCAGGCATGCACCACCACCACCACTGCCACGCTCTTAGAGACATCATAATAAAGGCACAAAAGCAGAGAATTAATCACAGGTTGTCAGGTAATTGCCAGCTTCCACAGGGGGTGGCCCTGATCTTTCCTTTGGGGGAGATGAGGTGTTCACTGAAGAGCTTATAGCCACACAAGGAAATATGGTCTCAAATTATCATTAACCCATTGTCTCATGGGATTAAGTTCATAGGATCATGAGATTTGGAGACTGGAAGGGACTTTACGAATCAGAGAGAACAACAAACTTGCCCAAAGTCTCACAGATCACAAATAGCAGAGGTGATGTTCAAAGTTATATTCTTTGAGGGCAGCTAGGTGGCACAATGGATAAAAGACTGACCCTGGGTTCAGGAGGAGCTCAGTTCAATTCCAGGCCCAAACACTTGACACTTACTAGCTGTGTGACCCTGGGCAAGTCACTTAACCCTCATTGCCCTGCAAAAAAACATAATCAAAGTGATATTCTTTGACTCCAAATATGTTGCTCTTTCTACTCTGCCACATTGCTTCCTTCAATTATTTTAACCCACAGTTGTTGTGGTTGTGGTTGTTGTTGTTCAGTCGTTTAAGTCATGTCCCACTCTTTATAACCCCATTTGAGATGTTCTTGGCAGAGACACCGGAGTGGTTTGCCATTTCCTTCTCCAGCTAATTTTACAGATGAGGAACCAAGGCAGACAGGGTTAAATGACTTGCCCAGGATCACACAGCTAGTGAGTGTCTGAAACCAAATTTGAACTCAGGAAGAATCTTCCTAACTCCACTCTATTCTTTATGGCGCTACCTAGGTCCCCACTCACATGTAATATGAGATCTGAAGTAGGTGCTCAGAATAATAATGGAATAACCAAATCAAGTCCTATTATCAAAGACCTTGCTGTCTAATAAAGATTTTTTTAAAATGATGCATTAATTATATTGTACACACAAAAAGACCCAAAGGAAATTTTGAGGAGGGAGATACTACTTAGAAGTGACAGGATTAAAGAAGTCTTCATGCTTCATGGAGGGAAAGGGATTTCTAAGTAGGTCTTGGAGTGGAAAAAAATTTTCAGGTATAAATAAGTGTGCCTTAGGTATGGAGTCTTGAATTGTAAGGGGATCAAAAATTATTATTCCCATTTGATAGGTGAATAAACTGAGGCCCAGAGAGATAAGATGATGAGCATGAGGTCACACAATGTGGGAAGACTTAAATCTTTGTTTTTTGTATCCATACTCAGAACTCTTCCCATTCACTGCCTCTTTATTCCAAATTGGTACCCATCCTTCAGTACTCTAATTATTTGGTCTTTGTACAGGGGATAAGAGAAGATGACAACCTGACTGAAAGGGGGTAGAGGAGGAGGAGGAGATGAGAAATTCTACATCACTCTGACCTGAGATATTCCAGAGAGCCTTGAAACCTACAAAGCTCCATAACAGTTATCAAGAAGCTGAATGTGGTTGGACCAGGAAGCCAAGGGAAGGGGGGGGGCGGGTCAGAAACTCTCTAAGTTCTGACATTTCTGATTGTGAATAAGGGCCAGGGGCAGATAGCACTCTGTGAACAGGACATGGGGAGGGGGTGGAAGTCAGCAGCAATATGATCTGAGACAGTTCAGTGGGCTCTGGACCTTTAAGATTGGAGGTGGGGGACCTAAAATCTATCAGTACTGAGCAGACACACCAGAGAAGGTATGTCAGAGTCAGAATGAAAGGTGGGAGCACAGATAATTAAGGTCAAGATGAAACAAGACCTGAAAACTCATAAAAGAGTGTGGCAAAGAAAAAAAAAGTGTGGCAAATAATAGAGTATAAAAATGGAGATTATATATTTGAGTAAATGGAAGAAGACATTAAACAAAATGAAGAAATATTATTGGTTGAAGTGTACATGCTGAAGAAGAGGTTAACTTCATTAACAATTGCAAGAGTCAGGTAGCTAGATAGCACAGTGGATAAAGCACCAGCCCTGGATTCAGGAGGACCCGAGTTCAAATCTGGCCTCAGATACTTGACACTTACTAGCTGTGTGACCCTGGACAAGTCACTTAACCCTCATTATCCCACAAAAAAAGCAATTACAAGAGTATCAGAGAATAAAAAGTGGCAAGATCACAAGGACTACAATGATATTGTGAGAAATGGAGACAAAAGAGATTAAAAATGAAATTGTAAGTAAAATAAGAATTCTAAGGAAAAAAATTGAAAAAAAAATAACAGAACAGAAGGTAGAAAATCTTACTGAACTAATGGATTCCCTATTAGAATGAAACAAAAACAGAAATCAATGATTCCATGAGACAATGAGGTCCCTTTTAACTCTAAGAGCATATGGTTTTTGGTATCATTAGTGTTATTATTGTTTTCCTCTATGCCTGGAATATTCTCCTTCCTCATGTCAACCTCTGAGTTTCCCTTGTTTCCTTTAAGTCCCAGCTTAAATATCACTTTCTAAAGGAAGTCTCCCCCTCCCAGTTTCTCTTAATTATGGTGACTTCTCTCTTGATTATTTCCCATTTATCCTATATACAGCTGGTTTGTATATAATTGTTTGCATGTTCTCTCCCCCATTAGGTTGAGATTTTTGTGTCTTTATTTTTTTAATTCAATTTTATTTTTAGTTCTGAATTCTTTCCCTTTCTCTTCTCCCTCTTTCTACCCATTGGGAAGGCAAGAAAATCTCTCTCTCTCTCTCTCTCTCTCTCTCTCTTCCTTCCTCTTCCTCTTTGTCTCCATATACATATATGTGTGTATTATAAATTTATATATATATATTATGTGTATATGTATCTATACACATGCATATATATGTCTGTGCACACATACATACGCACATATAATATATGTATATAGCTAGCCATCCAAAAGAAATAACCATTTGCTGTATCAAAAAAGGAAATAAATTTAAAAAGAAAGAAAAGAAAATATGTTTTAGTTACACTCTGAGCCCATTAACTCTCTCTGGAGATGGATACCGTGTTTCATCCTGAGACTTATAGGATCATGGTTGGTTCACTTTGTTGGACAGTTATTAAATCTTTCAAAGCTGATTATCTTTACAATTGTGTTGTTATTGTAAAAATTATTCTCTTGGGTTTGCTCATTTCATAATCCACCACTTCATATGAGTTTTCCCAGGTTGTTCTGGAGGTCTCTCCTTCATCATTTCTTATAGCATAATAGTATTGCATCACGTTCATATACCACAACTTGTTTGATCATTCCCCAATTGATAGACATCCCCTCAATTTCCAATTCTTTGCCACAACAAAAAGAGTTACTATAAATATTTTTGTACATGTTCATTATCTTCTTCCTTTAATTGTTTTGGGACATAGACCTAATAACAATATGATTGATTCAGAAGATATATACATTCTAATAGCTTTGGGGGCATGATTCCAAATTTCTTTCCACAATAGTTGAACCCATTCACATGTATTCAAGTACCTGTTTACCCAGAGCCCCTCCAGCATTTGTCACGTTCTTTTTCTGTCACCTAATCTAATGAATGTGAGGTTATATCTCAAATTTGTTTTAATCTCCATTTCTCTAATTCTTGGTGATTTGGAGCATTTTTTAAAAATTTGGCTCTTGATAGCTTGGATTTCTTCTTCTGAATACTATATATGTATGTGTTTTAGAAAGATAGATAAATAGATGATAGATAGAAAGATAGACAGACATGTAGTTTAAATTAGATTTTTATCAGAGACAATGCAAGTTTTCCACATACACCCCAATTTTCTGTATTTCTTCTAATTTTGGCTGCATGAATTTTATTTTTGCAAAAAGTTTCTAATTTTACATAATCAAAATTGTCCATTTTACCTCCTATGAAATTATCTCTTATCTGGTCATGAACTTTTCCTTTATTCAAAAAATTGACAGGTAATTTCTCCCATGCTTCACTAATTTATTTATTACATTACTCTTTATGACTAAATCATGTACCCACTTTGACCTTATTTTGGTATATGGCATAAGATTGGAGTAGGGTGATTGACAGAGAAGTCTGTGGACACTGGGGTTAATGTCAGGCCAAGAGCATGTGACAAGTTCAGTACTCAAGTGCTCAAGCACAAGTTGTTCACCAATGCAAGGAGGTGCCAGAGAGAAACTGAGGCCCCACTAGATCCATGGTAAGGAACTGAATTGGGAACAGGTGACAAATGGCAACTCAGTACTGTGTCTCAGTTATATAAAATTATATATATATACATATATACATATATGTTCATATATACATATATATGTATATATGTGATTATATAAAATTAGAAAGTTTTTGCACAAATAAAATCCATGCAGCCAAAATTAGAAGAAATGCAGAAAATTGGGCTGCATGTGGAAAACTTGCATTAAGTGTCTCCGATAAAAATCTAATTTAAACTACATATGTCTGTCTATCTATCTATCTACCATCTATTTATCTATCAAAGCCCTGGGACAGGCTGAGAAGAAAATCTAAACATGGAGGTGACCTTCCCTGGTAGGGAGACCCTGAGTAGTAGCCTGAGAATGAAGGACTTCAGAAGTTAATAAGTAGCATTAGGGCTCAGACCCCAGGATAAGAAAAGAGTCACAATTCTAGCATCTAGCCCAGCCTACAGAGGAATACCCAGGGCAAGAATCCCAAACCAAAAGGAACTTTTAATTCTGCCACTCTGAACCTTACCAGATTTTCAGAGGTCTACAGATAGCTGATAAGGGCTAAGTCTAGGAGCAGTTTACTATTACTTAGGTCCAAACTTTTGCAAAAATGTATAAGTCTGACAAAGAAAAAGAAACAGGAAAGTCTCCAACTCATAGAAAATAGGTTTATTGAGGGAGGGATCCTGTCTCACAATAAAGCTGTTAAGTCAGGGATAGGACCTGAAAGACGTTGAGCCTAGGTATCCAGGGGTTTTTATACCCCAACAGGGCTGTAAAGTATTCATACATTACTATTTTTAGACAAACACCTCTAATTGTATAAAATAAATGATACAGAATTTGGAAAGATTGTATAAACAAATGTTGAAAACTATCTTTACATGGAACTGAAAAAAAATGATACAGAAAAGAGAAATTGAGACATAGTTGTCATGATCAAGGTCATGTATATGGTTCATAAGGACAGTGATATGGACAAATTTATGCTCAGAAGACAGCCAATTCAGGGATTTGGTCAAGTTTGTTACCCAAAATGGGTTATGTTTAGAGTTCTCAATGCTGATTGGCTCATTCAGCTTGGAAGATACTAGTCTTGTGGTTAACCACAATGCACCTTGGTTGAACATGTAACCATGATGGAGAGGGACATCAGTTATGAGACAAGTTCACAAGAAAGCAACTAAAGAATATTTAGAATACATCAAGAACAAGTTACATAATATCTATGCTCTGTGCTGTGATTACTTCCACAGTTAAATCACTTATATCTAAGGGTTAGGGAAAATCTCACTCACAAAACCCAGGTTAGGAATTTGTAGCATTCAGACAAAGGAAGCAGTAATCAGACTTTGCCCTAGATCAGACCACTTTGGAACACTGAAAGCTTTAAGGTCTTCAGTGTATCCCTAAGGTCCTAGAATAACACAACACTTAGTACCCTAAGAAAGCAGCAAAAGGAACAACCCAGACCTTCCCACCAGATATGCCATAGATCTCAATCCTAATATTGTCTGAAGTCAGAAAGAAAGCTAGAATGATGGGCAAACAAAAAGAAAAAAAATAATCCCACCAAAAAGAGCTATGATGGTCGCAGAGATGCTCAAGATACAAACTCAGAATTCCAACTCAATTCAATATTTATTAAGCACCTACTATGTATGTGCCAGGCTGTCTTCAAAATATCTACAAGTAAAGTCTCAGAGAAAAAATAAAGTATAAGCACAAGTTCAATTAGAATTCCTAAAGGTGAAATTAGTTGAACTCCTAAAAGTGAAATGACAAGGTGGGCATTATGTTTGTTTTGAAGAGACTAAAACATTCTTTATAAATGAAATGATAAATATTGAGAAAAAAAAACTTGGAAAAGAAATGAGAGTTACTGGAGGTACTATGGAAAGATAGACACATCAGCACACTGTTTGCAGACATGTAAAACTATCCAATCATTCTAAAAAGCAATTTGGAACTAAAACAGAAAGTTATGAAAAAAAGACAGTCCTTTCCCTCAAGAAGTTTCCATTCTAATGAGAAAAGATAATATGTGAAAGAAATGTAAAGGGAGGGTGGAAAATATTCCATGGAATTATGTTAAAAAAAAAGAGACAGAAGTCTAGAGGGTCAAGAGAGGTATGAAGTTGTGAACACGGCTGGTCTGAGCACTTTCCTTAAAATGGAGGTTTGGAAAGGAACTGGACAATCCAAAGAAGGTTCCACAGGGGGAAGTCATCCACCATGGTGAGAAAGCTACTGGGTTTCGGTGACCACAAAGAGATAAAATATAAAGGGAAAGGACTTCTATGTACAAAACTATCCATAGCAGTATTTTTATTTTAGCAAAGAGCTGGCAAGATGACCATATTCATTTTGCACTGTAAGCTAGTGTTGAGCAGAAAAATCTGGAAGCAGCTGACATCATATTTCTCTCTGGAATGGAAGGGAAAATGAATCCTTGATCAACAAGCCTCAGACATAAGCAAGAGCTTGGGCCTCAGTACTTCAAATGATAAAGGTAGTGATTTGTGGATGCTAAATCAACATAGAATGGAAAATTCTGACAAGGTAAAGAGCCTCCCTTTGCAAAGGGAACTTGGACAATTTGAAAAAAAAATCAAGTGGATATTAATTGTGCTGTTCCAAGAACCCAAAGGTTTGAGACTTTGGTCTTGTGATCTAATGACTCACAAGCATTTAAAGATAGTGACTTAAGAGATATTTTCCTGGGGCAGCTAGGTGGCGCAGTAGATAGAGCACCGGCCCTGGAGTCAGGAGTACCTGAGTTCAAATCCAGCCTCAGACACTTGACACTTACTAGCTGTGTGACCCTGGGCAAGTCACTTAACCCCAATTGCCTCACCAAAAAACAAAAGAAAAAAAAAGAGAGATATTTTCCTTATGTAAAATAGATTAGGCATAACTCTTAGGAGGAACATAAGGGGATGGGGGGATGTGAACACATGCACACACACACACACACAAACACACATGCACACACACACACACACAAACACACATGCACACACACACTTAGTAAATCTTTGACTGGATTTCTCTTCTTCTTGCCAATTTTAAACTTGGAAGCTATAAACAAGTGTTCAGAAAACGTGTAAGACATTCCAGGCCCAGAAATAGAGAAATAGAAAAAAAAAATTGACCAGAGGTGAGGGGATGAACAGAAGGAAGTGATGATCAGCAGTTATATGGCCTTTAAGATCATTTGCCTTCCAGGAGACCAACTTAAGAACAGGGCCCTGGGATTTCAATATCAGAAAGGGAGAAAAGAAAGTTACTCATGTGGAGATGATGGTAGGGGAAAGGATTACTTTGGCAGGTTGAGATGGTGTTTGTTGGCAAAATGATTTCTTACCTGACAAATGTAATGGCCTTTTTCTCAGGCCCCATCCTTCTCAACCTATTTGCAGCCTCTGACACTATTGATTACCCTCTTCTCAGCTAAATTACTTGAGAAAGCCATCTGCCCTAGGTTTCTCTACTTCCTCTCACACTTACTTCTAATCCCTCTATCTGCCATTCAACTTCATTCACCTGAAGCTGTCCTATCCAAAGTTATTAGTGATCTTTTAATTGCCCAATCTAATGGCCTCTTCTAAGTTCTCACCCTTCTTAACCACTGCAGCATTTGACACTGTCAATCACCATATCTCCCTGAATACTCTCTCCTCTTTAGGTTTTCATGACATTGCTCTTTTCAATTTCTCTTTTTTGTCTTACCTCTCTTCAATCTTCTTCCTGGTTCTTCATCCATGGCATGCCCACTACCCTTGTGCCCTCCTCTTGTGTCCTGGGCCCTTTACTTATTGTTACCTCATTTGGTGATCTTATCAGCTCCCATTGGTTCAATTATCATCTTGAGGCACATGGTTCCCAGATCTATAGATCCATCCCTAGCCTATCTCCTGTGCTAGAGTTTCACAGCACCAACTGCCCCTTTGACATCTTGGACCAAGTAACCCATAGATATCTCAAACTCTATATATCAAGAACTCATTGCCTCCCCCCTTACAAATGCTTCCCTTATCCAAACTGTCCAATCACTATACCAGCCACCACCGTCTTCTCGGTCACTCAGGCTCCTATTTGCAGTGCCAACATTGACTCCTCACTTTTACTGACCACAAATTTTGTCATTTCTACTTCCATAGTATCTCCCATTTTGTCTCTACATCTTATATGTATCTCGTTATTTTGTGTCTTCTCCCCTCAGGGAGAATGTAAACTCCTTGAAGAGAGAGTCTATTTTGCCTTACTTTGTACCTCCATTTTTTATCACAGTATTTTGCTCATGGTAAGTACTTAGTAAATGTTGGTTTACTTACAAACTGCTTGGTAGAGTTGAGATAGCCATTTACCTCTTGTGACCTTGTTTATGTGTCTTTCAGACAGGTCAGATTCTTTGTGACTCCATTTGGGTTGGTTTTTTTGTTTTGTTTTGTTTTTGGTAAAGCTACTGGAATGCTTTGCCATTTCCTTCTCTAGCTCATTTTATGATGAGGAAACTGAAGCATTTGCCTCATTTAAGGTTAAGTGAGTTGCCCAGGGTCACACAGCTATTAATTGTCTGAGGCCAGATTTGAACTGAGGTCTTTCTGATCCCATGCCCAGCACTTTATCCAAGGACACCTAGTTGACATTGAAAAAGTCATTTAACCTCTTTAGGCCTCAGTTTTCTTATCTATAAATTAAGGAGTGGGACTAGATGATCTCTCATGTCCCTTCCAGAGGCAGCTAGGTGGCTCAATCAATAGAACATTGGACCTGGAATGAAGAAGACTCGAGTTCAAATCTGGCCTTACTATCTGTGTGAACCTGGCAAGTCACTTAAGCTTTGCTTTAATCTGCTGGAAAAGGCAATGGCAAAACTAATTGAATATCTTTGTCAAGATAACTCCATAGACAATATGGTCCACAGGTTTACGAGGAGTCATACGTGACTAAAGAACTGAATAATGTCCTTTCCAGCTCAGAATCTATGACCTTATGACCTTGTAACCCTCCACCTAGACAAAGGTCTCATGACTCCTCAGCCCAGAATTTTCCCAGCTCTACCATGATCTTGAATGTACTTTACAATTCAGTTACATGCACTTGTCGTTCACCTTCAATTCAACAAACATATCTTAAGCCATATAACAAACAGAGATCTGGTCTCAGAGTCAAGATGACCTAGTTTCAAGTGTTGCCTCTCAGAGACACTGACTATGTGACCCTGGACAACTAATTTAATCTCATAGGACCCTCATCACTTCTCTAAGACTCCAAGTTACTGAGGAACTATTGATCTGAATTAGTAGAGAAAGTTCCCTCCCTGGGGGAGTTCCCCATATCAATAAAATCACAGATTGGGGTGGGGGGAGAAGCAAGATAATGTGTTCAGGGCTAAGATGTAATGATGAAAAACAATATGATTCTTTCCTTTAAAGACCTAATGAGATAATAGATAATAATAATAATAATAAGAGGAATAGAATAGATACATACAAATTATGATATAAGGCAAAATGTGATCAAAGCCAATAATAATAATATTTATATAGTGTGTTGTCTGCAAATCATTTCAAATATGTTAACCAATTTGATTCTCACAACTTTGAGGTAGGTGTGATTAATATTCTCATTTTACAGATGAAGAAAATGAGACATAGGGAAATTGACTTGTCCATGCTTATTCAGCTAATAAGTGCCTCTGGTAAGTTTTAAATTTAGGTCTTTCTTACTCCAAACACTGAGCTTAATCCACTAAGACACTTGGCAGACTAAGGAAGGGCCTAGAGAAAGTGATATAAATATTTGAAAAGGAGGTGATCATTATCAGATAATGGAAATCAGGAAAATGTTTATAGAAGAGGTGGTACTTGATCTCGGCCTTCAGATGAAGAAATGGAGGGAATCCATTCTAGGCTTAGGTCTTGGATTCTAGAGGTGAGCAAGGTCAGATCAAGAAAGAGCAAACAGTTCAATTTAGTGGAATATAGAGAGCATCAAGGAGAGTAATATGAAACAAAGAAAAAGATTAAGGGAGGTCTTGACTGACAGACTAAAGGATTTATATTTTATCTCACTGATTATGTGTAAATTTGAGGGAGAGGGTAGTAGTAGTAGACTTCCACCAGTCGCGGATGACCATGGATCAGCGCTTTGAAGAGCCACAGGTCACCATGTGGCTGTGCAGTCCGATATGGGAGTAATACACATTTATTGGGAGAATGTTTTGAGGTTCCTATCCTTACCATGTCATGTTAGTAAATGCTTTTGCTTTGAGCTAACTGTGCATAGTGAATAACTATTAAATGGAAGTTCATTAGTAAGGGCTTTATAAACTATAGTTTTAGTATGTATACTCACTGAATAGCCTTCATCCTAGAATAGTTACACTTGGGGACCTAATCTGAAAACTATGAGTATTTACTTGGTCAGGTAGCCCAGAGGGGTCACTACACCTGTATTTTTTTGTTTCTTATCAACTTATCTTCTTTCAGGGGTTCCAGGTAGCAGAGAACCATGCCAAGATTTCCAAATTAAAATAGCCTCTATATATTCCATAGAACACACACACACACAGAACTCTACTATATTATTTTGGGGATCAGTTCTGGCTACAAAGAACACACATTCATTTTAGGAAACTTTTCCCAGTATCATTATTCTTTCTTTAATTCTGGGATAAGGACAAGTAATAATAGTGATCATGGCTATAGAGTTGGAAGGGATAAGGACCATATATAGTCTAATCCAGTTTTTTTACAGATGAGAAAATGAGACTGAAGAAAATTACTTGACTTACCCAAGGTTATACAGGTAGTAAATCTCACAAGTAGGATTTGAACTTTGACAGTAGAAGCAATAGTCTTTCCACTATAATATGCTGTGATGGTGATGGTGGTAGTGATGATGATGATGATAAAAATTGTAACTCACATTTTAGATATGTTAATATTTACTAATATTTTCCTTATGACAACCTTATGTAAGTTTTATATTATCCTCATGTATAGGGAAACTGAGGATTAAGTGATTTCCCCATGGTCAGACAGTTCATAAACAGCAGAGCTGAAAGTTTAACCCAGATTGTCTGACTTCAAATACATTACTCTAGCTACTACACACACTGATTTGTTTTTCTGGAGAAATAAAAACTGAACAGTTGTGCTGGTGGGGGGGAGTTGGGAGGGGAGAGAAAGTACCTTGTGCTAAAATCCTAGGGAATTCAGACCCTACCATGAGTGACAGATGGTTTGTTTTTTACCATTCCATGTTTAAAGACCAACTACAACATTTTCACTATGTGGTTGCAAGCTTCTGAACAAATACAGAAATGGCTCCACCATTGGGGCTCCCATGGCCTGACCAGCTGGCCAGTTCCAAAAAGAAAGTAAACTCTCTTCTATAAACTTGCAAATCATTCGGTCACAAAGTTCACAAACACTCCTGAGTCACCCACTTTTACAACCCAAATACATGTGGTTTACAGATTAGGGAAGCCACAAAGAAGCCCCAAAATAGCTGAACTTCTTACAGATAACAGGAATTCTGTCCAAGGGATCTCATTGCCTTGCCAGTGCTGAAAGCTGTACAAAGACAAATGTACATGCTTGGTCTGAGACTTGAGCCTAGTAAGCTTCAAAGAAGCTTAGAACCTATATTAGAAGTGGGAAGGAATCCAAGAATTAAACTAGCCCATGTCCCTCATTTGTAAGAGGAGGAACTGGGGCCTAGGGAGGTAGGGAGACTAGTCCAAGGTCACACAGCAAGTCAGTAGCAAGGCCAGCACTCAGTTTCCTTATCCATAAAATGAAGGGTTTATATTAGATTGTGGGTCCTTTTAAGCTTTCACATTCTGTGATTCGAAAGATTTTTCTAGTTAAAAATCATAGAATGCTAAAGATGATAGTTCTTTGAGCACCTCAAATCATAGAATATTTGAACTGAAAGGAACAACACTATAGAATGTCAAAGATAGAAGAGAACTTAGAGATCCCAGATCTCATTCATAGAATGTCAGAGCCTTAGGGGGCCTTAGGGATTATTTAGTCCAACCCTTATTATCTGAAGCATAAAAATATTTTTAATTGAATGAATGAATGAATAAACTTGGAAACTCCAAATTAGGATTTTCCTTTGGACTTATTTGGCATGAGACACAAGAAGGATCATTTCCATGAATGTGATGGCTGCCTAGGGATGGACAGATTTGGGAATATGGTGATTCTAAGAGATGCAGTTTAGTGTAGATTCAATGAGTCTGGGTCAGTGATGCCTACCACTCACACAGAGAGCAAACCACATTAAGTATTTCTTGGAAAAATATGAATCTTCTGTTAAGAATACATCAAGAAAAATAAAGTTTATTATTAACCAATTTCAGAGAAAATCAGTAGTCCTGAGAATGACTTGTGAATTATAGAAAGAAAAGGGGGTTGATTGATTTGTCATGAAATATACTACAAACTTTCAATTCACATCTTCTGAACACCCACCAAGGTGTCAGATGATTCTCAAACTCTTTCCAGTTTTGACATTCATTGTGTGTTTTATGATTGTAAAACCCCTCTAAACTCTGACACTCTTTGTTCTAAGATTCTAAGATTTCTTCCACTATTCTTACATTCTACATTCTATTTTTCCATGGTCCTTTCTAGTTCTGATATTCTATGTTCTATGATTCCAAATCCTCTTCTGGCTCTGATATTCTATGTTCTGTGTTCTTGTTTCTATCATTCGATGGTTAAATAATTTTCTCAAGATCATACAAATAGTAACTTGTTGAGATAGAATTTTAATCTAGTGCCTTTGAAAATAAAATCACTGTTCTTTCCACTGTACTAATATTATTCTGTCATATATGTAGAGAAAACGGAGCTTGGATAGAAAGGGAAGGGAATAAGCATTTTATTATTTCATTAAATCCTCACAACAACCCTGCAAGGGAGGTGTGTTATTATCTCCATTTTACAGTTGGAGAAACTGAGGCAAACTGAGGTTTAAGGGATATGCCCAGCATCACGCAACTAGAAAGTATCAGAGGTTGGACTGGAACTCAGATCTTCCTGACTCTAGGCCCAGAATTCTATCCCCTGCAGAACCTAGCTACCTCTATTAAGGATTGAGAAAGGGGGTCTCAGAATGCTACCACATGTTACTCATATGTAAAATGAAGGGGTTGATTGAAATGACTTCACAGATCCCCTGTAGCTCTATATCTAAGATTCTATGTGTTTTCACTTCCATCCAGGGATTGGAATTTTTTTTCCAAGTATGAATCACATACATCGCTGTTTTCTTGGTAAGTCAGTAATTGCTAGGCTGTAACATAGTAGTGTGCATCTCCAAGGTCCCCTGAGTGGCACAAAGCTTTTAGTTCCTCCATTACCACTTCCCTGATAACCCAAAGCTCCCAACCCTGGCCCAGCCTGCCCCAGGCAAAAATGTCTTCTCTATTTCCTCCTACCATTTTGAATTTTCTACTTGACCTTATCTGATTTCTCATTCTAGCTCACATCATAGTTCTTTGTTACTCCTGAGGACTTCTCCATCATGACCTAGGAAGCACTTCATCCTGTAAGATCACATCAGACCTAGAACTCACAACTTCCCAGTATACTTTGCCCCTAGGGCAGATAGTTCCTTTCAGAAACTCCATGTAAGGAGGGTTCCCAGGCCAGCTATGTCTTCATTTCCCACCCGGCTGTGACCATATGAACTTCATCATGTCTCTACCAGGCACCTTCTTTCCTTCATGCCTCCCCACAATTTTTCAGCTTTGTTTGGTGTGTTAATTTCCCCCTTTAGATTATAAGTTCCTTGAAGGCAGGAAGTGTCTCTCTTCTTCATATCTGTATCCCCAGCTTTTAGCACTGTACCTGGCAAAATAGTAGGTACTTAATACATTATTACTGAGTGACTGACTTCTTTCTGTGCCCACCTCCACCCCAAATTAAATGATATATTATTTTAAGACAAGGTCTATGTCATATGCACCTCTGTTCCCATAGCTTTCAGCACAGGAACTTTTTCCCAGTAGTGGATTAACAAATTCTTATTGGATGGAATTGCACTGAATGGTCATAGTCAGCAGGACTTTGGGAGTTTTTATGTGTCATCTTCATAAAGAGGGAGATTTTACATCTCCTTTCTTCCTCCCTGTTAGGCTGTTCCTTCCTCCAGATTTTGCTGGGCCTTTCTCTGTATCTCTCTCCTCTCTCCATCTCTCTCACTCTCTGTCTCTGTCTCTGTCTGACTTTCTGTCTCTGTCTCTCTGGCTGTCTCTCTGTCTCTGTCTCTCTCTGTCTCTCTGTTTCTCTCTCCCCTACTTCTAATTTTCTGGGGACTGGGAAGGCAGCTCTCAAGGAATGTTGGAATTGCATGTAAAGCAAACTTTGAGTGAAGACCTAAGAGGCTTCCATGATCAAAATGCACGAGGTTGTAGTACAGATTTTGTTTGGCTTATCTGAAAATCTTTTAAAAAATTTCCTACATGGTGGCTAGATAACTTAATTCCCCCAAACTGAGTTACTATTTTATCATAAACACCAGATTTTGGGATTTTAAACATAAGACAATACCTTACAAGGAATTGGACTTGGCGCTAAAGTCAAGTCAAGCTAAGTCAATAAGCATTTTTTTTTGCAGGGTAATGAAGGTTAAGTGACTTGCCCAGGGTCACACAGCTAGTAAGTGTCAAGTGTCTGAGGCTGGATTGGAACTCAGGTCCTCCTGAATCCAGGGCCGGTGTTTTATCCACTGTGCCACCTAGCTGCCCCGTCAATAAACATTTTTTAAGTGCCTACCATGTAGCAGGCTCTGTGCTAAGTGCTGAAGATTCAGAGAAAGACAAAAAAAAAACAGTCCCTGGCCTCAAGGAGCTCACTTTATACTCTTATGTTGTACCCTTAAAGAATCTAATAGGAGAGGAAGTACATCAAGTGCTATACGTATAGAACAATATATACACAGCATTGGTGTCAAACTCAAATAGACATAGAGGTCTAAACCATACTGCTGGTTTGGGCTGCATATTGACATAGAAAACCATATATTAACATTATCTATTTTTTATCCTATTTTCATTTATTTTGTTAAATATTTCTTGATTCCCAACCTGGTTCTGGCAGACTACATGTTTGACAGTTCAGATATGGAAGATAAAAATAAGGGTAGTCTCAGAAGGAATGTACTCAGATTAAGGAGAAGTAGGAAAGGCTTCTTATAGGAGGTAGTATTTTAGTTGAGAGTTGGAGGAAGACAGGAGATGGAAATGGGTAGGAAAAGCATTCCAGGCATGTGGGACATCCAGAGAAAATGCTTGGGGAGATGGAGTGTCTGTAAGAGACTGAAAGGAAGCCAGAGTCACTGTATCACAGAGTCTGTGGAAGTGGGTAAAGTGTAAGAAGTTTAGAAGGTAAGAAGAAGCCCAGGTTAGAAGCCAAAGGACCAGGGCAGCAAGGTAGCACAGTGGATAAAGCACCAGCCCTGGATTCAGGAGGACCTGAGTTCAAATCTGGCCTCAGACACTTGACACTTACTAGCTTTGTGACCCTGGGAAAGTCACTTAACCCTCACTGCCCCACAAAAAAAGTCAAAGGACCTAGGTTCAAATCTTGGATTATTAGGTTCTGTGAGCCTCAATTTCTTCATTGATCAAATGGGTGCATAACAATACCCTGGCAAGAGAGTGCTCATGAGGCTATTTTGAGGAAAGTATTTTGTATACCATAAAGTACTCTGGAAATGAGAGCTTTTAATAGCAGTGGTAGTATCAATCATTATATAACCTGGGTCATGAGGGATTCTAGAAATCACTGAATCTTGTTTTACAGATGAGGAAACTGAGGCCCCAAGAGGGAAAATAATTTTCTTTATGCAAATCAGTGACAGAGCTGAAGCAATATGGAGAGAATAGGATTACTGCAGATAAGAGTGAACAAAGAGATCAGAAGAAATAATAAGAATAATGTGGTAAAAAGTTTTAACAGTCGGTTAGCGATAATGGAGAGACGCCATTAAATCTCACAATAATAAACATAAAGATGACTGCAAGAATAACAAAAGCTTTTTGTATATAATTATTTCAATGTTGTCTCTCCCACTAGACCATGAGCTCCTGTAAAGTAGGGACTTTTAAAATTTTTTACCTTTCTTTGTATCCCCAGCACTTAGCACAGCGCTTGGCACAACACAGGCACATAATAAATTCTTCTTAACTTGATTTGGCTTGATTTTAAACGAGCCCACAGAAGATGCTATTTTGTCCTAATACATTTATTCAGCTATAAAAATCATTGTTTTGTTGTATATTTGAAAGGAATAGCAAGTTGCACTTATTAGATTTGCAGTTTTACATGCAATCATCTTTTTTGTTGAACTAGGTTACAGAAATGCTTGTTTTATTGCATAAATTAAAAAGAAAATAAAACAGTTTACAGAATACTTACTACAGAAGAATTATAGTAGGCTGAAGAGGTCCAAAGATTAAGTAACATAATGAATAGAGAGCTGGCTTAGACTCAAAAAGACATGCCTTAGACACTTACTAGTTGTATGACCCCCCAGATAAGTCATTTAGCCTTTCTGGGACTCTTTCCCCATCTATAAAGTGAGAGAATTAGACTAGAAGTCCTCCGTAGTCTCTTCTAGCTCTAAATCTATGAGCTTATTACTCGTCCTTATACTCTTTTTTTATGAACTCTATCCAAAAAGATAATAATGTAATGAATCATTATCATCATCATTCCCCTTGAAGCTCAAACAATCACCCAAGAACAAGGGCAACATAAGGGATTGCCATCTAGGGTGGTACATAATGAAGGCACTCACTGAGACCATCCACTAGTTGTGAAAGCCTGACAGAAGCCTGAAATGTTGGCCAATTCAGTTTTGTGTCCCCAGCACTTAGAACAGTGTCTGCTACAACACAGGCACATAAAAAATCTTAACTTGATCTGATTTGCCTTTGAGTTTACAGAAGGTGATCCTATGGTGATACTACTGATTGGAGTTGAAACTGCTCCAATGAATCAAAGAAAGAAAGGATGGCATAGAGTTTTAGGCTAGCCTTCCTTAAAACTGTCTGGATGATGAGCTGATATGGAGGATAATGTAGCAAATGTGGATCTTGATCAAGTGGCACCATATAAAGGCAAGACATATTGGAATAAATGAGAAATGACAAGACCACCATACCTGCTGGAAATGCTTCAGTGCAGATGCTGCTACTAATAAAATGGAAAAACCAAGAGCATCCATAAAATGGCCTAAAGATACAGATACTTTTCACTAATGTGCCAGCACTATATCATAACAAAATTGGGAACACATCTTTGCCAGTTTTAAGCAAGGGCTTATATTCCTTTTTTGTTAACATTACCTTTAGCTCTATCCAAGTCACAAAACAACCAACTGCCAAATAGTACAGGGCAATCATAAAAAAAAAAACACCCCTAAGCCTAGATTAGATGAAATACCATAAGAGATGAAATCAAGAACTACAAAACTCTGAAAAGAGCAAACTTGAAGAGCCTAAAGTCACTGAAAATCTTCACTTAATGCAAACTCCAGAAATTATACCTAAAAATAAAACAGATTACAAAACCAGGCTTAGACTGGGATTCTGGAAACCTCTTTTTGAACTGATGGAATGAATCCAAAGAACAGATCAATTAACCCAAAAGATAGCATATCCAAGAAGCTAGTATCTGCTGTAGCCATCATGAATAAATGCATTCCCCAATAGTATTTGGCAGAGAGTGTAAAAACATTTCGGTATCTGTAATAGTAGCAAACCCAGCACCACTGCCACAGTAAAAACCATAATGGACAGTCTGAGCTACCTGCATAAACCCACCCTTATGATTAGAAGTCAAACAGCATCATGGCAGAAGCAACTTGACACACAGGATCACAGGATTATAAATGTAGAGGCAGCAGGGATCTTACAGGCTGAGTGCAGTTTCTTCATTTTACAGATAAAGGAACTATCGCTCAGAGAATTTAAGTGACTTTCCCAGGATCACACACATCTAGTAACTGTCTGAGGAAGTGTTTGAAAATCTGATGAAAAGTGCCAGAAGATTATATCAATATCATGATGCTACCCATGATTTCAAAACAAAACAAAACAAAAACAAGCAAACAGCCCTTGAATGCCATATTGCCCTATTAAAGATGATAGAAAACAAGTGTGAAGAAAAGAATCCAAAAATAAAGCTATTATAAATTTTAGATTTAATTTAACTTAATGCTTAATTATCAATCGAAAGTAAACTCAGAAGTTTAATACAAAACAAGGAGTCAAAGAAGAGCAAAGCACAAAAACAATAACAACAACAATTGAAATCATTGACTTCAGCAGCTTACTTGGGAAACAGAGAAATCAGAGGTGAAAGAGAGAGCCCAAAAGAGGGGTGTATGGAAAATGTCTGGTCATCTATATGACAAGTCCAACAAAATGAAAACTCAGGTTGGAACAAATGAGAAGAAGAAAGCATGTGTACCTTTAATATGATGAATAATGGAACAGTTAGGTGAAGGGTTGTGACTGACACTAGTTTCTCAGTAAAATTGAACTGCCTAATATGACTGGCAAATATCCATAATCATTAGCTCAAGTTTTCACAATAGTTCAAAAATTATTATCAAAGAATTTGACTGGGGCCAGCGAGGTGGCACAGTGGATAAAGCACCGGCCCTGGATTCAGGAGTACCTGAGCTCAAATACGACCTCAGACATATGACACTCACTAGCTGTGTGACCTTGGGCAAGTCACTTAACCCTCATTGCCCCACCAAACAAAACAAACAAACAAACAAAAAACGAGTTTTACCAACTTCCTTCTAAGATACAAAACTGATGCCACCTTTCTTAACAGACTACATTATGGATCAATTACCAAAAGGTGACAATAGTGGTGACATTCCCCCAAACCCAGATACAGGCTAATTATATTTAGGAACTGATTAAGGAGAAAAAAAAAAAACACCATTTACTGAGTGCTTACTATATGCCAGACAGAGAACTAAAAGCTAGATTACAAATTCAAAAAGGGAGAGAACATCCTTTCAAGGAATTTACCTTTTAATAGGTGAAAACAACAAATTGGGGCAGATGTTGCCAGGGAAAGGACTTTTAGCCTGGGGAAATCACAGAGATGGACAATCAACTAATAAACTTTTCCCAGACGTAAAAACGCTTCTACACTTAGAGCAAGAGTGGAAAGTGAAGTGTATGTTGGGGGTGGATGGAGTAGGGAATAAAGGGAGAATTTCATTCTATTCCCTCCTACTGCTATGCATTTGTGCATACCCTCCTTCATAACCTGGAAGGATCTTCCTTCACTGATATATTTCTCCTGCATTAAAGCCAAGGATCAGCTTCCACCTTGTCCATGAACCCTTCCCTAAACCCTTCAGCAAGGAAGTGATCTTTCCCCCTTTGAATCTCTCAGATCACTTTCCTCCCCATGTTCTTAATCATTTTCTGAGGTCTACTATAGTCTTTCTTATACGTCTGATCTCTCCCTTCTCCCCATATTATAAGCTCCCTGAAGTCAGGGATTGTCTTTTACTCTCCCCTCCCCTCCTCTCTTCTACTTTTCTCTTCTCTTCTCCTCTCCTCTCCTTTCTTCTTATTTCCTTTCCTTTTTATTCTCTCATCATTTTATATAGAAGATGCTTAAGTAAATGCTTGTTGTGTCTAATTGAATTGTCAACTACTTTTCTCTGAACTTTTTCTTCTGGTCTTATACCATTACAAGTGCTAAAAGCTAGATTACAAGCTCTTTGAGGGTAGGGACCATGCATGTATACTCTGTTTCTCAACTAGCCCTAAACACAAAACTGTACAGACAGTAAGCACTTAATACATGTGTACCAAATTAGATTGAGTTGAAGTGAATTAAATTATTCCTGTATTCACTATTGCATTTTTGGATCTTATTGAACTTATGGTCCACTACAATCCAGAAGGCTACTTTTATATTACTAACCCAATACCCAAGTTTTTGTTTTTCTATAGTTTTTCTTTTTTCTTTCTTTTTCTTTCTTTTTTTTGTGGGGCAATGAGGGTTAAGTGACTTGTCCAGGGTCACCCAGCTAGTAAGTGTCTTTTCTCTCTCTCTCTCTCTCTCTCTCTCTCTCTCTCTCTCTCTCTCTCTCTCTCTCTCTCTCTCTTCCTTCTCTTCTTTTTTCTTTCCTTGTTTCTTTCTTCTTTACTCTTCCTTTCTTCCCATCTAAGATTTACATTTTATTTTGAAAAGTTAAATTCTAATCAACATCATGGAATCTGTGACTAAGTTCTGCTACTGTTGATTATTTTCTAGAAACATAAAAGGGGATTACTCACAGTTCCAAATGTGGTAAAGCAAGCACATTATCATAAAATTTTTTGAACTAGTATCAGTTTTTTAAGTAAGTTTGACTTTTCAACCAAACAAATATTTCCCACCCTCTAGGGCCCCAAGGTCTATTTCCATAAGGTGGCCAACCCTTCAGTTTCAATGCCTGGCTCCACAGAAAGGCTGCATGAAGCCACATGTTGCCTAGTTAGACAGGGCACCAGAATCATTCACGTTTTCCACTAGGCAGATCATCAGCTGTGGCAACCTTGATTGCATTTCCAACTGAAGCCAAGATATAGGCTATACTGCCTACAGCTCTGTTTCAGCCAAGAAATTGGGGGGGGGAACCATCTGGTTCTAATGATATGGAACTCAAATACTCAATTTTCTTTTTACTGTGTTCAAAACAATAACATCTTTTGACATATTTACTTTTGACCTGCTTTAAGAAAACATACCTACTCCATTAAGGAAAACAAGTGTGCATTTCAGAGGGTCCAATCTCTCAACCCTGAAGATTCCTAAAATGTTTAAGATTGAAAATGACAGTTGGCTCTCCCCCCAAGAGAACTCAGAGGAAACAATAAAGAATACTATCCTTTTTAGTGAGCATACTTAGTGAGCCTATTCTGTGTGGGAGGTGACAACAGTACCTAACCATGAAGAGAGAAGACAGGAAATATGTGGGTACCTGCTAAGAGCAATTCCAACTTTAAAATCATTTTATTGACACATTCTGTTTTTATACAGCCATTTCCCAATATTCCTTTTGCCCCCAGGATATTACTATCACTAATATAAAAGAAAATTTAAAACAAAACTAATCAACTGAGAAAGTATGTCACATTTTTCATGTTCTTGCATCCAGGTAGTCAATCAATAACCTATTGTTTATCACCCAGTTTGTCCCTAGCATTGTCCCAAGCATTGTGAATACAAACGTAAAAACAAATAGTCCCTGCCTTCAAGGAGCTTACAAAGAATATACAAAGTATAAGCAAAAAAACAAATAACAACATAAGTTGCAGAAGGAGGAAGGCATTAGCAGATAGGGGGATCAGGAAAAACCCTCATGTGGAAGAGGACCTTTGAGCTGAACTTTGAAGGGAATCAGTGTGATAAGAGAATTTCTAGTTCAACTATTACTGCTATTTACTTAAGATGAAAAGCTCACAAAACTAGCTAGAACCTGCAAAATCAAGCTGACATATTAATTATAGCCCCTGTGTTAACTGGTTAGTTTTTACTCTCTGTCTGCAAATTTAATCTGGGACATCAATTATAGGTCTGGTATTTACTGGCTAGTATCTTTTTTTTTTTACCTGATACAGCTCTTTCCTTCTGCCATATGTTCTTTGGTCGGTAAATCATCATCTTCCCTTATTTACTCTTTGAAATTCCATTATATCCATCTTATTTATGTAACCAAAACTTACACAATAAGGTTGCTGAAACTGCTGCTCAGAGTTCACTGATTTTTGTATAAAGTGAGTCTAAGTTCTGAGTATAATAAAGTGTTTTTAATCATGTCTTTGCATTGTTGATTGCGTAATTGCCATTGGTAGTACCTATCAATGAATCCTGAGACAAATTTTGTCACACTAGAGATTTAAGAGGACAACACGAGGTGGGATTGTATTCTAAGCATGAGGGATATACTATGTGAAGAAAAACAAGTAGGTTGGTTTAGCTGGACAGTAGAGTTCATGAAGAGTGATAACTACAAATTTACTGAGAACGGAATGATTCCCTACCCAGGCAGGTAAATTACCTGGGGCTGACCAGTCTTTGTTAATTCCAGACTCTTGATAACTTATGAACCTTCCCCCAAACAAAATGATCCCCTGGACTTTATATTATTATGTAAAAGGGTCCACCTACATTAAGTAGTTTCTATTTAAAGTTAAGGAGCATCTATACTTAACTCAGGAGCAGTTGTATAGTTTCTTTTGCTAAAGGTTCATTTACATGAAGTAGTTAGTAGTTTCTCTACTGAATCTGGAGCAGTCTTTTGGTTCTCTTTGTTCTGTTACTCCATAAAAACCCTGTCCTCAGTCCCCATCTATGGGTATTCCTACCTTCTTGCTTTGTGATACCACCAGCTATAGTTCCTCTGCCCTGATTAAAGATTATTTTTCCTGTATTGATCATTTCCTTAATTTCCAGGTTAACAAGGGGAGTAATGTATAATAAGACTGAAAAGGCAAGTTGCAGCTAAAGTGTGAAAGGTCTTAAAAGGCAAACAACAGGGGCAGCTAGGTGGCCCAGTGGATAAAGCACCAGCCCTGGATTCAGGAGTACCTGAGTTCAAATCTGGCCTCAGACACTTGACACTTACTAGCAGTGTGACCCTGGGCAAGTCACTTAACCCCCATTGCCTCGCAAAAAAGGCAAATAACAAAAATACTAGAAAGATAATTATCAAGAAGGAACTGAGTAATGAAACCAGTTCTCTCATGTTTATAGGCTATTATTTGAGGGTGTCTGTTTTTGTTTTTTGAAGGGAAAGATTGAATTATGGTGAAAATAAAGGACAAAGAGGATCATCAAGAGGCAAAAGATTTAGGAGAACTAAAAGAATCAATAGAAGAAGAATTGAATAATACTTAATTTACTAAATCTAGATAAAATGAAGTAACATGTAAAGTGCTTTGCAAATCGTAAAGCTCTATATAAATACTAGGTATTATTAATAATTCCCTTCATGCCCAATGAGTGAATCAATAACTTTAATAAGAAGGAATAACAAAAAGAGAAGTTATATGAATGGAGAGGAGGTAAGCTATAGAAATGAGACCACATTAACCAATGAAAGAAAAATAATTTCAATTTTCTCAATGAGTTGGATCTCTGGGAGAACATGATAAAGTCAGTGAAGGGAAAGACTTGAATAGGAAAAAACAAAATGAATCTCTCCCTTAGGAAGGGAAAATGGAAAGTTGTAACTAAGGAACATTTCCCAGGAGAGGATGTATACATTTCCATTAGAAGACAAGGACTTAGAGGCAACTAGATGGCACAGTGGATAGAGCACTGGCCCTGGAGTCAGGAGGAGCTGACCTTAGACACTTAACATTTACTAGCTGTGTGACCCTGGGCAAGTCACTTAACTACAATTGCCTCACCAAAAACAAAACAAACAAACAAAAAACAAAAATTATCAGGGGCAGCTAGGTGGTGCAGTGGATAAAGCACCGACCCTGGATTTAGGAGGACTTGAGTTCTAATCCGGCCTCAGACACTTGACACTTCCTAACTGTGTGACCCTGGTCAAATCACTTAACCTTCGTTGCCCCACAAAAAAAAAAAAAAAAGGACATGGACTTTTTATTGGGTTTCTTCTGGTGGGAATTTGAACATTAGGAACTAAAGAAAAATAACAAGGAGGATAAAGCAAAAGAAAATAGCAAATTTGCTCACTTTCTCTGAGAAAGTTATTCACCTTCCAGGATAACATCAGATAGAATGGCTTAATATTGTTAAAAACAGCAATGTAGAAATGTGATAGAAGAGGGATAAATTTGATACTTTAGGATCTTTATTCTCATAAGGAATAAAGAAAATAAAGGAGGCACAAGTAATAAATCAGGAGCACTGATCAAAAAATAAAATAAAATACAGAATATACTGGAAAGGGAAAAAAATTAACAAGGAAGAAAACAAGGGAAAATGTCACTTAAAATAAAAGCTTGGAAGGGAAAATGGGATTTTCCCCTTTATTCCCAATCATTTAAAACTTCCACTTAACTAGGCAAGGGAAAGGAAGACTCAAAAGAGAAATAGAAATAGGCCAAAAAATAAATAAAGAGAAATTAACAAAATAGATATATTCATAGAATGTAGAAGAAACCATAAAAATGGAAGCAGGGGGGAGAGTCTGTGAAAACAGACTAGCAGTAAAAACTAATCACAGGGACACAGTACTCACTTCAAAGAAGAAGGAGATAAAGATTTAAATAAAAGAAATAACAAAGGAAAACATTTTTTTTAAATCCCAATAATCATAACTTTAAATGTGAATGGGTTAAATAATCCAGTAAAAATGAAAGACAATGGCAGAGTGGCTTTAAAAAGACTCCAAAAATCTGTAACATATAAGAAACATATATGGAAATAAATTAACATGCAAAATGATCATGTGATACTAGAACAATATTGACAATACATCAACTGATCCCCTAAAATGAAGTGCTACAATTATGTTATCAGACAAAACAAAATAATAATACCAAAAGATACATAGGAAAACTAAAGAGTTTAAAGGAACCATAGAGTGTAAATCAATATCAATACCAAATATACATAGCCTAATTAGCATAGTATCTAGAGTTATAAAGGAAAAGTCCACTTAAATTTCAAAAAAAGAGGCACAGATGGTAACAATAATTTTAATGTTTTTCTCTCTGAAATGACAAATCTAACAGAAAGATAAGGGAAAAAAGGAAATACAAAACCAAATAAATTGATGAAGTTAGGACTGAAAGACTTATGGCATTTTTTGAATGTGAAGAAAATTTATCAGTAGAAAAATTGTTATTTCAGTTTCCACCAAGATGGAAAGGTGATCCTTGAGTCCATTGACAGACTATCATTGTTATCTGAGCAGTTTAACAAATTATAGAGAGGCTCATCAGTATGTGAATATCTGCAGCCACAAAAACTCATCAAGTTCAACTATGGCATGAAGTTGTTGAGATCTTGTTGTTCTTCTTTCATTTTTACAGGATTAATGACACCACAAGGTGATATCTTGATTTGTGCATAAATTGTATTTAAGTGAGGCAAAACTGTGCAGTCATCAACCTCACTCTTTCCTCCAGAGTCATCAAAGTCTAGTACCAAGACATAAGTCAAGACAATTGGTGATGCCCAGCATGCAGTGGGTGACCTTGGCCTTTCTAAATTAAGCTCTTTCCCAGATGGGTTGGGAATTTCTAAAGTGGAGAGAAGACCTCTGCCAACAAAATCATATAATACTTGAAACATTTACCTTACTTAAACTGGAAGAAAATGCAAGGTTCATCTACCCTCTTTTCATAGAAAACTAGATGATAGGGAGGAAATAATTTATCCAAGATCACATAGTTATTGAAAGGAATATAAGAATTTTGAAAAAGCAAAGAGTAGAAAAATCAGATTTTGAAAGATGATGAACATTGAGTTGTGTAATCTGAATGATTATAGAAAAGTAAACATTAATTGGGACTCATGAGATATGGGTTGAGGGGATAAGATATAGACCTATAGTGTACATTGTACTCAGAGTAATTGTTGTAGAGTCCAATTATGAGGGAAGCTTAAGTGCTACAATAAAAAGAGGGAAGTTGTAGTCATTGAATATGTTGTTTTCCTTGCTCTGCTTATTTCCCTTTGCATCACTTCATGTAATTCTTCCCATGTTTCTCACTATTTATCACATTCATCATAACTTATGGCACAGCAATATTCCATTCCATTCATGCACTACAATTGATTTAGTCATTCCTCAATGAATGGACATCATTTTGTCTCTATTTCTTTGCTACTACAGAAATATTTAGTGCATATGGTACCTTCCTTATTATAATTGACCTCCTTTGTTCAAATGTGCAACAATGGAATCTCTGGGTCGAAATGTATAGTCACTCAAATGGGGTTTTTAATTTAACATTGGAGAAGAGGAAGCAATATAGTATTATGGAAAGAGTATCAAATTTAGAATCAGAAGATCTGGGTTTAAGTTTTGACTCCAACAATCAAACAAATCTTTTTTTTTTTAATAAAAAACATTTCCATTTAAAGTTTTGAGTGCCAAATTTTATCCCTTCTTCCCTCCTTTTCACCCCTCCCTGAGGCAATAAGCAATCAGATGTGGATTATGCATGTGCAATTATGTAAAACATTGCCATATTAGTCATTTTGTATAAGAAAACTTGAATAAAAGAAAAAAATGAAAGAAAGTTAAAAATAGCATGCTTTAGTCTGTTCCATCAATATCAGTTCTTTCTTTGGAGGTAGATAGTATGTTTCATCAATAGTCCTTTGGGATTGTCTTTGATCATTGTATTGTTGAGAATAATGAAGCCATTTACAATTCTTCATCAAACAATATTGCTTTCTGTGTACAATGCTCTCTTGGTTCTGCTCACTTCACAATACATAATTTCATATATGTCTTTCCAGGTCTTTCTGAAATCATCCTGCTTGTCATTTCTAATAGCACAATAATATTCTATCATTATCATATATCACAGTTTATTTATCCATTCCCCAGTTGATGGGCATTCCTTTGAAGTCCAAATCTCAGCCACTACAAAAAAGGCTGCTATAAATATTTTTGTATAATAGGTCTTTTTCTCTTTCTGGGGGGCATCTTTGGGATATGAAACTAGCAGTGGTATTACTAGATCAAAGCATATGGATAGTTCTATAACTCTTTGGGCATAGTTCCAAATTGCTCTCTAGGGTGGTTGGATCTTTTCACAACTCCACCAACAGTGGATTAGTGTCCCAGTTTTCCCACATCCCTTCCAACATCCAATATTTTCCTGTTTTTTGTTTTGTTTTATTTACCACTCTGATGGGTGTGAGGTGATACCTCAGAGTTATTTTAATTTGCATTTCTCAGATCAATATGATTATAAACACCTTTGATTTCTCTGTCTGAAAACTGCCAGTTTAGATCCTTTGACCATTTATCAATTGGGGAATAATTTGTATTTTTATAAATTTGACTCAGTTCTCTATGTATTTGAAAAAGGAGGCCTTTATCATAGATACTTGACAATAAAACAAGTCAAAAAGAATATTGTAAAATCATAATGACCAAACCTGGCCCCAAAGAAAATATAAGAGAATACCTCACCCTCACTTCTTTGAAGAGTGTGAAACACATAAAACAGAGTTTTTATTGTTTTATTTTTGCTGATATAATTTTTACTTTTTGCTCTAAAAGATGACTCTCTGGGAGAGTGAGGGGCAATACTTTGGGAAACATAGGTGATATAAAACTTCCCCCAAATCAATAAAACTTTAAAATAAAAATTAAAACTCCATCAAAACATATCATGCCACACTTTGCCCATCACTTTTAGAAGGAAATCTCAGTCTCAAAGCCCAACATGACAATTGATCTATAGCAGGAATTCTTTTTTTTTTTTTTTAGTGAGGCAATTGGGGTTAAGTGACTTGCCCAGGGTCACACAGCTAGTAAGTGTTAAGTGTCTGAGGCCGGATTTGAACTCAGGTACTCCTGACTCCAAGGCCAGTGTTCTATCCACTGCGCCACCTAGCTGCCCCCTATAGCAGGAATTCTTAATCTCTTTGTATTATAGTTGCATTTGGCAGTCTGGTGAAGCCTAAGGATCCCTTCTCAGAATCATGTTTGTTGTCTACTGTAAAAATTTTTTTAAAAATAAATTTCAGTTAAAGCCTATTGAAAATAAAAATATAATATTCCCCCTATCTGAAGTCAGATTCCTTGAAATTTATCCACAGACTCTTTGAGGGAGGGAAAAATGGTCCATGGAGCCCTACTTTAGTGGATTCAGAAGTCCTCACATTAGTCTCTTTAATGGATGTGACCTGCTGGCTGCCTATACTCTGGAGGGTATTTGAGTGCAACCTTACATGGCCCCTAA
Source organism: Dromiciops gliroides (assembly GCF_019393635.1). Classification (NCBI taxonomy): domain Eukaryota; kingdom Metazoa; phylum Chordata; class Mammalia; order Microbiotheria; family Microbiotheriidae; genus Dromiciops; species Dromiciops gliroides. The sequence goes on along the minus strand of NC_057862.1, from coordinate 294,797,268 downwards.
GTTCTGGCTTTCCATAGAGATATCTTGGCAGTAACAACATGTCTGAAGCAAATATGATCATGGCATGATACCAGAAAATATGAAATAATGGAGCAGCTGAGATTTGAGATTCTAGGAATATGCAACTATCTCTGAAAAGACAAACAGAAGAAATGCCAGGTTTTGAAAAGTACGACTGCTTGAATGATAGTCATTAAACTTCAGAGTTTTAAGGGGCTCCAGAAGTCACCTAGTTTAACCCATATTGAAATCAGGAATTCCCTCAACAACAACCTTGAGGAGTGGACATTGAGGTGCTATTGGAAGATATCCAAAGATGGCCGATGCATTATGTACCAGGGCTGCACCTTCCATTTGTTGTTGTTATTGATGAAGATGATGTTATACATTCAATAATCATCTTCCAAGAAGAAATAAAATAAGCTTTTATTCTGTGTTCCCTTTCAGGTCTGTCTGCATTTCTGCAACCCATTGCTTCACTTTTTTTCTTTCTTCCTTTCTTTAAACACATATGTATACATGCGATTTAACTTTATATCATGTCTTATAGTTTTTTCCTATTTCCTTGTATTCTTCATATTTATTGTTTTGCTTATAGTATAACCTTACATTCAATTCACATACCAAAATTCATTTATTCAGCGCAAATTTTGTGATATATGGGTTTTCTTTTTTTCTTTTCTTTTCTTCTTTATTCTACTTTTTTTTTGCTACTACAAATAGAGGACTATGGATATTTTCTTCTTTGTGATGTCTTGAGTACAGACTACAAATGGAAAACTTGGGTAAAAAAATTATCACTTTTTTTAATAAAGTATTTTATTTTTTTCCTGTTACATGTAAAGATAGTTCTCAAGTTTTGTTTATATAATTATAATTTCATGTTTCTCTGAAATCTGTCTGCTCATTGTTTCTTATGGCAGAATAGAATTCCATTACATTCATACACCACAACTTGTTCAGCCATTCCCCAACTGATGGGCAGCCCCTCAACTTCCAATTCCTTGCCACCACATAAAGAGCAGCTATAAATATTTTTGTACATGTGGGTCCTTTTCCCTTTTCCATGATGTCTTTGGAAAAAGACCCAAAAGTGGTATTGCTGGGTCAAAGGGTATGCACAGCTTTATAGCCCTTTGGGCATAATTCCAAATTGCTCTCCAGAATGGTTGGATCAGTTCACAGCTCCACTAACAATGCATTAGTGTCCCAATAAAAAAATTATCACTTTTATACTCTTGTGGAATATTGCCAAATTGCACCCCAAAATACTGGCACAATTCTGTCCTGATTATTATACACTTGACCCTTTGATTTATTTTTCCTGGATATATAAGCCTAAATTAGACTTTCATTCTGGGAGAGGACCTTGATCCATATGGAAATAATTAAATTAGATTGTCTAAATTACCGCGTTCTATGCCCAAATAACATTTGATAAGAGTTGAATAAGACATTTTACTTTTTTATAGGTCTATATATAGGTTTTTTATAGGTCTTGCTACATAAATGATCAGATATTTGAAACATTTTGTTCTTACCTTGAAGCAGAGATTTCAAACTATGGGGCCTACCCCACTATGGAGTAAAATAGGAGAGAGCTCCTTTGGGTGAGGGAAGAGGGAAGGTGAAATTGGATAGTTTTAGTATAAGATAGATAGATAGATAGATAGGTAGATAGATAGATGATAGATAGATAAAGATAGAATTAGAAATAGAGATAAGAGATGGAGAGGGAGAGGGAGAGGAAGAGGGACAGAATGAGAGAGAGAGAGAAAGACAGACAGACAGAAAGAGAGAGCATATAAGTATACTTACTTTTTTTTTTAACCAATGCAAACAAAGTCAACAAAGTGAGTCTAACAGAGTCTAACACTCCGTTTGGCAATGGATACAGCATAGTATATGCACATGAGGTAAAATCTAAGTCAATATGAGCCTAATCTACCACTCTTCCTCTCAAATCAAGCCAATGACACAGATGCCTTGTCTTTTCATCTTTGGGTGGAATGTTTTAAACATACTTATCTTAAGATAAAAAGTATTTTAATATCAAGAAACCATGAAAAAACAAATATCATAAAATAGAACAAATATAGTCATCATGCCAAGATACTTCCTCCTATATTTTCCAAATAACTGCCTTTAGGGGACAAGGGCTAGGAGTCTTGGGTCTTTGAAAGAATGTCTCTAGCAGAGCCACTTCCAATCTAGGGAGAAACAGGAAAGGTATGGCAGCTCTTATCACAAATGATCACAAAAGGTGCAATATCTTGGGCTAATAGTATTTCTTGCTAGGAAAAGAATTTGTCCCCTGTGTCCTGAAGGAACAACACACCTTATGAAAAGCAAGAACTCTATTTTAATGCAGTTACATTGAGTCCTCAGGCTCAGTGTTCACAAGAATGAAAAAAAGTTTTGATGCTCTATCCTGGAACAACTACATTAGCCATTAATCCTATCATCAGAAGAAATAGGAAATTATCAGTAATTGTAATAGCCCAGGAACATGGTTCATAATTCATAGCATGCTTTGTAGTGGAACCAATTCTTCCTTCTTCCCACTTGTAGATTATTTTTTTTTAACTTTCTTAATTTTTGCATTTTTTGCATCTTGAATCTCCTTAAATGATGTCATACCAGTTCAGCTGTCCAATTCCTTGACATGTGAACATTTAAGTTGTGCTGGAACTGTCTGCTAATAGCAGCTGCTAAAAAATAGACTTCAGAGAAGTCTGGAGGCTATGATTATTTGGACATATCCCTTACATCTATGAATAAGAATCATTCTCCAATGGATAAGTAGCCAAAGGATATGATGAATTTTTGAAAGAAGAAATGCAAACCATCAATAAGCACAGGAAGAGGGAAGCCAACTTTCTAATAATTATATTAATGCACCCTAAAACCATTTGAGATACCATGTTACACCCATCAAATTGGCAAAATCAATAAAACTCAATGCTATGAAAACAGGCACACTAATACACTCTTGGCATAATTATAAATTAGGTTTGTATTTTTTGAAAACAGTATGGTATTGTAGGAACCCCTTTCAGATATTTTTCTAAACTTGCATTTACACTGGTAGATGGCATCATCAGAAGGATAGCTGCTATCTTGGATTTTAGGTAAAACCTTTGGGGTCAATATACTCAACACTATAACAGCCCTCACAGATATACTTGCCATTATTAATCAGCTAGTATACTCAAATTCTGTTTAGAAAAGGTATTTATTCAAATAACATAGCAGAACAGTAGTTACAAAACATTGCTCCTACGACCTCTGGGGAACATTGTCCCACAAATACAATCATATGAATTCTTCAATCACTCCTAAAAAGTCATTACTTTTACATCTCATCATCTCTTTCCTTTTCACAACTTAAATTATGACAAAGGATTTTTGAATAATGGGTACAAAAGAACTATAAAAACGTCCATATCCTCTTACCCAAGAATACTACTATTGGAACTATAACCACGGAGACTTAATATCTAGGCTTGTGTTTGTACAAAAAAACTCCTAGTTGCATTCTTTGTGATAGAATAGAATTTAGAACTAAAGAAGGTGCCCCCAAACTGAGAAATGACTAAATAAAGACAAATAAATGTAATAGAATATTATTGTGGTACTCTTTGTAATAGCAAAGAAGTTGGAACCAAATAAGGTATCCCCAAGGTAGAGAATGGCTAAATAAATGATGGCAGATGAATGTAATAGAACATAATTGTTCCATAAGAAATGACAAAGCCAAAAAATACAAAGAAGTAATGAAAATTAAAGAAGAAGAAAGCAGAGTCCAAAGAGCAACATGCATCCAGGCTACAACCACGGAAGGAAAGACAGTAAAAACAAGAAGTCCATGTTAAATAGAAAAGAAGTTCAGAAGCAGTCCTGGGAATAAGCAAGACAATTTTGTTACCACACTATTAAAGTTAATATTCACTTTTTCTTTTGAAAGTTCTAAAAGGGAAAAAAAATGAAAAAAGAAAATACGTGAGCATATGCACACTTGTCCTCCTTCATTTGATTTCATTTTTTTATTCCCCCTTCTTTATTTACATGAACATTTCTATCTGTCAAAAGAAGATATAATGAAAATTATTGACTGTCATAAAAGTCCACAATTAGACAGTGTGCTTAATAAAATCTTCATTGAATGGACAGCAGCCTTGAGCTCCATTCACTTTAATACTCTTTCCCAGAGTAAAGATTTTTACATTTTGCAAGGAATCTCCATGCAGGGATATCCAGGAAGCAAGCACTTTTAGAGGAAAAAAGAGAAGGGTGTAAGAAGGAGATAATGTGGGACAATGGGATGAACACAACACTAACAGTCAGAAGGTCTGATTTAAAGTTCCAGCTCTTCCACTGTTACATTTGAATAAGCAATTTTCCTCACCAGCACCCCACAATTTGGTTCAGCTATAAAATGAGGGGATTAGCTGAGAGGGTTTCTAAGGTCCTCTCTAGCTTTATAAACCCAGGATTCTAAGAAAGGAAGAGTGGAAAGAAGGAAAGGAGAACAAAGTGGGAAAATAGCCTTGGGGGCAACAAGGGGTGCCTCAGAAAAGTTGAAAGTCTCAGCTTTTGTCATGATAAAAGCCTGGTCATATTCATTGCATTCATCACTCCAAGTCTTAACAATTTAAGGATGGGGGCATCTCTGATAATAATAGCTAGCATCCATATAACATTTTTAGGTTTACAAAGCATTCCATATATGTTTTCTCATTTGATTCTCACAACCCTCTAACATAGTTATTATTATGCTCGTTTTATAAGTATGGAAACTGAGGCTAAGAAAGGGTAAGGGATTTGCTATTTAGTAAGTGTTTGAGGTTGGTTATGAACTCAGGTTTTCCTCATTCCAAAGCAATCACTCTATCCACCTAGCTACTACCTAAACTATGCTATGGCAGTTTACTGTCTAAGGTGGACATGAAAAGTCAAAAAGTCTTAGTTCTACCAATATCATATAGTGAAAAGAGTGCCAGATTTGTGTTCAGACACCTGGCCTCAAGTCTCAGCTCTCATCTCTACTAGCTGTATGGCTTTGGGCAAGTCACTTAACCCCAGGAGATCTCCACTATACAACACTGGTATATAGTAATAGCTTAAAGACCCTTAATCAGGAAAAATCAGGAGTGTATGGGAACCAGCTCAAACTGGGTCAGTAGAGCTAGTTGTTAAATGTTCACTGTGAGCATTTACACCTTGGAAATAGGGAAATTCTACAAAGCAAGGCTTGATTAATTGTCTAGATTTTGTTAATTTAATTTTCTTAATTGTCTAGATTTCAGAAATAATTCAGATTAAACATTTTAAATATGATTTTATTTATTTTGTTAAATATTTTCCAATTAAAACAATTTAATATTCATTTTTCAAAATTTTGAGTTCCAAATTCTATTCCTCTCTCCCACCTACTACCCTTTGAAAAAGGCTATCAATATGATATTATCTATACATGTGAAGTCACACTAAATACATGTCCATAAAAGTTATGTTGCAAAATAACACACACACACACCAGGAAAAACAAAGTGAAATAAGTATATTTGATTTGACACTCAGAATTCCTCAGTTCCCACTCTGAAGATAAATAGTATTTTTCATCATAGATCCTTTCAAATTATCTTGGATTATTGTCTTGATCAAAGTAGCTGTTATTCCCAATTGATCATTGCACAATGCTGCCATTACTGTGTACAATGTTTTCCCAGTTCTGCTCTCTTCACTTTGCATCAGTTCATAAAAGACATCTTGGGTTTTTCTGAAACCATCCAAATGTAGTTTAAACTTAAAAATATGTCCTGCTACATATGCAGCTAGATGGCAAAGTCAGTGGATAGAGCATTAGGCCTGGAGTTAGGAACCTGAACTCAAATGTAGCTTTAAATACTTTCTAACTGTGTGACCACAGGCAAATCACTTAATCTGTTTGTCTCAGTTTTCTCAGCTGCAAAATGGGGATAATAATAACCTGCCTCCAAAGTGGCCATGAGAATCAAATGAGATATTATTTGTAAAGCACTTAGCACAGTTAATGGCACAGGACTGGTGCTATATAAATGCTAGCTATTCTTTTTTTCCCCCATAAAACCAGTTGTTAAACATTGATTAACATACCAATTGAAGGATCCAATACAGCCTATTCTAATTTTTCATGACTCTAATTGTTATGAAGATTTTCCATACATTGAGCTTAAATTAGCCCTTTAAGAAGGTTTTTGAGCTTAGTTCTATCGGTTTAGATTAGACAGAATAAGTTTAATCACTTTTTTACATTAGAACCTTTCAGATACTTGAAGACTTCTAAGTCTCCTCTTTTCCAAGTTAAATTTCCCTAGTTACTTCAAGTGATTCCCATATCCAATCAATTTCCATGTTTCCACATTGCTACCCTTACAATATCTCATATCCAAACCCTTTTGTCCCCTCACATGGTCCCCCCCTTAGTTCCCGCCCTCATCCCCTCTTCCCAGGACTATTGCAATAGCCTCCTAATTGCTTTCCTTGCTGTGAGTTTGCCTCTCTGTAATCCATCCTACACACAGCTGCCAAAGTCACATTCCTTAGCTTTGACTGCCAACTTCAGCTCAGTCTGGGCTTTAATGCTTCTGGAATTATTAGTCATCCTCAAGTATCTGCCTTTACCTTATATTTTCTACATGTCTTCCTAAAATTCATCTTGATCAAGGAAAGTTGCCTATGTGACCACATGTATCTCCCCTTTTTCCTCGTCATTGGAATTCTTTTTTTTCTGTTCTTTTGGAATGTCATACCTGAAGAAGAAGCAAATGGTGATGCAGTGGATAGAATGTTGGGCCTGGAATCAGGAAGACCTGAGTTCAAATCTAGCCTCCGACCTTTACTGGTTTTGTGGCCCTACACAAGTCATTTAATTTCTTCATCTCTGTTTCCTCAACTATAAAAAGAGGATAATAAAACAACTACTTCCCAGTGTTCTTGTGAGAATCAAAGGAAACCATATTTGTAAAAATCACTTAGCTCAGGGCCTAGCCTATAGTAGTTGCTATATGAATGTTTATTCCTTTCTCCTTTCACTACCCCCTCCCTCCAAGTCCTGAATGTGATGATTTCTCTTTTCAAACATTGGAACATTGAATCTTATCTATGTTTATCTTCTTTGTAATATGATCTCCCAAAATATAGAATACACATCAGGTTGATTAGAAAGAATTTGGGTGCCAAGCTGAGGAGTTTGGGCCTTATCCCATAAGCAATAGGGAGCCAGAGAAGGTTTTTAGGAGGAGAGTGATAAAATCAGAATTCTGGTTTAGGACATTTACTTCGGTAGCATATGCTGAATGGATTTTAGGCAAGGAGACCAATCAGGACACTATTACAAAAGTCCATGTGGGAAGTGATGAAGGCCAGAATTAAGCTGGGGACTGTGGGAATGGAAAGGATTCACAAATATCTTCTTATATATCAACATATGGTTTCATACTAAAATACTGTGTTCTAAGAGGGCATTTCAGGCTTTCTGAACAATGAAAGGAACAGCTGAGCAATTTTCCTTATGGCCTCATCCTGAGATTATGTGCCATTAGCCAAGATGTACATTTATTCAAAAAGGGAGAAAAAAAACTTTAAAAAAAAAAAAAGAAAGAAAAATACTTTTTAAAAATGCTGTTGAATAGTGATTCTCAGACAGGACAATGGTTTCTGGACCCAATCGAGCAGGAATTCATTGGCTGTCTGTCCACAGGCACTTGGATCTCAAAAATGTTTAAATCACATAATCTATGTGGAAACAGGTCCAACAAAAAAAAAATACATTTTGAAGTATGAGTCTGGATCTAATTATGTATCTCTTAACCCCAAATAGCAGAACTGGGCAACTAATTTTGAGTAATTATCTGCCCAAATATTGCAGATCCTTTGTATTTTGGTAAAAACCCTGGGTGTTTCTACACTGGCTTAGATTTAATAGATTCATGATTAATCACAGTTGAAGGTGGGGAATGCTAGTTCCTTAGAGTCATGTAACAGAATGTTACAACTGGAAGGAATCTATGGGCAGTTGTAGGCAAGCTAAGACCCATGGGCCAAATCCATCCGCCACCTGTTTTTCTATAGCTCACAAGCTTTAAAAAGGCCAGATTTGACCATAGGTCATAGTGACCCCTGTCTTAATGCACTAGAAGATGGAATAACCAGTACTGGTTTCTTCCGTAAGCTTTGGTCTAACATCAACAACTTTCTATTAGACATTTCAAATTAAATATCCTTAAATTCAATGTGAACAATTCAGAATATATTATCTGTCCTCCCCAATGTGTGTCTGTTCTTAACTTCACTACATAAACTATCTCTTATCTCTCAAATAAAGTCACTTCTTGTGTATTTTTCCTCCATGACATCCCTCAAATTTATTGCCTTTTCTCTATTGAAATAGTCACCACTTGAATGTGAATCCTCATTGCCTATTCTGGATTATGGCAACAGTCTCCTAATTGGTCTCTTTTCCTCATCTCTTCCCTCTTTGATCTATCCTCTAATCATTTGACCAAGAAGCATTCATTAAGTACCTACTATGTGCTATACACTATCCTAGGTGCTATAGATACAAGTATAAAAATTTAACTTTATGTTCCAAAGTAAGATACAAGTGCATATATAAGTTCATACATAATAAATATAAAGAGAATTAATGTGATCATACAAAAAGTAATTCAATACAAGGGAAACTAAAAGGAAGGGCACTAGTAGTTGGGAGGGTCAAGAAAAGAGCCATATAGAAGATGGATATTAAGCTTCCTTTTACAGAAAGAGAGGGACTATATAAGGAGATAAGGAGTGAGTGAATTCCAGGGATGGTCAGTGAAAAAGCCATGGAGATAGTGGAGTGTTGTGTGTAAGGAATTAAGAGAAGGCTAGTTTGGGTAGATCCCTGAGTCCAGAAGAAGAGTAATGGCTGAAGAAGCTGGAAATATATGAAGAGTCATGTTGTAAAATTTTTTAATAGCTAAAGTTCATATTTTACCATAAAGGGAATAGAAAACTACTAGAATTAAGTAGGGGAGATATATGGTGAGATATATACTTTGGTAGCAAAGTCAAATGTGCACTGGAATGGTGAGAAAGTTGAGTGGTGCCTTCAAAAAATTAGAACATTTTGAAAAAGATGAGGGTTTAAGGTGTGGTAAAGATAATGAATTTACTTTTGGATATGTAAAGTCTGAAATGTCTCTGGGATAACCTGTATACTAGACAACTAGTGATTGCATTGACATGAAAGAATAAAAGAAAATAAATTTAGATTATATAGAAATATAACAAAAAACTATAGGACACCAGAGTCAAAGAAAAATCTTACATGTAGTCGGGGAAAGCAAATCACAAAGCAAAATGCCCCAATTCAAATCATGCAAGATTACTCAGTGAGGAAGAAAAATGAAAGGACAAGCTAGAATGTAACATACTGAAAAAGGAAAGGATGGGGAAAAGGATAAATTAGCCTGAATCACTAAATTGCCTGCCTTTTACCAATGATTGTATTGTTTCATAATAAAAGAAGGATTCAATACTCTCAGACAGAAAGAGATAATATACATTGAACACTTTGAAAATTTATTTTGAAAAAAAATTGGAACTTCTTGGAAAACTGGAGAATAGTGTGGCAGAAAATAGGTGCAGATCAACATCTCACACCATGTAGCAAGATAAGTCCAAAATGGGTACATGATTTAGACATAAAGTGTGATAACATAAGCAAATGAAGAGAGCAAAGAATGGTTAACCTGTCAGATCTAAAGAGAAGGGAAGAATTTATGACTAAACAAGAGACAGAGAACATTATGAAATGCAAATTAATACTTTTGATTACATAAAATTAAAAAGGTTTTGCACAAACAAAACCAATACAACCAAGATTAGAAGGAAAACAGAAAGCTAGGAAACAATTTTTACAGCCAATGCTTCTGATAAAGGCCTCACTTCACAAATATATAGAAAACTGAGTTAAATTTATAAGAATACAAGCCAGTCCCCAACTGCAAAATAGTCAAAGGATATGAACTGGCAGTTTTCAGACAAAAAAATCAAAGCTATCTATGGACATATGAAAAAAATGCTCCAAAGCACTATTGATTAGATAAATGCAAATCAAAACAGCTCTGAAATATTACCTCACACCTATAGATTGTCTAATATTACAGAAAAAAGAAAATGATAAATGTTATTGAAGATGTGGGAAAATTAGAACACTAATTCATTGTTGTTGGTGTTGTGAACTGATCTAACCACTCTGGAGAACAATTTGCAACTATCCCAAAAGGCTAAAAAACTGTGCATATCCTTTGACCCAAAGGTTTTGGTTCCAAAGGTTTGTCATGCTAGGGTGGGAGTGGTGATAAGCGCCCACTCTCTATAAAATGCTCCAATAGCATGCGTCTCAAATAGCTTCTGACAACCGAAGCCCAACTCCTGGCCTTCTCATGGCAGAACTGTCTCCACTAACAGGAGAAGGGGTGAAGGTGAGTCACTGGCACCTTAAAACCAGTCGTTTTGGGCAGGTGGAGCTCGTTAGCCTTGGCAGGCAACCCGCCTAGGGGAAGGAACCCTGATTTTAAACCTCCGCTGCCTTGCGGCTATACTCACATATGGGAAAGGCTTCGGGAGTTAACCCCAAGGAAAAATCAGGAGTTGGAGTCCCTTAGGCAGTTGGATGTTGGACATCACATCCCTCTGGCAACACCAGCAGCAGCACTGGTGCCAAACTGTATTGGCTCTGCCTCTCCTTTGGATCCACCAATATCGCAGAGAGGGAAAACCTGCTGCATGGGCAACAGCTTGTTTTCCGTATTGATTCACACAGGCCAGCTCCCTGGAGAAGACACTCCAGCTACTCCTCATGGGATAGATACAACATGGGATGCTGTAGTTACCAGTTATAAGTCACTCAGGAGGTGTGGCTCCCATATTGGACTGCACAGCCACACTGTGGCCTGTGGCTCTTCAAGATGCTGATCCATGGTCGTTCGCGACTGGTGGAGGCCTACTACTATACTTTGACCAAGCAAAACCACTATTAGGAATCATAAAAATGAGGAAAGAGGGGCAAATAGGTGGCACAGTTGATAAAGCACTGGCCCTGGATTCAGGAGGACCTGAGTTCAAATCCAGCCTCAGACACAACACTTAGTAGCTGTGTGACCCTGTGCAAGTCACTTAATCCTCATTGTCCTGCAAAAAAAGAATAAAAAAAGAATCCACTTGTACAAAACTATTTAGGTTTAGAACTATTTGGAAATTGAGAGGGGGCAGCTAGGTGGCGCAGTAGATAGAGCACCGGCCCTGGAGTCAGGAGTACCTGAGTTCAAATCCAGCTTCAGACACTTAACACTTACTAGCTGTGTGATCCTCTGCAAGTCACTTAACCCCAATTGCCTCAATAAAAAATTTTTTTTAAATAAAAATAAAAATTGAGGGAATTCCCATCAATTGTGGAATGGATGAAAAAGTTGTTGTATATGAATGTAATAGAATACTATTGTGCAATAACAAATAATGAGCAGGTGGATTTCAGAAAAACCTGGAAAGGCTTCAATGAATTAATGCTGAGTGCAATGAGTAGATCCAGGAAAACATTGTACACAGTAACAGCATCACCGTGCCACAAAGGAAGGAAAGAAGGAGATATCTATATCTGTAGACATATAGATATAGATATAAACCTAAAAAAATTCAATATAAGTTATGCATGTGTAGTCATGCAAAACATTTCCACATTATTCTGGTTGTGAAAGAAAACAGACAAAAAAAACTTAGAAAGAGGAACTAACAAAAAAAATATATAATTCAATCTGTATTCAGATACCATCAGTCCTTTATCTGTAGATGGATTGCATTTTTCATAAGTCCTTCTGATAGCATACTGTTCATCATTTCTTACACCACAATAGGGTTCCAGCTTAATCTCATCCTACAGTTTGCTCAGCCATTCCCCAATTGATGGGCATCACCCCAATTTCGAAATCAACTTTTCTTTTAATCTATTTTAGGATACCAACCTAGTAGTGGTATTGCTAAGTCAAAGAGTATGCATGGTTTTATAGTCCTTTGACGATAGTTTTGCTCTACACAATGTCTGAATCAGTTTACAACTTTACCAAGAGTGTATTAATGTCTCATTTTCCCCATATCTCCACAATATTTGTCATATTCCTCTGTTATCATATTATCCAATCCAATAGGTATGAGCTACTACCCAGAATTGTTTTGACCTGAATCTCTTCAATCAATAAGGATTTAAGGGGACAGCTAGGTGGTGCAGTGGATAAAACACTGGCCTTGGATTCAGGAGGACCTGAGTTCAAATCCAGCCTTGGACACTTGACACTTGCTAGCTGTGTGACCCTGGGCAAGTCACTTGACCCTCATTGCCTTACAAAAAAAACAAAAAACAAATAATGAGTTAAAGGATTTTTTTCATATGACTATAGGTGGCTTTGATTATTTCATCTGAAAATTTCATGTCTTTTGATAAGCTATCAATTGTGGAATGGCTCTCTTTTTATCAATTTTCACTCAGTTCTCTATGAGTTTGAGAACTGAGGCCTATCAGACAAACTTGCTTCAATTTTTTTTCACAGTTACTATTGCTAATTGTATTATCCTCCATCCTATTCCCTCTCCTTGGTAGTCACTCTATTTTCTATCTTTTTTCACCCTTTCCATCCTCAAAAGTGTTTTGCTTCTGGCTGCCCCCTCCCCCAATCTGAGATCCCTTCTTTCACCCTTCTCCCCTTCCCCTCCTACTTTCCCACAGGGCAAGATATATTACTATACCCAATTGAATGTGTATATTATTCCCTCTTTGAGTCAATTCTGAATAAAGGAAGGCTCACTCACTTACCCACACCTCCTCCATCTTCCCCTCCACTCCATATGTTTTTTCATGCTTTTTTATTTTATGTAAGATACTTTACCCCATTCCACCTCTCCCTTTCCCTTTCACCCAGTGCATGCTTCTCAGCCCTTAATTTTATTCTAAAGACGCCATGATGGGGCAGTTAGGTGGTGCAGTGGACAAAGCACCAACCAGCCCTGGACCCAGGACCCGAGCCTAAATACAGCTTCACATGTCTGACACTCACCGGCTGCATGACCCTGGGCAAGCCACCCAACCATGACTGCACCACAAAAACAAAATGATAAAAAAATACTTTACAGATATCATCCCTTCAAATTCAAATCTCAACTGGGCCCTCTGTCTAAATATACTCCATTCAGCTGCACTAATAATGAGAAAGTTTTTATGTTAGAAGTATCATCTTCCCATGTAGGAATGGAAACAGTTTAACTTTGTAAGATCCCGCATGATTTCTTTTTCCTGTTTACCTTTTTTATACTTCTCTAGGGTCTTGTATTTGAAAGTAAAATTTTCCATTCAGTTCAGGTATTTTTGTCACAAATGACTGAAAGTCCTCTCTTTCCTTGAATTCCCACTTTTCCCCCTGAAAGATTATACACAGTTTTGCTGGGTAGGTGGTTCTTGGTTGTAATCCCAGTTCCTTTGCCCTCCAGAATATCATATTCCATGCCCTCCAGTCCTGTAATGTAGAAGCTGCTGGATCTTGTGTTATCCTGATTGTAGGTCCACAGAACTTGAATTGATTCTTTCTAGCTGCTTGCAATATTTTCTCCCTGACCTGGGAGCTCTGGAATTTGGCTATAATATTCCTGAAAGTTTTCCTTTTGGGATCTCTTTGAGGAGATGACTGGTGGATTCTTTTTCTTTTTTTTAGCAACAAACATTTATTTTACTTTTCATTTACATGTAAGGGTAGTTTTCAACATTCATTTTCATAAGATTTAGAGTTCCAAATTTTTCCTCCCCCTCCCTCCCTTTCCTCCCCCCTCCACAAGATTGCAATTAGGTTATATAAATACAATCCACAAGTGTTCTTTTTATCAGTTCTTTCTATAGAGGTGCATAATAAGCATCCTCATTAGTTCCTTGGGATTGTCTTGGATCATTGTACTGCTGAGAGTAGTTAAGTCATTCACAATTGCTCACTGAACAATAATGCTGTCACTACACACAATGTCCTCTCAACACTGCTCACTTCACTATACATCGATGTTCATTAGTCTTCCAAGGTTTTTCAGAATCATCCTGTTTGTCATTTCCTGTAGCACAAAACCATTTCACTACAATCATATAACACAGCTTTGTCCATCATTCCTCAATTTATGGACATTCCCTTGATTCTCAATTCTTAGCCTCCACCAAGAGTTGCTATAAATATTTTTTGTACAATTTTCCCCCTTTTCTCTTTTTCATGATTAGTATTGTTAACTGTTTCCCTTACATCCTATTCCCTTCTCCCATGATAATTATTCTATTATCCATCTTCTTTCATCCTATCACTCTTCAAAAGGGATTTGTTTCTCTGTCCCCTCCCCCACTCTGCCCTTCCTTCTTTTGCCCCTCTCTCTTTATCCCCTTCCCCTTCTATTTTCCTGCAGGGTTAGGGAGATTACTCCACCCAATTGAGTGTGTACATTATTCCCTTCCTTGAGCCAATTCTATTGAGATTGAGGTCTTTGAGCCAATTCTGATGAGTGTTAGGCTCATTTACTGCCCAGATTAAATAGATTACTCCACCCAGTTGGGTGTCTATTAGTTGCTCCTAGAGGCAGCTTTGATGAGTTTAAGATCTTTGAGCCTTTTCTGATGAGTGTAAAATTCATTTACTGCCCTGCTCTTCTCCAATCTCTTCCCCCACTCTATAAACCTTTTCCTGTTACTTTCATGTAGGATTTGACTTCTGCCCTTGCCCCTCCCCAGTGAATTCCCTTCACCCCTCAATTTAACCCTAAAGATGTTATAATCTAGTGAAGTGACACAGTAGATAAATCATCACCCCTGGACCCAGGGGGATCCCAGACAAAACCCGGCCTCAGACACAAGACAGTCTCCCACTGTACGACCCCAGGTATGTCCCCCAGCTCCAATTTTTTTATGGTTCTCTAGGGTCTTGTGTTTTAACATCAAATTTGCCTTCAGTTCTCGTCTTTTCATCACAAATATCTGAAAGTCTTCTTTTTCATTAAAGTCCCATTTTTTCAGCTGAAAGATAATGCTGAGTTTTGCTAGGTAGGTAATTCTTGGTTCTAATCCCATTTCTTTTGCTCTTTGGAATATCATATTCCATGCCCTCCAGTCCTTTAATGTAGAAGCTGCTAGATCTTGTGCTATCCTGACTGGGGCTCCACAGTACTTGAATTCTTTCTTTTTGGCAGCTTGCAATATTTTCTCCTTGACCTGAGAGCTCTGGAATTTGGCTATAATATTCCTACGAGTTTTCTTTTTGGGATCTCTTTCTGGAGGTGATCAGTGGATTCTTTCAATTTCTATTTTAGCTTCTTCTAGAATTTCAGGGCAATTTTCCCTGAGAATATCTTGGAAGATCGTGTCTAAGCTCTTTCCTTGATCACGCTTTTCAGGTAGACCAATAATTTTCAATTTATCTCTCCTGGACCTATTTTCCAGGTCAGCAGTTTTTCCAAGAAGATATTTCACATTGCCCTCTATTTTTTTTATTCATTTGGATTTGTTTTATTGTGTCTAGGTTTCTCATGAAGTCACTGGCTTCCATTTGTTCAATCTTAATTCTTAGGCAATTATTTTCATCAGAGAGCTTTTGAACCTCCTTTTCCATTTGACTTTTCAAGCTCTTGACTTTTTTCTCATGTCTTTCCTGCATCACCCTCATTTCTCTTTCCATTTTTTCCTCTACCTCTCTAACTTTATCTTTAAAGTCCTTTTTGAGCATCTCTATGACCTGAGACCAATTCGTATTTTTCTTGGAAGCTTTAGATAGATATAGGGGCCCTGATGTTGACCTCTTCCTCTGAGGGTGCCCCTTGGTCTTCCTTGTTACTGAAGAAACTTTCTATGGTCCTCTCCTTTCTCTGTTGGCTCATCTTCCCTTTCTTTTACTAGACTTTTAACTCCTTAAAGTGTGACACTGTTTCCAGGCTGCAGTATCCCAAGCTTAAGATGTCCCAGGTGGTATGATTTAAGGAGAATCAGGTTCTTCCTTTGCCCGGCCTGTTTCCTTGTCCTAGATGACCCCAGACCAACTTGCCAATCAACCAGCTTTGTGTGTTGTGGTTGTTATCTCCAACGAGCCTGTGCCCCTTCCCCACCTGGGCCACTGCTACTCGAGCCTACCTCCTGGTTGTCAGTAGGGGTGAAAAATCCAAGTTCTGCCTCCTTAGCACCAGCATAGACCCCTGTAGTCTCTCCCCTGCCTAGGGCTCAGCCCACTCACCAGACTGTGAGCTTAGTTCCAGACAACACTGGCGCTTCAGCTGATTCAGAAACTCTGGGGGTCTGCTTCTCTGGTGAGGACTTCCTGAGACTGGATCTGTGTCAGGGTGACTGTGGAGTTGGGTTCAACTCCTGTATCAGCACAGCAGCTTCCTCCTTCTGACCTTTCAAGCTGTTCTTGGTTAGATGATTTGAGCACATTCTTCTGTGAGTTTTGCCACTCCAGGTATTTTCCTATGGTGTTATTTGGATGTTTTTTTGAGCGATCGTGTCATGAGTTTGGGAGCTCACTGCCTTTCCTCCACCATCTTGGCTCCCACTGGTGGATTCTTTACATTTCTATTTTACCTTCTGCTTCTAGAATATCAGGGCAATTTTCCCTGACAATTTCTTGGAAGGTGATGTCTAAGCTCTTTCCTTGATCATGATTTTCAGGTAGTGCAATGATTTTTTAAATTCTCTCTCCTGGATCTATTTTCTAGGTCAGTTGTTTTTCCAAGAAGATATATTGTTCTACCTTCTATTTTCTCATTCTCTTGGTTTTTGTGTCTTGACTTCCCATAAAGTCATTAGCTTCCATTTATACAATCCTAATTTTTAAGCAATGATTTTCATCAGAGGGCTTTCGTACTTCTTTTTCCATTTAGCCAATTTGGCTTTTCAAGCTATTGACTTTTTTTTCATGACATTCCTGCTTCTCTCTCATTTCTCTTTCTATTTTTCCCCTACCTCTCTTTATTTTTGAAGTCCTTTTTGAGCTCTTCCATGGCCTGAGATCAATTAATATTTTTCTTGGAAGTTTTGGATGTAGGAGCTTTGATGTTGTTATCTTCTCAGGATGTATATTGATCTTCCTTGTCACCAAAAAAACTTTCTAGGGTCATCATTTTTTTTCTGTCTGCTCATTTTCCTGGCCTATGCCCTCACTTTTAACTCCTTATTAAAGTGGGGTACTGCTTCCAGGGCACACTTCTCCAAGCTTCAGGGGGTGTCAGGTGGTACAATTTAAGGAGAGGCATATTCTACACTCCCCTGGCCTATGCACAGGCCTGCTTGCTCTTTAACCTGGGAACATAATCCTATTTCACTGTGGTTGCAAGCTCAGGAATGCCTGTACCCCTCTCCAACCTAGCTTGCCTCTCAAGACTGTTACCTGGTCCTGAGCACAAGCAACACAATATAGTTCTGCCTCAGCACGAACAGTGACCCCTTCAATGTCGCCCTAGCCAACAATTCAACCCCCTCACCAATCCATGAGCTGAGTACCAGAAGTAGCTGCTGCCTCAGCTAATTCCCTGATTCTCTGGGGCTGAGGCTGGGTCTGCATGGTGTGGCTCCGGTCTATACTCCACTCTCACCTCAGTACAACGGACTTTTACTGCCAACCTTTTAAGTCATCTTTGGCTGGAAAATTATCTCACCCCATACTTTTTTTTGGGTTCTGCTGATCCAGGAATTGTTTTATGGAATTATTTGAAGGGATTTGGAGGGATTTGAGAGAGAGATCCAAGGAGTCATTGCCTGTCCTCCACCATCTACTCAATGGTTTTCTTACTTTTACTTTTATTAATCTTTCCTTTGGTTTTCAGGATTTCCAATTTTGGTATTTACTTAGAGATTTTTAATTTGTTTTTTTCCCTAGGTTTTCTTTTTAGTTGCACATTCAATTTATTGATCTACTCTTTCTCTCTTTTATTGATATACATGTTTGAAAAGATCGCTTTTCCCCTAAGTACTACTTTGGCTTCATCCCACAAGTATTAGAATGTTGTGTCATTGTTGTCAATCTCTTTACTCAAATTATTTATTGTTTCTCTGATTTGTTCTTTGAACCACTCATTCTTTAGGATTAAATGATTTGGTTTCCAATTAATTTTTAATCTATGCTTCCATGGCTTTTTATTGAATATAATTTTTACTACATTTTCATCTGAAAGAGGTGTTTTTAATATTTCTTCTTTTCTGAATTCAGTCATGAGGTTTTTATGCCCTAATACATGGCCAATTTTTGTGAAGCTGTCATCTATAGCTGAGAAAAAGATATACTTGCTCCTAAAGAAGCCATATCCCAGGTGAACACTCACCCCATAGCAACTGAATTTGTATTTAAAAGAATGCTTTGGAGGGGCAGCTAGATGGCGCAGTGGATAGAGTACCAGCCCTGGAGTCAGGAGTACCTGAGTTCAAATCCGGCCTCAGACACTTAACACTTACTAGCTGTGTGACCCTGGGCAAGTCACTTAACCCCAATTGCCTCACTAAAAAAAAAAATGCTTTGGAAGCTGGTGGAGGAAAGGCAGTAAGCACTCAGAACTCCTGACACAATTACTCCAAATGCCCTCAAAACACAGCCATAAGACAACTCCTTGGGTATCAGAACTCACAAAAAGGTAGGCTGAGAACATTTTCCAGCCAAAGCCAGCATTGGCAGGAGGGGGCTACTGTGCCATGGTGGGAATGGAGTTCAACCCCATGGTTGTGCTCACAGAGATCCAGCACCAGGCAGACCGCACCAGAGAAATTTCTCTCTGGAGCCTACAAATCAGCTGCAGCACCAACAACGCCTGGAACTAAGCTTCTGTTCTGGTGAGGGGGCTAAACAGCTGTCTGGGGGTGAAACTACAGCTGTTTCTGCAGGAATTGAGAAGGAATTTGGGGTGGCCTACCCCAGTGTGGAACCAGGAAGAAACATTGAGCAGAGGAGTCCCAGGTGGGGGAGTGGAGCAGACTCATCAGAGCTAAGAAACAAAGAAAACAAAATTTTGTTTTCTGGTTAATTAGCAAGTTGGCCTGGGGTTATTTACAGCCTATCATAGGCCAGGCAAGTGAAGAACCTACCCCTCCTTAAATCATACCTTCTGGGACCCCCTGAAGCTTAGGACAGTGCGGCCTGGAAGCAGGACTTCACACTAAGAAATAGTTAAAAGTCAAGAAATAGCCTGGCAAGATGAGCAGGCAGAAAAAGGTGTGAACCATAGAAAGTTTCTTTAGTGACAAGGAATATTGAGGTGCTCCCTCAGAAGAGGAGAGCAATGTCAGGGCTCCTATATCTAAAGTTTCCCAGAAAAATATAACTTGTTCTCAGGCCATAAAGTATCTCAAAAAGGACTTTGAAGATAAAGTAAGAGAGGTAGAGGAAAGAATGGAAAGAGAAATTTGAGTGATGCAAGAAAGTCATGAGAAAAAAGCCAAAAGCTTGAAAAGCCAAATGGAAAAGCTCTCTGAAGAAAATAATTGCCTAAGAATTAGGATTGAACAAGTGGAAGCTAGTGACTTTATGAGAAACCAAGACAAAATAAAGAAAATCCAAATTAAAAAAAAAAAAGATGGCAATGTGAAATATCTTCTTGGAAATACTGCTGACCTGGAAAATAGATCCTGGAGAGATAATTTGAAAATTATTGGACTACCTGAAAACCATGATCAAAATATAGGCTTAGGAGTAGCTAGGTGGCATAGTGGATAGAGCACTGGCCATAGAGTCAGGAGGACCTGAGTTCAAATCCAGCCTCAGACACCTAACACTTACTAGCTGTGTGACCCTGGGCAAGTCACTTAACACTAATTGCCTCACCAAAAAATTTACAAACAAAATATAGGCTTAGACATTATCTTCCAAGAGATTGTTAAATAAAATTGCCCTGCTATTCTAGAAGAAGACGGCAAAATAGAAATTGAAAGAATCTATTGATCACCTCATGAAAGAGATCCCAAAAGGAAAACTTCCAGGAATAGTATAGCCAAATTCAAGAGCTCCCAGGTAAAGGAGAAAATATTACAAGCAGCCAGCAAGAAAAAATTCAAATACTGGGGAGCCATGTTGAGAATGGCAAAGGGTCTAGCAGCTTCTTCATTAAAGGATTGGAGGACATGGAATATAATATTCTGGCGGGCAAAGAAATTGAGATTACAACCAAAAAATTCCCTACTCAGAAAAAACTGATTATAATTTTTCAGGGGAAAGATGGGACTTCAATGAAAAAGAGGACTTTCAGTAATTTGTGATGAAAAGACCTGAGCTGAATTGAAAATTTGACTTTCAAATGTAAGACCCTAGAGAAGCATAAAGAGGTAAACAGGAAAAAGAAAACATGAGGGATGTTAAAAGGTTAAACTGTTTACATTCCTACATCAGAAGATGATATGTCTATATCATAAGAGCTTTCTCAGTATTAGGGCAGATGATAGGAATAAATTTAGACAGAGGGCACAGGTGGGAGTTGATGATAAAGGGATCATATCTGTAAAACATTTCTTTGTTGTTTATCTTTTTGTGTGTGAGTGTGTGTGTGGGGGGGTTGGTCAGGGCTGGTGAGTGTCTTGTGTTTGAGGCAGCTCAGGTCCTCCTGGGTCCAAGGTGGGTGTTTTGTCCACTGTGTCACCTAACTGCCCCATGATGACATCGTTTGGGTAAAATTGAGGGGAGAGAGCCTAGGGGAGGAGGAAGGGAGAGGTAGAATGGGGTAAAATCTCACATGAAAGAAGCAGGAAAGGGCTTATGAAGAGGGAGGAAAGATGGGGGAGGAGTGGGACAGTGAAGGAACCTTACACACAACAGAATTAGCTCAAAGACCTTAATCTCATCAGAGTTGGCTCAAGGAGGGAAAAATATACACACTTAATTGGGTGGAGTAATCAATCTAACCCTGAAGGAAAGTAGGAGGGGAAAGGGATAAGGAGGAAGGGGTGAAAGAAGGGAGAGCAGAGTGGGGGAAGGGGTAGTTGGAAGCAAAACATTTTTGAGGAGGGATAGGGTAAAAGAAGATAGAAAATAGAGTAAATATTATGGGAAGGGAATAGGATGGAGGGAGTTAACCATAGTAATTGTGAAAAAAACAATTTGAAGCAGAGGCAAGAGTAATGTTAGATGATTATTGATGATGGTGATGGATTATTGGATTGATGGTGATTGGAGAAAGATGAGGAATGACTGATGAGGATTGATTGGTGATGAGGACTGATTGTTGATGATTAGGATTGAATAAAGGAGATGAGGATTGATTGACAATATGAGGATTGACTGAGCACGATGATGAGGATTGATAGGTGTTGAATTATTTATGATTGATGATGATGGTGGCAAAACATATTGTCCTTACTTTGCTGGGCTATTGTAAAGAAAATGCTTTGTCAAGTGTAGGGTACTATACAAATGTTATCTATTACTGTTGCAAGAATCAACCTCATAGTTTTATTGTAAGGAAATTTCTCTTTTAAGTACTATATAAATGTAGTTAACTATTTTTTAAATTATGCTATCAGAAAGACCTGGAAGGACCTGCATGACCTGATGCAAAGTGAAATGTACTGTATACAAAATAACAGTAATATTGTGAGATGATCTGCTATGAATGACTCAGTTTTTTGGAGCAATGCAATGATTCAAGACAATTCTGAAGGTCTTATGAAAAATGCAATCCATCTACAGAGAAAGAACTGGTGGTATTTGAATACAGATTGAAACATATTTTTTTTTAGTTACTTTATCTGAAGTTTTAATTTTGTCTATTTTCTTTCACAACCTGGCTAATGTGGATATGTTTCACATGACTGCTCATGTATTACTTATATTGAATTTCTTGATTTCTTGGGCCAGGGGAGGGAGGGAGGAAAAGAATTTGCAACACAGTTTTTTGTAAAAAAAATTCATATTAAAATTTGTATTTTACATGATATTTGGAAATTAAAATTCTGAATATTAAAAAGAAAGAAAAAATATATACTCATTTCTATTTCCTTTCATTTTTCTCTAGAGTGCTATCATATTTTCCTAAAATTTAAACATTCTGCTTGACATCTTTTTAAAAATTTTATGATTAGATTTATCTAGATATAATAGGGGAAATTTTAAGTCCCCCACTAGTACAATTTTACTGTCTATTTATTCTTATATTTCATTTAACTTTTTTTCTTTAAAAATTTCAATGCTATTCCTTTGGTGCATATATAGAGAGTATTTGTATTACTTTTTGTCTATGTTTCCTTTAAGAAAGCTGTAGTTTCTCTACTCATCTCTTTTAATTGGGTATATTTTTGCTTTTGCTTTGTCTGAGATTATGGTTGCAACCCCTGCCATTTTTTTGTTCAGCTGAAGCATAATAGATTCTGCTCTAGACCCCATTTTTAATCCATTGCTTCTCTCTCTATTTCAAGTGTTTGTTCTAAACAGTATATTTTTGGATTCTGGTGTCTAATCCATTTTTCTGTCTACTTCTGTTTTGTAGGTCAGTTCATCCCATTCTCATTCAGTTATTATTACTGAATCTATTTCCCTCCATCCTATTTTCTTCTGTTTATCCTTCTCCCTCTCTCTTTATTCTGTCCCTCCTCTAAAATCTGTTTTTCTTTTAAACAATGCCTTATTTTATTTGTCCTCCAGTTTATGACACTCCCTTTCTTCTATCTTCTTCCCCTCCTCATTTGCTGTTTAAGATAGATTTCTATTACTAATTTTATGTGTATATTTTTTTCTTTGAACCAATTTAGATATATGTTACAAGCATTGGCTTCCACCCCCACACTTTCCCCCTCCACTGTAAAAGCTCTTCCTTGCTCACCTATTTTATATGAGATAATTTTCCTCATACTTCCTCACCTTTTCCCATTCTTCAAGGTCATCTCTCTTTCGTGCCTATTTTTATATACCATCCCAAAATAATAAACTCACTCCTGCACCCTCTTTCTACATAGAATGCTTCTAACTGCCATAATAATGGTAAAGTTCTTCAAAGTTACGTATATCTTCCTCCCATATAGAAATGTAAACAGTTTAACATTATTGAGTCCCTTATGAGATTTCCTTTATCTTTTTATATTTCTCTTTAGTCTTGTATTTAAAAGTCAAATTTACTCTTCATCTCTGTTCTTTTCATCCAGAATGTTTGAAAGTTCTCTATTTCATTAAATATCCATTTTTCCCTTGAAGGATTACACACAGTTTTTCTGGGTAGCTAAAAGCCAGTTGTAATCCCAGTTCTTTCACCTTCCAGAATATCATATTCAAAGCCCTTTACTCTTTTAGAACTGTAAGTGCTAAATCTTGTGTGAATCTGACTGTAGCTCCATTGTATTGGAATGGTTTCTCTATGGAAAGTGAAGTATTTGCAACCTGGAAACTTTAACTTTAGTGAGATTTTGTGCTGCTTTTACCCTTTGATTAATTCTGCTTCTTTGGAAAGTTATGTTCATTAATAAATTTTTGTATCTCTTTTTCCTTTTGGCCAATTCTATTTTGAAGGTGTTCACTTGAGTAATTTTGCGCCTTTTAAAATCAAGCTGTTAATTGTCTTTTCATAATCTTATGCCTTTGTTTTCACTTCTTTATCTATTTTTTATCTACATATATGATTTCATTTTGAAAATAATTTTTATCTCTTCCACAAATTCTTTTGGGGGTTGTATCTAATTCACATTTTTCTTTGAGGCTTTGTTTATAGCTCTTTTGAATTCATTGTCTTCTTCTGAGTTCATCTTGATCTTCCTTGTCAACATAGCAGTTTTATCATCAGGTTGTTTTGTTGTCTGCTCATTTGTGTTTTGTTTTGGTTTTTGGTTTTTTTGGCAGGGCAATGGGGTTAAGTGACTTGCCCAGGGCCACACAGCTCATTTGTAAATAGTATTTTATTTTTTCTAAATTATATGTCAAGACAAATTTTTATCATTCATTTAAACAAGATTATGCAATCCAAATCCTTCTTCCTTCCACATTCTCCTGCCCTCTTAAAAATTATAGGCCATTTGATATAGATTATGTACTATCATGTAAAAGATATTTCCATATTAATCACAGTTGTGAAAGAAGAAACATCAAAAAGGATATGAAAAATATGCTTCAATCTCTATCAGTTTTTTATCTGGATATGGAAAACATTTTCCTTCATGAGTCCTTTGTATTTATCTTGAGTCATTGTGTTGCTGAGAAGAGCTGAGGCATTCATAGTTGTGAATCACACAATGTTACTAATACTGTGTACATTTTCCTGTTTCTGTTCATTTCACTCCATATCAGTTCATACAAGAGTTTCCAGGTTTTTCTGAAATCTTCCTGTTCATAATTTCTTATTGTATGATAGTATTCCTAATGTTAAACCAGCCCTGAATTCCTGGTAGAACTTCCATCTGGTCATAGTGAATTATCCTGGCAATAATTTGCCATAATCTCCTTGCTAATATTTTATTCAAAGTTTTGCATCAATATTAAGTAGGGAAATTGGTCTATAATTTTCTTTCTCTGTTTTGGCTCTGCCTGGTTTTGGTGTCAACACCATATTTGTATCATAAAAGGAATTTGGTAGAACTCCTTCACTTATTTTTCCAAATAACTTGTATATTATTAGAATTAATTTTTCTTTAAATATTTGATAGAATTCACTTGTAAATACATCTGACCACAGGATTTTTTTCATAGGGAGTTCATTGTTGGCTTATTCAATTTCTTTTTCTAAAATAGGGCAATTCATGTCTTTTCTTCCTCTTCTGTTAATCTGGGCAATTTATATTTTTGTAAATGTTCATCTGTTTCATTTAGATTGTCAAATTTATTGGCATATAATTGGGCAAAATAGCTCCTAATTATTGCTTTAATTTCCACTTCATTTGTGGTGAATTCACCCCTTTAATTTTTGATACTAGTAATTTGGTTTTATTCTTCCCTTTTTTAAATCAAATTAACTAAAGGAATATATATTTTATTGATTTTTTTCATAAAACCAACTTAGTTTTATTTATTATTTGGTTTTCTTATTTTCTATTTTATTAATCTCTCCTTTGATTTTCAGAATTACTAATTTCATATTTAAAAGGGTTATTTAATTTGTTATTTTTCTAACTTTTTAGTTGAATGTCCAATTAATTGATCCCCTTTTTCTTTATATTATTCATGTGAACATTTCGAGATATAAAATATCCCCTAATAACTGCTTTGGCTGTATCCCATAAGTTTTTGTATCTTGTCTCATTGTTATCATTCTTTTGGATGAAGTTATTGATTGTTTCTATGATTTGTTATTTGACCCACTCATTCCTTAGGATGAGATTATTTAGTTTCCAATTAATTTTCAGTCTATCTTTCCATGGCTCTTTATTACATGTAATTTTTATTGCATCATGATCTGAAAAGGAAACATTTATTATTTTTGCCTTTCTACATTTGACTGTGAGGTTTTTGTGCCCTATTACACAGTCAATTTTGGGGTACATATCATGTACTGCTAAGAAAAAGGTATATTCCTTTCTATCCCCATTCAATTTTCTCCAGAGGTCTATCATATCTAACTTTCCTAAAATTCTATTCACCTCTTTAACTTCTTTCTTATTTATTTTGTGGTAAGTTTTATCTAGTTCTGAGAGGGGGAGGTTAAGATCCCCCACTAGTAATTTTTCTGTCGATTTTCTCTTGGAACTCATTTAACTTCTCTAAGAATTTGGATGCTATACCACTTGGTGCATATATGTTTAGTACTGATATTATATAATTGTCTATGATACATTTTAGCAAGATGTAGTTTCCTTCCTTATCTCTTTTAATTAGATCAATTTTTGTTTTTGCTTTCTCTGAGATAAGGATTGCTACCCCTGCTTTTTTTAACTTCAATTGAAGCATAATATATTCTCCTCCAACCTTTTATATTTATTTTGTGTGTATCTATCTGCTTCAAATATGTTTCTTTTAAACATCATATTGTAGAATTCTGGTTTTTAATCCACTTTCATATTAACTTCCATTTTATGGGAGAGTTCAACCTATTCACATTCACAATTATAATTACTAACTGTGTATTTCCCTCCATCCTATTTTCCCCTTTGTTTATAATTTTCTTTCTTCTTTCACCATGTTCCTCCTCACCAGTCTTTTGCTTCTCACCACTGCCTCCTTTAATCTGCCCTCCACTTTATCAGCTCCTCTCCTTTTTCTTTCCCCTTTCCTCCCCTGCTTCTGCCCTCCCTTCTATTAGTGCCCAACCTTTTCCTCTTGAACTTCTACTTCCCTAAAGGCTAAGCCAAATTTCTTTAATCAAATGAATGTATGTGTTATTTTGAAGCAAAATCCAATGATAGCAAAGTTAAAACAATGATCACCCCTCCCTTCTTTCTCTCTATTGTCATTGTGTTTTTTGCAATGCTTCATGTGATGTAATTTACCCCTTTCCTCTTCTCCATGTATGCTCCTTTTTTTCACCCCTTAAGTTTTTTTTTTATATTATCACATCAAAGTTAATTTGCACCCATTCCCTCTATATATACTCCTTCTATCTGCCCAAATAGAGATATGATTCTTAAGAGTTACAAGTGTTATCTTCTTGTGTAGGGATGTAAACAGTCTAACCTCATTGAATAACTTTTTTTCTCCTGTTTACCTTTTGATACTTATCTTGAGTCCTGTATTTGAAGACCACATTTTCTGTTCAGTTCTGGTCTTTTTGTCAGGAAACCTTGAAAGTTCCTCATTTCATTGAATTTCCATATTTTCCCCTGAAAGATAATGCTAAATTTTATTGGGTAGTTGATTCTTGGTTGCAATCCAAACTCCTTTGCCTTCCAGAATATCATATTCCAAGTGCTCCAATCATTTAATGTTGAAGCTGCCAGATTCTGTGTAATCCTGACTGTTTCTCCATGATATTTAAATTACTTCATTCTGGCTGCTTGCAGTATTTTCTCCTTCACCTGGAAATTCTGGAATTTGGTTACAATATTCCTTGGAGTTTTCCTTTCGGGGTCTCTTTCAGGAGGTGATAAGTGGATTCTTTCAATGAGTATTTTATCTTCTGATTCTACAGTATCAAGGCAATTTCCCTTGATAATTTCCTGGAATAGTGTGTCTAGACTCTTTTTTAGATCATAGCTTTCAGGTACTCCAATAATTCTTAAATTATCTCTCCTGGATCTATTTTCCAGATCAGTTGTCTTTCTGAGGAGGTATTCCACATTTTCTTCTATTTCTTTTCATTCTTTTGATTCTGTTTAACTGATTCCTGGTGTCTCAAGGAGTCATTAGCTTCCATTTGCCCAATTATAATTTTAAATCATTATTTTCTTCAGTAAGCTTTTGCACCTCCTTTTCCATTTGGCCAATTGTATTTTTTTGATAAAAGTATTTTATTTTTTTCCAATTACATGTAAAGATAGTTCTCAATATTTGTTTATACAAGCTTTCCAATTTCAGATTTTTCTCCCTCCCTCCCCTCCCTCCCCCTCCCCTAGACAGCAGGTAATCTGATTTAGGTTATATATATAACATTAAACATATTTCTGTATTAGTCATGTTATAAGATAAAAATCAGAGCAATGAGGAAAAACTTCAAAATAGAAAAACAACAGCACCAAAAAACAAAAGAAATAGTATGATTCAATCAGCATCTATACTCCACAGTTTTTTTTCCCTGGATTTGGAGATCCTCTTCCATCATGAGTCCCCTGGAACTATTCTGTACCATTGCATTGGTAAGAAGATTCTAGTCCATCACTGTAGATCAACATAAAATGTTGATGAAACTGTGTACAATGTTCTTCTGGTTCTGCACATCTCACTCATCATTATCCCATGCAAGACCCTCCAGGTTTCTCTGAACTCCTTCTGCTCATCGTTTCTTACAGCACAATAGAATTCCATCACAGTCATATACCACAACTTGTCCAGCCATTCCCCAATTGATGGACATCCCCTCAACTTCCAATTCCTTGCCACCACATAAAGAGCAGCTATAAATATTTTTGTACACGTGGGTCCTTTTCCCTTTTCCATGATCTCTTTGGGAAAAAGACCCAAAAGTGGTAATGCTGGGTCAAAGGGTATGCACAGCTTTATAGCCCTTTGGGCATAATTCCAACCAATTGTATTTTTTAAGGAATTGTTTCCTTCAGTCAATTTTTGTACTTTCTTGTCCAAGCCATTGACTCTTTTTTCATATTTTTTTTTGTGTAACTCTCATTTCTCTCATTTTTTCCCATTTTTCTTCTACCTCTCTTATTTTATTTTTAAATCCTTTTTTGAGCTCTTCCAAGAAGGCTTTTTGGTCTTAAGAACAATTCATTTTCTCCCTTGAGGCTTCACATTTCTATACTGTTAAGGGTTAAAATTCTAGATAGTCTGTCTAAAATATCTAATGAGTGGTCGCCAATAAATTATAAGCTTTAGCAAGAGTTAGATTTTTAAGCATTTATTAAGGAGAATAAGAATTTGGTAAAGAGAGAGAGAAAGGCCTAGATTCCTATCTATTAAAGGGAGAGCACATTTCTAGCTCCCTTCTCCGCCAGAGTCCAAAGGAAAGAGCCCGAGACTGAGCGCCAGTCTCTTCCTTCCTCCTCCCACTAGCCCGCGTCACTTCCTGACTCCTGGTCTTGCCCTCAAATGGAACAGTAATAAATGACATTACTAATGTACTGTTTGATAAATCCAAAGACTCCAGCTTCTAGGATAGGAATTCAGTATTTGACAAAAACTGCTGGGAAAACTAGAAGATAGTATGGCAGAAATTAGGCATAGACCAACACCTTACACCTTATATAAAAATAAGGTCAAAATGGGTACATGATTTAGACATAAGAGGTGATACCATAGGTAAATTAGGAGAGGAAGGAATAGTCTACCTATCAGAACTTTGGAAAGGAAAACAGTTTATGACCAAACAAGAGATAGAGTATATTATAAAATGCAAAATGGATGATTTTTATTACATTAAATTAAAATTTTTCTGTACAAACAGAAGCAATGCATCCAAAATTAGAAGGGAGGCAGAAAGCTGGGAAACAATTTTTATGGCCAGTACTTTTGATAAAGGTTTAATTTCTAAAATATATAGGGAACTAAATCAAATGTATAAGAATCTAAGTCATTCCCCAATTGAGAAATGGTCATAGAATATGAACAGGCAGTTTTCTGATGAAGAAATCAAAGCTATCTATTGCCATATGAAAAATGCTCTAAATCACTATTGATAAGAGAGATGCAAATTAAAACAACTCTGAGGTAACACCTGACACCTACCAGATTGGCTAAAATGACACAAAAGGAAAATAATAAATATTGGAGAAGTTGTGGGAAAATTGGAACACTAATGCATTGTTAGTGGAGCTGTGAACTGATCCAACCATTCTGGAGAGCAATTTGGAATTATGCCCAAAGGGCTATAAAGCTGTGCATACCCTTTGACCCAGCAATACCACTTTTGGGTCTTTTTCCCAAAGAGATCATGGAAAAGGGAAAAGGACCCACATGTACAAAAATATTTATAGCTGCTCTTTTTGTGGTGGCAAGGAATTGGAAATTGAGGGGCTGCCCATCAGTTGGGGAATGGCTGAACAAGTTGTGGTGTATGAATGTAATGGAATTCTATTGTGCTGTAAGAAATGATGAGCAGGAGGAGTTCAGAGAAACCTGGAGGGTCTTGCGTGGGCTGATGATGAGTGAAATGAGCAGAACCAGAAGAACATTGTACACAGTATCATCAACATTGTGGGTTGATCAACTGTGATAGATTAGATTCTTCTCACCAATACAATGGTACAAGAAAGTTCCGAAGGACTCATGATGTAAACGTCTCTCCAAATAAAGGGGAAAAAAAAGAACTGTGGAGTATAGATGCTGAATGAACAATACTATTTCTTTTGTTTTTGGTACTGTTGTTTTTCTTTTTTGAGGTTTTTCCTTTTTATGCTCTGATTCTTCTCTTATAACAGGACTAATGCAGAAATATGTTTAATGTTATATATATATATATATCCTATATCAGATTACCTGCTGTCTAGGGGAAGGGAGGAGGGAGGGGAGGGAGGGAGAAAAATTTGAAATTGGAAATCTTATATAACCAAACGTTGAAAACTATCTCTACATGTAACTGGAAAATAATAAAATACTTTTATAAGAAAAAAAAAGAAAAAAAAGTTGAGGTCTGCTCCTGGGGTACAGGGTGACTGTTGCAAGTTTCTTTTACTGGAGAATGGGGGCCTTGTCACTGACTTTCTGCTCTGAGGCTTCTGGGGCTTTCAGATTCCTCACCAGTCTGGGCTTAATCCCTGTGCTGGGATGGTTTGACCTAGTTGCCCCTATCCTGTGGGTGGCTCTCTAGCTGGCAGCTTTCCCTTTCAGAAGGGCCTGGGAGGGGGGGCATCTCACAACTGGCCTGCTGTACCACCAGCCTGCTGAGCCAGGACTAAGGGGACTCAGCTGTTGATCTGTGCTGTGGCCAAGCGTCTCCTGCCGACTTGCCAGGATATTCTCTGCGCTGTGCTTTTCCCCTTTTACCCAAGTGAGACAGACGTTTCATGAAGTCTTCTAAATTATCTCAACTTGAAAGACTGTGTCTCTCTCTCTTTTTGTAGATTCTGTATCTCCAGAATCTATTTAAAGACTTGATTTTATATTGTTTCTGAGGGAAACTCAGGAGAGCTCAGGCAACTTCCTGGCTTCTCTCCACCATCTTGGCTCCACATCAAAAGTGAATATTGAAAATGACCTTACATGTACTTTGAAAAAATAATGGCCTGGTAATTTTTTTAAAAAAAAGTGAAAATAGTATGCATCAATCTGAATTTAGACTCCATAGCTCTTTTCCTGAATGAGGAGACTATTTTCTATCATGAGTCTTGGAATTTTTTTGTATCATCGTATTGCTGAGAAAAGCTAAGTCTCTCATAATTGATCATCGCACAATGTTGCTATTACTGTGTACAATGGTCTCCTTCTGCTCACTTTACTCAGCATCAGTTTATGTAAGACTTCCCAGGTTTTTCTGAAATCTGCCTACTTATAATTTCTTATAGCATAATTTTCTTTCTTTTTATTAATTGTATCCCCAGTGCTTAGCACAGAGCCTGGCATATAGTAGGAGCTTCAGAAATGTTTATTGGATTTGGTTGGTTTGCATCATTCTTTGCTTCATGGATAAACATAGCCTGAGTTCTTCAGCTAATTACAATCTATAGGAGATGAGTACCTTTTTACATAGCTAGATTGATCCTATGAAAGCAAATAAAGCCTATGACCAGGACAAAGCACATAGCCTTTCTATCATGGTAGAATTTGCCAAAATTTATGGCTAGTTATCACAACTTTTGAAAACAGTGTTATCTCATTAATATTATGAGGCATCAAAGGAGGAATTTGTTAAGAGATTATGTAAGAAAAGTGACAGAACTTTTCCTAACCTTTGACCTGTTGAACCCATTACTAAATTTTTATTTACAAGAATGTTAATGGCAGCGATAAAATAGTTCTCTGTTTGAAAATATTCATAAGTGGCACTATTTGTAATAGCAAATAATTGGGGGTAGGGAACTGTGCCTGAAATACATGGTTTGGAGAATAGCTAGACAAATTTTGGAATATGGATATAATGGAATATCATTGTTTTGTAAAGTACAGTGAATATAAAGAGTTGAGTGAAATATGAGGCCTGAATGAAATATGACAGAGTGACGATTTCAGGGTCAAACAATCTATATCCAAATTATGACAACTATGTAAATGAAGACCATATTTAATGGGGCAAAACACTCAAGGCTAATAAAATGGACTACATTGGTCTTAACTTATAAAACTACAGCACACAGACTTTTATCTTTTAGTAAACACTAAATGAGGACAAATGCACACTATGTGGTAGTCACTTTGCCATACTCTTTGGTTTGATGGTTTTCTGGGAATGTATCTTCTGGCTGGCTTATTTTTTGAGTTTGTTTAGATTAGTCTGCTGAGTCAAAACAAAAATTGTTAGTAATAAAAAAGTAAGAAATGAGCCCCAGAGGCAAAGTGACTTTTTCAAAATCTCAGAGATAGCTAGTGGCAGAATTGGAATGGAGAGAGCTCACAGTCTAAAGGGGGAGATAAAATAAAGATCTAAATAATAATTCTCTAACACAGCATATGAAAGGGTCATAATAGTGGCAGAAACAAAATATTTTGTGAGTTCAGTCTAAAGGATTACAAAAAGCTTCCTAAGAAGGGGAGGGGACAGTGTTTGAACCTAGCCTTTAAGTAAAATTGTGAAACAGAATAAAATGGGGTTGAGGGCATTACTCAAATAGAAGGCACAACTTTAGCAAAGGAAGTGGTAGGAAAGAATCATAAGATAATGAATTTGAAACAAGAAATAAACTCAAAGATCCCTTCACCCATCTCCTCATTTTACAGGTGAGGATGTCAGAGGCCAGAAACCTTTAGGAAAATTTTGAACTTTGCTAAAGGTTAAATAGCACGTGACAGAGCAATGATTTGAATCAGGTTCTGTGACTTTAGATTCAACACTATTCTCTGTATGGGTCATGTATGGGGGGAAAGCAAGAAATCTTATTTGGATGAAGCAAAAGTGGTATGAAGGGGAATAATGTGAGATGAAGATTGAAAGGAATATTAGGCCAGATTGTGAAAGCTTTGAATGCCAGATTCAATCAGGAGATCCACATAATAGCTAGCACCAAGTATTTTGAGAGCTGTCTTGTGGAGGAGAGATTGTATTTGTTCTAACTGACCTAAGAGGGAAGATCCGAGGGGAACAAATAGATGTCAGAAATAGGAAAGTCTACACATAATGTCAGGAAAAACTTCCTAACCATTAGAGGTGTCCAAAAGTGGAATGGGCTGCCATTAGAGGCAGTGGACTCTTCCTCCTTGGAGTTCTTTGAGCAAAGGATAGGTGACAAACACACATGCCCACACTTGTCCAGTATGTTACTGTGGGGATTCCTTTCATGTGTCTGTTGAGTCTCATGACTTTTGAGTTTCCTTCTGTTAAGGGTTAAAATTCTAGCTAAACTGTCTAAAATATCTAATGAGTGGTCGCCAATAAATTATAAGCTTTAGCAAGAGTTAGACTTTTAAGCATTTATTAAGGAGAATAAGAATTTGGTAAAGAGAGAGAGAAAGGCCTAGATTCCTATCTATTAAAGGGAGAGCACATTTCTAGCTCCGCTCTCCGCCAGAGTCCAGAGGAAAGAGCCCGAGACTGAGCGCCAGTCTCTTCCTTCCTCCTCCCACTAGCCCGCGTCACTTCCTCCCAAAGAAAAGACTCCTGGTCTTGCCCTCAAAGACCTTCGCTTCATGGGCAGAACTCTTCTACAGTAAGTATCCAGCAGGTGGCGTCATTCCAATCGTTACAGTCCCCCCTGTTGTTCCTCAAGAAACAAAATGTTTCCTTGATGGAACAGTAAAAACAATATAATAACTATTGCTAACTAATAATATGTGAACAACAATATAGAAAAGGAAGAGAGGAAAGTTTTGTCCAGAGGGGCGATTTTTTTTTTTTGTCCTCATGAACCGACGCTTTGACATTAGTCTTGCAAAGGGAGGGCCTCTGCAGAGAATACATGTTACAGATGGTGTATATTATAACAGAAAGAGAAAACAACAACAAAAACAACAAATCAAAACTGTTCATTTAAAGTCTCTGAAAGTCTTTTCTCAGATGTCCTCTAGGTGTAGTCGTGGAATGGAAGTCTTTTCAGGGGTTGATGTGTGGATGCTGGTAATCAGCCAGGAAATTTCCTACAAAATTGAGCTTAACACAACTTTAAAATAGCTTTGTCAATAATCAAATCAAACAATGAAAGTTTTCAAAAACATGTCTAAGGGAATTCAGAATCTTAGTTGTTACACATGAAACATATAATAAAACAAAAATTGAACCATTCTTTAAAATTATAATATTACTATAGTCCCCCCCTTATGGAGGGTAATTGAGAAGACAATTGCTGCGATATTAATTATTAAAAATAATTTTTTATCTTTGTTTCATCACTTTTTGCATCATCTGCCTAATTATCCTCATGCCATTATGAGAAATTAAAAAATCTAATATAATTGGTAACAGGTGTCAAGGCCAAATTCAACACTGTATTTATCATGACACCTGAGATAATTATGGGGGTTACCATAAAAGAACAGAGAAATGATGGGATATGAGCATTCCCACACTTGAGCAATATGTACTGCTCATACAGTATGCCAGGCTTAAAATAGGTGGATGGAATATATGTCCAAGCCACCGAACATATTGGAAGAAACTGAGTCAGACTTAATCAGATGCATGGGATTGAGATGTCCATGGCATCAGGCATATAGGAGGGAGCATAGAAGCCAGGTGTAGAAGTGAGATGGGTGGGATCAATACTTCCAGCCATCTGTACAATATTGTGGGGAAAAATAAAATAAAATATTAAACCAAGAGAATCCAACCTCAACATTAGTCAAAAGCCGTTCCCTCGGCCATACCTTGACTTCATGCATGTCTCCCCTCATGTGACAGTTCAGTGTCTGCTCTTGCATGTATTCCTCTTGTGATTGGATGGCATCTTGGCCAACTGGCATCTGATAACTCAGAATAAAGGCAATTAATGTCTTAAATGATAAATTCCCATAATCCAAGTCTCATATGGATTTAAAAATTGAGGATAATAAATGATTGCAAAAAATGTGAATACATCTTGACTCAGAATATAATATATAATTATGCAACAATTTCAAATAATATCTCTTTTTTTTACTTAGTATACAATTACTTTTGTGAAAAATCAGAACATATTTAAATACAAGTTAAAGCACAACAGAATCTCAAAGAACTTTTTTTTTTGAAAAAAGAAAACTTTTACAAATGTTCCCCTCTTTTTTTTTTTTTTTTGGAATATGCTTATCAAAAATAATACTTCTAGAATCAATTTACACTTGCCATGGCAACCAATTTGCCAGGGAAATGCTTTAAAGAGTTTGATCAAATAATCAGTTGAGAAAAAATAACAAAAACAAACAACTCAGAATATGGGAGCACAATACTCCTAGAATTAACATTGTATTATGAAATCAAAACCATCTTGCCATGTTTCAAAATTAGATAGACAAATGAATAGAAGAAAATACAAATGGAACAATAAAAGACAGTGAAATTCAAACTAAGGAAATCTAAATGAATATGAACTTAATATCAATAAGAGTATTATAAAATATAAACTTGATCACATGACTATAAAAAGCTTTTACAAATATTCTCCTTGTTTTAAAAACTAAGTATAAGACACAATCTCAAAAGCATGAAAATCTCTATGAAAATAAACCCATACCATTAATTTCAAAATGTATATGTAATAGCATAGAAATCCTATGTAACCTCTGAACTGACATTAATAATCTGAGTGAATTCAGAACACTTTTGATTCCGATATCTAAAATCCCCAATACTCATATCAATACCTTGCTGCTTACTTCTACATTTCTGTAAAATATGTACCCTTCCATGGCAAAAGAAGCGGAGTCTTGAACTATGGTGATGATTGTCATTCTTATTCAGCTTAAGTTTTTCTTCTTTAACCCCTCTATATTGTCTGTCGGGCTTTTCACCATACAAACGCTTTATAAGATTACTAATTAAAGACAAAAGCAGGTTAGCAAAATTATGAACAAAACGAGCATATCTGGAATTTAAAGGGTTTTCTAAGGTTGTCTCAGAAGCACAGCCAGGCTGGGGAAGGGCTGAGCCTGAAACTGCAAATGTAGTTAGAGAAAGTTGAGCATGCGCATCAGATCTCTGGACTTCCCAGGCAGGGGAAGCTATGGGCTTGGCCATAGGAGGAGTAGAGGGTGGGGTCTGGAGAGGAGGGGAGGGACCAGAGCAATTTGAATCAGACTTGATTTTGAACTCAGGCCTGGATTCCTCTTCCCCCACTTTGCCTCCAGGTGCTAGGGGATTAAAAGCTGCTAGAGGGTGGGTCATTGCCTCCAGGCATGCAAAATTAAAGCAACAATTACTGTTAGAACTGGGAAAAGCTGCGGGAATCTCTTCAGGTTTCTCTGAAAAAGCATGGTTGGGAGAGGGAGAGATATTTCCTTGTGTGAGTAAGTTGCTGGCTCTTTTAACAAAAAAAAAAAGAAAAATAGAAAATCCACAAAAACAAAGCATTAACATGATCTTATCTCCCATTTGTCTGGTTAAACAGACTAAAATAAAAAATAGGATAATTAGGGAGTTTAAAAGGTCCATTCGAAAAAAATTAAAGGGAAAACGCAGCCAGTACGCCAGTACTTAGCAGTTAAAGGGAGAGGGAGGGGAAATTTCTTACCCAACCAGAAGATCAGAAGACAGGTTTAGCTTTCCTCTTCGTGGTCAGCCATCTGTTAAGGGTTAAAATTCTAGCTAAACTGTCTAAAATATCTAATGAGTGGTCGCCAATAAATTATAAGCTTTAGCAAGAGTTAGACTTTTAAGCATTTATTAAGGAGAATAAGAATTTGGTAAAGAGAGAGAGAAAGGCCTAGATTCCTATCTATTAAAGGGAGAGCACATTTCTAGCTCCGCTCTCCGCCAGAGTCCAGAGGAAAGAGCCCGAGACTGAGCGCCAGTCTCTTCCTTCCTCCTCCCACTAGCCCGCGTCACTTCCTCCCAAAGAAAAGACTCCTGGTCTTGCCCTCAAAGACCTTCGCTTCATGGGCAGAACTCTTCTACAGTAAGTATCCAGCAGGTGGCGTCATTCCAATCGTTACACTTCTAACTCCTAAATTCTGTGATTCTTTGACTCTTTTCAGGACACTACAATTTTGTCTTTTCTCCTTACTCAAACATGACTTGGTTATTTAGTTTATAGGAAAATTTCTATGCAAATTGAATCTGAGCTCTGACTCTTTGTCACTATGGTAATAGTTCATGTTTCTTTAGCACTTTAAGACTGATAAAGAACTTTCTTCACAAAAGTCCTTTTTATTAGGTAGCAAAAAGATGCATATCCCCATATTACATGTAGAATCCCATGGGAACCCCCACCCAACAATACCCCAATTATACTCAGATTTCTAGTTTTGTCTCCCCGGTATCTCTCTATTCAATCTTTTAGATACTCTCCATGTCTGAACACCTAACACTCATGAGCCCACACCAATGTGTTTTTCTTTCAATACTCAGTCAGAGGACACAATCAGTTCAAAGTAAAAGCATTTATTGAAATAATATACTTAAAATGTATAATAGGAGATTTCCATCCATAAACCTAAAGTATTCTCTCTTACAAATATATTGTAAGTAAATATAGAGGTTACGCATGCAATGCCTACATGCAAGAAGACTATGTAGATAGTCATGTGTCAGATACTGACAGGTCCCTGTTGTACTATTATGCATGTTTCCCATATTATTTCACAATGAATGAGATCTCTTGGATAGATACATTTCTTTGCTGGGTTCACTGGGGTGCTTTCTGCCTGATGCTTTACTCTATTAGTTGGATATAGTGTCTATCACATTTATCTAAACTGAAATCCCTAATTAGCTAGGACACTGTTAAGCTCTTTCAGAAAAAAAGACTAGAACCCTTTTCCTGGGACAATAGGATACCTCTTTAGTTCCTTTGAAATCATAGCACTTAGGCCTACAAATAAGAACGCC
Source organism: Dromiciops gliroides (assembly GCF_019393635.1). NCBI lineage: Eukaryota > Metazoa > Chordata > Mammalia > Microbiotheria > Microbiotheriidae > Dromiciops > Dromiciops gliroides. Next base: position 294,759,585 of record NC_057862.1, on the reverse strand, counting down.
AGCTCTAAGCACTAGATTCTGTCTCTTGAAACTTCTCTTACATAGACATTTGGGGTTTAGGAAGCAAGGTCCTTCAAATCTCCTTCTCCAGATGTATGCAAGCACATGCCTTCTAAAATCACATGCTTCTTGTCTGATTGTCATTGTCAAAGAGAAGGATTAGGGAAGAGATGCTGAGGCTTGGAGAAGAGGACAGAGAAATCTTTCATTCCTTGGATACAGTCTGAGAGGTGAGATAAAAAGGGTTAAGCATGAGTTTTCAAGAACTCAGTACCGCCAAATCTGGTTCTCTTCTTAACTGTTTCAACCCTTAGATTTCCCATTTTTAAGCTCCCTATCATGTGATGTTATGGTGACTGATGAAGAAACCATGCTGTAAGGGGAAAGGCTCTGAGACTTTCCCCCTCTAGGATCATATGGCCCCCAAGAAATTTGGCCTCCTTGGCCTTTTCTTTTGTTCTTTTCCATTCTCAGTGCAGGGACTGAAGTCTCTGACCTTGGAAAAGTAAACTAGTAGACTCCAAGAATCAGAATCTACTTTTGAAAAGCAGAAAGATTCACACAGCAGTCCTATTGCATCTGGACATGAATTTGGTGGAATGGATGCCATGTAGGAAGTGAAGTAGTTTATGGAGTTAGGGAGATTGTTTCCCCTGAGGTTTTAGAGAAAATGTTTGGACATTTGTTCTTGTTATGTCTGTAGAGTAGACAACTTTTTGTTTAAAAAAAAGGGCTACTTTCAAAATGACTAGGCTCCAAATTTATGGGAAAGATGTTTTACTGTTCTTTTTCTTGCTCTGCTTATTCAGTAAATGTTTTTGATTTGAACTTATTATAGCTTCTAGTAGACTATTAAAAGAAAAACACATACATGGGGACTAGTGAGCTTTAAGAACTAGAATTTCAAGAACTCAAACCTATACAGTCTTTGGGAGTAGAGAGCCAATAAAGAAGGTTAATCATACTGTGCGAGACCCAATTTGTGAGTTGGGGGGTAACCCCAAAATGTCCTACACTAACAGGTTCATGCCACAATAGGAAAAATAGTCTAAATCTGCTGAAAAAATAAAATAAAATTTAATTAATGTAGATAAGCATCCATATCATGATTCATAATAGTCTTATTTCTGAAATTATGAGATACTCCATTAGTACTCCTTTACCTTTTGAAATATTTATTGTATTAAAAATGTAAAAAATATCCTTAACTACTGGACTATATAAGACTGCTCTTGGAGTTGATTTGACCAACTTTATTTTAAAATACAAAAACCATTCTTAACTCATCTATAAAACAAACTAACAAACCAGAATTTGGTATCTAGACTTCTGTTCTAAGTTCATTGTCAGGGACCAGGACTCAACTGATAAAATATCTGTCCTATCTTCTGCATAGTCAAGATGAAGGGAAGAATTGGGGAATGTTGTGTGTAGAGCCAGGATTGTGGAGGAAAGGCAGTAAACTCTCAGACTTCCTAACTCCAAAAAAACTCCAAACACAGCCATAAAACAACTTCTGGAACAGCAGGACCCACAAAAAGATGGCTGAGATTATTTTCCAGCCAAAGACAGCTTGGAATTTTGGCAGGAGGGGGAGCTGGGCTGGAAATGGGGTACAGTCCCATGATTATGCCAACACAGATACAGCCCCAGGCAGACTGCACTAAAGAAACTTACCCCTGAGGCTCTGAATCAGCTGCAGTGCCAGCATCTTCTGGAATTAAGTTCATTGTCTGGTGAGAGGTCCGAACAGCTTGCCAGGGGAGTCTATGAGGGTATATGCAAGAGCTAAGGAGGGTTTCAGATGTCCTACCCCAGTGGGGAACCAGGAAGAAACCTTCAGCAGTAGCAGCCCAGGTAGAATAGGGGTGCAGGCTTGTTGGAGCTAACAATCAACAACAGCACACAAAGTTTTACTCCCTGGTTATTTAGCAAGTTGGCCTGACATTATATATGGATCAGAGAAAAGGCCAGGCAAGTGAAAATACTGCCCCTCATTAAATCATAACACCTGGGGCCCCCTGAAGCTTTGGGCAGTATAACCTAGAAGTGGGACCCTACACTAAGAAATAGTTAAAAGTCAGGTAAAGATGGACAAGATCAGCAGATAGAGAAAGTGGTGAACCATAGTAAGCTTCTTAAGTGACGAGGAAGATTGAGGGGCATAGAGGATAGCAATGTCAGGGCCCCTACATCTAAAGGTTCCAAGAAAAATATGAATTGGTCTCAGGCCATGGAAGTACTCAAAAGGGACTTTGAAGATAAAGTTAGGAAGCTAGAGGAAAAAAATGATAATGCAAGAAAGTCATGAGAAAAGAATTAATAGCTTGAAAAGCCAAATGGAAAAGGAGATACAAAAGATCTCTGGTGAAAATAATTGCCTAAGACTTAGGATTGAACAAATGGAAGCTAGTGACTTTACGAAAAACCAAGACACAATAAAGCAAATCCAAATGAATAAAAAAAAAAGAGGGTATTGTGAAATATCTTCGTGGAAAAACTGCTGAACTGGAAAATAGATCTAGTAGAGATAATTTGAAAATTATTGGTCTACCTGAAAACCATGATCAAAATAAGAGCTTAGACATTATCTTCCAAGAGACTGTCAAGGAAAATTGCCCTGATATTCTAGAAACAGAAGGTAAAATCAACATTGAAAGAATCAACCAATCATCTAATGAAAGAGATCCCAAAAGGAAAACTTCCAGGAATATTATAGCCAAATTCCAGAGCTCCCAGGTCAAGGAGAAAATATTGGAAGCAGCCAGAAAGAAGCAATTTAAATACTGTGGAACCATGGTGAGGATAGCACAAGATGTAGAAGCTTCTACATTAAAGAATCAGAGGGGAGTTCTGAGGTGCATCCAAGATAGTGGAGGAAAGGCAGTGAGCTCTTGAACTCATGACACAATCGCTCCAATAAACCTCCAAATAATGCCATGGGACAATTCCTGGAGCAGCAAAATCCACAGAAGAACATGCTGAGATCATTTTCTAACCAAGGATGGCTTGGAAGGTCTGAAGGAGGGAGCTTTGTGCTAAGACAGGAGTGGGATCCAACCCCATATTCTCACTGAAACAGATCCAGTTCCAGGAAGGCCTTGCCAGAGAAAGAGAGCCCCAGAGCCTCTGAATCAGCTGCAGCACCAGTGTCATCTGGAACTAAGTTCACAGTCTGGTGAGAGGGCTGAGCCCTTGGCAGGGGAGAGATTACATGGGTCTCTTCTGGTGCTGAGGCAGAATTTGGGTTTTTCACCACTGCTGAGAACCCAGAAGTAGGCTTGAGTAGCAGTGTCCCAGGTGGTGGAAGGGCACAGGCTAATTGAAGCTGATAACCACAGCACACAAAGTTTTGCTGTCTTGATGATTAGCAAGTTGGCCTGGGGTTATCTATGGACCAGCGAATAGGCCAGGAAAATGAATAACCTGTGTCTCCTTAAATTATACCACCTGGGACTCCCTAAATCTTGGGACAATGAAGCCTGGAAACAGTGCCCCACTTTAAGGAGCTAAAAGTCAAGTAAAGGAAAGGCAAGATGAGCAGACAGAGAAAGGTGAGGACCACAGAAATTTTTTTTAGTGAAAAGGAAGATCAAGGTGCACCATCAGAGGACGATGGCAACATCAGTGCCCCTATATCTAAATCTTCCAAGGAAAATATGAATTGGTCTTAGATGATAAAGGTGCTCAAAAAGGACTTTGAAGATAAAGTTAAAGAGGCAGAGGAAAAAATGGAAAGAGAAATGGGGGTGATGAAGGAAAGACATGAGAAAAAAGTCAACAGCTTGAAAAGCCAAATGGAAAAGGAGATACAAAAGCTCTCTGATGAAAATAATTGCCTAATTAAGAATTAGGATTGAAAAAATGGAAGCTAGTGACTTTATGAGAAACCAAGACACAATAAAGCAAATCTAAAGGAATAAAAAAAATAGAGGGCAATGTGAAATATCTTCTTGGAAAAACTGCTGACATGGAAAATAGATCCAGAGAGATAATTTGAAAACCATTGGTCTGCCTGAAAGCCATAATCAAGGACAGAGTTTAGACATCATCTTCCAAGAAATTGCCAGGGAAAGTTGTCCTGGTATTCTAGAAGCAGAAGGTAAAATAGAAATTGAAAGAATCCACTGATCACCTCCTGAAAGAAATCCCAAAAGGAAAACTTCCAGGAATATTATAGCCAAATTCCAGAGCTCCCAGGTCAAGGAGAAAATATTTCAAGCTGCCAAAAAGAAATAATTCTAGTGTTGCAGAGCCCCAGTCAGGATAGCACAAGATCTAGCAGCTTCTACATTAAAGTACTGGAGGGCATGGAATATGATATTCTGGAGGTCAAAGGAACTGGGATTACAACCAAGAATCACCTACCCAGCAAAACTGAGATTATAATATAAATTATAATATAAAGATTATAATCTTTCAGAGAAAAAAATAGGACTTAAATGAAAAAGAGAACTTTCAGCTATTCATGATGGAAGGACCTGAACTGAATGGAAAATTTGACTTTCAAATACAAGACCCTAGAGAAGCATAAAAAGTTGGAGTTAGGTGATATGCCTGGGGTCATGCAGAGAGTGAGTTCCTTGTGTCTGAGGCCAGATTGGGGCTGAGGAAACAGTTATGATGATTGATTCATGATTGATTTACAATAATGGAAAAGTGTATGGTACTTACTTTGCTGTGCTATTGTGAAGAAAATTATTTGTCAAGTTTAAGGTACTATAGAAAAGTCATCTATTGCTGTTGTTGCAATAATTAACTTCATGGGTTTATTGTAAGGAAATCTCTCTTTAAAGTACTATATACTTGTAGCTTACTATAAAAATAAATGATGAGCAGGATACTATCAGAAAGACCTGGAGGGACCTGCATGAGATAATGCAAAGTGAAATCTACTGTATACAAAGAACAGTATTATTGTGAGATGATGTACTGTGAATGACTCGGTTATTTTCAGCAATGCAATGATCCAAGACAACTCTAAAGGTCTTATGAAAAATGCAATCCATCTACAGAGAAAGAACTGATGATATTTGAATACAGATTGAAACATAATATTTTTGTTAGTTACTTTATAGGAAACAAAAAATATATGATGAACAGGATGCTATCAGAAAAATCTGGAAAGATCTACATGAACTGTAGCAGAATGAAATGTAGTGTATACAAAATAACTGTAATAGTGTAAGATGATCCGCTGGGAAGGACATGGTTATTTTCAGGAATGCAATGATCTAATATAACTCTGAAGGATTTATGAAAATTGCAATCCATCTACAGAGAAAGAACTGATGGTATCTGAAAACAGATTGAAGCATAATTTTTTTTATACTTCCTTAATCTGAAGTTTTGTTTTTGTCCTGTTTTCTTTCACAACCTGGCTAATGTGGAGATGTTTTGCATGACTGCTCATGTATAACTTATATTGAATTGTTTGAGTTCTTGGGTGGGGGGAAGGAAGGAGGAAAAGAAGTTGGAACACAAAGTTTTAAAAAATTGATTACAAAATTTGCTTTTACATATAATGTGGAAAATAAAAATCTAAACAATAACAACAAAAATAATTGGGGAATGTTTATAACCTGATTAAATTCTTTGCTATTTATCTTACATTTTATTTTAGGATCAAAGTAAAGAATAACAGATCTAGAGGTGAAGAAAACCTTGTACCCTACCTAGAACAGTGATATCACACTCTAATAGAAATGGGATCCCTGCAGGCCATATAAAGACTTAGAAAACCACAAATTAATATGATCTATGTTGTATTTTTATTCATGTTGCTAAACATTTTCCAATTATATATATTATATATTAAAATTATATGTTATTATTATATATTATTATATTATTAAAATTATATATATTATTAATATATATTAAAAATATATATGTGTGTGTAGATAGATAGACAGACAGCAATGCAATGATGGTTAAATGACTTGCTCAGGGTCACACAGCTAGTAAGTGTCAAGTGTCTAAGGCTGGATTTGAACTCAGGTCCTCCTGAATCCAGGGTCAGTGCTTTCTCTATTGTGCCACCTAGATGCGCCCCCACCCCCCAATTATATTTTAATCTAGTTCTGCTTAGGAGTTTTTGCTTTGGGCCCTGAGTTTAATAACTCTGAAACAGTTTTTTTTTTGCTCTACTTTCATGAATCATTGTTTGGTACAGAGTCATTGGTAAGGAGTTGGAACTGTGGATTTAAATACATGCTGATGAAAAGATGCCCATCAAACCTAGAAAATAACAAGGCATCTGAAAGCCATCTGGGGACTTTTGGAAGCCTGTTTTACTTTTCAATACTTCAAGCATTTATTCAGTCTGTCAGGAGTGTCAGTCAACTATAATTTATTAAGTATCTACTATGTGCCAGCCACTGTTTTAAGTATTGGGGATAAAATCAAACCAAAACAAAAACAAAAACAATCCCTGCCCTCAAAGGGTTCACAGTCTAATGAGGGAAACAATATGAATATTGCTTGTGTACAGGGTAAATTGGAGATAATCTCAGAGGGAAGCCACTAAGATTATGGAGATTTCATGAATTCATCAGTATAGATGCTTCCTCCAACTTTCAGCCTCTATTATTATTATTATTATTATTATTTTTCTTTTTAGTGAGGCAATTGGTGTTAAGTGACTTGCCCAGGGTCACACAGCTAGTAAGTCTTAAGTGTCTGAGGTCAGATTTGAACTCAGGTACTCCTGACTCCAGGGCCGGTGCTCTATCCACTGCACCACCTAGCTGCCCCTAGCCTCTATTATTTTTGAGGAATCATATTAACCAGGAAAATCTATTGTCTGGTAGTCAAGTTTCTGGTGATTAGCCTCTTTCCTTGTAGTTAGGCTGATCATCAAGGACAGAGCTATTTCTAGACCTATACTTGCAAGCCTTTCAGGCTTGGTAGGACCTTCCAGAGCTTGGGCTTTGCTGAACTAAGGTCACTTCCCCTGGTAAAATAAGACACTGGAGACTGACTTAAATAAAATATTAAGTACCATAGCCACAATTTTTCCTGATTATCCATGGCACAAAATTTAAATTCATACCATCTCCAGAACATGGTAAGCCCACACACAGAAGGAAATTCCGTTAGGGAAATCAGAAGCCTTGACGCAACACTGTGTTGGAAATCCCTTCCCACTCTGATTTAGTCTGTCACAGTGCCCCTGTATAATGAGGGAGAGGCCCAGTTTCAGAAAGACTAGTGGTGTTTTACAGCTTGTCTTTCCTTTCAACAAGTTGGTTAATTAAATCCCTTCCACTGCAGGAAATACAGGTAAGTTTCCAATATTAGTGGTTTGTACTGTTTATTCCCTTGCCACACCCCTCACTACCGCCAATGTCAGTTCTCAGTACTCTTGCCCTTCCCTCCCTTTCCACCCCATCCCAATCCTACTACTTACTGCTGACAGCTCTTTGGCTGTTTAGATCCTGCTGCTCAGCTTTCTTTCAAATAATTTAACTTTTCAATCAACCTTGAAAAACAATCAATATTATGGCATATTTTCTCCTGGAAGAAAAATGATATTTTGTCTTTAAGGAAGCTTATATTTAATTTTTTAAAATTTTTAACTTATTAATCATTAACAAACATAAACATTTCAAAATGGAAAGAACAGAAGAAGAAAATATGAAACTGTGACCTTCTGTTATGTACAGTTTAGTCTTTTAAAATATATGTTAAATTTAACTGGATGGAAACAAAATTTTCCTGGTTGGGCTCACTTCTGAATGTCTTATTTTTCTTCGATGTGTTTTATTGACATCTGCTTCTTCTTTTTTCATTTTTATCATTAATCACTGACATACCTTCTCCCAACCCCTTCCCATCCAACAGAATTCTTCTCTTGTAACAAATAAAGCATATTAAAGAAAAATAAACTGGGGGCAGCTGGGTGGCAGTGGATAAAATACCAGCCCTGGATTCAGGATGACCTGAGCTTAAATCTGACATGAGACACTTGACACTTACTAGCTGTGTGACCCTTGGCAAGTCTCATGACCCCTGCAAAAAAAAAAAAAAAGGAAAAGAAAAGAAAAAAGAAAAAACCCAACACATTGCCCCTCTCCTAAAATTCATGATTCACTCTATATGAACCTCTAGTTCCTCATTTCTCTGCCACAAGGCTGGTGGTATACTTCATCACTTCTTTGTAGTCATGAATGGTCACTACATTGATCAGAGTTCTGAAGTCATTTAAAATTGGTTTCCCCTCCATTATTGTATTCATCATGAAAACTGGTATCCTGGTTCTGTTCACTTCATTCTACATCAGTTCAATTCAAGTCTTCTGATATTTCTCTAAATCTATCACAATAACATAATTTTCATATATACAGCATAGAACAATAATATTCTATGTTATTAATGTTCCACAATTATCTTAATCAATCCCTACTTTTTTCCAGTTCTTTTCTAGACCAATAAGAGTTTCTACAAATATCTTTTTACAATTGGGCCTTTTCCTTCTGCCTTTGTTCTCTCTGGGTATGGAACTAGCAATGTTATGACTGGATTAAAAATTATGTATAGATTAGTGACTTTGGGGATATAGTTCCAAATTACTTTCCAGAATGGTTGGATGAATTCATAGTTCCACCAACAATGCAGTAATGTGTCTCAATTCCCAAAGTCCCTCAACAATCATCATTTTCTCAATATGATTGGGGTGAAGTGGAATCTCAGAGTTGTTTTAATTTTCATTTCTCATATTTCTGGTGATTTAGAGCATTTTTATGTGGTTGTGGACAGCTTACATTCTTATGTGCAATTGACTGTTCATTTCCTTTGACCACTTGTCTATCATAAAATGGCTCTCATTCATATATATATTTGAATCAATTTTCCATGTATCTTTAATTCAAGACCTTTATCAGAGAAAGGTTTTCTGAGATAATTTATAATCCTAGTTTCCTTTATAATTATATTTATTTTGCGTCAGCAAAAGCTTTCCAATTTTATGTAAGTGAAATTTTCCATTTAATCTTCTCTGATCACCTCTATCCTTTGCTTAGTTGAGAATTCTCCCTCTAGTCACCTTCTTTTTTTATATAATGTTTTTAAATATGACTTTGTATATTTAGCTCATATACCTACTTGGAGCTTATTATAGTTATTAGTATAAAATGTTGTTCTAAACCTAATTCCTCCCAGGCTACTTTCTATTTTTCCTAGCAGTTTTTTGAAAAAAGAAGCTTCACCCCTGTAGCTGGTGTTTTGGGGTATATCCAACTCTTGTGTCTGTGTTCCAATGCGTCCAGACCTTGTTTATCTAATTATTTTAATTGTTCATCCTTTAAATTTTTTGCTTTTCTAAACTTTGCCATTACTAAATGCTTCTGATGCTTTTTTAAATTTTTTTAAATTTTTTTATTTATTTTTTAATTTTTTTTTTTAATTTTAGTGAGGCAATTGGGTTAAGTGACTTGCCCAAGGTCACACAGCTAGTAAGTGTTAAGTGTCTGAGGCCGGATTTGAACTCAGGTCCTCCTGACTCCAGGGCTGGTGCTCTATCCACTGCGCCACCTAGCTGCCCCTGATGCTTTTTAATATAATTTGAAATGTGGTATTAAAGTGCCCTACTATTTCACCGAACCTCAGTCAGAAGGGCCCTCCAAGGCCAACCATTCCTGAAGAATATTTCCTTTGAAAATGGTCATACAAACTTTGCTCTAAGGCTCCTAGAAAAGGAACCCACTACATACCAAGGCAACCCAGGACACTTTTGAATAGTTCTAATTATTAGGAAGCTTTTTTTTTTCACCTATCAAGTCTAAATCTGCCTCTCTGCAACTTCCATTATATTACCCGTAGTTTTGTCCTGTGGGGCCAAAAAGAATAAAGCTAATCCCTTTCCTACTTGACAGCCCTTCATTTGCTTGAAGACTATTATCATGTCCCCTCTTGCCCTATCTTATAAAAATGTTAGAATCACCTGAGAATTAGAAGTTAGACAAGAAAAGGGGAAGCTATGATCTCCCTGTCAGACCTGGTAAAATTACATCTGTGGATGTGAAGAAACATCAAGAGAGTGATAGAAACCCTAGAGGGGAAAGGGAAAAGCTGGCAGTTGCTCTCAGACAACCCAACAACAATGCCAAGGACTCATGTCCCTGTTGCCAGAACATGATAGTTGCGTTCAAGTATTGGTCTGGTTCTCATGTGAAAGAAGGATTAGATTTTCTCTGCTTAGTCCCAGAGGGCACAACCAGAAGCAGTTGGTAGAGGTTACGAAGAGTGTAGTTTCAGCTTTTTAAAAAGGAAAAAGAGGGGCAGCTAGGTGGCACAGTGGGTAAAGCACTGGTCCTGGATTCAGGAGGACCTGAGATCAAATCCAGCCTCTGACACTTGACACTTACTAGCTGTGTGACCCTGGGCAAGTCACTTAACCCTTATTGCCACCCCCCAAAAAAGGAAAAAGGAAAAACTTTCTAACAATTAGAGTTATCCAAAAGTTTAAGGGACAGAGATAGGAGGTGGTATTAATAACAACAATAACAACAACAACAACAGCATCAACAACATAGAGGTCTACAATGCTTTGAGGTTTTGGAAATGTTTTCCGTTCCTTCCTACAATCTGAAAACCTGAAAACAGAGTTAAGATACCACTTGTAGGACCAGATTCCCAAACATTTTGGGGGGAAATAGAAGAAGGAAATGAAAGAAGCAGTTAAAGTAATGGTGGTTATTTTCCTGGTGGTTCAGGGCTTAAGGTGCAGTGAATTGAGCAGAAAGTATCAGGGAGAGAAGGATGGGACTCCCCCAGCTGGTACTCAAAAAGGCCTGAGATTTATATGCTTATAAACAGCCCTAAAACTCTTAAACATCAATCCAAAGCAAAGCATGACAACTTCCCTCCCTTCAACCCATCCTATTCAGAGAATCCTCTCGTATCCTCTTTTTTTTGGGGGGGGGGGTGAGGCAAGTGGGGTTAAGTGACTTGCCCAGGGTCACACAGCTAGTAAGTGTCAAATGTCTGGGGCCGGATTTGAACTCAGGTCCTCCTGAATCCAGTTCCGGTGCTCTATCCACTGTGCCACCTAGCTGTCCCTATTGTATCCTCTTTTCTTGTTCACAGTTTTCATAGATGTATTTAATCAAGATGCAGATATTTCATGAAGGGAACCCAAAGATGTCCCTGGGAAGAGCCATCTTTTTTGCAGGTGAAAGAGATGGCGAGCTCTTAGTGTGGTTTCAGGACCTGGCATTCTTCAGAACATCTCAGGCTTTGTTCCCATCCCTCTATCCTACACTTGACTAAATGAATGCTACATTCCAACTGAATATTCCTCCATTCTCCCCATCCATTTTTAGAAAGAATCAAATGAAGGAAGGAAGCACTTGATGGTTCTTAAGCACATGATGGTTTTCTAGGCTCTAGGGATAGAAGTACAAAAAGAAAAATAGCCCTGCCCTCAAGGAACATACTTTCTGGAGAGAGAGTATTTTATTTATAGAAGAATGTTGGTCAGAGTCCTGATTTATATTTTAGGAAATCACAGAGATGGCAAATTGATGTAATGTGTTTTCTTTCTAGGAAAAAAAAAGTTAATAATGATTTGATTAATATGTCTAAGGAAAAGAGAGAAGGCTGGTGGAGGAGGGTGGTGGGGAGGAGATAGGATATATGTACAGGTATAAGGCAAGATAGCTTGAACAGATGGCTGAATGGCTAGATGAAAACAAACAGATTAAAGTAAAGCATGGTATAGTATCTATGGCTAGTTAGTTGATGTGATGAACCATGTTGACTAATTTATACTTATTCAATCATCAAGCAAATGGGCTGGGTGGTTAAGTTGGAGCTCCAAAGATGATTTGATTAACTTTCCCACAGACTAGAAGGTAGAGGGATGGTTTCTGGAAGTCCAGGTCTAGGGTCCCATTTCCAGGATGGATAGAACTAGCCTATGTGGGGAGTAGAAGGACAGTGGTGGTAGGAAGATAGCAACAAGGCCTAAGTAGATGGCTGGAAGGCTGGATGAAATGAGAAGATAAAGTCTGGTGTCTAGGGCCAGCATAGAAAGTATTTTAGGCCATGATCAGTGATACTTCAAAGAAACATGAGCTCATGAAAACCCCAAACACCCTGGGCTCAAGTGGGCTATAATAGCTGTCTTCCAGTTTTTCAGAGGCTGTTCTGTGAAAGAAGGATTAGACTCATTAAGTCTGGCCCTAGAGGGCAGAACCAAAATCAATGAGTTGGGAATGGAAAGTTCCCAACTTCCCAGGTTTGATGTAAGTTTAAAAACAAAACAAAAACCTTCCAAAAATTGGAGTTATCCCAAAGTGGAATGGAATGTATCTGGAAATTGTGCTTTCCCTTTCATAGGAGGTGTGGTAGGAACAATATCTACTCCATTCCCTGACATGCAGACTAAGCAATTGCTTACTTAAACAATATGGGAGGCACTTTTGAGACTTAATTATCCCTGGGAACTGCTTACTTAATCTCCCTGGGCCTCAGTTTCCTCCAGTGTAAAATAAAAGAATTAGATCAGTTAGCCTGATCTATAATCCTTTGATCTGTGAACTAAAGCTCAAAGTCATAACAAAATTTTAATGATATTAAAGAATAATTACCATTTGCTTTGCTGTTCTGCTTTTAGGACCATAGGACCTTTTCATCTGACTTCAGCTGCCACTTTCCATCTATTTTGTCTCTTCCATTAGAATAAGAGCTCTGAGATCAAGGACTATTTTTCTTTTCTTTTTGTATACCCATCACTTAGCATAGTTCTTCCCACATAGGTAAATACCTGATAAGTGCCTTATTTATCCTGTGTTTATTCATTCTTGGTGGTCTGAATTACAAAAGTCAGCACACAATTCAGCAGTTCCTCCATCAATGCTGGTGTGCATCATGGCAAGAGCAGAGGTAAGGAAGCTACACCAGACTAAATCAATGATGTATCCAAACAACATATCCTGTCCATGCCCTAAGTACACTTCCTTTTTTTAACTGTTAGATGGTCTTCAAGTGTCTCATCACACCAATGCTGAACCTAAACTTAAACCATTGGACCTGCTTGATTCATGACTGTCTTCCTATAGGAAGTGTTCAAGCAAACACTAGATGGTTACTTAGTTATGTTTTAATAAAAATTTGTATTTCATGTATAAGTTGGATCAAAGGGCCTCTGAAGTTACATAAACAAAATCAATGTGACTAGGACAAAAAGGGATTCCCCTCACTCCTACTCCAATCCATCATAGCTGCTAAAATAAGTTTCCTAAAGTGTTGGTCTGACTATGTTATCTCCTACTCAATAAACTCCTATTGTTATTATGATCAGAGGACAAAGTCATAAGTTGTTATTAAAGCTCTTCAAAATTTGGCTCTTTCCTATCTTTCCAGCCTCATTACACATTACTCCCCTCCCTGAACACCTATGATCCATCAACACTGGTCTACTTTCTGTTCCTCACACAAATGCCACCTCTCACAATTTGCTTCCTTTTCATGGGCTTCTTTCCATGAATGGAATGCTCTCCCTTTCTCCCCTCACTTATACCCCTTCAAATTTCTGGTTTCCTTTAACATTGAATTCAAATGCCAGATTATGTTCAAGGTGTTTCTTGGTTTCTCCAGGTCATAGTACCTTACCTCTTAAGGTTACTGTGTACTTATTCTGTATGTATTTTGCATATTTTTTCATCTTTTGTCCTCCATAAGAATATAAGCATCTTAACGGACTTTTCTTTGTAACACCAATGCTTAGCACAAAGTCTGGCATACAATAGCACTTTGAAATGTTTATTGCTTAATTGATTGATACTATGGACTCAGAAAATTACTTTTGTAGCAAATATCTCAAATAAAATTCCAATATCCAAGTTATACAAATAACTAATACTATTTACATAGAGATATTGTTATTATATTATTAATTACAACATAAACCTATTTATTACATGAATACTGCACATATATATGTGTATATAACATATTACATATAAACATATGTTCATCTACATATTATAGTATTTTATATGTGTAGTGTAGATAGATAGATAGATAGATAGATAGATAGATAGATAGATAGATAGATAGATGGATGGATGGATAGATTGATAGAAAATCACATTATGAGCAGGAGACATTTCCCAATAGATAAGTAGTCAAAGAATATGAACAAGTAGTTCTTGGAATTTTAAACTATTAAAAAGCTATACAGAAGCTTACTGCAAATAACTAATATTGGGAGAACTGTATTTTAAAACAAATGAATTTCCTCTCACACTTAGAAAATTGGTAGAGATCGCAAAATATGGAAAGAGTCAAAGTTGGAGGGGTGTAAAGAAGGTATGTTCACTAATATATGGATAGTTGAGTTGTGAAAATTTACCCAATTTTTCTGGAAAATAATTTGGAATTATGTAAAATAATATTAAATTTGTGTACTCAGAGATTCCACTGTTGTGTATGCCCATAAGAAATACAAAGTCATAAAGAATGCTCTTAAATATAATAAAATAGTTATAATAGTACTTTTTGTGGTAGTAAATACCTGGGGAAAGGGTACAGCCATTAATTAAGGAATGGCAAAATATTAATATATCATTAAGGACCTAAGAATATGTTGAGAAAAAAAATCATGGGAAAATATATGAGCTGATGCAAATGAAATTAACAGAACCATGGAAAGAAAGATCCATAATGAAGACAACAATGTAAACTGAAAACATGAGAAAAACAAAGTTATATTGTATTGTGTAATTATAATTATAAGTTGGCACTAAAGAAGAAATGAGAAATATAGTCCTCTGAATCCTTTGAAGAAATATACTCTGATTCCTTTGAAGAGGTGAGGTATGTCAAAGAATGTAGCATATGCTACTATACAATTATTGACTTGACTTCTAAAAATAGGATATTTGGCAACTCCAACTAAATAAATTAATGAATAAATGAATGATTGAACAAAAAAATTAAATTAAAAACACCAGTGGCAAGGAGCTTACTGCTTCTTGAGATAATTCATTCCACTTTTTCTTGGCTCTAATTAACAGAAAGCCTTCATCACATCAATACAACCCCTGGGTGCCCAAAACACATAAAATTACAGAATCTCTAAGCTGAAACCTCTCTGGAGAGGTCATCTAGTAAAGTCTAACCTAAACCTAAACCTTGAATTCTCAACAAGTTACCATTTAGCTTCTGCCTGAAAACATTCAGTGAAGGTAACTCACCATCTCCCAAAGCAATCTGCTTCATTTTTAGACATCTGCAGAGAAGTGGGTTCTAATCTCTGCTCTGCCGCACTGTGTGGTCTTGGGCCCCTCCCTTCCTCTCTCTCTGAGCCTGGTTCCCTCTTCCAAAGAATGAGGATATTTAACTAGGTAGTATCTAATATTTCTTCCAGATCTTTCTCCTGGTGATGCAAGGCTTCAACGATCTTGGGCATCCCACCTCCAACCAAGTAGATGATACCCCTTCCCTCATCTTTTCCTGACAATTCCAAGAGCTGTAAAAAGGAAAACAGCAAGAATCCCTCAGGGACCAGTGAAGCACTCCAAGAAGTTGGACTTGACATAAACAATTTGGTCTTTGCTATAGTTGGACATGAGCCAACTGATCCAAAGAAGGAAATGCTGTGAAACAGATGGTTTAGTGGAAAGAACCCTAGCCTAGGAATTGAAAGAACTAGTTCTAGCTACACCTTCCCTTCCTATAAGATGTATGATTTGAGGCACATTACCATTTCTGAATCTCATTTTTTTCTTCTTTCACCTGGGATCAAACCATCACCAGTGGAGAAGTAATTATTAAAAACTTAGCATGTGCCAGGAACTGCTCGGATAAAAATACTTTATCTCTCTCCTCCAAAGCATCATAGTTTGAGAGATGGAAGATAGCTCAGAAGTTGACTTCCCCTTCCTGCTCAGTTTATAGAGGAGGAAATTTAAACATGATGATGTGACTTCCAAAGACTACACTGCTGGATAGGGCAGAGCCACGTTCCTTCCCCTAGAGCACATTGCCTTAAGTCCTTTCTTCTGTTTAAGCATTTTGTGATCCTAGGCAAGGCATTTTCTTTTTCTGGATCCCAATTTACTTCTCTGTAAAATGAAAGCAATAGTCCCTACTTGACTGCTTTAAAGAAAAGGCATGAGAATCTGAGTGCTAAATTGGTCTATAAAGTATTCTATGAACCCCAGATTTGTTTCTTGCACAGGACACCACTTTTCCAAATTCCATATCATTTCACTGGTTGTCCCTCATAACTAGAATCCTATAACTATAATATATAATAATAATAACGAATAATATATAATAACTAGAATATATATGTATATATATGTGTGTATATATATGTATATGTATGTATATATATATATATGTATATGTATGCCTCTTTGGATTCCCATTGCTTAGCACTTAGTAAGCACTTAATAAATGCTTTTTGACTTATTAGATTAAGTAGGTAAGAGCAGGGAGTTCACATACCTATTAGTAGCCTAACTCTTATCATAACATGTTACAAGTGAAAAAGACCTTTGAGGTCACTTTAATCCAATACTCCCAGTTTACAGATGGGAAGACTGAGACTGAGGGAGGTCATGTAATTTGTCTCTGTTCACAGATAGGAAGTATTAAGCCAGTATTTGAACTTAGGCCTTCTGATTCCAAATCCGGGAGTCCTTCCACTGAACCACGCTGTTCATTGGCCCTGCCAGGCTCTCGAGTTCTGGGGAAGCCAGCTATGGCCCAGACCCAGCCTTCTCAGACCACCACTGTCTCTTCCCCTTGGCTCTTGGGTGGCCTCCAGGGTGTGGGTGATCGTCTTGCAAGCTGGGAGTGGGACTCGGAACGCTGTTTTCCAAGAAACAACCACTCGGCCTGCTCAAGAGAGCATTCGGAGGGACTGCCTGGGAGGCGGGGCTGCGAGTTCCTGGAAATGGGCTTCTGAGGACTTCAGGCAGGTCTTCCTCAGTGGAGGGGGCCCTCTCTACCTTCTGTATTCATTCTCCCTGGTGGCCTGCCAGTGTCTGCTTTTGGCTGCCTCCCGGGCATGAGGCAAGACATATTGCTTTCTGTTTAGCTCGGATTTGTTTATCCCTGTTTGGGCTTGTTTACTGTTGACAATTTAACAACTGTTGTTTTTGGCAGCCCTCATTTGGGTCCCAGGCCTGCCCTGGCCAAGGACATCAGTGCCCCTGCACTGGGGATCTCAGGAGCCTCAAGTCCCTGGGCCTCACCGGGACTTGTTTCATAATCAACACTTTTTGCAAAAGTTCTTACCCTAGGCTCTCCTTCACCTACTCAGTGTTCCTGCCAAACTGGATGGCTATCTGATCGCCAAACTCCTCCTGCTTTCTCTCACCTCAGGCTATCCTCCCATGCCTGGGACACACTCCATCCTCATCTCTGCCAGCTGAAACCATTCCCTTCTAGTGTCCCCTCCTCTAGATTTCCTAGATTCCCCCCTCACACCTAGAAAGGCTCCTCCTTCCTCAAACCATAGAACTCTTTGGGTCTCTCAAAATAAAATCTAAAGAGGAAATTTAGAGATTAGAGTTAATTCAATTTAACAAGCATTGGTCAGGTACCTATTATGTTCCAGGCACTATACTAGGCACTATTGACACAAAGACAAAAAATAAAACAGTTCTTGTCTTCAAAGATCCTACATTCTACCCTCTAATCCAAAGATTCTTTAAGCTTTTGGGGCATAGATCCTTTTGGCAAGTCTGAGGAAGCCCTTCTCAGAATAATGTTTTTAAAAACATAAAATAAAATGTATCAAATTGCAAAGGAAAAACAAATATTAGATACAGGTATAATTTTTTTAGAAATTGTTAATGGGACCTAATTTAAAAATCCCTGATCTAGTCTAACCCTCTCATTTCATAGATGTGAGTATGGCCCAGAAAGGTGCAATACATTGTCTAAGCTGATAAGGGGAAGCTAGGTGGCATAGTGAATAGACCAGTGGGGCCTAGAGTCAGGAAGAGCTGAGTTCTGTTCTGACCTCAGACAGTAAATGTGTGACCCTGGGCAAGTCACTTCTCTCTGCCTCAGTTTCCTCAACTATAAAAGAAGGATAATAGATATTAACACCGATCTCCTAGGATTTTTTGTGATCAAATGATAAAGTGCTTAGCACAGGGCCAAGTATACCATAGGCACTTAATAAAGGCTTATTCCATTCTAATGGCAGAGCTGTCACTCAAAAATAGGATTTCCACCTCTCAGAAGTCCAGTGCTAATTCTACTAAAGCATGCTTCCTAGTTTAAATTACATTTATTTGTGTTTGCATGAACTATCTCCCTAAAGCTCCCTTAGGAAATATATGGTCACTTTTTTTCTTTGCATAAAGCCTCAGAATCTAGCATGGGGCCTCAGAGGAGTCTCATAGATATTCACTGGTAAACAATTAGCCATAGTGGATACAGTAGTGTGTTTGGGGTCAGAATATACATCTCTATTCCAATATGACCTCAGACACTCATTAGCTATGTAACCCAAATCGAGTCCCACAATCTTCTGAATCTCATTTTCCTCATCTATAAAAATGAAATAATAGTGGGCAGCTAGGTGGCACAGTGGATAAAGCACTGACCCTGGATTCAGGAGGACCTGAGTTCAAATCTGACCTCAGACACTTAACACTTAACTAGCTGTGTGACCCTGGGCAAGTCACTTAACCAACATTGCCCCGCAAAAAAACAAAACAAACACAAAAACCCCTGAATAATACCAATAACTATCCCATAGGGAGGTTGTGAAAATCAAATTATATGATAAGTGTATTATATATAGGTAAAATGTTATATAAAGGTGAGTTACTATTATTATTTATTTATTTTATTTAGAGAGGGACAGTGATAATTGAATCTTTTTTTTTTTTTTAGTGAGGCAATTGGGGTTAAGTGACTTGCCCAGGGTCACACAGCTAGTAAGTGTTAAGTGTCTGAGACCGGATTTGAACTCAGGTACTCCTGACTCCAGGGCCGGTGCTCTATCCACTGCACCACCTAGCTGCCCCTGATAATTGAATCTTATCAAGCAACTGATAAAACTCTGACTACCTGGTGATTTGTTGACAGCAATGTCAAAGTCACACCAAGTCAGTACTAGGGATAGATAAGTTACTGAGTATGCAAATGTGATGGGGCAGGTGAGGTTGTATATGCAGGCTCAATAAGGGAAACTTTTTAATATGAATTTTTATATTACACATTTTAGAAATCATAATAACCCATCCTCATATCCCAACCTATTTACTTGATGATAAATTAAGTCGGTTGTACTATAGTAAATGTCCAAAGCTTCAAGGGGACAGTAATTCCACAGATCACGCCTCCCAAATTTTCTAGGTCATTCTAGATTCTAAGATTCCTTTTATACTTGTTTATGTATTACTTGAGTAGGTACTGTCTTTCATGTATGTGGCCTCAGAAAAGTTATCCCTAATTCAGTAAGATCCATATCCATGCAAACCATAGCCCATAAGCTTTGGTAAATAACAGTGTTCTTCCTTTTTCTCTAATCAGGCAGAGGACATGATTAGTATAAAACTAAGTCATTTTAAAAGATGGCATAGTAACAAAAGTACATTAGAAAATATACCCTAATAAACTATGGGGAAACTCTCCCTTTAAGTTCATACATCAGCACTGAAGAAAGTGAGCAAATGTAAGGATTACACAGAAGAAGCGCATGTTGACCAAGGCATACACTTAGAGGAATATTTTATGCTTCTGACACCTCAGGACAACTTATGTCTTCTATTGAGGTCTTAAGTTGCTCTCGCTGGGCTGGTTTCTCTCACTCTAGTTTTGGCATTTCTTCTGAGACATTACTTCAAGGAACTCATGACAATCAATAGGCATGTGGTCCCATCTGGGCATTTCCCCACTGATTTCATGATGGCTGCTGGGCATGGTAGTCTCTGATATGCATGATTCCATTGGTTTCAGATGATCTCATGATAGTGACTGGGTGTGTATTATTCCCTGGCACCATCTTCAGAGCTTCATCTCTTCAGAGTTACCTCCTAGTCATTTTAACTCCACTCTGCTAGGGTACTGTAACTAAACTCCCTTATGAGGACAGGCTGACAACTTTTTAGTCACAGACACAAAGAAAGTAGAGTACTCCAGACTAAGATGTTTGATTTTTTTCTTTTCAATTTCTTCATCTAGGCAAAGATGGTAGCCCAGTTGGAGAAAATTTACATTTAATTTGAGGTTCTATGCTTGTAAAATATTTTCTAGGTTTGAATGCAATATAATGTGATTAGAAGAAAAGGTAGCCTAAAGAGATGAAGTCTTTGTTTTTCATTCATAAAACCCAAATTCTTGCCTTTATTATGCAAAAATGCTTGTTGTTTTGGTGTTATATTATGGACAGCGAAAAACCCGTAACTTTTCTCTATGTCCCCAACATCCCATCCTGGGTATAGACTCCTTTAAAATATTGAAACATTGAGATTCATCCCAGTTTTCTTACCTGTTGAGATCTTTTTTCTGAAAAATTTTTACTCCATCATCAAATACATTAGTTTACTCTTCCAGTTTCCTTTCATCTTTAGATCTGATAAATGTGTAATCTGTGTCTTCAACCAAGTCATTAATAAAAGTGTTCAATAGCACAGATTCCTGGGGTCTTCACTAGCAAGTTGATATCAATTGGGTCCAGACCTTCAATCATATCCAAATCCACCTAATTTTATCAGTATTTAGCCTACATTTCTCTATCTTGTTTACAAAAACAGGAAGAGAAACTGTAACATGTTTTCCTGAATTCTAGGTAAGCTATTTCTATAGCATTTCCATGATCTACCAGTCTAGTCACTTTTCCAAAAATAAAAACTTAATCTGCAATTTGTTGTTCTTAAGTAATTTTTCAGTTGTGTCTGACTCATTGTGATGTCATTTGGGGTTTTCTTACCAAAGATAAGGTAATTATTTGCCTTTTCCTTTTGCAATTCATTTTACAGATGAAACTAAAGCAAACTGGATTAAGTGACTTGCCCAGGGTCACATAGCTAGTAAGTGTCTTAGACTGGATTTGAACATAAAAAGATGAGTCTTTTTTCCCCATATAAATATTTTATTATTTTCCATTTACATTTAGAGATAGTTTTCAACATTTGGTTTTTTTATAAGATTTCTAGTTTAAAATTTTTCTCCCTCCCCCCTCCCCAAGACAGCAAGTAATTTGATATAGTTTATATGTACAATCACATTAAACATTAAACATAGTTAAGATGAGTCTTTCTGACTCTATGCCTGGAACTTTTTCCACTGAGCCATCTAACTGCCATTGTCTATCCTTAAAAATCCGTTTGCTCTTTGAATTCACCATTTTCTTTTTATAGGAGCTTACTAAAAATTCTTTAATGGTGCATTCTAGATTTTTGACTGAAATTAAACCAAAGTTTATTGGCCTATGGTTTTCATACTCTATTTTCTTCCCTTTTTTGAAAGTTAGTACAGTTTTCTGTCTCCAATTGAAGACAATTCTCTCATTCTCTATTTTTGATTCCCTGTCAGTAATTGCACTTTCTATTTCTTTTATTTTTTAGGAATATTATTTTTTCCAATTACATGTAAAATTTTCAACATTCTTTTTTTTTAATTTAGAATTCCAAATTCTCTCCCTCTCTACCTCCTCTCCTCCATTATTGAGAAAGCAAGAAATTTGAAATAGGTTATATATGTGTAATCATGCAAAACATATTTCCATATTAGTCACATTGCAATAAAAAACAGACCCCAAAAAAGAAGAAAAATAAAGTTTCAAATATATGCTTCAATTTGCATTCAGACTTTGTCAGTTCTTTTTCTGGATGTGGATAGCATTTTTCATGAGTCCTTTGAAAGTATATTAGCTCACTGTATTGCTAAGAACAGCTAAGTCATTCAAAGTTGACCATCTTACAATATTGCTTTTACTGTTATGTTATACTGGTTCTGCTCACTTACTTTGGCATCTGTTCATATAAGTCTTTCCAGGTTTTTTCTGCACTTCATTTCTTATAGTACAATAGTATTCTATCACAATCTTTTGCCACAACCTGGTCAGCCATTCCCCAATTAATGGGCATCCCCATAATTTCCAATTCTTTGCCACCAATAAAAGAGCTGCTATTTTGTATTTTTTATTCATTTTTATTCATTTTGTATGAATAGTATTTTTTTTCCTTTTACCTCTTTGGGAACAAGTCTACTAAAGGTGTGTTTGGGTCAAAGGGCATGCACAATTTTATGAACTTTTGGGCACAGTTCTAAATTGCTCTGCAGAATAACTGGATCACTTCACAACCCCAACAGTGAATTAGTGTTCCAATTTTCCCACATCCCCTCCAACATTAGTCATTTGCCTTTTCTGTCATATTAGCCATCCTGTTTCACACACACACACATACACACACACACACACACTCACACACACACACACACACACACACATACCATTTATCCTTCTTTCTTTTTCCTTTTACCGTGTCCCTCCTCAAAAATGTTTTGCTTATGGGGGCAGCTAGGTGGCACAGTGGATAAAGCACTGGACCTGGATTCAGGAGAACCTGAGTTCAAATCCAGTGTGACACTTGACACTTACTAGCTGTGTGACCCTGGGTAAGTCACTTAAGCCTCGCTGCCCTGCAAAAAAAAAAAATTGCTTCTGACCACTGCCTCTCTCAATCTGCCTTCCCTTCTATCAGTATCAGCCCTCCCTTCCCTTAGTCCCTTCCCCTCCAACTTCCCTGGGAGTGGGGTGGGTAGAGTAAGATAGATTTCTGTACCCAAATGAGTGCATATATATTAGCTCTTTGAGCCAATTATGATGAGAGTAATATTCAAAAGCTGGCCACCACCACCTCCTTTTTTCTCCTCCATGGTAAAAGCTCCTTCTCACCTCTTTTATGTGTGATAATTTATCCCACTGTACCTCTCCCTTCCCCCTTCCCCCTTCCCCCTTCCCCCTTCCCCCAGGACATCCTTTTTTTCTCACCCCTTAATTTTATTTTTTGGATTTCATCCCATTATACTCAACTCAGATCCTTGCACTCTGTCTATGTACATTCCTTCTAAATGCACTAATAATTAGAAAGTCATTAGTTATAAGCATCATCTTCCAATGTAGGGATATAAACAATTTAACCTTATTGAAGACCTTATGATTTCTCTTTCCTCTTGACCTTTTCATGCTTGTCTTGATTCTTACATTTGAAAGTTAGTTTTTCTATTCAACTCTGGTCTTTTCATCAGGAATTCTTGATAGTCTCCTATATCATTAAATTTTCATTTTTCCCCTAAAGGATTATAGTCAATTTTTCTGGGTAGGTGATTGTTACTTGTAATTCTATCTCCTTTGCCCTCCAGAATACCATATTCTAAGCCCTTCAATCAGAAACCACTAAATTGTGTGTTATCCTAACTGTGGCTGCATGATATTTGAATTGATTCTTTCTGGCTACTTGCCATTTTATCTTCTTGGAGAGGAAGCCCTGGAATTTGACTATAATAATCCTGGGGGGTTTCATTTTGGAATCTCTGTCAGCCAGTAATGAGTGGATCCTTTCAATTTCTATTTTCCCCTCTTCTTATAGAATATCAGAGCAGTTTTACTTGATAATTTCTTGAAAGATGATGTCTAGACTCTTTTTTATCATGGATTTCAAGAAGCCCCATAATCCTTAAATGGTCTCTCCTGGATCTATTTTCCAGTTCACTTATTTTTCCAATAATATATTTCATATTTTTCATTATTTTCATTTTACTTTACTGTTCCTTAATATCTCATGGAGTCATTATCTTCCACTTGCCCAATTCTAATTTTTAAGGTTTTTCTTCAGTGATTATTTAATACCTTCTTTTTCATTTGGCCAATTCTACTTTTTAAGGAGTTCCTTTCTTCAGTGAATTTCTATGTCTCTTCTATCATGTGGCCTATTCTGTCTTTTTTAAAATGCTTTTTTCACTATTTTTGGTGCCTTCTTTACCAAACTATTGACTTTTTCTTGCATCACTTTTGTTTCTTTTCCACATTTTTCCCCTGCCTTTCTTATTTGACTTTTTAATCCTATTTTAGCTCTTGCAAGCCCTGAGGCCAATTCACATTTTTCTTTGAGGCTTTGTATATGACTGCTTTGATGACATTTTTTTCTTCTGTGTTTGTGTTTTGACCTTCTCTGTCACCAAATTGCTTTCTATGATCAGGTTATTTTGTTCTTGTTTGCTCACATTCCACATTTATTTCTTGATTTTTAACTTTATGTGTTAAAATTGGACAATGCTCCCAGGGTGGAGGTGGAACTGTCCCAAGTTTTAGGTTTTTTGCAGCTATTTTCAGATCTAGTTTTGTGGGTCTGTAAGTATTTAGTTCTTCCAAGGTTGTATGCTTTATGGAGATGTGTGATCATTTCTCTCCTGGCTTTTGCTCTTGTGTGTGAGTGACCACAAGCACTCTTTTGGGCCCTGGAACTATGACCAGGGTCCCTACTCCCATGTGGCCTTGGGCTTTAATGTGTTGGTGCTCTTTTTCACCCTGGAAATGTGACCCAGAATCATGTTTGAGCAATGCAACAGATTGCTGAACACAAGAAGGGTCCCCTGTTATTTTCTTTTGACCAGCTGTATGTATGAACCGCTTAGGTTGAGAGTTCTGGAAGCTTCCTGCTGAATTATTCACCCTCAGGACCTGCTGCTGGCTTGCCAGGACATGACTTGGTCTGGTCTATGCCAGACTGCTCTCCACTTTTACTCTAGTGAGACATACCTTTCTTGCTGACCTTCTAGGTTTTCTTGGGCTGAGAAATTGTTTCAAGCCATCCTTTTACTGGTTCTTCTATCTCAGAATTAATTGAATGTGTTATTTCAACCTTGTTTGTAGGGGAAATTGAGAAAACTCAGGTGAGTACCTGCCTTTACTTTACACCTGAACTATCAGTCAGTTAACTTTCAATTATAGTCAACTACAGTATACTTGTCTCTCAAGATGACAGATAGCAGGAGGTGCAGCAGATAAAAAGGGAGATAAGCAATGCCCCATCAAGAGATGCCTGGTTTAAATCTGGAAGTTGTTTTTGTTTTGTTTTTTGTCCCAGGTTGATCAGTTGACATTTAGCCTGGAATATCATCAGGACACATCTGAGGATTCTATATTTCAATGTAGGGTATTTGAATAGTAGCACCTTCCACTTTAATTTCCTGGGTGACTTCCTATAACCTTTTTCTTATGGTGAATAAGCAGAGAAGGTAGGAGGACTAATAAAATGTGTTTCTATAATACTTTATAAAAGCTATGTATCCCTAGTCATTGCCTGACTGAAATGTCAATTAGCATCAGTCCAGTCAAAATTATACATTAATATATCAAAGACCTGATTTTGCAAATATGAAAACTCTTACTGTGGAATCTCCTTCTACCAATGTAGACTCCAATTGATTGGTAATTTATAATTTTAGACAGTTGCCTGAGTCTTAAAGTGGTTTTCCTTGGTCATAAAGCTATTTTAACCCAGGTCATCAGTAGTCCAAGACCAACACACTATTTACTACTCTACACTATCTCTATGACTATAGCTACATAATATAACCAACAATATACCCACTACTGATTGGTTTAATGCTTCCTGGCAGTGACCTGTGTGGAAAGATGGAATAAATATGATGATCTTCTACCTACTATATTCTCCTAAATCCAGCTATTATTTTTATCAATGCCCCTATTAATAAATAAATTTTACCCCTGGCCCTAAACCATATCCATGCAGGACTGAGGGTGAGGGTTGATTTTAGGGTGCCATTCTTTCAGAACATAGCTGTCCTGAGGGACAAGTGGCTATCTCACTGGTATAATTTATAGGAAAAGACTGAACTAGAATCAAATATATCCCGCTGAATGAAGTTCTCATTTTAATCACATTATTCATGAGGCAGGATAACATAGTATAGTTCTTTCAGGTGCCCAAGGTTGTTAAATTGACAGTAAGTATCATGGAAAGAGCACAAATTCTGGAGTCAAAATTGTGATCAATTAAAAGCTCTCCCTCTCCCTAGCTTTGAGACTGCTGATGACATTTTACCCCCTCTAAACCTCAGTTTTCTTATTTGTTGAATGGGAATAGTACTCGTACTGACTGCCTCAGAGAATAATTGTAAGAATAATGTTTGATAAATCTTAAAGCATAATAGAAATGTGAGCTTCTTTCTCTTACAGTAGGCATTACATTCTCTTACATTAAGGCAGTCTAAGTAATTGTCACATAGAGGAAAAGAGTAAGAAAGGAGAATAAATTTTCCTGAACTCAATATCTTCATCTATAGAGGCCATGTGGTATAGAGAAAAGAGTACTACAACTTGAGTCTGAAAGTCATGGTTATCTTGACTTAATTAATTATAACTCATTTGATGTTAGAATGATAGGGGCAAGGAATTAAAATAGAAGAAAGAAGGAGGGTTTTCCATCTCTGGAAGACTATCCACTGGAAGAGGCAATGTTTACTATAGGCCACTTTGACCAGAACAAATTGTAAATGAGGAAGAGTAATGTGAAATAAATCTACATGTATAGGTGGAAAGCAGATTGTAAAAGTCTTTAAATGTCAAACAAATAAGTTTGTGCTTTATCCTAGGAGCAACAGCAAGCCAGTGAAGATTCTTTGAGCAAGAAAATTATTTTTAAAATACTTTGTAAACTTTTTTATTTTCATTTTTTTCCTTTTCCTTTTTATTTTCAGTTACAAATCCTCTCCCTTCCTCTACCCCATTGAGAAGGCAAGAAATATTTTAGATAGATTGATAGATAGAAATAGAGATAGAGATACACATACATATACACATATACATATATATGAAGTGATACAAACCATATTTTCCAATTAGCCATGTTGGAGGGGAGGGGCGGTGAGAAATAGAAAGAAAGAAAACACATGCTTCAATCTGCACTCAAAGTCCATCAGTTCTCTATTGAGAAATGGATAGCATTTTTCATCAAGAGTCCTTTGAAATTGCCATGGATCATTATATTAATCAGGGTTGCTAAGTCTTTAACAGTTGAATATCATTACAATATTGTTATTAAACTGTGTACTGGTTCTGTTGTGTTTCCTAGTTCTGTCCCATTTTACTTTTCATGATTTCCTATGTCTTCCCAGGTACCATATAAATGCTTATTCCCTTCACTTCCTGTTTAGTTTTAGAAGAGTGGGACAATGTGGTACACTGTGGAAGCCTGAAAGTAGACATTCCTCTGGGGATCCAGCCTGCAAATCTGTGAGTTACCTTAAAAAACCTTCATGACCCCATTTGGGGTTTTCTTGGCAAAGATACTAGAACAGTTTGTCATTTCCTTCTCCCTCTTAATTTAGACATGAGAAAACTGAGGCCAACAGGGTTAAGTGACTTGCCCAGATAATAAGAGTCTGAGGCTGGATTTGAACTTGAGAAGAAGAGTATTACTGACTTCAGGCCCAGCATTTTATCCACTGAACCACCTAGCAGCCCCCTGCCATCCCCAGTAGCTATCATCTCATATTTCCTTCCCTCCTAAACTCCCTGAGAAAGTGGGTAGGTCCACTTCCTCTACTCTCACTTATTTCTAAATCTTATACATTTTGGTTTCCAACTTTATCATACAACTGAAATTGCTCTCTCCAAAAGCCTGTAATGATCACTGGCAATAAAATAAACCCTGCAGCAGCAAAGCCCACAAAAAGACAGGCTGAGATTCTTTTCCAGACAAACACAGATTAAAGGGGGCCGTGCTGGGCTTTGAACAGAGTCCAAACCCCGGATTGTGCTGACATAGTCCCCAGGCAGGCTATGCCAGAGAAACTTACCAGGAGCCTCTGAATTAGCTGCAGTGCCAGCCAACTAGCTGGCGATCAGGTGAGGGGGCTGATCAGCGGGTGGGGGTGGGGAGGGAAGGAATTAAAAGTCAAGTAAAAGCGAAGAAAGTTGAGAACTATGGAAAGTTTCTTTAGGAGCAAGGAGGATCTAGGTGCACCTTCAGAAGAGGATAACAATTCATATTTTTCTTGGTCTCAGGCCATAAAAGCACTCAAAAGGAACTTTGAAGAGAAAGTAAGAGAGATAGAAGGAAGATTGAGAGAGGTGGAAGGAAAAAATGGACAGAGAAAACAGAGTGATGCAGGAGAGTCATGAGCAAAAAGTCAACAGCTTGAAAAGTCAAATGGAAAAGGAGGTATAAAACCTCTCTGAAGAAAATTATTGCCTAAGAATTAGGATTGAACAAATGGAAGCTAGTAAACTTATGAGAAACCAAGATACAGTAAAGCAAATCCAAATGAATAAAAAATAGAGGGCAATATGAAATATGTCCTTGGAAAAACAACTGACCTGGAAAATAGATCCAGGAGAGATGATTTGAATATCATTGGACTACCTGAAAACCATGACCAAAATAAGAGGTTAGACAGCATCTTCCAAGAAATTGTCAGGGAAAATTGCCCTCATATTCTTGAAGCAGAAGGCAAAATAGAAATTGAAAGAATCCACTGATAACCTCCTGAATGAGATACCAAAAGGAAAACCTCCAGGAATATTATAGCCAAATTCCAGAGCTCCCAGGTCAAGGAGAAAAATATTGCAAGGAGTTAGAAAAAAGGAATTCAAATATTGTGGGGCTCCAATAAAGCTACAAAAGATCTATCAGCATCTACATTAAGGGACTGGAGGGCATGGAATATGATATTCCAGAGGGAAAAGAAACTGGGACTACAGCTGAGAAACAAATACCCAGCAAAACTGAGTATAATCTTTCAGAGGAAATATGGGACTTCAATGAAAAAGAGGACTTTCAGGCATTTTGATGAAAGGACCTGAACTGAATAAAAAAATTTACTTTTTTAAAAAAATTAATAAAGTATTTTTTTCCCATTACATGTAAAGATAGTTCTCAATTTTTGTTTATACAGGCTTTCCAATTTCAGATTTTTCTCCCTCCCTCCCCTCCCTCCCCCCTCCCCTAGACAGCAGGTAATCTGATATAGGTCATATATATACATATACACACATAATAACATTAATCCTATTTCTGCATAAGTCATGTTATAAAAGAAGAACCAGAGCAATGATGAAAAACCTCAAAACAGAAAAAACAACAGCATCAAAACCAAAAGAAATAGTATGGTTCATTCAGCATCTATACTCCACAGTTCTTTTTTTTTTTCCTTGGATTTCGAGCTCCTCTTCTATCATGAGTTCCCTGGAACTCTTCTGTACCATTGCATTGGTGAGAAGAATATAGTCCATCACAGTAGATCAACACTCAATATTGATGATACTGTGTACAATGTTCTTCTGGTTCTGCACATCTCACTCATCATCAGCTCACGCAAGACCCTCCAGGTTTCTCTGAACTCCTTCTGCTCATCGTTTCTTACAGCATAATAGTATTCCATTGTCTTCATATACCACAACTTGTCCAGCCATTCCCCAATTGATGGGCATCCCCATAACTTCCAATTCCTTGCCACCACAAAAAGAGCAGCTATAAATATTTTTGTACATGTGGGTCCCTTTCCCCTTTCCATGATTTCCTTGGGGAAAAGACCCAAAAGTGGTATTGCTGGGTCAAAGGGTATGGACAGCTTTATCACTCTTTGGGCATAATTCCAAATTGCTCTCCAGAATGGTTGGATCAGTTCACAGCTCCACCAACAATGGATTAGTGTTCCAATTTTCCCACAGCTTCTCCAACATTTATTATTTTCCTTTTTTGTCATTTTAGCCAATCTGATAGGTGTCAGGTGGTACCTCAGAGTTGTTTTAATTTGCATTTCTCTAATCAATAGTGATTTAGAGCAAAAAAATTGACTTTTAAATACAACACCCTAGAGAAGCATAAAAAGGTAAACAGGAAAAAAAAATCATGAGGGATATTAAAAGATTAAACTGTTTACATTCCTACATGGAAAGATAACACTTTGAACTCATAAGAACTTTCTCAGTATTAGGGTAGCTGAAAGGAATACACTTAGGCAGAGGACACAGGTCTGAACTGAATATGAAGGGATGATATCTGTAAAGCATTTATTTTTTGTTTATCCTTGTTCCCTGTGGGGCAAGCAGGGTGGGGTGTCTTATGTCTGGAGCCAGATGTTGGCTCAGGGCCTCCTGGGTCCATGGCTGGTGTTTTGTCCACTGTGCCACCTAGCTAATCCATGATGACATCTTTAAACTAGGTTTGAGGGGTAGGAGAAATGCACTGGGGGAGGGGGAAGGGGAGAGGTATACTGGGGAAAGGTAGCTCAAGTGAAGGAAACAAGAAAAAACAGCTTTTGGAGGGGAGAGGGAAGGAATGGGGGAGTGAGTGAACCTTAATATCATCAGAATTGGCTCAAAGAGGGAATAACATACATAGTGAAGTGGGTATAGTAATATATTTTGCCCTGAAAGAAAGTGGGAGGGGAAGGAGATAAAGTGGGGGGGGGAAAGGGAAGGAAAGAAGGGCAGATTGGGGAGGGAGCAGTAGAAAGCAAAACACTTTCAAGGAAGGTGAAGATGTTCTGCATAAGTACATGTGTATGACTTATATTGAATAGCTTGATTTAATAGGGAAGGTTGAGGAGGGAGGGAGGAAGAAAAATTTAGAACACAGAATTAGCTCAAAGACCTTAATCTCATCAGAGTGGGCTCAAGGAGGGAATAACATACACACTCAATTGGGAGGAGTAATATATTTAACCCTAGGAAAGTAGGAGGGGAAGAGGAGGAGGAGGGAAGGGTGAAAGAAGGGAGGGCAGAGCAGGGCAGGGGGCAGTCAGGAGCAAAACACTTTTGAGGAGGAATAGGGTAAAAGAAGATAGAAAATAGAGTAAATATAATGGAAAGGGAATAGGATGGAGGGAAATAGCTATGATGATTGATTATAATGGCAAAACGTATTGTACCTACTTTGCTGGGATATTGTGAAGAAAATAATTTGTCAAGTTTAAGGTACTATATAAAAGTTATGATGAACAGGATGCTATCAAAAAACCTGGAAAAAACTACATGAACTGCAGTAATGATCTCTTACGTAACAAACTAATGGCCTTTTCTCAATCACCATCTTTATTGACTACTCTTAATATTTTTTTTTTACTCTTAATATTTTGACACTCCTGATCGTCTCCTACTCCCTGATACTTTCTTCCCTCTACATTTGATGACATTGTCCTCTCCCAATTTTCCCCCTACCCTGTCTCAGTCTCCTTTTGTAGAAAGTCAACAAACATATCTGTAAAGTATTTACTATGTGGCAGGTACCCAGCTGTCTTTCCAATCTTACATTTCAATTTTCTCCATGCGTTTTAGATACATCTACTCTGACCAATTTGTAACCCTTTGTACATGACATTCCTTCTCCTTTCTCTCTGCCTCTGCATTGGTATCTTTCATGCCAGGTAGCCCACTCTCCCCTCTCACTTCCACCTCTTAGTTCTCCAGGTTGTCTTAAAATCTCAGCTCAAATCCCAGATTTTGCATGAAGACCTCCATAATTCTGCTTTCCTTCTGAAGTTAGCTCCATGTAACCTGTATGTATCTTGTATACACATAGTTATTTTCATTTTGTCTCTTCTATTAGAATGCAAGTTGCTAGAAGGCCAGAACTGCTTTTCTCTTGTTGTCGTTGGATTTGCTTGTTTGTTCATTTTTATCGGGATTTTTTGTATATTGTATCTTACATACCAGGACTTAGTGTGTGCATACATACATACACATATGCATATACATGTGTGTATATCTCTATGCACACATGTATATTTATGTATATATGTACTATTGTACTGTGTGTAGACATATAGATATAGCTATAATATTGACTAAATGCTTTTTAGTGTATTGATTAATTATTTTCAAGTTAGAGAAGCAACCCAGAAGGTATACCACATTGACATAGAGATAATGGAAGCAAAGAGATCTAATGAGATGACTAAAAGACAATACTTAGGCGGTGGGGGGGGGGGAATGGACAAGGACAGAGACTAGGGTTACACTTAAGTTTGATGACCCCACAAAGGAAATTTAGAAGGAATAGTCCAAAGAAAAACCAAGAGAGAAAAGCATCATGAAAGCTAGGGAGAGTATGTGATCAACTGTCAAAAGCTACAGAGAGGGGTGGCTAGGTGGCGCAGTGGATAAAGCACCGGCCTTGGATTTAGGAATACCTGAGTTCAAATCTGGCCTCAGACACTTACTAGCTGTGTGACCTTGGGCAAGTTACTTAACCCCCATTGCCCACAAAAAAAAAAATTAAAAATTAAAAAGCTACAGAGAAGTAAAATTTTAATCTCATTTGTAAGGACTGACATGAATGAATGGGGGCAGTAGGATGGGGAGGGAACATACTAGTCAACACACTCAAAGACACATTCCCATACATTTTCATATGTGGGCAAACTCATGAAGACATATTTGCATATTTAATATAATGCTTAACTACATGAAGAACCTTCCTTATACATGGAGATACACCCATAGACCAAGCACAATTATAAGTGAACATATTGCCCTACACAGAGTAAATACTTAATAAATTATTTTTGACTGACTGACTGGCATGGAGGAGAAAACATACTTCCTCATACAAAGAAACATATAGAATGCCTCCCATTAACACATAATTACAAATGTGGACATCCCCCCATACACATATGGGTCCCACACACTCATATAATTTAATGTATTAATTAATTCCTACTTGATTTTCCTCATACAGGATACTCCATCTCCTCATCAGTGACTTTTTTTTTTTAGTGAGGCAATTGGGGTTAAGTGACTTGCCCAGGGTCACACAGCTGGTAAGTGTTAAGTGTCTGAGGCCAGATTTGAACCCAGGTACTCCTGACTCCAGGGCCGGTGCTCTATCCACTGCGCCACCTAGCTGCCCCCATCAGTGACTTTTTACTGGCTGTCCCCCATACTTGGAATGTTCTTCATCTTCAATTTCTGCTTCCTGGTTTCCCTGGGTTTCCTCAAGACTCAGCTCAAATACTATCTTCTGCAAGTGGTCTTTTCCAGGTCCTTTCTCTACAAACTCCCCACAACCTCTAATCTTCCCTCTGAGATTACCTTTCATTTATTATAGATGATTAGATAGATAGAAAGATAGATAGATAGATGATAGAAAGATAGATAGATAGATAGATAGATAGATAGATAGATAGATAGATAGATAGATAGATAGATAGATAGATAGGTAGATAGATAGGTAGGTAGGCAGGCAGGTAGGCAGGTGGATGGATAGATGGATGGATGGATGGATGGATGGATGGATGGATGGATGGATGGATGGATGGATGGATGGACGGATGAATGGATGGATATATCTTGCACACACCTAGTTATATGCATATTAGATTCCCCCATTAGAACACGAGGTCTTTGAAAGATAGGACTGTCTTTTGTCTTTGTATTTCCAATCCTTAGCTTAGTGCTTGACACATAGTAAGAGCTTAATAAATGTTTGTTGGCTAATTCCCATTTATAACACACTTTATGATTTAGAAATCCCAGACTTAACAATGGCCCTGTGAGATAAGTAGTAAAGATCCCCGCCATCTCTTCTACCCCACAAAACACACAATTCTCTTTGAAAAAGTCATCGCTTATTATGGGCTTAATGAATAGTGATTCCTTTCTCTATACTTGGAAAGATAAAAAAAATTGAGAAAAGTCCTAGTCCTTACTTTCCTGGAGCTCACAGCCTAGTAAGAGCAATGAAATAAGTATATACACTATAACCTAATAAGTGTGTTAGGGAGGTGAAATGAGTTATGGGAGGTCATGTAAATCAAGGTGCTACTGACTGAGAGCATAAGGGAGAGACAGGCATGCTCACATGCATGAACACCCTGACAGATTTGCATAACAGCTTATAAAACAAACAATGGGTTGTTATTTTGTTCACTCTAGATCTAAAAAGCAATAATGAAACCCACTCTGTGAAAGTAGAAGGGGTTTGAGCCTGAATGGGGAGGAGTGAAGGAAGAAGAAAGATGTTAGAACATATGTTTCTGGAAGCTGTTTGAAAAGAAAGCATGTGAGAAACATTTGCTAATCACTAGAAGAGCAAGAACCAAGTGGAAAAGGAAAGGAAACAGGCCAGGAGAGGTCATAACAGTTGCCTTTCTAGAAAACAATCCCTGTTGCCTAGATTATAGGGAATGAAGGGAAGGATAGGGAAGCACAGCAGAACAGGACTGAGGCAGGAGATGTCCAAGAGGTTGGAAAAAAAGCAATCACATCATTATTGAATGGCAGAGACTGTAAGAAAACAGCATTGTCTGACCCTCGAAAGAGCATAAGACTGGAAGTCAAGATAGTTCTGTCCCAGATTTTTCCCTTAATTGCCTGAGTGATCTTGGACAAGTAACTTCTGCTGTCTCTGGCCCTCAGTTTCCTCATTAGTAAATAAAGAAATTGAACTCAATCTTTAAACTCCCTTTCAGCTCCAAAACTCTTTATTCTCTCTTAAGAGCTCTCAGTTCTGTTATCCTAAGTTATAGTATTGTAAGGCTTCCAGCTTTAACATTCTATGATTTCGGGCAAAGTAAAAGAAATATATTTTTTTAAATAAGGTCACGAGGTATTGGTTAGAGCAATGTAATAGACGAGATGAGAGAAATTCAGAAAATATGGAACTCCATAACTAAGTGTTCGATAAAGTGGAAAATAGAAGTTAACTAGAGGAAAATTCTATTTGATTAAAAAAAAAAACTTTTGTGAAAACTGGTAAGCAATCTGGCAGAAATTAGGCTTAGACCAACACCCTATACTGTTTTTCACAATGCATTTTATATGGATATGTGACTTTAATATAAAAGGTCACAATATTAAAATATAATATTAAATTAAATATTAATTGTAATCTAATGTTAAATCATAATATTAAAAAATTAGAAGAGAAACAGATCATCAACCTCGCATAGCTATGAGTAAGAGAAGTATTCTCAACCAAACAGGAGATAGAGACAATTTCAAAAGATAAAATAGATAACTTTGATTACTTAAATTGAAAAGGTTCTGCATAGACAACATTAATGCATCCAGGCTAAAAAGGGAAGTGATCAAATGGGAAAAAAAATCTTTGTATCAAATTTCACTAATTGGTATCCAAGATACACAAACACTAAATACATGAATGTATACATTTGTGTGTATACATATCTAATAGCCATCCCCCCAAAGATATGAAAAATTATTCTCAAAATAACTGCGAAGTATTCACAACTAGAAGAAAAAATGTTCCAAATCACTAATAATAAGAGAAATGCAAATAAAAACAACTCTGAGGTTTTACCTCACAGATGGTAAATTGGTAAAAATGACAAAAAATGACAAAGGTCAATGTTGGAAGGGTTGTGGGATGTATTGATGTTAGAGTTGTGAAATAGTACAACCTTTCTGGAAAACAATTTAAAATTATGCAAAAAAAATGACTGATGTCCATACTCTGAACCAGATACTCCATAACTGGGGGTATACTCCAAGGAAGACATCAATAAGAAAAAAAATCCCAATATCCTTCAAAATATTTATAGCAGTACTTTTTGAGATGGCTAAGAATTGTAAACAAAGTAGATGCCCATTACGTGGGAATGTATAAACAAATTATGGCATATGAATATAATAGAATATTACTGTGTCATAAGAAATGATGTATGTGATGACTAGTGTGAGAAGTGTGGAAAGTTCCATATGAATTGATGCAAAGTGAAGTAAGTATAGCCAATAAAAATATACATAGTAACTACAATGATATAAATGAAAAGAACTACACAACAAAAATAAATAAAAAGTAAATGTAGCAAGATTATAAAGATAAAATAGGACTTAAAAGAAGAGACAATAGAAGATACCCCTAACTTATGAATGATTATATTTGTGTCCTTTAATTTATTCATTGTTAACTACAAACTAAAAGATTCATAACAAGAGGCTGCCTCTCTCCCTCTGAGTCCTGATTATTCCTGTTCTGGAATTAGATATAGAGAACAACCATCTCTACAACCTCCCCCACTATCTTTTGGAGATCCTCAAAGAAATAGTCCGTGGTAACCTATAGACTAGATGTAGAAGGTTGTGCTATGGAACCTAGCTTTAGAATAGAAGACTTAAAAAGATAGGAGGCTGGAGCAGCTAGGTGGTGCAGTGGATAGAGCATAGGCCCTGGATTCAGGAGGACCTGATTTCAAATCTGGCCTCAGAGACTTAACACTTACTAGCTGTGTGACCCTAGGCAAGTCACTTAACCACCAATTGCCTCACACACACACACAAAAAAAGATAGGAGGCAGTCAATGTTCCATAGATAGAAAAGAATGGTAAGCATTGTCCACTAAGGTTCCAGTACAATCCCTCCATAGTCCAGCTTTTCAGGAACTATGATGCAGAAAATGTGATGCAGAAAAGTAGATCTGTGTAGCAGTGAGAAATA
Source organism: Dromiciops gliroides (assembly GCF_019393635.1). Taxonomy (NCBI): domain Eukaryota; kingdom Metazoa; phylum Chordata; class Mammalia; order Microbiotheria; family Microbiotheriidae; genus Dromiciops; species Dromiciops gliroides. The sequence goes on along the minus strand of NC_057862.1, from coordinate 294,723,169 downwards.
TCCATAATATCCTCCTCAATCTCCCATTCTGTCAGTGGAATAGCAACCAAATAGAAAACTGCCTTATAAAAAAAAAGGAAAAGAAAAACCTATTTTTGCTGTTGCTAGGATTCCATCCAATCTAATATTGTAAGTCACAGGAGGAGTACTGAGGGTTGATGAGAGGAGAAACTCAACTGTCTACATGCTTAGAGATGAATGTATTGTTCTTCCCTGTGTAAATAAATTATTCTGTTTTATTTGTTTGTTAGACTAAGGGTTTGCAATAAAAATTTGGGAAAATAAATGAAATGAGTGAATTAGCACTTATATACTAAATACTATACAAAACACTGGGAATATAGGAGAGACAGACAGTCAGACAGACAGAGAAACCCTACTCTAAATGAATTCACATTCTCATTGGAGGAGCCAACACATATTACAACAAAAAGAGTTCACCTGCAATACAGATGGAAAAGCTGGGTTTCAGGTTGAGTGACAAGGCCCAACGATTTTTAAGGTATACCAGCAGGTAAGATGGCAGTGCCCAGAAATCTAAGAGGCACAGAAGCAAGGCAGATGATAAGGTCTAAAGGTCTTCCATCTCACTGGAAGGCTTGAAATTGGTGATTTTCACCTCATCCCTGTGGTATGAACAGCCAGCTGTGTTGTTATTGCTGCCTAGCTGCTCCAATGGCTTAGAAGTGACCTGGGCAATTTTGTTAGAAGAATAAAGGGAACCCAAGGGGGAAGGAAGGAGTGCTAAATATTGAAGTTCCCAGATTCCAACTGGTTGGGAGATAATAAGCCAGAAAGGTGAGAGGTTCCCAAAGTAGATGTGGGCTTTTGTTATAAATAGGGAAATTCTGACACAAACATTACATTTTGGGAGCTCAGTTTTCCTAACCATGTTTTAAAAAAATGTTTTCTGAACTTGCAAGTCATGGCAGTATGCTCACAAGCATGAATATAGCTATGAAACTGAAGAACACTGCTCAATTGCTCATTATTCTGTATGTGGGAGGAGGAAAAAAGGGGATAAGGGATGTTTGAGTTACAACTATGGCTACCCAGTTTTTGGAGGGCTAGAATATTGGGATGTGTAAAGAGTCTTACAAAAGAGCTTTGTATTGGAGAATGCCTATGGACTAAGACAAGGGTATCATTAAAAAGATATCAGTGGGGGCAGCTAGGTGGCGCAGTGGATAAAGCACTGGCCCTGGATTCAGGATAACCTGAGTTCAAATCCAGTCTCAGACAATTGGCACTTACTAGCTGTGTGACCCTGGGCAAATCACTTAACCCTTATTGCTCTGCAAAAAACAAACAAACAAAAAAGACATCGGTAACTTCTATGTCTTATTTGGGTATTTGTAAAGAAGTGGGGAACATATTCAGGAGGAAGGACAATAGAGTGATTGCTTCAAGTGAGGTGACAGAAACTCTTGAGCTTGACCAAGACCCTAGGAGAGGGGCTTTTAACCTTTGTTATGTAATATCCTTTTGGAAGTCTATTGAAGTCTATAAATGCCTTTTCAGAATAGTGTTTTATTGCCTACATTAAAAATTTTTAAATGTTGAATTTTAATTAGTGGTTAGTAAAAAATAAAGGTATTTTTTCCACTCAAAGTTAACAAACCCTCTGAAATCTATCCATAGATCCAACCCTTGAAAATCTATGGACTTGGGTTAAAAACTTCTGATCAAAGGAGATAACTAGACAGGAGTGTAATTAAAGGTTGGTTACCAAACCTGCTATTCTGTTCACAGAATTTCTAAGAAGTCAATCAAGTTCCAACAGGTTTGCAGAGCCAATTGTTAAAATTTCTGTGTAAGCACTGGCACTTGGAAGCAGAAAAGTTATAAATCATGGATTGATTTATTGTTTTGTTGATTTATAGACTTAAGAAAGTATTAATAATATACATTAAACTTAAAAGTATTTTATTTGGTGAAGAGCCAGTCGGAAAACATTTGCCTTCTTCAATGTTCCAAGCACTGTGCTAAGTTCTAGACAATAGTAATTGGAGGAAGATACTAGAAGCTGAGATGGGAGAGGATAAGGAAAAGCTTTGTGGTACTTGAGCTGAGATTTGAAGAAAACTAGGGATTCAGAAAAAAAAAATGAAATCCTTCAAAGATGGGCAATGGAGTATATGGTGAAAATGCTGATGGGAAATCTTTCTCATGAGGTGGCAGTATACTGCCAGAAGTGCCATGGTTTTGGATCATAAAACAGACCCTGAGACAAGGAGAATGAGACCGAAATGATTTCTTATGTAACCCTTGTCTCCAAGGGCCATTTGCAGAAGACACTCCTCATTGGTGGAGATTGCTCCATACCTATATGAAGGATGGAGCTGGTGAGAAGTGTAGAGAGGAGACATCCTGGACTTCTGACTCCAGTCTTGGAGAAAGAGGACATTTGACTCTGGACTCTTTTTCAGGTCCCTGAAGAAAGAAAAAGACTCCAAGAAGAGGCCAACAAGATGGAGGTGCCAGCTCTTTGACATGTCAAAGTCTTTCTTTCCCTTCAAATACCCGAATGGAGTCTAGAACCTCATGTCTTCTCTCTCCAAGATGGAAGCCAGAAGACTAGGATCTCTTGTCTCTTCTCTACACTTCTCACCAACTATACAAATCTTTTCTTTATGCAAATCATAGCCAAGTGTTACACCCAAAAGAAGTTATAGCTATTTCCATGGGGACTGTTCACTTGCAGAAGTGAACCATGGCAAGAATATGTGACTGAAATGTTACAAGAATGGCAAATACCTGATACAGAAAAAAAAATAGAGTTATTAGAGAAAGCATAAAGGAACTTCTCTTTCATGTTCTATGTAACCTAAAAATGAACCTTCCATCTGTTATTGTGCTTGATTATTTCCAGGTAATGGATAACCAATTTAGGGTACAAAGAGTGTAAAGGACATTTGTTAAATTCACCTAGCTAAATATACAATGGATCTAATCAAATTAATATATTTTGTCTTGAATAATTTCTTCTAAGTTGGGGCTGGTTAAAAATTTACTGATATTCTTTGTAGTTATGAAAGAGAAAATTCTATTATCTTCTATTATATTATCTAGTACCAAATAATTATAACAATTATTGCTTTTTAGTATAACTAGATCTCTGAGTGCAATTCCCCCATTCTCTTTTTCAAAGCATCCCCTTATAATCTTAGCCTTTCTTTCTTCTAGATGAATATTGTTATTATTCTTATGAATGATGCCATTTACATTTTGATCAAGATAGCATTGAGGCTTTGGATTAATTTGGATAGTATTTTTATATTTTATGTATTAGCTTGACCTAACCATTTGCATTGAATAGCATGCCAATTATTTTGGTTCTTTATGGATGAAAAAAAAAAACTTTCATAGTCATCTTTTTATATTGGTGGGTCAGCAGGTTAATTCAGAGATTGTTATTGTATTTTGTCATTATATTTAGTGGAAATTTTTTATCTTAATTTCTTAATTTTATTGGTGAGATGGAGACATGCTGATAACTGATTTTAATCTTATTACTGCTTCTTTTTGAAACTACTCATTATCTCAAGTTTTTGTTTATACACCTGGTTTTCTAAATAAATCATCATTTCATACAAATAGACATATCTTGTGGTCCTCTTTACCAATGTTTATTCCTTTAATATCTTTTTTTTTGTGGTGGTTCTATTACAACTAGCATTTTAGAATAATGGCATTTAAAAACAGTGAAAATTCAAAGCTTTGGTCTACTTCTGTTCTTTGTTGGAAAAGTTTTCATTGTTATCTTTTACATATAACAGTAGCTAGTAGATTAAAATGTGTCCTTTATTGTGCTAAGGGGCATATCTTTCTTATCAATTTCGATATTTAAAAAACATAAATGAGTTCAGCATATCAAATACTTTCTTCAACATTTATTTAGGTGGACTTTTAAAATCTTACTACCAAAATAATTCATTGGGCTGTTTTTCTAATATTGAATCATTATGGCAATCTTGACATTAATTCGATTGTTGATAATAATGCATATTTTAATATATCATTTTTATCAATACTTTTCTATTTTTTCCCATATTTGAGAATTATTCTTATAATGAAAGCAAGAACGAAACAATGAAAAACTTTATTCTTTCCTGGTATCAATGAACTGTCAAGAGATATAGGGGCAGAGAGGTGGCACAGTGGATAGAACACTGGCCTTGGATTCAGGAGGACCTGAGTTCAAATGCGGTCTCAGACACTTAACACTTACTAGCTGCATGACCCTGGGCAAGTCACTTAAACCCAATTGCCTCACCAAAAAAAAAGAGATATGAAAGAAGAATAAAAATGGAAATGCTACATAAATTCATTTACAGGTTCAATGCCATACCAATGAAACTAGAAAAAGTAATAAAATTCATCTGGAGGAACAAAAAGTGAAAAATCCCAAAGGAAATACAGTAATGAAAATGGGGAGAAGGGAAAAGGGGGATTGATTAGTACTGGATCTTAAAATAAACTGTAATGCAACAAACATCAAAAAACTTTGTCACCAGTTAAAAAGTTGTTTGTTTTTTAAGTCAATCAATAGAACATATTAGGTATAGAAGAATCAGGAGCAATCAGAAGTAATAGTATAGTGTTTCTTAAGAACTCACTTTAACTGAAACTACTGAAAAAACAAAAAAATCAGTCTCTCAGAAATTAGTTTTATGACAATATCTCATAGTATGTGTGACAATAAACTTCCAATGGATACATGCTATATAAAAAGTTAAATATTAAAACAATATGAGAATTAGGTACGGAGGTACCTTTCACAGTTCTGGATAGCAGAAGAATGATTGACTTAACAAGTAATAGAAAAATCACAAGTGAAAGAATGGACAATTTTGATTACATAAGTTTTTAAAAATTCACTAGCTCTTTCTAGCATTTTTTTTCTTTTAACTGGAAATTCTTTGTTTTGGCTATCATGTTCTTAGGAATTTTTATTTGGGGCTTTCTTTCAGGAGATGACCAGTAGATTTTTTGTATTTTGATCTTGTCTTCTGGTTCTAAAGAATATGAACAGTTTTCTTTTAAAGACTTCTTGAAATGTTAGGCTCTTTATTTTGATCATAGTATTCAGATTGCTCTGCTCATGGGGTGGGAGACTCTAATATCTCTAATTTCTGAACTTTCTCCTTCTCAGGGCCTCACTATCCTGGAACATCACCTATGTGAAATTTCCCTTCTCAGTCTGCCCTAGATATGTGATCCAGAACTGGGTAGTGGTCAAAGAAGCTGCTACTTGGCAGTTGTACCCACTGGGGTTCCCTCATATAGGTCACATGGTACATGGTCTCCCTAGGGGTTGGAAAGCTCTAAAGAACCATATTCTCTGTATCTTTTTTACGAAATAGACTGGACAAATGACTCACTGTGACTTTTTGTGGATTTTCCCATCAGAATTCAGTCTGTTACACTGTCTAGACCTGTTTGGAAGAGTTTTGTGGAGACATTCAGCTATACTTCTTCCTACTCTTTTACCATCTTGGCTCTGCCTCAACAGATAGTTCTTTTAAAGAAAAAGAATTGAAAGTTATCAACAACCATATGAAAAAGTAATTTTCTTTAAGCACAGGTCCAACCATGCAATACCCCTACTCAATAAACTTTGGTGGCTACCTATTTGCTCCAGAACAAAAACAAAAACAAAAATAAAACAAAACAACAAAACAAAAAACCCTCTGCTTGGTAATCTAAGTCCATTATAACCTAACCCCACCCCCATGATGGACCCCCTCCTTATGAATCTTCTTAAACTTTATTCCCTTACTTACTTTTTAATCTGGTGATACTAGCCTCCTTGCTATTCCAATAAGAAAACACTCCAGGGGCAGCTAGGTGGCGCAGGGTATAGAGCACCAGCCCTGGATTCAGGAGGACCTGAGTTCAAATCTGACCTCAGACACTTAACACTTACTAGCTGTGTGACCCTGGGCAAGTCACTTAACCCCAATTGCCCCACAAACAAAACAAAACAAACAAAAAAAAACAAAAAACAAAAAAAGAAAACACTCCATCTCTCAGTTCCAGGCATCTCTCTAACAGTTCTCCATAACTTGAATGCTCTCCCTTATAGTGTTTTCATGAAGATCAGATGAGATAAAGCACTTTGCAAACATTAAAATTGTTTGCATAGTTATTATTATTGCAATGGCCAAACAAGAAAACTGAAGCTTGATCATGTTTCCCGCATATTACCAGAGAAGTGATGAACTAAAAGTGAAGAATAAGATGTACACTTTCAGATGGAGCCAATGTGTGGATTTCTTGTTTGACAATATGTATTTATTATTGTTGCAAAATATCCAATTAATCTTTATTTTTTCATTCTATTTTATTTTACTTTTAGTTTCAGATTCTCTCTTTTTCACACCCAATGAGAAGGTAATACATTTTTTAAAAATCATTATAAAAATAATGTTATGCAAACAAATTTTTGAATTAGCCATATTCTGAAAAAAATAAGAAAAAGAAAGAGGAAAAAAATGTTTCAATCTACACTCTGAATCCATTACCTCTCTCACTGGAGGGTGATAACCATTTTTTCATCATGAGTCATTTGGAACTGTGGTGGGTCATTGTGATGATCAGAGTTATTAAGTCTTTCAGAGTTGAATATCTTTACAATATTGTTGTTACTATGTAAATTGTTGTACTGGTCCCTTACGCTTCGCCTTCCATCAGTTCATATAAGTCCTCCTGGGTTTCTCTAAAACCCTCTTTATCATTTTTATAGTACAATGGTATTCTATCACATTCATATGTAACTTATTCAGCCATTTCCTAATTTATGAGTATCCCCTCAGTTTCCCATTCTTTGACATTACTGAAAGAACCACTATAAATGTTTTGTACATACATGTTCTTTCCCTTCTTCTTTTATCTGTTTGTGGTATAGAGCCCCTGGTATTGGTATTGCTGGGTCAAAATGTATATAAAGTTTAATATTGGGTGGGAGAGGAATAGTTTAAAATTGCTTTCCAGAATGACTGGACCAGTTTGCATCAATCAACAGTGCAATCATGTACCTATTTTCTCACATCACATCCTACATTTATTATTGCCTTTTTCTGTTATTTTAGCCAATCTGATGCATTTGAGGTGGTACCTCATAGTTATTTTAATTCCCACTCTATGATTATTAGTGATTTAGAACACTTTTTCATGCAACTATTGATAGCTTTGATTTTTTCCCCCTGAAAATGCCTTGAGGAATTGCTCTTATTCTTGTAACCCAACTCATTTCCCAATATATTTGAAAAATGAGACCTTTATTAAAGCAACTTATTGAAAATAATTTTTCCTAGCTCCTTTTATTTTAATATAATCTCCATTGTTTTTGTTTCTGCAAACACTTTTCAAATTTATGTAATAAAAAAATTAACGTTTTACCTCCTGTGAACTTCTCTTGATATTCTTGACCTTTTGTTCTTCCAAATGGATTTTGATATTAGTTTTCCTAGCTCCAGAAAATAACTCTTTGGTATTTTGATTGATATGGTACTGAATTAGAAAATTAATTTAGTTAATATACTCATTTTTATTGTATTGTTGTATTCTATCAGAAACATTTTTGCATCTATTGAAATAATCACAAGATTTTTGTTCTTTTTATTATTGGCATAGTCAATAATGTTTATGGTTTTCCTAATATTGAATCAGCCTAGCATTCCTGGCATATATTCCACCTGATGAATAGTGTATAATCTTTGAGCTATATTGCTGAAATCTCCTTGCTAGTATTTTATTTAAAATTTTTGCATCAATATTCTTTCCAAAAGTTGATCTATAATTTTCTTTCCCTGTTTTAGCTCTCTCTGGTTTAGACATCAAGCTCATATTTTGTAGTGCTTCTTTTTTATCTGTTCTTTTTTTTCAGTTTATGTAGTATTGGAATTTATTGTTTTTTAAATGTTTGATATGAATAAACTTGTAAATCCATCTGGTCTGGGTTTATTTTTTGTTTTGTTTCCTTTGGGAAGTCATTTATGATTTGTTCAATTTCTTTTTTTTTAAAGATAGGATTAAGTAAGCATTCTATTTTCCATTCTGGTAATATGGGCAATTTATATTTTTTGTAAATATTCATAGATTTTGTCAGGTTTATTGGAATATAGTGCAAAACAATGCCTAAAAATTGCTTTTATTTCATTTTCATTGGTTGTGATTTTGGTTGCACTTTTGAGACTGGTAATTTGTTTTTTCTTTTTAAAAATCAAATTGGCCTATGGTTTATCTATTTAATTTTTTAAAGAGTCCCTAGTATTATCAGTTGATTTTTAAAATTTTAGCTTTATTAATTTCTCCTTTAATTTTTAATTTTAATTTTATTTTGGTGTTTCATTTGGGGTTTTTATTTAATGTTTTTCTGGGGAGCTGTTTTAGTTCCATGTCCAATATGTTGATTTCCTTTTCCTCTCTTTTATTAATACGAACACCTAGAAATATAAATTTTTCCCTAAGTACTGCTTTGCCTACGTTCCAAAAAATATATTATGTTGCCTCATTATTATAATTATATTTGATGAAATTCTCAATAGCTTCTAAGATTTAATCTTTGACCCACTCATTCTTTGGGAGTAAGTTATTTATTTATTAATTAATTTAATCTATATTTCAAAGTTTTTAAATTTAATTACATAAGCTTCAGGAAATTAATTTAATATTTCTGCCATTCTGTAATAATCTGTGAGATTTTTATGCCCTATAATATGGTCATTTTTTGAAGGTGCTTTGCACAGTTTAAAAAGATATATGTTCTTTTCCATTCCCATTCAATGTTCATCAGTTTTTTCTCAATATATTTTTTCTTTCTTGTTTATTTTATGATTAGATTTATTTAGGTCTAAGAAAGGTAAACTGATATATATTATATACCTATTCTACTTTAATGATTTTACATATTTAAGATAAATATATTTAATTAAATTTATTATTAATTAAATTACTAAATTAAATATACATAAATATAAGAATAAAATAACAATTTCCTCCTGAAGCTGATCTAACCTTTCCTTTAAGAATTTAGATGAAACACAATATAGTGAATATAGATTCAGTATTAATTCATTGTCCATATTACCTTTTAGTAAAGTGAAGTTTGCCTGATTATCTCTCCTTTTTAATTATCTCTTTTAATTAGGCTTATTTTGACTTTTCCTTTGTCTGAGATGATTATTATTCTCCCTGCCTTTTTTATGTCAACTAAAGCATAATAGAGTCTGCTCCAGCCCCTTCTTTTAACTCTATGTATATCTTTCCATTTTAGGTGTTTCTTATAAACAACATATTGTTGCAGTCTGGTTTCTAAACCATTTTCCTATCCTCTCCTGTCTTATGAGTGAATTCATTCCATTCCTATTCACATTTACAGTTATAATTACAATTATTAAAATTTTATTTTCTTCTATCCCGTTCTCTTATATTTATCTCCTTTTTTTACCCTGTCCCCTCCTCATGAGACTGTTTTGCTTTTGATCACTATATTTCTTAATCTACCTTCTCTCTTATCTCTATCCCACTTTCTCTTAACCCCTTTCCCTCCTATTTCTCTGATTATAATATGAAATTCTGTACCCAATTATGTGTTCACATACATTTGTTCCCCCCACCCTGAACCAATTCAGATGAGAGTGAGGTTGAAGTGCTGCCCACTCCATCCTCCCATCCTCCCTTTCCAAGTATATACACCTTGAGCATCCAATTTATATGAGATTATTTCCCCCATTCTTCTTCCGTTCTGCCTATTCCACTGCACGCATCTTTCTTGCCCTTCTATTATCCTTTTGAGATCATTTCAGCAGAATAGAATTACATTCATCACCTCTAAGTAGATGCCCTCTAATAACTCTAATAATGATAAAATTTTGAGGAGTCACAAGTATCATCTTCCCATACAGGAATGCAAACAATTTAACCTTGTTTAGTCCTTTCTCACTCATTTTTACCTTTTTATCTTTGAGTATTGTGTTTGTATGTCAAAGTTTATTAAGCTCTGCTCTTTTCATCAGGAATGCTTGAAAAGTCTCTATTTCATTAAATATCCATCTTTTTCCAGTAGGATTATATTCAGTTTTGCTTGGATAGGTTATTCTTGGATGTAATCCTAGCTCTTTTGTCTTCCATAATATCATATTCTAAACCCCCCATTCTTTTAGAGGGGTAGCTGATAAATCTTATGTGATTCTGACTATGGCTCCACGGTATTTTAATTCTTGCTTTCTGGCCACTTGGACCATTTTCTCCTTGAAATGGAAGTTCTAGACTTTATAATATTCCCAGGAGTTTTCATTTGGGGATTTCTTTCAGAAGGTGACCTGAATATTCCTTCAATTTCTACTTTGCCCTATGGTTCTAAAATATCTGGGCATTATTCTTTTATAATTTCTTAAATATTATGACTAAACTGTTTTTTACTCATTGCTTTGAGGGAGTCCAATGACTCTTAAATTATCTCTCCTCTCCCTATTTTCTAGGTCAATTATTTATTCCTTTGAGATATTTCACATTTTCCTCCATTTTCTCAGTCTTTTTACTTTGTTTTATTATTTATTGATGTCTTATAGACTCACTAGTTTCTACTTTATCAATTCTAATTTTTATAAAGTAGAAATTTATTAAAATCCATTATAGTGTTTTTCAGAAAAATGTTGAAATACTTAACAGTCACACAACAGGGTACTTAAAAGTGCTCTGTGGAAAGACTACTTGCTTCAAGGAATTTTTCTCTGCTCTAAACAATTTTTTTTTAATTTCTGGAAATTATCCATTAACATCTCTTTAACTCTTCTAGGAATTCTTTTTGGTCTTGTTCCAATCTCCATTTTTCTTTGAAGCTTTTTTCATAGATGTTTTCAAGTCATTGTCTTCTATGTTTGTGTCTTTAGCTTCCCAGTCACCATAGCAAATTTTCATAGTCAGATTTTTTTCTGTTTGCTCATTTTCCTAAAATACTTCTCAGTTTTGAACTTCATTGTTGGGTCCTGCTTTCCTCTCAGAGGGGATGTCTGACCTGAGCTTCCGTTTGTTAGGTAACCATACTTTCTTTCCTCTCAGTCTCTTCTTAATCTTTTCCAATCCGGCTTCTGCTTTTGTGATTCCATTGAAATTGTTCTCTATATAGGTACTAATGATCTATTTGCCAAATCCAATGGCCTTTTCTTGATCTGCATTCTTCTTTAACTCTTTGCAGCCTTTGGCACTGTTGATCACTCTCTCCTCAATATTGTCTTCTTTCTAGGTCTCTGGAACACTACTCTCCCCTGGTTCTTCTCTAACCTATCAGACCATTCCTTTTATGTCTCTTTTAATGGATCCTCTTCCATATTATACCTTCTAATCATAAGGATCCCTTAAGGTTCTGTCCTGTGCCTTCTGTTTTTTTTCCTTCTATACTTCACTTGGTGATCTCAGTACTTCCCATGGATTTAATTACTATAATTACTATTTCTATGCTGATGATTCTTTGTGTGTGTGTGTGTGTGTGTGTGTGTGTGTGTGTGTGTGGCAATTGGGATTAAGTGACTTGCCCAGAGTCACACAGCTAGGAAGTGTAAAGTGTCTGAGGTTGGATTTCAACTCAAATACTCCTGACTCCAAGGCCAGTGCTCTATCCACTGCACCACCTAGCTGCCCCATATGCTGATGATTCTTAACTCTACCTATCCTGCCCCAAATTCCTAGGTGATCTCTAATATTGTATCTTCAACTGCTTTTCAGATATCTCAGACTGAATGTCTAGTAGATAGCATAAATTCAATTCATCCAAAATAGAACTTCTTTATACCTTCTCCCATCTTACCTTCTCTACCATTGTAGAGGGAAACACCATACTCCTAGTACCTCAGGCCTGAAACTGAGTAGTCATCCTGGAGTCCTTATTATTTCTTACCCTTCCTCTATATCCAATCTATTGTCAAGAACTGTAGATTTCACCTTTACAAGATCTTTCAAATATTCCCTTTTCCGTCATCTGACACTGCCACCACTCATAATCCCCCATTACTTTACTCTTGGATTATTGTAGTAGCTTGCTGGTCAATCTATCTTCCTCAAGTCTCTTCCTAACCAAATCCAAATTCTATTCACCTGATAAAGTGATTTTCCTAAAGTACAGATACAATCATATCACCCCCTTAATTAACTCCAGCAGCTCCCTATAGTCTCCAGGATCAAATATGAAATGCTCTGTCTGACATTAAAAACACTTAATAACCTTGTCCCCCTCCTACCTCTCTAGTCTTCTTACAACTTACTACTGGACATATACTCTTCACTCCAGTGACACTAGCCTCCTGCCTGTTCCATGAACAAGATACTCCATCTTTCAGTTCCATACATTTTCTCTGACTGTCCCCCATGCCTGTAATACTCACCCTCCTTGACTCTGACTACTGACTCCCTGCCTTCCTTTAAGTCCCAAATAAAATCCCATCTTTTTTCTGGATGTTTTCCTAAACCCTGCTTGATTTTAGTGCCTTCCCACTCTTAATCATTTCCTATTTATTCTATATATAGTTTGTTTTGTATATATTTGTTAGTATGCTGTCTTCTCCATTACTTTGTTGGCTCCTTGAGGGTATAAACTATATTTTGTGGTGTGTTTTTTTTTGGTATCCCCATCACATTGCACAGTGCTTGGTACATAGTAGGCAGTTAATAAATGTTGATTGATTGATTGATTGGTTATACTGTTTGTTTTCTACTACTGATTGATTTCATAGTTCACTCTAGGGATCTGTAAGTTTTCAGTCCTTCAAAAGTGGAGTGATTCAAGGAGAGATCTATTCACTGCCCCACTGGTCTGCAAATTCCTGACCCAGTCTGGGTCTGTTGGCTTGTTGTTTGGTTCAGTTTCCATAGACTACTGCTGAACTCAAACACAGTTAGCCAGGTAGGAGGTTCTGTTGGTTCAGATCTACTGAGTTCTAGTTCTCCCTTGATTTTGGTTTCCTGCCTTGGCTAATTCCAAAACAGACTTATGTGTGAGTCCTCCCTCTGTTCTTGGGCTCAGAACCACACAGCTATGATTTTGGAACCTGCTCCTTGCTCTTTACATATGTAAAGTCCCTCCTTCCTCATTACGCTAATCACTCTTCTCCCTAAAACTAGGACCTGGAATTGGGTAATTGAACTGCCTGATGGCACCCATTCCTCCTCTCAATAATAGTACAGAGTTGTTCTGTAATATCTTTCTACTCTTAGATTCAGTACCACTACCATCCCTGAGCACTTGGTTGCTCTCTGTGGCTACTGCTGCTGCCACCACAGACTACTACCAATTCAATCTGTTGTGGCCCTGGTCCTGCCACTTTCCTGGCCAGCTCCCACCCCAGTGTCCAAAGATTGTTCTATCTTGCTAAGCTGACCTGGATTGGAAAAATGACTCACTGTGACTTTTTCTTGGCTTTCTCAATCAGAATTCTCTGTGGCATTCTTCATCAATCTTTCTTGTTATTGCGTGTCCTTCATACTAGAAGAAGACCATTACATAAAGGTGATGTCATGACTTTCACTGAATTAGATTTAAGGGGGAGGGGGGTTGTACAAGGTCACCAATCCCACTCTTGCCTCCAGAGCCATCTGAGTTCAGTGGCAAGATACGTATCAGGATGACTGAAGATGGGCCCAGGGTCACATAACTAGGAAGTGTCTGCGGTGAGATTTGAACTCAGGTCCTCTTGACTCTAGGGCCATACACTGTGCCACCTATCTGCCCCTTTCAATCATTGTAGGGGAGAATGTGAAGGAGCTATGGTGAAACTGCTAGTTCTCACTCACACACACACACACACACACACACACACACACACACACACACACACACATCTTGTATATTGTCAGGAAAATTTCTATGTCCGATGGAGGAACAGAAACTATGAAGTCTCCAGGCCATAGAAAATAGGCTTATTAAGAGAAGGCCTCACAATAAAGCCGGTCATTTAGGGGTTGGAACTGAAAGACCCTGAGTTACAAAATCAATGGGTTTTACACCCCTCCAGAGATTGAATGTTTCTGTACAATACTAATTAAAAGTATCTAAAATTAAAACATCTTCTTAGGAAATATCAAAACAGCCTATGTGAAAAATGTCAGCATTTTCCAACACTCATATCAACCTTCTTGTGGCAACAGGGTCATAATTCTGCTACATGACCCCTTCTAATCAAACATATCACTAGTGAACTGCATGACCCCCTTGAGTCAAGCATAACATTCATGGTTTCTAAAATATAGTATTGGTGACTATTATATCTTGTGATATTACTTAATGCTTGACATTGGAAAGTATCATCTGACATTAAGTAGTAAGAACACAGACTTAATCTACTAACAAAATTAAAATAAGATATCTAAACATAATAAATCACAATTTTTATTTAACATTCTGATTATTATAATAATTATATCACATAACTATATTAAATCTCATAACTAATGGGGAAAATCTCACTCACAATATATATACACATACATATACATACACACACACACACACACACACACACACACACACACGCACACCTCTGGAAAAAACTCAAAAAAATCATCATGTCAATGAAAACTTTTTTAGGGGGAGGTGGGGCAATGAGGGTTAAGTGACTTGCCCAGGATCACACAGCTAGTGAGTGTCAAGTGTCTGAGGCTGGATTTGAACTCAGGTCCCGCTGAATCCAGGCCCAGTGCTTTATCCACTGCGCCACCTAGCTGCCCCATCAATGAAAACTTTAAAAATATGCACAAAAACAAAGCATATGTAGAAAGAAAGGAAATAAACATTTATCAGGTGCCTACTATGTGCCAGGCATTGGGCACTTTATAAATGTCATCTCATTTAATCCTCACAACAATTGCAGAAAAAGAAACTATTATTATTCCCACTTTATAGTTGAGAAAACTGAGACAGACAGAGGTTAAGTGACTAGTTTAGGGTTACACAACCAGCAAATGAGAGCAAATCTAAATTCTAGCCTTCCCAGCTCTAGTCCTCTATTTCCTAGGAGCTGCCTGGAAGCAAAAGAAAGTTCAGGAGGGGTAGAAAAAAGCAGATCAGTATTAGGATTACTGTGCTAAATTCATCTTATGTTTATATTGGTAAGTAATTACATTCCTGTAAAAGTTTTTGATCATTTTATTTCTTTTTTTTTTAAGATTTCAATAGGGATTTAATTCAACCTTTGATGTCATAGTACAACTGTTGATGTGCTAAGTAATCTTTTTTTTTCCCCAACAACAAACATTTATTTTATTTTCCATTTACATGCAAGGGTAGTTTTCAACATTAATTTTCATAAGATTTAGAGTTCCAAATTTTTCTCCCTCCCTCCCTCCCTTTCCTCCCCCCTCAAGAAGATCGCAATCAGGTTATATATGGACAATCCACAAGTGCTCTTTTTATCAGTTCTTTCTATAGGGGTGCATAGTAAGCTTCCTCATTAGTTCCTTGGGATTGTCTTGGATCACTGCACTGCTGAAAGTAGTTAAGTCATTCACAATTACTCACTGAATAATACTGCTATCACTACACAATGTCCTCTCAGCTCTGCTCACTTCACCACACATCGATGTTCATTAGTCTTTCAAGGTTTTTCGGGGATCATCCTGTTTGTCATTTCCTGTAGCACAAGACAATTCCACTACAATCATATAACACAGCTTTTTCCATCATTCCTCAATTGATGGGCATTCCCTTGATTCTCAATTCTTAGCCTCCACCAAGAGTAGCTATAAATATTCTTTGTACAATTTTTCCCCCTTTTCTCTTTTTCATAATTACTATTGTTAACTGTTTCCTTTCCATCCTATTCCCTTCCCCATGATATTTATTCTATTATCCATCTTCTTTCATCCTATCATTCTTCAAAAGGGATTTGCTTCTGTCTGTCCCCTCCCCCACTCTGCCCTTCCTTCTTTTGCCCCTCTCTCTTTATCTCCTTCCCCTCCTATTTTCCTGCAGGGTTAGAGAGATTACTCCACCTAATTGAGTGTGTACATTATTCCCTTCCTTGAGTCAATTCTATTGAGATTGAGGTCTTTGAGCCAATTCTGATGAGTGTAAAATTCATTTACTGCCCTGCTCCTCTCCAATCTCTTCCCCTACTCCATAAGCCTTTTCCTGTTACTTTCATGTATGATTTCACTTCGGCCCTTCCCCCTCCCCCAGCGAATTCCCTTTACCCCTCAATTTAACCCTAAAGATGTCATCACCTAGCTAAGTGACACAGTGGACAAAGCATCCCCCCTGGACCCAGGGGTATCCCAGCCAAAACTCAGCCACAAACACAAGACAGTAGCCCACTGTACGACCCCAGGTATGTCCCCCAGCTCCAATTTTTTATGGTTCTCTAAGGTCTTGTATTTGAAAGTCAAATTTGCCATTCAGTTCAGGTCTTTTCATCACAAATATCTGAAAGTCTTCTTTTTCATTAAAATCCCATTTTTTTCCGCTGAAAGATAATGATGAGTTTTGCTCGGTAAGTGATTCTTGGTCTTTCACGGTTTTTCAGGGATCATCCTGTTTGTCATTTCCTGTAGCACAAGTCCATTCCACTACAATCATATAACACAGCTTTTCCCATAATTCCTCAATTGATGGACATTCCCTTAATTCTCAATTCTTAGGCTCCACCAAGAGTTGCTATAAATATTTTTTGTATAATTTTTCCCCCTTTTCTCTTTTTCATGATTACTGTTGTTAACTGTTTCCCTTCTTTCCTATTCCCTTCCCCATGATATTTATTCTATTATCCATCTTCTTTCATCCTATCACTCTTCAAAAGGGATTTGCTTCTGTCTGTCCCCTCCCCTGACTGGGGCTCCACAGTACTTGAATTCTTTCTTTTTGGCAGCTTGCAATATTTTCTCCTTGACCTGAGGGCTCTGGAAATTGGCTATAATATTCCTACGAGTTTTCATTTTGGGATCTCTTTTTGGAGGTGATTGGTGGATTCTTTCAATTTCTATTTTAGCTTCTTCTAGAATTTCACGGCAATTTTCCCTGAGAATATCTTGGAAGATGGTGTCTAAGCTCTTTCCTTGATCATGCTTTTCAGGTAGACCAATAATTTTCAATTTATCTCTCCTGGACCTTTTTTCCAGTTCAGCAGTTTTTCCAAGAAAATATTTCACATTGCCCTCTATTTTTTTTATTCATTTGGATTTTTTTATTGTGTCTAGGTTTCTCATAAAGTCACTGGCTTCCATTTGTTCAATCTTAATTCTTAGGCAATTATTTTCATCAGAGAGCTTTTGAACCTCCTTTTCCATTTGACTTTTCAAGCTCTTGACTTTTTTCTCATGTCTTTCCTGCATCACCCTCATTTCTCTTTCCATTTTTTCCTCTACCTCTCTAACTTTATCTTTAAAGTCCTTTTTGAGCATCTCTATGGCCTGAGACCAATTCGTATTTTTCTTGGAAGCTTTAGATAGATATAGGGGCCCTGATGTTGACCTCTTCCTCTGAGGGTACCCCTTGGTCTTCCTTGTTACTGAAGAAACTTTCTATGGTCCTCACCTTTCTCTGTTGGCTCATCTTCCCTTTCTTTTACTAGACTTTTAACTCCTTAAAGTGTGTCACTATTTCCAGTATCCCAAGCTTAAGAAGTCCCAGATGGTATGATTTAAGGAGAATCAGGTTCTTCCTTTGCCCGGCCTGTTTCCTGGTCCGAGATGACCCCAAACCAACTTGCTAATCAACCAGCTTTGTGTGTTGTGGTTGTTAGCTCCAACGAGCCTGTGCCCCTTCCCCACCTGGGCCACTGCTACTCAAGCCTACCTCCTGGTTGTCAGTAGGGGTGTAAAATGCAAGTTCTGCCTCCTTAGCACCAGCATAGACCCCTGTAGTCTCTCCCCTGCCCAAGGCTCAGCCCACTCACCAGACTGTGAGCTTAGTTACAGATGGCATTGGTGCTTCAGCTGATTCAGAGGCTCTGCGGGTCTCCTTCTCTGGTGAAGACTTCCTGAGACTGGATCTGTGTCAGGGTGACTGTGGGGTTGGGCCTACTCCTGTATCAGCACAGCAGCTTCCTCCTTCTGACCTTCCAAGCCGTTCTTGGTTAGAAGATGATTTCAACACATTCTTCTGTGAGTTTTGCCACTCCAGGCATTTTCCTATGGCATTATTTGGATATTTTTTGGAGGGATCGTGTCATGAGTTTGGGAGCTCACTGCCTTTCCTCCACCCTATAATTTTATTTCTTTACCATTTTTTTTGTTATATCCCCCTCCTAATTTTTTGCTTAGGTTGAAAGTTTCTTTTCTCTTCATCCTTCTTCAGTTAACTAATGGTTTACCAATCCTTTCAGTGTTTCCAAATGAACTGTTATTTATTTTATTTCTTGATTCTTTTGTCTTGCAATTTTGATAATTCCTCATTTTAATATAGTAACTTCTTTTATTCTTCAAGTATATTAATGTTTTCATTTTCTAATTTTTGAACAGCAAAGTCAACTAAAATTTTCTTTTTCTGTTTTGTTAATATATGAATTCAGGTATATAAATTTACCTCTGAAATCTGCTTAACTTCATCTCAGAGATAGTATATTGTACTGTTGTTGCATAATCTTTAATAAAGTTCTTAATGTTTCTGTAATTTTATTTTTTACTAAAATTATATTAATTTTTCATCTTTGGGTTTACTTAGTTGGTCATATTTATCTTATCAATTAATATTTAAATGATGCTGTGGTCTATAATACAAGTAATATTTATAATTTCTGGTATTTTCTATATGTATTTATAAGTTCTGTATGTTCAAAAGCAGGAGTTTTTATTTTTTTGTGTGTCATTGACCCCTTAGACAGTATGGTGAAATTTCTAAATGATGTTTTTAAATGCATAAAATAAAATACGTAGCATTAGAAAAGAAGTCAGCGATATAAGTTATCAAAAATATTTTTTAAAAAACAATAAATTCCAAGACCTCAGGTTAATAACCACTTCTTTGGAGGGTAATTAATTTCTGACCAATTTTCATAACATTCATATAATTCGTAAAATTCCTATTTTCTCTATTCAGTTCTCTGACTGTATCTTGTAATTCAGTGTATCAAGGAATCTATGATTGCACTGACTCCTTCTACCAGTGAAGATATCCACACTTTCTGATTCCGTGTGGATCTTGCCCACACTTCCCTATGCATTATCATCTATGAAGGATCTCCCCCATTGTCCTGGATATCATCCTCTAGGTGCAACACTCAGTTTTTCTATTTTTCCTCAGTGTGACTAGCCTACCTCCTTTTATAATCTCACATTTCCCAAATGATCCTTTTGCCACTTCTTGTGAGAAAGTCGAGGTTAAAAATAGGCTGCTCTCTAATAATTTGGAGAATCAATCACTGTTGATTCTTTAGAGATTATGATATTCTAAGATTTGCAATCACAGGACATTAATGAGAGATATAGGTATTAAATCCATGAGTCTTTGCACTGGGGTGCAACTTGACATTATTTTTTTAAGTACAGCAGGATTACCCAGTTGCTATGCTGCTTACTCTCTTTCTATTCAGTTCTGGGCATAATTCATCATCCATCTGCAATATATATCCCTAGTAAATATACTAATGTACTAACTCAGTTGTCTAGACATCTAACCTCATATTCCAATCAGTTAGTTAATAAGCCTTTATTAAGTAACTATTATGTGTCAGATACTATGCTAAGCATTGGAGATGTGAAGGCAAAAATCATTCTCTGTTATCAAGAATCTCACAGTCAAATGAGTGGAACAGCATGAAAACATGTACAAACAAGATATAAAGAGCATAAATTAGAAGTAATCAATGGAAGGATATGGAAAGACATAAAAAGACATAAAAGGTGGACATTTAGCTGAGAATTGAAAGAACCCCAGGACGTCCAGAAGCAGAAATGAGGAGAGAAAGTATGACATCTTTCAACCATATAGTTTTTCCTATATGAAATGTTAGGTCACTCTCTTTTGAGCAATATTGGATTTTATTGAAGAGGGCCTATAACATTCTAAGACTTCATATGGTCAATACGACATTTGCCAGCAAGAACATGTGGAAGACTTCACTATCTTCAGGGAATCTCTCATGCATTTGGAGACTGTGCAAGGTAACCTACATAATAGTGATAAACATCAATGGTGACCAGGTAATTCCATTTTCTGTTTATTTGGTGACCTTAATAATCAGAGTATCACTGAAGAGTTACATCTGTACAAGACTCCCTTGTAAATGTTGGTACTCTGATTATTAATGTCACCAAGTAAACAAAAAATGGAGTTATCATGGAGTAGTTATATCATTTGGGGATTTTTCCCCATTCTTTTTGGTGTCTTCTCCTACATGAGATAACATGTAAAACCCATCACTTTGTGCTTTTTTAGATCTTGTCTCATTCAGCACAGATTTTTTTCTGTCCATACTTGATTTTGTCTAGTCATTCTTCCCAGTTTTGTCTTATGTTTCTTGGCCTATACACATCATACATAAATAAGTGAGATGTTAGAGTTGAAATGTGTTGTTTCCATGGATTCTGATGGTGGTAATAGCTTTTTTTGTTTCTTTTTTCTTTTATTATTTTCCAGTTACATGTAAAGACAGTTTTCAATGTTTGTTTTCAAAGGATTTTTAATTCTAAATTTTTCTCCCTTACTCCCTTCTCTCCCCCCTCCCCAAGACTGCAAGCAATCTGATATAGGTTATATATTTACAATCACATTAAACATATTTCTGCATTAGTCATATTGTGAAAGAAGAATCAGAACACAAAGGGAAAACCTCAAAAAAGAAAAAGAAACAGCCAAAAAGAAGGAACCATATGGTTCAATTTACATTCAGAATCCATAGTTCTTTTTTCTGGATGTGGAGAACATTTTCTATCATGAGTACTTTAAAACTGTTTTGGATCATTGCACTGCTGAGAAGAGCCAAGTCTACCACAGTTGATCATCACACAATGTTGCTTTTACTATGTACAATGTTCTCCTGGTTCTGCTCATCTCACTCAGCATCAGTTCATATAAGTCTTTCCAGGTTTCTCTGAAATCCTCCTGTTCCTCATTTCCTACAGCAAAAGAGTATTCCATTACATTTGTTGTGAGTGAAACTATTTGTGGTTGGCCTATAATTGTCCCAAGTGTTAGGGAATTTAGCTGAAATTTATAATATATTTGTTACTTTGAAATTAGAGGCTACTGAACCAGTTTGGGGGCATTAAGCATTTATTAAAGTATATTAAATGTTAGTAAAGAGATAGAGCACATGGCTCAGAAAGTTAAGAAGTCCTACATACCTAGGATAGTGGAAAAGAGAGTGCAGTGTGGGAGAGTGAAGAGCATGCCAAGAGCATGAAAGACCCCTCTTCAGGGCTTTTTAACCTGTCTCAGGTAGAAGTGGGCCACTCTACCTTGATCCAAGCTAATTAGCTGGTAACATTCAAGTCCATTGATTGACATTATTTGAAGGTGGTCTTAAGTTAACTTCCTTTAGTTAGTTAGGAAAGTCAATCTACATTTCCTTTGAAATCATCCTGACTCTGGGCTGGCCCTGCAAAATCATCCAGGGTTCCTGTGTGTGTTTGTGTGTGGGCTCTCTGAGTCTCTAAAACCCCATTATTTTCTCACACATTCATATACAACAACTTGTTTAGCTATTCCCAATTGATGGGCATTCCCTCAATTTCCAATTCTTTGCCACCACAAGGAGAGCTACTATAAATATTTTTGTACATGTGGGTCTTTTTCCCTCTTCTATGATCTCTTTTGGATAAAGACCTAGTGGTAGTATTACTGGGTCAAAGGGTATGAACAGTCCCATAGCTCTTTGGGCATAGTTCCAAATTGTTTTCTGGAATTGGAAATAGTTATTGAAGCAATAATGAAATTTCATTTCCCCTGCTTCATTCTTGCCTTCCAGTTTCATCTATGAATTATCTTGAAATTAAATGGTTTAGTTGGATCTCATGCCAAGGTTTCAGAATATTTGTTTAAGCTTTTTCTGCCTCCTATCATTTTATGAGGCAATACTATTCATAATCTTTTTTAAAATAAGTTTTTATTAATGTCTTCTGTTTCTTACATCGTCATAGTTATTCCAAGTATACCTTCTCCCCCTTCCAGAGAGTCATTCCATATAATAAAGAGTATTATAGAGTGGTATAGGATCAACACAACTAATTGAAATATTGAAAAAGTCCAAAAAAACATAGGCAATGTGTAATACCTATGGCCCTCTCACCTACACGAAGTAGGTTGGAGGTGTCCTCTCATATCTTTTCTTTTGAGTTATGCTTGCTTTTATAAATTTGTTACATCCGTTTTTTATATGCAGTTCTCTCCATTTATATTGTTGAAGTTCTTGTCTTTTCTTGGTTCTATTTACTTCACACTTCTCAGTTCATGTAGATCTTTACACATTTATCTGTATTTATTGCATACATAGTTTCTTACAGCACAGTAAAATTCTATTAAATTTCTGTACCACATTTTGTTTAGCCATTCCCCAGTCAATGCATATCTGCTTTGTTTCAAATTCTTTGCTACCATGAAAAGTGCTGCTTCTATGTATATATTGGTATTTATGAAAACTTTCTGCTTATTGATAGCTTCCCTAGGAAATAAACCCAGAAATGGAGTCTCTGGTTCAAATAGTATTGATATCTTAGTTATTTTATTTTGCCAATACCAGTTCTGTTATTGTTTTTCTTACATTACTCTGACACTTCATCAGGGTATATAAGTGAGGGGTAAAAGTGACCCTACATTCTCAAAGACTATGCCAGTGGAGCACAAGTTCTGGTAACGCTTTGGCTATGGTCAAGTGACAGAGACTGTGTATCTGCCATTGAAGGACCATTGTAACTAGGTTCAGAGAAACTCATCACTAGGGTGGGTGCAGGATAATGATCTTTTCAGGTATAGTAACTTAAATTCCATCTGCTATGTTAGTTACAAAAAAGTTCTGACCTTCATTGGGGGAGGGAGTACCCAGAATTGATCAAATTACAGACCTTTGAAGTATTGGAGGAAGTATAAAATTTACATTGAGTCTCTGAATAATTTTAAAGTTTTCCCAGACTTTATTTTTTGTTGACTGTTCATAGGTGATTTGCATATCAAAAGTCTTGGCCAGGCCTGGTTTTCTATACCTTGAAGTTCCACTTCTGGGTTGATTTACATATCAAAAGCTTGGTTTCTTCTGTAGAAATTATTAGAAGAGATATGGAGTTTCAAATGTACATTTTCTGCCTTCAGATATCATGCTTAGTTTAGCTGAGTAGTAGATCTTGGAATGGAGCCCAATTTCCCTTGTTTTTCCATACATCATATTCCAGTGTTTCCTATTGTTTCTCATTTCAGATGAATAATTCTGAGGTATTTGAATTAATTTCCCTTGATAAATTATGTTTTTTCTTCTCAACTGCTTTTAAAATCATCTTTTCTTTGGCACAGCCCTGGAGTTATTGTCAATATGTCTAGAGGAGTTGAATTTGACATTCATTCCTGTTGTTATCTAGTAGATTGGGTTAATCAGTAGTTTGTTCCTTGATCTCCACAATTCTTGGAAATATTTTTGTGTGATTTCCTGAAATGCAATATACAGATACTTGGTTTCTTTACATTTGTCAAGAAATCTGGTGACTCAAATAATCTCCTTGTACTCTGTCCTCTACTTTTATCACCAGTAGTAAAGTTATCAACCTTTTTCCAATTCAATTAACCTTTGATCTTGTTTTACTGATTATTCTTCAACTTCCCCCATTTCAGCTTTTAGTAAAAGAATTATACTTCTTATTACTTATATTTTTATGTAGATTTTCCACAGATATCTCCATGATGTTCAGTTTCATTATCATTTGTTCTTGTTCTTTAAAAAAAAAAAAACCTAAGGAAAGAACTCCCTTTATAAATGTTAAATCATGTTTTTGACGACATCAGTTCCTCCTTTATTTCCTCTAGAATGTTCATTATACAATTTGATGTTTTCAGCAGATATGATGATTTTCAGCAGATATGATTCTGCTTATGAAATTTGCAAATTCGTTTCTGCAGTTATTGTTATTGTCATTGTGGACACATTGATTGTTTTGTCTTGTCTTTTCTTTTCAGGTCTTTTTAGTCCATAACGTATAACTATGATATTAGAAGGTGTTTAACCCCATTTGCTCTTTTGGCAGAAGATTTTTTGGGAAGACCTCTTGTTTTTCAAAGTAGAACACCTTCTATAGACTGTTTGACCTCTTACTGAGACACATGTGCATTGCTGGGGTGACACTGTAACTCCTGATTTGTCCTAATGGGAGTAAGGAGGTGGGTGTGATTGATAATTGGCTACCCATTCTGTGGCTCATAAGAATAGTAAAGATGAATAACTCCACATTTTTTGGAACCCTCTTTCACTACTCATACTTTCTCTTCAACATCCAGCAAGTATGAGATGTTACTCTCCTCAATGCCCCCAACATATGTGGCAGTTACACACATATAGTAGCAGAAACATGGGCTTATCTAGGTGAACTTGAGTCTCCAGATGTTTTCTTTTGCCTTTTTCCTGTTTTCTCTGAAAACAGACCACTGGCCATTCATCCTGAGAAGTGGATATTTCCAGCCTCAGAAGCTACCCTCTGAATTTGAGTGTTTTGGGGCTAGGTGCTGGCTATTTGGCAGGTGGTGATATCTGTAATAGAACTACTCAGAGAACTTCATCATCATAAGTGTAATGGGGTTAGGATTAAAGTTTAAACTGGCCAGCTAAACTAAAGGATACAGGCCTAGAGTAATTCTCCTTGAGAAGTTAAACTCAAGGACAGACATACCTTGAGAAGTAAGAGAGATAAGCCGATTAGGCATGGCTGCCTTCCTGAAGGGCACCAGGAGAATGAAGATGGCTCCAGAGATCAGAGCAGCTTCCCTCTCCTGACTTCTCTCAACCTACCCACAATAAGGTCTCAGGTGATCACCCCATCAATGATCTATAAAAGCTATGGCCTTTCTCCTGTTTGAAGAGATAGGTATCTATCTGCAAGAACCAAGTCTCTGAGTCATCTCCCCATGAGAAAAGTCCAAGGACTTCTCTCTTGGTTTCCTTTCTCTAGCACCTAAATAAAAGATTAATTTATTCTATTTGGATTTGTGTGTGAGAGGATGTAACTCTTTAAAGAGAAATACCTAAGAACCCTCCCCAACCATTTCCCCTATGACAATAAGGATTTTGCAACTGAAAGACTAAAGCCAAAATCATATCTAATTGGCTAAGATCTTGAACAGAACAAATCTCAGATGTGAATTAAATAACTATACTGCAGGCTCATGAAGTTATCTTTGCCTTCCTGAGGAGAACATTGTGAGTGTAATGGGCCATTTGAGATTTTTTGTGCATTCCTTATTGATTAATGCACGCCAATGAGTCTTCTACTCCTTAAGCATTTTCTGTGGTAGAAGAAATAAATAGTTGTACTGTATCTGACACCCATAATGAACACTGAGCACCTTTTCTAGAAGAGACTTTGTTAGATAAATTTTTGTTTTGTTTTGGTTTTGGTGGGGAAATGAGGGTTAAGTGACTTGCCCAGGGTCACACTGCTAGTAAGTGTCAAGTGTCTGAGGCCGGATTTGAACTCAAGTCCTCCTGAATCCAGTGCCAGTGCTTTAATCCACTGTACCACCTAGCTGCCCCCTAGATACATTTTTAATAGTAATAATAAACATTTTATTTAAAGATTTTAGTTCCAAATTCCATTCTTCCTTCCTTCCCTCCTCCCTCCCTTGAGGCAGTAAGCAATCAGATATATATTATACATGTGCAACTATGTAAAACATTACCATATCAGTCATTTTGTATAACTTGAATCAAAGAAAAAATAAAAGAAAGTGAAAAAAGCATGCATCAGACTGTGTTCAATCAATATCAGTTCTTTCTTTGAAGGTAGATAATATGCTTTATCATTAGTCCTTTGGGATTATCTTGGATCATTGTATTGCTGAGATTAGTTAGGTCATTCACAGTTCTTCATCAAACAATATTCCTATCACTGTGCACAATTTTTTTTCCTGGTTCTGCTCACTTCACTATACATGGTTCTGCTCACTTCACAGTCAGTTCATATAAGTCTTCCCAGTACTTTTTAAAATCATCCTGTTTGTCATGTTTTATAGCACAATAATATTCCATCACAATCATATGACACATTTTATTTAGCCATTCCCCAATTGATGGTTAGATACATTTTGAGGATATCTTAGACATTTGTTTTAGGTGTTTCCAAAAGTTTAATTATGGAGTAAGGCATTGAGCCAGAGTGAGAGAGAAATCTGGATCCAGATATACAAATACTATGCTGTCAGGTCTTCCCCAGATGAATCAGGGTCTGTATGAGCCCAGAGCCAGAATTTCTAGTTTGGATCTCCATTCCTCAATCATTCCTTTCTTTTTTAAAGAAACTTTTGGGGGTTGTTCAGTTATTTCTCTTCTCCCCACACCTTTTGTTTTTTCCTGGGATGGAGGGTATTTTTGCTTCTATTCTTATAAAGGATGTTGAAAAGGCAGATTTTCTTCTGACATCCTGCTCTGTAGTCTTACCAGAAATCCTAAATCTTCTTTCTCATCTTGCTATAGAATAATTACCCCTATCAAGGCAGCTAGGTTGTGTAGTGGATAAACCACTGGCCCTGGATTTGGGAGGACCTGAGTTCAAGTCTGGCCTCAGACACTTGACACTTACAAGCTCTATGACCCCAGGCAAGTCATTTAACCCTCAGTGCCCCAACTAAAAAAATAAAATGAAATAATAATTTCATTTTTAAAAAATAATAATAATTACCCCTATCATGTACAATTATAGTACAATCAGCTCACCCTCTATATTTTTAAAAATTAAAATAAAATTAAAATCTCAAGAAATTTCTACAATGCTCCCAATGATGTTTCAATGCATATGTGTGAATATTAATTATTTTTTTATTTTTTTGTTACAACTCATTCATATCTGGGAGAAATTTTGAGTAGGTATTTTCATGGAAAAGAACATATCCAACAAAAGTAGAAAAGAGCAAATTGATAAGAGTTAATATGCCACAGTCAAGTATTGGTCCTGTCATGTACTCACTGTGTTGCTAAACCCAGACAATTTAGTTCAATTCAATAAACACTAATATCCTATTAGGTGCAAAGCACTGTGCTAGGTGCAGGGAATAAGGCAAAAATGAAACAATTTTGGTTTCGAGCAGCTTGACCTCCAATGGAGGAGTATAATATATACACAAGTAAATTTGCACAAAGCATATTATTTAACAAAAAGGAATTTCAAAGGGGAGAGAGTACAAATGACTGAGAAAAGCAGGGATCAGGAAATACTACATAAAGAAGATGACTTGTGAGCTGTGTTTTGAAGGAAGCTAAGAATTCTATGAGAAAGAAGTGAAGAAGGGATGTAATCTAAATATAAAGAACCACTTGTGCCAAGTAAAAGAGATAGAAGATATTATATTGGGAAATGGATATCAGTTTGACTACAACAGTATATAAGTGAAACTGAGTTCTATAATTGTAATGGCCATGACTGTCTTCAAAGGAAATATGAAGACTTCTTTGTAGAGGTTGAGGGATCATAGGAATGGAATGTTGAATATAATGTCAGACGCAGCTGATATGTTGGTTTGGTTTTGCTGAATTGTTTCCTTTATTCCTTTTTTTTTTCTTTTTGTTATAAGAGATAAATCTGGGAGAGGGAATGGAAAGAGACCTATAGAGAAATGAAGCTTATATAAAAACTAATGTGGGGTAGAGGCAAGATAGCAGGTAAAGGCAGGGAATCACCTTAGTGCCCCCCAATTCCCCTCTAAACAATATTTTTAATACCTCAAAATAAATTCTAGAAGAGCAGCTAGGTGGCACAGTGGATAAAGCACCGGCCCTGGATTCAGGGGGACCTGAGTTCAAATCTGACCTCATACTCTTGACACTTACTAGCTGTATAACCTGGGCAAGTCACTTAACCCCCATTGCCTGCATATATAGATAGATAAATTCTGGAGAAGCAGAATAAAAAGATAGGGTGAAACAATTTTCAAGCCCAAGACATCTTAGAATGAAAGTTTTCTTTCACTGGGGTGAGAGTAGAACACATTCTAGATCAGGCCAATCCAGGAAAGGCAAAGGCAAGGACCCTAAGCCCTGGCTCAAGCCAGGCGTGAGGAAAGAGCTCCTGTGCATGCAAGCAGCTATGTTGTGAGGGCCTCAAAGCAAGCCAGCAGTGAGGCCCAAGGCACCCGTACCAAATAGCCTGTTGTGGGTCATGATTGGTGCAAGTCAACAGCAAGCCTTGGGTGCAACTGAATCTGCAGCAGCAGCTTCTGGAGCTTTCAAACCACAGAGAATAAAGGGGTCAGACAGCAGGTAAGAAGGAAATCACAGAAGATCCTTTGGTGGCACTGGTTGGAGAGCTCTGGTACATTGCCCTTACAAGGTTCTGTGTCATAATCCCAGCATAAGAAAAATGTTCATATCTGTCCTTAGACACTTGACACTTACTAGCTGTGTGACCCTGGGGAAGTCACTTAACTGTCAGTGCCCTGCCCCTCCCAAAAAATAGAATTGGGAAGATGGAAATTAATGACTCCCTGAGATATCAAGGGACAATAAAACAAAATCAAAAGAATAAATAATAGAAAAATGTGAGATATTTTATTGGGGAAAACAAGATAAAAATAGATTGAGAAGAGCTATTTTTGAAATTATTGGACTACCTGAAAACCATTATCCAAAAAAAGAGTCTAGACAACAGATTTTGAGAAATTATCAAGAAAAGCTGCCCTGACATCCTAGAATCAGAGAGTAAAATAAAAATGGAAAGATAAAGAAATCCCAAATGAAAACTCCTAGGAATATTAGAGCTAAATTCAAGAGCTTACCAGTTCAAGGAGGTAATATTGCCAGCATACAGAAAGAAATAATTCAAATATCATGGAGCCACAGTCAGAATCACACAAAATTGAATAATTTCAAAATTAAAGGATTGGAGGGTTTGGAATATGATATTCCAAAAGGCAAAAAAGCTAGGATTACCCAAGGATCACCTACCTAGCAAAACTGAGTATAATCCTTTGGGGGGGGGATGGATATTTAATGAAATAGAAATCTTTCAAACATTCCTGATTTTAAAAAAAAAAGACCAGACCTGAATAGAAAATTTGACATTTAAACACAAGACTAAAGAGAAGCATTAAAAGGTAAACAGGAGGGGGCAGCTAGGTGGCACAGTGGATAAAGTACTGGCCCTGGATTCAGGAGGACCTGAGTTCAAATGCAGCCTCAGACACTTGACACTTACTAGCTGTGTGACCTTGGCAAAGTCATTTAACCCTCATTTCACACACACACACACACACACACACACAGGCAAACAGGAAAGAGAAATCAGAAATTATTTTAAAAGGTTAAAGTGTTTACATCCTACATGGAATGATACTTGTAATGCCTAAGGACTAGAATTCTCATTATTAGAGCAGTTAGAAGGAGTATACATATACAAAAACATGGGTGTGGGTTGACTATGATGAGATGATATTTTTTAAAGTAAAATTAAGAGGTGAGAGAAAAAGAGATATACTTGGAGAAGGGGCAAAGGAGTGGTACAATGACATAAATTATCTCACATAAAAGAGGCATAAAACAGCTTTTATAGTGGAAGGGATAAAAGGGGATAGTGCAAGGCAATCTTTAAACTTAACCAACTTCCAAACTAGCTCAAAGATCTAATCTATGCACTCAATAGGAGGGGAAAAGGATTAGAAAAGAAGGGGAGAGTTGAAAAAAGAGAGGGTGAGTTTGAAGAGGTAGTGGTCAGAAGTAAAACATTTTTGAGGAGGGACAGAGTAAAAAAAGAGAGAGAGAAAAGAGAGGGGGGGGTGCTAAATATGGCTAAAAAAGCAGTACAGGGAAAAACAAACAGTAATCAAAACTGTGAATGTGAATACGATGACCTTAGCCATAAAACAGAAGCAGACATCAGAGTGTATTAAAAAAAAAAAAACAGAATCCTACAAAATGCTGTTTACAAGAAACACACTTCAAACAGAGAGATACATACACACAACATAAAGATAACAGGCTGGAGCAGAGTCTATAAGCTTCAATTAGAGTGAAAAAAATCTAGGGGTAGCAATCATGATCTCAGACAAAACAAAAACAACAATAAATCTAATTAAAAGAGATAAGCAGGGAAACTACATTTTGCTACAAAGTACCATAGAAAAATGAATACTATTGGGGGCAGCCAGGTAGTGCAGTAGATAAAGCACTGGCCCTGAATTCAGGAGGACCTGAGTTCAAATGTGGTCTCAGATACTTACTAGATAGGTGAGCCTGGGCAAGTCACTTAACCCTCATTGCCCCACAAAAAAAGAAAGACTATCAATACTAATCATATACACACCAAATGGTATAGCATCATTTTTTTTTTGCAAGGCAATGAGGGTTAAGGGACTTGCCAAGGGTCAAGTGTCTGAGGCCAAATTTGAACTCAGGTCTTCCTGAATCCAGGACCAGTGCTTTATCCACTGTGCCATCTAGCTGCCCCCTAGCATCCAAATTCTTTTTTTTTTTGGTGAGGCAATTGGGGTTAAGTGACTTGCCCAGGGTCACACAGCTAGTAAGTGTGCAAAGTGTCTGAGGCCAGATTTGAACTCAGGTACTGCTGAATCCAGGGCCAGTGCTTTATCCACTGTGCCATCTAGCTGCCCCCTAGCATCCAAATTCTTTTTTTTTTTTTATTTTTGGTGAGGCAATTGGGGTTAAGTGACTTGCCCAGGGTCACACAGCTAGTAAGTGTGCAAAGTGTCTGAGGCCAGATTTGAACTCAGGTACTCCTGAATCCAGGGCCGGTGCTCTATCCACTGGGCCACCTAGCTGCCTCTAGCATCCAAATTCTTAAAGGAAAGGTTAAATGAATTACAAAAAGAAAGAGACAGCAAAACCACACTAGTGAGGGACCTCAACTTTCCCTTCTCAGAGCTAGACAAATCTAAACAAAATATAAACAAGAAAGAAATTAAGGAAATTAATAGAATTTTAGAAAAGTTAGATATGATGGACATCCAAAGAAAATTAAATGGTAATAGAAAGGAATATAACTTTTTCTCAATAGCATATGGAACCAATGCAAAAACTGACCATCCATCAGGACCACACAACCAAATTCAGAAAAGTAAAAATATTAAATGCTTCTTTTTCAGACCATAATGCAATAAAAATTACATTCAATAAAGTGGTGTGGAAACGTAGATTTAAAAAATTGGAATCCTGGATGAAAGAACAAATCATGGAAATAATCAATAATTTCATTAAAGATGAACACAACAGTGAGACAACATAACAAAATTTATGTGATGCATTGGGGAAAATTTATATCTCTAAATCCTTACATCAATAACATAGAGAAAGAGTAGATCAGTGAATTGGGCATTCAACTAAAAAAAGAAAGAGAAGAAATTAAAACCCATAAACACCTAATTGGAGATCCTGAAAATCAAGGGAAAGATTAATTTTAAAAACTGAAAGTAAGCAAACCATTGAACTAACAAATAATACTAGGATCTGGTTTCATGAAAACCATAAAATAGACAATTTTTAATTTAAAAAATTTTAAAGAAAAAAAACAGATTTCTAACATCAAAAATGAAAAGTGTGAAATCACCACCAACAAAATGAAATTAAAGAAATTAAGTGCTACTTTGCTCAATTATACATGAATAAATCTGACCCTCTAAGTAAAATGGATGAATAGTTACAAAAAAGTTAAATTGTTCCAATAAACAGAGGAGGAAATGGAATACTTAAATAACCCTGTTCAGAAAAAGAAATTGAACAAGCCATCAATGAAGTCCTTAAGAAAAAATCTCCACAACCAGATGGATTCATAAGTAAACCAAACATTTAAAGGACAATTAATTCCAGTGATATATAAATTATTTCAAAAATTAGGCAAAGAAGGAGTCCTTCCTAATTCCTTTCATGGTGCAAATATGGTGCTAATATCTAAAGTAGGAAGAGCAAAAACAAAGAAACCATAGACCAATGACCATACCAGAGAAAACCAAAGACCAATTTCCCTAATGAATATTGATGTGAACATTTTAAATAAAATACTAGCAAGGATATTATTGCAATATATTAAAAAATCATACACTACGACCAGGTGGGATTTATACTACAAATGTAGGCCTGGTTAAACATTAGAAAAACTATCAACATGATTGACCATATAAATAACAAAACTAACAATAATCTCAATAGATGCAGAAAAAGCTTTTGACAAAATACAACACCCATGCCTATTAAAAACATGAGAAAGCATAGGAATAAATGGAGCTTTCCTTAAAATGAGAAGTAGTTTCTGTGTAAAATAACAGCAAGCATTATCTGTAATGGGGATAAGCTAGAAACCTTCCCAATAGCATCAGGGATGCATACAATTATTCAGTATTGTACTAGAAATGCTAGCTATAGCAAAGATAAGAAAAAGCAATTGAAGGAATTAGAGTAGATGATGAGGAAATAAGACAATCATTCTTTGCAGATGACATGATGATATACTTGGATAATCCTAGAGAATCAACTAAAAATACTAGCTGAAATAATTAATAATTTTAGCAAATATGGAGGATATTAAATAAACCCACATAAACATCAGCATTTCTATATGTTAACCACAAGATCCAGCAGCAATTGAAAAATAGAGAACTTCCATTTAAAATAACTATAGACAATATAAAATATCTGGGAGGCTACCTGCCAAGACAAAACCAGGTTCTATGTGAACATGATTATAAAAACCTTTTCCACAAAAATAAAGTCAGATCTGAACAACTGGAAAAATATGAATTGTTCATGGGTAGGCTGAGCCAATATAACAAAATGACATTACCCATATTAATTTATTTCCTCAGTTTCACACCTATTAAACTACCAAAAATATTTTACAGAGCTAGAAAAAACAATAAAATTTATCTGGAAGAATAAAAGGTCAAGAATATAATGGGAACTAATGGGAAAAAAATGTGAAGGAAGGTGGCCTAGCCATAACAGACCTCAAACTGTATTATAGAGTTGTAATCACCAAAACAACCTAGTACCAGCTGAAAATAAAGAGGTGAATAAATAGAATAGAGTAGGTGCACAAAGCATAGTAGTAAATAGCCACAGTCATCTTTAGATAAACCAAAAGATCCAAGCTTTTGGGACAAGAATTCACTACTTGACCAAAAAGAATGCTGGGAAAACTAGAAAACAGTTTTATAGAAACTAGGTATAAACCAATATCTCACACCATATACCAAGAAAAGGTCTATGAAGAAGTGAAGAATTTATAGCCAAACAAGAAAGAGAGCATTACTAGATATAAAATGGATAATTTTGATATATTAAATTTAAAAGGCTTTGCACAAACCAAATCAATGCAGCCAAGACTTAAAGGAAAGGAGAAAGCTAAGGGGGGGGGCGGGCGGGATTTTACAACAACTGTCTCTGATAAAGGCCTCATTTCTCAAATATATAAAGAACTAAGTCAAATTTATGGGAATACAAGTCATTCCTCAATTGATATATGGACAAAGGATATGAATAGGCAGTTTTCAGACAAAGAAATAAAAGCCATCTATAGTCATATAGAAAAAAACTCACATAGGGGCAGCTAGGTGGCACAGTGGATAGAGCACCAGGCCTGGATTCAGGAAGACCTGAGCTCAAATTCAGCCTCAGACACTTGACACTTACTAGCTGTGTGACCCTGGGCAAGTCACTTTACCCCAATTGCCTCACCAAAAAAAAAAAAAAAAAAGCCACAACCCAAAAAACTCTCAATCACTATTGATTAGAGGAATGCAAATTAAAACAACTCTGAAGTATAACCTTATACCTATCAGATTGGGTAATATTACAGAAAATAAAATTATAAGTGTTGGAGGGGATGTGGGAAAATTGGGACATTAATACTCTGTGGTTGGAATTATGAACTGATCTTGAAACTATGCCCAAAAGGCTATAAAGCTACGTATGCCCTTTGACCCAGCAATATCACTATTGGGTCTTTTTCCCAGGGAGAACATGGAAAAGGGAAAAGGACACACATTTACAAAAATATTTATAGCTGCTCTTTTTGTGGTGGCAAGGAATTGGAAGTGCAGCAGTTGCCCATCAATTGGGGAATGGCTGAACAAGTTGTGATATATGAATGTAATGGAATTCTATTGTGCTGTAAGAAATGATGAGCAGGCAGATTTCAGAAATATCTGGAAAGACTTAAGTGGACTGATGCGGAGTGAGATGAGCAGAACCAGGAGAACATTGTACACAGTATCAACAACATTATGGATTGATCGACTGTGATAGACTTGATTCTTCTCAGCAATACAATGGTCCAAGATAGTTCTAAAGGACCAGGATAAAAAATGTTCTCCAAATCCTATTCCTATTGTGGTTTTTTTTGTTGTTGTTGTTTTTCTTTTTTTTGAGATTTTTCCTTTTTGCTCTGATTCTTCTCTCATAATATGACCAATGCAGAAATATGTTTAATGTGATTATACACACATAACCTATATCAGATTACTTGCTGTCTTGGGGAGGGGACAGGGAGGGGAGAGAGGGAGAAAATTTTGAAACTAGAAATCTTATAAAAACAAATGAGGGGGGCAGCTAGGTGGCACAGTGGATAGAGCACTGGCCCTGGATTCAAGAGTACTTGAGTTCAAATCCAGCCTCAGACACTTGACACTTACTTGCTGTGTGACCCTGGGCAAGTCACTTAACTCCCATTGTCCCAGAAAAACAAAACAAAACAAAAACTATCTCTAAATGTAACTGGAAAATAATAAAATATTTATATGGGAAAAAAGGAATTATGAATTGATGGAACCATTCTGCAGAACAATTTGGAATTATGCCCAGAGGGCTATAAATCTGCGCATACCCTTTGACCCATAAATAGAACTTGTAAGTCTTTATCTTAAATAGATTTTAAAAGGGGAAAGGAATTGTTCGTACAAAAATGTTTATAGCAGCTCTTTTAGTAGTGGCAATGAGTTGGAAATTGAGGGCATGCCCATCAATTGATAAATGGCTAATCAACTGTGTCATATAATTGGGCTATAAGAAATGACTAGCAGCATGCCTTCAGAAAAACCTGGGAAATTTTACATGAACTGTTGAAAAGTGAAGTGAGCAGAACCAAGAAAATGCAGTATACTTTAATAGCAATAATGCAACTAACTGTAAATGACAGCTATTCTTAGCAATAGAATGATCTAAGACAATTTCAAAGGATTCATGATGAAAAATGTTATCCGCCTCCAGAGAAAGAACTGATGGAGTGTGAATGCACATCAAAGCATACTATTTTTCACTTTCCTTATTTTGTGTGGGATTTTTTGGGATGGAGGGGGTCTATGTTTTCTTTCACAACATGACCAATATGGAAATATACTTGGCATGACGCACATGTATAACCTATATCAAATTGCTTGCCATTTCAGAGAGAGGAGTGGAGAGAGAGGGAGGAAGAGAATTCAGAACTCAATTTTTTTTAATGTTAAAAAATGTTTTTACATGTAATTGGAAAAAATACCAATGTCAATAACATTTTAAAGTAACCAAAAAGGGAATAATATGAAACAAGACTAAAATGGTAGGTGGGAGGTAGATTATGAAGGACTTTACATACCAGGCTAAAAACTTGATATTTTATCCTTTAGGAATGAAGACTTTTGAAAAGGCAGGGTTACACAGTCATAGCTATGTTGTACAAATGTCTGTTTGGCAACTTTGAAGAGAATGAATTAGAAAGGGATAAGACTTTAAGGAGGCCAGATAGGAGACTATTGCAATAGAGCAGTAAGTTGGTTCAGCAGGAACTAAGGTCTGTATGACACTTAAGAAGGGGAAAGATTTGAGAGATATGGAAATAGAATCCAAAATTGGCAGCTAAATGGATATAGATGCCAACAAGACTAAAAGGAAAAAAAAAAACAACAGTAAATCCTTGAGAGGCTGGAGGAATGATGGTGCCACCAATAGAAATGGAGAAGTTTGGAAGAGAGATGATTCTGAGGGCAATGTAATGAATTTGCTTGAGGTATATCAAGTTTGAGATGCCAACAGGATGTTCACAGGGAGCTGTCCAGCAGCTGATAAAATGAGACTAGAATTTGGAGAAAAAATTAGTGCTATGTAAATATATTTGGGAATCATCTACATAGATTTGATAGTTGACTAAAGGTAGCTAAGTGGTGCTGTAGATAAACCTAGGGTAGAAGAAAAAGGTTCAAATCCTTTCTCTGATATTTAGGACGTATGTGACCCCTGAGCAAGTCACTAAACCTTTCTCAACTTCAATTTCCTCAACTATAAAATGAGGATAAAATAGTATTTACCTTTCAAGTTTGTTGTCAGGATCTAATGAGACAATATATCTAGATTCCTTTGCAAAAAGTGAAATGTAAATTTTAATTATCATTAATCTATGAGAACTGAAGAACTTAGCAAGGGAGAGTTAGCAAAAAGAGAAGAGGACCAAAAAAGAAACTTTGGGTAATGCCCACACTTACTTGGTGGAAAGAAGATGGTGTCAAAGCAAAGGAAAATAAGGAAACTCAGAGGATAACTTGAATTTCCCCATCTGTAAAATAGAGGCACTGCCTAACTCACTGGGTTGTTGCAAAGATCAATCAATCAATTAACAATCATTGTGAAGTACCTACTGTTTTAGCTGGTAGAGATATGTATGGAACAAAACATATACAGAGCAAATATAGGGTCAAATTAGTGACATGGCACCAGAAGCTTGGGGCATGGCTGGGAGGAAGGGTGGTCCAGGAAAGGCTTTTGTGCAAAAGATGGTTCTTGAACTGAGTTTTGAAGAAAGCCAGGAATTCCAAGAGTTCAAGGTGAGGGAGAAATACATTCCAAGCATAAGAGGTGAGTGAGTACAAAAAATTAGGAGATGAAGTGTTGTTTGTGAGGAACAGCAAGTAAGCCAATTTGGCTAAACTGTGATTGTACAGTGGGTGGTGGAAAGTAATGTAGAATAAGGCTGGAAAAGTATGGGAGGGACAGAATATGAAGAGCTTTAAATGGTAATGAAATAATGGGTATAAAGCTTTTGGGGTAACTATTTTTAAATCATAAAAGTATTTTATTATTTTCTAGTTACATGTAAAGCTGATTTTCAATATTTTTTTGCATGGCCATGAGTGTTAAGTGACTTGCTCAGGGTCACACAGCCAGAAAGTGTCAAGTATCTGAGGGTAGATTTTAACTTGGGTCCCCCTGAATCCAGGGCTGGTGTTTTTATCCACTGTGCCACCTATCTGCACCCTCAATTGTTTTAATAAGATTTTGAATTCAAAATTTTTCTCCCTCCTTCCTTCTATTCGCCTTCCCCAAGACAGAAAACAATCTGATTTAGGCTATATATGTACAATCAGATTAAACATATTTCTGCAGTAGTCATGTTGTGAAAAAAAGAATCAGAACAAATGGGAAAACCTCAAAAAAAGAAAAACAAAAAAACAAACCAAAAAAAAAGTAGAAACAGTATGGTTGAATCTGCATCCAGATTCCACAGTTCTTTTTTCTGGATGCAGAGAGCATTTTCCACCATGAATCCTTTGGAATTGCCTTGGATCACTGTATTGCTGAGAAAAGCCAAGTCTATCACAGTTGATCATCACATAATGTTGCCGTTAATATGCACAATGTTCTCCTGGTTCTGCTCTCTTCACTCAGTATCAGTTTGGGGTAATGATTGAGGATTTATCACTTTAATTTTTTGTTGTATTAATATTTTATAGCTGATTTGTTGTGGTGATTTAATATTTATTATTAACCTCCATTAATGTACATAATAGTAATTACTCTTTCATTCTTGCTCTCTTTTCTGCACTGTTATTTCACTGGTATAAGGGACTCACAGAAAGTAAATACTCTCTAACACAAATAGGCTACTGTTCTGTAATTATAGTCTTATAGATTTTTCTGAGGCACAATTATATTAAGTGACTTTCCCAGGGTCACAGAGCCAGTTTGTGTCAAAAATAGCATTTGAAATCAGGTCTTCCCAACTCCAAGGTCAGGTATCTATCCACTGTGCCATATTTCCTTTAAAGCTCCTTCAGTGCCCGAGTTACATTCTTCCCTTCCTTCCCTTATCTCCATCATTCCACCCTAATATTAAGTAAATAAAAATGTCCAACCAACCCAAAGGTGGCTCCTACAAATTCACTCTTTCCCTCTGTATTTTTTTTCATGTCCCCGAAGGACCTTGCTCCACTTGCAATGACTGAATATTCAGAAGTC
Source organism: Dromiciops gliroides (assembly GCF_019393635.1). Classification (NCBI taxonomy): domain Eukaryota; kingdom Metazoa; phylum Chordata; class Mammalia; order Microbiotheria; family Microbiotheriidae; genus Dromiciops; species Dromiciops gliroides. The sequence goes on along the minus strand of NC_057862.1, from coordinate 294,684,845 downwards.
AGCTTCAAACATTGCAAAGGCTGGGCAGTGTCTTTCCTCTCACAAGCTCTGTATAGTATGACTCATATCACTGGAAAAAAAAACCATTAGAATTATGGATCCACAGAATGTCAGAGCTTAAAAGGTCCTTAGATTTATGGAACATGGTATAGCAGAAGGGATCTTCATGCAACCACCACATTTTATAAATAGAGAGGCTCAGAAAGAATGAAAAAAAATATTATTTCTCTCTTGTATTAATAACTAATTACTGAATTAGCACTAAGGGTTTTTTTCCCTTTTTCTACTTCCTCATCCAGAAATCAACTAGTGGGGGAAATCTTGGGCAAAGAATTACCCAGGCTAAGATCTAATCAAAGGCATTAAAAGAAATTCTAATTTTAGGCAACTGGGTAGATTCCTGCCCATTATGTTTACTCAAACGGGTCTAGGAGAATGTGTATTCTGCATTTTGTCAGATGGATGATATGGAAATTGATGAATCTCTTTGACCAAAATTTGGGTGCTCAGTGTCACATACCCCAAGACCTTCATTGGAATATAGACCAGCCCCTCATAATATTTATTTTTTCATTAATTATTAACCAACCAGAGTTGATTGGCACCCTCAGCAATACCCAATCTTCCAAGGGCATGTATAAACTATGAGCCCACCACCATGAGGGCTCTTTGGCATTTGAGAGTGCCACTGACCTCTTTATTAATAAAATGCTAGCATTATTAATAAAAGTATTAATTACCCCAAAATTATGTCTCTTAAACTTTTTCAATATCATAAGGTTATAGGATCATGGATTTAGAGCTGAAAATGTTGCACTGGTAAATAGAAACAAGGTGTCCAAGTAAAATAGTACAGGACAAACTTTTAAGTTTAATCTGCATTATCACATTTTCTCCCTTAATTTCTTAAATCTAGAAAATCAACAAAACAATATATCATGCCCTAATTTTTAGCTGGTCTCTAAGGTATAAATGCTCACTCACATGGGCTTAGGATAAGTCAGAAGAAGTTTCTCCTGTGAGAAGCAAAACCAAAGGTGACCAGATAACAGAACAGACATATGGAGGAATTAAGTGACTATTAAAGTTTAGCTTAGCCAACTAGATATCAGGACAGACACACCTAAGAAATAAGGGGAGATAAAATTCTATAGCAAGAAAGAAAATTAGGCATGCTTACTACCTGAACTAGGAGACAAAGATAACTCCAGAGGTCAGGACTATCATTCCAAAAGAAAAATCCCCTGACTCTCAGGAATCTTTCCCCAAAAGGAACTTTCCATTGTCAGATGGTTACCCCACCTGTTGTCTGTAAAAGCTTTGGCCTTCCTTCTGTTCTGGGAGGAAGATGTATCTAAGCCACCTCCTCCCATCAAAACTAAGTCTTCGACTTCCCTCTAGATCACTTTCTCTAGTGCCCAATAAAGGATCATTTTAATTCTAATTGGACTGTGAGTGAGAGTATAATTCTTTACAGAAGAATAGCTAAGGACCTCCAACATCCTTTACCCTTTTCCCCTGTGACATTCACAATGGAAATTTTAACATGAGCTCTGATAAGCAACTTGGAGCTGGCTCGAGAACACCCCTGGGGAAGAAGAGACCTTAGAAGTCATCTAGAACATGAGTACCACCACTGCCCATTTTACAGATAAGGATCCAGAGACCGAAGGACATTTCATGATTTGTCCAAGGTCACAAAGCTAGTAAAGTGCAGAATAAGGATTTGAACTCAGGTTTTTCTGCTTCTATATCCAGCACTTTAACATTGTCCTATGTTGCTGACTCATCCAAGTTTGCACAACTCATAAGTGTCAAATACTAAGTCTCAACCCAGGTGGAATTCATCATATCATACTGCCAATCTAAAGAGTTACTGCCTTTAAGAAAGAGTTTTGTTTCAGCCAGAGTGAGAACAGCTCTTGTGTCCTACAGTACACCTATGGGTGGAAGATTCCATATAAACATGGGATTAAATTTGTATTATTGACTGGAGTTGGACAGGAATTGGGAAGGGGATCAGCTGAAAATTATGGGCAGCTGAAAGTCTATATCCCACAAATAGTTTAGTTATATGGAAAACATTACTCTAAAGTCACCCTATTGGTCTTTCCTATGAAGAGGATAAGCTACTGCCTCCCCTCCAAAGTAAATCTTTGTCTCTGTCTCTCTGTCTCTCTGTCTCTGCTTCTGTCTCTTTCATATACATACACACATACACATCAAAAAATCCAAATGTAACTGAATATGACATTGCAACTTTGAAGGAAAAAAATGACTTTCAAAACAATGCCTTGTTATAGCCCATTTCTTCAGGTCTCTTTAGCTTGCTTTTAACTAATAAAGAATTCTTTATAACCCCTCTCTTCCTTTCCAGTCTACTGGTGGCCTCTGTCCTTTCCTGAACTATCAGCAGTGATTAATGTGGATGATTTCATGAATGTGTTCTTTTCTCTGTGTGTGTTTTTAGGGCTCGGATAAAGACTCAACCTCAACCCCAGGAGCAAGGATTTGAGTCAATGCTGGGCTTTGCTACCTAAAAATGTTTGCAGCTGGGAAACAGCCTCCAAACAGTCTCAGAGACTTAGGGTATTTTCAAAGCTACAGCACAACAAGAGGGAGTGTGGACCACTATTTCTCACCCTCTCTCTCTCCCCACTTTCCCTTCCACACACACCAGGGGCTTCCTGAAATACACAACCTCCTAGGTGTTCCAAAACATAGTAAGTGAGCCAAGGCAAAACCTTCCATCACTCTCTCCCAGCTCTCTGTGGTTCACTCCCTTGGTCCAAGGTAGGAGAAAGGGAGAAGGCTCAGGCAATTCACTAGGAAGGGCCCAAGCCTCTCTTCTCACCTCACCAGGCCACAAGAGGGCCTTTCACCCAAGCCTCCTCCCTGTGCCCACCCAGAACATGGAACAGATCACTGAAAAAAATGACTGTGGCACCAGATCATAGCTTGAGTCTCTGCCAGGCTAAAGCTGCCTGGCAAAGATGAAAAACATCACATCAATCATTTCTTGGGATACAGTGGCTGAAAGTGGTATCTTAGAAAATATAAATCCCTGTTCCTTCTGTCACTAAAATCAAAGAGTCAGGATGGTTGGAGAGTAGGGGTAGAGTGGTACCAACTGCTGCCAGTATTCCTAACAGGGGCACCATCTTCTTACCCACTATGAGGCTGCACATGAAATCATGCCTCTATTTTTGTATTTATCAAAGTGGCTCTTACACTGGGGGCAAAGAACTAGTTGTACTTACAGGAAGAGTTGGGGGGAGCATTTTTGTAGAAGAGTAAAGCAGTCTAGATTTCTGGATGGACATTTCTTCTGGGTCTGTGTCTGTGTCCTTGGGGAAATATTTCTGTGTAAGTTGTGCTGGGAGCTGCTCAAGCCTTTAAACCCAGAAAACATGAAAGAACTGGGCAGGGGTGATTTTGGATTACAACATCAGTCAGAGCTGTGTTCTGGATAATATCTTCTGAGCCCTTCTCTGTCCTCTCAGGTTTTGTTTGCATACCAACAGGCTGCAAGGGACCCTTCCAATCTGTGATCACTGGGCCTTTCCTTCTTTATTAACAATTCGAGGGTCTTACAAAAGGTAAACTTTCCTTTACTGGTTGACTAAATGAATTTCACACTGAACAACAAGGCCTATATGTCTGGGTTATTAAAAATAACCTAGAGTAGGGGCAGCTAGGTGGCGCAGTGGATAGAGCACCGGCCCTGGAGTCAGGAGTACCTGGGTTCAAATCTGGCCTCAGACACTTAACACTGACTAGCTGTGTGACCCTGGGCAAGTCACTTAACCCCAATTGCCTCACTAAAAAAAAAACAAAAATAACCTAGAGTAAAGACCTCTCCCCAACTATTCTTCCTGACCCACCTCTTACCCCTCAAATGAAGCAGTCTGTTGTCAGAGCTGGAAAGAGCTTTAGAATCAGAGAATAAAGAATTTTAGAGATAGAAGAAGAGATTTATAATCACAAAATCAGAGAATGTTAGAGTTCGAAGGGACCTTAGAATCATAAAATACAGAATCAGCATGATATACTCCAATGAACTCAAGAGTTTGAGTCAGAAATTTGGGGTTCAAATTTAGTGTCTTACTTGCCATGAGACCACAGGCACATCATGTAACCTCTCAGTGCCTTCATTTCATCATGTTTAAAACAGAAATAATATACCTATTACCTACTTCATATCATTATTTCAAGGAAAACACTGTAGAACAAAGCACTATAACAACTTAATTTAATGTCATCATCATTAACAACAATAATGATAATGCCAGCGAGAAAGTTTCCATAGAATCGTAGGACATAAGATGTCAGAGGAGAAAAGAATTTTATCAATCATTCGGTCTAACCCATGGGTTTTACAGATGAGAAAACTAAGGCCTATGGAGAAGGAACCACTTGCTCATGGTCACATTGTAAGTTAACGGCAAAGCCCCCATCTGAATGCAGGTCTCCCCTCTCTCTCAGTACAGTGCTCTACATTGCCTTAAAGAAGAATATAATTTCTTCTTTCTGTGCTCAAAACTAAGCACAGGTCCTTACTATGAAATGGGATTAAGGGATTAAAGGACATTTATCTTCTGACATCTGGCAAACACTGGAATTGTCCCAAATCCTGTATTTCCTTGGCCAACTCAGGCCTTACAGGTCAATTGGGTTTGTATGTCAAACAGGGACAGTGAGAGCTGAGAGAGTGGGTTGGAGTTACAGGAAGGGGTGGGGGTGGGGGAACAAGGAAAGACAAATTGCTGATTCTACACTTTGTTGGAGTAGCCTAAACCCCTCAGTTCTCTGTCAGCCCAGACAGCATCCTGAAGCCATCAGCTTGCTGACACAGGAGGAAAATCCCCCCACTGGAGCACTTTGATCTGAAGGAAATCTTAAGAAGGCACCCTGCATAGATAAAACACTAGTCTTCTACTTAGGAGACTTTCCTGGCCTAGCCAAGACACATCAATGTGTGAGTAAGGCTTTGCCTTAAAACAAAATGTGTGTTTAGGGGGTTGGGGATAGCGAGGTGAGCAGAGTGAGCGGAGCATTTTTGATGGTGAGGAGTGAATTGTTGGGTTTTGCTTTTCTTTTTAATAGATAGGACTGGATCTGTAATTTCATTGATAGAGGGAAACTCCCAAATGAGGGGACTTCCTTTAACAATCCTGCCCAAGGGTTTCTCGGCAACCTATCATCTTAGAGATTACTAGAGCAATGAGAAGTTAAGGCTTGCCCACTTGCCCAGGGTCACACAGCCAGTAGGTGACAGAGGCAGATCTTCTTGTTTCCAAAACCAGACTGCTAACCTTTACCCTACCCTGCTACTCATTTTTAAAAGAATCAGATAAAAGTTTTATATGCTTAGAGAAATATAGGAGACTTTACTCTGAGGAAGCTAATTAGCTAAGAACTACCACACAAGAGCTGAACAGATGCCACAAGGGCTTATCTGAGAGTCAGGATTTTAGATAGCTGGAGGGTGCCTTAGAACTTGCAGAATGCAAAGCATCAGAAATGGAATAGAATGTCAAGGCAAAAAAGGACTCTTTGTGGCCTGGCGGCTGTGGGAACTCTGGGTATGGAATTGTTTAGAATGTTGGATGTAGTTGATTCATTGCTTAGTTTTGCATTAACTGTGGACGGTTTTTTATTTCTTTCTAAAAATCCCATATTATTAGGGATGGGCCTCTGGGAGAGGGAAAGTAATTTATTGGGAAATGGAGGTGATATAAAAATAAGAAAACAAAAAGAAATTTTCTATTCTTCTTATTTTTTCAGAGGATGGCACAAAGTCCAAAAATCTCCCATCATTTTTGCAAATATTTCTTTTTTTTTTAATTTATTATTTTTTTTTTGGTGGGGCAATGGGGGTTAAGTGACTTGCCCAGGGTCACATAGCTAGTAGGTGTCAAGTGTCTTAGGCCGGATTTGAACTCAGGTCCTCCTGAATCCAAGGCCAGTGCTTTATCCACTGCTCCATCTAGCTACCCCCCCTTTTTTTTAAATTTATTATTTCATTTTTGCAAAGATTTCTAAAAAAAAAAACATTTCATAAGCTATCAGGCTTGATTGGTTTTCATTGATTTTTCTAAACCACTTTTTTAAAAAAACTTTATTATAAGGGATAGTTCTCTGGGAGAGGGAGGGAAAGGGATACATTGGGAAATATAAAAACAAAAGATATCATTAATTTTAAAAAATTAATCCAAGAAAGGAGAAGCAATTATTCTAACATCATACAGTGAGCAAGTAGCAGGCTGGGAGTAGAAACCAGGCCTTCTGAGGCCAATCCAGGTTAAACTGATACAGGTTCTTCCTACCATGTCAAGCCGCCTCCCAGGAAATCCCCATATGGATGTTTCTGACTCATTCTCTAAAGCTACAAAGGCTTTGAATACAAGTTCTACAAGATCCTGTGTGTGTGACATCTGAGTATAAGCCAAGTTAATAGCCAAGAGAGAGCTAGGTAGCAGAGAAGAAAGGACACTGGGCCTAGAGTCAGAAAAAGATAAGTTCAAAATCCAGCCTCAAACACTTACTGGCCGTGTGACCCTGGGCAAGTGACTTAAGCTCTGTTTGCCTCAGTTTTCTCAACTGTAAAATGGTGATATTAACAGCACCTACCTCTCAGGGGTGTTGTGTATATTGAATGAGATATGTGCAAAGCATTTAGCACAGTGCCCAGAATGTAGTAAGTTGCTTATTCCTTCTCCTTTCCTTAAGTGTCAGGAGTCTCATCGTCAAGACAGCCATAAGGATGGGAATTTGTTGTTCACAGCAATTCCATAAGATTTTCCCCTATGGGAGGAACCAAGATGGCAGAGAGAAGCCAGTAAGCTGCCTGAGCTCTCCCAAATTTCCCTTAATAACAACATTAAATCAAGCCTCTAAACAGATTCTGAAACTACAGAACCTACAAAAAGAAAGAGGATCACAATCTCCCAAATGGAGATCATTTAAAAGGCTTCAGGAAAGGTCAGTCTCACTCAGGCAGGGGAGGAGCGCAGCACACCTCAGCACATTGCAGAGCGGGTCAGAGCAAGTCAGCAGGAAGCAATTGAGGCCCCTAGATCCTGACTCAGAGGCTAGTGGCGCAGTGGGCCAGTGGTGAGATCCACCAGCACCAGCTGAGAGGGCAGGCTAACAGCTAGAGGGCCACCCACAGAATGGGTGCGACCAGGCCTTTCTATCCCAGTGTGCGAGCTGGAAGCAAGCCCAGGTCAGTGAGAAATCTGCAAGCCATAGAGGCCTCAGAGCAGAAAGCCAGCAACACAGCCCCTATCTCCCAGCACAAGAAACAGTGACCCTGATGCCCAAGCACCAGAACCTCAACCTTAAAAAAAAAAAAAGCTGCAATATGAGCAAGAAACAAAAAAGAGCTCTCACCATTGAGAACTTCTGTATCGACAGGGAAGAAACAAAGACAAACTCAGATGAGGACAATACTTTCAAATTGCCTACATGTGAAGCCTCAAGAGGGAAGATGAATTGGTCTCAAGAACAAAAAGCCTTCTTGGAAGAGCTCAAAAAGGATTTTAAAAATCATTTGAGAGAAGTAGAAGAAAAAATGAAAGCAACGCAAGAAAATTATGAAAAAAAGAATCAGTAGCTTGGAAAAGGAAGCACAAAGATTTTCCCCTATGTCTTATAGGGGTTGACATATGTTTTGTTTTTGTTTTTGTTCTTTGAGAGAGAGTCTCCATACTTTCAATAGTATAGATCCTTTAAGTAATGAAATGAATATCACAAGAGATCTGAGATCGCATCAATCTAGGTATGCCCTTCACCAAGTGCAGATCTCAAGTCATCCATGCTTTTTCCCTCCAATATGAATTTCATTCAAATATTTCTCCATCTCATCCCAGAAATCTTCCACAAGTGATTGCACCCAGTGTTCTGGAGGCCTTCCTATAGGCCTCTGGATATTGCGAGCTTTCTATTGGTTATCCCTCATTGTTATTATATGACCAGCCTCTCTTTGTTTCAGGTGTTCCATCTCTCTAGAGTGTCTAGGTAGTGAACTGGATAGAATGTCAGGCCTGGAGTCAGGAAGAATCATCTCCCTGAGTTCAAATCCAGCCTTAGACACTCTAGCTGTGTGATACTGTACAAGTCAGTTAACCCTATTTGTCTCAGTTTCCTCATCTGTAAAAATGAGCTGGAGAAGGAAATGGCAAGCCAGTCTAGTATCTCTGCCAAGAAAACCCCAAATGGGGTCAGACACAACTGAAACAACTGACCAACAACAATCCATCTCTTTGATGACATCTTCACCACTTCTGTGTAATTTTAGCAGGGTAATGTGTTAGAGCCTACTTACTCCCACCATATTTTTCTCCATTAACGTATGTGTGATCCCCAATTTTTATTCTCTAGAGATGTTTATATTCCACGTCTCATAGTCAGATAGCAATACACCAAACATAAAACAGGGAGACATTGTCATGCAGATTGGCCCAGTATCCAAATGTAAAAATGACCCTTTATACATGTGAAGTACATTGGAAAAGAACATTGGCCTTGAAGTGAATAAGGAATCTTTATTGTCTAAACTATGTTTTGCCTCTGGATAGGCCTCTGGAAAGCTGACCCATTAATTCAGATATCTTGGATAGACATTCAAAATCAATGGGGAGCTGGAACTAAAGCTGAGCAGAAGGGAAAGAGAAGACTGAATTGCCTTTGGGAAACTGTATAGTGCTTTTCATAACCCTAAGTTCATTCCTAAAACAAACACCCTTTAACACACTTTTAACAAACACTTAATAAAACAACATTCTTCCAGAAATGCTGCATATATCAATTGATCCATGATGTCCTTCCCAGATTGGAGATACAGAATAATCCTGAAGGTTTTTCAAGACCCAGAGCTGAAGTTCTGACTTCAAGTTATATAAATTCAAACAGTTAACAATTATTTATCAGATACTATACCAGGTACTGGGGATATAAAGACAAAAATGGGACTTAGGAATCCATTTCTCCAAGATACTGAGGCCTTGCTGCAAAACGTGCCCAAAAAGCACCCTCCAGATTGAAATAACGTCTATGCTATCTGGTGGAAGGGTTTCTGAGCCCTTTTCAGGGCTCAACAACAACAATCTTTGGTGTCCACCTTTTACGCAACTCTCACCTGTAACTCTAAGAAACTGTAGCATGCACAACAGCCACACCTGGGTAAAATCGTCTGAGCAGATGGGCTAAATCATGTCTAGGGTAATTGACAGGCCTCAGACCCTTGAATGAGTCAGTGTTTGCCCCAAGAAGGTGAAAAATTCCTCAGGAAGAATGGGTAGATGAGAACGATTACTTCTAATGACCATGAAGGAGGTTGAAGCAGGCTCTGTGTAGCGCTGAGAGCTTGGTCAAGGTATTGACAATTCCGAGGTCATTCACTGCATCCTAGATCATTATTAGTTATCCTTACTTTTGTCTTGCCACTGGAGTTCACTAACTCAGAAAGAGAGAATGAGGCTGACAATTTTGTGTAAACCCAATTTACACTCAAGTCAAGATATCACCTTATGATGTCATTGGTTCTTTTGGAAAATGGACAAATAACATATTGTAACTAATATTGATAGGATCATTAGCTTACATTACCCCATATGGGCATTTTTAGGCCCCTGAATGATTGGAATATTGGAATCATTAGAAAGCACTCAATTCATAAAATATGAGAGATGGAAGGCAACTTAGAGATCAACTAGACCAACCTTTGCCCAGTTCCACCATTTTCATCTCCTTGGTACATGGTGCTCTTCCATGATGTTCAGGCCACTGCTACCTCACTTGTCCCTGTGATTACAAATTGTGTACTTCACAAGGAGAAAACTCCCCTCCCCTGACTGCTTCTCTCCATATTTTTCTTCTCTGTCTTCCCTTTATACTAGGATTTCTAAAATGTCCACTTGGTCATTAGCAAATTTATTTCATCTGAAATCTCTTCTTTGAATCTTGAGCTTATAGAACGCATCCCTCTCTAGAGGATCTTTCATCCCTGGCCACCCTCTCCAATCCTAGTTCTTCCTTTCTTACAAGTCTTAGATCAGCTGAACCAGAGAAGGAAGAGTTGGAGTACTCCCTTTGCCCCCACTGTCATTTTCATATCTTTGCTTTACAGTCATTATTCAGTCACATAAGGTTTAATCCTTGTTTCTGTTTCTTTTGTACTCCAGATCCTTCTCCCTTCTTCTTCAATGAGCTCAATACCTGGTTCAGTCCTTCCTCTAGACATGGATTTTAATTCTAGCTTGGACACTTAATAGTTGTGTGACCCTGGTTGATGTACTTATCCTCTCTGTTCATACTACTCCTTTTCACAGACAAACTGAAACATCAGATATTCCCTTCACCAGACACTCATCTCTTTTCTCCATGTATTCACACAAGTCAAACCCCAAACGTAATGCATTCATTCCTCATCACCTCTTCTCGGAATGCTTCAAAGCTCATTTCAAATGTCATCTCCATAAATCCTTTCCTGGTTCTCCCCAAATGCTCTCCCCCTCCTCGACTTACTTTGTATTATACTAATTTATGTATATGCTTGGGGGTAGCCAGTTGGTGTGGTGGATAGAGCACCCACCTGGAGTCAGGAAGAATTGAGTTAAAAACTGGCCTCAGACACTTGCTAGCTGTGTGACTGTGGGCAAATCTGTAAAGGGAGGACACACTGAAGAAGGAAATGGCAAACGACTACAGTAGCTTTGCCAAGAAAATCCAGTGAGATTGTCCATGGGATCTCGTGGAGTTGGCCACAACTGAATGGCTGAATAACAAGGAAAATGGACAGAATGTAAGCTCTCTGTGGTTCAGTGGTTTGCCTTTTGTGACCCTGTTTGTGATTTCTTGGCAAAAATACTGGAATGTTTGTCCTTTGCTTCTCCAGCTCATTTTACAGATAAGGAAATTTAGGCAAACAGGGTTAAGTGGTTTGACCAGGGTCACACAGCTAGTAATTGTCTGAGGCTGGATTTGAACTAAAATCTTCCCAACTGCAGTCCCAGTGTGCCACCTAGTAGCCCCTGGTAAGCTCTTTAAACTGATTTATTTACATCTTTGATCCACTCCCACTTAACATATAGTAGTTTCTTTAAAAGATCAATCTTAGATCATAGATCTAGAATTGGAAGGGATCTTAAGAGTTATCTAGTCCAACTCCCTTATTTAACAAAGGAGAAAAATTAGTCCCCACGTAAGTTCAATGATTGGCACAAGGTCAGTCACCCAATGGAAGTAACAGAGCTAGGATTTAAATTCCAGACCTTTGTCACCAAAACCAGGTCTCTTTCCACTGTCTATCAAATACTTGACTCAGATTCAAATGAAATAGATTAAATTGAATTATTCCAGGAATGCTTCCAACTTTAGCACTGATGCTTTATGAATTTTAGGTCCCTGCAGGATCCTAAGCCAATCTATGGCTCTGCGTTTTAAGAGCTGACATTTGGGGTTTCTGTGTCATCCTGGGTTCTACCTGGACTGAGCATTAAATGTTCTCCTGCTATGGTTGTCAGAGAGATAGTTGGTGTCATGGCAGCAAAACCCCCAGAGTCCTCTGGAAAAAATCCACCTCTGTCTTCCCACAACTGCCTCTATTTCCATGGCTTTCTAATTCAGCAGACAAAGTTTACTTTGGGCTGAAAGTTATTTATGAACGAGGTGTTTGGCCAGCATGATTTGCCTTTGATCAGGAAGGACACCAGCAGGATTATTTTCTGAGCTATAAAAGTATACAAATCATGGCAGTTTTGATTGTCCTGGGCAGTTTCCAGCTTAGGGATGGAAGACATACTCTGTCCCCAGACCCTCTTTGCATTGCTTCATGCAGTCTGGAGACCAGATGTGTTAAAGATCATTTGGACCCCCTAACCCCCCAGTAAGTAGGGATTTCCTGCTTTTGTGCTTTGCTCAGAAGATTGAATCATAGAATTACAGGATCTCAGAGTTGAGAGAGACCTCAAGGGGGCATCCAATTCAATGTGTACTTAACCAGGAATTCCCTGAAAGGTGGTCATCTAGTGTTCATGTGAAACATTCTAGGGATTCAGAACCTATTACCTTTCCAAGTAGCCCAGTCCACAGTGGGATGGTTTTAATTTTTAAAGGCTTTTCTTTACATCCAGTTGAAATCTCCAACTTCCATACATTGCTTCTCCTTCTGATGTCCTAGGTCAAGCAGAACAAGTTGAATCCTTCTTCCTTATAACAGACTGCCTTTTTAGATATTTAAAGACAGAAATTATGGTCTTTTAAGTTGTCTGTTCTTCAAACAAAACACTACCAACCACTTCAGCTCTTTTCCAATTATGGATGGGATGATTTATGTGTCTCGCCATCCTGGTAATCCTTCTCTGGATGAATGAATGAATGAATAAATGAATGAACTGAATTGAATATCTTTCTTTGCTAGCACTTTAAGGTATGCAATGAGCTTTACATATATTATCTCATTTGATATTCACAACAATGCTGAGAGATAGGTATTGCTATTATCTCTACTTTATATATGAGGTGACTGAAGAAGGCAGTGGTTAAGTGCCTTGCCCAAGGTCACAGAACTTATAACTAAGATTGGATTTGAATTTAGGTCTCCTTGACTCCAGGCCCAGCACTCTAACCATTGGGCCACATAGTTGCCAATAATGCAATTAATAAACATTTATTAAGCACTTGCTGTGGTGCAGGCACTGTGCTAAGTGCTGAGGATAAAAAAAAAAAGACTCTGCCTCCAAGAAGCTTACATTCTTTTCTTTTCAATCTTAATAATATTTCCTTTTTTCAGTTACAAGTAAAGATAGTTTTCAACATTCATTTTATAAGATTTTGACTTCCAAATTTTTCTCTCTTCCTCCCTTCCCCCCCTCCACAAGAGAGTAATCAATCTGATATAGGTTATATATGTACCATTATGTTAAATATATTTCCACATTAGTCATGCTGTGAAAGAAGAATAAGAACAAAAGAGAAAAATCTCAAGAAAGAAAAAACAACAAAAAAAGTGAAACTAGTGTGGTTCAAACTTCACCCAGATTCCACAGTTCTTTTTGTGGGTGTGGAGATCATTTTCCATCTTAAGTCCTTTGAAATTGTGTTGGATCATTGTATTGCTGAGAAGAATCAAGTCTTTCCAGTAGATCATTGCACAATGTTGCCGTTACTATGTACAATATTCTCCTAGTTCTGTTCACTTCACTCAGCATCAGTCCATTTAAGTCTTTCCAGGTTTTTTTCTGAAATCTGCCTGGTCATCATTTCTTACACCACAATAGTATTCCATTGCATTCATATAGCATAATTTGTTCAGCCATTCCCCAATTGAGGGATGTTCCCTCAATTTCTAATTCTTTGCCACCACAAAAGAGTTGCTATTGATATTTTTGTACATATGGGTCCTTTTCCCTTCTCTATGATCTCTTTGGGATACAGAATTATTAGTCGTATTTCTGAGTCAAAGGGTATGCACAGTTTTATAGCCCTTTGATCACAGTTCCAAATTGCTTTTCAGAATGGTTGGATCAGTTCACAACTTCACCAACAGTGCATAAGTGTTCCAATTTTCCCACATGAAGAAGTTACATTGTAACACCAGGCTATAATACTTCCATACGAGGGATATGCAAAGAAAGTAATTTTGGCCTGAGAAATCACAAGGAATGGTGGACAAGTAGGTGCACAGGACAGTAAGTTGACAGGTGCTCTCTAAAAGCAATGATATTATTGACTGGATTACTATGCTCAGAGCAAAAGATAAAAAATCAGGGCAAGGAGCACTGCAGGTGAATGGCAGAGCAGATGAAAAGATGGCATGGGCCATGATTGTATCATAGAGCAAAAGATCAAAGTTTTAGAGCTGAAAAAGCCCTTAGAGACCACCAAGTCCAACCTAGTAATTATCTTGACAAGGAAAGTGAGGATCAAACAGGTTAAGTGACTTACCCATGTTCATAGAAATGAACATTTTGGACCCTATAAACAATTATGCAAAATACCACCAAAAATTATTATACATACACATATATATGTATATGTGTGTATAAATCCCTTTTGTCATTTGTAGAGTGATGAAAGGAAATGAAACACAAGGAATAGGGGTCATAACATTTATACCATCCATTGTTACTATCTCTATTCCTGCTATTTAACAATATATCTTCGAGGCAATTAGATTTACTTGAATTTATTTATTTATACTTATTTTATACATAACAAATACAATGTATACTTTGTATGAGTATGAATTACATAAATGTAAAGTATATGAATACAAATGTATTCAAAATAATTCATATAAGTAGCTTCTTAAAGAATCATATGATTAAGAAGTGATAAATATGAAAAATACAAAGAAATGTGATTCTTTTTAAACTTTGCATTATATATAAGCAATTATATGTCTTTCCCATATTTCATATAGATATATATAGAGAGATGCATATAGGGGTGTATGTATAAATATTTATATATACTCTATTTTCTTTTTTATCCTATTTGAATGTTTGCTCCTTCTTTCATTCTTATGTGCCTAGCACAATAGCTGGAATTTAAATATTTTTCACTTGATTGATTGATTAGTGAAACAATTATTTAGCTATTCTCCAATCATTGAGCATATAGTTTGTTTAAATTTTTTTTCACTTTTACAAATAGTACTGCTATCAATATTTTGGGGCACAGGCACCATCTCTTCTTTGAACTAACCCCCTAAAAGCAGAAACCTAAAAATGTTTGTTGCCTTAGAGTATGTGTGAGAAGCAGCATGAATTAGTGGAGGAGTCACAGAACTTAGAGTCAGGAAAATCCAGATTCCGATCCTACCTTAGATACTTACTAGCTTTGTGAACTGGCAAACTCACATATCCTCTCTGTGCCTCAGTTTCCTATCTATAAAATGAGTGAGTTTGAATTAATGACATTTGTGGTTCCGTTCAGCTCTAAATTGATGATGCTATGAATATTTCTTCAGTTTTATCATTTCATATTGTTTTCCAAATTGGTCAAATAATTTCATAGATCTATCAACACTGAATTACTATTTGACATCCTGATCAACACTGAATTTTGCAATCTTTTGACATTTCTTCCACATTAATTATGTTTGTTTGGGTGTTTTTAGTGAGGCAATTGGGGTTAAGTGACTTGCCTAAGGTCACACAGCTAGTAAGTGTTAAGTGTCTGAGACCAGATTTGAACTCAGGTCTTCCTGACTCCAGGGCCGGTGCTCTATCCACTGTGCCAGCTAGCTGCCCCTTCCACATTAATTATGAAAGGGGTACCTCAGAGTTGATATAATTTGTATTTCTTTTATCAATATTTTTTAATATTTTAAAGTCATGTGTGTAAATATGTGTGTATATGTGTAAAATGTGGATAGATGTGCAGTTTCTTATTTTGAAAACTGCTTGTTCATATTCTTTGACCATTTGGAGGATGCCTCTTATTCTTATAAATTTTAATCCCCTATAGATTTTAGACATTACTCTGAGATTTTTCAGTGTAAGATTTTCCCCCAGTTTGTATCTTTCCTTCATATTATAGATGTATTGTCTTCCATTTCTTCTATCCTTCTTTTCTTCTTTTCCTTTCTTCCTTCTCTTTCTTCCCCTTGTTTCCTTTCTTCCTTCTTCCTTCCTTCCTTCTTAACCAGTCATGAGTGAAATAATCAAATAAAATAAATGATTTTTTTCACTTAATAGCAATTGTGAAATATACCATTTTGTGGCCTATTTTTATTTTTAATAATATTTAATAATATTTATCATTCATTTTTTAAATTTTGAGTTCAAAATTATCTTTCTCCCTCCATTGAAAAGGCAAGCCATATGATATCAATTATACATGTGAAATTATGTAAAATATATTTCCATATTAGACATGTTGCAAAAAAATAGCAAAAACAAATTTTTAAAAATTCAGTATGCACTCAGAAGTTCACCAGATCTCTCTCTGTAGTTGGATAGCATTTTTCATCATGAATCCTTCCTTACCATTTTCTAAAGGTATGCCTTTATAATAATAGTATTCTAGAATTAGAAGGGATATCTTAAACTACTTAGGGACACATACACCAAAATCAATTCCTAATATAACATACATGACAAGTGGTCATCCAGCCTCTGCTAGTGTTAGCAATAAATGCTTATTGATTATCTGACTGGTGCAACGCCTCATTTTAAAGATCCAATGTCACTTAAGACAGCCCATTCTACTTTTGTACAACTCATCATTTAGGAAGTTGTTGGAGTTATTGGGTTTTTTCAAAACTGATTTCAAGTGAATTCTCTTTGTAGGCATGAGTTATCTTTACCTTGTTTCTGCCCTTGAAGACCAAACAAAACAATTCTTGTCTCTCTCTTGCAGGATAGGACTTAATATATTATGGATCCTCACATTTGACATGAACTCAAGGCCCTTTACCACCATGTTTGCTTTCCTCTGGACATATTCCAGAATTTTCTTTCTAAACTCTGGTATCCAGAATTGAATCCAATCCTCTAGATGTGGTCTGACTAGGGCATAGTACAGAGTGAGTAGCACGTTTTTCCTGGAAGGCATTCTTTGTTAATGAAGCCCAAGACTACATCTGCTTTTTCAGCTGCCACATCACACTACTGACTCATATGAACTTACACTTTACTAAAACCCTCAGTTTTTTTTACAAACTGCTGCCTAACCATGCCTCCCCCCATCTTGTACTTGTGGGGTTAATGTTTAAAAACCATTAAGTTGTTACATTTATCACTATGGAATTTTATTTTATTCTATTTAGTCCAATGCTCTAGCCTATGAAATTTGGTTTTTGGATCCTGACTCCATTACCCAGTGCATTCACTCTCACTCCAGGTTCTGCAGGAGCTACACATTTGATGAATATGCCATGTATGTATTTATCTCTATCACTGATAAAAATACTAAATAGCACAGAAAGAAGCACACATGGACACTCCACTCAAGACCTTCTGCCAAGTGGATATTGATCCACTCATGACTTACTTTTTAATTTAACTATCCATCCAAGTAATACATAATTGGCCCCCATCTCTCCATCTTTTCCTCAAGAATTGGATGAGAAATTTTAACAAATGTCTTGATAAAGCCTAGTAGAACTATCTACACTATTCTCTATTACTCAACAATCTAGCTGAACAGGCCTTCTCTCTGTTCTTTACCAACAACACTCCATATCCTTATCTCCATGCCTTGGCATTGACCATTCATTCCTAGTGCCTAGAATACACTTCCTCCTTCCCTTTGTCTCATAGAATCCTTGTATTCCTTCAAGACACAGCTCAAGTAGTAATACATTCTGTATGAAGGATTTCTTAATACTCACAATGGCTATTGTTCTAACTCCCTAATTGTATTTAATTATCTAATATTTTGTATTGCATTCTGCATATACCATAGATAACAGGTAAATGCCTTAAAAACAGGAAGCATTTCTTTTGTTTGTTTTTGTATCTCCAGTGCCTAGTACAGTGACAATTTATAATAGGCATTTAAACAATGCTTGTTGACTGATCACTAGCTTGGATCTAACAATTCAAATAGAGCTATACAAAATAAGAAATAAGGTAAGTCTAAGGGGAACTCTTCTTGTGGTAGCTCTTCCATTTTTCATAGAATTTTAATCATCTTTCCAATATTAATGACAATGCCTCAGCATTCACATCAGTGAATTATTTTAGTACCTAAATATGCCATTTGTCTGGACCACATGATTTGAATCTTTGCAAGGTAGATAGGTGTACTCTTACCAATTATCAATATGTATCAATTTCCAATTAGTTATTTTTGTTCTGTCTTTTACAGTGTGAAGGACATTCTCCTTGGAAGAGAAAATAAAAGCTTTAAAGGAAAAATTAAGCATCTCTGCATTCTCTCAATTATCAGTTTTCACAGGCTCATGCATCTTGTGTAATTGTCCTATTCCTTCTCTGATCCTCTTCTATGCCCCAATGTAGTTTTTTTTAAAAAAGCAGTTCTTTTTAGTTTTAACATTAGATAACTCTTAGCCTTAGCATTTCTGACTCCATTTTATAGTACTGTGCTACATTCTTATATTTATCCTAATTTACCTGTTCTTACCTCCATCTTCTATACATATCTTTAAAAAATTTCAGTTGCTTGGTGAGTTCACTGTGCACCCATATTAGCCTCTTCAGATATCTCTTATTTTTTTTCCTTCATCAGATCTGTTTCCCTTTGTTTTCTCAGAATTTTATTTCTTTTCTATTCCTCCTGGGATACCTGCCCCTCTAGAACTTCAGCCCATGGGATCCTGCTATCCTTTGTCTGAGCTCTGAAATATGTTCCTCCAAAGTTTAGGGCACATTTTAGACTATACTTAACTTTTCTCTCTTCTAACACAAATTGTAAGATGGAGTGGCCATTTTCTTCACCCTACACAGAGGTCCCCATTATTTTGAACCCAGTGAATGGTTTCTTCCTGAAAATCAGATCCACAGTAGAATTTCTAATCTACTAAGACTATTGATCTATTTGGAAGTTTTGTGATATATTGTATTAGATATGGATCTAATATAATTTTCTGCCAAACCAGCTTACATAGATCTTGACATATTAATATAATGCTGTCCTTCCTCATTGTTGTAGTATAAATTGCTTGCTTAGTTGTTCTTCCTTCACTCTGCATCAGTTTACACAAATCTGCATGGCTTTCCTTTTTAAATTTTTAAAAAATGTAATTAAATTAATTTTTTAAGCACAGACTTTATAATTCTTTTTTAGTTCCAAATTTTCTCCCTCCGTCCACCCCAAAACCCATTACAATGATGTATCATCATTAGAAACAAATTTCTGAGAGAAAGACAGAGAGAGAATATATTTCAATCTGCTCTTTCAATCTATCAGTTCTCTTTCTGGAGGTGGATACCATGTTTTACCAAGAGTCTTTTAGAACTGTGGTGGGTCATTATGTTAATCAGTTACTAAGACTTTTAAAGTTGATTATCATTACAATATTGTTTTTACTATGTGTGTTATTCTGGTTCTGTTCACTTCACTTTACATCAAATCCTACAGGTCTTCCCAGGTTTTTCTGAAGCCATCCCCTTCATCATTTCTTATAGCCCAATAGTATTCCTTCACATTCATATACCACAACTTGTTTAGTCATTCCCTAATTGATGGGAATCCCCTCAGTTTCCAATTATTTATCTCCACAAAAAGTTTCTGTGAATATACTTGTACATATAAGTTCTTTTCTTTGATCCTCTTAGGGTATAGCCCTGGTAACAATATTGGTGGTTCAAAGGATATTCACAGTTTAATAGTGTTTTGGGCATAGTTCCAAATTACTTTCCAGACTGGTTGGATCAGTTCACAGCTCCGCAAACTGCATATTATCTTTCCCACATCCCCTCAAGCATTTGTCATTTTCCTTTTTTATCATCTTACTGAAACTGATAGGTGTGAAGTAGTACTTTAATTGTTTTAATTTGCATTTCTCTAATTAGTAATGATTTAGAGCATTTTTCTCATATGGCTATTGATAGCTTTTATTTCTTTCTCTGACAACTGCCTGTTCATATCCTTTGACCACTTATCAGCTGGAGAATGACTTATTCTTTTATATTCTCTATATATTTGAGAACTTAGTTCCTTATCAGAGAGCATATTTTTTCCCCAGTTTCTTGCTGTTCTCCTGGTTGTATTTGTTTCAATAATGCAAAACCTTGGGGCGGCTAGGTGGCACAGTGGATAGAGCACTGGCACTGGAGTAAGGAGTACCTAAGTTCAAATCTGGCCTCAGACACTTAACACTTACTAGCTGTGTGACCCTAGGCAAGTCACTTAACCCCAATTGCCTCATTAAAAATAAAATGCAAAACCTTTTTAATTTTATATAATAAAAATTATCAATTTAACGTCCTATGAAATGTTCTGTTTCATGTAATAATGAATTCTATTCCCATCCATAGATCTGACAGGAAATTTCTTCCCTTTTCTGCTAATTAGCTTATGATATTATTCTTTATATCTATCATATACCTATTGGAGCATTGATACCTGATGCAAATGTTGATCTATGCCTAGTTTCTTCCAAACTATTTTCCTGTGTCCCCAATAGTTTTTGCCAAAGAGTGAGTTGAGTTCTTGCCCCAATAGTTGGGATCTTTGAGTCTATAAAGTACTGGGTTACTGTGTTCATTTACTTCTGTATACTTTACACTTAATTTGTTCTCTAGATCAACCTTTCTTACCCTATACTAAATTGCTTTAATGATTCCTACTTTGTGTTATAGTTTGATAGCTGATACTGCTGGGTTCCCTTTCTTCCTATTTGTTTTTTTCATTGATTTCCTTGGTATTCTTGACCTTTTCTAGGTCCAGACGAATTTTGTTATGATTTTTTTCTAGCCTTATAAAGTAATTATTCAATAGTTTGATTGGTTTGGCAATGAATAAGTAAATTAATTAGATAGAATTTATTATGTTGCCTTGGCCTATTCATGAACTATTCATATTCCTCCACTTATTTAGAACTGTATTTGTGTGGAATATTTTGTAATTGTTTTCATATAGTTCTGTACATGCCTTGAACAGATAGACTTCCAAATATTTTATGCTGTCTGTAGTTATTTTAAGTGGGATTTCTCTTTCTTTCTTTTCCTGTTGGATTTTGTCTGGCTTTCTCTTAAGCTGTCCCTTACCTCTTTTTTATGGCAAAATAGTATTCCAA
This sequence comes from Dromiciops gliroides, assembly GCF_019393635.1. Taxonomy (NCBI): domain Eukaryota; kingdom Metazoa; phylum Chordata; class Mammalia; order Microbiotheria; family Microbiotheriidae; genus Dromiciops; species Dromiciops gliroides. The sequence continues at coordinate 294,664,129 of NC_057862.1, read as the reverse complement.
GATATTCATATACTATAATCAGTTTATCCTTTCCACAATTGCAAGGCACCTCCCCCAACCCCATGTTTTGTACATACAGGTCCTTTTCATTTTTCTTTGATCTCTTGAATCACTGATTTTTTTTTTAAATGCAATTGTTCCTCTCTGGGAACTCCTCATTTAGAAGAGAGTATAACCTAACTAAATATGTTGCAAACAGATTTAGTGATGTATAATGAGTTAAGCATAACATACCTCTTGTATAGGGCATCTATCTAACCTTTTGAGGCTGGCATGATTGATAAAAAACTTTTTTTCTACAATTTCTCTTCTGTGCCACTGTCAAAAATTTAACTAGATCCATCTGTTTTACTCAGAATAACTGGTTTTATGTTATTTCATTTTTATTAAAGTATAAGATGGATACATAGAGATAATGAAATGCTAATTGTGCCTACCACAGAGAGAAAATAATAACAGTAATAATCATAATCATAGCAAACATTTTACATAGCACTTACATTGTTACCAGGCACTATGCTAAACATTTTACAGTTTTTATCTCACTTGATCCTCATAACAACTTTGGGAGGTAGGTATTATTACTATCCTCATTCTATAGATAAGGGAACTGAGACAACCAGGGGTGAAGTGATTTTCCCAGGGTCATACAACTAGTAAAACTAAGTTAGAAAATTTTTTCTTGCAGAGGGAAGGGTACTGGGTTAGAAACTTATCCAGCATATCTTTAGTCTACCTACTCCTTCCTTAACTCTGTTTCCAGAATCTCTAGTTCCTTTAAAGCCCAGGCTTATATCAGGATTACCTTTCATCATCCCTATCTAGAAGTCCTTTTTTATTCTTGTTTAGTCATTTCAGCAATTTCTGACTCTTTGTGACCTGATTTGGGGTTTTCTTGGCACAAATACTGGAGCAGTTTACCATTTCCTTCTCCAGCTCATTTTTTTTTCAGATGAGGAAACTGAGGCGAATAGTGTTAAATGACTTACATCAGTTCACACAATTATGCTTGGATTTCCTTTTTAAAGGATTCTGCATAACCAAATTAGTTTGAAGGGTCTCTTCCAATTCAGCAAAGCAGCTGTAAGACCTGTCTTTCCCCTTTCTGCTCTTCCCTCTCAGACCAGAAGTTACTTCTTAGATGCTTCTCCTTCCTTTACCTCTAGGGGGCAATGAAGGGCAATAGCTGGGAAAGAAATTCTTCCTATTCAGTGTAACAACTACAGTATTTGTTCAATCAATCAGGAATTAACCAAAGCCTTCTTATCAATTGAAACTTTAATAACAACTGCTGACTTCTACTGTTGATTTCTTCAAATATCTCTGAAAGCTGCTTTTTGATTCTTTGCTGCTGCTCCTTCTCCTATAAGTTCTTGATCACTCCAATTTCAGCATCAGTCTCCAATCAAACAATAAACATTTATCACGTGCATAGCATGTGCCAAGAACTATGCTAAACTCGGGATACAGAAAGAAACAAAAGACAATCCTGCCCTCAAGGATCTTATAGTCTACAGTGAGATTGACAATCCCTAATCTTTTGATTAATTGATTGACTCTAATGGGGAGACAACATGCAAACAAATATATATAAAACCAGTTTAACAGAGAAAAGGCACTAGAATTAAGAAGGGTCAATAGCTTAAATCAAATTATTCTGGTAATCAATGATTCGTTCACTTATGGACTAGCCACTTGGCAAATTTCACCTGTGAAATCAACATTTCTTACTTCATTATCTCTCAGATTCTAAATACATATGTGTTTCACTTTGAGTTGTACCCTCTTAAGTTTTAATATAATTGCACGCAAATGAGCTCAGGGACCAAAGTGCCCCATAGCTACAATTTTTCAAAATCATCTTCCATTTCATTTTGTGTCCTTGTTTCTTCATATTAACAGTTTTCTCTTCTCTTTTTAAATAATAAAATTGATCACATATAAACAAAGCCTCACCCTTTACAAAATGAGTCAAGCTTTTGTATTTATGCCACAGTTCATTTTCTATCCCAAATGGCCCAAATCCCATCTGAAAACTATTTTCATTTACTCAACTATTTTAAGATTTTCATAAACCAAAATTATTTTCCTCCTCCTTTCAGGCATCAAACTTTTGATCAATTAATACTTTTTCTTTATATGAAAGTGTCTTGTTTTGTTGGTTTTTTCTGTCCTTTTCATCACTAAAACTGTTCCATAGGGAAGATTGAACCCTAATGGGAGAATGCCTTACATACATATGAAATATCAAGGCCCTAAGAAGTATAATACCTTTAAAGAAGTTAAGCAATATTCAAATATGTCACCTTCAATCTCTGTCAGAACTCTATCTGTTAAGCCAAAAGATCAGAAGGTACTATTTACTAGGGGAAAAAAGAGAAAGACTTCTTTTACCATCATCCTTCCCTTGTCTCAGAGATACGAGCTCTTGAAATATTGATTCTTTAAAACATATAAATGGCTTTGAGGAGGGGTTTCAAAATCAAAAGGTGTTTGTTGAACTTCCCTCCACTCTCTATACCCCTTAGATATTTTCTCCCTCATCAAATTTCCCCTAAAATATTTCATTCACATGACTCATTTGTCCCTGTCACATTATACTTTGTTTCATGCTCAAGTGTGTATATAGCATGTTCTTCCTAATAAATTCCAAGTTTAGGGAAGGCAATTGTTGTATCATTTGTCATAATTATGTATTGAGTACTCCCTGGCTCCCTCTCCCAAATCCAGGAATATTATACTGGCCCCTTTGGGTTCTAGAGTTCCCTGAGTGATTAGCCTGTCTCTTTCTATTCTACCATCACCTTGATCTTGAGTCAGCTATGTTCCCTTCACCTCTTAAGGGTCTTTGACTAGTACCTCATTTCCATCTCACCACCTGTCATCAGGTAGCTTTTTACAAATTTAATTCAAAGATATAGCAGGAATAAAGCATAAACATTTCTCCCATTGCCTCAGAGGCATATTCTCCCCCATACTGCTTTAATCTCTAGGAACAATAGGCTCAAATTAGCTCACGTCCTAGACAGTATTGGTCCCAGTACTAGATAGTATTGGTCCTAGTACATTCATATACAAAAGCAACAACTCTCCTAGATTAGTCAGTCAATAACTATACTGTATGCCTACTATATGCCAAGCACTAGGAATAAAAGGATAGGTAAAAAAAATTGTCCCTGCTCTCAAGGAACACATAATCTAGTGAGAGAGACAACATGAGAAAGACCAGAGACAAAGTACAGAAAGGACAAATTGGATGTGTCCTTGTTTCATCTACCACTGGTTACTCCTGAAGGAAGGGAACTCCTCATTTCTCAGGACATCAATGATATGCTGATTGCATATACAACATAACTGGAAACATAATTGGATCCTTCCCCTTCTTCTGACCACATCTGAAATGTAAATTGTCAAAAATTTTACAACATAGCAGCCATTGAGCAAGGCTCAAAATGAACACTTCCTAGATGACACTGAATAAAGTAAACATCTTATGAGACTCATAAAAACAACTGGATGCCAAGGAGCCCTCCAGACCTTTTGAACTCACAATGTCATAGGTTTCACTCCCTTCACAGCTCTCTAAGATCCCACAAAAATGTTGAGATATAAAGGAAATGAATGAACCTGCCATGCTTTTTTTGAATACTTCCACTGCTGGTCAAAGAGCCTCATCTTAACCATATAGTTAGCCAACTGGAACCAAGCAAATCCATATGGGGGAGACACCATTAAAGGCACTCTGTGCATGAATCAGACCCCTATTTCAATTGAATCCCCAGAAGCCAACATAGAACTTTAACAAAGTTGAATTCAATTTTTAAACATTTTACTAAACATGCCTGTTTCATATAAATTCTTAATTAATGGGCAAATTAATCACATACTTCAACTTCCTAAAAGGACCAAGCTTAAGCATATAAAAATTTATTTGGATATTTTACACAGAGATTTACCAAATAAATCTTTGGATTTTCATTCCCCATTAATTTCTTTTGTAATTAGTTATATATTTTTTTTAATACAACACATAAGAAAATGTGTTTTATAACAGATTCTGATTTCTAAAAGGGGAGATTAGAATGTAATACATAGCTAAATAAAATGACACTCTGAAAAACATCTAGTTCAACCCTTTAAAATGATCCACAAAGAAACTGAGTCCCAGAAAGGAAATGTAATTTGACCAACATCTCATACTTAAAATATAGGTCTCAAACCTGGAGTTTCTTCCTACCTAACACTTCCCTTTATGTTCCCACCACTCCATGCCTAATTCAACCATGGCAATAATGACGAGGAAGCACAGTATCTTGAACATAACAAGCACTAATAAATGTTTGTTGAATTGTATTGAATTGAATTGAAATCAAAGAGCAATTGGATAATTCTTCAAGAAACATAAGTGGGGGGGAAGGGCAGAGCCAAGATGGCAGAGGAAAGGCAGTGACTTCCCAGAGCTCTCCCCCCAAACCCCTGTAAATTCCTTCAAATAATGTTATAAGACAGTTCCAACAGCAGAACCCACAAAAGGGTGGGGTGAGATCATTTTCCAGCCAAAAATGGCTTAGAAGATAAGTGGGAAATATTTGTTGTGCCAGGGTGATAGTGGAGCAGAGCCCCATGGTCCCACCATGCAGATCCATATACAGAGAAAGAAATGATGGTATCTGAATATAGGTTGAAGCATAATTTTTGTTAATTCCTTTTTCTAAAGTTTTTTTGTCTGTTTTCTTTCACAAACTGATTAATGTAGAAATGTTTTGCATGACTACACATGTATAACATATTGGATTGTTTTAATTCTTAAGAGTACATGGGGAGGGAGGAAGGAAGAAAATTTGGAACACAAAGTTTTAAAAATCAATATAAAATTTTGTTTTTACATGTAATTTGGGAAAAAATTCTAAATAAATTTAAAATAAAGAAAAAAAGCAAAAAAAAATAAAATTAAAAATTTTTTAAAAAGAAACACAAGTGGGTCTTTCCCCCATCCTTTCTAACCACATCTGAAAGATAAATGTACCAAATTTGCCAGAATGTACACAACAGAATTGAGTAAGTTTCAAAATGAATACTTCCTGAATGGTATTGAACAAACTAAACATCTTGTAAGATTCACAGAAATTCCAAATTGAAGGCATTCTTTTCTTACCAGAAGACAATGGGAACAATAATGGTGATAACACTTCAGTGCTCTGATGCCTCATCATGATGTCTCATAGGTCTAAGTTCCTTGAAGGATGATATGCCAATAAAATGCTAGCTCTGACAGGTTCTATGAAGTTGTAAAAGCTTCCTTGTGTGGTCCTAGCAACTGGTGGGACCTGCTCTCCAAGGAACATCCTGGCCTTTAAGTGTGCAGAAGTTTGTCTCCAGTGGGTTAGTCACCACATGATAAATTCTTTGTTCATTATAACTCAATAATAAAATTAATTCACATTTACAGACTACTACTTTAAAATTTACATAGCACTTTCCTCTCAACAACCTGTGGGTACAAATATTCCCATTTCTCAGAACATGTTTATTTTTTCTTCCTTGAAGACATTTATCATAAGATATTGCAGAAGATTCCAAATAATAATAGGGTATCCTTTGTCCTGGGATACAGTATGCAAGACCCTTACAATAAGGGCACAAAACAATGGCCAAAATTATTGGATATTTTTAAGCAAAACTCCCATATGAATAGGTCCACTTTTTTTTCAGTGAAAACAAAGTTCAACTCAAAGTATACAAAAGTAAGAGAAATGTGACAAATTTGATACAAGTAATAGTAAAGGCTGGGTACAGCTGGGTGGCAGAGTAGAGTTCCAGACATGAAGTCAGAAAGACTCATCTTCCGGAGTTCAAGTCTCACCTCAGATAATTACTAATTTTGTGACCCTACATAAGTCACTAAACCTTGTTTGCCTCATTTTCCTCATCTGTAAAAATGAACTGAAGAAGGAAATGGTGACCCATTACAGTATCTTTGCCAAGAAAACCCCAAATGGGGTCACAAAGAGTCAGACACAACTGAACAACAAAACAGTAAAGGCAGCACAGTAGTTACTTAATATGGTGTATATAAACAAGGTTGAATTTTAATCAGTTTATATTGACTTTGAACACAGACATGCCACTTTCAGTCAGTATAAGCTTGTCATAAAATGGGTTATTTTGACGTGTTTTTTGCTGCAACAACATGAAGTATATACACAAAGTCAAATAATCATCGTGTGAATTTTGAAAAACTATAACACTTGCTATATTTCTCATTGTCATTCATTTTTGATAAGTACACTACAAAAAGGGGGTTGACACAAAACTGCCATTAAAAAATTAAAATAACTTGAAAAGGTTATAAATAATCATTTGAAATTTTCAATAATAAAATTAAAATTTCCTTTTCAATTATCTATAATTTTTAAAGTGAAATAATATTATAATAATAAGAATACATAATTAGGTTGAAGAGAAAAAAGTATTTAAAAAATTGAAGGAGAAAATACACTGGATCAGTTGAAGTTAAAACAAGCAAAAGCAATGGAGATATTTAAGCAGGAATACAGTAATGCAAAACAAAAAATCTGAACCCAGAAACTATGAACTACTGTTTTTGTCACTGGTATTTATAAGTACTGTTACTGATTTAAAAAGAAGAAGAAGAAGAAATTATGTGTTTTCTTTGTACAGATGCTTTAGTTGCTAATATCATGAAACCTAATAAATTGTAGTGACATATTAAAAGTGTACATGTAGAATAGATTAGCACATCTCAGATATGGGCCGCAGAAACTAAATGAGAAGCTGAAAAGTAAATAGGATCTTGTGAAAACAAAAAGCTCAGGCTAAATGTGCTAGAAGAGAGACCAGCACCCAGGGCTATGCCTCCTAGACTAGAGCAAAAGGATTCAAATCCAGAGATTATAGGCACTAACTTTAGAAATTGGACTAATGGAATTAAGGTACAGGTGCCGAGCTTCATTTAGCTATAACCAAAACCAATTATGTACTCCATGGACACTTTCATGCTGGATGGAGTTGATAAGAATTCTGAATTAGTTTGACAAAGGTTAAATTCCTTTGTACTTATTGATGTTGATGGATGGGAAGAGAACAAATCAACCAGTCCACATTTTCTTACTTGCATCCCTCATTCTCACTACTCAATTTTTGTTTTTGGTATAATCCCATCATAGACAACTCATGCCCTCTGTCTATGTATACGCCTTCAAAATTGCCCTAATAATACTAAAGTTCTTAGGAGCTAAAATAAATTATGGCATACTTCACAAATTTGTGTGTCATCCTTGAGCAGGGGCCATGTTAATCTTCTCTATATCTTTCCAATTTTAGTATATATGCTGCCAAAGCAAGCACCCATTCCTGTTAAAAACACTAGAAAGCAAAGGAATAAATTTAGCTTTCCTTAAAATGATAAATAGAATCTATTTAAAACCAAGAGCAAGCATTATCTATAATGGAGACAAGCTAGAAGCCTTTCCAAATAAGATCAAGAGTGAAATAAGGATATGGGTTAGCACCAGTACTATTCAATATTGTACTAGAAATGTTAGCTTTAGCAATTAGAAAAGAAGAAATTAAAGAAATAAACATAGACAAAGAGGAAACAAAATTATCACTCTTTTTTTAATATCATACAATGGTTTACTTAGAGAACCTTAGTCAACTAAAAAAAATAATTGAAACAATTAACAACTTAAGCAAAGTTACAGGATAGAAAATAAATTAACACAAATCATCGGTATTTCTATATACTAGCAACAAAGTTCAGCAAGAAGAGTTAGAAAAAGAATTTCAATTTAAAATATTTTTAGATAGTATAAAGTACTTGGGAGTCTGCAAAGACAAACATAGGAACTATCTGAATACAATTGCAAAACACTATTTGTACAAACAAACAAAGATCTACATAATTAGTGAAGTTTTAAAAAATAATAAGCATTTTAATTTATATTTTTGAGTCCCAAATTTTTTGCCTCCTTCCCTCCCTCCCCTCCCCCATCTCTGAGACAGGAAGCAATCAGATAAGGGTTATACATGTGCACTTATGTAAAAATATTACCATATTGGTCATTTTGTACAAGAAAACTTGAATAAAAGAAAAAATGAAAGAAAGTGAAAATGTCATGCTTCAGTCTGTATTCAATCAGTTCTTTCTTTGGAGGTGGATAGTATGCTTCATCATTTGTCCTTTGGGATTGTCTTGGATCATTGCATTCTCAAAAATAGTTAAGTCATTCACAGTTCTTCATCAAGCAATATTTCTGTCACTGTGCACAACATTGTTTTGGTTCTGCTCACTTGACTAGGCATCAGTTCATACAAGTCCTTCCAGGCCTTTCTAAAATCATCCTGCTTGTCATTTCTTATAGCACAATAATATAACATCACCATTATATACAACAGCTTGTTTAGCCATTCCCCAATTGATAGGCATTCCTTTGGTTTCCAATTCTTAGCCACCACAAAAAGAGCTGCTATAAATATTTTTGTACAAGTAGGTCTTCTTCTCTTTTGGGGGGTCTCTGGGATATAAACCTAGCAGTGGTATTGCTGGATTAAAGTATATGCATACTTCTACATAATTGGTGAAATATTAGTTGCTCTTGAGTAGGCTGGGCTAATGTAATGAGAATGACCATGCTCCTTAAATTAATTTAATTGTTCAATGTCATATCAATAAAACTACCAAATATCTACTATATGGAGCTTGAAAAAATAACAAAATTTCTCTGGAGGGAAAAAAAAAGATCAAGAATATCAAAGGAATATTTTTTAAGTGGGAAGGAGGTCTAGTGGTCAGTGACCTTGAACTATGTCAGTTATGTATAGAAATATAACTTAATAGGGAAATAGGAAAGGAAAAGGCATAAGAAAAAGGAGGAATGGGAAAGGTAAGGGTAGATTAAGGGCAGCATGAGTGAGAAGCAAAATAGACTTTTGAGAAGGAACAGGATCAAAAAGAGAGAAAAAAGAGAAACAAAAGAAAATAGAATGGGGGGCGGAGCCAAGATGGCAGAGAGGAAGCAGCAAATTGCCTGAGCTCTCCTTCTGTTCCCTCAAAAAGAACATTAAATAAAGCCTCTGGATGGATTCTGAAACTACAGAACCTGCAAAGGGACAGAGAGACACAGTCCTCCAACCAGAGATAATTTAGAAGACTTCAGGAAAAGGTCGGTCTGACTCAGGCAAAAGGAAGGCCCAGCGCAGGGCAGCAACCCAGCACTGAAGGGGTCAGGGCAAGTAAGCAGGAGCTGCGGGCCACAGCCGAACAACTGAGGCCCCTGGAACTTGGTTCAAAAATCTGGTGGCCAAGAAGGACAGTGGAAAAACCTATCTGCACCGGCCGGGAGGGCCACGAACGGGTCAGGCGGGAACGGATGCCAGGAGCGGGCCCCTGGCTACCCGAGCACACCCAGACAGGAAGTGCAGAGCAGGGGATCTCCACACACCATAAAGGCCTCAGAGTAAAAAGCCAGTCACACAGCACCTATACCACTGCACAAGAAGCCCAAAACAGGGACTCTGGTGCCCCGAGAGCAGACATCAACTTAAAAAATAAATAAATAAGCTGCAGTAATGAGTAAGAAGCAAAAAAGAGCCCTCTCCATTGAGAGCTTCTTCATCAATAGGGAAGAAGCCAACGCAAACTCAGATGAGGACAATACCCTCAAATTGCCTACATGTGAAGCCTCACGAGGGAAGGTGAATTGGTCTCAGGAACAAAAAGCCTTCCTGGAAGAGCTCAAAAAGGATTTTAAAAATCAATTGAGAGAGGTAGAAGAAAAAATGAGGAGAGAAATGAAAGCAAAACAAGAAAACTATGAAAAAAGAATCAGCAGCTTGGAAAAGGAAGCACAAAGATTGACTGGCCAAATGGAAAATAAAGTGCATAATTTCACTGAAGAAAACAATGCCTTAAAAAATTCAGTTGGCCAAATGGAAAAAAAGGTGCATAATCTCATTGAAGAAAACAATGCCTTAAAAAATTCATCTGGCCAAATGGAAAAAAGGTGTATAATCTCATTGAAGAAAACAGTGCCTTAAAAAATTCACTTGGCCAAATGGAAAAAAAAAGGTGCATAATCTTACTGAAGAAAACAATGCTTTAAAAATTAAAATTGGACAGTTGAAAGATAAGGAATCCATGAGACACCAGGTATCAGTCGAGCAGAATCAAAAGAATGAAAAAATAGAAGAAAATGTGAAATACCTCATTGGAAAGACAACTGATCTGGAAAACAGATCCAGGAGAGACAATTTGAGAATCATTGGACTGCCTGAAAGCCATGGCCAGAAAAAGAATCTAGACACCATATTCCAGGAAATTATTAAGGAGAACTGCCCTGATATCATAGAATCAGAGGATAAAATCATCATTGAAAGAATCCACTGATCACCTCCTGAAATAGACCCCAAAAGGAAAACTCTAAGGAATATTGTAGCCAAATTCCAGAATTATCAGATGAAGGAGAAAATACTCCAAGCAGCCAGAAAGAAGCAATTTAAATATCATGGAGCCACAGTCAGGATTGCTCAGGACCTGGCAGCTTCAACATTAAAGGACTGCAAGGCTTGGAATATGATATTCCGGAAGGCAAAGGAGCTTGGATTGCAGCCAAGAATCTATTACCCAGCAAAAATGTGCATTTTCTTTCAGGGGAAAAGATGGACATTTAATGACATTGGGGACTTTCAATCTTTCCTGGTGAAAAGACCAGAACTGAATAGAAAATTTGATCTCAACATACAAGACTCAAGAGAAGTTTAAAAAGGTAAACAGAGGGGGAGGAAAAAAAAAGGTTACCCTATTAGGTTAAACTGTTTATATCCCTACATGGGAAGATAATACTCATAACTCTTAAGAACTGTAAATGTATTTGGGCAGAGAGAAGGACTTTACACAGAGGGTATAAATATAAATTGTCTTTGATGTGATGATAAAAAAAAATTTAAGGGGTTAAAAAGGGAGTCTATGGGGAGGAGAGGAAAGGGGAGGTGGAAGGGGATGAATTATATTATATGAAGAGGTGAAAAAAAAACCTATTACAATAGAGGGAAAGAAAGGAAAGGTGAACATTGTTTCAATCCTATTCTCATTAGATTTGATTCAAAGAGGGAATAACATATACGTTCATTGGGACAAAGAAACTTAACTCATTCTTTAGGGAAGCAAAAGGGGAAGGGAAAGGGGGGACTGATAGAAGGGAGGACAAAAGCAAGGGAGAAAAGGGTAAAGAAAAGAGAGGGGGGTGATAAAAAGGGAGGGCAGATTGGGAGAGGCAGAGGTAAGAAGTAAAACGTCAGTGAGGAGGAATAGGGTGAAAGAAGGGGGGGAAAGTACAAAGGGGGTAAATAGAATGGAGGGGAATAGACAGTCAGTAATAATAACTGTGAATGTGAATGGGATGAACTCTGCTATAAAACAGAAGCGAATTGCAGAGTGGATTAAAAACCAGAATCCTACAATATGCTGTTTACAAGAAACACATTTGAAGTAGAGAGATACACACAGAGTAAAGGTAAAAGGCTGGAGTAGAATATATTATGCTTCAGCTAAAGTAAAAAAAGCAGGGGTAGCAATCCTTATCTCAGACAAAGTGCAGGCAAAAATAGATCACATTAAAAGAGATAAGGAAGGAAATTACATCTTGCTTAAAGGTACTATAGATAATGAAGTAATATCAATATTGAATATGTATGCACCAAGTGGTATAGCATCCAAGTTCTTAAAGGAGAAGTTAAATGAGTTACAAGAGGAATTGGACAGTAATACTATACTAGTGGGGGATCTGAATCTCCCCCTCTCAGAATTAGATAAATCTAGCCAAAAAATAAATAAGAAAGAAGTGAAAGAGGTGAATAGATTACTAGAAAAGTTAGACATGATATATGTCTGGAGAAAATTGAATGGGGATATAAAGGAATATATCTTTTTCTCAGCAGTACATGGCACATTTTCAAAAATTGACCATGTATTAGGGCACAAAAACACCATAGTTAAATGTAGAAAGGCAGAAATAGTAAATGCATCCTTTTCAGATCATGATGCAATAAAAATTACATGTAAGAAAGAGCCAGGGAAAAGTAGAATGAAAATCAATTGGAAACTAAATAATTTCATTCTAAAGAATGAATAGGCCAAACAAGAAATCATAGAAACAATCAATAACTATATCCAAGAAAATGACAATAATGAGACAACATACCAAAATCTATGGGATACAGCCAAAGCAGTGCTTAGGGGAAAATTTATAGCTCTAAATGGTTACATGAATAAAAAAGAGAAAGAGGAGATTAATGAATTGGGCAAGCAACTTAAAAAGCTAGAAAAAGAATAAATTAGAAATCCCCAATTAGATACTAAATTAGAGATCCTGAAAATCAAAGGAGAAATTAATAAGATTGAAAGCAAAATACTATAGAATTAATCAAAACTAAGAGCTGGTTTTATGAAAAAACCAATAAAATAGATAAAATATTGGTTAATTTGATTAAAAAAAAAGAAAGAAGAAAACCAAATTACCAGTATCAAAAATGAAAAAGGGGATGTTACCACCAGTGAAGTGGAAATTAAATCAATAATTAGGAGTTATTTTGCCCAACTGTATGCCAATAAATTTGATAATCTAAATGAAATGGATGAATATTTACAAAAATACAAACTGCCCAGGTTAACTGAAGAGGAAATAAAATCCTTAAATAAATCCATATTAGAAAAAGAAATTGAACAAGCCATTAATGAACTCCCTAAGAAAAAGTCCCCAGGGCCAGACGGGTTTATGGGAGAATTTTGCCAAACACTTAAAGAACAATTAATTCCAATATTATACAAATTACTTGGAAAAATAGGTGAAGAAGGAGTTCTACCAAATTCGTTTTATAACACAAATATGGTGGTGATACCAAAACCAGGCAAAGCAAAAACAGAGAAAGAAAATTATAGACCAATTTCCCTAATGAATATTGATGCTAAAACCTTAAATAAGATATTAGCAAGGAGATTAGAGCTAGTGATCACCAGGATAATACACTATGACCAGGTGGGATTTATACCAGGAATGCAGGGGTGGTTCAACATTAGGAAAACTATTAACATAATCAACCACATCAATAAGAAAACCAACCAAAATCATATGATTATCTCAATAGATGCAGAGAAAGCTTTTGACAAAATACAACCCCCATTCCTAATAAAAACACTGGAGAGTTTAGGAATAGGGGGAGCTTTCCTTAAAATAATAAATAGTATCTACCTAAAGCCATCAGCAAGTATTATATGCAACAGAGATAAATTAGAGGCCTTCCCAATAAGATCAGGGGTGAAACAGGGATGTCCATTATCACCCCTATTATTTAATATTGTCCTAGAAATATTAGCTTTAGCAATCAGAGAAGAGAAACGAATTAAAGGAATTAGAATAGGCAAAGAGGAAACAAAACTATCACTCTTTGCAGATGATATGATGGTATACTTAAGGAATCCTAGAGAATCAACTCAAAAATTACTTGAAACAATTAACAACTTTAGCAAAGTAGCAGAATATAAAATAAATCCACATAAATCATCAGCATTTCTATACATGACCAACAAAGTCCAGCAGCAAGAGATAGAAAGAGAAATTCCATTTAAAGTAACGGTAGATAATATAAAATACTTGGGAGTCTACTTGCCAAGACAAACCCAGGAACTCTATGAACACAACTACCAAACACTCTTCACACAAACCAAATCAGATCTAAATAATTGGAAAGATATCAATTGCTCATGGATAGGCAGAGCTAATATAGTAAAAATGACAATACTGCCTAAATTAATTTACTTATTCAGTGCCATACCAATCAGACTACCTAAAAATTATTTTATAGAGCTAGAAAGAATAATAACAAAATTCATCTGGAAAAACAAAAAATCAAGAATATCCAGGGAAATAATGAAAAAAAATTCACAGGAAGGTGGGTTAGTGGTACCAACCCTGGAGCTCTACTATAAAGCAGCAGTCATCAAAACTATCTGGTACTGGCTAAAAAATAGAGTGGTAGATCAATGGAATAGGCTAGGCTCAGGAAATGCAGTAGTAAATGACACTAGAAATGTAGTGTTTGATAAACCCAAAGATTCCAGCTTCTGGGATAGGAACTCAGTATTTGACAAAACTGCTGGGAAAACTGGAAGATAGTATGGCAGAAATTAGGCACAGACCAACATCTTACACCTTATACTAAAATAAGGTCAAAATGGATACATAATTTAGACATAAGAGGTGATACCATAGATAAATTAGGAGAGAAAGGAATAGTCTACCTATCAGATCTTTGGAAAGGAAAACAATTTTTGACCAAACAAGAGATAGAGTATATTATAAAATGCAAAATGGATGATTTTGATTACATTAAATTAAAAAATTTTTGTACAAACAGAAGCAATGCATCCAAAATTAGAAGGGAGGCAGAAAGCTGGGAAACAATTTTTGAGGCCAGTACTTCTAATAAAGGCCTCATCTCTAAAATATATAGGGAACTAAATCAAATTTATAAGAACCCAAGTCATTCCCCAATTGAGAAATGGTCAAAGGATATGAACAGGCAGTTTTCTGATGAAGAAACCAAAGCTATCTATTCCCATATGAAAAAAATGCTCTAAATCTCTAATGATTAGAGAGATGCAAATAAAAACAACTCTGAGGTACCACCTGACACCTATCAGATTGGCTAAAATGACAAAAAAGGAAAATAATAAATGTTGGAGAAGCTGTGGGAAAATTGGAACACTAATCCATTGTTGGTGGACCCGTGAACCGATCCAACCATTCTGGAGAGTAATTTGGAATTATGCCCAAAGGGCTATAAAGCTGTGCATACCCTTTGACCCAGCAATACCACTTTGGGGTCTTTTTCCCAAAGAGATCATGGAAGGGGGAAAGGGACCCACATGTACAAAAATATTTATAGCTGCTCTTTTTGTGGTGGCAAGGAATTGGAAGTTATGGGGATGCCCATCAATTGGGGAATGGCTGGACAAGTTGTTGGTATATGAATACAATGGAATACTACTGTGCTGTAAGAAATGATGAGCAGGAGGAGTTCAGAGAAACCTGGAGGGTCTTGCGTGGGCTGATGATGAGTGAGATGAGCAGAACTAGAAGAACATTGTACACAGTAACATCAACATTGAGTGTTGATCTACTGTGATGGACTATATTCTTCTCACCAATGCAATGGCACAGAAGAGTTCCAGGGAACCCGTGATGGAAGAGGATCTCCAAATCCAGGAAAAAAAAAAAAAGAAGAAGAAGAACTGCGGAGAATAGATGATGAATCAACCATGCTATTTCTTTTGTTTTTGATGCTGTTGTTTTTTTTCTATTTTGAGGTTTTTTCATCATCGCTCTGATTTTTTTCTCTTATAACATGACTAATACAGAAATAGGATTAATGTTATTATGTGTATATATATATATATATATATATATATATATAACCTATGTCAGATTACCTGCTGTCTAGGGGAGGGGGGGAGGGAGGGGAGGGAGGGAGAAAAATCTGAAATTGTAAAGCTTGTATAAACAAAAGTTGAGAACTATCTTTACATGTAACGGAAAAAAATAAAATACTTTATGAAAAAAAAGAAAATAGAATGGCAAAGAATACACAATAATCACAACTGTAAATGTGAATGGGATGACCTCACCCATTAAATAGTATCAGATAAATTAGAAACCAAAATCCAAAAATATGTTATTTACAAGAGACATCCTTGAAACAAAAAGACACACATTGTTAAAATAAAGGGCTGGAGGGCCAGAGAAGAATCTAATATGCTTCAGCTAAAATTAAAAAGGCAGGGCTAGCAATCATGATGTCAGACAAAACCAAAACCAAAACAGACCTAATTAAGAGATAATAAGGGAAACTACATTTTGTTAATGGGTGCCAAACAGTGAAGTAATATCAAAAAATTTTACAGCAAGTTTCTCTGATAAAGACTTCATTTCTCAAATATATATTCTAAGTATAGAATTGAGTCAAATTCATAAAAAATAAGAGCCATCCCCCAACTGACAAATGGTCAAATGACATGAACAGATGAAGAACTCAAAGATATCTATAGTCATATAAAAAAATGCTCAAAATCCCAATTGACTAAAAAGAAATTCAAATTTCACCTCTGATGTACTACCTCACACCTATCAGAAATGACAAATGCTAGAGGGGAGGAGGGGAAAGTAGATACAGTAATGAACCTGGAAAAGTTGGTAACTGGTCCAACCATTCTGGAAAACAATTTGGAACTATGCCCAAAGGGTGGTAAAACTGTCCATACTCTTTGACCCAGCAATACCAGTACTAGGTCTGTATCCCAAAAAGATCAAAGAAAAGGAAAAAGGACCATATATACACAAATATTTATAGCAGTTCTTTTTGTAGTGGCAAAGAACTGGAAACTGAGGAGCTGCTCATCAGTTGGGGAATGGCTGAACAAGTTGAGACATATGATTGTGATGGAGTACTGTTGTGCTAAAAGAAATGACAAGGAGTGTGGTCTCAGAAAAACACAGCAAGACCTATATGAACTGATATAAAGTGAAGTGAGGAGAAATAGGAGAGCATTGTGCACAGTAAGAGCAAAAGTATAATGATGATCAACTTGTGAAAGATTTAGATACTCTGAACAATACAATAATCAGTTCCAAAGGACTCCTTTTGAAAAAAATGCTATCCACCTCCAGAGAGAGAACTAGTGAACTCTGAGTGCAACCTAAAGTATGTTTCTCTATTTTTCTTGTTTTATTTTTGAAAATATGGCTAATACAGAAATGTTTTGCATGATTTCATATATATATAACTGATATCATATTACTTGCCTTCTCAGTGGGTGGGAGAGTGCGTGGGAGGGAAAGAGAAAATTGGGAACTCAAAATTTTAAATGAATTTTATGGGGGGAAATGTGGTACGGGTTTGGGGTGGGGGTTGGGGTTCTTAGGAATTCCTCTTTAAAGAATTACACCCTCATGCAAGCAGATAGAATAAGATGGTAGTTTATTTAGGGGCAAGGGAAGGGAGGGGGGAGGGAAACCATGAAAGAAATCCTTGGACTTCTCATGGGGAGAGAGGTATGGAACAAAGCACATGGCTCTGAGGTACCAATCTCCTCAAGCAGAAGACTTGTAGGTGCTTTTGTAGGGGACTGATGGGGGTGACCATCTCACGGTGGAAAGTTCCTTTAGTGAGGGCAGACCATCCTCCACTGGTGGTGGCTGGAGGAGTTGGGTAAGGGGTGGCTGCTGATCTCTCAAGCCATCTCCTCAGAACACAAAAGAAGCAGCCACACCTAATCTTATCTCCCCAGGGGTAAGGGAAACCAGAATGAAAGGTGGAGGTCCTGATCAGTCAGATCTGATTCCACTTATCTTTCTAGGCATATCTGTCCTCTGGTTTAGTTCCTCAAGGAGAAGATTCCTTCATGTGCCCCAGAGAACTTCTGGGTTACTTTGGACCCCATGACAAAAAGAATTGGGGCAGCTAGGTGGCACAGTGGATAAAGCACTGGCCCTGGATTCAGGAGGACCTGAGTTCAAATCTGCCCTCAGACACTTGACACTTAGTAGCTGTGCGACCCTGGGCAAGTCATTTAACCCTCATTGCCCCCCCCCACACACACACACAAAAAAAAAACAAAAACAAAAACAAAGCCAAAAATGAAAAGAATTCAAAATAAATTACAATTTATTAAATTTTAAAAATGAAAAAATTGGGAAAAGGATTCAAGTATTGTGAGGTTCAAATTAGCAAAGGTATATTAAGTGTTTTGGAGGCTTTAAAGAGCTACTTATATGTCAATTACTATTATGACTATTTACTACTATTATTTGTAGTGAGTCTGGATGATTTCATCATACTTTGACAGAAACTGGAGAAGCATGAGGAAAGACTTTTCAGCATATTAAGTCCACTAGAAACTTCTGGTCTAAAGCTGTCAGTTGATGAATCCCAGTCTTACAGATACTCTGTCAAGTACAGGGGTCATACAGTATATCACCAGGGAGTCTACTGACCCTAAGAAGACAGGAGCACTCACCATCTAGGCATGTCAGAAAAATTCTGGTTCTACTAGCATTTCTGACTACTTCAGGAAATCTGTCATATCATAGCACCCCTCAACAACAACAACAACAACAACCATAGCATTTATATGGGGCTTCAGAGTTTGCAAAGCACTCAGGTCTTTCAGGACTTGTATATCTGTCTATCTTGCATGTTTATCAGGTTAGCTTTTGCAGATCCCAGCCCTGGCTATGTTACACATTCATTTCAGCAGTTTTATGCTAGGAGAGAGATGGTTCCTAGCAGAGTGCTACCTTGGCTAATAGAGGACTCAGTGATGGCAAAACTCATTATTCCATCAACAAATTCGAGTTCTTGGCTCTGAAGTGAGCTTGTCACTGAAACATTTTGAGACTTTGTGAATGGAGCAGAGATGACAAACTGGCTCCTATTCTGACAAGCACAAAGTTGGATGCCACCAAGAAGTGGCATCTGCTAGGCAATGATGAATTCAGTGCCTATAACCAGCCAGGGAAGACTAACATAAATGTAGGTGCATTGATCTCCTAGGTCCAGAGTATGCTAAACCTAGGGGTGAATGTAATAAGTAACCTTCAGGGAACAGCCTTTAGAAAGTCTAGGACTTTCTCAAAGAGTGTGATATCCATAGAAGTAAAGGCTGTAGTACTCAGTCTCTTCTGCATTGATTGTCCAATGAGAACAGCTAAAGGACAAAGGCCTTCTAGATGATGAGAGAGACAGAGACAGAGTCAGAGACAGACACACAGACAGAGAGATGAGAGAGACTGAAACACATGACCTTCAGTGATACAAGCTTAGCTCTTTAGAGGCTACCCTGCTATGAGAATAACAGAAACTGTCATTGTAGAATGCTGTACAGAACTATTGTAAGATATACATGAGACTAAAGCCACCCCCCCAAAAAATAGCAACAACATTTATTAAGTTCCTTTTTTTGTCAAACACTGTAACAGGCCCTGGAGAAACAAATACAAAAATGAGACATCCCTTGCCCTTAATAAGCTTATATTCTACTAGAAGGATACAATTTGTTCACAGATAAATAAAGAATACATACAAAGTAAAAGCACAGTGATGAGGGTGAGTAGTAGTAACAACTGGAAGATTCAGGAAAACCTCCCTGAAGTAGATGATACTTGAGCTAAGGCTTGAAGGGAAGAAGCAATTTCAAGAAATGGAGGTAAGTAGAGAAAACATTCCAGGAATCAGGGACAGCCTGTGAGAAGGTGTGGAGGTGGAATATGGAGCATCAGGACAGGTGACATGCATCAAGATCAACAAAACTTCCACTCAAGCAATGTTTTCCATAATAGTTTAGCTCTTTAGTTCCATATTCTTTATAGTTATGTATGTATAAATAGATACCTGATAGATAGAGATAGAGATAGAGATAAAGAGACATAGATGATATAAATATAGAGTAATAACCACAAATTTACTGAAAACTTACTGATCCCCCATCCAGTCCTCCTTCCCCAGCAAATGAATTGCCAGGGTCTAACCAATCTTTATCAATTTCAGACTCTTGATTGACTTATGGACCTCCCCCCAAGCAAACTATCCCCTTCCAATGATTTCCCGCCTTACTCCCTAGACTTTATGTTATAAAAAAGGATCCATTTACATTTAGTAGTTTCCATTGCCAGTTAAGTTGCTTCTACGCTTAACTCAAGGGCAGTCTTGGAGTTCCCTTTGTTAAAAGGTCATTTACATTAAATAGCTAAGTAGTTTCTATGTGTGACTCAAGAGCAGTCTTTTGGTTCCCTTTGTTCTGTTACCGCATATAAACCCTGTCCTCAGTTCCCATCTTTGGATATTCCTAGCATCTTGCTTTGCAATACCAGGAGCTATAGTTCCTCCCCAATGAAGACCTTATTTCTCCTATACTGATTATTTCATTAATTTCCAGGTTAACATAGATATAGATACATGATTTTGTTGCTTAGAATTTTGTAAGTACAAGTGTCATCATTCCTCACCCAGAGGAATATAAATGAATAATTTTTGCTATAAAATACACAAGGTGTTCCCAAAAATCTTAGTTCAACTTTAAACTACTAAAGTTCATTTTTGGTTTTTTGGAGGCAATAAGGGTTGAGTAACTTGTCCAGGGTCACATAGCTAGTAAGTATCTGAGGCCAGATTTGAATTCAGATCCATCCTGATTCCAGGACTGGTGCTCCATCCATTGCACCACCTAGGTGCCCCTGAAGTTTTATTTTTTTATTTCTTTTTTTACAAAAGGAAACTACTTATATTAAAATACAATTACACAAATCCCAGATGAAGAAACCCTTCTCTAAAGGATAATACCCACAATTCCTTGAACCCATCCTTCAGATTAAGACTGTTGTATAAAGTAGTCAGCATTGTATACTTTTAGAAAAATGTCTGTGGTTTAACTTCTTTACAAAAAAATTTCTTGGGATGTTATTTTTTTCTTATCCCCTACTATTCTTTTTTTAATTTGTTTTTAGTAATAATGAATTTATTTAGAATTTTCCCCAAGTTACATGTAAAAACAAATTTTCTCATTGATTTTTTAAAAACTTTGTGTTCAAATTCTCTTCCTCCCTCCCTCCCCACCACTCCCTAAGAAATCAAGCAATTCAATCTAAGTTATACAGGTTCAGTCACGCAAAACAACTCCACATTAGTCAGGTTGTGAAAAACAAAAACTTTAGAAAGAGGAACTAACTAAAAACAAAATTATACTTCAATCTGTATTCAGATACCATCAATTCTTTCTCTGTAGATGGATTGCATTTTTCCTAAGTCCTTCTGATAGCATCCTGCTCATCATTTCTTTCACAGTTACTATTGCTAACTGTATTACCCTCCATCCTATTCCCTCCCCTTGATATTTACTCTATTTTCTATCTTCTTTCACCCTATCCTTCCTCAAAAGTGTTTTGCTTCTGACTGTCCCCTCCCCCAATCTGCCCTCCCTTCCTTCACCTCTCCCCCCTTATCCCCTTCCCCTTTCACTTTCCCACAGCGCAAGATGTATGACTATACCCACTTGAGTGTATATGTTATTTCCTCTTTGAGCCAATTCTGATGAGAGGAAGTCTCACTCACTCCCCTGCTCCTTCCCCATCTTCCCCTCCACTCCATAAGCTTTTTCTTGTTTCTTTTATGTGAGCTACTTTAACCCATTCCACCTCTCCCTTTCCCTTTCTTCCAGTGCATTCCTCTCACCCTATACTTTTATTTTATAAATGTCATCATGGGGCAGCTAGGTGACACAGTGAACAAAGCACCAGCCCTGGACCCAGGAATCCCCAAGCCCAAGTCTAGCCCCAGACACAAGCCACCCCACCAAGCCTGCCTCAAAAAAGGGGGAATAAAAAAATAAATGCTTTATAGATATCATCCCTTCATATTCATTTCACACCCGTGCCCTCTGAGTATATTCCTTTCAGCTGCCCTAATACTGAGAAAGATCTTATGAGTTAGAAGTATCATCTTTCCATGGAGGAATTTAAACAGTTTAACCTTTTAACATCCCTCATGGTTTATTTTTTCCTCTTTACCTTTTAATGCTTCTCCAGGTTCTTGGATTTGAAAGTCAAATTTTCTATTCAGTTCAGGTCCTTTCATCACAAATGACTAAAAGTCGTCATTTTCTTTGAAGTCCCATTTTTCCCCTGAAAGATTACACTCAGTTTTGTTGGATAGGTGATTCTTGGTTGTAAATCCCAATTCCTTTGCCCTCTGGAATATCATATTCCATGTCCTCTAATCCTTTAATGTAGAAGCTACTAGATCTTGTGTTATCCTGACTGTAGCTCCACAGTACTTGAATGGTTTCTTTCTAGCTGCTTGCAATATTTTCTCCTTGACCAGGAGCTCTGTAATTTGGCTATAATATTCCTGAAAGTTTTCCTTTTGGGATCTCTTTCAGGAGGTGACTGTTGGATTCTTTCAATTTCTATTTTACCTTCTGTTTCTAGAATATCAGGGCAATTTTCTCTGACAATCTCTTGGAAGATGATGTCCAAGTTCTTATTTTGATCATGGTTTTCAGGTAGTCCAACAATTTTCAAATTATCTCTCCTGGATCTATTTTCCAGGTCAGCAATTTATCCAAGAAGATATTTCACATTGCCCTCTATTTTTTTTATTCATTTGGATTTGCTTTATTGTGACTTGATTTCTCAAAGAGTCATTAGCTTCTACTTACTCAATCCTCATTCTTAAGCAATGATTTTCTTAAGAGAGCTTTTGTACCTCCTTTTGCATTTGGCCAATTTGACTTTTCAAGCTGTTGACTTTTGTTTCATGCCCCTCCCACATCACTTTCATTTCTCTTTCCATTTTTTCCCTCTACCTCTCTTACTTTATCTTCAAAGTCCTTTTTTAGTGCTTCTATGGCCTGAGACCAATTCACATTTTTCTTGGAAGCATTGGATGTAAGAGTTTTGTCTTTGCCATGTTCTTTTGAGGGTGTATTTTGGTCTACCTTGTCACCAAAGAAACTTTTGATGGTCAGAATCTTTTTTTATCTGCTCATTATCCTAGCCTATTTCTTGGCTTTTTAACTCCTTCTTAAAGTGGGGCACTGACTCCAAGATGCACTGTCCCAAACTTCAGGGAGTCCCAGGTGGTAGGATTTAAGGAGAGACTTGTTCTCAGCTCTCCTAGCCTGTAAGTAACCATAGGCCTCCTTGCTCTTTAACCTGAAAGCAGAAATCTGATTCTCTGTGGTCTTAAGCTTAGCATACCTGTGCCCCGCCCCAACTGGGCTGCTGCCACTCTAGTCTGCTTCCTGGGCAACACAACAGCACTTCACCTCAGCTCCAGCAGAGACCACTGCTATCTCCCCCCAGCCAACCTCTGGATCCCCTCACCAGTCTGTGAGCTGAGTTCCAGAAGTAGCCACTGACACTGATGATTCTGAGGCTCTGGAGGTGCAACCTGCCTGGGGCTCGGGCTGGGGCTGGGGCTGGGGCTGCACGGTGGGCTGTGTTCCCCTCTCAGCCTGGTACAGCAGACCTTTCCTGCTGACCTTTTAAGCTATCTTTGGCTGGAAAATGATCTCACTCTGTTCTTTTGTGGGTTCTGCTGCTCCAGGAATTATCTTATGGCATTATTCGGAGGTATGTGGATGGATTGCAGGGAGCTCCAAAAGTTACAGCCTTTCCTCCACCATCTTGGCTCTGCCCCCCTGCCCCTACAGTTTAGAGCTGCACTAAGAATTTTGGGACACCCTCTATATGTCTATGCATACACAGTTACATAGGGGTTTTATATCTTTGTTAAGATCTTTCTGTGTGGGAAGTTTATTGCCTCTCCCTTATGGAGTCTAAGTTAGTATTTAACATGTAGAATCCCAAGGGGGGAGGAACATGAGTATCTCTATAAGGCCTTTAGAGAACACCTCAAACCTGTTATTGGCATTTTCTAGATCACTGTCATGTACTCTGTAAGTGTAACTTTTTGCTTTCACCACTAAAACCCACTGAGAATATCTTCCATCTTTGCCAAATAATAGGGAAAGAAATAAGTATTTATATAGCTCCCACTACGTGCCAAGCACTATGGTAAATTCTTTCCAAGTATTATTTCATTTAATCTCACAACCTGGGAGGTAGGTGCTATTATTATCTCCATTTTAGAGAGGAAGAAATGGAAACAGAAGTGGAGTAACTTGACCAAAGTCCCATTGTTAGTGTCTAAGACTGGATTTGAACTCAGGTCTCCCTGACTCCATATCAAAAGGCCTATCCAGTGGGCAACCTCATTGCCTCAGATAGCCTCTTAGCCAATGTATCCATTTGGGCTCAGGAAGCTGGCATCATAGCTAAGACCCTCTAGATCTCTCTTTTTAAACTCTCTTGAATAAAGTAAAGCACATTTTACTGCAATTTTCTCATTCCCTTCAACTAATCACTGTACTCAAAGATCCCAGAGAGTAGCTTTGAAAAGACAAGGAATAGACAGATAACACTTTGCTCCCCACCATTAACAATCCTGCAACCCCATCCAACTCTTAGCTCCAATCAAAGAAACATCTCTAACACAATGAGAGGTAAAGCTTTTCCTATACAGAAAAGGGAAAGCTGAGGTACCATCTTTGGAGTTGCCCCACTGTGGCCCCAATATGGATGTGTATTTGGGGGCACACTCACCTCCAGTCACTATAAAGATCTCACAAATCTCTTTTGGATACCTACATTTGTGGGCTTCCTTCATTTCCCCTTTCTAGTGTGGTCACTTAGGTTACTACAGAGTTACTCATTTGGAGAATTATTTGCCTTGAAATGAAAGAATTGAAATCAATAAGAGAACCAGATAAAGTCTCTTCATTTTCAAAATCCTCAAACTGAGGAAACACATTTTCAATTGCTGCAATGAGTCACTCCAATTTAGAAGAGCAAGGAGGGTAGTTTGGCTTAAGGTTACAACATGTAATGGGAAGTAATGTGCAATAAGGCAGAACCAATAGGCAGAAGTCATACTGTGATAGTCTTTAAATGCTAAACAGAGTCTATGTTTTATTCTCCAGGAAAAGGGGAGCCCTTGAAGCTTCTGGAGCATTGAAATTAAACAACCAAGCCTGTGCTAAAGGATTTAAGTTTGGAAGCTATAGTGCACATGGATTGCAAAGAGAAGTCCTTTCAATCTAGGGATTCATGATGATTTTGGAAACTTAAACCAAAAAGAAACTCTAGAAGAATGTGGCCTAAGATGGTTAATACTTACACAGAAGAAACACAAGGCCTGTTCTCAGTATTTTCAAAGAGAGAGGAAATGCTGGTCTCAAAGTTAAGAAGATCTGGGACCATATCCTGCCTCTGACATGGCTAGACAAGCCGTTTAACCTCTGTTTGCCCCAGTTTCCTCAATTGCAAAATGGGGATAATAACAGCAGATTATAACAGATTGTTGTGAGGATCAAATGAGATATTTTCAAAGACCTTAGCACAGTACCAGGCATGTAGTAGGTACTTGATAAATGCTTATTCCTTCCCTTCCCCTCTCAGTGCCCCAGGCAATTCTCTAAACCTATGAGTTGCAGAACAGGCACTGACTTGCATAGACTCCCTATACTGATAAAATCTCAAGTCTAGGGGTGGGGGGAATCAATAATCTGTTAACCTATAAAAGATGAGCAGCAATAAGATTTTGGAGCTGGTATATAGAAAGAGGTAGAAAGAACATAAGCTATGGTTTTACAGCAACAAACCACATAACCCAGAATGAACAGGTGCATCCAATAATTAATCAATCAGTAATCAATTAAAAAATAAAACTTTACTGAGAAATTTTCACAGTAGCCAAGGCATTGTGAGAGAAATAATTTTTTGTTGCATGGCTTCCCTACCAGAACACATTCTGATCAAAGTCAAGCTATTAAGAGAAAACTACTCAAGAAAGTGCTAGTCTTGGCAGGCATCTCTCATACCATCCTCACAGAGGCCTAGAGCTAGTACCTTCTTATAGCATACTATTAAATAAGCTGGGGGTTCTGTTAATATGAATATATGGATCACCTGGATTTGATGGAGGTACCTTATTATCCAAATGGATTTTATGAGACCCTAGAAAATGCCTTTGGCTAAAACTTCAGGCTGAACCCAGATAAGTCCCTATTTACTAACTTCTCTCCCCAAGAGAGTAAACAAATCAAAATGTCCCCTTTGACTAAACTTCAACTAATGAGCCACCCCATTCACTATCTTCTTTCCCCTAAAGAGTAAATATAACAAATATCTAGACAACCTTGTCCTTGGTAAACCCTTCCTTTGTCTTTAAGCTGCCTGTTATAGTATTTGCTTTATGTTAATTTGTATCATGCTAATAAAACTGACATCACCCTGTAACCAGTAAACCTTAAGAACTCTTAAAAAGAAGGGGACACCTAGGTGGTACAGTGGATAGAGCACCAGCCCTGGATTCAGGAGGACCTGAGCTCAAATCTGGCCTCAGACACTTAACACTTACTAGCTGTGTGACCCTGGGCAAGTCATTTAACCCTCACCAAATTGCCTCACCAAAAAAAAAGGGGGGGGGCAGCTTTGAGCTTCTCTCTTAAAAAGGAAGACTCCACACATGATCATGTGTTATGTCTTTCTTCTTGGGATAAAAATATTAAATTGATATTATGTTTTGTTCTGTCTGTCTCTGATCTGGTTTTGTTCTATAGGAAACATGTCTCTGATCTGTTTTTATTTTTTTGGTAGGAGATATTATAAGATATAATTTCTGTGATCTGTTTATTGAATCTCTTTGTAGGAGACAGGCAGGTACAAAAGCTATATTTTAATATTCAACAGTTCTGATGGCTGAACAAATGTTTGGTTGAATGATTATCATTTTTCTTGACCTCTCTGAAGCATCTAGCCTTTTCCTAGAAACTCTTCTGGGGCTTTTTATGACACTGCTCTTTCTTGGTTCTCCTCTGATCTGACTTCTTCTTCTGCCGAACCTTAATTGGCATCATTTCCACTGTGGGTGTCCTTGGCCAACTTTTCTTTTCTCTGTATATTCTCTCACCAGGTGACTTCATCAACTCTCATAGATTTAATTATCTTTTGTATGCCTATGATTCACAGATTTATATATCCAGCACTAATCTGTCTCTTGAACTTCAGTCCCACATATCCAGCTGCCTACCACATATTTAGAACTAGATATCCCATAGACATCTCAAATTTAACATCTCTAAAACTGAACATATTGCCTTTCCCCCAAAGCTTACCCCTCTCCTGAACTTCCCTATAAGTCTACCATCCTTCTGTTCAACCCATCTGACAACCTTGTTATCATCATCTACTCCTTACTCTAGTTGCCAAATCTTATTTTTCTACCTCCATAACATCTCCTGCATCTGCGCACTTCTCTCCAATCACAGAGATAGCATCCTATTTCATGCTCACATCACCAACTGCAATAGCTTCCCAATTGTTCTCCTTGCCTCGCTTCTCTCCCTTCTCCAATCTATCCCTTGCACAGCTATCAAAATGATTTTCCTAAATTGTAAATTTATTAATGCCCCTCCCAACTCAATAATCTCCAGAGGAGATAATTAATCAAATCTGCGTTATAAAACTTGTTTGTCATTTGTTGTTTGTTTTTTCGCTCTTGAAAAAGACCAATGACATAATTTTTGGAAACTATGTGGCACATGTATTGTAAAGAGAAGGCATTTCAATCCAGGGTTCCATGTGGAGTTTGGAAAATTGGGCCGAGAGGAAATTCTACAGCAATATGGCCCAAGATGGTGATATTTGTCTGTAAGAAACACAAGACCTGTGATTAGTGTTTTCAAAGAGAAAGGAAGAGTGACTCCCTCCAGGGTCAAATAGAAACTCCTTTTTTATAACTATGAGTTCTATCCTTCCTCACATTAAGGAATGGAAATGAATTCATATTGTTTGCTAAAGAAAATGTACCTGTATACACACATAAGGGCATTATTTTCCTGTTAGGAGCTTTCTATATGGAAAATTTGGCATTTAAAACCATTTACAACCTTGCCCCAATTTACCCTTCAATCAATCAATCAACAAATAAACGTTTAGTATATGTGCCAGACACTGTACTGAATGTTTTCCAGCTTTATCATGCATTACTCACCCTACATACACTCTGATCCAGCCAAGTTGTATTTCTTAGTACTCTGAAAAAGAGCTCCAACTTCTGCCTTCTTACTTTCACACCCCCATGCCTGGAATGCATTCTCCCCTCATGGCTGCTTCTCAGAATCCTGTTTTCTTCAAGGCTCAGTTCAAGAGTGACCTTCTACCTGAGGCCTTTCCTGATGTTCTCAGCTGCTCATACTTTCTCAAAATCACCTTGTATTTATTTCTAATATACTTGTAAATGTACATGTAGTCTCCCCAAGCTGGATTGTAAGATCTTTGAGGGCAGAGATTGTTTTTGCCTTTATCCTTCATTCCCAGAACCCAACATAGTGCCTGGGACATAGTAGGCACTTAATGACTGTTTATTGACTGATCAATTGACTGATAAATGTGGCAATGTTAGAGGACTGTCTGAGGAGCAATCTAGACAATGTTTTGGGTGAAATTGGTCAACCTCTGCCCAGCTACATGAGAAACATCCTCATTCTTCCCATACCAGAGCATAAGAGAAACCAACTACTACACTGAGCCTACACAGAATGAGTATGACAGAAAAATAAATATTCTTACACATTTAAAAAAAAAATTTAGTGAGGCAATTGGGGTTAAGTGACTTGCCCAAGGTCACACAGCTAGTAAGTGTTAAGTGTCTGAGGCCGGATTTGAACTCAGGTACTCCTGACTGCGCCACCTAGCTGCCCCCAAGATAAATATTCTTAAGAAAAAATGTTTAATTTTAATTTGTCTCTTCCCTGGTGATTAGATCAACATGAACATAAAAGGGAGGGTTCCTACTTTTTCAAAGAATGGATCAAAACTGAGCTGATGGTGGTAGCATGATATAGTGAAATCCCCTCTGGTTTGGAGAATCAGAGGATCTGAACTTGAATCTCAATTCTGCTACTGTGTGACCTTGGTTAAGTCACTTAATCTGTCTAAGATCCAGTTTCTTCATCTGTCAGATGAGAGAATTGAACTCAATTACACAGCATTCCATCTCCCAACTGAGCATTTTCACTGGCTGTGTCCAGTACTCTCCTTCCCCATCTCTGTCTCTGGGCTTCCCTGACTCCCTTCAAGTCTCAGCTAAAAGTTCCCCTTCTGAAAAAAAAAAAACAAACAAACAAACAAAAAAACTTTCCCAATCCTTGTTAGTCTTCCGCTTTCCTTCTGAGACTGCCCCCAAATTATCCTGTCTATATCATGAATACACATGGTTGTTTATGTGTTGCCTACACAATCAAATTGTGAACTCCATGAGGACAGGGACTGTTTTTTGGCCTTTTTTGTATACCTAGAATTTAGCACAGTGCCTGGCACATAGTAATAAATGCTAGCTTCTAATGCTTCTTCTGGCCTTTATGGTCTTATGATCACGCACTCCTTGTAGACCACTATATGCCCTCCATGAAATCTTCATTCCTCATTCCTCAGCTATTTCCATTGATAGTTTTTGTGGCCACTTCTTGTGGGGAAAGGGACAGCTAGATAGTTCAGCAGATAGAGTACTGGGCTTGAAATTTGGAAGACTCATTTCATGAGTTCAAACCCAGCCTCAGACACTTACAAGACCCTGAGCAAGGCATTTAATCCTATTTGCCTGGGTTTCCTTATTTGTAAAATGAGCTAGAAAAGGAAATAGAAAAATACTCCAGTATCTCTGTCAAGAAAACTCCAAATGGGGTCATAAAGAGTTGGACATGACTGAAACAACTCAACAACAACTTGTGGGGATACTGCTAGAGTAACTGTTTTTGTTTGTTTTTGTTTGGGGGTTTTATTTGTTTGTTTTTTGCAGGGCAATGAGGGTTAAGTGACTTGCCCAGGGTCACACAGCTAGTAAGCGTCAAGTGTCTGAGGTCAAAGTCAAACTCAGGTCCTCCTGAATCCAGGGCCGGTGCTTTATCCACTGTGCCACCTAGTTGCCCCTGTAACTGTAAGTTTTTAATAAATGCTTCTTGTATTTGTAGGTGATAATTAAATAATGATGCAACTTGTCCATTGCTAATAAGTGTGAAAGCTGGGGTTTGAATTTAGGCCTCTCAAAAAAAATTCCTGATATTCTCTAGTTATAAAAACAACATTCTTCTGAATAATGGTGTGCCTGTCCAAGGCATGCTATGTCCAAACTCCACCTGTTTGTCTTCTGACTCTGAAAGGGACAGTACTATCTGAAGTCTGTGCCCCTATTGACAAACATAAAGTGAACTCTTCTTTCCAAATTTTCCATACAAACTGTTTGTTTTCAATAGAGTCAACACAGTTGTCCCTGTTAATGTAAGGACAGTGGGATCAGTTGGGTCCACAGGAACAGATTACAAAGCAGGTGGTTTCAGGCTAAAGATAAAGTATGTCCTCATGTAACTTGCAGAGTGGGATGTAGATAGCTCCTAATGCCATGAAGAGATTGTATATTTGCTCATTTCTACAGTAGAAACCTTAGCAAGGGCCTTATCGTTATCAGAATGCTCCTCAGGGCCTCTGCTGGAGCCCTGCTCTAATCATAGTCCACAGACCTCTGCAAAGCTCTGACTCACATCAACACATCATATATAAAAGTCATTGGAGGTCACAGAAGAAAGAGCTTTAAGATGTAGAATGTACGATCTGGAAGGAATCTGAAAGATCCTTTCACACTAGTCCAGTCTATCTCTGTCTTGTTTGGTCTAAACACTTAATAGAAAGAAGAAGCTGGGACCCTGAGAAGGAAAAAGTTTTACCCAGTGTGATACCCAGAGATAGGCTTAGACCCTTGATCTTACATGATGCTCTCTCCAGGGCTCTTTTCCTTTCCCCACACTGCCTCCCTATAAGCCTTTGCCCATTCATCCCTAGCAGCTAATGCAAAATTGGGACAGAGGTCAAAGGGTTTCTGCCCTAGAATCAGAGACCATAGCCCCATGTTCTCAGCTAAGTCCATCAGTGGATAGAGCCCTAAACCTGGAGTTAGGAAGACTTGAGTTCAAATCTGGTCTAGAACAATGTGACTTACCTTACCTGTGTCTGCCTCAGTTTCCTCAATTACAAAATGGGGATAATAATAATAATAATACCTACCTGCCAGGGTTATTGAGAGGACCAAATGAGATGATATTTGTAAAGAGCTTAGAACTGCCTAGCACACAGTAGGTACTTAATAAGTGGTCCCCACCACTGATACTCTTATTGATACTTTAGTCCCTCCTGAACTTTATGAGCCTCCTGGTCTCCACTGCCTACTTCTGTGGCACTCACTTTCTTCAGCTGGACCTTTCTTGGTATTTGTCCTGCTACTCACCATAATCCATATATGAATCCACCAGATACCCTATATATTTAGTTAGACTTCCATCTCTAGTCTCTGCTAGTCTACCCACTGAGAGTCTGCTATTTTCACCAGTGCTCCAGAAGTGTGTGACCATGGCAGCAAAGAGACTTGTTACCTGATTATATGAGCCTAAGTTCATAGGCTAAGGGCATAGATTTAGAGCTGGGGCTCTCTATTTTGATCTCATCTTATCAAAGAGAAAACAGAAAGCCCAGAGAAGGTAAGTGACTTGCCCAAGATCATGCAGATGGTAGGCATCAGCAGGGAGCTTTGAATGCAGGCCCTCTAATTGCACAACCAATGCTCAGAAATGTGATTGAAAGAACTGGGGATATTCTGCCCTGAAAAGAGAAGCCTTAGGGAGAGATAATGTCTTCCTTTAACTATCTGGTGGGTGGCCGTACAAAAGAGAAAAAGCATGGTTTGTGAAAGAATGCTAGATTTGGAGTCAAAGGACTTGAGTTGAAATCCTAGCTCTTGTGGTTACAACCTTTATCACCTGAGACAAGTTGCTTAACCCCTCTGGCCTGCAGTTCTTGCACATGTAAAATGAGGAGGTTGGACTAGATGATCACTAATATCTTGTCCAGCTCTAAATCCTATCATTTTATGCAGAAAGATGTCTTTAGCTCAAGAAATGTCTGTTTCACACCTACTATATTCAAGGCATAGTGCTAGACACTGGTTATATCAAAACAAAACAAAACAAAACAAACAAAAACAAACCCTAAAACCAAACCAAAATTTATTCCCTGTCCTTAAGGAGCGTAGTTCTGTAGTAGGAGGAGTAATGGGTAGAAATTTCAAGGATGCATAAGATTGATTTTATAAAATTCAACAAATAATAACAATTCATCAGGAGGAACACAAGGTCAAAAACCTCAAGGGACATGATGAAAAAAGTGAGAAGGGAGCCTAGCAGTAGCAGATAAACATAGTAGCAGATAAACCATCAAAAGTATCCGTTACTGATTTAAAAATAAAGTGGTAGATCAATGGAACAGATTATATAAACAATTTTTGTTGCTCAGTCATTTTCAGTTGTGTACAATTTTTCATGACCCGATTTTGGATTTGGGGGATTTATTAATAAAGATACCCAAATGGTTTGCTATTTCCTGATCTGGTTTTTTTTATTTCTTTTTTTGTTGTTTTTTGTTTGTTTGTTTGTTTTTTATGGGGCGATGAGGGTTAAGTGACTTGCCCAGGGTCACACAGCTAGTAAGTGTCAAGTGTCTGAGGCTGGATTTGAACTCAGGTCCTCCTGACTCCAGGCCTGTCGCTCTATCTTAGCATTAAAACTGCCCATATAAACAATATTACTATCCTTGTGTTCAGGAATACCAAAGACCCCTGTTACTGATGTAATGGCGCATTTTTTGGCAAATAAAACAGGTGAAACAGATAATCTATCTGACAGAAATTAGGCTCAAACCACATTTTATCCCATACATCAGGGTAAGCTCTATATAGATTCATGGCCTACATATGAAAGGTTACATAATAAACAAATTAGTGGAACAAGGAAGGAAATGTCTTCTTTATGTCAAGAAAACTAAGAGAAGAATTCATGACCAAGTAAGGAACAGAGAGGAGCCCAGCAGATCAAAGGAAAGGCTTTGTTTACATACAATTTAAAGGTTGTTTTTTTTTTTCCACACACAAAAATCAGTGCAATGAAAAATAGGATAGGGAAAAATCTTGGTTCTACTTCTTTCTTTAAAAAAGGTCTCATATGCAAGATTACTAATGCAAGGAACTAATTGAAATATATAAGAACAACAGCCATTTCCCAATTGATAAATGATTAAAGCATATGAAAAAGCAGTTTTCAAGGGAAGAAATCCAAGCTATCAACAGACATATAAAAAGAGCTCCAAATGAAATACCATCACTATTAATAAAGAAAATAAAATGAAAACAACTCTGAGGTTCCACCTCACACCCATCAAATTAGCACAAATGACAAAAAATAAAAAATAAAAATGATCATTCTTAGAAGGGTTGAAGGAAATCTGGTATACCTGCACCTTATTGTCAGAGCTATGAATTGGTGAAGTAATTCTACAAAACAATTTGGAACTAGGACCCCCAAACCATTAAACTTTGCCTATCTTTAGATTCAATGAAACTACTGTTAGGCCTGTACCTTGAAGAGATCAAAGAAAGAGAAGAAAGCTGTGAGAAACAGGGCACCACCCCCCTGCTGAGATGACCTTTCCTGGTATCCGGAAGTTGCTTGGTGTCTGGAAGTTACCTTTATTCATAGAACTACCTGTAAGTCATGTCAATCAATGGGCCAGCTGATTCACTTGGAGCTGTGTGTGGGGACTGACTTGCTTCTTGTTCCACAAGGGGCTTCCAGGAAAAGTGGCAGGGACTCACTCTCTTTGGTTCAGGAAGAAGCTCATGGTGGCAGAAGGAGGAAGGTAGCCACGTTTCCTAACTTTCCTTTTGGAACTTCATGTGTTCTCTTTTGGATACCTAGGTGAAGGTGGCTTTCTCCCTTTGCTAACCCCTAATATACTTTAATAAATGCTTAAAAGCCTAAATTGTTGATGAATTTATAAGTAAATCTCAGCCAGTTCGCCCCCCACCCCAAACCAGAGGAGCAGGTAAGGACATAGATTAGATTTTAATTTTTTTTTTTTGTGGGGCAATGGGGGTTAAGTGACTTGCCCAGGGTCACACAGCTAGTAAGTGTCAAGTGTCCGAGGCCAGATTTGAACTCAGATACTCCTGAATCCAGGGCCGGTGCTTTATCCACTGTGCTATCTAGCTGCCCCCATAGATTAGATTTTAAACATCACAAAGCCCCATATGTACAAAAATATTCTTAGCAGCCTTTTTTGTTGTAGCAAAGAACAAGAAAACAAGTGGGTATTATCAGTTGAGGAATGGATGAGTAAAATGTTCTATATGAATGTACCATAAAAATGATGGAGGGGGCACCTAGGTGGCACAGAGGATAAAGCACCAGCCCTGGATTCAGGAGGACCTGAGTTCAAATTCGGCCTCAGACACTTGACACTTACTAGCTGTGTGACCCTGAGCAAGTCACTTAACCCTCATTGCCCACCCCCCCCCCAATAAAATGATGGAAGCGATAGTTTCAGAGAAACTTGGGAAGAATTGTCTGAACTTCTGTAGAGAGAACAGAACCAGAAGAACAATATACACAGTAACAACAATGTCATAAAGAAAAGCATCCTTGAAAAAACTTAAGAACTTTAATGAATGCAATGACCAGCCATGACTCTATAGGACCAAAAATGAAACATGCTTCTCACCTCCTGACAGAGAGGTGAAGAAGCCAAGCTATAGAGTGAAACACTTTTTTGGAGGCATGGCAAATGTGTAGATTTTTTTTTACTTGTCAATGCTTATTTGTTACAAGGATAACATTTGGTATTTTTCCTTTTTTATTTGTGAGGAACAAAAAAGGTGGGGATAAGGAATAAGGTACAAATGAGAGTGTTGTACCCCCCAAAGAAGAGAAAAGAAATAGAATAAGGTCATTGATAAATCTTTAAAAATGCACAGAGGCGGGGAGGCAGCTAGGTGGTTCAGTGGATAGAGCACCGGCCCTGGATTCAGGAGTACCTGAGTTCAAATCTGGCCTCAGACACTTAACACTTACTAAGTTGTGTGACCCTAGGCAAGTCACTTAACCCCAATTGCCTCACTAAAAAAAATGCACAGAAGGGAATAGAAGGAAGTTCAATAGGAAATTTACAGACAAGTAGGACAGCTTTGAAAATAATATTGATTTTCTCAAGTACTTTTATTTTTCTAAAGCAATATGTACATAAAAGGTTTATGGTTTCACAACCAATTCTCTTGTTCTGTTCAATTTTGATTTTGAATATATTCTCTGTGGTGTTCATTAAATTCAGAATTAAAAATAAACTTAAAAATATAAAATGTAAAAATATGAAAAAATCCATAAATAAAATAAGTTTTAAAATAGAGGTCTCTACTCACAGCTAACCTTTAAAATAGGCTGTATGAGTACTGTTATCTCCATTTTTCAGATAGGAAAAGTGAGGCTCAACAAATTGAAGTGTCAAAGCTATTTCTGAGTTAGAATTTGAAATAAAGCCCCTTGCCTCCAAAGTCAGTGCTCTTTCCTCAAATATTTGGGGCTCGAAAAACATAGTTCCTGTCATCATTGGAAAGTCCTCCAAAACATATTGTTATGTACTTGTTAGTAGTACCAAATTAAGCTAATCCAGCTTCCCTTGGACACTTCACATAGTAAAATAGCAAGATTCTAAATTTGGAGCCACAAGGACCTGGATTCCAATCCAAATTCTCATGCTTATTTGACCTTAGGTGATCCATTTGACCTCTCAGGCCCTCAGTTTTCTCATCTGTACAATGAGGCATGATTTACCTCCTCTTCCAAGTCATTGCATCCCTTCCAGCCATAAATCTTTTTATTTAGAAGCATTTAGTAGGCTAGGTCCTATAGCAAGGATTCTATTACTTAAACACTTCTAGTAAGCATTTAATAAGTGTGTATTGATCACTTGCTAATATTCTTCCCCAAATGTGATGGCCAGAGCTAAACAAAAGATTTCAGATGTGGTATGACAGGGGAGAGGAGAGTGGCACTAGGGTGTCTCTTAGTTTAGATACATAGACTTCTATTCAAAGTTGAGAGTCCCCTCAAAACAGATGACACCCCCTGCTTAAATGCTCATATAATCCAGCCTTAGATAAAACAAACTTGCCCGAAGGTCTGTAAGAATGTCAAATTGCTTTCACTGGTGCACCTCAGGGTGTTGTTGCTGGATCTTGTCCCCTAATGGTCCACCATAAAGCAATCTATAAGGCCTGATGTGTCCAGTAGAGAATGGCTGGGAGCAGAGGGAATTTTACTGCTTGGAAATCTGAAGAGCCAAGTTCTCCCCAGAGCACAACTGAAGAGCAAATCATGACCAGGGACTCAAAAGTATATGGGATGAAGGATGTTGGGCTAACAGGGTTGTGAGGAACTGAAGGAGGGAGAGAGCAGTGTGGACCAGAGAGAGGGCATAGGGAACTGGGGAGCTTCACCTGCATAGATCCCTTCAGGTCTGTTTCCATGGCTGATTTCCAAAGCTGACAAGCACATAGTTAGAAATACCCCTAGAATCAGCCTTGCTTGGTACGTGGTTAGGGAATCTGGCATTCTTGGTCCTTTGACTCACAACTTAGAGGAGACCCTTTTAAAACATCTTTTGACCCAACTCCCAAATCCACTCCACTATTTCTAGTGGAAGATGTTGTTCCAAGCATAAATTCACAAATTCACCCCCCTCTCTTCTGAGCCAAATAGGCCTTTCCTACTCTCTACGCTTTCCTGAAGCTCAATATTACTTTATATTTGTATAATAATCAAGAGTCACAGAGTGCGTCCTCCCCAATAACCTGTGTCGCTGAGAGCATGACTATTTTCTCTATTTTAGAGAAGAGTAAACTGAGGTTTAAAAAAAAAAGTCTTTCCCATGGACATCCAGCCAGTCAGTATCAGAAGCAGAATTAGAAATCAGGCTTCCCAGGTTCAGGTTCAGGTCCAGTAATTTTTCCACAATGCCATGCAGCTTCTAAAATGAAATATTTAAGTAGTTCACAAAACAGAAAAGAACTATACATCTTATATATTCTAATTTAATTCCACATAGGAAAAACACACAAATATTCCCTAATGGGGAATACTTTGAACTAGACAACTCTTCATTTAGCCTGAGACTGTGAAATATGGTTTTATTTCTAGTTCAGCATGTAAAGCTGGTGGTAAATTGAGGGAAAAATAGGCCTGGCAATCAAGAAACCTAGGTTCTAATTCTTCTTGCAGGTGATTGTGGGACCTTGGAATGTGACTTCTTTTCTCTGGAGCCATGTTACTTTCTTTGTATCATGCATTTGTTTGAGAGGAGGGGCTCGAGGAAATAATTCAATTTGAAGTCAAAGGAAAGGGGGGGGGGAGAATAAGTGTTTAAATGTCTCTAGTGTACCAGGCATGGTACTAAGCACTTTACAAATATTATTTCATTGGATCCTTTCAATGATCCTGGGAGGTAGGTACTATTATTATCCTCACTTTACATTTTAGGAAACTGAGGTAGATAGAGGGAAGGTGACTTGCCCAGGGTCACACAGCTAAGTATCTCAGGCTAGATTTGAACTCAGGTCTTCCTGCCTCCAGGCCCAACACTGGATTCAAAATTCAGGAACCGGTGTGCCTATAAAATCTTACTTATAAAATGAGGGGTGTGGACTAAACCCCTGTGGGTGCTTTCAGCTATAATCTCTGATCTATCAATATGGCGTAGTACAAAGAGTACTGGATTGGGAGCCAGAGATCCTGGTTTCAAATCCCAGATGCTTTATGTGATCTCCAGGAAGTCTCTTCACTTCAGTTTTTTCATCTATAAAACAATGAGATTGGACCAGATGACCCTTCCACTTCTAAATCTATGATCTTCCCAGCTCTGACACTTTCTGTGCTGTGATCCCAAGGTCTCTTCCAGTGCTCACTGTCCATATCACAAAGTGATATTTACAGGTTTCTTCCATTTATCTTACTAGATCATTGGCAAAATGGACTTGGACCCTCTGGGCTCCATCCATTGTGAGTATATTCTAGGCAATTCTATTTCAACAAGGTTCTTCTAATCTGCCCAATCACTAAGCCCTTTTGGTTAATGTCCATGATTGGCTCATGTTCTACTGCATTCTGTGCTATGGCCAGGATACCATGGTTTTATTGAGCAAATAAAATGGACTGAAAATTAGCGAGAGAAGCTTTAAATTAGAAGGATTCCATTTTAAAAGCTCCAAAGGGACTAGAGGTTGGAACTGTGATTTCCTTGGTCCAGGGAACTTTGGAGTGAGGAAATTCTCTCTACAAATGCATGTTGACACCTTCTTTATAGCTGGTAATCTTAGAACACTGAAGAGTTAAGTGACTTGCCCAGGGTCTTTCCAGAGGCAGGACCTGAACCCCAGGGTCTCTCTGGCTTCAAGGCCAGCTCTCTGTGACCTATACTATACTGTCCCTCAGGGGTGTCACTGAGACTTGAACCCAGATAAGTAGATTCAGAGTTCAGAGTGCTACTGAATTCTGTCTTATATTTGACCATGCTATAGCCAACATCCTATAAAAACCATATGAGGCATCTTTTCTCATGAAGGAGACCATCTCTAACTTTATTAGACAAATAAAATAGAAGAAAAATTAGCAAGAGAAACTTTCAATTAACAAGATGCTATTTTACAAGGCCTCATAAATTCAGCAAAGATGTATATCTGCAGCGGCTGAGTCACGAGCTTAGGGTGCCTTTTATTATATAGTATGGATAATTTTTCTGAAATGTAAGCAATGTGTTTTCCTTCCAAACATGCTCTGTTCAACAATTTGGAAAAATTAATTCCCTCCAAACCATTTCTTTTCTCAACCACAAAACAATAAAATAAAGATAGGGTGAGAGAGGACATGGCTTTTCTCCTTGTGCAGCCTGAGCTGGGCTGAACTGGACTAGGCTGGACTCTTGCACAGTGACTGGTCTAAACAAAATAACCAAGTATTGCCTTCAGGGACAATTTAGAAGTTGCTGTCCTGAGAAGAAAAGCTTAAGTCCTGTTGTCCACAGAGCACAGCAATTGACAGCTGGGAGCCATTTGTCAACAGGAGGGTTTAGGTAGCAAAAACACCCACTTCACTAGCCCTTAAACTTTAATTCGAACAACACAATGTCCTCTTTATATCTGCAAGGAACATCTGCTAGTTGCTGGCTGCCTTTAGGCTTGGGGCTCTGTCTCATAGAAACCCTCAGCCTCATGGCTCATTTACCTTCAGAGCCCCTGAGAGCTGGGCCAGAATTACCAGTAGCTCAACAAGCCAAGTTAGGGAGATTTTAAGGGCCAGGGAAAGGCTTCCAGTTCAGAGAAAAATTATCTGGACCCTAATAGCTGATGCCAGAAAGACCATTCAACCAAGCAATCAACAAGTTTTTGTTAAGTGCCTACTAGGCAGCAGACTCAGTGATAAAAGTATAAAGAATGAAAACAATCCCTGTTCCCAAAGAGCTTACATTCCAATGGGGAGAAAACAAGGGCATGTGAAAATGAATACAGCATAAATATAAAGTTAAAAAACACAAATATATATAAAATAGTGAACTAGGTGACAGTTTCAGATGAAGGTCACTAGAAGCTGTGACTTTCTGTAGAGGCTTCATCTTTATTAAGCATTTACTATGTGCTAGGCATGGGACAGGTAGGTAGCTCAGTGGACTGGGTTCAAGGACTGGACCAAGGGAGACTCATCTTCCTGAGTTCAAATCTGGCCTCAGATACTTACTAGTTGTGTGATCCTGTACAAATCACTTAACCTTGTTTGCCTCAGTTTTCTCATCTGTAAAGTGAGTTGGAGAAGGAAATGGCAAAGCACTCCAGCAACTTTGCCAAAAAAATCAAAAACCCGAACAGAAACAGCTAAAATCACTCAACCACTCAACAACAATTCAACTAAGTTTTTGGGGGGCAGGGCAGCTGTGTAAAAAAGAGGAAGGAGCAGGGTTAGAGTGCAAAGAAGACTGGCCTCATAACTGGAAGAAAGAGGTCTGAATCCCAGCTCTCTATTAAATGGAGAAGATTTGGGGAGGACATGATAGCTGCCTTAAACTATTGGAAAGACTCTCCTGAAAGAGAGATTGAGACTGAATTCTTCCTCTGGCACCAGAGAATGGGACTAAGAATATTGGATAGAAGTCAGAGAGAGGCAGATTTAGGTTCCAGGTAAGCTGTCAAGCACAAGAAGTAAGCAGCCACCTCTTCACTGGAGGTCTTCACAAAGTGTCCTCCTTGTTGAGAGGGAATTTCTGTTGAAGTAAGAATTTGACATTTGACTCTGAAGTCTCTTTGGACTTAGAGATTCTGTGATACTAGAACCTTAGGCCATAGAATCAGGGTTCCAAACAGGAAAGGATCTTGGAGATTACCCAGTCTGACTCCCTCATTTTATACATGAGGAAACCAAGGTCCAGAGAGGGTGCCTTGGGTAGACTGCTTCATCTTTAGGGAGGAGATGACCTCCCAGTCTCTTTTCCATTCTGACTTTCTATCAGGTGGTATAATAGGATAGAAAGAGTACTGGGCTTGAAGTCAGGAGAAAACCTGGGTCTGAGTCCCACCTCGGATATTTTTTATTTGTAATACCTTATTTATATATTATTCATTTTTACATATCTTCATTTATTTATTTATACTTAACCTCCACAAGCACCTCAAATACCTTAGCAGTAAAAATAGACATACCAACACATGAAATACCTATTTCTCAGGGTTGCTGTGAAGATTAAATGAGATACTATGTATAAAAGCTCTTTGGAGGGGCAGCTAGATGGTGCAGTGGTAAAACACCAGCCCTGGATTCAGGAGTACCTGAGTTCAAATCCGGCCTCAGACACTTGACATGTACTAGCTGTGTGACCCTGGGCAAGTCACTTAACCCTCATTGCCCTTCAAAAAAAAAAAAGCTCGTTGGAAATGTTAAGGTGTTATACAAATGACTAGTGTGCATGCCCATCATCATTAAATCAAGCTGAAAAGATAGATTGGAGTAAATTTTGTGGCCTAGAATGCCAGGCTAAGTTTGGGCTTTGCTTTGCTTTTGCAGAAGGAAGTTTTTTGTTTCTTTTTAAAAGAAGAGAATGGTGTTGAAATTAATATTTAAGAAAGAGGAAAATCCTGAAGAGCACAACTCTTCAGAAGGAAAGCATTCAAACATTCCATGCCATCTTGGCATTCTGTTTGTATGGTACCATTCAAGCGTAGGTGTAATGGGAGTGACCAGAGCCAGGTAGAGTTAGTCAAGCATCTTGGAAGAGGCGAGTATTAAGTAGTACTTGGAAATGTACTTAATACTAAGCTAAACTCTGTCTATCAATGGTCTTGCCAAGTGTTTATCTTGTCAATGATTTTCCAGGAATATTAAGTAATAACAATGTAAGTGGGCGGTCTTAGTCATCAGCCTCTTTTCCCTATCATAAATCTCAACTGCTTGATGTTGGACTTCTGTCCATTTATCCCTCTGCTGTTTGTTGGGTTCCTGGGATTGTAAGAGGGTCTATTGAGAAGGATACTGTGAATCACTGCCTTTCACAGAGCCCCCCCTTCTTTGTGACAAGTTTCAAAAAAACCCCAGAAATTTGCTATTGGGCATCATCTCAGGGCATTACACCTCCTAGAACTCTGACTGATTCCTATAAAAGTCAGGCATGAGCAGATTCCTCCCAGCCCACTCACCAACTAGCTGCTGAGCAATGAGAAATACAAACTAACAGGTACAGGATCCCCCAAAGATCCTCTATGGTATTAGCCCCATTCCTTGCTATTGTTAAGGAGGTTTGGAGGTCTCAAATCCAGTTACAACCTGTCCCTATTTAACCCTGGCCAGGGGCATGCTGTAAATTGATGTAAATGTTATTTCCTATTACCTACTTGGTCTTCTAGGCCATTCTCTTTGACTGAAATGCTTCCCCTTCCCTTCCTCTATCAGCACAACTCTTTTCTACCTTTCCAAATCCTACCCAGACTCCAAGGCCCAACTTAAATCCCACTTCCTCCATGGAGTCTTCCAAGACTCCATGAAGCTTTCTCTAATTCTCCTTAAAAACCGAGACTGACAATCTCTGTGTCCTTTAAACTTACATAGTCTGCCCCCTACTCACTGAGCCTGAGTTGAGCCATAAATCCAATGCCTTGTTGTGTCTTTTTGGCCAAACACAATTCCAGCCCTCAAGAAGCTTAGATTCTACTAGAGGAAATAGGGCATGTACACATGAATTATGGAATCAAAGAATTGTCGAATATTATCACTGGAAGGAAGTTTAGAACATAAACCATAGGTGCCCAGATAGACAAAGTTACTTCTTTGATTCCATAATTCATGTGTACATGTCCTATTTCCTCTAGTAGCATCTAAGCTTCTTGAGGGATGGAATTGTGTTTCATTCATCATTCAAGAGGAAGGAAGGAAGGAACAAACAAAGGAAGGAAGGAATGAAGGGACGAAGGAATGAAGGACAAAGGAAAGAAGGAATGAAGGAATGAAGGAACAAAGGAACGAAGGAACGAAGGAATGAAGGAATGAAGGAATGAAGGAACAAAGGAACAAAGGAGACCGGAAGGAGAAAGAAAAGATCCTTTCATAAATTGCTTAAGATGAGGTAATGTGTCCATTTTTTAAGTTTATTTGTTTGTTTGATATTAAAAAAAAATGGGGAAGGGGTCTAAGAGGCCACCTTATCCAAACCCTCCTCATCTAATCTGACATCTCTACTAGATCTATACATGGTTTAATCTAGACCAGGTTCTTTAACATGCCCAGCACCCACCTGACTCATTCCTTATCCTTACTACTCTTCTCCCTCTTGCTACTACTTCCTTTCCTGAGTTGCTTTTCCATTCTCACTACGTCTCCAAAGTCTATCCATCCTTCATGATCTAGTTCAAGACTCCCCTCCAAGAATGACAATATCTCAGACTCAGAAGAGACCCCACAGAGTATTCCCCAAAAAGAGTCATAGATAGACTTTCCCTGATGATCTCTAAGGAGGAAGTCACTTCCTACCACCTGAAGTAGTCCATTCTACTCTTAAATAGCTCTAATTGTTTGCAGAATTTTGTTTGTATTATGTATTTATATATTCTATATTATAAATATTTATGTGTTATATATGTATTGATGTATAATATTTATATGCTTTTCTATAGCTTCTACACACGTCTACCCTCAATCCTCTTCCTCAAGGTAAACACCCCAAGGTCTTACACCAATCTTTTATGGCATGGTCCCCATAGAGCTTTTCCTAGAATAAGCCTTTCCACAGAGCAGGTGTTCAGTCCATCCTTGTTCATTGATAGATTGATTTCTTATATCCTCTTCTAAAAAGCCTGTGTGTCAAGCCCATCCTGGATCATCAGCCCTTCAGGCATCTGTACTGGTGTTGCAATCACTCCTTGACCATTGTGAGTTCTGCTCCCATTTCCTGAGTCAAGGCCAGAATTATTTGGAAAGGAATGCTGGTCATTCCATTCAGGGGATTGAAAG
Source organism: Dromiciops gliroides (assembly GCF_019393635.1). Taxonomy (NCBI): domain Eukaryota; kingdom Metazoa; phylum Chordata; class Mammalia; order Microbiotheria; family Microbiotheriidae; genus Dromiciops; species Dromiciops gliroides. The sequence continues at coordinate 294,621,027 of NC_057862.1, read as the reverse complement.
TGGTGGACCCCACGTGCTCCCTACTATGGCATTGGCTCTGGTGTAGAAGTCAAAGGTAAGTATGCTACCATGGCATCTGTTCAAAAGAACAGGGGGAGTGAAAGCAGAGAAGGAAGGGAGGCACCAGAGAGCACAGGCTATAAAAATACTCCATCCCTGCCCAGATGATTAAATGGGCCTTTGGGGATGGGAAGTATCCCACAAGTAAATAAATACCAGGTCTCCTGCCCATGTAACAGGATAAGATGGAAAACACACTACATGATGAAACTGTATTTAAAAGATGCAAGTCAAAACAAATAAATTAACATAGTATGTTATGAAACAAATAAAAGAATATTCCCCTCCCCCTACTTTGAATGAAAGGTTTTTTAATTGGCTTAAATCATTGGTATTTGACTCAATTTAAAATGGCCTCCAAGTTTCTTGAGGTACGCACTGCCAAAAGGTTAATGATGTCTATGGATCCCTTAAGTATCAATCAGTTTAGCAAGGAACTCAGCATGAAGTGTGGTAGAGTAAGGAGAGCACTGGACTTTGGTTTAGGAGACCTGGATTCAAATTTCAACTCAGACATTTATTAACTATGCATTGAAGGACAAGTGACTTCAAGTCTCACTTTCTTCATCTGCAAAATGGGGATAATACTTGTATAATGTGGTGTTGTGGGAATGAACACCAGATTTGGAGCCAGAGGACTTTAGTTTTGGATTCTAATCCTTCTATTTATTAGCTGTGTGACTGGACAAATCACTTTAACTCTTTAGGCCTCAGTTTCTTTATCTGTAAAATGAAGAGGTTGATTATCTCCAATTTATCCTATTTACATGTAGCTGTTTACATGGAGTCTCCCCATTGGATTGTAAACTCCTTGAATGCAAGGACCATTTTTTGTCTTTCTTTGTATTTTCAGTGCTTAGCACACAGTGCTTGGCACAAAGTACACACTTAAATGCTTGTAGAATATTCACTGATAATTCATGTCTTTGTCAACCTCAAAGTTCTATAGACATGAGAGTTATTGTTACTATTTTTCTTATAAAAATCAGACAGGAATCATTTCCTACAGCCTTGGAATTCATGTTCTTAAGGGACTTTATTGCCCATCCCATCAGAGAAAGAACATTTTTTTTGGAGATGAAGAGGAATTATTCTGTTCTCCATTCAGTGTCTTTTAGGCTATCAATCACATTTATAAGTACCATATACTGTGCTAAATTTTTTCACCTTCCCCAAACTGCTAGGAATGCCTTCCATTCCCCTTGTATCTATTGTGTATACCTATAGACGTATGTGTTATTTCCCTGTTAGAATGTAAGTAGTGGCTGATTGGCTGATTATAAAGGAAAATGACCAGCTACATCAAATCCAGAAGCAAGGGATGAGAATGATGAGGGACTCAAAATAATGTTTTATGGAGGATTGGATGATGCACCTACAGGGCTTAAGGGAGACTGGAGGAAGTGATGATGTCTAGAGAGACATGAATAGAATGGAAAGAGCACTGAATTTGAGTCTGAAGAACTTGGTTCAGGTTTCAGATCCCACATTTACTAGTTTTGTGATGATGAGCATAACAATTCATTTCTCTGAGCCTTGATTCCTTAATCTATAAAAGAATGATAATTATACTTATCCTACCCACCTGACAAGGCTGTTTTGCAATCCCCATGACTGAAGGTGTTTAAGCAGGGATACTAACTAAAGTATTCCCACCCTGGGAGGGAAGTTGGACAAGATGACCTCTACAATCCCTTCCAACTGTAAAAAGTTAAATTTCTATCATCTCTGCTGGGAAGTTTTAGGGTCCAGGATCTGTTTACAAATAGAGTAATATCTCATTTAACTGGATGATTACTTATCGGAACATAGCCAAGAACCAGGAAGGAAGTTTAAAAAAAAAAGAAAGAAAGAAACAGAAGAAGCTGCTGAGCAGTCATACCAGATGTCACAAATTCCCTGCATTGAAGACTGTTTACTTTATTCCCAGAAAAGGCAGGTGGGCTTTTAGTCAGCTGGCTCCTCAATCCACATCTGATGGAAGCAGTGAACTCCTTGTGGAAGGAAAGGAGGTTTGCTGCTCCAAGCACAGTGATTATTGTTGGACCTTTGTTCTAGAAGAAGACCATGATATCAGAAGGTGATGTCATGACATGCAGTGAATTGGATTTAAGTGAGACAGGGCTATGCAAGGTCATCAACTTCACTCTCTCCTCCAGAGCCATCTGGGTCCAGTGGCAAGATATCCATCAAGACAACTGGAGATGATCCCAGATGTTCGAGGCCATTGGGGTTAAGTAACTTGCCCAGGGTCATATAGCTAGTAAATGTCAAGTATCTGAGGCTGGATTTGAACATAGGTCCTCATGACTTAAGGTCTAGTGCTCTATCCACTGTGTCACCAAGCTGCCCCAAGTACAGTGATAGCAGCAAGTGGAACACACATCGAGGAAAAAGTTAAAACCTGTCAAGAACAAATGTAAAAAATCACAACATACTTAATTCCTGGAGACTAGAGGTATTTTCCTTAGATACTTCATTAGATACTGAGAATATTCCCATTAACCAAACACCATTGTCAAAAACCATCCCAATGGAGAGGACAGAACACTGGACATAAAAGTCAGGAGTCCTGAGTTTTCGCCCCAGCTCTGCCATTTACTGTGTGACTTTGAGTGAATTATTTTACCACTCTGAGGCTGTTTCTACATCTGTAAACTGGCTTCAAGCCAGCTCAGATCCACACCTTTATGGGAAGCTTTTCTAGGTTCTCCCTCCCCCTGCTCGTACCTTCCTTTGGAAATTATCTCATATACATATGTTGCATGTAGGTAATCATTTACATGGTATTTCCTTCATTAGAATGTATGCTTCCATTGTTTTTGTTTTTGTTTTTGTTTTTGTTTTTTTGCAGGGCAATGAGGGTTAAGTGACTTCCCCAAGGTCACACAGCTAGTATCAAGTGTTTGAGGCCGGCTTTGAACTCAGGTCCTCCTGAATCCAGGGCCAGTGCTTTATCCACTATGCCAACTAGCTGCCCCAGAATGTATGCTTCTAAAGGACAGGGAACTAATTGTTGCCTCTGTGTCCCTAGTACTTAGCATAGTACCTAGCATACAATAAATAATTAAATGCTTATTCACTGATTGAGTGAGTGAGGGTGATGACAGTACCTGTGTACAGATACTGTTATGACCTTCACTAGAACATTTTGAGAAAAGTATACTGGGGAGCTGACACCCTTTGATCAATTTTCCTGGAGCAATGACCAGATTCACCACACTAAAAACGTGGTGCTATAGAAATGTGGGTTGTTATTATTGCTGATCATAAGCATAAATCCCAAAGGCTTTGGTGGGAGAGGGGGATATAGAGTGCTGAGGCGGGCTTCATTTTGACCTGGGTTCCAATCCTACCTCAGAAATTTGCTAGCTGTGTAGCCTCTGGGGAAGTTCCTTAAAGTGACTTCTATGTGTATTATGCAGCTCCCTAGGACTTCACCATGAAGGCATCCTGAATCTGTGTTGCCCAAAAAAAGGTAGATTATGCTTTGGCATCTTCTGTTTACCAAGACAGGGATGTGTGCAATCAGCTTTAGAAAGATTTCTATCACTAAGGATGAATATAGAAAAGTGTGACACTCGCCTGAGTGAGCATACGTTATCCTGAAAGTCATTCACTGGACTAGAGCACACTTGCTGAAAAGACTACATAATAATAATCATTTACAACAGAGCATTTTCCTTATGTCAGTCCCATGAAGTAGGTAGAGCAAGCTATATTATCCCCATTTAAGAGGTTAGGAAACCAAGGCTAAGAAAATTTAAGGGATGACACTGTACTATAGTGGATTTTGCCAAACAACTTGCATTCTAGACACTGCTTTGTCACTTCAACATTATATGAATTTGCCTCAGTTTCCCTATGTGAATAATGAAGACATTAGGCTAGATGATATGCCATTTTTTCCAGGACATTTAGCACTGTGCCATGCACATGACAGACAGCTTGGTTGATTCTGGTTCTTGTATCCTGTGGTTCCGTGACTTCCCCATGGTCATACAACTACCCAGGTCAGAACTGAGATTCACACTCCAGTACCCTGATATCAATTCCTGTACCTTCTCCAGGACGCCACCTTACCTCCAACAAAGGGGCCTAAGTACAGTGGACCAGTACAACACCTAGCATATATATCACTTTGGAATATCTTGCCCCTGTAGTCTGAGAGAGTTGCCTGAAGCAAAGTGAACTAACCAGAATCACATAGCTGGTAATTGTCACATATGGGATTTGAACCCATCTTCCTGATTCTATGCCCAGCATTTTTTCTGCCTCAACATATTCCTTCTCTTCCTTTCTAATATTATTTATTTTTAAAATATTTGTTGAATTGTTTGCCCTTTCCACCTACATCATAAGGACCATTACTGTAAGTGTTTTACCAGTAAAAACAGGTTGAGCAATATCAGGGAATGACCTGAGCCTACCCCTCAAGGCCAGTTAGATATTCATTTCTGCTGGGAAAGTGTCTGAACTCTCCGTCTTCTTTACATTTGCTGGCCAAGCCTAGAGTGTGCCTTCTTCACTTCCAGACATAGTCAGGATAAGGAAAACTAGAACATTTGTGGGAATCTCTCTCCTGCTGGTTGAACTTACCACTCCTGCCCCCTCTAACAGGTCTGTTGAAATCCTGAATGGATTTACAAGGAGGTCAGGTCTACAGAGTGAGTTATAGGGCTCCTTCCTCTTCAACTAAATGTAGCAAGTATGTATTCAGACTCTATGTGCAAGTAATAATGCTTAGTACTGGGGATACAAATATTAGTAGCACAAGCCTTTCTCTAAGGAAACTATAATCTAGTATGGAGAAGGACTGGGTGGGGCTGCAATTAATGGGAAAGAATCCTTTGATTTCATTGGTATACAAAATTCCTGATAAAGAAACTTTCTAAGGTTATAGATTGGAACCTGCTCAGTAGTGGGTTTTCTTGGAGAATTGCCTGAGGATACTGAGAGGTTCAGTGACTGACCAAGGGTCACAAAGCCAGTTCAGTATGTGTCAAAACTGAACTTAAGTGTTTTCCAGATTCTTCCCAACTCTTCATGGTTTGGAGGTTGACTTTCTATCTACTATATCACACTGAATCCTTAGAGGGAAAGATTTGAACAAAAAATTACCAGTATGGTGAAATAAGGGCAAAAGGAAGGGGATAGGAACTGGACCTGCGATTTCACTGGTCTAGGGAATCTCCCAATAAGGATACACTTTCTGTACCAATGCAGATAATTTCCTTCTCTATAAATTATAGACTTAGAGAGATACACTGAGAGGTTAAATGAATTCTCTGGAGTCACACAGCCATTCTGGGTCAGAGGCAGGCCTTAAAGTTACATTTTCCTGGCCTTATGATGAACTCTCTAGAGCTTAAGCACACACAAAAGCAATTAGAAGGAAAGAGTTCAGCAAAAATATTTGCAGCAAATTTCTCTGATAAATGTCAAGACCTATAGGGAACTGATAGAAATATATAAGAACAAGAGTCATCAAAAAGTGTGGGGCAGTAATCATGATCTCAAACAAAGTAAAAGCAAAAATAGATCTAATTAAAAGAGATAAGCAGGGAAACTACATTTTACTAAAATGTTCTACTATGGCAATGAAGTAATATCAATGCTAAAAATATAAGCACCAAAGAGTATAGCATCCAGTTTTTTCAAGGAAAAGTTAAATGAGTTATAGGAGGAAAGACAGTAAAACTATACTAGTGAGGGACCTCAGGTTTCACCTTTTGTAACTAGATAAATCTAACCAAAAATTAACAAGAAATAAGTTAAGGAGATCAATGGAATTTTAGAAAAGTTAAATATGATAGACCTCTGGGGGAAATTGAATGGGAGTTGGATGGACTATGCATTTTCTCAGAGGCACCCACACAAAAATTGACCTTGCATTAGGGCATAAAACCAACCAAATACAGGAAAGCAGAACTATTAAATGCATCCTTTCAGACCATAATAAAATAAAAATCACATACAATAAAGTGCTTTGGAAACATAGATAAAAAATTAATTCGAAATTAAATAATCTAATCCTAAAGAACGAGTGGGCAAATCCTATTCCAAACCATCTCAACTAATAAATTGCCCCTCTATCATCCCCACACTATCACTAATTTTCAATCACTGTCTTTCTTCTGACTCCTTCCCTACTTACTACAGGCATGCCCTGGTCTCCCCATCCTCAAAAAGCCTTCACTTGATCCTTATATTCCCACTCGTATTTCATATCTCTTCTTCCTTTTGTGGTTAAACGCCTCTAAATGGCCTATACAATAGGTAATATCACTTTTTCTCCTCTGATTTTCTTCTTAACCCTTTACAATCTAGCTTCTAACTTCATCATTCCACCAAAACTACTCTCTCTAAAGTTACCCATTATCTCTTAGTTGTCAAATCCAATGGTCTTGCTCAATGCACACTCTCAATCTCTCTTCAGCCTTTGCAATGTTGATGATTCTCTTCTCCTTGATACTCATTTATCTTTAGCTTTTCTGAACAACACCTTTTCTTGCTTTTCCTCCTACTTATTAGTCTTCTAAGGCCTTCTCAGTCTCCTTTGGCTGGATCTTTATCCAAATCATGCTCTCTAACAATAGGGGTCCCACATGATTCTGAAATGATAGCCTCTGAGGCAACATTGCAACAAAGTATGGTTTGATTCTCTGCCACTTGTACCAATTTTGGCTTAACAATTAGCACCAAGAAGGCAATTTCTCCACCAGCCTGCATGACACTATTTATATGTGCAACCATTGATCACAGCAAATGGATAAATATTGAATGCTATGGATAAGTTCACTTACCTTGGCAGTACGCTTTCCAGGGATGTACATATAGATGATAAGGTTGATGTGCACATAGCCAGAGCTAACTCAGTGTTTGTGAATCTTTGAAGAAAAGTGTGGGAGAGAAGGGGTATTAGACTACGTATCAAACTGAAGGTCTACACAGCTATTGTGCTGACTTCATTATTATATGCCTGTGAATTGTGCAAAGTATACCAGCGCCATGCCAGGAAATTGAATCACTTCCATTTGAATTGTCTTGGTAAGATTCTGAAGATCACCTGTCAAGATAAAGCACCAGACACTGAGGTCCTTTATTGAACTCAACTACCAAGCATTCAAACTCTACTACAAAGAGCACAACTCTGATAAGCTAGCCACATTGTTCAAATGCCAAACATATATTTGCCTAAAAGACTCTTTTACAGAAAACTCACATAGGGCAAATGCTCACATGGGGATCAGAAGAAGCAATACAAGAATACTCTCAAGGTCTCTCTGAAGAACTTTGGAATCAATTATGTGATATGGGAGACACTGGCAAATGACTTCCCCACATGGCATGTTCGTATCAAAGAAGGCTCTATGCTGTATGAGCAAAGAAGAATTGCAATAACTCAAAAGAAACATGAGATGTGCAAATTTAGAGACATCTCCACTCCAAATGTTCCTGTGGACTCTTTGTGCTTGACCTGGAGTAAAGCCATCTGAGCTTGTATTGGTCTGATCAGAGAGTCAGACACACTGTACCTTGATTCCAACACAGTGATGCCATTTTGGTCCTCTTTGAGGATGAAGGTCAACAGCCAACCAACCAACCATTTATCCTATATATGGATTACTTGTACATATTTGTTTGCTTCTCATGCCTATTAGATTGTTTGTTCCTTCAGGGTAGGGACTGTCTTTTGCTTCTTTTTGTCTCCTCAGTGTTTACACAGTGCCTGGAACATAATAAGTACTTAATAGATGTTTATTGACTGAATGACTAAAACCATTAAGATGGACAAAGATGTCAAATTAGGAAAATTATTGAAAAGACTGGATAGAGGGGGCAGCAAGGTGGCACAGTTGATAAAGCACTGACCCTGGATCCAGGAGGACCTGAGTTCAAATCCAGCCTCAGACACTTGACACTCGCTAGCTGTGTGACCCGGAACAAGTCACTTAACCCTCATTGCCCTGCAAAAAAAATAATAAAAATAATAATAATAATAATAATAATAAAGGCTGGATAAAAAGGTACACTAATGCACTATTGGCAGAGCTATTAATTGGTCAAACCATTCAGGAAAAACATTTGCAACTATAACCCCCAAAGTCACTAAATTATGTATACCTTTTGACACTGAAATTACATTTCTAGGCATATATGTCAAAAAGGAAAAAAATGGGGGAAGATGTGTATAAAATATATGTGTGTGTTTATACATACATGTACACATATACATACATACATGCACACACAAACACAAAGGAGCACTTTTTCTTGTTAGAAAGAACTGGAAACAAAGTGGATAGCCACTGTTGAAGAATTGCTAAACTATGACAGATGAATATAATGGAATATAATTGATTTATAAGAAGCTATGAAAGAGATAGATTCAGAGAAAACTATAAATAGTTTTATTAACTGTTACAAAGTGAATAAGTAAAGCTAGAAAAACCATGACAATGATATTATAAGGAGAAAAGAAAACTCTGAAAGACTTAAGAATCTTGATCAATGCAATGAGTAATCACAACTCAACAAGAGAGATGATGAAACATGCCTCCCACTTGTTGTTGGAGAAGTGAAAGATTATAGCTAAAGAATAAGATATACTTTCACGGGCAGGATCAATAAAGTTAGGGGGAAATAACAAAAATAGTAAAAATTGGGGCAGCTAGGTGGCGCAGTGGATAGAGCACCAGCCCTGGAATCAGGAGTATCTGAGTTGAAATACGGCCTCAGACACTTAACACTTACTAGCTGTGTGACCCTGGGCAAGTCACTTAACCATAATTGCCTCACTAAAAGAAAAAAAAGAGTAAAAATTACACAATGAAAACAAAAAGAGGGTTTGGAGGGTGACACAAACAAGAAAGGCAAGAAAGGCACTACCTTATTAAATCGAATGTATATTAAATGGAACAAGTTGTATGTAGTAGATTCACAGCTTCACTACAAAATTTATTTTCTGCTCTCTTTTTGTATAGTTTTCTCGGTTTGATGATTATTGTCTCATTCCTAATAAAAAACAAACGAAAAGGAACTAGCAATGTCTTATTTAGACATACAGCACTGTAATCTCATCCTTTTAAATTTCCCATTTGTATAGAATATAAGCTTTTCGCACTAACTCATGCTATGATATTCTCATCCCTACATTTCCATAAACCATGTATGATGGATCCATCAATCAACCATCAAGAATTTCTTTTCTCATTTTCTAATATTTCAAAAACACCAGTGCAGCACAGAGACTATGCTCTTATCACACTTCTTCTTGCTAAAATGACCCACATCCAGGGGTGTTTTGGACCCTGATGCAAGTGGTTAATGAAAGCCAGTTGAATTGTCAGTTTGAGCATTTACACTTTGAAAACTGGCAAATGCAACAAATCAGGACTTGATTGATTGTTTTGTTGATTATCTAGACTTAAGAAGGTTATGTATAAAATATTAATAATGCATATTAAACTTAAAAGTATGTCATGTATATATCTTCCTTCCAGAAAGCTGGTTGTTAAACATTTACTAGTATAAACATGCTACCTCCTTTTCCAGTCACACATGGCCCTGATGATGTATAGTATATGATATTTAACCACAAACACATCATCTTTAGGAATGAATTGCATCCTTAGGAAACCCACATGCATCTTTCTATTGACTTTTAGGTCAATTTAAATTTTGATCCTTCTGAGATTGTGATAATCTATAGTTCACTGACATATAGAATGCCACTGTGGAAAGAGCATTGACTCAGGAGTCAAAAGACCTCAGTTTGAATCCTATATCTCATAAATGCAACTTTTTTAACCTCTAGCATGTCAACATCACCATCTAAAAAAGAAAAGAAAAAAGAAGAGAATTGAGTTAGTTGGCTTTTAAGCACTTTCCAGCTCTAAACGTATGATACTATGCTAAGAGAATGGGCTCTAATATAAATAAGCAGTATAGTATCCTTGAAAGTAAAAGGCAGTTTATAAATAGAACCTGCTGTCCTTCTCCTAACCTGTCCTGAACATAGTTCACTGATCATCTGCTATATCTTCCAAGGTACATACGTTTACTGGTGGATTTACTCAATGGACCACCCTTATACTTTCATGATGTAATCTGAACTATAATCAATCTTAGGCTGTATTAATAAAAATATAGTATCAAAAGGGAGGGAAATGATATCCCCAGTATTCTTTGCCCTAGTCAAGCTACATCTGAAGCACTGTGTGTAACACATAACATTTCATATTATAAAGGACCATGACAAAAAGGTCTCAAAACCTTCCTTCTTAGAAGATGAAAAAAAGAGTTTTATTAGAATATGAACTCCTAGGGAGTAGAGATTGTTTTGGTCTTTGTACTTGTATCCCTAGTGGGTCATAGAGAGTCAGACATGACTGAAACAACCAACCAACAACAAGGTAGAAACATCATTGTTGTCATTAAATATTACTAGTACTGTGATGAGAAAGGGAGATAAGATGAATCACAGGAGCTAGAACTAGAAGGAGATTTAAGGATCTTCAAACTCAACCCTCTCATTATGCTTGGAAGACAGAACTAGGGACAATGGGTGGAAGGTACAGCATGTACAACATTCTCTCAGCCTAAAAAAACAATTCCCAGTGAGCAAAATTGTCAAAAATGTGAATGGGTTGTCTTAAAATACTAATTTGGGAAGCCTTCAAGCACAGATCAGCATTCTCTCAACAAGGATGCTTCAGAAAAGATGCATGGAAAGATAAAAGTTGGACAAGATAGCCAACTGGAACAATTTCCATGAGAAGGAAATGTGAAAGCTTTCTAAGGAGATCTATATGCATACACAAGGAATTCACTGGCCAACTTTGATTTTTAAAAGACTTATACAGAAGATGGAGGTAGGGGTAGGAAACAGAGAATATAAAAGGAGGTCATGGCCTTTTAAGAATAGTTTCAAGCACCGGCCCTGGATTCAGGAGGATGTGAGTTCAAATTTGGGCTCAGACACTTGACACTTACTAGCTGTGTGACCCTGGGCAAGTCACTTAACCCTCATTGCCCTGCCAAAAAAAAGAAAGAAAGAAAAATAAATAAACAAAAAATAAAAAGGAATAGTTATACAATTGCTAAAGTCCAGGATAAGTCAAGAACACAATTAAAAAGTGATAGCACTGTTCTTCTGGGTCTACAGGGTAATAACTTGTGATGGAGTATAGACAAGCCTGATCCATACTTCTCTGTTCCAAAGAGAATGGCCTTTGATTAGAAAGAACAGAATTTTTAAATGACTAATAAAGAGTTAAAATTAAAGATAAAAAGGATGCTTAGCTGTCTTTGATGAACTCAAGTCATCAGGTCCAGACTTACCACATACACAGGTACTGAAAGATGGATAGATGATGTGATTGCTGAGCTACTGTAAGTGATCTTGGATAGATTGCACAGAATAAGAAATGTGCTTCAGGACTTGAAAGAGGAACATGATACATTGTCAGTAATTATCAATAAAGGAAAAAATCATAGAAAAATATCAGAAAACTTTGAACTAGTTAGCATAACTTCCTGGAAAAATTCTAGAAGGGATGGTTAGTGGGCATATAGAAAAAGAACAGTGAACACAAAGAGCTGCCCAGCATGGATTTATCTAGAAAACTACTCTATTTCCATTTTTGTCAGCAGGGAAAGCTAGAGATAGATCAACCAGTCAATCAACAAGCATTCATTAAGTACTTTTAATGTGCCAAGCACTGAGTATACAAAGAAAAAGTTAAAATGTCCCCTGCCTTCAAGAACCTTACATTTTAATGGAGGAAGCAACATGTACATATAGAGGCATATATAAGATATTGATGATATAGATTAGATAATATATTATATTTAGATTATATATTCTATTGGATATATCTAATTTTGTGTTATTTAATAAAATATATTACATTAATATTAGATAATTGATATTAAATATAATATGGATAGATATTAAATAAAAGCTAACTTTAGAGGAAGTGTTATTAGTAACTTGGTAGACTAGGAATGGCCTCATGCAGAAAGTGATGCTTGAATGGAAACCTGAAGGAAGCCAGGGAGTCCAAGAGGTGGAGGTGAGGAGGGCTAGCCCTCCAAGAAAGAAGAAGAGCCACTGTAAAAGCAGAGAGAAGAGAGCTGGATTGCTGTGTGTGAGGGATGGAAAGAAAGCCAGTATGACTAGTCCAAAGGGTGAATGGAGGGCAGTTAAGTGGAAGAAGACAGGAAGGATAGCAGGGGAACAAGTAGTAAAGAGGTTTAGCTGCCAGACAGAGGAATTTATACTTGATCCTGGAAATAAGAGAGAGCCACTGGAGTTTATTGGTATGGGTGTGGTTGGGAGGTGGGGGTGAGGGGAAGAGTGAGGGGATGATATAGTTAGATATATGAGATGGTTATAGCTGTGTGGATGATGGATTGGATTTCAGAGAGACTTGAGAACAATCAGGAGGCTATTGCAATAGGTCAGGGGAGCTTATCCATTTTCCTCTTTCCCTATTCCCTTGTCATTGGCTTAATTAATTTCACCTTTGCTGTGTATTTTATTCCCATTAATAAAGCCTGATTTGTTTGTGGAAAAGAAGCTGTTAATCTCCTTTCTTATTGGCCTGGGAGAAATAAATAAAAAATGCAGTTTGGAGGGGAGGAAACTTTGGACCTAAAGGTCCCTCATTATTTTCTGAACCTCAATATTATGGCAAGCTACCCAATTAACTCTCCCCATATTAAATTTGACCCCTATGGTTATGAGGGTCTGAATTAATGCAGTGCTTGTATATAAATGGAAAGGAGAGGATCTTGGTAGGAAGTGTTGTAGAGATAGAATTGTTCAGCTTTGACCACCAATTAAATATGTGGAATGAGTAAAACTGGTCAACTGGCAATGACACTCCAATTGAACCTAAGTGACTAGAAGGATGGTAGTGACCTCAACCGTAATAGGGAAGTTTGGAAGATGGGTGGCAATAGAGAGTAAATATGTTGAGTTCTGTTTTGGATATGTATAGTTTGTGATGTCTATGGGCACCCAATCTAAAATACCCAAAGGCAGTTTGTGACATGAGGATAGAGCTCAGGACTGAGTAGGATATTTAGATCTGGGAGCTATCTATATAGAGATGATAATTGAGCACACAGAAGGTGATGAGATCACTGAGAGAGTATAGTACAGAGAGACACAGAGAGAGAGAGAAGAGGACTCAGGAAAGAGATGTGGGGAACACCTGTATTCTATTTCTGCTTCCAGTCTGGTCCCACAGCCATCATTGAAGGAAGCAATCACTTAGCACACCATCAACACTAATTGCTGAAAAACTGCCACCAAAAGGCAGCTAAGCCCAAGACCCCCAAGAGTGGCACCACCCATACATACACATACCACTAGTCTTGCTTCTAATCCAGCCCCCATAGCCATTATACAAGGATAAAACCCTTTAGAATATATACCTTTGAGAGCAGATACTGTCTTACTGTGATAATTGTGATTTTTAAAATATATTGCTTGATGTTTTAACAACAACAATAGAGTTCCAATGTGGAAACACTTAGCCTAATGTTCCTAATGACCACAAACATGTAATGAATGACAGATAACCCATATTTTTCACTGCCCTGACTCATTCTAACTCTATGTCAAATGTGTGAACAATTGTATTTCCTTATTGGATGAGACTTCTAATCTACTGCAGAGGCCTCATGACACTCACTTCTGGAGTCCTTGATTAAGGATTTGGACACTCATACATTTTCTGATTAAAAAATTCCTCCAAGCAAGTCTGGCATCAATAAGGGAACTGGGGAGTTTCTCTACCACATCTGGGTCTGCTTAGGAATACACCTTCCCATATCTGGCATTGATTACCTGTTCTTAACCATGCCCATCTTTTAAGGTTTAAATTTCCCCACTCATACTGCACTCTATGTACTTCCACCAAGATTTTGTCACTCCTTCACATGAGTAACCCTGATCTTAGGCAATAGAATCTTGTGTTGCTATGTATATATATATATATATATATATATATATATATATATATATATATATATATATATATATATATATATATATATATATAGTGTGTGTGCATGTGTGCGTGTATGCATGTGTGCGCGTGTGCGCATGTGTGTGGGGGGGGGGTCTTGTTTTTTGCCTGCTTGCTGTGCTCTATAGTATAAAAGTTAATGCTTGTGTTAGCCTCCTGAGTAGCAATTTACTGTAAATCCTTAAACCTAGGTCTTTGCTCTAACCTGAGTCACGAGGTCAATTACAGCACTTATATTCTATGTGTATCCCTGGCACTTAGTACAGTGCTTTGCTTTTTTTTTTTTTGGCTTTTTTTTTTTTTACATAGTAAGCTCTTAATAAGTGTTTTTTATGTATTCACTCATTTGATGATGTAGAGTAAGATTCAGAAAGGAGACTGAGTGATCAGACAGGTTGAAGAACCAAAATAGAGCAAAGTCACAAAAACTCAGAGAGGAGGGAGTATTCCAGAGGAGAAAATGATCAACAGTATCAAATGCCACAGAAAAGTCAAGAAGGAAGAGTTTGGGTTAGTAAAACATTATTGGCTATCTTAGAGAAAGGATTTGCAGTAGAAGTACAAGGTCCAAAGATAAAAGGCAAAGACTTTAGAAGGAATTGAGAGGAAAGGAAGTAGAAGCATCAATTATAGATGGCTTTTGCAAGAAGTTGAGCTGAGAAGGAACGGAGATAGAAGGTACAATAATGAGAGGAAATGGTAGGATCTAATGAAAGATTTTTTAGGGATATTTTACTGAAATTTTACAAACTATATCCTTCTTTTCAGGTGGTCAAGATTGAGAAATATAGGCTATACAATGGTATAGTTGGGTGGATTTCCAACTGGTTGAGTGGCCAGAATGAAAGAATAGCCATTAATGAATAGCTCTACTTAACTAGAGGTGGATAACGGAGCACACCAGAGGTCTACATTTGGCCCTGTGCTCTTTAACAATTTTGTCAATGATAGGAATAAATATGTGGATTATATCCTATTGGAAGATGGCACAAAGCTGAGAGAAATAGTCAACATGTTGGATACCAGAATTAGGATTCCAGAGATCTTTCAAGACCAAAAGTTTGAACTGAAACATATAAGATGAAATCTAAAGGAGATATATGTGAAATCTTCCACTAGGCTTCCAAAAAAATCAACTTTGCATGCATAAGATGGTGAACAAATGATATGATAGTTTGAAAAGGGTCTGGGACACAATACTCAACATAAGTGAATGTATGCTATATGGGTCATCAAACTAATGTTACCTTAGGCTCCATTAAGAGAGGTTAATGTCCAATAGTGGTGAAGTTACTATCCTAATGAATTTCTCACTTCTGAAGACCACATCAAGAGTGATGAAGTTTTGAGGTCCATGGGCCACACTTTGAAAAGATTGTTTGCCTAGAAAGCAGTCAGAGGAGGGGATTCAATAGGATGGAGGGTCGCTATATAATTTTGTATGAGAATCATCTAAGGAGAATGGGGATGTTTTGCCTAAAAAAAGAGAAGACTTGACGAGAGAATTATAACTATCTTCAAGCATTTAAAGCACTGACATATGAAAGAAGAGTTATGCTTCTCCTTCTTGGTCATGGGAATCATTCATGGAGGTTAAAAAGAGACAAATATTAGTTGAGAGTAAAGAAAATGTTTCCTAAAATTAGAGCTATCCAGAAGTGGAACAGGTCACTACTACAAGCCTTCCATTTCCCCTCACAACACATCTTCAAGCAAAGGCTTCCATGACCATTTTCAGGAATGGTGTAGAGAGGATTCTGGGATGGTCTGAACTAGATGGCCTCTGAGCTCCCTTCTGACTCCAATTCTATAACTTCCAAGTTTCCTCCTAACTCTGCAATGCTAGTTTTTGGGTTTTGGGTTTTGGTCTACACCTACAATTTTAAGAGTTTGAAAAAATCCTTCATATATACCTTTACAGAGTTCTTTGAGCCACTAAGGGATTAAGTGATTTGTCCAGGGCCCCATGGCCAATATGTGTTAGGGGTATCAAAAGCAAGATTTGAATTTAGGTATTTCTGATTCTGAGACTAACACACTAGCCAACTACATTGTTCAGTCTTTCAATTTTAGTCTATGAAATTGAAATACAAACTTTTCCAGTCAGAGATTCTTACCTTCCCCAGAACCCTGTGAAATTCTCTCTGCATAACAAACCTCTAGAGGAATAAGAGGTTCTCACATTTACTATCTGTATGACTTTGTACAAACCATTTAAGTTCTCTGGATCTCTAAAGAGAGGGGGTTTGACTAGATGATTTTTCTCAGGCCCCTTCCAGATTTAATTATTTTGATATATGTCCCTATGTATGCTCAAAACAACAGAAGTTGATGTTGAGGAACATAACAACAATCTATATGGGTAAAAGTGCTTTAAATACCCCACACCTGAGTTTGTGTTTTCCCCTTTTGGAACCCAGGCTAGCAACATTAATCTACAGAGTTCCATCAATATGTAGTGAAACATGAATTTTCTGACAGAAATATTGGTTGTAAACATATTTGTACTTTGCTCTCCAATTACACTTAGTTCATCTGTTGTGTTAGTAAGAAAAGATAACCTTGACCACAGCAGTTAATTTTTACCCAACAGTATTTCTGGTAAACAGGGAATTTAGCATCATTTTTTCTACTAAGCACCACAGTCAGATCCATTTACAAAACACCAAATTTAGGGCAATGGTGTTTTCTTGGAAACCCCCACTACCCCACAGGAAATGACTGGCCTTTCTTCTTGGCAGAATAAGCTTAAGGATGCTAAGTTATCCCTCTGAGATTACTGAGAGCCCTAAATATCTTGAGTAACATAGAAATTTGGAATGGGAGCAGTAGGGGAAAGGAAACCAAAAGTGAACACTTGTTAATAAAGGTGTTTTTGTTTTGTTTGGTTTGGGGTGTTTTTTTCTTGTTGTTGTTTTGGGATTTGGGGGGGGTGGCAAGAAAGAATTTCCTTTTTTCCATAAAGATTATTCCTGGATAACACAAAATAGGAAGTGATGGCATCAGTATTGTACCGTCCAATTTAGTGACTGCCAACTATTACTCTGTGGGAGATAAAATGAGGCCAAAGTACAGTCAGGGGCTATGCATACCCAGAGAAGGAACACCAAATTTTACTAACATTCATGTGTCTCTCTAATTATTTCTATGATGATAAGAACCATAGAATCATAGAGTACCAGACCTAGAAAGGTCTTCAGAATATAAGAATGTCAGAGCTGAATGACTTTATGAGAAATCAAGACATTCTCAAGAATGAGAAAATAGAGGTCAATTTGAAATATCGCTTTGGAAAAATAGCTGACCTGCAAAATAGATCCAGGAGAAATAATTTTTTCCAAAATTTAATCCACATAAACTATTATTGGTCAGTATCATCAATATCATCATGAAAATATCAAAATTTGTGAGTACTGGCATATGGCAGGAGCAATTTTATTTTTGTTACAAATAATACAGAACTGGTGTCTTCACTATCCATAAGCTATGCTACAAAAAGAACAATTGAATTAAATCTTAATTCTTCTGGGTCACATTCCATGAACTTCTTGCAAACTTCTATGGCATCCTCTAATAAAGTATCATCACTAGTTTTCCCATGGTTAATTGGGAATGGCTTACACCCATCTAATTCATGGAGATGCCCATCTATATGAACTAATGCAATAAAATGCAGATCTACTTTTTTATCTATATTTGGTGCCTCTGTTTGACCTTCATGGGCACTCAATTCGTGAGTAACTCAAATAGCTTCATATTTTTCTAGGTATCTGGCTCTTTCTTCAGAATTTGTACTTAGAGATTCTCCCAAAAACTTTTTCAATGTTGATCCAGATTCAAAATTCACTTTGTCTTTGTTGTTAGCAATGGTGTGGATCAGCCCGATTGTTCCACAGGCATTACTGATGTTTTGCTTCATGAAATATACTTATTCCGTGACATCTTGTCCATCTGATTTTATTTTTTCTTCCTCTTCTATTCTGAGTACTTCATACTTTTCTGTAATTGGAAAGAGAAGCAATACTGCACAGACTCATCATGGCACCATGCTAAGAAGTTCATGTTCTATACCATACACATAAACAAACTGCCAGTTGGGATGCAGACCTAATTTTTTAAGAAACTGGTTGGTGAACTCAAGATTGGCCTCCAGAGGCAGCCAGCAGTGACCCTCCATGGCCATCTCGCTTAGGTTTCGGGTCAGTCTCCCAGCTCTGACAGCCATAGGCCCCAGAAGAGATAATTTGAAAATTATTGTACTACCTGAAAACCATGATCAAAACAAGAGCTTAGACATTATCTTCCAAGAAATTGTCAGGGAAAATTGCCCTGATATTCTAGAAACATAAGGTAAAATAGAAATGGAAAGAATCCACCAATCACCTCCTGAAAGAGATCCTAAAATGAAAATTTCCAGGAATATTATAGCCAAATTCCAGAACTCCCAGGTCAAGGAGGAAATATTGCAAGCAGACAGAAAGAAACAATTCAAATATGGTGGAGTCACAGTCTAGATAACCCAAGATCTAGCAGCTTCTACATTAAAGGATCTGAGGTCTTGGAATATGATATTCTGGAGAGCAAAGGAACTGGGATTACAATTAAGAATAACCTACCCAGGGGCAGCTAGGTGGCGCAGTGGATAGAGCACCAGAACTGGAGTCAGGAGTACCTGAGTTCAAATCCGGCCTCAGACACTTAACACTTACTAGCTGTGTGACCCTGGGCAAGTCACTTAACCCCAATTGCCTCACTAAAAAACAAAAACAAAAACAAAAAAAAGAATAACCTACCCAACAAAACTGAGTATAATCTGTCAGAGGGAAAAATGAGAATTCAATTGAAGAGAGGACTTTCAGGAATTGATGATGAAAAGAACTGAGCTGAATAAAAAAATTGGCTTTCAAATACAAGACCCTAGAAAAGCATAAAAAAGTAGACAGGAAAAATAAATCATAAGAGATATTAAAAGGTTAGATTGTTTGCATTCCTACATTAGAAGATGATATTTGTAACTCTTATTTATTTTTTTTTTTTGGTGAGGCAATTGGGATTAAGTGACTCACCCAGGGTCACACAGCTAGTAAGTGTTAAGTGTCTGAGGCCAGATTTGAACTCAGGTCCTCCTGACTCCAGGGTTGGTACTTTATCCACTGTGCCACCTAGCTGCCCAAATACTTGTAACTCTTAAGAACTTTCTCATTATTAAGGCAGCTGAATGGAGCATATTTAGATAGAAAGCACAGGTATGAGTTGTATATGAAGGGATGATATCTTTAAAAAATAAAAATAAGGGGTGCGAGGAGTGCACTGGGAGAAAGGGAAAGTGAGAGGTGGAATAGGGTAAAGAATCTCACATAAAAGAAACAAGAAAAAGCGTGTGGAGTAGAGGGGAAGTGAGTGAGCCTTACTCTAATCAGAACTGACACAAAGAGGGAATAACATACACACTCAATTGGGTATAGTAATATATCTTACCCTGCAGGAAAGCAAGAGGGTAAGGGGATAAAGGTGTGGTATGAAAGAAGGCAGGGTAGATTGGGGGAGGGGGGAGTCAGAAGCAAAATACTTTTGAGCAGGGATAGGGTGAAAGAAGATAAAAAAAGAGTAAATATCATGGGGAGGAAATAGGATGGAGGGAAACACAGTTAGCAATAGTAACTGTAAAAAAATTTGAAGCAAAGGCAAGAGCAATGTATTATGATTATGATGAGGAGATTAATGAGGATGATGATGATGATAAAACATATGGTACTTTGCTGGGCTATTGTGAAGAAAGTTCTTTGTGAGGTATAAGGTACTACATAAATGTTATCATAAATTATCAAGCTCATGTATTTATTGTAAGAAAATCTCTCTTTAAAGTACTATATAAATGTAGTTTACTATTTTAAAAAATGATGAGCAGCATACTATCAGAAAAACCTGGAAAGACTTACATAAGCTGATGCAAAGTGCAGTGTACTATGTACAAAATAACAGCAATATTGTAAGATGATTTGCTGTGAGTGACTTAGTTATTTTCATCAATACAATAATCTAAGACAACTTTGAAGGAATCATGAAAAATGTGATCCATCTACAGAGAAAGAACTGATGGTATCTGAATACAGATTGAAGCATAATTTTTTTTAGTTCCTTTTCCTAAAGTTTTTTTTTCTGTCTGTTTTCTTTCACAACCTGACTAATGTGGAAATGTTTTGCATGACTTCATATGTATAACTTATATCGAATTGTTTAAGTCCTTATTGGGAGGGGGAGGAGGGAGAGAATTTGGAACATAAAGCATTAAAAATCAGTATTAAAATTTGTTTTTACATGTAATTTGGGGAAAATGAAATTCTAAATAAAGAAAAAATGTTAGAGCCGAGGGAAAAATTAGAATTCTCTCAACCAGTTCTGTCATTCTCATAGAGAGATCTTTCAGTTAAAACAACTCACAAAGTCTATCTACAAAGGCATGGAGGCATTGGAACCTATGTCAGTGGAAGAAATAGCCACAGTGATAAAATTACCAATCTTTGAAGTATTGAAGAAAATGTACTTAAAGAGATTTTTTTCATTAAGAAATGGAATGGCAATATTGAATATTTAAAAGTGTGCAGCCTTTTAATAGCCCTGTATAGGATACAGTCATCTCCCAATGAAGTGGCTCCCTACTTTGGAGAATGATGATTTCCCTGTCATCTTGATGAGCTACAATAGAATCTCCTAGGCCTGTACTCTAGGTCAGGCCAAAAAGGAACTGGGCCTACCTATCTTCCCAAGCCAGCTGGACCTGATAGAACTGTTCTAGTTGGCATCATTTTCCTTATGCTTCTGATGCATACAAATTATTCAAAACTAACTTTTTGCTTTTCCTTATAAACTCCTCTGTTTATAAATCCCTTTATTTTAAATTCCCTTGGAACCTGGCCCCTTCTCTACTTCTTGTCTCATTAGACATTAGTCTTCTTCCAACACTCTTTGATACAACCAAATTGCCCCTTTTATCTGTTCCTCACATGCTCTCTATTTGATGTCTATCTTCTCTCTCTATGATTTTGTATGGACTGCAAACCATGCCTGAAATGCATCCACTCCTTACCTCTGTCTAATAGAGTCCCTCCCTTCCTTCAAGACCCAGCTCAAACAAGAACCTTCTACATGGAGCCTTTCAGAATCTCTTCATCTACTAATACTTTCCTTCTCAAAGTATTTATTTAAATGTTTTGCATTTATTCAGGTTCAAGAAATTCATTTTCCATAACTATTCCATTTTCATCATTATCCCCCCTCTTAATCTTTCTCCCTATCCTCAATTCTTTCTCTAATTTTCAGTATTCTATACCTAACTTTTTTGTGTGCATGTATGTATATCTAAGTGTATATTGTGCTCAACCATCCTTCATCTAAATAAGGTAAGAGTGATAGTCATCTAATGCTCATTTTTCCCACTCCATCCTCCATGTTTGTACACTCTTATTGTCACAAGCAATTATGAGAATTAGTAAGAGTCCCTCTTCACACAAGTGTATACTTTTTACTCACTTTTATTTCCCCTTTTCAAACACTCAGAACAGAATCAATTCACTTTGATGTCCTCTTTTTCTTTTTAGTTCTTTCTTTTTCTTTTTTTTTTGTGGGGCAATGAGGGTTAAGTGATTTGCCAAAGGTCATACAGCTAGTTAGTCTAAAGAATCTGAGGTCACATTTGAACTCAGTTTCTCCTGAATCCAGGACCAGTGTTTTATCCACTCTACCACCTAGCTGTCCCCACTCTTTTTTCTTATTCAATTCTCTTAGAACATCTTATAGACATTAAGATTATAAAGGGCACTTATTTCTTCCCCTATTCCTCATTAGGATATCAACTTTCAACATTATACAGCCCTTTCCAATTGATTAAATAGATTTACCTTTATAGGATTCTCTTGAGATTCATGTTTGCATTTCTAAGTTCCTACTCATTTTTTATCTTTTCATCAGAAATACTTAGAAACCTTCTATGCTAGTAAAGATCCATTTCCTCCTGTATAAGATTAGACAGACTTTCAGGGTAAGTTATCCTTAGCTATAAGCATATTATGGGTTTTTTTTGGTGCTTCATAAATGTTTATTAATTGATTGATGGATCTATATGCCAACCTCTATATCATTCTTTTTTTGTTCATTTAGAATTTTATTTTTCCCAAATTACATGTAAATACAAATTTTGACATCAATTTTTTTTAATTTTGTTCCAAATTCTCTTCCTCCCTGCCTCCACCCCCCCTCCCCACTAAGAACTCAAACAATTCCATATAAGCTATACATAAGCAGTCACACAAAACATTTCTGCATTAGCCAGGTTGTGAAAGAAAACAGACAAGAACAAAACTTCAGATAAAGGAGCAAACAAAAAAAATTACATTTCAATCTGTATACAGACACCATCAGTTCTCTCCCTATAGAGGGACTGCATTTTTCATAAGACCTACAGTTGTCTTGGATCATTGCATTGCTGAAAACAGCCAAGTCCTTCACAACAGATCATCTTGCAGTATTGCTTTTATTTTGTATTCAATGCATTTCACATTGCTTCAGCTCATGCAGGACTTTCCAGGTTTTTCTGATAGCATCCTGCTCATCATTTTTAATAGTAAACTACATTCATATAGTACTTTAAAGAGATATTTCCTTACAATAAACCCATGAGGTTGATTCTCACAACAACCGATAGATAACATTTAAATAGTACCTTTTCTTCACACTAGCCCAGCAAAATAAGTACCATACATTTTATCATCATCATCAATTAATCCTCCTCATCTTCAATTAATCCTCATCATCAATGAATCCCCCTCAATCAATTCTCATCTTCATCCAATCATCAATCCATCAATCTTCTTCATCACCACTATCATCATCTTACATTACTCTCGCCTCTGCTTCAAAACTTTTTTCACAGTTGCTATTGTTAACTGTTTCCCTCCCCATGATATTTACTCTATTTTCTTTTTTCACCATATCCCTCCTCAAAAGTGTTTTGCCTCTGATTGTCCCCTCCTCCAATCTGCCCTCCCTTCTTTCACCCCGCCTTCCTTATCCCCTTCCTCTTTTACCTTCCTACAGGGTTAGATAGATTACTCCACATGATTGAGTGTGCATGTTATTCACTCCTTGAGCTAACTCTGATGAAATTAAGGTCTTTGAGCCAATTCTGATGAGTGTAAGGCTCATTCACTGCCCTGCTCCTCCCCCATCTTTCTCCCCACTCCATAAGCACTTTCCTGCTTCTTTCATGTGAGATTTTATCCCATTCTACCTCTTCCCTTCCCCCTCCCCTAGTTCAATCCTTTCACCCCTCAATTTTACCCTAAAGATGTCATCATGGGTCTGATAGATGACACAGTGGACAAAACACCCACCCTGGACCCAAGAGGATCTGAGCTCAAATCAGGCCTCAGACACAAGAACCTCACCCACTTCTTGACCACGGGCATGACATCCAACCCTGATTGTCCCACAAAAAAGATAAACAAAAAATAAGTTCTTTACAGATATCATCCCTTAATAATCAATTCCCACCTGTGCCCTCTGTCTAAATTTATTCCTATCATGTGCCCTAATACTGAGAAAGGTCTTATGAGTTAGGCATATCATTTTCCCATGTAGGAATGTAAACAGTTTAATGTTTTAGTATTCCTCATTATTTCTTTTTCCTGTTTACCTTTTTATGCTTCTCTAGGGTCTTATATTTGAAAGTTGAATTTTCTATTCAGTTCAGGTCTTTCATCACAAATGCCTAAAAGTCCTCATTTTCATTGAAGTCCCATTTTTCCCCTGAAAGTTTATACTCAGTTTTTCTGGGTAGGTGATTCCTGGTTATAATCACAATTCCTTTGCCCTCTGGAATATCATACTCCATCCCTCTGATCCTTTAATGTAAAAGCTGCTAGGTGATGTGTTATCCTGACTGTAGTTCCACAGTACTTGAATTGTTTCTTTCTGGCTGCTTGCAATATTTTCTCCTTGACCTGGGAGCTCTGAAATTTGGCTATAATCTACCTGGGACTTTCCCTTTTGGGATCTTTTTCAGGAAGTGATCAGTGGATTTTTTCAATTTCTATTTTACCTTCTGCTTCTAGAATATCAGGGCAATTTTCCCTGAGAATATCTTGGAAGATAATGTCTAATCTCTTGTTTTGATCATGGTTTTCAGGTAGTCCAATAATTTTCAAATTATCTCTCCTGGACCTATTTTCCAGGTGAGCTTTGTTTTCCAAGGAGATATTTCACATTTCCCTCTATTTTTATTTATTTCTTTATTAGAATTTGCTTTATTGTGTCTTGGTTTCTCATAAAGTCACTAGCTTCCATTTGTTCAATCCTAATTCTTAGGCAATTATTTTCTTCATAGAGCTTTTCCATTTGGCATTTCAAGCTATTGACTTTTTCTCATGACTTTCCTGCATCACTCTCATTTTTTCCTCTACCTCTCTTACTTTATCTTCAAAGTCCTTTTTGAGTGCCCCTATTCCCTGAGACCAATTCATATTTTTCTTGGAAGTTTTGGATATAGGAACCCTGATGTTGCTATCCTCTTCGGAGGTTGCACCTTGATCTTCCTAGTCACTAAAGAAACTTTCAGTAGTCCACATCTTTCTCTGCCTGCTCATCTTGCCCATCTTTTACTTGACTTTTAACTCCTTCTTAATGTAGGGCACTGCTTCCAAGCTGCACTGTTCCAAGCTTCAGGGGGTCAATTCAGAGGCTCTGGAGTTCTTTCTCTGGAGCAGCCTGCCTAGGGCTGGACCTGTGTCAGCTCGACCTCTGTGTTATAACCCCATTATCTTTCACAATGTGAAAAAGTATCAATTGATCAAATAGTCAACAAGAATGTATTATGTGCCCACCATGTGCCAGACACTATGCTAAGTGCTGGGGATATGAACATAGATTAAAGATCATTTTTATTGTCAAGGAGTTTACAGATATGGCTATATAAAATTATATGAGTTTATAATGTGAATAATGAATACAATATAAGGATAAAATATATATAATGTATAATATTTGTGATATAATACAAATTTATAATTATATGCATACAAAATATACAACAGATATGTTATATTGTGTTATATGTATATGCACTCTATATGTTGCATACACTGTAATGTAATGTATATGATATGCATTGTATATATTGTATTACATTATATATACATACACTATATAGAATCATGCAATTGTATGCGTATATACAATATATACATACGCATATGGCCATATGTAATATTTGTATGCATATATACATACATGTGTATACATATATATCATATATCATATATACATGTATATGTATAGAATATATAGCCCTGCTATTAGCCAGGCACTGCTAGGCTAAAGCCACAGGAGCTAGTGACCTTAGCCAATTCCCATTCTTTACCTATTTTCCTGGTTTCATTCCTCTGGAGTTGTATGTCTGCTCAACAAGGGAATGAATGAGGTCTCCCCAGTGCTCTAATTCAACCCTCTCTTCCCTGATTCTATTTTTGCCTCTAGGCTAACGGGTCCCCCCCAGCAGGGAGAGAGACGGTAAAAAGGATACCAATAGCACATATATGAATCAAGCCTGGAACAGGCATATAAAATGTTATTCTTATGTACATTGTGATGTTTAAAATCTAAATTGTGGTTGCCTTAAATCAGAAGTTTTAGCTCCAGTCTAGCCTAGAGTTCCAGCCTGGTTGGGTTCTTCCTGAAGTCCTCCTCCACGAGCCTGCTTTAATCAGGAACACCTTACAAGCTGTTTGTGGAAGCTTTTCTATAGATCTGGAACAGAGGCGGTCCTTACACACTGCTTCAAGGTGATTGGTTGGAGTCATACAAATCCATTGTCTTTGAAGGTGTTCTCAAGTTGAGTTCACAGTCTAGTTTCTGAGAACAATACCTTCTTAAGGGATAGCCAGGTGTGATTACAATCCAATTAACTTGAAGTAGGCTTAATCAGCAGTTAATCACTCTCACTTGATTCAATCAGTATAGATTAATCTCCAGGTGGGTCTTTGAGTATCTGCTAAATCCCATTATCTCATCACAACATCGAAGGGAATGCTAAGCAATAAAGCCTCAGATACTTCCTAGCTGTGTGACCCTGGGCAAGTCATTTAACCTGTCATTGCTTGTCAAAAGGATCTAGTACAGAAGGAAATGGCAAACCCCTCCAGTATCTTTGCAAAACAAAACAAAACAAAACAAAACAAAAGAAAAACAATGGGCAGCTCCAGTCCATGACATCATAAAGAGTCAAACATGACTAAACAAGAGGAAGAAGAAGCAATAAAGAATTAGAGAATGATTACAATTGTTTGAAAGGCAAATATCCAAACCTTGTTGGCACATTTGCAAATACAGCTATTTGATTCTTCACCTCCACTGAGTAAAGCCTTATCAACAGCAAGTGGGCTTTTTCTGGGGCAGTTTCTCTCTTTATGCGCTATTTTTTTCTCTTCTTTGCTAGTCTGCAGTTGCTACGGCAATTACTACAATAGCCAATGCCCCAATGCTCAGGTGTCCATAAAGAGGTAAAGATGCTAGCTGTTTTTCAAAATCTCAATAAAGCCTTGTGCTAAAGGAAGTTTCAGATCAGATGAAAAGTTAATACACTAATAATAACTCAGAGGCCCCCAACTAGGAAAACACCAAACTCAGGCACAGCTTTGGCTCTCTGATTTAATTAAAATTTTCATTTATCTCTAGCTAACTCCTGACTTCTTTATTTTGGGGTCAAAGATTAGGATATATAAACTCTCTCTCTGTATATATGTATGTATGTGTATATATGTATGTATGTATACACACATATACGTGTGTGTGTATAGTGCTTTCTGATTAACTCATGTTTTCTGAAGTGGCACAATGAACATAGCATTGACCATAGAACAACTGAGGTCACACCTCTGAAAATTAACCTTTGATGACCTCCTATGATGTGAGTCACAAGCAAGGTTTTATTCTCCCATTATCCATCACCAAAACTTAGGAATAGTTACAAAGTAAGATAGTCACTAGTCTTTAAAAAAATGTTTTAAAGAGACAGTGATGTTGACTGAGTTCTAAGTTAGGAAAAAAGACCCAATTTCAAAACAAACAACAACAAAAATCATGTTTTATTTTTTTTTTTTAGGACTCATTAGGTCAAGTTGGAATAAATATTTTCCATCATTTTCCACACACCTCATTGTTGTGACTGATCCCCACTGGGACTGGAAGAACAGACAAGGAAGACTTTGTACTGGAAGCATTCCTAGCCCCAGCTGAGGCAGGAAGCACCAGAAATCTTATGAGGACACAGCTCATATAAACTGAAAGCCACAGGCACAAAGCAGTTTCAAATAGCCACTGTATTGGGTCATCACAATGCCCAAATACAAAACCTATGTGCTTATTTGGCCTACCAGAATAGTCACAGAATTTCTTAGTCAGAAGGGCCTTAAAATCATGGAACATACAAAGACAAAGCTGAAAGGGACTTTAGGAATCATGGAGCATAGATTCTAGGTCTAGGAGGGACCTTAAGAATCACAGAACATAGAATATTAGGGCTGGGAAGGGGGGCTTAGAATCATATGCTATAGAATTTCAGAGCTAGAAAGGACCTGAATCATATATAACACCAGGGAGTGTTGTTGTGCAGTGTGTATGTGGCTAGCCAAGACTTTCTGCTCCCTTCTCCCTGCTCATTAAGAGCAGAACTGAATCTTTCCCAGGTTTTTACTATCTCTTCTCCAGGCATTTTAGGAGGTAATCTTTTCTCCCGTCACCATCCTTTCTTCCCCAAGTTCTTTTCTCTAGATGATCAGTTGGCCACATGCTATATGACAATTAGCTCAATTTTTAAGCTAGAGTTGATACAAGGGTCCTCAAGTTCCCATGGCCCTTTGCTTTACTTTATAGAGTTTTAAATCAGATGAAAAGTTAATATACTAATTATAACTCAGAGCCCCCAACTAGGAAAACCAACTCAGACACAGCTTTGGCTTTCTCCTTTAATTTAAATTTTCATTTTCTCTAGCTAACACCTGGCCTCTTTATTTTGGGGTCAAAGATTAGGATACAGGAAATATTTAAGTAAAATGAAGAGGTTGAACTACATGATCTTTAAGGTCCTTTTCAAACCTGCCACAAATTACTTTCCTTCTGACAACCTAATGTCATGGGGCGCAGAGCACCCCAGAATTTCTCTGGGGCACACCGAGGAATCTTCTCCTTGAGAAACTAAACCAGAGGACAGATAAGGCCTAGAGGAACCAAATCGGACTGAGCTAGCTTGGGATTCCTACCCTTCATTCCGGTCTCCCTTATCCTGGGGAGATAAGTTTGGGTGTGGCTTCGGCCTTTGTGTTCTGAGGAGGGATCCATAGCCACCCCTCACCCAATTCCTCTAGTCACTACTAGTGGGGGATGGTCCTCCACTCCTCACCCAATTCCCCCAGCTACCACCAGTGGGGGATGGTCCACCTTCATTAAAGGAACTTTCCACAGGCAGATGGTCCACCCCCATCAGTCCTCTATAAAAGTACCTTCCGGTCTCCTATTCGAGGAGATTTGGTACCTCTGAGCCATGTGCTTTATGCCAAATCTCCCCATGAAAAGTCTAAGGATTTCTTTCATGGTTTCCCTCCCCCCACCCTTCCCTTCCCTTGGTCCTAAATAAACTATCACCTTGTTATAACTAAGTTTTGTGTGCAAGAGGGTGTAATTCTTTAAAGAGGAATTCCCAAGAACCCCAATCCCTAACACAACCCGTACCCCATTTCCCACTATATCACTTCTGAAAGTCAGTAGGATAGGTATTTTACAGAACAGAGAAAATTAACAATGTTACTGCTGTTCAAGGAATGTTGTTTGGGACCTTGTTGTAACAATAGTCTTAATAGAAATGATAGGTTTTTAAGTCTATCAAGTGTTTACAAATCTTATCTTGTCCTTTCAGTTGTGTCCAATCCTTCATGACCCCATTTGGGGTTTTCTTGGCAAAGGTGCTGGAGTAGTTTGCCATTTTCTTCTCTGGCTCATTTTGCAAATGAGGAAACTGAGACAAAGAGAGTTAAGTGACTTGCTTAGGGTCTCACAACTAGTGTCTCCGGCCAGATTTTCAGGAAGAAGAGTCTTCCTGACTCCAGCTCTGGAGCTTGATAACTACAAATTTACTGAGAACTAACTGATCTCCACCTACTCTCTATTCCCAGGCCAAGGAATTGCCTGGGGCTAACCAATCTTTGTCAATTCCAGACTCTTGATTGACTGATGGATCTCCCCCCAGAAAACTATCCCCTCCCAATCATTCCCTACCTTACTCCTTGGACTTTATGCTATTATGTAAAAGGGTCAAGTAGTTTCTATTTAGAGATAAGTACAGTTCTATAGAGTCTTTTGTCAAAGGTTCATTTACATTAAGTAATTGTATGTCACTATGGATCAGTCTTTTGGTTCCCTTTTGTTCTGTTACCCCCTAAAAACCCTGTCCTCAGTTCCCATCTTTGGGTATTCCTAGCTTCTTGCTTTGTCATACCACAAGCTATAGTTCCTCTGCCCCAATTAAAGATCTTATTTTCTCCTAGATTGATTAATTGTTTCCTTAATTTATAGGTTAACAAGCTCTATCCACTGTGCCACCTAGCTGCCCTTGCTGCTCTTATCTGAACTTTACAATATCTTATCCTCATTTCGCAGCTAAAGAAAGAGAAGCTCTGAGTAGTAAATGATTTGCCCATGTTGACATAGCCGGCAATTGTGAGAGGTGGGTTCCCTGATTGTCCTAGATTTCATGCTATAGAACTGGAAATGCCATCTCATTTGTCCATCTGGGTAACCACAGTCACCGAAGGGCTCAGTCTGATCCCCTTTCTCTTTTACCATATTATTTCCTCCTTCCTTTGAATCACTGTTTCCTCAAATGAATTCTAAATCCCCTAACATGGAGGCAGCCATGTGAGAGATGCCAGGAACCTGCTACAAGGAGAAGATATTCTGCATTCTCCTACTACTTGGGTGGGAGAAATGTCTTTATATTGACTGTGTAGTTGGAACTGGGCTGTATTGTATCTTCTAGTCTATTTAAGGGTGACAGTTACTTTCTTTTCTGGGGCTTTGCCGGGGTGAAATTCTCTTTCACCCATAGCATGAGTTGGGTACAACCAAGGGGACAAAGGGGACACAAAGATAGATCTTTTTTATGAGTAAAAGTCTCTTTAATCGATGTGAACTATCCTCCTGGTGTTTACAATGAAATGGAGGGAAAGCTAGACAATCACAAACAGAGCTGGAAAGGACCTTGGAAGTCATCTATTCCAACCCCCTCATTTTACATATGAGAAAACTGAGGCTTAGGAAAATTAAGTGGCATGCCCAAGGTCAAACACATAACAAGCTGCACAGATATCTACTAGATAAGGGAGAGTGAGCTAAGTACAAAGGGAAATAGATTCATAGAACTGAGATCTGGAAGGTTTCTGTGAAAAAGACAGTCAACAGTCATTCAACTAGCATTTACTAAGATTCTACTAAGTCCTGTGCTAAATGCTGGGGATTTTTAAAAGGGACAACACACACACACACACACACACACACACACACACACACACACACAGATACACAGGATCCCTGCTCTAAAGACGCTCACAGTCTATGAACAAACACGATAATATACAGAATAAATTTGTAGTGGTCTTAGAAGGAAGGCACTAAGATTAAGGGGGACTGGGAAAGGCTTCTTGTAGAAGGGGAAATTTTTACCGAGACTTAAAGGAAGCCAGAAAAGCTAAGAGGTGGAGATGAGGAAAGAGAGAATTCCAGGCCTGGAATTCCAGTGAAACTGCTCAGAGTTGGAAAGTGGAGTGTCGGATATGTGAG
Organism: Dromiciops gliroides; assembly: GCF_019393635.1. Lineage (NCBI taxonomy): Eukaryota > Metazoa > Chordata > Mammalia > Microbiotheria > Microbiotheriidae > Dromiciops > Dromiciops gliroides. The sequence continues at coordinate 294,590,041 of NC_057862.1, read as the reverse complement.
GGACATCAGGAAGGCAAGTGTCACTGCATCACACAGTACATAGAGGAGACTGAAAATGTAGGAAGGGGCTAGATAATAAAGGACTCTGAAAGCCAAGCAGTGGGCTTTCTATTGGATACTAGAGGTAATAGGGAGCCATTGGAGTATTTTGAATAGAGGAAGTGACATGCTCAGGCTTTTGCTTTAGGAAGATGAATTTGACACCTGAGGGGCGGATGGACTAAAGTGGGGAGAGAATTGAGGCAGATAGACCAACCAACAGGCTGTTGCAACAATCCAGTCATGAGATGATGAAGTCCTGAACCAGAGGGATGCAGTGTCTGAGAGAAAAGGGGGCAATAACATCATAGCTTGTGAAAAGCAAGGAATTAGAGATAGATAAACAAGCATCAAAGTTAAAGTATCTAAGATCTACAGGTGTGTTACTCAAGTTCAGGCATTTACCTAATTGGCTCTAGATTTGTCAGGGTTCTTCAGGAGCCCAGGACAAGAAGATGCCATAGCAGACCTAACCACATATTTTCTTTTCATCTTTAACCCAGCACATGCCTCCCAACATAATTGCTACATCAAAACCCAGGTGTCGTGGGAATCTGACATTCCTGGAATTGAATGAATCTGATTCGTTGATTAGATTCTTCTGATGAATGAGAGCTCCTTTGCCCCCATTATAATGGGCTAAGTGACTGCCACAATGGGAAATGCCTTATCACAAACATATACACACACACATACATACACACACATGGACAGTATTCAGCAAGACTGCAGCACAAGGAGAGAAGCAGGATGGCAAAGTGTATAGAAAGCTCACTTCAGAGGTAGGAAAGCCTGGGTTCAAATCCCACCTCTGACTTGTACCCTGTACAAGTCACCTAATCTCTTAGTACTCTAAGCAACTCCTTACGACTCAAAGTTGTAGAAAAGGTGCCAACCTGCATTGGTAGAAGTTCCTCCCTGGGAGCCCCACACACCTTTGAAATCACAAGTTTGATCCTCTAGAACTTGAAGGGGCCTTAGAAAACATCTAGTCCAATCTCTACATTTTACAGATGAGGAAACAGTCATTGTCTGAAATCACAGTTTAGTGTCAGAGTTTTGAAGGGTTTTGAAGCCCAGGTCCTCCAGCTATAGAGCCAATTAATCCCATTCGACAAACATTTATTTAATGCCTGCTAAATGCCAGACACTATGGTAGATGGTAGAAATGCAAAGACAAAAATATCATGGTTCCTTACCCGCAGGCAGCTTATGCCCCCTTGAGAAAAAAAATGGCTTATATAGACAAAAGGAAATATAAAATGTATACAGCATGAATACATAGTAATTTCTTTCTTTTTTCTTTTTTTTTTTTTTTTTAGTGAGGCAATTGGGGTTAAGTGATTTGCCCAGGGTCACACAGCTAGTAAGTGTTAAGTGTCTGAGGTCGGATTTGAACTCAGGTACTCCTGACTCCAGGGCCAGTGCTCTATCCACTGCGCCACCTAGCTGCCCCTACATAGTAATTTCTGATGGGAATTGGTGCTGGCAACTAAGATGTAGATTGTCTTCTCGTTGGAGTTGGCAGCTGAGCAGGGGTTTGGAAGATCCTGTGGGGATCCTAGAAAGCAAATGGGATGAGGAAATGAATTGCAAGTGTGGGGTTAGCCAGTGGAAAAATGAAGAGATAGAAGATAGAATGGTATGGACAGGAAATAACAAGGAGTCAGTTTAGTATACTGTCAGTCAGTCAAGAAGGCTTTATTAAGGGCCTACCATGTGCTAAACCCTGGGACTACAAAGAAAGAGGAAAGATACACCTTGTTCTCAAAGAGCTTACAGTCTAATGGGGAAGAAAACATGCAAACAACTATGTACAAACAAGACATAAATAGGATAAAATTAAATATTCAGCAGAAGGAAGGCACTAAGATTAAGGGGGATTGGGAAAGGCTTCTTGTAGAAGATGGGATTTCAGCTGGCACTTAAAGGAAGCCAGGCAAATGCCATGCATTAAGCCCAAAGAGATAATGTGATGTCAGTCTGTACAGGGCTTTGAGAGTCAAATGGGTGAGTTTGTATTCTATCCTTATGTCAGTAGGGAACTATCTGAGCTTTTTGAATAAGGGGAGTGATGTGGTCAAAACTGTGCTATAGAAATATCTATGTGTTAGGTCATCCTAATCTCTCCTTTCCCATTTTATCATGTTATCAGACAATTGTGCGCTTAATTGCATGTTTTCTAAGAATTTAGGGTAATAAGCTCATTAGTCATGTGATCAGAGAATATCACTGACCCCTCTGCTTCTCAGTTTCTTCCTTGGTAAAATGAAAATAATATTTACACTCTCTGCCTCACAGGAATACGCTGAGGAAATAATTTCATAATTGAGAGATAACAAGCATGGTAGAAAGAGCCCTGGATTTGGACTCCCAAGGCCTTAGCTGAAGTCCCACTCCTGCCACTTATGGCCTGCAGTACTGTCTAAATCCCAGTTTTCTCCTCTCTAAAATGGGGGTGCTCATATTTTCTCTAAGTTGCATATGTCATGTTTATGCAGAACTAACATCAACCTTAAACCACTAAATGGAAGCCATGGTTTTTATTATGTGTTGCCTCAATAGGAGGGGGTTAGGGGTGGGGGTGGGGGTCATAGACTCTCCAGCCTGGAAGGATCCCAGAGGCTATGTGGCCAGGCTCCTTCCTGAGTAGAAATAACTGCCTCTAAGATATGCCTGACAGGAAGGCATACATTCAGCATTCACTTAAAGACCTCCCATGAAAGCTAACCAGATGTGTACTAGAGGCATCATAAGCCCTCTCAGGAGAACCAGTGGTTATATTTTCAATATAAGCATTTATAGTTATATTTTTTGAAATCAGCAAACTCCATAAATCAGGGTTTGATTTATTGTTTTGTTGAAAATTATAACAAGAATGTTAATAATTCAGATTAAATTTAAAAGTGTGTTTATGTACATTTTTTTCTTTCCAGAGAGGGAATGTTAAATGTTAAATTATGCTAAACATATGTAAAGTTAAATGCATGTAAAATGTTAAAAATTTTAAACATTTGCCAGCACATCCTTCTCTGAGGCTAAGCTACCACCTCCCAAGGTAGCCTGTTCTAGGATGCAGCTGATTGTTGGGGATTTTTCTTTATATTGACCCACATCTGCCATGTAGTATAGTACAAAGAGAGATGAACTTGGAGTCAAGTGACACTGGAATTCAAATTTTACTTGTCCTCTCAGATTCTGAATTTCCTCATCAGTAAAATCAGGATAATAAAACCTATAGTAACTATCTGGCAGCTAGGTGGAGCAGTAGATAGAATGCCAGGCATGAAGCCAGGAAGACTCATCTTCCTGCATTAAATCTGGCCTCAGACAGCTGTGTGACCCTGGGCAAGTCACTTAACCCTATTTGCCTCAGTTTCATCATCTTTAAAATGAGCTGGAGAAGAAAATGGCAAACCACTCCAGTATCTTTGTCAAGGGGTCATGAAGAGTTGGGCATAACTGAAAAATGATTAAGTAAATATCTATGCCAAAACATTTGTTGAAAGAACTATTAGGTCATGCAATCATAGATCCAGAGTTAGAAGGAAATTGAGAAGCCCAAGAGAAAGTAGGTGACTTGCCCAAGGTCACTGAGATAGTAAACAACACAGGCAAGATTTGAACCTTGGTCCTCAAACTTCAGAATCTTCATTCTTTTCACTGTGAGTTTATACATACATATATATATATATATATATGTCTTGTAAGCTTTGAAGTCTATAGAAATATCACTTATTATTATTTGTAAAGTATTTATTTTATTCTGAACTTCAATGAAACAAACATTTTCTTAATACCTTAGAATAGAATTAGAGAATAATCCCTCCCCTACCCCCTCCCCAAGGTGGCAAACAATCCGATAATAATATCACTTATTATTAATAAGCTCCCCTGTGTCTACCCATGTTTCCTAATTCTGTCCATTGAGGTCGAGCAGAATAAGTAATTCATCTTTTATATGACAACCCTTAAAGTACTTGAAGATGGCTCCCATGTCCAGCTGGGATATCCCTTCATCAGGCTACACATCACCACACATTTCCTTCAATCACTTCCTAATACATGGTCTGCAATCCTCTTCTATTCCAATAACCTTAATCAAGGCACTCTCCTTCATGTCAATGACCCTCCTAAAATGTGGCACCTAGAAGTGAACACCATCCTTCAAATTGGATCCACTTCTGGGTACCACTGCCCCAAGTGTGTGCTGATGAATGTTTAACAACTGGCTCTCTGGAGGGAAAAAACCAATAGAGCCAGGTACAGAAGGACTATCACCTCTTTCATTCTGGACAAGACTCAATGCCACCCCAATGGCTTTCCTGAACACCATATAGTAGTCACTGTTGACTCATAGTGAGCTTGTGGTCCACTCAAACTCCCAGATCTTTTTTATAGCAACTATTGTCTAGATACTCCTCTCCTACCTTGTGAAGGGTTGTGGTTTTTTTTTTAACTCAAATGTAAGCTATTACATTTATTTCTATTAAATTCCATCTTACTGGGTAGCATGATTAATAGAGCATTGACCAGGAGTCAGGAAGACCTGAGTTCAAATCTCTGAGTGATCCTAGGCAAGTCACTTAACTATGAGATAATATATGCAAAGCACTTAACACAGTGCTGGCCACCTAGTAAGTGCTACATAAATGCTTATTCTCTTCCCTTCCTTCTCAAAAGAACAAAACAAAACAAAAACCTGTGTCTGCCTCAGTTTCCTCAACTACAAAATGGGCATAATAATAGCACCTACTTCTCAGGGTTGTTGAATCTCTGAAAACCTTAAAGCGTTATGTAAATAGAATTATTATTTTATTGTTACTAATATGCTATTACTAATTTCTAATACACTAATATTATTTCTAGTAATTATATATCAATAATAATAATTACTATTATTATTACCAGAATTAGCCCATTGTGAGGGCTCATCAAGACCTTTTTTTTTTTGCATACTTACTCTGTCATACAACATATCCCTTCTAGCCCTGTGCCTTCCTCAGATTCCATAAAAGAGCCTTCTATATTTCTATTCAAACCAATAGAGCCTCACAGTTCTGGAGGTCTTAAAGCAGAAGATGGCTGAGCTCCTGTCAGGAATGACATTGAGGAGATGTATAGATCAGGTATAGATGGACCAGTTGACACCTAGGGTCCAGTCTTGTTTCAATGGTTCCATGAATAAATGATCTCACATTCATAAAGCTCCTGGGAGAAAGTAGCTGTATTTTAGATGAGGTCAACTCTCATCTAGCTCCCTCTAGTAACCCTAGAGTTTTAACCTAACAAGTTTAACTGAACTCTTTCCAATCCTCCATGCTGCCCCCACTGAAGGCAGTGACTTCAAATGATTAAGATGCAAGGTCACTATCCTTCAGGCTGTTTGTCAGTGACTACATTTGTTCCATGACTGCTATGCATCATAGATTTAAAGCTGGATTGAGCCTTAGAGACTATCTGTTATAACTCCCTGATTTTACATGTCATAAGGGTAATTAGGGCAGCTCCATTATCTGTTGGAATGAGCCCAGGCTCATAGCTACAAATGCTCCATGGGATGGGACTCACAGGCTCTAATCCAAGAATATAATGGGGCTGATCATGGCAGCCCCACAATGAGCTATACAGGAGAATCTTTGAGGACAATCCCGTGGAACAGGCATATAGATAAGGCTGTGGAGGTTCCAATCCAACAGAAGAAAAAAAAGAAGAGGGGTCAGACCTCCCTGAAGGAGCCCCATCACATGAAAATGAGGAAACTGAAGTCCTGAAAGGGGAGGCTCAGGGTCATATAGGGAATTAGTTGCAGAGAGTCAGAGTTCAACCTTCAATTGCCCAGTGCACCATGGGGCACCCTGTCTGTGTTGTTATCAAAGGACCATTGGATTATAGATTTAGAACTGGAAAAGACCTTAGTCTTAACTTAGTAACTCTAATGTCTCTGAAAAGGTCATGAAATGAGTCATAGAACCCATCAGACAACATGTTTACCTTGGAATTTCAGTGCAAGAAAGGGAAGCTGGCTAGAGTGGATTGGTGCCTGTGCTCATTTGCTTCCCCATGGCCAAAAATGAAGGACAGGCTTCACAACAGTTTTCCTAATTGTCCAATAAATATATTCAATTAAACAAATATTTATTAAGCTCTTGCTATGTACAAGGCATTGTGCTAAACACTGGGGTCACAAGGATAAAAATGAAATGTTCCCAGTTCTCAAGAAGCTTGCCTTTTATTGGCATGAAAAGGAATAGACATAAATAAATGGCTTAATTCAAGGTAATTGGGAAGAGAGAGTGAGAGTGCACTGATAATTAGAAGCATCAGCAAAGGCTTTGTGTAGGAGGAGGCATTTGAGCTGAGCCTTGAAGAAAGCTAAGTGTTCTAATTGGCTGGGGTGAGGAGAGAGAGGATTCCAGACCTCAGGGGATGCTCTCTGTGAACACAGAATTGAGAGATGGAATATTGGGTTCTAGAATATGGAGAGCAATAATATGAAATTTCTGGAATGGTAGGTGGGAGGCAGATAGTGGAAGGAAAGTGACCTGTTCGTGGTGATCTTGGTCTCCTGACCCCAAGTCTAATACTTTTTCCACAATAACACATTTCATCTCTAAAAAGAGGTGTGCCAGTAAATGTTTAACAAGCTCTCTAGTACCCGTGACTCACTTTCAAGTTTAATCTGCATTATTTATTAACATTTTTTCCACTACTTTCTTAAGTCTAGACAATCAATAAAACAATAAACCAAGCCCAGATATGTAGCATTTGCTGACTTCTAAGGTGTAAATGTCACATTGAAAATATGACAACTGGCCTTCAAGCTTGAGTGGTACCCTTAGCCAGCAGTTATAACTGTGCTCCGGCCAGGTTACAGGTGTGCAGAGAAGAGATATGGAAATGATGACTAGACAAAAAATGTATCCTCCTCCTCCTCCTTCATGACCCAACCTAAAGTGCTCACCCTGAATCATCTTTGTCCTTTCCTGACCAGCTGTCCTGAACTGAGGTTAACACTCATTTCATCATCCTAAATTCTGCTAAGCCTTGTGGTCAACAATGCACATGTTATAATTCCTAGACTTGTGGTCAAACGAAAACCTTGGTTTGAGCCCATCTCATGTTACCATGCAAGAGAGGACAGGGAAAGGGGGCAGACTTACCCTATTTTCCCCATTACATACAGGTGAGAGAACTGAAGTCCTGAAAGGGGAGGCTATAGAATAAGGAAAATAATATCTTACTACCTGCCTCACAGGGATGAGAAGAGACTCAAATGAGACCATGTATGTAAACAGCTTTGCAAACTGCAAAACATTATATAAATGGAGGCTATTATTTTTGCCTCAGATCAATGGCCTATCTTAACATCATTAGAGCTGGAGGGGACCAGAGAAGGTATATGGTCCAATACTTTTATTTTACAGATGAGAAAACTAAGGTCCCCAGAGGTAAAGTAATTTGTCCTAGTTCACACAGCTACTAAGTGACTGGAATAGAATTTGAACCCAGGTCCACTAATTCCATATTCAGCACTCTTTCCATTCTACCATGGCAATTCCCATAGCATCACAAAGGGTGTAGGAGAGGTGGTGGTGGTCATAGGAGCAGTGGCAAACAGTAAAATTTCCCATTTCTGTAACACTTTAAGGTTTACAACATAACAAACCCATGAAGTAGTAGTGTAAGTAGTATATGTATTTGTGTCTCTAAAGAAGCTGAGACTCAGAGAAATAAATCCAGGATGACATAAATCCAATTCTCTTTTCCCCTTCCAACAAAAATATGAATTACCCACAATGTAGGGAACAATCTATGCTAAGCCTTGTAGGACATATAAAATTAAGACAAGAAATAATTCCTGCCTTTATGAGGGAGAGGGAGTGGGGAAGAGGCATAAGGCACTGAATTAAAACCAAGGGAAAGTTTTGACCTTATTTTTCAAAATTGATTTCATTTGTCATAATTTTCTAAGAATTGTAATCTAAGTGATATAGGTGTGTGTACATTTATACATATTTATATGTATGTGTATGTATGTGTTTACATATGTGAATATGTATGTATATTATATGTGTGCATATGCATGCATTATAAACCTACATATATTGCATACATTATGTATGTATGTGTGCAATGTTCACGTACACAAGTCTGTGTATACACACATGTCTGTCCATTGTGTGTATACAAGCATTATGTGGTTTTCACATATGCAATGTATATGTGCCTGCACAGTACATGTATGTTGTGTTGCACGTGTGTATTTTACGTGTGTGCATCGTGTGTGCACCACACATTTATATTGTATGTTTGAGAAGTGTGTGTGTACATGTGGGTATATACACATGTACTTGTATATGTAGACGTGTTTATATGTATTGCATATGCATGTGTATATGTATGTATATATATGTATCTGTACATATATCAGTAATGCTATGTTTTTATGTCTCTCTAGGTAAAAATAAATGTCTTTGGTAGCCTGAAGTTTGCTGCCTCCAGCTCCGCTCTCCCTCATTCAACATTTCACTTCAGTGACCCTAAGTGGCAGGCCCAGGTCCAGAGAAATTTGAGATAGGAACAGCCATGATGGGCCAATAGGGAGAAAAACCTGGCAAGGAAGCACAGCAGGGCAGCCTGGGAGGGCTTCTTTCTCAATTCAGGGCTCTCCCCAGGACACTCAGTTCCTCCCTTTCACCAAAGCCTTTCAAAAGCACTACATCTGGAGTTAGGCACAGCTAGGCCCCCTGGGAGCACTTATGGAAAAAAAAAAAGTGTCAATATGAAAAAATTCTCCAAAACAAAAAAATAACATACAGTAGTTCTCTTCTCTTCCTTCCTTCCTTTCTTCCTTTTTTTTTTTTTTTTTTTGCTTCCTTCCTGCTTCCCCTCTTGATACTTCAAGGACTTATTTCATTAATGTGGGTACCTCCTTCACCCATACAGAAGAAAACCTCTCCACACTTTAGGAAATAAACAGGCTCCACCCCCTTTAAAAAATCCACCTGGTTGAAAATTAACCTCTCTGTACTTAGCTAGGATGACAGACACATCTATTCTGGGCTGATCTCAACCATCTTGGCCTTTGAGAACCCAGGGTCCTCTCCACCCTGAGGCATCAGAGGAGAATATCCATGGAATTTTGCAGCATTAGGAATGAAGAAATGAAGAACATGTAGAGGATATGTTAGTTTGAGGGAAGCCACTCTTCCAAATTGAATCCCCTAAGGACCCTGAGGGGTGAGAAGGAAAGGATGAGTTGACATTTGAGTTTCCCGAACAACCCAGGAAATGAAACTAGAGCAGCAGGAAATGCAGTTAAACCAAGGAGTGTGATGTTGAGAGAGTGGGGAGGAGGGGAATGTTTGACGAAAGACAAGAGCAAGACACCATTGTTATTGGAGGGACTAAGTATAGTAAATACTTGGATCCAGTATAGCATAGGCCTAATGGTGTGCCAACAGAATTCAGTTTGACAACATTTATTGAGCTCTTTGTGTAAAGTGCCAGGGTAGACACTGAAGACCAAAACCAAAAACTGTTCTCTGCTCCCAAATAGCTAAGTCATCTATCTAATCATAGAATGTTAGAGATCATCTCTAATCCAGCCCCTTCATTTTATAGATTAAGAAAGTAAGGCCCAAATAAGTGAAATGATTGTCCAAGTTCACACAATTCTTAATTTACAGAGTCAATATTTGAACCCAACATTCAATGTCAAAAATCCCTTTTTTTTTTTTTTGCAGGGCAATGAAAGTCAAGTGACTTGCCCAGAGTCACACAGCTAGTGTTAAGTGTCTGAGTCTGGATTTGAACTCAGGTCCTCCTGAATCCAGGGCCAGTGCCTTATCCATTGTGCCACCTAGCTGCCCCATCATATTCTTCTCACTATAAGAAATACATTTTAGGGGAAGCTAGGTGGTGCAGTGGATAAAGCACCAGCCCTGGATTCAGGAGGACCTGAGTTCAAATCTGGCCTCAGACACTTGACCCTTACTAGCTGTGTGACCCTGGATAAGTCACTTAACCTTCATTTCCCTGGCAAAAACAAAATACATTTTATATATGAAGAAATAGAGACCCCCAAGAAGAAGATAGACTTTTTCAAGTTCACACAGTGTGCTTTTTATTGTCAATGGTTCAATAGCATGGCATTGTGGGAAGAGTGCTGGACTTAGAAGACCTTGTTTATAATTCCAGTTCTGCCATGTGACTTCATTATCTCTTTGAGCCTCAGTTTCCTCATATATAAAAGAGGGATAATGATTGCTACCCTTTCTCCTTCACTGGGTAGTTAAGAATCAAATGACATGATGGATGTAAAAAGGCCTTGTAACCCTTAAAGGACCATATAAATGCCAGCCACTATTATTATTGTTTCAATTAGCGCAACAAAGAGCTATAGGAAACAGGAGGATGTCTCCCACAGGGCCCCAGAATTTGAAAGAATCCAGGCATCTTGATATAGTCTCCATATTAAAACCCAGTAATTGAGAATGCCACATCCAAGGGAGCAGCATAATATCATAGAATCAGGCCATTTCAGAAAAGGTATGCATGCATTTCCAACAGTTCCTGTCACTTATAGGCACCAGCACATTACTAATTGAGAGCCCCTGTAGGGCCCAAGACAAAAGGTTTAATTATCCCACGGAAAGCACATTTAATGTACACAAAGCCAGTTCTGTACTCAGCAAAGACTGGATACAGATGGACTGACCTTTAACCCACTTTGCAAAATTAAGTTTGAAAGAGATCAACCATGGGGTAGATTTCTTTCTGGAAGCAACAGCTTGTCATCTGTTCTGAGGGAACATGGAATGGAGAGAAGAGCAAAGTATTGGGAGCCTGAGGACCTGCTATGCGGGCTCTAGTACTTCCCAGCTGTGGGATCCTCAGCCAGAGCCCTTCTCAACTGAAGGATAGCTTCTTCACATAGAAAATGGGAGTGCTAATCTCAGCACCATTGATTTTCCAGGGTTTTTGTGAGCATCAAATGAGATAATTTGTGAAAAGTTCTTTCTAGCCTTTAAAAGACTCTATAAAAATAACTACTCCCAATTGTCTAGCTCTTTAAGGATTACAAAACACTTTCTTTACAACAGCTCTGGGAGGGAGGGAGAGAGGGAGAGAGAGGAGGGGAGGGAGGGCTACTTATGTCACTCCCACTTCACAGAGAATATAGGAGGTAACCATGGAACTTAAAAGGGTCCACTTTAACAGTCCACCGAGTGCCACACTCTCATTTTACAGATGAGAAAACTGAGGCTCAGAGAGATGAAGAAATTCAGTATTATATAGAGACTGTTCCATTTTTTTTCTCTTTATGCCCACAGCATGTAGCACAGTACTTGGCATATTGTAAGCATTTAAAACATGCTTTTTCATTCTTTTATTCATTCAAGTATTGGAATCAGGTCTTCTAACTCCAAGATCATTGCCCCTTATGCTACCCCATATATGTTTGTCATTATTATCATCATTGTCATCATCATTGTCGTCGTCGTCATCATTGTCTTTATCATTCCTCTTATTGTCATCCTTCTCCAATGCCTCACTGGCATGAAAGTGTCCCTGAGCTTCTCCAAGGCTATGCCAGCAGAATAAAAGGTCTGGCACAGCCTACCCAGAAATGAAGGCTGAGAATGAACCCAGTGATGGACTTGTGTATGTCATCCCAGGACCAACCTAGAATTCGTAGAGGCCTATCTCTGAGAGGCTGGACCCCACAGGATGAATGTTTAAGCCACAAAAACTCAAGAAGACTGAGTACTCAGGTATGGAGGGATAAGTGCTGGACTCTGTGAGAAAATAATTATTAATATTGGATTGGGGGGGGGATGCAGGGACCAAGTTCTAGTCCATTTCTCTAACTCTCTCCACTTCAGAGGTCGATATTAGGAGGGAAGTCAAGGTGAGTCCAAGGAATGGAGATAAGACTCTTTGTGTCTAGGCCAGTGAAGTGAGGGAATTAAAACCACATCTATCTGACTCAGGTGGTTTCTCCCAGTCGGTCCTTCAGTTGGTCTCTCCCATTAGACTCTGATGTTATCAAGGTAGAGCTCATTTTAATATGGACCACCCTCAAGTCAGATCAATCAATGGAATTGAATGACACTGACCATTTAGTTTTGATCAGTATGTAGTGACACACCTCCATCAAAAGAGGATAAAAGTCAGGAACATAGGAGGCTCCTGGTCAGCACAATCTTGGAAATCATTTTTGGTCTGGACCCAAGGTGGGTTGGTGAACACTCTCCTCTTGGGCCAGAGTAGGTAATGTAGGGCTTATGAACTCTGCTGGAGATCATGTGCCCTCTTAGAGACAATATGGTGACAGGGGTTTTTCTGTTTGTGTTAAATGCCACACAGTCAATTCTTTACTAACATTTAATGTACTTTAATAATAAATACTTACTGCCTAGATTGGTATAATAGCCATGAATTTATAAGCAGCAATATTTTAGAAAAACCCAGTCTGGCCCCCAATAATTTAGCTAAAAACAATCTATCCCCAAAATAATTTAAATAATACAACTCAGAGGCAAGAGAGACCTGAAACCATGTCTCACTATCTGTGTGACCCTCATTAGCCTCTCTGACCTCCATTTACTAATTTGTAAACAGGCAATCATAATATCATTTAACTCACAAGGTAGTTGGAAGGATAAAGTGAGAACACATACAGAGCTTTGCAAATCTTAAAACAATATTTAAATTTCAGTTATCATCTGTAGTAGTAGTAGAGAGAATATCTATCTTTGAAATCATGAATATTTGAAGTGTTGACAAAAGTAAAAGTAATGTAATGCCTAAACAATTTAAGTTTGAGAGACAGTAAAGTGAAAGCCATGGAATCAATCAACAAGCATGTAATAAGAACATGGGGTAAATGGGGTGTTCAGGAGGGTTTCCACCTTCAATCCAGCTCTCACCTGTCACTACAAAAAGTGATTGCATACACAAGCACACCAGTAGAAACTGTCTCAGCAGACAGGCTAAATCAGGTTGAAGGTAACCTCCAAGCCTCAAACCCATAGATTAGTTAGGGTGATGGTTACTCCAAACATGTGAAGATGTCCCCTGGAAGAATCTATGGATGAGAACAATTTCTTCCAATGGCCATAAAGGAGGCATGAGTGTTCAGAACTTAGTAAAACATTGAAAATGCTAAAGTCATAGACTGTATCCTGGACCATCATTGGACATCCTGACTTTTGTCCTGCCACTAAACTTCAATAACTCTGGAAGACAGAGTGAGACTAACAACTTTTCTCAATTCTGCCTGACTTAAATCTAATTTCCATGCAAATCAAGACATCACCCCACGATGCCATTAGTCCTCTTCAAAAATGAAGAACCAACAACAACAACAAAGTAAGAATCTATCTACCAAGCACTGGGCAAAATGCTGGGACTACACTAGCATAAATGAAATAGTTCCTGTCCTCAATGATCTTACATCCTAGAGAGGACAGCATGGAGAGATATAATATATGCAAATATAAATAAATATGTGATTTTGTGGGGAATACACTAACTGTTTGGGGGATGGTTTGGGTAGGACTCAGGGAAGGCTTTATGTAGAAACCAGTGATCCAGTTGAGTCTTGGAGGAAACTAGAAATTCTAAGAGGAAGAGGTGAGGAGAGGGATAAAACTGATCCCAGTCTCAGTTCCCTAATCTATAAGATGAGGATGGGAGTTGTCAGGAGAATCAGATGAGACAATATATGTAAAGTTCTTTGCAAACCTTAAAGTACTATATAAATACTAACATTATTATTATTAATAATATTTGGAGTCAAAGGACCTGGGCTCTAATCCTGTTGCTTGCTACTTGTGTGACCTTGGGCAAAATCGCTTCTCCATCCTTACGGCAATGGTCTGGGGCTAGATGGGTTATAAAATTCCCTCCAGCCCTAAATCTAATGGGTGAAATGGTCTATTTCCAGCAGCAGTTGACTGAACTACTCTATTCTTTTGGACTCAACTAATATTCTTGCATGAAGCATTTAGAAACACAAAGCAAAACATCATTCTTGCCTGGAGACTCTAGAGAGCCTGAGAGAACATTTCCAAAGGAACAAAACTAAATTTCCACCAGCTGCAGAAATTGTTGGTCTTCCCCACACAGCAAAACTCTGCACTCACTGAAAAGCAGCAAAACAAAGCAAGACAAAACGACGGCCCACAATTCCCTTTCCATTGAATTGGAGAAACCTATTTATTGCTCCTCAGAAGGACTCTCTCTTTCCCTGGGGGAGATAAAGGGAAGTGCTCCCTCCTTCCTTAAGTTCATGGCAGTAATAAGGAAAGGACATAACTCAAGACCCTTGAGCCAAAACTATTCCCCTATCTTCAAAATCAGAAAAATGTATGTCTCCTGATAAACAGCTGGAATACTATATTATACCAGGGCTTTCCTGAACATGAGCTAGATGCCCAAAAGGGGTAGTTTGAGAAGACACACAAATTAAGAGGGAAACTCTTGAGGAAACTTGAGTAGCATTCTATAAACTTTTCTGACCAAACACTTTTCTCAGTGAAAAATGTTTAATCCCCTCCAAAGTTTTTTACTTTTATTTATGATACATATCTACACTACTGTACTAATGATTATTCAAATTATAAAATTTACATAAAAGTATAATTTTTTAAATGAAGTTTTACATTTAAAAAGATAAAATAGTAGTTTATCCTAGACTCAATAAAGACCAGCCAGAGTATGCTGAGTAGATGAGTGACATGGCCAGACCCATGCTTTAGCAAAAGCACATTGGCAGCTGTATGGAAGATGGTTTGGAGAGGGGAGACACTGCAAGCAACACAGAGACCAATTAGAAGGCTACTGCAAACAACCAGGCCAGAGGTGATGAGGGCCAGAATTAGGGCAGTGGTTGGATGAGTTTGGTTGCTCTTGTTTATCCTTCATTTTAAAAAAGAACCAATGACATCATTGAATGATGTCTTTACATGTATGTGAATTGGGTTTGAGACAGAGTGGCCCAAAGTTGTCAGCCTCACTTTCTCTTCTAGAGCCACTGAAGTCCAGGATGACTGGCAATGACCTGAGATGCAGTAGCTGGCCTTGATATCTTGAATGTCTGACCAAGCTCAAAGTGCTTCACAGCACCTGCTTCAGCTGCCTTCATGGCTGTTGGAAAAATTGTTTGTTTGCCTATTCTGCTGGGGGGGAAGGAGTTTTCACATGCTTGAGATAGACATCTCCCTAACTCACCTAAGGGTTTGAGGACTGTCACTTACCCTCAACCTGGTTTGGCCTGTCTGCCAAGACAGTTTTCCAGGGGTGTGGCTGCTGCACATGCAACAGCTTCTGGGAGTCACAGGTGAGACCTGGATGACCAGCTTGACACCAAAGGTGAATGAGCAGCCTTGTAAAGGGTTCAGCAAGTCTTCACACCAGAGATGCTTCTCCTCCCTTAAAATTCCTTACACCCCAGTCATATGAGTAAAGAGGAGACAGAGTAAAAGAAGAGGAGGTAGGATCAAAGATTTGACAACTGATTGGATAAGAGCAGTGGGGGAGACTGACTAGTTGGAGATGACATTAAGATTGTGAAAACCTGGGATGATGATGTCCTTGGCAGTAAGAAGGAAGTTTAAAAAGAAGGTAGGTTTTTTAGGGGGAGGAGGATTATGTAATGAAATCTGTGATTCAGATCATAATCCATCCATGTCTGCTTATCTTGTGTGATTGACCCAACAGAAACAAAAATCATTGCCCCCAAAGCAAAACTCACCTCTCCAGTAGATGCCTGTCACAGCTATGAGGCCATGTGGGGATGCAGGGAATTAGGGGAAAATTGGACCAATGATATCTGTTCAGGTGCTGTGGATAGCATTGAGCTTAAGTAATAACTACCTTGGGGGGACAGTTAGTTCAGAAGGTGATAGTTGGGAGCTTGCACATCAGAGAGGAGTGTCAGTATTACAGGAAACAAGGGTAGGTTTCACTGTGTTGATGACAAGCCCCACAATTGACTTCCCTTTTCCTATCCTCCTTCCCCTTTTTCTTCCTTCTGTTTTTCCTCTTTTCTTTCATTCCTCCCTCCCTTTTGTGTCAATACATGTGCCCAAGTTTGCTTTTGGCAAACAGTACTGCTGCTGTTTTCCATGAAGTCACTGTAGGCTGAGTTAGATAATAAGCTGGCAGTCACTTCTGAGTCATTTACAGTGTTCCTTAAAAGAAGGGACAGGCTGCTCACTAAACTCACTAGGGCTGTGGGTATTTTCTCTTCTCCTCTGGGCTGTCTCTGAAATAAACAAATGGACTTTTAAGTATAATGAAAAGTCATCAGAGGCCCAAATAAATAAGCAGAGAGATTTCTAAAGAGTGGACGATTACAGGTCTATCCATAGATATTTTTCTTTCATGCATTTACCCCCAACAAAAGTTGTAGATAGCCAAAGACATACATTCACTCAGTGGAACACAAACACTGCACCCACAAAGGATGGAACAATCCAAAACCAGGGTGGTCTAGTCTCCAGTTCCTCCCAGGAAGCCTTGGAAGCAAGAGTTTGTCTGACTCTGCTGGCCTTCTAATTCAGAGGATCAAAACTAGTGAAGCATTTCTCCAAAATTATTATTTATTAGTTGCCTTTGGAAATGCATATATGGATATCTATACATATGAATTGTAATCATGTTTTAAGCTTTCTCCTGGCATTTTACCATCTTGTTAAAATACTAATAATAAACCCCAGAGCTTCTAGAAGAGTGTAATTCCTACAAGAACTCTAACAAATGCTTTCCCTCCATCCATAAATTCAAACTTTTAAAATCCTGACTTGGGGTTAGGATAACATTTGGTATTCATTTGGCATTTTGATTGAGTGCTTTTTTCATGGAATTCATTATCATTTATAGGCACATTTGTTTGTGTTCACAAAATAGGAAATGTTATTAATCCAAATGGTTCAACCAACAGTGGGTGCTGGGAAGATCCCAAGATATCTCAATCTCTACCCCTTTCCACCAATGTCCAATTTGCTGAACATCCACTTTTTGAGGCAGAAAAGAATGAGAAAGAAAGTAGATGTCCATCATTTGGGAAAGAGCTAAACAAATTGTGGTATAGCAGTGTAACAGAATATCACTGCAACTTAAGAAATAAAGAACATGAATAATTTAGATTTAAGGTACTACTCCTTTTATATGTGAACAGTTTGGCTGCTGAAAAGGTCAGAGAAAAAAATGTTTGTATAAGGAAAACTGATAGAAAACCACTTGTGAAGAGAAAGTCTCTCATATAAATTGTTGAGGAAAGAGACCAACTATTCTGAGGATCAGATAAAGAACGGTCCCATAGATGATTATACGGAGAGGATATTAAAAAAAAAAAATAGGGCAATGGAGTCATTGTGTTCAGTCAAATCATTTGCATGTGATCATTGTTAGGGGTTTGAAGTTTATAACCAGTGAAATTTTAGATCATATACCTGGGCACTATGGGAAGATGATATAATGACTGTTGGGTTCATAACTGACAGAAAGATGGATTTCCTGAGTTTTACGTCATGAGGTAAAGATGAGTAATAACTCCATAGGAAGCTTTGATCTGAGGCATAGGATAGAATTAAGAAGTAAACAAGAGGAAAAGCTTTGAGAAGCTTTCTTTAGTAAGAGAAAGAAGTAGGACAATGAACTGTGATTGCACATGAGCAATCACAAGAATCTGGGGACAGAAGATGTAGAAAGCTTTTGGCTGAGACAACTGACTTTTTGGTTACTTTTCCCTGAACTTTGCTGTTTGGAAAAAAATCATTACTTGACTGATGAGCTAGAGAAAGGCTGGATAGCTACTGGAAGCTCATTGGCTGAGAATTGAATCTTGTTGCTCTTTGAAGAGCTACTGGGGCTATTGCTTTCTAGTGCCATCTAGAGCTGAGAAAAGGGAAATCTCTCAAGCTGCCCTTTCCTCTCTGGTTTGAGAAGGAGAAATAGAGTAAAAAATAAGAACTTCATATCACTTTTTTGTCTCCTTTGGAAACTATGTTTTCCTGTGAGAGGAAATTGAAATTGATTGGACAAAGCAGAACTTCTTGCTCTTTCAAGATCTGGGGAGTTTAGGCATGCTACAGCTAATGGAACTGCTTGTCACTGAAATAGGGTAACAATTTTTCTCAGAACTTGTGAACAAAAGGAACTTGACGCTGCTCCATTGGATCCAGAGCAGAAGAGAAGCAGCTATACCATTAAGGACCAGAAGGAAAATGTTGTGCTGATTGTTCCTGGAAAGGCCAATGACATAATGGCCTAGTGTTTAGAGTTGTGAGTTGCTTTGAGAGAAAAGGATTTCCCTACTCATCTGCCTCCTGATGGGTTTCTTTAAGCATGTGCTTGGTTCCCTCCATGGACCCAGTATGACCCAGGTATATAAGTATAGTGTTATAATTATTCTTTGTTTTTCTTATTCGACCCCTTGATGAGTAAATATTAAGCTTATCAGTAAGTAGATACTTAATTAGAGTGTCATAGTGACTGATTTTTGGTAAATGGAAAACACTCTAATGTGGGTCCAGGAATGACAATTCCACTAGAGTTGCCCCTAGATTTGTAGAGAGTATAGAGCTGTTACTACATAGTGGTGACCCTGCTACAGAAATCCTAGACTTGACAGCCATCCCATATACCAAAAGTGAAGGTATCATATCACACTCAGGCTACATTTTTGTGATTCATCCAGGATACATTCCTCCTGCATTTACTCAAGAGAAGGCCAGAACAAAAATAATCATGAAATAAAACAGCACAATCCTCTTCTCACAGTAAAGCACAGCTCCCAGCAAAACAGATACAAAACCCATATTTTTCTTCTTCCATTGATCTCATGCTATAACTGCTTCTCAAAATTTTTCTTCCTGTTTTCTTCTTCACTCTATCTAATGCCTCAAATCAATGCCTTTTGTGAAGTCAATGATACATCTTTACCTTGTGAAGTAAAACTCTAGAAATGTATCTTGCTGTTATACACAACACCCAACATAAGCTGGCAGTGACAAATAGATATTGTTGTTGTTATTGTTTGGTTTTGGTTTGGGGTTTGGTTTCTGGTTTTGCTTTTTTTTTTTAAGATGAGAGGAATGTGACTATATTTGTAGGCATCAGAGAAGGATGAAAAGATGGAAGATTAGTGAGACAAAGGAAATGAGAAGAAGGGGTAGTCTCCTAGAAAAGATGGGACATAATAAGATCACATATTCATGTAAAAGGGTTTGCCTTAGCAAGAAGGGTCACCTCTTCTTATAAGACAAAAATGAAGGAGGAGATTGTGGTAAAGGTTATGTGAGAAGAGGAGAAAGGGAGAAGATAAAGGGTTCAATGAATGATCTCAATTTGTATCAGTGAACTATAAGGCAAGTTTCTTAGCTGAGATGGTGGGAAAGGAGGGAGCCAGGAGAGGTCTGAGGAGGGATAAAAAGGTTATGAAAAGGTGCTGTGGTAAGAGATAATGAATCGATTAGGAAGATACAAAAGGATTGCCTTGTAACAACAAAGACCCAGTTGAGATTATATAACATAAATTTCTAGTGAATTTGGTCAATGTGGTTTCATGACTTTCTCCAGCTTCAATCAGCAGTACCTGAACAGGAGTGAAGGTAGTAAATGGTAGGAGTAATCTAAAGTTAGGAAGGGCAAGATTGGTGATGGGATAAGGAGACAAGGAACTATAAAGCAAAGGATAGCATAGAGTTGAACAGGGTCACCAAGGAGTCAAGATGAGATAGGGAGAAAAGTCTAGCCAGTGCAAGGGTGATGATCTAGGAAAGATCTATGAGATGGAGGGATTGGGGGTCACAGTAAGGACAAAAAATATAGGGCCAAGTGTCAAAGGGCACAAAGGAAAATGGAATGGTAAAAGACTATGATCAGATAAAAGAATTTCAGAGTTTATAAACATGGAAGTGGAACACTTGTGGGTGATGACAAGATCAAAGATATCACCATCTGTGTTTCTGTAGCTGAAGTAGGTCATAGGAAATGCATAAATTAAGGAAGTGGGAAGTTAAGGTGTTTGAGGCAGTAGCCATATATATGTTGAAGTCTACTTTGAGGGTAGGAGTCGATCTCCTTGTCTCTCCCCACTCCAATCCATCTTCTCATTCAGCTGTCAAGTGATTTTCTTAAAGTGCAGGTCTTACCATGTTATACTCTCCCCACCCCATTCAAAAAACTCCAGTGCCTATTATTACCTCTGGGAATAAATATAAAATCCTGCTTGGTTTCCAAAGCTCTTCATAACCTTGCCTCTTCCTCCTACCTTGCCAGTTTTATACTTTAATCCCATCTACATATTCTACAATCCAAAGACCCAGGTCTACCTGCTGTTACACACACACACACACAAACACACATGAAAAAAAAACACCACTCCATCTCCCAATTCCATGTATTTTCATTGGATGTCTTCCATTCCAGGAAACCATTCCCTGGTTTCCTTCAAGTATCAACTAAAATCTCACCTTATTCAAGAAGTTTTTTCTAATCTCCCTTAAAGCTGGAATCTTCTCTCTGAGATCACCTCCAATTCATCTAGTACATACCTTGTGTATACAGAAATGTTCACAGATTGTTTTCCCCATTAGACTTTGAGCCCCTTGAAGGCAAAAAGAGTTTTCACCTGTTTTTCTATCCCTAGTACTTAGGACAGTACTTGGAACATACTAAATATTCAGTAAGTACTTGTTGACTGGCTGACTAAGAATGAATTTGTTGGTAACTTTGGAGTTGGTAAGTTAAGTGATGAAGATTAAAGCCAGAGTGCAAGGAATTGAGGAGGAGGGGCAATGACTGAAAACTTTTTCTAGGAGTTTGGATAAGAGAGGAAGGACGGCTATAGGATGCCAGCTTGAGGGGATGGGAAGATCTACCAAAGTTTTTCTCTATTTGTCTAGGGATGGAGAGACATGCATGTTTAAAGGCAGCAGGGAAGGAACCTATAGATAGAGGGCAATGCAATCTTCTGGAGGAGCCAGGAGAAAAAGACAACAAAAGGACATGGAGAAAGGTTGGTTTTGGCAAGGAGAAGGGTCACCTCATTGTCAGAGACTTGAGAAAAGGAAGAGCAATTATGGGATGATATCAGATGAAGAGAAGGGGAGAAAAGGGAAGTTAAATGGCCTAAGTTTTCTCAGTAATGCAAGAGACAAAGTTTTCATCTGAGAAATGGGGAGGGAAAAGTGATGAAAGACTTTAGGAGAGAAGAGAAGCTTCGGAACAGATTCTGGGAGAGAGTAAAACAAGATATCACTAAAAGGACTATCTTGCTATATGTAGTGAGGACCCAATTGAAGTTGGATCAAATGAATTTATAGTGTACTCAAAACAATTGTTTGGTGCTTCCATTTCTGTTCAGGTTCATATGTATAGAAACAGAGGAAGCAGACAGATGATAGGAGTAATCCAGGACTGGGTTTTAGCAAGGGTTCTGATAGCTGATGACTGTGAAGTTGAAACTGGTATAATGAAAGAAGCAGAGAAAGGGTAATGGACTGAGAAAGGATTGAGGGGTGAAATTATTGAGGGGGGGGGGCCAATGTGTTCAAGAATAGGTTTAGGAGAGAGGAGGAACAGGGAGACATTGCATAATAAAAGGTTACTATCAGTAAGAGGACTATTAGAGGGTGGGGTTTGGTTTTGGGTTTGGTTTTGGTTGTTCTTTTTAAGGAAGTGGATAGCTTATGTGTAAAGATAAGATCCAAACCTTGACCATTGCTGTTTGTGGCTAAGATGGAATGAAATAATGGACATTGTGTTTAGGGATATTGAAGAACTGAGAAATTAGGAAGTTTGAGGAAGCATTAATATAAATATTGAAGCCCCTATTATAAGGGAAGGGCAAGAATGGGAAAGAGAGGAACCCAGGTACTGATCCCCTTGAGAAAGGAGAGAGAAGAACCACTCCAATACAAACTGAATGGAAAATTTTAATACAATGAATTAATAAAAGGAAAAATTACAGCATGATAGCAATGAGTCTAAAATACAGAGTTGAAATGGTGTTTGGTTTTGTTAAACTGCTTTGCACCCATCCCCTTTTTTGAAAAAATTTATTTATTTTAATTAATTAATTTATTTATTTGCACCCATCCCCTTTTTAAAAAATCTGTTTTAAAGGTAAAGGAGAGAGGAGAGATGATGTCAGAAATGAAGGTCATGTAACCACATGAAGCATCAATAATTTTTAAAGGATGCTGTTAAATGCTTGTATCAATCAATTAATTGAGTATTTATTGTGTCTACTATGAGAAAACCACTATACATTCTTATGGTAAAAATGTAAAATAGCATAAAATCCCTCTCTCTGATTAAACTCAATATGTTAATAACTAGCTGAGATGCTGTTGAGCTGGTGATGTTGAGAGAGATAATCAGGATATACAGGACAGGTTTGACATTCTGGAAAGTTGATGCCAGGAATAAAAAAGAAGAAGTGGGGATACTAAGTAAATTTCTCTGAGAGGAACAGGATAAATTATTTCCAGAGTAGTTCCTAAAATATGGGATGTGATAAATTATTCTAATCACACTGTACAAACATGACATTCCACAAGTCTCTCCCAGTCATCAGACTAAAAATCAACTTCACCTCAGGCCAGAACATATTTAATATTTAAACTTTATATTTTTATCTGAATTATTCTTTGTTGGTTTATGGAGCACAAAATGTCAGAGCTGGAGGATATTTGACAGCAAGTCACTTTATCTCTTGGAGCCTCAGTTCCTTCATCTCTAAAGTGGGATAGTAATATTTATACCATCTACCTCCTCTTGGGTTGTCATGAGAATGATATTTTGCAAGTCTTAAAGTGTCTCCAAAATGTGGGCTATCTTTATTATCATAATCACAGGAAGGGGAGAAGCTAGGTGGTGCAGTGGATAAAGTATCGGTCCTGGATTCAGGAGGACCTGAGTTCAAATCCAGCCTCAGACACTTAACACTTACTAGCTGTGTGACCCTGGGCAAGTCACTTAACCCTCATTGCCCCGCAAAAAAAAAAAAAAAAAAAAACAAACAAAAATCACAGGAAGGTAGAAAAAGAAAGGACCTTTTTTTCTTGGTGCTAACACTTACTCCTAGACTTCCAGGTTCATATGTGCAAAAACTGGTGAAATATAACAACTCAATTATTTTTAATATATAAAATAAGTATATTTTTGAAATATTGTAAGACACCTAAAAATGGTATATTTTAGAGACCCAGGAGTAATTGAATTCCATTATTCAACTTTCTTGAATAGCTAGCTACTTACTATTGTCAGATAATAAAAGTGTTAGTGAGTTAACATTAGATTACATTCAGACATATGTTAAGGATATTACTTTTCCCTTCTTAAAATAAAACTAAAGTCAACTATAATGGCTATTATTTCTTGCTTGAATGTCTAAGGTATCACAGGATTGATTATACTTAGAAGGGAAAATGTCAGAGCTGAAAGGGATTTGTAGTCCAACCCCTTTATTTTTTTCAGAGCTGAAAAACTTAGTCCTAGAGAGGAAAAGATACTTTCCAAAGGGTATAGCTAGTGGCAGAACCTCATCTGCCTAATTCAGAGGAATCTGTCATATATGAGAATCTACATGACAAGGACAAGCTCTATTTAATCTCTTGGTACCACAGTTTATATAGCACCATGAACAGAAACTTAGTGTATTCTTTCAGGACTCTGCCAGTGGTAAGGAATAGAAAAGAGATATGGGGCTAACCTAGGAAAAGAGCTGAAAATAAGGGTTTTTCGGTGAGGAATTTAGAGCTGAAAGTAGGTATGGGCTGGAGGTGGGAGAGGGTGTGGAAGCTGGAAGGCCCAGATCAGTAAATCCTCAGTTTCAAGAGAGTTAGTGTTATCTGGGAGATTTCTTTCACCTACAAAGAGTAAGTAAGTGAAAAGGTGAGTAGGTAAAGACAAGGATCAGAGAAGGCATCAGAAAATGTCCATTGGCACTGTGGAGTTGGGTGGCCACCTTGTGGCCAGTGACACTGACCAATGTGGGAAGTCTAGCTGGACATTGATAGAAAGGCTAGGGAGCCTGATTCAAAAGGTTTGGAGGAGTTGCAATCATAAATTGGAACATGAGCATCATTTACCTATAGTTGTGGCACCTTTTCTATAATTCTGTGACATTCAATATGTGCTCTCTTCAAGAAGAGAGAAATGAGTTACAAATAATGTGCTGATTTCCCTAGCTTTGATATGGCCATCCATTAACTTGTTAGGTCAGCTGGCATCACAGATGAAGGGCTTTCTTCTGCCAAACTTAACCATAAGACATCAAGTCATCAGGGCTGAGAACTGAAAAGGATTTCAGAGTCCTTCTAATCTTAACCCCTCATTTTACTGATGAGAAAACTGAGGCCTATAAAGGTTAAATGACTTGCCCAAGGTCATGTAGGTAGGAAGAAGCAGAGCCAGGATTTGAACTCAGGTCTTCTGACTCCAGATACAGCATGCTTTCCCACAGGACCACAAAATGACAGACTGCAAATGGCAGCTAATTCCACCAGTCAAAAGACAGCTTTTATGTGTGTCTAGATTGAAAGGGCCACACACACCTCAGTCTTTTGACAACAGCTAACCAAGTTCAAATTCCTCCTCCTTTATAAAACACTCTGACTATGACATCTTTCTCACTCTGTACAAAGCCCTTATTGACTCTTCTGCCCTTTTGGCAAAGAGTTATCAACGTTTTCTTTGCCAATAATGATCTTTGTGACCTAGAGAAAGGGATTTCTTCTCTTTGGACTTCATGATCCTCAGGTGAAAGCATGAAGGCATGTGGGCTTTAGACTAGGTAACCTTTGAGAAAGGGTGTGTTAGTATATAGTTTAACAAGCAGATATCTGAGGGGGGGAAAATGTACCCACAACATACTTTTAAGTTTAATCCACACTATTAGCATTTTCTCCATCACTTTCTTAAGTCTAAATTAACAAAACAATATATCAAAGTGTGGCTTGTAGCATATGTCTATTTCTGAAGTTTAAATGCTCACAATGAAAAGTAAACAATTAGTTATGAGCCAATCTTAACTGTCTCCATCACACCCCTGCTTCTAAGGTCTCTTTCGTCTATAACATTTTTAATCCTGTGATTTAAGGCCCTTTCTGCTCTGATAATTTATAGTTCTGTGAACCCTAGTCATGGGATCAGAAATTTAGAGCTAGGAGAACTTTAGATTTCATCTAGTCCAACCCTTTCATTTTATAAAGGAAGGAACTAAGGTCCAGAAATGTTAAGAGCTTTCCCCAAGGTCACGCAGGTCCTATTTTTGTTGTTGTCAAGTTGTTTCAATCTTGTCCAACTCTTCATGACACCCATTTGGGGTTTTCTTAGCAAAAATACTAGAGTGATTTTCTATTTCCTTCTCCAAGAAAAACTGAGTCCACCAGGGTTAAGTGAGTTGCCCAGGGTCACACAGTTAGTAAATTTCTGAGGCCAGATTTGAACTCATAAGAATGAGTCTCCCTGATTCCAGTCTGTTGTTTTATCCACTGCACCACCTAGCTGCCCACAGGCAGTATATGTCAGAGCTGAAATTAGAATCCAAGCCCATGGATCTAAATCCAGTTCTCTTTCCACTACACTAAGCTGGCCCAGTTTTGATATTCCAAGACAATGCTATTCTCTCATTAGCATTGTTCACTTTTTATGTGTTTTGTCTTCCCAGTGCTGCCAGAAAATTATTGCCTGTTACTGATCTTTCTTCAGTTTGGATGAAATTAAAGCAACCACACATTAAATAAGAGGAAGTATGAAATGGAAAATAAAGCAACTAGATTCAAGGTCAGAAGATCTGTTTTTGAATCCTTTTTCTGCTACTTACAAGCTGAGTCACATGGAGCAAATCATTTCTCCTTATTAGGCTTCAGTTTTCTGGTAGATGAAAAGAAGAGAGCTGGATCCCCTCATCTCTGAATTCCTTTTTAGATCTAACTCAAGATACTATGATATTTAGCTCCTGGTGGACCAGACCTCATCTTTCCCACCCCTGATGTAAGGAAAGCAATGGACAGGTAAAAGGGCAAGAGCTAGAAAATGAGAGACAGGCTCCACATAAATAAATTTGGAAGAAACTCAGCCTGGTGACCAAGGCCCTAGGGTCTGGGAATTCCAATTAGGGATGTACTGTAAAGTAAAGTCCTGCTCTGGATGTGTGCCAAGTTTTCCAAAATCTTGAACTCATGGAGTAAAACAGAAGAGTTTTTATTTTATTTTTCCTTTTTTTTTCTTTTTTTGGTGAGGGCAATGAGGGTTAAGTGACTTGCCCAGGGTCACACAGCTAATAAGTGTCAAGTGTTTGAGGCCAGAATTGAACTCAGGTCCTCCTGATTCCAGGGCCAGTGCTTTATCCACTGTGCCACCTAGCTGTCCCCTTATTTTCTTTTTTCATAAAAAAAAAAGACATTTGAGGGGAAAATGGAAATATGAGCATTTAAGTTTGTTTAAAGACATTGATTAATTTGAACATAAAAATATATTCTATATAACTTGATTAGCTTACACAGTGATCATGCTTGGTAAATGAAATTTTATAAGTTTATCTGACAAAAATTGCAAATTTACTGTTTGCTTTTAAGCATTTTTACTTTTTTAAACAAATGAATCATAGAATTTCAAAACCAAAAAGGACTACCAAAGCCATCTAATCCAAACTTACTTCCAACACAGGAATCCTTTCTGCATGTTTGACAAGTGGGCATTCAGGGTCTACTTGGATACTTTCAGTGATGGGCAACTCAGTACCTCACAAGGAAATCTAACAGGAACTAAAGGAGTCAATAGGAAAGAGAATTTATTGAGAACTCTCATCCATACCATATTTGCCTTTTAAAATTCTAACCAGCCTTTTAAGATCCTACTAAAATGTTATTTCTTTTCTGAAGTCATTCCTGATTCTCCCAGAGAATAGCAATCTCTCCTACATCTGAATTTATATCATTTTGTTTATATTCCTCCTACATATTTTCATCAGCTGTGCCCTATCTAATACTCCCTAATTAGTGTGAGCTCACTGGTGAGAGAGACCAGGCCTTATTCTTCTCTGTATATCCATAGGGCCTATCATAAAACCTTACACATAAAAAGGGCTTAGCAAAAGTGTGTGGTAAAATCTCTTAAAGGCATTCCTCATTTAAGAAAAATGATTCCCTGTCCCCAGCTACCCAAGACAAGTGACAAACCCCTAGTCAAGTAAGAGAATCTCCATAAGCGCTCTTTTATTGTCTGTCTCACAGTGGATGAGTTAGGGGATGTCTACCCCACAGGCATCTGAAGACTCTACCCCCACCCCACCCCAGCAGAATGGACAGATGAGAACAATTTGTTCTAACAGTCATGAAAGATTTAAACAGTGGCACTGTGGAGCACTTAGAGCTTGGTCCGATATCAGAGATGTCAAGGTCTTCCACTACATCCTGGGCCATAACCAGTTGTCGTGACTTTTGTCTTGCCCCTAGACTTTAATGATTTGGAAAAGAGTGAGGCTGAGGACTTTGTGCAACACTGCCTCACTTAAATCCAATTTACACACAGATCAAGACACTATCCTATGATATCATTGGTCCTCTTTGAAAATGAAGGACGAGGGGCAGCTAGGTGGCGCAGTGGATAAAGCACCAACCCACAATTCAGTAGTACCTGAGTTCAAATCTGGCCTCAGACACTTGCCACTTACTAGCTGTGTGACCCTGGGCAAGTCACTTAACCCCTCATTGCCTTGCCAAAAAAAAAACCCAAAAAACAACAAAAAAAAGAAAATGAAGGACAAACAACAACGACAATATCTGTCTGACTCAGCCATGTAGTGATAGCAAGCAGCCCAGAATGTCAGCAATCAGGAAACAAATCTAGCCTAAGAGTTGGGGAACCCAGGTTCCAGTTTTCACTCTGTAATGAATGTTCTATGAGACCCTAGGCCAATCATTTTCCCCTTTGGGTTTCAGTTTCTTTAATTGTAAAGGAAGAGGTTTTGACTATACCTGATGATTGAAGGTCCTTTTATTATTCTATATCCTGTAATTCTAAGGTCCTCTGAGGGGAAGGAACTGTAAGAGGGACTTCCCCCATTTCCACATGTTTACTGTTGACCTCCCAGGAGTTCTCAACAGACTCTCAGTCAGGCCTGGCTATCTCTAGCCCTCATTAGTAAGAAAGACCTCTCTGAGAAAGATGCTCTACATTCCAGCTCAATTACTCTAATCCTCTGAGTGCTTCTCCACTTGCCAAAAGGGAATAAAAGCTCCAACCCAATAACCAGACCCTTTTGACCAGAAGTGAACTGACTCATGCCTATGGCCCTCAGGCTGGAGTCTATTCCCTGGCTTCCAGGAAGACTTTGCACTGATCTCTCTGATATCTCCTGACAATCACATTGCATTCTCTCTCCTCCCCCACATTCACACAACCTCCAGAACAATAATCCCCTTCCTCTAACAGAACCCCTGTCAGCCTGGAGTCAGAAAACGATTGTTTCCTTAGATTCAATTAAATTGGATGTCATTCATTCAGCAGTTAGTGCTCATAAACTATATGAGGGTCCTATTCTCTACTCTATGGATACCAAAGTGAAATAATAATTATTATTAATAATTACTAGGAATTATATTTATAATCATTAGAGGCAGTATGGCAAAGGGGCTGGACAGCAGGTCTCAATGCTGGAAAATAGGTCCTAAGTCTTACCTTTGCCACATGTTAGCTATATGATCCTGATGAAGTCACTTAACATTTCCATGTTCTAGGTGACTCTCTAAAACTGTAATTTGGAGAAACAGTACCTGTATTGGTTGAGGTAGTTTCCTAACCTAAGAGTTACCTTTATCAATGAAGCAAAGGTCTAGTCTCTACCCAGACTCTAATAACAATAATAGCTTCACATTTATACAATGCTTATAATAATTTTGATTTGTATAGCAGCTTAAGGGTTGCAGAATGCTTTCCTTGCAACTCCCTGATGCACTTAGGGAGGTTAGGTGGCACAGGGGATAGAACACTGGCTCTGGAGTCAAAAGGACCTCAGTTCAAATCTCATGTCAGACACTTACTAGTTGTTCGACCTTGGACAAGTCACTTAATCCCAATTGCCTTAAACATCCAAGGGCCATCTCTAGTTGTCCTGATATATATTTGGCCACCAGACCCAGATGGTTCTGGAGGAGTGAGTGAGGTTAATGACCTTACACAGTCCTCCCTTCACTTAAAGCCAATTCACTGTAAGTCATGACATCCCCCCAATGTCAAGGTCCTCTTCAAGAATGATGGACAAACAACAACGATGCACTTAATATTCTTATGCCCCCTTTATTCAAGTCTTCATCAGGCTCCTCTTTGTAGCATGGAGGTGACCCTGCTTTCTCTAGGACTATGCCATTGGGGGACAAACTCTGATAGGTCATGTCAAGCTGGAAAGGGTCCCACATAGGGCTGCTTATCTATCAAATGAAAATCATCCTCATTAAGTTCAGAGAAGCTCATTATAAGATGATGAATTTTTTGGCTACAGAAATTCTCAAGACCCATCGATTAAGTCATAGAGAAATTATGCAGACAATGCCCATACTGACGAAATCACAGATTCCTGAAGAATGTGGTCTTGATCTGCAGGACCCTGGGTCACTTCCAGTGGGCTGTGTGGGCTCTGGCTCAGTCCTAAAGGACTTTGCTCTTTAAGATGATGAAGTACTTCCTTTATTGGCCACTGTGCCAGGAAGAGTCATTACTTAAATTTTAAAAGGAAAGACACCTTATAGCCTCACCCTTTTTCTTTCTCCCTGCAAAATGTCTTCTGTGTCAAGTATTTCATTTTTGTGGGAGGGATAAATTGTTGATCTATACCTGATCTACATTTCACTACTCCTTGTTGGGGACATCTAAGACATAAGCCATAGCTACAGTGTGAGGGTATAATGAAATAAAGACAATTAAAAAAAAAAGTCTGACCCCTCCCTTTAAAAGTTTAAGGTCCACCAGGATTTAATGCAGTTCCAGTGCCACACGTGCAACTAGAGTTAGGCCCCCCTAGTAAGAGAGGGTGACCACTCTGTTCTCTGGGGCTCAGAGCCAGATTATTGTCACGGGAACATGTTTCATGACAATTTTACATATGGTGAAACTCAGGCTCAGACAAGTCAAGTTACTTGTCAATGGCCTAATTTAGTAAATACCAGTGAATTTAGTGAATTTAATTAATTTTAGGGCTAGGACTAAAATCTGGGCTATTTCTTGGCTTCCTTTGCACTGTACCAGGTCACTTGCTAGAGTATGTGCTCTCACAAAATTCAGTTTAGTAGGGAAGATGAGAAATAGACACATGTGACTATAATCCAAATTGGAATGTGGTCAGTGTAGCATTTTTTGTGGTAGGCAAAACATGGAAAGTGGAAGTCTATCAATTAAGAAATGGGTAAACAAAATAGATTATGCTATATAAATGTAATGTAATATTGCATTACAAAAATGAAAAATATGAAGGATTCAGAGTATTGGAACATAAATTTGAATTGAGGCAGAGTGAAGGAAGCAGAAACAGGAAAACACTATATAAAATGACTAAATCAATGCAAATGCAAAAGCCCCATGGGCCTTAGGGGACACCAGCCAGGCTGGAGGGCTAGGGAAAGCCCCAGCTCCCTCCACCCTGAAGGGATCTGCCCCAGAGATCCCAGGCTTGCCCCGGCAGGGCTGGGTGTGCAGTGAGAGGGCACGGGCCCCTGGTGCCCTGGGTGTGATACAGACAGCTCACTCAAGCCCCCTGGCTGCAGCGCTAGTGCTGCAGCGAATTAGCTTGGTGTGTGCAGGGGCACGGGGAGCCTGAGGTTTGAGGGAAGAGAAAGGATATATAGCCTGTGAGGCAGAGATGCTGGGGGGTTCTCAAGAAAACAGAGTAAAGGGCTTTTCAGGTGTCGTCACTACAGTAGTAAGAGAGCAGTTAAAGGGGCAGCTAGGTGGTGCAGTGGATAGAGCACCAGCCCTGGAGTCAGGAGTACCTGAGTTCAAATCCGGCCTCAGACACTTAACACTTACTAGTTGTGTGACCCTGGGCAAGTCACTTAACCCCAATTGCCTCACTAAAAAAAAAAAGAGAGAGAGAGAGCAGTTAAAGAGTGAAACATGGGGCTTTTTGCAGTGAGGGGATAGAGAAAGAGCTAGCTAGAAGCTAGAGAGACAGGACAGAGAGCAGAGGACACTAAGAAAGTTATAGGAAACATGACTTAGAAATAAAGGGTAACAATAAACAAATTAGAGAATTACAGTAAAGATTATCTTTATGATCTATGGATGAGGAAAGAGTTCCTGATGAAATGAAGCATAGAGAGACTCACAGAAATCAAATGGAAAATTTTAATTACATGAAATTAAGAAGTTTTTGCCAGAATAATAACCCAAGAAAAATTAGGAGGGAAATAGGTAACTAGGAAAAAAATCTTGGTAGCAAGTATCTCTGATAAAGGTCTCATTTCTAAGGTATATAAGGAACTGATTCAAATTTATATGAATATGAGCTATTCTCCAATTGATAGTCAAAGGAAATGCACAGATAGTTTTCAGAGGAAGAATTCAAAGCTATCAATAGATATATGAAAAAGTGCTCCCAAACACTGATTAGGTAATCACAAACTAAAGCAACTCTGAAGTTCTACGTCATACCCATCATATTTTCAAAGTATACCAAAAGAAAAAAGAAAATGACAAATGTTGCAGGGACTGTAGGAAAACATGGGAATTAATAAATTCTTGGGAGATGCATGAATTGGTCCAGACATTTTGGAAAGCAATTTAGAACTATGCCCCTAAGTCATTAAATTGTACATATACTTTGATCTAACAGTACCATTATGAGGCCTATACCCCCAATGAATCAAAGAAAAAGGAAAAGAACTCATATATACTTATATACAGTAAAATCTTCAGTAGCTATTTTTGTAGTAGCAATGAACTGAAAACTAAAAGGGTGCCCATCAAGTGAACAATGGATTTTGTAAATAGAATACTATTGTACTGTAAGAAATGAAGAAAAAGTTCTATTCAAATTTGGAACTATGCCTGAAGGGCTATAAAACTGTGTAGACCCCTTGACCCAGCAATACCACTACTAGATCTGTACCTCAGAGAAATCAAAAACAAAGGAAGAGGACCTATATGTACAGAAATATTTATGGCAGCTCTTTTCTATGGTGGCAAAAAATTGGAAATTAAGAAGATGCACATTGATTAGGGAATGGCTGAACAAATTGGGTTCATGATTGTGATGGAATATTATTATGCTATAAGAAATGATGAGAGGGACAGCTTCAGAAAAACCTCTATGAATTGATGTCATGAACAGAAGTGAGAAGAACCAGATCATTATACACAGTAACAGCAATATTGTAATGATCAATTGTGAAAGACTAATCAACTATTGATAGACTTCCACTTTCTTTTTTAAAGACTTTGGTTGAGGGGGAAGCTAGGTGGCACAGTGGATAGAGCACTGGCCCTGGATTCAGGAGTATCTGAGTTCAAATCCGGCCTCAGACACTTGACATTTACTAGCTGTGTGACCCTGGGCAAGTCACTTAACCCCAACTGCCTTACCAAAAAAACAAACAAACAAAAAAACACCAAAAAAAAAAAAAAAAAAAAGACTTGGGTTGAGAGAAACTATTCTTAACTCTCCATAGTCTGACTTCTGACCTCATTGTCCTACTGAAACATCACTCTTCAAAGTTTTGAATCATCTTTTAATTGTCAAATCTAATAGTCTTTTCTCAGTCGTCATCCTCCTCGATCTCTCTGCAGATCACCCTCTTGTCCTTGGTGTTCTTCTCTTCAGCTTTTTATGACACTTCTCTATCCGGGTTCTCCTCCTGCCTCTCTCACTATTCCTCAGTATCCTTTGCTGAATCTTTATCTAGGTGATGCCCACTAAGCATAGGTACCCACTAATGCTCTGTTCTGGGCACTCTTCTTTTCCCCCTCTATACGACTTCACTTAGTGATCTCACCAGCTCCCATAGATTCAATTATTATCTCTATATAGATGATTCTCAGATCTTTTTTTCCAGTCCTTATCTCTCTCCTGACCTCCAATCTGACATCTCCAACTACCTCCTAGGCATCTCTAATTAGATATCTCATAAACATATCAAGGTCAAAATGTTAAAACCTAAACTCATTCTCTTCTTCTACTTCCACCACCACCAAACTCTTTCTCTCTTACTAATTTTATATTTACTGTCTAGAGTATAGTGTTCTCTCTGTCACAAGGATGGTAGGAGTATACAGAAGAAAGAGAAGGGAATATCTATTAAATGCCTACTATATGCCAGGCTCTATACTAAACACTTTACAAATATTGATTCATTTCATCATCACCACAACCCTGGGAAATAGGTGCAATTATTCTCCTTATTTTGCAGTTGAAGAAATTGAGGTAGACAGAAGTTAAGTGATTTTCCCATATTAACACAGCTAAGTAAATGAGGCAAGATTTGAACTCAGGTTTTCTTGATTCTACATCCAAGGATATAGCCAGTGTTCCATCTACTGCTTCAAGGTAGGACTTGAATGAAGTCTTCCTGACTTCAGGGTGAACTATCATTCATTTAACTATCCAGTTTCTTTTCTCTATGACCCCCACCTCTACCTCCCAAACCCATATGTAGATCCTGTATCTCTTCGATGGAATGTAAACTCTTTGACTGCGGGGAATGTTTTGTTTTGGTCTCATTTTTGTATCCCAATGCCTACCGTTATGTCTGAAACTTAGTATTATAAGATCATGGAATCTGAGCTGAAAGAGACTTTAGAGACCATCTACATCAACTGAGTTATGTTATAGAAGGGGGACCTGATAACCAGAGACATTAAGTAAACTGGCCCAAGGTCACACAGGTAATAAGCAAGGGAAGTGGGATTTGAGTCTGTGTTCTCTGAGTCAAAATCCAGTGTTCACATAGTAGAAATGAAGGAGAAGGAGGAAGAGGAGGAGGAGATGATGTTGATGATGATGAAGATGAAGAAAGAAAAGGAGATGATGATGATGATGAAGGAGGAGGAGGAGAAAAAGGAGGAGGAGGAGGAGAAAGAAGAACAACAAACAACAACAACAATCAATTACCCTGCCCTCAAGGAGTTCACAATCTAATCTAACAATATGCAAACAACTAGGCATAAATCATACATATAGAAGACAAAGTGGAAGTAGCTTAGAGGGAAGTCCTAAACATTAAGGAGGAAGAGAAAAAAATGCTTCTTGTAAAACGTGGAATTTTAACCAAGACTTGAAGGAAGCCAGGGAAGACAAGAGGCAAAGATGAAGAGGAAGAGTTAAGGAAAAGAGGACAAGTAGCAAACATACATGGAGTCAGGAGATGGAGTGTCTTCTGGAGTACACTAACACAGCATTTACACTGGGACGACCTGAGTTCAAATCCCATCTCTGCTCTTTGGTACTTTTATGACCATAAGCAAGTCAATTCCACTTTCTGGGGATCATGTATTTATCTGTAAACAGAGGTGGTTGAACAAGATAATTTTTAATGTCCCTTCTAGCTCTAAATCCGATGAATCTTATAAAGACTTTTAGTTCAATTCTTTCATTTTACACGAAGGAAACCAATCCTCAAGTTCCTACTTTATAATCAAGGGGCTGAACATGCTCATTAAGTTTCTAACTCTAAATCCTGTGAACCTTATAAGAGCATCTAATCCAACTCTTTCATTTTCCAGATGAAGAAACTGAGGGCCAGAGAGACCTCCCTAAGAGAATGCAACATAGATCAGTTGAGTGTTGATGGGGATTTCGAAAATGCCCTGAGTGCCAGCACCATCACGGACAGGTCAGAATACCAATGGAGAGAAGCCAGGTGTAAAAAAGATACTCTGTGTGCAACATACAGACTCTTTGTAGCACACAAATTCACTTAGGGTTGACTACACTATCTGAATGAAGGGGCAGCTTCTCATCCTAATTTAGACAGGAAGCAACAATCTATTTCTCATTTTTATTCCCATTGTCAGCAGAACATACAAAAAGACTAGACCCAGATGTCCTACTTGCTCTGACTGTGGTTTACTAAGCAACTGTTGGACAAGGTTGCATCACCCCCAACAGACCTAAAAATGCTCTTTCTGCCAGCTCTCTTCAGCATCCAAAGGAATTGAAAAATATGTGTTCCTAATAACATGAGATCATTTTTCCTTTGCCTCAGGTTTTTCTACAAGGCTGCTTCATCTTATATCTCCAAGGCATTTCTCAAGGATACAGGTTCACAGAACCTCAAAAGACAGAATCATGGTCTCACTCTTCATGTATTTAACCTGGGAGAACAATTGTCAAATCAGGGACACAGATGGAAATGAAAGCCTGAAGCTATTCTATTGCAGACTGAAACTTACATCATCATGGAATCACAGAATGTCCATGCTGGAAAGGAACTTAGAATCAGAGCACAGATTGTCCTAGCTCCACTATTTACTTACTCTCTGCATCTCCTTTGCCTTCCTTCTCTGTGCCTCAGTTTCTTTATATGTAAAAAGAAGAAGATGGGGGCAGCTAGGTGGCGCAGTGGATAGAGCACTGGCCCTGGACTCAGGACGAACTGAGTTCAAATTTGGCCTCAGAAACTTGACATTTACTAACTGTGTGACTCTGGGCAAGTCACTTAACCCCAATTGCCTCTCCAAAAGAAGAAGAAGAAGAAGAAGAAGAAGAAGAAGAAGAAGAAGAAGAAGAAGAAGAAGAAGAAGAAGAAGAAGAAGAAGAAGAAGAAGAAGAAGAAGAAGGGCTCAGTGACCTCTAAGATCCCTTCCTGATATAGATCTTATGAACCTATGTATATCAGAGCTGGAAGGGATCTTAGGATCTTGGAACAAAGAATCCCAGGACTGGAAAAGCAAAAAATGACAGGGATGGGAAGAGAGTTAAGATATAGAACATTGGAGCTGAAAGAGAGATTATATTTAGAATCATGGAACATAGGATGAAAAAGGTAGAAAGGAGTTTTTGGAAGTCATGTAATTCTAACCCATACCCCAAATCATGAACACCTTCTGCATAATTTCCAATAAATGGTCATTCTAACTTCTAATGGAAAGACTTTTAATGATGGGCATCTCACCTTCTTTTAGGCAACCCATTCATCTATTGGATAGCAAATAGGAAGGCCAATTTTATAATAATAATAATAGCTAGAATTTATCATTTCATTTTATCTTATTTTGACCCAACATCTCTATCCATATAGCCACCACCTTAGATAGTTAAAGTTATCCATAAAAGCCCTTTCTGCATTTTTCCAATGATCACCCTTTAAATAGTACACAGGATTACAAAATGTTAGAGTTTGAATGACCTTAAGTATTATCTACCCCAACCTCTTTATTTTAAATGAGGAAAATTTGGTGCTGAGGGGTAAAATAACTTGCCTAAGGTCCCAGATCCAGTAAGTGGTAGAGTCAGGACCCAAGCCCAAATTTTCCTTCCATACCTAAGACCAAATCTCTTTCTATAACCCCAGAGCAATTCTACCTCCCTCTAATTCTTCTCTTCTTTAAGGTTAATAGTTTCTTCAAATAATCCTCAAATAATTTCTAGTGCCCTCTAAATCCTGGCCACCTTCCTCTGGTAGCATTCCAGGTAATCAATGTACCTTAAAATGTTTCTTAATATTTTAATAGCTTAAAATATACTATTAATGAAGAAAAACAGTATAAGTGCTTATTGACATCCTGCTGAGGGGATACAGATCTTTTGTTGTCAAATATAGGCATAATTAACTATCCAATATCAGGCTCCACATCTTTTGTAATGTGCTTTAAGGCTCACTGCAAAATATTTCTAATATCTTTCCGTTAATAGTGTATTTAAGGGGTCATGTAAGGGTAAGACTGGGAGGATTAAGAGATTTGGTTTCTTCCTGAGGCCTTTGTTGTGAGGAACCAAAGAAGCTATAAAACAAAGATTTATTCAGTTTTAGCCGGACAGCCCAACTGCACAGCACTGCAAGAACCGGGGGAAAAAGAAACATCTGGCCAGAAAGCTCGCTTGTTTATGAAAAATAGTAAGAAGGGGAGGAGGGAGAAAAGGCTTCTCCAACCTCAACCTCCCTAGTGCTCTGTGCCAAAATTAAGCCCAACATTAAAAACAATGAGAAAGTTTGAAAGCCAGGTGGCCACAAAGGCGAGGAAGAAAACCTATAATGCAAATAACAGCTCAGATTTCTATAGTGCTTAAAAGTCAACAAAGCATGTTCTCCAATGTGAGATAGGTCGTGCATATATTTATAGTCCCATTTGACAGATGAAACTGAAGCTCAAAT
Organism: Dromiciops gliroides; assembly: GCF_019393635.1. NCBI lineage: Eukaryota > Metazoa > Chordata > Mammalia > Microbiotheria > Microbiotheriidae > Dromiciops > Dromiciops gliroides. The sequence goes on along the minus strand of NC_057862.1, from coordinate 294,552,671 downwards.
TGTTTAATTGACTTATTATTTGGAGTTTGTGTGTCTGGAAGGAACTTTAGAAACCACCTAGTCCATTGCCTTCATTTTATGGATGAGTTAAGTAAAACCCAGAGCAGTCCTTTGTTCAGGGCTCATAGGGATAATAATAATCAAACACAGGTCTAACTCCAAGCCCAGGGCTCTTTCCACTATACCACCTTTCCCTTCTTACCCAGAATCACAATGCTAATTAACTATAGGAGCCAAAATGTGAGCCTAGATCTCCTGATCCCAAGTCTAGTTTTGTTTCCATTATATCAAGCTGCCTCCAACTTCATATCTCTTACTGATTCCATTTACCGAATCCCAATGCACTCTGGGCAAAGAAAAGGCCTTTGGCTAGCTGGCAACTTCCATCAGGAGTGTGCAATTGCGCCATCATGGGGAATGGATATCTGGTTCCAGATAGCCAAAATAACTTGTTGAGGACATTATCTAGTGTGGTTGTTCAGGGAGAGGAGTGTTTGGGTCTCATGGTTGCAGACTATATAGCAAGACTTTTCTCTTATATAGAGGACAGAAATTATTTGGAAGAGGAGAGGGGTTTTTTTCCCCCAGCCTACAGATTAAGGAGTAAGGCAAGGGTAAAACAGGGGAATGATGGAAAGATTACTCACACTAAACATTCAGAAATGACTATATGTTTTGAAAGGTCTAGGCAATAGAGCTTTCAAAACCGAGGAAGCCTGAACTGGAGCACATTATGAGCTCCAGAGGAAAGGGGCTATGATTCATCTAATCTCTATATTCCACTGAACCCCACCCCCAAACTAGCACAGAGCTCTGTACATGGAGAGCACCTAATAAATATTTGCTGAATGAATGAATGCACACATATAAAGGAAAGAACACTGCCTTTGAAAGCAGGAGAAGGTATGATGGGGTGTCAAGAGTGAAAGATTTGGAATGAAAGGACCAGGGTTCAAATCCTGATTTTGACAGCATGTGATCTGTATACCAAGTTCCCTTCTTTCCAACAAAGGTGTTACACTGGATGATCTCTAAGACCCCTTCCCATTCTAAAATCCCATAATTCTGTGAATGAATTGGCAAAGAGGGCTCTGCCTGGGCTTGATTAGGAAACTCAGTTTCTTTTCCCTGGTCTGCTACTGACTCACCCAGAATGCCTGGGCCAAGTTCTCTGGGCTAAAGACTTTCTCCTTAGGCAAAGCCAGGGAAAACAACAGCCTTTGGTGCCTTCACCTCTTTTTCCCCTGCATGGTAATGAGATTAACCGGTTAAGGTGGGTAAGGTGCTTTGCACTTCTTGGCACAGAATTGTCCTGACCACAAGCATTAATCCACCTGATTGAGAAGGTTGATTAAGGTCAGAAATTCTGTCCTGTGCCTGTGAAAGGCATTTGGCCCAGGATAGGGAATGAATTCAATGAGCTAATGGGAAAAGACATAGTCTGCAGTTGCATCTCTAATTCTAAAGTGGGCAGCACAACCATTGTCAAAATAGAATTGTCCTTATATTGTCTTTTCTGGGCCTTGCATATGGAAAACTACAATTTCCACCTGTTTTAGCAGCTAACATTCCAAAAAGCTTCAAATGCCTTGCAAACTAAAAATCACTCCTATTGCCATTGAAAAATTAACAAGTAGAAGAAAAGCATATAAAACAGCCTTTCCCCATGTCCCCAACAAGGTGAAATGTCAAAATCCAATTCCACTTTCAGGGTTCATGTGTTTGATAAGGCAGTTAAGTGGCAGAGTGGATAGTCACTTGGCTAGCATTTATTAAGCACCAACTATGTGCCAGATAAGAACAATTTGTACCAAAAGCCATGAAGGCAGCTAAAGCAAGCACTGTGGAGCACTTAGAGTGTGGTCAGACATCGAAGACTCTAAGACCATCCACTGCATCACAAGCCATAACCAGTTGTCTCGACTTCTGTCTCGCCACTGGATTTCAGTGATGCTGGAAGAGACTGAGACTGCCAACTGAGAGTGACTGTCTCACTGAAATCTAATTCACGAATAAGTCAAGACATTGCCCATATCCCAACATTATGTCATTAGTACTCTTTGAAAACGGACAAACAGCAACAAGAACAACTATGTGCCAGGTGCTGTTAAGTGTTGGATATACAAAGAGAAGCAAAAAGCAGTCCCTGCTCTCGAGTCTAGTGGAGGAAGCTCAAAACCTAGGGGAAAATTATATACATACGTATGTATTAATAAGATATAGATAGGATATATTTGTGATCATCTCCAAAGGAAGGCACTAGTTTTAAGGAGGATTGGGAAAGGGTTCTTGGAGAAGATGGGCCTTTAAGCTAGGACCTAAGAAAACCAAAGAAGACAGGAGGCAGAGATAAAGAGGGAGAGCCTTCCAGGCAAGGGGAACAGATGGGAGACATAGCATTTTGTTCAAAGAACAGTAAGGAAGTTAGGGCCACTAGGCTTCAGAGTACATGGGGAAGGAGTAAAAGATAGGAAGACTGAATATATAGGAAGGGGCCAGGTTGGATGGAGAGAGACAGACAAATAAAAAAAGAGATGGATGGCTAGAGAGAGATAAATAGAGACAGATGGACATAAAGAGAGATAGAGATAGATATATTGATGGACAGATGTATAGAGATGTATGGATTGATAGATAGGTAGATAGATAGATAGATAGATAGATAGATAGATAGATAGATAGATAGATAGATAGATAGATAGATGGATAGAAAGATGGATAGATAGATAGATGGATAGATGAAAAGATGGATGGAAAGATGGATAGATGGACAGAAGATATCTATCCATCCACACACAGGACAGACATGTTTTTTTTTTCCTAAAAGATGAACACCTGACCATATACACACATACAGATATGTAAGGTCTCTATTCTGCCATTCAGAAGTTTACATTTGCTTCTTTCAATTACCTCTCTTATCCTGTGACTGAAGAAATTCCTTCTCCATTTACACAACTAGTCTCTTGGCCAATGAGGAACCAATTCTCCCTCTGGACGCCCAGTGTCACAAGGCTATCCCTTGGGAAAACTACCCCAATCTTGGGTGAGAGTAGTGCTGTATCTATGTGGGAGGAAAGATGATATAATAATTAATAATGATAGTAATGATAGTGACAATAATAAGAGCTAACATTTATTTGGTGCATACTATGTGCCAGGCACTATGTTAAACACTTTACAATTATTATCTCATTTGATCCATACAGCTCTTTGGAGGTATTATTATTATCCCTATTTTAAAGTTGAATAAACTGAGGCAAGCAGGAGTTAAGTAACTGGCCCAGAATCACATAGCTAGCAAATGTCTGAGGAAAGACTTGAAATGAAATCTTCCTGACTCCAGGTCCAACATTCTATTCACTGCACCACCTACCTTCCCTTCATAGCAGATATATTGTCTGGCCTGGAGTCAGGAATCTTACTTCAGACACTTACTAGCCACATGACTTTAGACAAGTTACCTAACCTTTCTTGGTCTCAGTTTCCATATGGGGACTTACCTCAGAGGGTTGTTCTGAGGATCAGTGAAATAATCCAAGTAAAATGCTTTGCAAACCCCATGTGTTAGTTATTGCTCCTATAATACAGCTCTGCAATCTCATAGCATTTTGTTTCCACCTCTCCAGTGTTCTTTAGTATGACCTGCTTTGCTTTTGATACTTTGATGAGTCTTGACTCTCATCAATATGAACACCTTCTCCAATGGGATCTTTCCATAAACTCTCCAAAGAGTAGATATCCAATCCACAGGAGGCCTTCCTCTTATTCTTTTCATAATTCATAGATGTAAGTGCAGCACTCACTACCTCTCTTCCCAGACATATATGTCCCTGCATCAGAGTTGGGGAGTGTCTACAGAAAGGAAACAGCTGTTCAGAGAAAGGAACAAGACCAGGGGGATGCCCCTAACTTGCCAATTATATTCTCCAGCTGTATTTAAGGGACCTTAAGATCTTCTCTTAACCTTATTGACTGAACAGGAGAATTGAACAGGCATGGTCCAGAGAAACTAGCCCTTGGGCGTGGTGAAGGAAAGAGTTTAGACAGAGAGTTAGCCTTTGGGTCAGAGTGATTGAACAGGAGGCTGATGAGAGGGAGAGAGAACAGGGCGTGACTGTGAGTCAGTGCACTTGGTTGTGTGTGGGAGGCCAAGAATGGGAGTCCTGGCGGCTTGTGCATGGGCCTTTCTTTAAGAGAGTGGGCGCTGTGGTGCGATGGAAGCTCTCAAACTCCTCAACTGGGCCTCTAGCCCACCCTGTGACTATATACAGACTCTGGATCCTTTTGTGCTCAGATATACTGTTGCCAGTAGGAAGGAGTGGTGATAAAAGATCACAGGGTCTTGGATTTAGATATGAAAAAGACAATGGTGGTCATCTAGTTTTTACCTCCTCATTTCACAGTTGAAAGAACTGAGCTCCAAAAAGATGAAGCAATTTCCCCAAGGTCATGCAAATGGCAGAGACAGGATTTGAACACCAGTCATCCAACTTCAAAGCCGGCATTCATTCTACTAAACCATGTTGCTTCACACACAGTTCAAGAGATAAATTAGAGTCTGAATATCTAAGTGACATATTCCCTGTAGTCACTGAATAGAAAGGGAGATAGAAGTAGACAAAGAGACAGACAGACAGAGACTCTCTAGGATGCCCCATTCTGATGTACAAGGTCTCACCTTCTCTTGCTAAGGATAACATCTCTGCACTACTGCAAGGCTACAGCTTACCAACCTCTTTTTTCTACTTTCCTTTGATATGGTATCTTCCCCCATTAGAATGTAAGTTCATTGAAGGCAGGGACTTAAGAGCTTAAGTGTATTTTGTGACTTCAATTGCTAACAAATAGTAGGCATCTAATAAATTCTCTCTCTCTCTCTCTCTCTCTCTCTCTCTCTCTCTCTCTCTCTCTCTCTCTCTCTCTGTCTCCACCTCCCCATCATTTTGTCTTTGTCTGTCTAATGCTCTTTTGTCTCTGCATAATAAGAGTCCCCAGGTAAGATTGAAATGAGTGGTAATGAGTATTTCTAAGTAAGTCACTTTGATTATGTCATTCATACAATATAGTGTTATATTTGCTTTGCACGTATGATTCCTAGACTATAAACTCTATGAGGACAGGGACTACTTTTCATTCATCTCTGTATCCTTCACAGAACCAAGAATAGTGTCATCAATAAATATGTTGTGAATTAAATCAAAGATCCAACTCTTAATGAAGTTTAGATATGAGATAGGAAATGAATGAAATTTTAAAAGGTCTGTAGTATATAACAAAGATATTGGAATCCACATTTTCATCTATGGCTGGTGCCTCCTGGAATTGTAGAGGTGATCTTGGATTTTCAAAAGCTCTTACAGTGGAGTGTAAGCACTGACAGATCACATCTAGGTGCCCTAACAGACTGTAAGCCCCCTGAGTGCAAGAACTGTCTCATTTCTGTATTTGAATCCCCAATGCTTAGCCCAGTGCCTGGAAAGTAGTAGATACTTGATAAATGCTTGTTGATTAACTTGTTGGCTGATTGACTATAAACGTCTGTCTGTGTCTGTTGTCTGAGGACCAGACTAAGTGGGAAGAGGGTCATTGTGGGAAAGTAGCCACCAGAATGGAATAGACCATGACAACTAGAAGTGACTCAGAATTCAGCCGTATTTAACCTTCTATGATTAGGCCCAGAAAAGTAAAGGGACTTGCCTAAAGTCAAACAGTTAGTAAGAGGCAGAGCCAGAACCCAAATCCAGCTCTTCTGATTCTAATCCCAGTGCTCTTTCTACTACACTAATTCACTACACTAATTCTCCTATGAGATGGCAAACTATGGATGGAAGACAATCAATGGAGGAAAGACCCAAACTGGGGTCCCTATAATCAGTTGAGAGAGAGAGAGAGAGAGGATGCCACATCTGCTATGTGAGCTCTCACCTTATCTTGCTGAGGATGAGGTCTCCACACTACTTCAAGGACTTGGCCACAAACCCCCTTTTCCAGCTCCCTTTGATATATTATCTTTCTCCCATGTCTCCATCCATTGGTCATTTTTCCAGTTCATCAGTCTAACTCCCTTTTTTCTCTGAATAATAAAAAAGTCCCCAGAGTAAGATGAAATTGAAATGAGTGGCAATGAGTATATATGTACAGACATCTGTGATACCTTGAATATGTTGTTTGTACAACAGACATGGAAGCATGCAGCTCCTCAGCCCTTCAGTCTCATAGTAAAGCATTGACAGGGGCTCAGGCTGTCAGTGAAATGCATACCCTATTCAAGAACCCAGAATTCTGGGTCTATCTCCTTATATCTAATTGCTGTTGCTGGGCAGATGTACAAGGACCAAGTATGAGGGGAACCTTAGGGACAGTCAGTGAGCATCTGGACGGTGACACTCCACACACAGACACATACACACATACATATGCACAGACACACACACACACACACACACACACACACACACACACACCACTTATCAACTACAAGGGTATTGATATTAAGAAAGCTAAATTGATTCTGACTAGAAGAGCCTTTTATTCCTTGAATATCTAACTTAGATGAAATTGGCTAAACCAGCTATTAGATACATAGGAACCAGTACAGTGGTATCTCAATCAGTAGCCAAACATAGAGTCCTTTTTTGATGTGGCAATGAGGGTTAAGTGACTTGCCCAGGGTCACACAGCTAGTAAGTGTCAAGTGTCTGAGGCCAAATTTGAACTCAGGTCCTCCTGAATCCAGGGCCAGTGCTTAATCCACTGTGCCACCTAGCAGCCCCCCATAGAGTCCTTTTTTTTTTTTTTTTAGTGAGGCAATTGGGGTTAAGTGACTTGCCCAGGGTCACACAGCTAGTAAGTGTTAAGTTTCTGAGGCTGGATTTAAACTCAGGTACTCCTGACTCCAGGGCTGATACTCTATCCACTGCACCACCTAGCTGCCCCCCAAGTTTATTTAACATGACTAATTTTCATAAACTACTTTTCTTAAACTATTTTCCAGCCAAACCAACCTGGTAAAAAGAATGGAGAGAGGGAAGGAGAAAGAAAGACAGACGAAGACAGACAGAAATGGGGAGGGCTGGAGGAAGAGAGAGACAGAGACAAAGAGGAGAGTGAGAAGAAAAAGGAGGAGAAAATGAGGAGGGTAAGGAGGAAACAAGGCAAGAGGGAAAAAAATAAACTGCTTTAAGATTTACAAAGTTCTCCACAAAGTCCTCATCATAATGTGAAAGTCACCCTAGGTTATGCTAAGAGTTGCATAAGTTATAGCAAATTCTATCAAGTTGAAAAAGATTTGAATTCACAGGTGAAAATGAACTAGAATCCTGAAGTGGGCTTTTGCAGTGATACTGTTGGAGTAACATTGAAGAGGGTAGTACACAGTAAAGGTCACAGAGCTTTCAGATGATCTATGTATATTAACTTAAATGCTCATGTTCTAAATTTAAACTCTTTGCCTGATACACTGACCCCAAAATTGACATATTCCTGGAAGAACTGAACCACATCAATATTAGATCCAGAAGGAGAGAAGTGTTCTGGAGGAGGGTATTGAGTGAGTGGAAGTGAGGAGTCTAGACATTGCTGGATCTCTAGCAAGTTTTCATTTCCATCGAATCGTCACCTTTTGCTGTAGGCTGCTGTGTGAAATTTATGGGGATTGGCCTCAGTAATGAAGAAAGTAACAGATGTTGCTCAAACTTTAATTAATACATTTACTGACTAAAATTTATTTTGGTGGAAAAAAGGGGCTGGAACACATTTTTTTGATGCCAAAATGCTGTCTACAATTGGTTTCATGTTTTAATACCACATTCCTTTGAAGCTGGATAAAGAAAAAAATGATGTTTAATTCCTTTGGTATACTGGACTAAGCTCATCATATTTACCTACAGTGTTTCTATAAAAGTATTTGACTGCCACTTCATTCAATAATTATTAAGGGTCTGCTATATATATAGCACTGTGTGAGGTGCTAAGGGGCTTACAAAAGAAATATGACATAATTAGGGTTTTATAGGAGCTTGCTGAGAGGAAGCATGGCATAGGAGATAAATCTTCTTGTTGCTCAGTACTGTCCGACTTTTCATGACCTTGTGAACGATATTGTCCATGGGGTAGGTTTTTTTGGCAAAGATAATGAAGTGGTTTTACCCATTTCCTTCTCCAGTGAAGAAGTTAAGTGACTTGCCCAGGATCACACAGGTAGTAAGTATCTGAGGCCAGATTTAAACTCAGGTCTTCCTGACTCCAGGCCCAGTGATCTATCCACTGATTGATCTGCCTCCTGGGATTCAAATCCCACCTTAGACCATAAACATGTCTGTAGCATGAGCCAGGAGTGCCAACATACCCTACTCATGTTTTATGCTCTCCTTTGCTTCAGGCTTTTGCTAGTTGCTTAAACTCTATCAATCTCAGTTTCCTCATTTTTTATATGAGGATAATATTAACTGTAAGATTTACCTCCCAAAATTATTGAAAGGATAGAATGAGATAACATATGTAAACTGCTTCACAAATCTCCCAATACTAAATAAATACCAGTTATTATTACTGTAGCTCAAAATGAAATTAAAGACATTTAACAATGATTATCTTTTCATTAAAGAGGCAGTATAGTATAATGGCTAAATAGCCAGCCATGAATTGAAACCAAGTAAACCAAGCGAAGTCCTGCTTCTAATACATACTGGCTATGAGATCCTAGGCAGGCCTCTAGGCAACTCCCTAAGACCCTAAGACAGAAAGTACTGGACTGTGTCAGTGGAGGGAGTTTCCCAACCTGGGAGAACCAATGAAATTACAGGTTCAGACCCTGGTCTGCCTAAGTAGCTACCATGCTACTTAGGTAGAAAGTGGATGAAATAAAAGTGTTAATGAAATGCAGTTCTTGCTCTCAAATACTGACAATTACTCTTTTTCTTTGTATCCCCAGGGCTCAGTTTAGTGTCTGGCACTTAGTAAGAACTTAATAAATGTGGGTAGACTTACTTACCAACTGACTACCCAAATAACTATGGTACAAAATAATATATAACTAATGATTGAGAGATGTGCAGACAAGATGCTATGTGAAGGCCAAGGTAGAAAATGTCATTACTGACTCAGGGAGTCTGGAAAGGATTTTCTGAAGAGACATAGAAGCTTGGCTTTGAAGGATGTGTAGGAGCTCCGTGCCAGAGAAGGCATTCTGGGTCTAAAGAGCTCAAACACATTAAGGTGAAAGCATGGAACGGTACACAGGTAGCTCATATCAGGCCACATTTAGAGGATGATGGTCAGTTTCCTGTGCTACATTTTAGAAAGATCATAGAGAACTGGGAATTTGTCCAGAATAGGGTAAGTAGGATGGTGAGTGGACTGAAAATCATGCCATGGGAGTATCAGATGAAGGAAATGGAAATGTTTAGCCTGTAGAAGAGAAAATTACAGGGTGTGAGGAAGCAGGGAGGAGAACATCATAGCTGTTTTAAAGGATTTAAAGGACTATCATATGGCAGAGGGTTTAGAATCATTTAACTTACACCAGAGAACAGAATGAGGGAGAATGGATAGAAATTCAAGAGACTCTAATTTGGTTTTCACAGAAACCCTGAGAGGTGGGTGCTACTATTATTCCTATTTTACAGATGATAAAACTGAGGCAAACAGAAGTTAAGTGACTTGTCCAGGGTCACATACACAGCTAGTAAATGTCTGAGACTGGATTTGAACTCAGGTCTTCCTGACTCCAGATCTTGATGATTTCCAGTGAAGGGAAACCTATTACCTTCCCAGGCAGACTATTCTACTTTAGCATTGCTCTAATTATTAAGAACTTTACCCTCTTACATTAAACCTGAACAACATTTTAAGAAATGAAATCCATTATCTGAACAGACAGAAAATGACTGGTTATTGATGTGAGTCATAACTTAACCAACTATGTATAATAAGGCCATGGACTGGTTAAATAAAAGGTCAGAAATCAAAATCAAATTAGAAGAGATAAAAATTAGAAGACAATTCATGTAATTGCACCAGGTTCTAATTAACCTGTTCAAACAAGCCACTGATAGCAAGCAATGGAAAAAATGGAAAAAAACCTGAGATATTGATGTTGATTGTTCCCATTTTTTCCAATTGTAAAACAATTGCTATAACAAGAAGGGCAAAAGAGGTCATTAACCATTTTAGCCAGCAAACATCTGATCCACCTGCCAAGTAAAGAATCATTGTATCCAAAGCAAAGCAAATTAGAATTCAAACATTTGTAAAGCACACAGGAAGATGGCAGATGATTATAAGCAGTCTTTCCTCATAATACAATGAAAAGCATTGGAAGCATAAACGATTTCCAGAAAGCTTGGTGTGCGATGAAACTGAGTGATGTCACCCCCAAGAGCATTCAAATATGAAATAGACAACAAATGAAAACAACAAATAGAAGAAAGACGGGATACATTAGTTAATGGTTTGTATAACAATTTATTTTCACTGTAATCACATAATCAAAATTATGTTCCAGGAAGTCAGTATATTTGAACTCTAACACCTCAATAACTGATTGGGAAATAAAAAGATGAAGTAGAGAATATTATGATGGAGCATTTAGGGTATATTACAAAATTAGGGGGGGGAGAAGAGTATACAGAAATATTGTTAAAGTCAAAAATTAAAATAACACTATCCCCAAAAAGGTGAACAAGAGAACCTCAGTAAATACCAATTTAGTTATATTTTATCTTTATGACAAAATTTATAGTCTAGCATTATATATGATTTAAATCTTGCAATGTACTTTCCAAATATTATCTCATTTGATCTTCACAACAACCCTGGGAAGTAGATGCTATTTTTACTCTCATTTTATAGGTGAGGAGACAGACAGAGGTTGTGACTTGCCCCAGGTCACGCAGCAAGAAAGTGTCCAAAGTGGGATTGAAGCTTGTTTTTTTCTGGTTCTAGATCCAATGTTCTTTCTACTATGACACCTATCTGCCTCATAATATTTATAATAATGAGCCATACATGGGGCAGCTATGTGGTGCAGTGGATAAAGTACTGGCCCTGAATTCAGGAGTACTTGAGTTCAAATCTGGCCTCAGACACTTGACACTTACTAGCTGTGTGACCCTGGGCAAGTCACTTAACCCTTCATTGCCTTGCCAAAAAAAAAAAAAAAAAAAGAATGAGCCGTACCTTTATATACCTAAGGAAGTTGTATACCTATGGAAGTTTTATCAAATGATTTCCTACAGTAGATCACAGCCTTATTGACATGAAATATTTGAAATCATTATTTATTTTTTTAAAAATTTTTATTCAAAGTGTTGAATTCCAAATTCTGTTCCTCCCTCTCTCCTTGCCCTCCCCACTCCTTGAGACACTAAGCAACCAAATATAGGTTATACATATGAAATTACACAAAACATTTCCATATTAGTCATTTTGTAGAAGACTTGAGTAAAAGAAAAAAGAATGAAAGAAAGTGAAAAATAGCATGCTTCAGTCTGTATTCAGTCAATAACAGTTCTGTCTCTGGAGGTAAATAGTATGCTTCATCATTAGTCCTTTGGAAGTATCTTAGATCATTGTATTACTGAGAATAGCTAAGTTGTTCACGATTCATCGAACAATATTGTTGTTACTGAGTACAATGTTCTCCTGGCTCTGAAGTTCACTTCACTATGCATCAGTTTATATAAGTCTTTCCAGGTTTTTCTAAAATCATCCTGCTTATAGCATTTCTTATAGCATAATAATATTCATTACAATCACATATTATAGTTTGTTTAATTATTGCCCAATTGATGGACATCCCATTGATTTACAATTCTTAGCCACCGCAAAAAAAAGCTGCTATAATTATTTTGGTACAAATAGATCCTTTTCCCCTTTTTTGCATTCTTTGGGATATAGACCTAGCAGTGGTTTTGCTGGATCAAAGGATATCATGTAATATATTAAAAGCTAAAGATAACATAAGTTCCACTTATCAGAGGGAAAAATTGTAGAGCAAAATAAAGCATTAAAGGTTCTGCTCTGATAAAAAATGTCATATGCATTTATTAAAGTCATTTTTATGGTTGTTCAGTCATGTCCAACTCTTCATGACTCCTTTTGGGGTTTTCTTGCCAAAGAAACTGGACTCGTTTGCCATTTCCTTCTCTAGCTCATTTTACAGATGAGGAAACTGAGACAGCCAGGGTTAAGTGACTTGCCAAGGATCACACAACTAGTAAATGTATTCTGAAGCCACATTTGAACTTAGGAAGATAAGTCTTCCTGACTCCAGACACAGCACTCTATCCATTGTGCCACATAGCTGACCCATTAAAGTCATACAGAATTACATGATTAAAACAACCACAGAGATACCTTTGTTCTACCATCTTGTGATTAATAACATTTAGCAAAGTGTAAGTCTGCTCACCAAAGATGCTCCCCATTGTCATGGAGGATATCCTATCCAGGATGCCAGTGGAAGGCCAGTGATAAAATACTCCAGATTCTACCACTTGTGAATGATGTGCTGCTGATTGCACCAAGCCCCAGAAAATAGATTGCTTCCTGAGTGGTTTATATGCTAACTTAAAAGAAATAATCCTAGGGGGCAGCTAGGTAGCACAGTGGATAGAGCACTGGCCCTGGATTCAGGAGGACCTGAGTTTAAATCTGACCTCAGCCATTTGACACTTACTAGCTGTGTGACCCTGGGCAAGTCACTTAACCCTCATTGCCCCAACAAAACAAACAACAAAAAAAAAAACAAATGGAGGCAGAATGCCTCTTGTTCAAACTGTGACACTGTGACATGCAGCTGAATGATCTGGTACATCAATGTATGTGGTATTTCTCTGGTTGCTCTGTTATTAATCAGAAGATGGTAAAACAAAGTCATCTTTGTGGTTGCCTTAATCATGTAATTATACATATATATGATTGTATAGACACATACAGACATACATATGTATGTGTGTATATATAATGTGATCTTATGTGTATAATTATGTAATTATATTGTACCTTCACATGTATGTGTACATTATTTGTCTATTCTATGTATGTATATATGCATATATTTATGTAAACATAAAATCTAAGTAATCCTCATTGCAATTTCTACCCATTTCTTCTGGTTCTTTCTTCTGGAAACAAAGGGAATAAGAACCCTCCTCCATATGGCAAGTAGAGGTCTAGTTCATTATCCATCTTCAAAATCTGTCCTAGATATAGATATATAGCACAATGTGTATACAATACACATACACATAAACTGATATAGTGTGTATATGTGATATATGACATAAAATATATATGCTTTATAGATCCATCTGTATATATTATATACACTGTATCCATATACTATATCTATATATAAAAATCTATCTGTATATAATAGACACTATATATACTACATAAATCTATGTGTGCGATGTATATTATTTATTTATACTGTGTAATTTAAGATTCTAAATGTGGGTTCTAATCTGTTCCCCCAGTTTTGGGGGAAACTGACTAAAATCACTAATAAAACGAGTTTAGGTTTTTAAGGGTTTATTGAAAGATAGAAAGAGAAAGATTGAGAACAGAATTCCAACAGCCTGGCATTCCTATCTTTCCTCAAATTTCCTGTGAAGTCCTCTGCCACCGCCACCACCATCAAGTCAGGAACCCAAAAGAAACAGACCTCTCCGCGCAGGCCCTATTTCCTCCTCCCTGTCCCCTCCCAGAAAAATGGGAGGCTCCTCAAGTTGATTGGCTGGTAGCCTTGGTGGACAGTACCCATGTGAAAATGTTACTTCCTGATGCCAAGGAAATGCCCCATGGCCTTGCCCTCTAAGGCATTCTCCTCATGGTGGAGCTTTCCTATAGCAAATCTCCAGTAGGTGGCATCATTCCAATCATTCCAATACTAGACAGGTCTGTATGTGTGAACTATACTATATCTATATACCAAATAGATTTCTCTGCATATATGATATACACTGTATATGCTATGTAGATCTGTTTAGATATTGATATAGATATGATATACACTATATCGACATGCTATATTATTTGTCCTTTATCTTTCAGAGGACCAATCACATCACAGGGTAGTGTCTTGACTTACACATGATTTGGATTTGTGAGGCAGAGTTGCACAAAGGTGTCAGCCTCACTCTCTCTACCAGAGTCATCAAAGTCCAGAGGCCTGCTTCAACCGTCTTCATGGCTGTTGGAGCAAATTGTTCTCATCTGTCTGTTCTACCATGCTTGAAGTAGACATCCCCTTAGGTCATTGATGGATTTGAGTGCTGTGGGTTACACTCAACCTGATTTAGACTGTCTCCGCAGGCAGTTTTACTGGAGTATAGCCACTGAATGTTCTACAGCATCTTGGAGGCACAGGTGGGTGTTGGGTCACCAGTTGGACACCAAAGATGGATGAGTAGCACTGAAAAGGGCTTGACAAGCCTTCACACCAACAGTACCCCTATATCTATATCTGTATATGATATATACTATATCTATATACCATATAGATAGATTTGTATAATGTAGATGTGACGTATAATATATCTATATACTACATGGATCTATCTCCATATGTGATATACACTATGTCTATATACTACATAGTTTTATCTGCATATATATATTATACTCTATATACCATATAGATCTATATGTATGTATTTCTGAAACCACTTCTCTGCTTCCCCACTGTTAATTCTTCCCCCCAAATGATATTGTTTTTTATTTTATTTTTAATTTATGAAATATCACAAACATTCCTGTAATATAGTAGAAAAAAGATGATTGCATATGAAACTACCAATCTATTATGTACAACTTGCTATTCCTTTTAAATATATAATAAAGTTATCATGTAATTTTCTTTTTTCTTTTCTGCCCCCCCCACTTTAAAGATTGTTACCATTAGACACAAATATGTATATATGTGTATATTGTGGGAATTTATTTTGATATGGGGACCCTGCCTTTGGGTTGAGATTGAAAAGCCTTGGGCTCTCAGGGGTTTTTTCTGTGTGGGAGGGGCTGGTGCCCCTCCCCCTCCACTTCAGCTGAGCCAAAAAGCCCCGTGGGCTTTTCAGGACACCAGGTCAGACTGCTGGGGGGAAAAAAAGCCCCAGCTCCTTACACCCTGAGGGAATCTACCCCAGAGATCCAGGGCTCGTCCAGATGGGCCTCTGGCTTAGCCTGTGCAGAGGTCCCCGGGCGCACAGCAAGGGGCACAGGTCCCTGGAGCCCTGGGTGTGGTACGCACTGGACACTTAAGCATCCCCTGGCTGCAGCACTAGTGCTGCTAGCGGATTAGCTTGGCGTGTGCAGGGGCACAGAGAGCCTGAGATTTGAGGGGAGAGAAGGAACATATATACAGGGGAGAAGACAGTGAGAGGGGGACTAGAAGATTAGGAGAAGAGAAAGACTCCAGAGAAAGAGTAGGGAACAGGGGGCTTTTCAGTGAGGAGAATGCTAGAAGAAGGTCCGTTGCTACACAGGAGGAGGCTAAAAAGTTCCATGCATAGCGGGTGGAAAGAGATGCGTCAAAAAGCAGTCAGGTTGTACATTTTATTTCCCTGTGTCTTTATGTTTAAATTTCATCTCATAAATAAACTCTGCTTTGATTATTTAGTTAAGAGGCTTCTTAATGTTTTGCTTATCAATTTGGGAGCAGTGTGGAGAAATTTTTAAATGGCCCATACTAAGTTAATAGCAGTCAGATAGCCAGCCAGTCAAAAGTCCCCAGATTAGTCCTCCAGTAAGATTAGGTCCCTAGATCAGTCTCCCCCAAAATTAGGCAAGCTAGCTAGCTAAAATATTTTTACATTTGAATGGCGACCCATATGGGACTTACAGCCAAATTATAAATTTTCTAAAGTTATAATTTTTCATATAGATATAATTTTTCATATAGTTATATTTTCAAATTAGATACAGTTAATAATTTTTTACAATATGTATGTATATATATGTAGTATATATATACACACACACATATATATGTAAAATCATTCCATAAATAATTCTCTTTATCAGTTCTTTCTCTGGATGCATGTAGTGTCTTCTTTCATATGTGATTTGATTTAGGTATTTACAATAGTCAAAATTATTTGGTTGCTCAAAGTTATTTTTAAAACAATATTGCTGTTACAATATACTATATTCTCTCAGTTCTGTTCACTTTGCTTTTCATTATTCCATGCAAGTCTTTACAAGTTTTTCTAAGATTATGGAGCATCATTTCTGGTAGCACAGTAATATTCCATCACAACCATATAGTAAAACTTGTTTGGCTATTCCTCAATTGATGGGTATCCTTGCAATTCCCAGTTTTTTGCCACCACAAAGAGAGCTGCTATAAATATTTTAGAACACATAGGTTCTTTTCCTTTTTCCCTTATCATCTTTGAAAATAGTCCTAGTAGTGGTATTGCTGAGTCAAAAGATATAGGCAGTTTCCCAAATTATATTGTATATAATTTATATGTCTTTATATCTGTTGCTTCCCCTAAAGGAATAGAAATTCCTTGAGTACAGAGACAATTTCATTTTTGTCTCTATATCCTTAGGACCTAGTGTATACCTTTCACATGCTTAAAAATGCTAGCTAAGGGGCAGCCAGGTGGCGCAGGGGATAGAGCACCGGCCCTGGATTCAGGAGGACCTGAGTTCAAATCTGACCTCAGACACTTGACACTTACTAGCTGTGTGACCCTGGGCAAGTCACTTAACCCCAATTGCCATACCAAAAAAAATGCTAGTTAATTGATTAATCTTGGTCTCTCTTCTTCTCAGTTTCCTCATCTGTAAAATGAGGGAGTTGGATTGAGTGGCCTCCAAGGCCCCTTCCATAAATATGACCAATGATGAATCTGTGATCATATGAACTCATTCATCTTCACAACAACCCTGTGAAGGAAGGGAGGAATCTAGCATCTACTAAGTTCCTCCTCTGTGTGATCTTTTACTTATACAAAGTTTTTCTCATTTGATAATTATTATCCCCATTTAAAAAATGAGGACACTAACTCAGAAATATATACCTTTGTGGCTTCCTCAGGTTTAAACAGCTAACAAATATAAGAGGCAGGATTCAAACTCAGGGCTCTCCAAAATCCAAATCCAACACTCTTTCCACTATGCCTCTGCTGGAGCTCTTTTCATGGATTTCATTCTGGAAGAGTCCTGAGATGTCATTGAACCCAACTAGCGTATTTTATAATTGACCCTGGGCAAGTCACTTAAAGCCTATTTGCCTCAATTTCTTCATCTGTAAAATCAACTGGAGAAGGAAATAGCAATCCACTCCACTATCTTTGCCAAGAAAACCCCAAATGGGGTCATGAAGTATCAAACACGACTGAAAAATGACTAAGCAACATTTAATGTAGAGTACACCACAGTCCTGCTCAAGGGCTGCCTTTTGTGTGAAACTCTCCATCATTATTTCAACCCAGAGTGATCTCTCCCTGCTGTGAGCTTCCAAAGAAGGCACTCATGTCTATACCACTCATATATGGCCTTGTGGTGGCAGTGTGCTGGTCAATGTTTACAACTTCCTCACTGGGGAAAATCTACACATGACACACTTTTAAGTTTAAGCTGCATTATTAATACTTTTTTCACCAAATTTTTAAGTCTAGGCAATCAGTAAAACAATTAATCAAGCCCTGATTTATAGTGTTTCCCAATTTTTGAGGTGTAATTTTCAGCTCATACTGAAAATTTAACAATGAGTTCTCTGAAACCAATTTGAGCTGGCTCCAGCACAGCCTTTCCTTCTTGTGTTATCAACACCTTCACAGTTCAATAGCACTTCAAGGTTTACAAAGTACACCCCATAATCATCCATATGAAATAGTATTTTTGTCTCCATTTTACAAATTAAGAAACTGAGGCTCAGAGTGGAGAAGTGACTTGCTTGAAGTCACATGGTAAAGTAATATTGGAACAAGGATTTGAACCTATATTTTCTTAATAAAAGTCAGGTATTCTTTCCACAACATCCTATTGCTCTCAAGTTACATTCTCTTGGAATCATAATGTCACAAAATGTCAGAGTTGGAAGAGGTCTCAGATTCAGAACATAGAACATCAAAGCTGGACTGTACATTTGAAAACCACCCACCTAATTTTACATATTATGAAACTGAGGCCTAGAGAAGGAATGGGACTTAGTCATCAAGTTAGTGGTAGGTCCTGGACTGGTATCCAGGTCTCATGACTTCAGCTCTCTTGAATTGTATCACAATTCCTTTTTATGTGTTTACATCTTGTCTCCCCATCTACATTGCAATGATTAACACACAACATGGGTCTATCAGAACTGGGCAACAAGTCAAAGTGAGATTTTCCTTCTGAAATATCCTTGTTTATGTGAATTCAAGGCCAACATTCTCCATGTTGTCTCAAAGTAGTTTCCATTTTACTGATGAATGATTGCTCTAAAATGGAAAGGCCAGATAGATTATTGATGTAGATCCAACCCTGGCCAAACCATTCTGCCCTCTGAGCCATTTATGTTAGAATCTTGGCATCAACCATCTCTGAACTGTGTCTGTGTGTTCCAGAGTTCATTTCTAATAATATAACTTTCTGGAGAGAAGCATAGGTCAATTAACTAATGGTCTGACTGATTTTACAGATTCCTCCAACTCATGCAATAGAAAGACCAATTTCATTCTCAATTTAATTTGATTCAACAAACATTCAGCAGAATCTTTTGCTAAGCACTAGGGAAGATGTGAAGATGAAAGATGACTCAGTCCCTGGCTTCAAGGAACTTATAGTCAAGTAGAGAGATAATACACATATGCCAATAAAAAGATAAGATGTAAAATATAGAAAGAGCAAAGGAATTTCTTTTATAATGTTGGAAAAAGTTAGTGTTCTGAATGACTCTCTAGAGCAGGACTAAAAACAGTGGGTGAACATTGCAGAGAAGCAGATTTTGACTCTGTGAATAGAAAAAAAGCCCTAAAACTTGTACCTACCCCAAAGTGGAATGAGCTGTCTTAGGAAGTAATGGATTTCCTCTCACTAGAGATCTTGCCTCATCCTTGGGTAGAGAGTGGATGATTATTTCTCAAAATCATTATAAAGGAAATATCAATCTAGTGATATTACTACTATACCTATGCCTCAACGAGACCAAAGAAAGGAAAATGTCCTATATGCACAAAAAAATATTTATAGCTACTCTTTTTTGTGATCACAAAGAACTAGAAACTGGGGGTGGGGGAGAGCCATTAATTGGGGAATGGCTGAACATATTATTATATATTAATGTAAAGGGATAATTATATTATAAAAGTTTTGAAGGATAAGATTTCATAGAAACATGAAAAAAGTTGAATGAACTAATACAGTGACGTGATCAGAACCAACAGAACTATTTATTCTTTAAGAACTAAGTTTACCCTTTGATCCATCAATGCCACTACTAGGTCTATATCCCAAAGAGATCATAAAACATGGAAAAGGACCCACATGTACAGAAATATTTATACCTGCTCTTTTTGTGGTGGCAAAGAATTGGAAATTGAGGGGATGCCCATCAATTGGGGAATGGCTAAAGAAGTTGTGGTATATGAATGTAATGAAATACTATTGATGTTGGAGGTGGGTTTAATTGATCAGATTGATCTTGAGGCATCCCAAAGGAATTAAAAGACTCAATGACTCAGTTTCCCAAGTTTTATTGCAATACTGTGAGTGACCACAAGGAGCACACCATGGAGGTATCTCAAATAGGGGGAATAAGAATAATTATATTTATAGTGAGAAAAAGTAGGTTATCTCCTCATTATCTTAGTCTTCTCCTTGTGGAAGATTCATGGGACGTCCTATCCTAATTTGGACTTCCTGGGGTCCTAAGACAATCTCTAAGGCAGGTTCCTTTTCCCTTGGAGGGGTGTTTTTGGAGTTTACATGTCATAAGGTGAACCTAAGGACACACTTGGCCTTTTCTGTGCCAACATAACTCAACTTGCCAAGGTCAGAGTGTCTCTATGTTTTTGATATCTTTTTTTTTTTTAGGCCTGGTTTCTGTGTATCCTGTCATCTAATTTAAACATTTCATTGTTGATTACTAGTTAGGGTTTCTGTGACCTGTCTCTGTTGATAGAGAGGGTTGATAGGTACAAACCCTCATGATTACTGTAAGAAGACAAACCTTAGTTTCTCTGTTAACCCTTTTAGGTACTATTAATAAGGACTCAAGCCTCAGTTTTTCTGTTAACCCCATTTTGCCTCCTCTATCACTATTGTGCTGTAAGAAATGATAAGCAGATGGATTTCAGAAAAACCTGGAAAGACTAATATGAATTGATACTGAGTGAAATGAGCAGAACCAAGAAAACATTGTGCATAGTATCAACAACATTGTGGGATGATAAGCTGTGATGGAATTAACTCTTCTTAGCAATGCTATGATCCAAGACAATGCAAAAAGACTTATGGTGGAAAATGTTCTCCACATTCAGAAAAAGAACTATGGAGTCTGAATGCAGATAGAAGCATACCATTTCTAATTTTGTTGTTACTTTTTTGTTATTGTTCTTATTTATTCTTTCTTGCGTGTTTTCCCTTTTGTTCTGATTCTTCTCTTATAACATGACTAATGTTGAAGTATGTTTAACATGACTGTAATGTATAACTTATATCAAATTGCTTGCTGGACTCAGGAGGGGGGAGGGAAAGGAGGGTGGGAGAAAAATCTGGAACTCAAAAAAATACCTTTACATGTAATTGGCAAAATAATTAAAATAAATAAATTAAATTAAAAATAAAAATAAATAAATAAAAGAACTTAGTCTACTTATTTGAATAAATGTTATTCTATATAATTATTTTATAACAATTTATTCTATAACTTTAAAAGAGAACAATTTTAAAACACTTAAATCTAATTAACTCAAGGACCCATAGTGAAATATTCTTCCCACCTCCTGACAGAGAGGTGATGGACTTGTGGACAAAATGAGATGCATATTTTTTATATGGCAAACTTGGGAATGTGCTTTGCTTAACTTTTCATATTAGCTACAAGGGTTTTGTTTTTCTTTCTTCAGGAGGGTGGAGAGGTAGGAAGAGGGAAAGAAAATCTATTGAAAACAATTATTTTGTGTAAACAAATAGAGAAGGCATCAGTTCATGTACAGGCTTTACTTGATACCCACTCAAGTCCCTCCTAAGTCTGTGACTCTTTAATTCTAAGATAGAAATTACGTCTTCTAAGAAAATTTGAGAAGTGGAAGATTATCTTCATCTTGAGAGATCAGAAAACACTTCCTAGAGGAGACAGCATATATACTGATTCTTGAAGGAAGAAAGGATTTCAACAAGTAGAGAGAAGGAGGGCAGGCATTACAAGTATGGTAGAGAGTGGGGAGTGAGAGTGGATTCTGGGTGAAAACTCAAAGGCTGGAGAAGGAATTGGTCTTTTTTGGCTTGAATATTGAATGAGTGAAGAATAGAATGAGATAAGGTAGACTAGAACTAGACTGTGAAGTGTCATTTCAATTAACGAACTTATGTTTTCACTTTATAAACCAAAGGAATAATATTATCAGACAGATGTATTAGGAAAGTTATTTTGCCAGCCATGTGAGAAATGCATCAAAGAGAAGAGAAACTAAGGAGATCTACTCAGAGGCTATTATAATGGAAAGGGCAGATAGTGAGAGGTACTGAGTTCTTTAAAAACAGGGATTGTCTTACTTTTCCATCTGTAGCCCTAATGATTAGTACAAGACTTTGCACACAATAAGGACTAAATACATGGTTCATTCATTCTCTACAGCTTTTACCTATTTCTGTCTTCTGGGGACAAGCAGAATACAATTTCCCCAGGGCTTAGAGCATGGTTCTGCTAAATGGGTGCTGAATTAAATTGAATTGAGATTGAATTTGGTCTTTCCGTTATATGATTCTGAGGGGTCTGTAAATGCAGTCAGAACATGCCTAAATTGACCTGTGCTTCTTTCCAGAATGTGATATTATTAGAAATGAACTTTGGAACACACAGGCACAGGAGAGGCAGTGTGAGTGGAGAGAGGACTTATGGGGAATATAGTGTGGCAGACAAGAGGACAAGCCTTGGGGACTGGTTGAATGTCCAGGCTTGGGGGAGGAGGGGGGAGGAATATAAGATAACTGAACCTTCAAGTCTGGATCAATAAGAGGATGGTGGGAACCTCTTCCATGGCCTATATTTTCTCTCACTGCATTTTCAAGGAAAGTTGCCATGCCACAATAGAAGTGTTGGAATGGGGCAGATGTCTATAAATCATGCTCCCCATAGTGCCTATGAAAATAAGAAACATGCTTAAAATAGGTGTGGTTTTGAGCCTAAGTGAATAGCACAGCCAATCTGAGATACTGTAGCATTGTGAACAGATGTTTTGAAGGATTCTATCAATAGGATTACTAAAGAATTTACCCACCATAAATTAGCACAGGGCCTTGGCTTTCCTGCTAGCTTGCTAATTTATCCTGTTCCTACTGATTGCTTCCTGCTATAGGTCACATGAGGGTGAGTAGGTTGCTATTGGGTAAAACAGATAGTCCAGCTTAACCCAGCCTGACCTTTTAAGAAGCCCTGCTCTCTGCTCATCTCAGCTTTCAACTGAAGTCAATGCAATTCAATAAATACTTATTAAGGGTCTACTATATAGAGTGCTGGGATCAGGGAGACATAATGTTTAGATGAGACATAGCTCTGGCTTTGTGGAGCTTATAGTCTTGGGAGAGGGGAGTAGATATACTATAATAAGTACAATGCACGTTAAATATATTGTTATTCAGTTGTTTCAGTGACTCTTTGTAACTGCATTTGGAGTTTTCTTGGCAAAGATACTTGAGTGGTTTTCCATTTCCTTCTCCAGCTCATTTTACAGATAAGGAAACCAAGGCAAACAGGGTTAAGTGACTTATCCAGAGGGTCACAGAGCTAGTAAGTGTCTGAGGCCAGATTTGAACTCAGGAAGAGAAGTCTTCCTGACAGAAGGCCTAGAACTCCATTCATTGAACTACCTAGTATGATAAAGATATAAACATATAAAAACATATGGTAAATACAGTACAGGAAAGAGGTATAAACCAAGCATGAGTGAAAGGTCATTTGCTACTTACTGTGGTGGGGATGGGTAGTAAGTAAGTAAAGAAAAGGTTTCCAGCATTTGATTTGGGCTTTAATGAATGGACAGAACACAATAAGAGATAAATGGAAGTAGAGGTTACTATAAACCAGAGAACAGCATAAGCAAAGAAAGGGAGACGGGAAAATGTCAGGAGTATGGGGGGGAACTCAGTGACATAATTTGTACATGGAGGGCAATTGTATGGACTGAAGTTGAAAAGGACTTCTACTATCAGTCTGAGGAAGGCCTAGAATGCTTAGCTATAAAGGAATTTGCACCTGTCTATCTCAGTGGGATTGGGGGAGGGGTTGTGGTATGCAAAAAAGAAAGTTATTACTACACTTAGTCCCCTTTAATCTTTTTTTTTAATTTAATTTTTTTATTTTTGTGAGACAATTGGGGTTAAGTGACTTGCCCAGGGTCACACAGCTAGTAAGTGTTAAGTGTCTGAGGCCGGATTTGAACTCAGGTACTCCTGACTCCAGGACCAGTGCTCTATCCACTGTGCCATCTAGCTGCTCTCCCTTTAATCTTGATAAGCTGCCTGAAGGAAGTGGACAATTTTAATATTGTCTTTCATGTCCCACCAGGAATATCTGTCAAAAAAATCCCACAAAAATAGAATAAAGGAAAACTTAATAGGTCCCTAATCCACTTTAGCAGACAGAGGCACACCAGGACAGCTGTCCCAAAAGAAGCCAACACAGCAGGAGCAGCAAAAGCCCAGAGTTACCTAAAGGCTGAAAGAAACTACTGTAGGAAAGGAGTCTGGATTCCTTTCCTTTTGTTTTCCCCTTTTCTATGCTATTTCATCATAAAAGTCATTTACTTTTTTCATAAGGGATTGTAGGCCCTGAAGTTGATTTCCAACTTCAACAAATATGTTAAACACTTGTATTTTTTATATTGAACACAATAGATGCTTAATACATTTTTCTTGGCATCTCAGAAGATACAAAGATTAAATGAGACACCCTTCCTCCAGGAAGCTTAGCACAGGACAGGGAGTTGGAAGACATACTTCAAGAGAGATTCATCCTTCAAGACTACAATGGCTCTGTAATCTTATCATCGCATCTACCTCCTCCATTACTGCAAATCAAAGTCCCTCCATACCTTCTCATTCTGTGTGATACTTGTCCATCCTTTTTCTAAAAAACAATCCTTAGGGGAGCTGCCCAGAATGATGGGGGTCTTCCTTTGGTACTTTGGACATTCCATGGATACTATTATTTCATCCTCATCTGTTAAACTTCATTCTTATTACATGACCAGCCTATCTTCTTTTATGGTTTCCTTAATGGTCTTTTATTTATTTGTTTTTATTTATTACTTATTACTCCTTCTTGCATACAAATTGCAAAAGTAAAAATTTCAGAGGCAGGCAAATGGCTGTGCTGGGAAGGAACCGCATAATCAGCTATTCACCATCATTAGTTAACACCCTCCAAGCTATATAAAGAGTCACAATAATAATTAATAATAATAACTTGTATTTATATAGTTCTTTGATGCTTGAAAAATACTCTACATATGCTAACTCATTTGATTCTCACAACAACCCTGTGAAGTAGGGGCTATTATTATCTCTACTTTATAGATGAAGAAACTGAGCTTAAGTGATTTGCCCAGAGTCACATAGCTAATACATATCAGGTCTTTGAACTCAGGTCTTGCTGGCTCCAAGTCCAGTTCTCTATCTACTACAACAATTGTCTAGGTGTAAGTGATTGTATCTGGTGTGATGGTGGTGAGATTTGGCTTTTGAGTATATTTGTGACAGAATATGGAGCACATACTGAATTACCCTGGATGCAAGAGAAAGAATTATGCATAAATTGGTTATTGGTTGTGTATGTAGAACATTAGCATGCATAGAAGATGGAGAAGATAGTCTAGTTTTGCTAGAATATTAAATAAGTGGAAAACAACAAGAGATAAGGCCAGTGTGTGTGGCCCATAGTCTATGTGCATCAAGGGAATGGAGCAGATATCAAATAGAGAGAAGGAAAAAAGATCCTCCAAGTGCAGATTCTCAAAACCAATGAGTTTGTGTGGGAGGAAGGACATCCATGAGCATATCCTTAGACCTACTTCTTTTTGGATTACATGTAGACTGGCAGAGATAGAGATAAGGAACACTTTCATGTGTAGCTAGATGTAGGTTGAAGATTCTGGGTTCTGGAGTGATCCACAAGGAAGAACTATGGCATTTAGGGATCTTTGATGGCCAAACCTTAGTAAATGTAGATACTAAATGGGTACAGTTCTAACACCCCAGAAGTCTCCTCTTGAGGAAGTGCATCTGGCAAGAAGCCAACCCATCAAGATCTTAGATGTGAACATAATTAGTGGCAATAAGGAAGTGATGTGTATGCCTCTGGGAGACAGAGTGGAGAGACACACAATCCAAGTCACAAATGAATGATGGTAACGTGTACTAACCTGGTTATACCCACAATCTTTACATTGGGTCACCTGCAATTTGTATTTTTATGAGAACTCAATATTCACATGTGATATTTTAGAAAGTAGGGGCAGCTAGGTGGCACAGTGGATAGAGCACCGGCCCTGGAGTCAGAAGTACCTGAGTTCAAATCTGGCCTCAGACACTTAACACTTACTAGCTGTGTGAGCCTGGGAAAGTCACTTAACCCCAATTGCCTCACTGAAAAAAAAAGAAATATTATAGAAAGTAGATTTGGAGTCCACAAACCTAAGTTCAAATCCCAAGTCAATCATTTATAACATTAGGCAAGTCACAACTTCTGTGAGTCTCTGTTTCCTCATTTATAAAAGCCTAGACAGTCCCTAATGTCTTCTTCAATTCTTAATCTAAGTAATTATAATATAGCACCATCAGGAAAAATATTGGTTTTATAGCCAATAGGACCTTTGTAACAGCAAGAAGTTTGGGATCATTCATTATTGATTTATGTCCTCATATACAGCTCTGGGCCCAGGACACTGACAATCTGTAATACTTGTCCATGGTACATGTACTAAGACACTTGATCAATGGTCTCTCCATATAGCTGCATGTCATAAGCTAAGAAATGTACGCCCTTCATCCACTTCTTTTTTTCAAAATGGATGGCCAGACTGACTACCTCCGAGTAATGGTGAATTTAACTGAGAAGCCCCTGGAGTGTTCTGGAGCTCAGTGAAATCAACATAATATCATCTATAAACAAGATCTTCCACAGATCTTCTTGGTTAATAAGTTCCTTTTTCACTTGGTTTCTCTTCAAAATATCCAATGTGGCATGGCCAGCACCTTTGGTGAGCATATGTCTCCCCATCAGGTGACCTGATTAATGACTCAGTGTGTCACTAAGAAAAGATACCTATAGTGCAACATAGATAGCTATAAGGAAAAGAAAACATAAATGAATAGAAGTGGGAGCAAATTATCCTGTGAAGTCCAAGGTGAGTAACGCCATTATCAAATGGGGGTTACTAGGGGAGGTGGCAGTCAAGCCAGGCATTGAAAAATGGGCCAGATGTCAATTGACAAGGGGTCTTGTAGGAAAGAGGACAAGGCATTCCAAGTATAGAGAATGGCGTAAGGAAAGGGATGGAAACAAGGAAATGTAGACCACAGCATAAGGACAGTCCAATTTGACCAGAGGGCAGTACATATGGATTATACATAGTATGAGATAAATCTGTAAAGGTTAAAATGACATCAGATTGAGGAGGGTCTTGAGGCACTATGGTGTAGTGGACTTGGAGCCAGAAGGACTTGGACTTGAATCTCGTTTCAGTGTGACCCTAGGAAACTCATTTAACTTCTCCGGGACTCAGGTTCCTTATCATAATCTGGGTGTTGGATTTAGCCTCTAAATCTATCATTCTTTGAATACCAGCCTGAGTCTGAATTTTCCTCAAAATATAATAGAGAGGTGTTCTATTGAACAAAAAAGGGACGTGACCTTTTTGATATATTTGAAAGGTTATTTTCACAGCAGTATGAAAATTGGACTGTTCCAGTGACTGAGTGATTGAGAAGACCTATAAAAAATTTGTTTCGGGGCAGCTAGGTGGCACAGTGGATAGAGCACCGGCCCTGGAGTCAGGAGTACCTGAGTTCAAATCCGGCCTCAGACACTTAACACTTACTAGCTGTGTGACCCTGGGCAAGTCACTTAACCCCAATTGCCTCACTAAAAAAAAAAAAAAATTGTTTCAATATTTGAAGTGAATGGTAGTAAACTCCTATGCTAAGGTAGAAAAAGTGGGAGTAGAGAAGATGGGATGGATAAGAGGGATGTTACATGAGTCAAAATGATGTGGTATGAGTGAAAATTATCTGAATGAAGGAGGCCTTCCTCACAGACCTTGAGGGGACTTCCCCCTCTCAGCTCACAGGGACAAGAAATCCCAAGCCCCTCATGCTTTAAATATGATAAATATAAATATTTACACAGTCTCAGTTGCCTTTGCCAGGGAAACTGGTCCCAACACATTCCAAGGACTTGGCAGTGCCTAAACCCTGCTGGGCATTCATGCAATCCTTCCTTCCTAAATGACCCCATATTAAGAAATGCATGGCCCTGAAAAGGATACTTGCCCAGGCCTTGGACCTTGTAGACCACTACAGCTTTCTGGTGCTTTAACTCTTCCATGGAACCAAGCCAGAGGTCTTTGACCTGAACTCCAAGATTTTCTCCTGTGACTATTTTCTAAATCCCACTGATCTCTAAGCCCTGGCTCAAGGCATTAAACCACCTGATCTTGCTTGCAAAGAAGTCTGTTTGACTCCTTGACTTCTCTTATATTATACCACTGGTATAACAACTCTAGTGCTTGATTCTAGACCCCCAGCATCCCAGTCATCTTGGGATATAAAAAAAAGTTCATAGAATCATAGAATACCACAAAATGTCAGCACTTAAAGGAGCCTTGGAGAATGGAAGATCTGAAAGAAACCTTAGAATCCTGAGTCACAGAAGGTCATAAGTGAAAGGGATCTAAAAGGGATCTAGTTCAATCTTTCTATTTTTTAGATCAAGAAATTGAGGCCCAAGAACACTTAACTAAAGTCAGCGGCATCTAGTACTTAACACGGAATAAAAAATTGTCAGACCTGGCCATCCATCCAACCTAGCCTAAATGACCAAGAATTCTCTCTATAACATAAGTGACAAGTGGCTATCAAGCCTCTACTTGAAGACCTCTGGTGAGGGGGTGTCCAGTACCTCTCAAGGCAGCCCAGTCCATTTTGCTGCAGCTCTAGTTAATAGGACTTTTCCCCACATCGAGTTTAAACTTCTCTCTCTGCTCTTTCTATCAATTGCTTCTAGTTTTGTTTTTGTTTTGTTTTTACTTCAGCCGCAAAAGATAGCAACCTTCATCCTTCTACCACGTGAAAGCCCTTCAAAGACAACAAAAGACTGGCAAGTAGGTGGCATAGTGGTTGGAGTGCTGGATGAAGACCTGATTCAAACCTGTCCTCAGAGATTCCAACCCAAAAGACAACTATTAAGTATCTACATGTCAAGCACTGTGCTAAGCACAGAGAACATAAGATAGTTTCTGCCCTCAAGGAGCTTACAATCTAAAGAAGGAGACAAAAGCACAAAAAAGGAAGCAGTAACTGAAGTGGGAGGGACACCAGGGATAGCTCTAGGACAGCCATCTTGTTCCATGAAGTTGAACCCACTCAGGGAAGCAGATGCAGAATAGAGTGAGCTGAGTCAGTTTCTGCCCTCTACAAAGTAAGAGAAATTTGGATGGGAGGAATTTGATATTCTACCCTCCAGTCAGAGGAGAAAGGAGCCTGAGGGAAGTGGCATCGATGAGTGCTGGAGTTAGCAGCATGGTGATGAGATTAGAAATGATTAGCTTATTCTGGAAAGAGTATCTTGTTCCTTAAGTTGGGTGACCTTGGGCAAGTCACTTAACCATTGTCTGCTTTACTTTACTCACCTGCAAAATGAGTATAATAAAAGCACTTACCTACTATGGTTGTTGCGAGAATAAAATAAGACATTTCATTTTATAGATGAGGAAACTGAGGCAGAGTTAAGTGACTTGCTCAAGATCACACAGCTAGTAAGTGTCAAGTGTTTGAGGCTGGATTTGAACTCAGGTCCCCTTGAATCCAAATGAGGCCAGATTTTAATTCAGGTCCTCCTGACTCCAGGCCTGGCACTCTATTCATTGCAATAGTCTAGTTTTATTAAAAATCTTCCATTTGGGGGCAGCTAGGTGGTACAGTGGATAAAGCACCGGCCCTGGATTCAGGAGTACCTGAGTTCAAATCTGGCCTCAGACACTTGACACTTACTAGCTGTGTGACCCTGGGCAAGTCACTTAACCGCCATTGCCCTGCAAAAAAAAAAATCTTCCATTAGATTTTAAGAAATTTATTTCATGTATGCCAATTTTCCCTCTTACAATCTATGTACCCTTGGGCAAACCACTTCACCTTTATAGACCTAAGTTTCTTGATCTATAAAATCAAAGGGTTGGATTTTATGTTCACTGAGCTCCAATCTAGTTCTCAATTTGTGATCCTATGATCTTTCCTTCCTAGCTCTTCTCCACTGAATGGCAAATGATAAATCAATCAATAAATATTTACTGAGTATCTTGTCTACATACCTCATAACAGCAAAATCTTTAGACTGACAAAAACGCCAAATTGGGGGGGGGCATTTTTTCCAATGCCCACTTAGGGTAAAATTTTAAGTAGTTTATAAAAGATTATGTCTTGTAACCATGCAAGCCATTTACCTCTTGCCAATAATAGAAAAATTAAAATGTTATTATTTCAGAGACTATACTGAAATAATGGCCTTGACAAGCTCAGGAAGACACAATGACCCTCTTTCTAGGGCTTGGCACATAGTAAGAAAAACAGTAACAATTCACATTCCAAAGACATTTTAAAACAAAAACACTTTAAAGTAACCACTAAATAAATATATTTTAATTAACTAATTGGAAGAAAATGGAAGACAGTTCATGACAAGAAATATGATGGGATTTTAATCAAATGTAAGAAATCTGAAGGCAGTTAGGTGGTGCAGTATATAAAAGTATTGGAGCAGCTAGGTGGTACAGTGGATAGAGCACCCGCCCTGAAGGTGAGAGAAGCTGAGTTCAAATCTGATCTCAGACACTTACTAGCTGTGTGACCCTAGTCAAGTTATTTAACCCCAATTACGTTAAACACCCAAGGCTATCTCCAGTCATCCTGATAGATATCTTGACACTGGATCCAGATGGCTCTGGAGAAGAGAGGGAGGTTGATGACCTTGCACAGTCCTCCCTCACTTTAATCCAATTCAGTTTGAGTCATGACATCACCTTGATATCATGATCCTCTTCAAGAATGAAGGAAAAACAGCAACAAGACAAAGTCCTGGGCCTGTAGTCAGGAAGATCTGAGATCAAACCTAGCCACAGACACTTACAAGCTGTGTAACTCCAAGCAAGTTATTCAAACTCTGCCTGTTTCCTCAATTATCAAATGCAGATAATAATAACACCTCCCAGGATTGTTATTAGGATCAAATGGGATAATATTTGTAAAGTATTTAGTACAGTGTCTGGTACATTGTTGGTGGTTCATCAATCCTTGTTTCCTCTTTTCTTTCCTTTTCTCCTCCCTCCTTCCCTCCTTCCTTCTCAAAACATGCATTTAAGTGTTAGCTGTTATTTAAAGTAGCCCTGCTATGACACTTAAAAACCATAGAAGGTCAAAGCTGAAAAAACGGGGCTTTAGACATCATCTAATCAACCCCTCCAGTTTAAAGATGAGGAAACTAAGGGCAAGAGAGGGGTGCTACCTTTTCCAAGAGCACACAGTGAATAAGTGACAGGCCTAGGTCTAGAAGCCTTGTCTTCTGAATCATAGGCCAGAGTTCTTTATAACACACAGCACTGTCTCCTTGGATGACAGAATGTCAGAGCTAGAAGAGGCCTTAGAAAGCAACATTTTTTAAAAGAAGGATTAGGGCAGCTAGTTGGCGTAGTGGATAAAGCACCAGCCTTGGATTCAGGAGTACCTGAGTGCAAATCTGACCTCAGACACTTAACACTTACTAGTTGTGTGACCCTGGGCAAGTCACTTAACCCCAATTGCCTCACCAAAAAATAAATAAATAAATAAATAAAAAATAAAAGAAAGATCTACCAACAACTATGTAATAAGCACCTAATATGTTTCAGGAACCATGCTGGGTCTTGGAGATTTTTTTTAAAATGGGGACAGCTAGGTGGCACAGTAGATAGAGCACCGGCCCTGGAGTCAAGAGGACCTGAGTTCAAATTTGGCCTCAGACACTTGACAATTACTAGCTGTGTGACCCTAGGCAAGTCACTTAACCCCAATTGCCTCACTTAAAAAAAATGTCCTAGACCTCAAGAAACATATGTTCTATCTTGTCTCTTTGCAGTGCAAATACAATAATGAACCTCTTACACAAGCATTTTGTAGATTTGGGTTCCCTTAATGTGGAGTAGGCCTGCAAATATTTGTTGCCTGACTGATGGACTAATGAAATCATCAGCTTCCCCTAAGGGGGAGCATTACCAGAATCGACCAAGTCACCAAGTGAAGAGTCTTTGACTGCAGTGCCTCCCCCGTGTCTCTGGAACCGGATGGCCTTGATCAGATTTCACCTCTTACTTTAGTATCATTCTTGTTTCTGTTGCATTTGCTACAATCCTTTTTTTCCCCATCAGTATGTAATAATGAATTAAATTCTTTGCATTTTTTTCTGAGGCAAAACAACAATAAAAAAACAGCTGATGAAAATACTTCATGTCTCCACTAAATCTTTCAAAAACAAAGTTAGACTAGAAAATGAGAAAATGACAACCAGACCAGACTAGTTGTCATCGTGAGTGATACAGTTACTGGAAATACTCCAAGTCCTTAAGGGTGACAGTTTCTGAAGCAGGTCAATTCAATTCTTACTCAACTTGAGTTTCTGCATCTATAAAATGAAAGGAGAAGTAGCCTCATGTAATGAAAAGAGGGTCAGCCCTGCAGTTAGAAACATCTAGATTCAAATCCTGCTTCTGACATATATTAGGCTAAATGATCAGAAGCAGATCATTTAATCTCTCAGTGCCCAAGGAAGTTCCCTCAAGGTCAAGAGTTGTTTGCCTGCTTCAGTGGAGGGAATTTCAACACCAGAATTTCCCTTCATTGTTGTTGTTCAGTCATTTTCATGACCCCATTTGAGTTTTTCTTGGCAAAGATACTGGAGTGGTTTGCCATTTCCTTCTTTGGCTCATTTTATAGATGAAGAAACTGAGGGAAACAGGGTGACTTTTCCAGGGTCACATAGCCTGTGTTTGAGGCCAGATTTGAACTCAGGTCTTCCTGACTCTAGAGTCAACTCTCTATCTACTGCACCACCCAGCTGCTCTAAAATTTCCCTACTCTTATGAAATCACAGCTTGAGATGATTATCCCCCCCCCAAAAAAAAGGGGGTAGGAGGTGTTAAGCTAGATGATATTTAAAGTCCCTCCCAATTCTGACATTCTATGGGAAGGCAGCATGGTATAGGTACACAAGTAATGAACTTAAAGTCAGAGAACCTAGGTTCAACTCCTAGTTCTGCCTGTGCCCATCAATGTGAGTTTGGAAAAGTCACTTCCCTACCAACGGCCTCAATTTCCTCATGTGTAAAGGGATAGAATTATATAATTTCTGACATCATTTGTAGCTCTAAGTCTATGAAAGGTCTCTCCTCACTCCAACATTCCATGTTCTATGATATGCCACTATCTGTGACTGCCTTTGTTAGTTTGAAGCAGTGTGAATAAGCCCAAGGCTACTAATTTAATCTGAAGTTAGTGCCATAAAAACAAAATTCTCTTCTTAATTCCTTCAGATCTTGGTAGAGATAGCCCAGAACCCCAAGCCCAAGAGCCTTGGTAATAGCAGTGCCTCCCAGACCACACATCCTGCTTCCAGCCCAGGCTCTGAAGCAATCCTCCCCCAGCCCCAAATTGGGATGCAGCCTGACAGCTGCTTTTGTGGGAGCTGTATTCATGAAGTAGCACTGAAGACCCAGAAAAGAAAGTTCTCTTCATCAAGGCCCTTGGCACTGTCGAATGGTTCAACATCAGAAAGAAGATGCATGATTTCCATCTGCTTTCCTGCCATATGCTAAGAACCCTGTGAATTGTCCATCTAATTTGCCATTGCTGTCTCCTCCCATCCCACCCCCATTAGAATGTGAACTCCTTGAGAGCAAGGACCATCTTTCTCAGCTAATCATGCCCCCAATGCTTTGCATATAGTAAGAGGCTAATGCATTCTTTCTTTCATGACTGCAGGCCTCCACCCTCACTTTAACCAAGCATCTAAGAGTGTCCATGATAGGGTCTGTGTACAAGATTGACCTGGGATGGCTCTAGTCAATCCATCCCCTAGCTTGAAAGACAGATAAGAAGGGACTTCTGGCTGACAGTGAGTCACAAGCATCCTCTTTGCATCTAAGTAACAGACTGTTTATATAGATGTAAAGTACCAAGAGAGAACAAAAGCATCCAGTGTATGTCAAAATGCTAAACTAAAAATAGCCTGGTGCCAAACCAGGATAATAGGGGATAATAGAGTTGAATCTATGGCTAAGGAAGGGTAGAAGGTGGACAGAGAGGGGAATGAGCAAGGGAAAGTGAACATCTACAAGCATACAAAACAAGAGCTCAGGATTTGGAGTGAGAGGACCTGAGGGCAAATTCTGGTTCTGGCAGTTAGTCCCTGTGTGACCTCTCTGGCCTCATTTTCCTCATCTGTAAAATAAGGAGGTTGGACTAAATTACCAGCTCTAAATCTATGGCTCTGGGCTCCTATGAAACCCTCAACTTGGGTTTATCCAACAAGAAAATGGTTCCTGACCTAGGACCACAAAAAGATGGAGAGACTTGAGAAAGGCATATTTAATCAATCCCTGCCTATATGCCACAATTGGAATGGGAATTATTCCTTGACTGTCTCAGATAGAAATGACCCCCTTCCTCATCTGTTCTCCTAACACTTTTCATGTACCTTGTGTAGATGAGATACATCACATTCTAATAGGTTTAGATGATACAGGTATAGTTGTTCAGTCATTTAGTTGTGTCCAACTCTTTGGGACCCCATTTGGGGTTTTCTTGGCAAAGATACTGAAGTGTTTTTCCATTTCCTTCTCCAGCCCATTTTACAGATGAGGAAACTGAGGCAAACAGGGTTAAGTGACTTGCCCAGGTCTGAGGCCAGATTTGAGAGCAGGAAAAATGAGTATTGACTCTAGGCCCAGCACTCAATCTACTAAACCACCTAGTTGCCCAATATAGATATAGATAACACCAATATCTATCTATCTATGTCTATTTATTAATCTATCCATCTATGTCTGTCTATCTACCTATCTACCTTTCTATCCATCCACCTATCTAGCTAGCTTGCTAGCTATTGTATTTACATCTGAGGCCATCTCCAATCTTCTTGATCTATATCTTGCCACTAGACCCAGAGGGCTCTGGAGGAGAGAGTTAGGCTGGTGACTTTGCACAGCCCTGCCTCACTTAAATCCAATTCACTGTGAGTCATGATGTCACCTTGATATCATAGAGAACAAGCAACTGAACAACAACCACACTCTATCTATCTATCAATCTAACACCCATTATGATGGGATATTTCTTATATAAATTCCATATATGTATATATGGAATGTATATATTCCTTTTGACTCTGGATATTGACATGTGCCTCAGCTGCCTTCTCACCTAGGAGGGGTTCACTTGAACCCTGTGGCCTTCTCATGATGGAACACCTCTCTATCCTTTCAGACTCCTTCTACTACTGGTGAATTCCTCAGGAACCTCCATTTTGAGGGAAAGTTCTTCTGTATTGCTCTTCTAGCTTTACTTTTGACTATCCAGACTTCTTTGCCACACCTCCACTCAAATATTTCCTTCCCACTCCCATTTTACAGATCTCTTTTATGTGTTGTCTCCCCCCGCCCCCATTTGAATGTAAGCTCCTTGATGGAAGAGATTAACTTTATTTTTGGTTGTATTTGTATCTTCAGTGCTCAGTGGTGCCTGGCACATGGAATGTGTTTAATAAATGCTTGCTAACTAACTGACTACATTTCCCTCCACTCATCCCTTTCTCTGCATTAATGGAAACCTAGTGTCTAGAACAAGGAGAATGATAAGTTTCCTATTCCTCTGCCACATACCACATCTGTAGGATTATGTCCTATTCTAAGAGCTATATTTTAGAAAGGACACAGAAGCAGCATGATTCAGTGGAATAAGTTCCTTCTCAAAGAAGGAAAGGAGGAGGAAAGAGACAGAGGGAGAGAGAAGGGGAAGAAGTGGAGAGAGAGAGAGAGAGAGAGAGAGAGAGAGAGAGAGAGAGAGAGAGAGAGAGAGAAATGAAAGGACATGAAGTGTTTGAAGTTTTGTCAAGTGGAAGAGGGATTAACCTTCTGATGCTTAGTCCCATAGGGCATAATTAGGAGCAATGCTTAGAAGTTTCTGGGAGGTAAATATAGACTCCATGAAAGGACAAAAAAACTTCCAAACAATGAGAGCTGTGCAAGAGTGGAATAAACTGCCTCAGAGATCACAGAAGCACTTCAAGCAGACACTAGGTGATCATTCATTGAGGATGCATTAGGGGAGATTCCTGTTCAGGTGGAAGTTTGACAAGATGGCTTCAGAAGTCCCTTTCAGCTCTAAGATTCTGTGATTGTGTGAAAGGGACCCTAGGTTCTTGGTGATATTCCAGTAAAGGACAAACTAGGGACAGGTTTGCCAAACAGACTATGTGTCTGTCATATAAGAGCCAGCCTAGCTGAGTCCAAAAAGTCATCACCAGAAAGTTGCACACTTGGGGATAAATATTTTTGGTCACTGAGCCTCCTGAAAATTTTCCACTAAGGCATGGGGTGAGTTCTCATGTAGTTGAAACAGTTTTTTTGAAATTAGTTCATGTCTTCTATCTCCCACTAGAATACTTCAGGGCAGGACTGTATCTTATTTAACTCAAAACTTTACACATCACAGATGCTGAATGAAATGCAGGATGAGTGAATAAATTATAGACTTACTGACTGGCTGAATTAATCAATGCAATGACTCTTTAAATCCCTGTGATGTCACCAGTGAAAATGTTAGTTCTACTTTGCTCTCTCTGATTAAGAAAGTAAGTAGAAGGGAAATTCCTTAGGAGAGATCCCGTGTTATTTCACCATTGGAAGTCACCCATTGTCATCTTGGCTGAACTTCACACAATAGGTCAGTGTGAGGAAGAAAAGAAAGTCATAATTACCAGAATCCCCAAGGACTAGGTTTAGATTTGACCACTGTCCATTCTTCTTTTTTTCAAGCTTTATTGTGGGCCCATAGAAATGTCTGCAATTGAAATAAAGATTACTCAGCACTCATACCACATTAGTGTCAAAAGTAAGGCAGGAGGGGCAGCTAGGTGGCACAGTGGATAGAGCACTGGCCCTGGAGTCAGGAGGACCTG
This sequence comes from Dromiciops gliroides, assembly GCF_019393635.1. Taxonomy (NCBI): domain Eukaryota; kingdom Metazoa; phylum Chordata; class Mammalia; order Microbiotheria; family Microbiotheriidae; genus Dromiciops; species Dromiciops gliroides. Next base: position 294,516,034 of record NC_057862.1, on the reverse strand, counting down.
AGTTCAAATCCGGCCTCAGACACTTAACACTTAACTAGCTGTGTGACCCTAGGCAAGTCACTTAACCCCAACTGCCTCACCAAAAAAAAAAAAGTAAGGCAGGAGATAGCCCTGCTACCCTCATCCCCAGACAAGCCACATCTGGAGGATTATCATTCTGAATACCACACTTTACTTGATACATTCATAATACACCCATGCTTCTATTGATTACCCTTTGGAATACCAAATTATGACTCTTTTGGTTGGTTGGTTGCTGTCCTTTATTCTCAAAGAGGACCAAAATGATATCACTATGTTGGGCTCAAGGTACAGTATTCTGACTATGGATGATCACACAAGCTTGGAAGGCTTTAACATGGATCTGACACAAATGATTCATACGAACTTTTGGAGTGGAGATGTCTCTAAATCTCATGACTCTGTGATCCTTCTTCTGTAAGTGTAGTGTCCTACAATAGGAGTGTTTGAGCACCTCTTATATTCGGAGCACTATGATGACACTGGGAAAAATAACAAAGATTAGATAAAATCTAGTCCCTAGGCTCTTGGAATCTAATAGGGAAATAAAACATGCCAAGATAATGATAATATATGTTATTATAAGATGGGGGCTTCAGAGAGGTATCAAATTATTAAATTATTATGAGAGGTTTCAGGTAAGAGGCCATTATCAACAGATGAGACCAGGGGAGGCTTCACAGAGAAGATGGAATTTCATTTAGACTTTAAAAGATGGGCAGGAAAAAAAAGATGGGCAGGACTGCATACTTATCAAAGTGACTAATATGAGAAAAAAGGAAAATGTCAGATGTTGGAAAGGATGTGGGAAAACCAGGATACTTATGTACTCTTTGTGGAATTGTGAACTGATTCAACCATTCTAAAAAACAATTTGAAACTGTACCTAGAGGGCAATACCACTGCTAGGTCTATAGCCCAAAGACATCCCCCTACAAAAGGGGAAAGGACCTATATTGTAAGTCAAAGGGATGCACATCAATTCTGGAATGGCTAAACAAGCAATAGTATATGATTGTAATGGAATATTATTATGCTATAAGAAATGACAAACATGATGATTTCAGACAAACCTGGAAAGACATATGAACTGATGCACAGTGAAATGAACAGAACCAAGAGAATGTTGTACAGTAACAATAATGTTGTTCGATGAAGAACTTTTAATGACTTAGCTATTCTTAGCAATGCAATGATCCAAGATAAGCCCAAAGGACTAATGATGAAGCATAGTATCCACCTTCAGAAAAAGAAGTGATATTGATTGACAACAGACTGAAGAATGCTACTTTTTACTTTCTTTAATTCTTTTTTCTTTTATTCGAGTCTTCCTGTACAGAATTACTAATATGGAATATTTTTACATAATTGCACATGCATAACCTATATCTGATTGCTTACTGTCTCAAGGAGGGGAGGGAGGAGGGAAAGAAGGGATAGAACTTGAAACTCAAAACATTAAATAAAAATATTTAAAATTGGAAAAAATTGGCAGAAAAAAAAGATGTGCAGGAATTCAGCATGCTAAGATGGATAGAATGAAGAGTATGTGAAGGAGAATGGGGTAAGATTTCTGGAAAGACAAGTTAGTATTAAATTGTGGAGGAATTTTAATACTAATCAGATGACTTTGGTCATCTCAACCTATTGATACCTTCTCATTCTATATGGTTGTTATCAATGTTTCTCCCCATAATTCTTCTATATAAAGGAGTCACCTAACACACTGGAAACCTTCATCTAGGTCCTTTCTTTATCCTTTTTCTGCATGCCAGTGAAATACCTGGACTTTAAGTCTGTTATCCCTCTCCCTCATTACATAATCAGCTCACCTTCTTTTCTGATTATTAATTTATTTATTAAAAGTTTTGAGTTCTAAATTCTATCCCTCTCTTATTCCCTCCCTCCCTCCCTTCCCCCCAGCCAGGTGGCAAGTAATCAGATATAGGTTATACATGTGCAATTATGTAAAATATTACCATATTAGTCATTTTATATGAAAAGACAAGTAAAAAAAAAGAAAGAGCAAAATAGCATGTTTCAGTCTGTGTTTAATCAATATCAGTTCTTTCTGTGTAGGTGGATAGCATGCTTCATCATTAGTCCTTTGGGATTGTCCTGAATTATTGCATTGCTGAGAGTATTCAAGTCATTCACAATTGCTCATAGAACAAAAATGCTGTCACTGTGCCCAATGTTCTCCTGGTTCTGCTCCATCACTATACATCAGTTCATAGGAGTCTTTCCAGGTTTTTCTGAAATCATCCTGCTTGTCATCTCTTATAGCACAAAAATATTCCATTACAATCATATGCCACAGCTTATTTAGTCATTCCCCAATTGATGGACATTCCTTTGATTTCCAATTCGTAGCCACACAGAGAGTTGCTATAGATATTTTGTGTACATTGTTTTGTCCTTTTCTCTTTTTCACAATTACTATTGTTAACTGTTTCCCTCTTTCCTATTCCTTTCCCCATGATATTTACTCTATTATCTATCTTATTTCAACCAATCCTCCTCAAAAGGGATTTGATTCTGACTACCCCCTCCTCCAATATGCCCTCCTTTCTTTCACCCCTTCCTTCTTATCCCCTTCCCTCCTACTTTCTTACAGGGTTAGATAGATTACTCCACCCAATTGAGTGTGTATGTTATTTCCTATTTGAGCCAGCTCTGATGATAATAAAGTCTTTGAGCCAATTGTGATGAGTATAAGGCTCATTAACTGTCCTGCTCCTCTCCCTTCTCTCCCCCACTCCACAATCCCTTTCCTGTTTCTTCCATGTGGGATTTCACCCCATTCTACCTCTCCCCTTCCTACTCTCCCAGTGCAATCCTCTCACCATTCAATTTTACCCTAAAGATGTCATCATGGGGCAGCTAGGTGACACAGTGAACAAAGTCCCCAGCCTGGAACAAGGAGGACCCGAGGAAAAATCTGGCCCACTGCTTGACCATGGGCATGTCATCCAACTCTGACTATCCCACACAAAAAAGATTAAAAAAAATGCTTTACAGATATCATCCCTTCGTAATTAATTCCAACATGTGCCCTCTATCTAAATTTGTTTCTATCATCTGCCCTAATACTGAGAAATTTTTTATGAGTTAGATGTATCATTTTCCTGTGTACATATGTAAGCAGTTTAACCTTTTAATATTCCTAATGATTTCCTTTTCCTGTTTAACTTTTTATGTTTTCCTAGGGTCTTGTATTTGAAAGTCAAATTTTCTATTCAGTTCAGGTCTTTTCATCATGAAAACCTGAAGGTCCTATTTTTCATTGAAGTCCCATTTTTTCCCCTGAAAGATTGTACACAGTTTTGCTGGGTAGGTAATTTTTGGTTGTACTCCCCATTCCTTTGCCCTCTGGAATATCATATTCCATACCTCTGATTCTTTAATGTAGAAGCTACTAGATCTTGTCTTATCCTGACTGTGGCTCCACAGTACTTGAATTGTTTCTTTCTGGATGCTTGCAACATTTTCTTCTTGACCTGGGAACTCTAGAATTTTGGGATCTCTTTCAGGAGGTTATTGGTGGATTCTTTCAATTTCTATTTTACCTTCTTCTAGAATATCAGGGCAATTTTCCATGACAATTTCCTGGAAGATGTTGTCTAAGACTTTTCATTCATTATGGTTTTCAGGTAGTCTAATAATTTTCAAATTCTCTCTCCTGGATCTATTTTCCAGGTCAGCTGTTTTTCCAAGGAGATATTTCACATTGCCTCCATCTTTTTATTCATTTAGATTTGTTTTATTGTGTCTTAATTTGTCATAAAGTAATTTGCTTCTATTTCCTCAATCCTAATTTTTAAGCAATGATTTTCTTCAGAAAGCTTTTGTACCTCCTTTTCCATTTAACTAATTTGGCTTTTCAAGATGTTGAGTTTTTTTTGTTTTTTTTTTTAGTGAGGCAGTTGGGGTTAAGTGACTTGCCCAGGGTCACACAGCTAGTTAGTGCTAAGTGTCTGAGGCCGGATTTGAACTCAGGTACTCCTGACTCCAGGGCCGGTGCTCTATCTACTGCGCCACCTAGCTGCCCCTAAGGTAGTACTATTTAAGGAGGGATAGGTTCTACACTCACCTGACCTGTTCTCTGATCTGTAGATAACCCCAGGCCAACTTGCTAATTAACCAGGCAGCAAAACTTTGTGTGCTGTGGTTGTTAGCTCTGACAAGGCTACACCTGTCTGTCACCTGGGCCACCACCACTCAAGACTGGTTCCTGGTTTCCAGCAGGGGTGAAACACTGAAGTTTTGCCTCAGCATCATCAAAGACCCCTGTAATCTCCCCCTGGACAACTGCTCAGCCCTCTCACCAGACCATGAGCTTAGTTCCAGATGACACTGGCACTGCAGCTGATTCAGAGGCTCTGGTGATCTCTTTCTCTGCCTTGGCCTGCCTGGGACTGGATCTGTGTCAGTGTGACTGTGGGGTTGAGCTCCACTCCCAACTCAGCACAGCAGCCCCCTCCTGCTGACCTTCTAATCTGTCTTTGGCTAGAAAATGATCTCAGGGGAAGCTAAGAGGCACAGTAGATAGAGCACTGACCCTGGAGTCAAGAAGACCTGAGTTCAAATCCGGCCTCAGACACTTAACACTTACTAGGTGTGTGACCCTGGGCAAGTAACTTAATCCCAAATTGGCCTGTCAGAAGAAGAAGAAGAAGAAGAAGAAGAAGAAGAAGAAGAAGAAGAAGAAGAAACTTATCTCAGCACATTCTTTTGTGGGTTCTGCTGCTCCAGGAATTGTCCTATTGCATTATTTTGAGGGTTTTGGAGTGATCTTGTCATGAGTTCCAAGAACTTACTGCTTGTCCTCTGCCATCTTGGCTCTGCCCCAGAAATCCTTTCCTGATCATGTACTCCCTGTATGAAGTCTTTTATGCTAAGTCTTATGTACAATATAATATAGATAATATTATACAGACTATTTATACTCACTAAAAGTTGTTTCTTCTCTACAGAATCTCTTCAAAGAAATTCACAACCACTCAAATGGGTTTCACCTAAAAATACAAGCCAAAAACAAAGCAAAGCAAAACCTTGAAGATGAGGAATGTCTAGGGTCCAAAATAGTTTATAGAATTGGATGAAAGTCAGCTGGTCAGTAAACAAATATTTATTAAGTTATCCCAGGTATGGAACCAAGATGATAGAGTAGAGAAAACACTCAGCTGAGCTTTCCCAACATTTGTCTCCAAACAATTTTAAAATGATTCCTCAAATTGAATTCTGGAGTGGTGAGGCCAACAAAACATTAGAATGAGACATTCTTTCAGCCCAAGATATCTTAGGAAATTGGAAAGAGAGATTTGTGACATGGTGGTAGCAGCTGACCCAGAGCCCATGTGGATAAAATACCACATGTGGGATCAGGACGTGGTGACAGGAGCTCTCAAGCCAGAGACAGTAAGGAGGCCTGGCAATTGGTCAGAAAGACATTATCCTGTGCTAGCACTGGATAGAGGGCAAGACACTGATTGTCAAATCCAGAGATGCCTTCCTGGGTAGGGATGAAAGTACAGACCAGGAGAACAGTAAACATATTTTGCCTCAGATCACAACAGCCTGAATGCACTGAAAACTTCCAAGCGTAGAAGTAGCTCTGAAGACAATAGTTCAAAAAAGTCTGAAGCTTAAGACAGTGCTCTTCCCACCCACCCTACCCCCCAACCAGGAACAGAGCCAACTGACATAAAGTTCAAACTCAAGAAATAGGGTGGGAAAATGAGCAGCCAACAACAAAAATAAAAACAAACAAATGAAAAAGCATAATCATAAAAACTCCTATGGTGACAAGAAAGATTAAGACACAAACTTAGAAGATGATGAAGTCAAAACAGTAGCAAGCAATGCCTCAAAGGAAAAAAAAATGTGAATTCAACATAAAACCAATAAGAATACCTAGGAGAGCTTAAAACTATTTTAAACCCAAATTATAGTGGGAGAAGAAAAATTAGGTAAAAAAAATGAAAGCAAAGGAAGAAAATTATGAAAAAAATTAACAGTTTTGTAAAAGAAGCACCAAAAAAATACTGAAGCAAATAAAATAAAATATTTTTAAAAGAATTGGAAAAAATGGAAAAAGAGGTGCCAAAGTTCAGTAAATAAAATAATTCCTTAAAAATTTTAAATTGGGCAAGTGAAAACTAATGATCTCATGAGACATTTATAAAAATAAAGTCAAAACAATGAAAAATAGAATAAATGTGAAAAAGCTCATCAAAAAAACAACTAGCTTGGAAAATAGATCAAGGATAGATGATTTATGAATTATTGGACTAGGGGGCAGCTAGGTGGTTCAGTGGATAAAGCACCAGCCCTGGATTCAGGAGGACCTGAGTTCAAATCCAGCCTCAGACACTTGACACTTACTACTTGTGTGACCCTGGGCAAGTCACTTAATCCTCATTGTCCCACCAAAAGAAAAAAAAAAGAATTATTGGACTGCCTGAAAGTCACGATTAAAGAAAGAGTCTAGAAATCACATTTCAAGAAATTATCAAGGAAAATTGCCCCAGTATTTTAAAATCAGAGGATAAAATAGAAACTAAAAAAAATCAACCAATCACCACCTAAAACAGGTACAAACATTAAAACTCCCAGGAATATTATAACCAAATTCTAAAGCTCCCAGGTCAAAGAGAAAAAACTTCAATAGCCAGAAAGAAAGCAATCATATACCAAAGAGCCACAAGTGAGTATCATGCAATTTTTTAGCAGCTACCACATTAAAGAAAAGGAGGATTTGGAATATGATAATCTGGAGGGAAAGGGAACTGGAATTACAACCACGAATCACCTACCCAGCAAAAGTGAGGATAATCCTTTGAGGAAAAAAAAAGGATGACCTGAGAGAAGGGGTAATGGAGAGAAAGAATGGAGAAAATTATCTCACATAAAAGAAGCATGAAAGGAAGAGCTTTTAGAGTAAAAGGGCGGGGGGGGGGGAGCAAACAACATTTCAACCTCACTCACATATAAGTTGGTTCAAAGAGGAATAGATAAAAATATAAAAAAGAGGAATAGACAGATATATATATATATATATGTGTATGTGTATGCACACATACTCAATAGGTAATAAAAATCTAACTCACAAGGGAAGTAGAAGGGGAAAGAGATAAGAGAAAGAAAAGTTGATAAAAGGGAGAGCAGATAAAAGAAGGCAGTGTTCTAAAGTCAAACAGACTTTAGAGGTAGAATAGAGGGGAGAGAAAGGGGGAGAGAGAGAAAGAGAGAGAGAGAGAGAGAGAGAGAGAGAGAGAGAGAGAGAGAGAGAGAGAGAAGGATAAATGGAAGAAAATAGAATGGAGGAAAATGTATAATTAATAATCATACCTGTGAATGTGAATGGGATAAACTTACCCATAAAACAGAAGCAGATAACTGAATGGATTAGATACCAGAATCGAACAATTTGTTGTTTACAAGACATACACTTGAAACAGAGACACATACAGAGTTGAAATAAGGGTCTGGAGCAGAATTGGTTATGCTTCATCTGAAGTAAAAAGAAAAAAAGAAGAAGAAGAAGGGGTAGTGATCATGATCTTAGACAAAGCAAAAGTTAAAATAGACATAATTAAAAGGAACAAGCAAGAAAACTACATCCTGCTAAAAGGAACCATAGACAATGAAGTAATATTAACATTACATATATTACACCAGATGGCATAGCATCCAAATTCTTAAAGGAAAACTTAAATCAATTATAGGAGGAACTAGTAAATTTATACTAGCAGAGGATCTCACCTTTCCTCTCTCAGAACTATACAAATCTTTTGTTTTTAATAAAAAACATTTTTATTTATAGTTTTGGGTTCCAATTTTTATCCTTCTTTCCCTCCATTCCCTTCCCCTTCTCTGAGGTGACAATCAGATATGGTTTATACATGTATGATTATGCAAAATATTACCATATTTGAGAACTAGACAAATCTAACCATAAAATAAAAAGAAGTAAAAAAGATGAATTGTATCTTAAAATAGTTAGATATGATAGACCTCTGGAGAAAACTGAATAGGAAGAGAAGGAGTATACTTTGTTTTCAGCTATACATGGCACTTTCACAAAATCAACCTCATATTAGGGAATAAAAACCTCACAACCAAATCCAGAAAACAAAAATATTAAATACATTTTTCAGACCATAATGCAATAAAATTACATATAAATTACATGTAAAGGGCCATGGAAACATAGATAAAAAATTAGTCGAAAGTTAAATAAGCTAATCTTAAAGAATGAGTGGGTCAAAGAACAAATTAAAGAAACAATCAATAATATCAATAATTTCACTAAAGAAAATAAAAACTATGAGACAACATTCCAAAATTTTTTAGGATGCAGCCAAGGTAGTAGTTGGGGAAAAATTTATATCTCGAAATGTTTACAGAATCATGGAATTTCTTTATCTTTTTTTTTTTACAGTCCAATGAGAGTTAAGTGACTTGCCCAGGGTCACACAGCTAGTAAGTGTCAAGTGTCTGAGGCTGGCATTGAACTCAGGTCCTCCTGAATCCAGGGCTGGTGCTCTATCCACTGCACCACCTATCTGCCCCTGGAGGCTCTAAGTTTTAGGAAGTTTTTCCTCACAAGTCTAAATTCACCTCTTTACAACTTCCACCCATTGTTCCTAGTTGTGCCTTCTTCCATCTGACAGCCTTCCAAATATTAGAACACCCATCCATTATGGCCTACCTGAGTCATTTCATCTCAAGGTTAAATATCTCCAGTTTCTTTAATGAATCCTCATGTGACATGGCCTTAAAGATTTCCTCTGGATCATCCTCAGTGTATCAATTAATCTTCTTAAAATTGTGGTATCTATCCAGAACAGAACACGATTTTCAAGATGTGACCTAGAAATAGAGGAGAACAGAGGTACCACCACCTGTTTATTTCTGAAAGGTGTGCCTCCCAACAGTCCATGATGGTATTAGATTTTGGGTTTGCCATATCACAGTGCAGACTCTAGTGGGACTTCATAAAAGTTATAGAGCCAAGCATAGATCCCAGGAAAGCTCACAGAAGACCTCCTTTTAAATTAACCATCTTCTTCCATGACACCTCACCACCCCCCTCCAACAGAAAGAAAATAAAGGGGAAAAACTTTGTAAGAAATTATCTTGGTCAAGGAAAATGAATCCACATATTGGTCATTTCTAAAGATCTGTTACCTCTTTATTAGGAAGTGGGTAACATGCCTCAGCATAGGTCCTCTGGAGTCATGGTGGGTCATTGCTTTAAAGAGAGTTTTTAAGTATTTCAAAGTTGTTTTGCTTCATAATGTTGTTCTTGTGTAACTTCTCTTGGTTCTACTCACTTCACTATGCTTCAGTTCATACTACCCAAAATTTTCTTCAATTGTCTCTATTTCTTACAGTGCAATAATGCTATATTACATTCATATACCTCAATTTTTAGCCACACCCCCATTGTCTAAGAGGCGATCTAAAGCACTCCCTTAGATGCAAATGATATTATTTTCTTTCTCTCTCCTGTTTTTTTTTTTTTTGCAGGGCCATGGGGGTTAAGTGACTTGCCCAGGGTCACACAGCTTGTAAGTGTCAAGTGTCTGAGGCCAGATTTGAACCCAGGTACTCCTGAATCCAGGGCCAGTGCTTTTATCCACTGTGCCACCTAGCTGACCCCTCTCTCTCTCCCTTTTAATCCTCTCTTTAGGATCAGTAAATTCTTTTCTTTGTGACTATTCCATCCTCTTAGTCCCCCTCTCTATCACCACTGTTTTCCTATTAATTTTGATATAGGTCTCTGCCAAACTCATATTGCATGTGTCCAGCTCTCACTTGTCCATTTCAGAGGAGTGAGGTTTATCTGATGATGAAGTTCACTATCCTCACCCCTTCCATGTTTATATATCTTCACATACCCCAATTATGATAAATAGAAAGTCCCACACCCATCTTTTTCCTTTCTGCCTGTTTATTCCTCCCTTTACTATCTGTTCTCTTTCCTGCTCTTCAAATACTCAGGACAGAACCATTCCCCCACCATACGTCCTCTGTTTTTCTTATTTAATCCCTCAATATCTTTGAATATATCCAGATTCTGAAGGGATACTTGATTCTTTTTTTAATATTTTATTTAGAATTTTATTTTTCCCAAATTACATGTAAAAACAAATTTTGAAATTGATTTTCAAAATTTTGTGTTCCAAATTCTCTTCCTCCCTCCCCCTTAAGAACTCAAGCAATTCAAGATAAGTTATACATGTGTAGTCAAGCAAAACATTTCCACATTACTCAGGTTGTGAAAGAGAACAGGCAAAAAAACCCAAAACTTTAGAAAAAGGAACTAACGGTCACTTCCAGGGAAGAGCTAAGATGGCGAAGGAAAGGCAGTGAGCTCTTGAACTCATGACACGATCGCTCCAGAAAAAGGAACTAACAAAAAAAATTATGCTTCAATCTGTAATCAGATACTATCAGTTATTTCTCTGTAGATGGATTGAATTTTTTGTAAGTCCTTCAGAGTTATCTTAGATCATTGTATTGCTGAAAATAACTAAGTCATTCACAGCAAATCATCTTATGTTATTGATGTTATTTTGTATACAGTACATTTCACTTTGCATCAGCTCATGTATTTTGAGGTTTTTCTGATAGCATGCTGCTCATCATTTTTTATAGTAAACTACATTTATATAGTTCTTTAAAGAGATATTTTCTTACAATAAATGCACGATGTTGATTATTGCAACAAAAATAAAAGATAGCATTTATATAGTACTTTATACCTGACGAAGAATTTTCTTCATAATACTGCAGCAAAGTACCATATGTTTTTTATCATCATCCTCATCCTCAATCTCATCTACATCTTACATTGCTCTTGCCTGTGCTTCAATTTTTTTCACAGTTACTGTTGCTAACTGTGTTTCCCTCCATCCTATTCCCTCCCCATGATATTTATTATATTTTCTATCTTCTTTCACCCTATTCCTCCTCAAAAGTGTAACGATTGGAATTATGCCACCTGCTGGAGACTTACTGTAGAAAAGTTCTGCCATGAGGTGAAGGTCTCTGAAGGCAAGACCATGCGTCTTTTCTTTGGCGTCAGGAAGTGACGCTTGCTTGTGGGAGGGAGAAGGGGGAGCCTAGCGCTCTGATTCGTGCCCTTTCCAGTGGACTCTAGCGGAGAGCGGAGCTAGAAATGTGCTCTCCTTTTAATAGATAGAGGAATGTAGGCCTTTCTCTCTCTCTTTACCAAATTCTTATTCTCCTTAACAAATGCTTAAAAGTCTAACTCTTGCTAAAGCTTATAATTTATTGGAGACCACTCATTAGATATTTTAGACAGACAAGCTAGAATTTTAGTCTTAACAGAAATGTTTTGCTTCTGACTTCCCCCTCTCCCAATCTGCCATTGCTTCTTTCAACTCCACTCCCCTTGCCCCCTTCCCCTCCTACTTTCCTGCAGGGTAAGATAAATTATTATACCCAATTGAATATGTGTTATTCCCTCTTTGAGCCAATTCTGATGAGAGGAAGGCTTACTCACTCCCCTGCACCTCCCCACCTTCCCCTGCACTCCAAAAGCTTTTTCTTGTTTATTTCATGTGAGATACTTTACCCCATTCTACCTCTCCCTTTCCCTTTCTCTCAGTCCATTCCTCTCACCCCTTAATTTTAGTTTTTTAAAGATATACCTTCATATTCAAGTCACACCTGAGCCCTCTATCTAAATATATTCCATTCAGCTGCCCTAATAATGAGAAAATTCTTAAGAGTTACAAGTATCATCTTCTCATGTAGCGATGTAAACAGTTTAACCTTTTAATATCCCTTATGATTTCTTTTTCCTGTTTACCTTTTTATGCTTCTCCAGGGTCTTGTATTTGAAAGTCAAATTTTCTACTCAGTTCATGTCTTTTCTTTATGAATGCCTGAAATTCCTCTCTTTCATTGAATTCCCATTTTTCCCCTGAAAGATTATAGTCAGTTTTTCTGGGTAAGTGATTCTTGGTTGTAATCCCAGTTCCTTTGCCCTACAATAATATCATATTCCAAGCCCTCTGATCCTTTAATGTAGAAACTGCTAAATCTTGGGTTATCCTGACTGTGGCTCCACCACACTTGAATTGTTTCTTTCAGGCTGCTTGCCATATTTTCTCCTTGACCTGAGAGTTCTGGAATTTGGTTATAATCTCACTTTTTGGATCTCTTTCAGGAGGTGATTGGTAGATTCTTCCAATTTCTATTTTACCTTCTATTTCTAGAATATCAGGACATTTTTTCCTGACAATTTCTTGGAACATGATGTCTAAACTCTTTTTTTGATCATGGCTTTCAGGTAGTCCAATAATTTTCAAATGATCTCTCCTGGATCTATTTTCCAAGTCAGCTGTTTTTCCAGGGAGAAATTTCACATTGCCCTCTATTTTTTCATTCTTTTGGTTTTAATTTATTTTGTCTCGATTTCTCATAAAGTCATTAGCTTCCATTTGCTTAATCCTAATTCTTAAGCAATGATTTTCTTAAGAGAGCTTTTGTACCTCCTTTTTCATTTGGCCAATTTGGCTTTTCAAGCTGTTGACATTTTTTTCATGACCCTCCTGCATTACTCTCATTTATCTTTCCATTTTTTCCTCTACCTTTCCCACCTTATCTTCAAAGTCCTTTTTTAGCATTGAGACTAATTCCTATTTTTCTTGGAAGCTTTGGATATAGGAGCTTTGACTTTGTTATCTTCTTCTGAGGGTATATTTTTATCTTCCTTGTCACCAAAGAAACTTTCTAGAGTCAGCATTTTTTTTCTGTTTGCTCATTTTGCCAGCCTCTTTCTTGACTTTTAATTCCTTCTTAAAGTGGGTCACTACTTACAGGGTGCACTTTCCCAAGTTTCAGGAGGTCCCAGTTGATACAATATAAAGAGGGGTATGTTCACCACTCCCCTTGCCTGTGCTCTGGTCTGAATGCAACCACAGGCCTTCTTGCCCTCTGATCCAGAAGAGAATCCTGTTCCACTGTGGCTTCAGGCTCTGGGTGAACCTGCACCCCTCCCCTACCTGGGCCACCACTCAAGACTGCTACCTGGCTCTTAGCTCAGGCAAAACAACAGAGTCCCACCTCAATGCCAGCAGAGACCCCTGTGACCTACCCTTGGCCAACCACTCAACCCCCTCATTGTCTTGAGCTGAGTTCCAGAAGCAGCCACCACTGCAAGCTGATTCTGAAGTTCCTCAAGGGTGGGCTTCTTGGGGCTAGATCTGCAGGGGACAGTACAGAGCTGCACTCCACTCTTACCCAGTACAACAGATCTTTCCTGCCAACTTTCTAAGCTATCTTTGCCTGGAAAATTATCTCACCCCATCCTTTTGTGGGTTCTGCTGCTCCAGGAATTGTTTTATGGGGTTATTTGAAGGTATTTGGAGGGTTCTTGGGGAGAGCTCTGGAAAGTCACTGCCTTTCCTCCACAATCTTGGCTCTGCCTCCTGTGCATGGAATACTTGATTCTTTAGAACATTAGCACTAGATCATCCTAAAACTCCTTTGAATTGATCAAATAAATTTACTTTTCTAGGTTTCTCTGTACCCTTCCATTTGTATTTCCAAATTCTTACTCAGTTCTGGTCTTTACATCAGAAATGCTTAAAAGTCCTCTTTTCCATTAAAAAACCATCCCCCAGGGCAGCTAGATGGTGCAGTGGATAAAGCATTGGCCCTGAATTCAGGAGGACCTGAGTTCAAATCTGGTCTCAAACACTTAACACTTTAAGTCACTTAACCCTAATTGTCTCACCAAAAAAAACCCAAAAAACCAAAAAAACACAAAACAACAACAAAAATCCATCCCCTGTTCCCAACAAACCAAAGTATTTCATTTAGTTTTGCAGAGTAAGTTATTCTTAGTTATAAGTCTATATATTTTGGAATATCATATTCCAAGTTCTCCTCTGATTTTTAGTAGAAGCTGGCAGGTTTTTTATGATTCTGTCCTTCCTAAGTACTTGAATTTCTTCTTTTCAGATTCTAACACTTTTTTTTTCTTTGACATGAGAACTCTGGATTTTGTGTTTGACATTCTTAGGACTTTCCTTTGAGAGTTCCTTCTGGTGGGGGTGGGGGTGAGAATTGGTGGATTATTCCTATTTTTTTCTTTGTTCTCTTGTTCTGATAGATATGAGTAATTTTCATTTATAAAAAATAGTGCCCTATTTTGTTTTGTTTTAATCATAGTTTCCAAGCAATCCAATAATTCTTAAACTATCTCCCTTTGACCTGTTTTCCAGGTCATTTTTTTTTTTAGTGAAGCAATTGGGGTCAAGTGACTTGCCCAGGGTCATACAGCTAGTAAGTGTTAAGTGTCTGAGGCTGGATTTGAACTCAGGTACTCCTGACTCCAGGGCCAGTGCTCTATCCACTGCACCACCTAGCTGCCCCACCAGGTCAATTTTTAATACCAAAAATTTTTCATTTTCTATTATTTATTCTATTTTTATTTTCTCCTATCATGCCTTTCTCTTTTATGAAGTCACTGATTTTAGTTTAGTGCATTTTAATTTTCAGGAAGTACATTTCTTGGATAAGATTTACCATTTCCTCTTCTAAGCTACTTATTCTACCAATTCTTTCCTCAAGAGCTTTTATTTCATTCTTTATCTCTTGTTTCATTTATTATATGTATTCATATAGTTCTTATAGAAAAAAATTTATCTTCCATCTTTTCTTTGAGTTGTTGTGGCATTAGATTTAAAACAACAAAAAAAAAGTGTATGTTGGTTGGTGTTCCAGCTTTAGTTTCTAAATAGGGAGTTTATGTCCAAGCTATACTCTCTTACACACTGCACTTATGGGTCAGGTAGTCTAACCTACTTGATCTCTCCTGGGGTCCCCTAGATTCTTTTTTATTTAATTTTTTAATTGAATAGAATTTTATTTTCCAAAATATATGCAAAAACAAATTTTAACATCAATTTTTTAAAAAATTTGTGTTCCAACTTCTCTTCCTCCTCCATTCCCACCCCCCACCCACTAGAACTCAAGCATTTCAAAATAAATTATACATGAGTAGTCATGGAAAACATTCCCACATTAGCTAGGTTGTAAGAAAAACCAGTTAAAAGCCCCCCAAAACTTTAGATTGAGGAATTGTCAAAGAGGAAAAAAAAAATTTTTAAGAATGTGTTTCCAGGGGCAGCTAGGTGGCGCAGTGGACAGAGCACCGGCCCTGGAACCAGGAGCACCCGAGCTCAAATCCAGCCTCAGACACCCAACACCCACCAGCTGTGTGACCCTGGGCAAGCCACTCAACCCCAATTGCCTCACCAAAAAAAAAAAAAAGAAAAAGAAAAAGAAAAAAATGTGTTTCCATCTATTTTCAGATACTATCACTTCTTTCTCTGTAGATGGGTTGCCATTTTCTTAAGTCCTTCAGGGTTATATTGGATCACTGCCTTGCTGAAAATTACCACATGCTTCTCAGCAGATCATCTTACACTATTGCTGTTATTTTGTACATTTCACTCTACTTCAGTTCATGTAGGTCTTTCCAGGTTTTTCTGATAGTATCCTGTTCATCATAACCTAAATAAAATACCTTAAACTTGACAAAGAATTTTCTTCATATTAGCCCAGCAAAGTAGGTACCATACGTTTTACCATTATATTCAATCATCATAACTATTTCCCTCCACCCTATTCCCTTCCCATGATATTTACTCTATTTTCTATCATCTTTTAAACTATTCCTCCTCAAAAGTGTTTTACTTCTGACTGTCCCCTCCCCTACTCTGCACTCCCTTTTTTTTCACCCTTCCTTCCTTATCCTCTTCCCCTCATGCTTTCCTATAGGGTTAAATAGATTACTCCTCCCAACTGGGTGTGCATGTTATTCCCTCCATGAGCCAACTCTAATGAGTTTAAGGTCTTTGAGCTAATTCTGTGTTCCAAATTTTCTTCCTCCCTCTCTCCTCAACCCTCCCTATGAAATCAAGCAATTCAATACGTCGCACTTATGCAGTTATGCAGAACATCTTTACCTTCATCGAAAGTATTTTGTTTTTTACTGCTCTCTCCCCCAATCTGCCCTTCCCTCATTCCCCTCTCCCCTTCCCCACCTTATCTCCCTCCCCTCCCTCAGGGAAAAAATATATTACTATACTCACTTGAGTATGTATGTTAGTCCTTCTTTGACTCAATTCTGATGACATTAAGGTTCACTCACACCCCAATTCCTTCTCCCTCTTCCCCTCCCCTCCATAAGCTTTTTTCTTGTTTCCTTCATGTGAACAACCTCTCCCCAGACCATCTCTCCCCTTCCCCCTCCCCCAGTCTATTTATCCTA
The DNA here is from genome assembly GCF_019393635.1 of Dromiciops gliroides. Taxonomy (NCBI): domain Eukaryota; kingdom Metazoa; phylum Chordata; class Mammalia; order Microbiotheria; family Microbiotheriidae; genus Dromiciops; species Dromiciops gliroides. The sequence goes on along the minus strand of NC_057862.1, from coordinate 294,499,689 downwards.
CACCTCAACCCTATTTTAAAGATATCATTATGGGTTAGTTAGGTGGCACAGCGGACAATGCACCAGCCCTGGACCCAGGAGGCCCCAAGCCCAAATCTTGGCCCCAGACATAAGACCCCCCCACAAAGAATAAAACATTAAATGCTTTACAGATATCACCCCTTTGTGTTCAGTTCAGACCTGTGTCCTCTGTTAATTCCTTACTGTGATAGTTCTTATGAGTTTGAAGTATTATCTTCCCATGTAGGAATATAAACAGTTTGATATTTTAATATCCCTCATGAAGTCTTTTTCCTGTTTATCTTTTTATGCTTCTCTAGGGTCTTGTATTTGAAAGTCAAATTTTCTATTCAGTTCAGGTCTTTTCATAACAAATGCCTGAAAGTCTTCTTTCTCATTGAAATTCCATGTTTGCCTCTGAAAGATGATGCTTAGTTTTGCTGGGTATGTGATTTTTGGCTGTAGTCCCAGTTCCTTTGCCCTCTGGAATATCATATTCCATGCCCTCCGATGCTTTATTGTAGAAGCTGCTAGATCTTGCTTTATCCTTATTGGAGCTCTACAGTATTTAAATTCCTTTTTTCCAGCTGCTTGCAATATTTTCTCCTTGACCTGGGAGTTCTGGAATTTGGCTATAATATTCCTGGAGGTTTTCCTTTTGGGATCTCTTTCAGGAGGTGATCAGTGGCTTCTTTCAATTTCTATTTTAGCTTCTGCTTCTAAAATATCAGGGCAATTTTCCCTCACAATCTTTTGGAGGATGGTGTCTAAGCTCTTATTTTGGTCATGGTTTTCAGGTAGTCCAATGATTTTCAAATTATCTCTCCTAGATTTATTTTCCAGGTCAGCTGTTTTTCCAAGGAGATATTTCACATTGCCCTCTATTTTTTCATTCAATTGGATTTACTTTACTGTGTCTTGGTTTCTCATAAGGTCACTAGCTTCCATTTGTTCCATTCTAATTCTTACGCAATTATTTTCAGCAGACAAGTTTTTTAATCTCCTTTTCCATTTGGCTTTTCAAACTGCTGATTTTTTTCTCATGACTCTCCTGCATCACTCTCATTTCTCTTTCCATTCCTTCCTCTCTTTCTCTACATCTTTGTTCTATCTCTCCTACTTTCTCTTCAAAGTCCCTTTTGAGAGCTTCCATGGCTGAGACCAGTTCATATTTTTCTTGGAAGCTTTGGCTGTTGTAGCTTTGCCCCTGTTATTATCTTCTTCTTCTGAGGATGTATTGTGGTCTACCTTTCCCCCAAAAGAAGTTTTCAATGGTCTTCTGCTTTCTCTGCCTACTCATCCTGGCTTACTATTTCTTGGTTTTTTACTCCTTCTTAAAGTGTAGCGCTTCTTCCAGGACACACTGTTCGTGCTACAGCGTGGCCCAGGGGGTGACTGGGCTTCTTCTCAGCCTGCCTGGCTTGTAAGAAATCACAGGCGCTTTCTCTTTGACCCGGAAACAGAAGTCTGATTGAACTCTGATTCTCTATGGTCAGAAGCTTGGTGTGTTTTTGCCCCTCCCCCACTGGGCCACCATCACTCAATTCAGCCCACTGGTTCAGACCCAGAGAGCTTTGCCCCAACTCCAGTAGATACTGCCTCCACTTCACCCTGGCCTACTGCCAAACCCCCTCACCGTTCTGTGATCAGAGCCTCAGAAGCTGCTGATGCTGAGGACTCTGACATGCGCTGGAAGCAGTGTCCCTGGCTGGGTCCGGACTGTGCGCTGAGCTGTTCAGCCTGATCAGTAGGTGATCAGAATTGCCCTCTTTTGTGGAGAAAAAGTCTCACTCGGTTCTTATGTGCATTAGGCTGTTCTGAGTTTTGATTTTTTACCGCATTATTTGGGCGTGATTGGATGGATTTATCTGGAGCTTATGGGAGTCACAGCCTCTCCTCCACCATCTTGGCTCCGCCCCTCGATGCACTTCTTAACTAGACATTTCTTCCTTTAGCCTATACTTGTGCACTTGGTTTTTTAAATCTTAAATATGTAGGATTTCACATCCATCTCTTTTTCAAGATTTGTTTCTTTAGCAAATTGAGGAGCAAATTGACTCTGGATAACCGAATCCCAAAACTGTCTGCCAGGCTGAGAACCAGAGCTGATCACCAAAAGTGTGTGCCGTCACCCAGTCCCCTAGATTCTTGCTCTGACTTGCACCTGGGGTTCAACTGCCCTGCATCTTTGAGGTTCTAAGTGCTAGACATTCAGAGACCTTTCTGGTAACTCAGGACAAAGGGTTATGGACCTCCAAACCACCTGGGTCTAAGTTATCCCATTTTGAGTGCTGTAACACTATACTAGTTGGCATTATGTTACTTTTCTATAAGCTGCCATTTCCCTGGCCACTACCCTGGAGCTTTCTGACAAGCCTGAGACTTTCTCAAGAGTGCCCTCTACTCTTGCTGCCTCCATACACAAAGCCTTTCAGACTATACATGTTCCTTCTCTGTGTTGGTACTCTCTCTTTCTCTTCAGGAGAGGTCCTCTTTCCCACACTACCTGAGAGGTTCTAGATGAATTTTTGTGCAGTTCTAGGATGGAAGGAGTCATAGTTTTCCATTGGAATTCTTGATCATTAATATAACCAAAACAAACTTCAGAGTGTTTGTGGAGAAGGTAATGGGGGAGCTATTCAGCCTGTCTCATATTCAGGCAGCCATCTTGCCAGGAAGTTTCCAACATTTTCCACTGTATCTTATGGTGGCTGTCTTCCTGTATTTGAAAGATTCAGTGTACCTGAAGAATTAACCTGTTTAAATTCCTAGTTCCAAAGGAAATAATTATTAGCAATGAAGGTTGTAGAAATATGGATTTGGTTTCAATTTTAGGGAAAAAATCCTAATAATTAGAACTGTCCCAAAGTGAAATGGATTTCCTAGGGATCTCTCCATCACTGAAGCTCTTCAGGTCCTTAAGTAGAGGCTGGATGACCTTTTGTCAAGGATACTAGTTGATTAATGTTCAGATACTACTTCAGATACTAGTTGAATTAATTGTATTCTGAGGTCCCTTCCATCTTAAAGTTTCTATGCTTCTCTGTGGTTCTCTTTGTCTGCAAAATTTCAGAAAGGCATATTTGAATGAATACATGAATGAATGGATAGATAAAGGAATGCAAAAAAAAAATTACAAAATGCTTACCATGTGCCAAGAACTGTGCTAAGCTCTAAAGATGCAAATAAAAGCAAGAAAGATTGTCCTTGTCCTTAAAGAGCTTACATACTGTGAGAAAATAATGGATTTGGGAATGCCCAGAGGCCCCACCCTGTTCCAGGGGATTATATTAAGACTGATTGGATTGACTTTGCTGACTGACTCACTTGAAGTTGACTTGATTGAAACCACACCTACCTGAGAGCCTGGCCCTCAGGGGTTGTGTCAGAACCTCAGCACATTCTGCTCATGGACTGCCCTCAAGTCCAGTGGACCAACAGATTTGGGTGATGCTAGCCAATTAGCTTGAAGCAGTGTGTAAGGACTGCCTCTCCTTCAGACGAAGAGGAAGGTTCAACTCTCAATTTGGCTCCCAGATAATCTCATGGTGGAGAACTTGGAGGAAGAAGCAGGCCAGGCTAAGCTCTTATCTGTTCTCTAGGGTAGATAGGCTTCTTAACTTTCTGAGACAAGTTTTCTCTCTTTACTAATATTTGGTACACTTTAATAAATGCTTAATGCCCCAGCTGGTGCTAAAGCTTCTAATTTATAAGTAACAAATATATTTAAAACCCCATCTAGGGGCAGCTAGGTGGCACAGTGGATAGAGCACTGGCTTTGGATTCAGGAGGACCTGAGTTCAAATATGGCTTCAGACACTTGACACTTACTAGCTGTGTGACCCTGGGCAAGTCACTTAACCCCAATTGCCTCACCAAAAAAAGAAAATCTAATTTTCCCTAAACTTGGGACAGAAATAAGGTGACCACATATAATTTTAAATGCCACAATATTAACAGGGGAAACCAATATATACATATATATTTTTAAATGTATAGTCACATATGTGTACATGTATATGTAATTATATAACTTCATATGTAGATATATTTAAGATTTTCTTCCTTATCGACTAAATTGAAATGCAAAGTATCCCAAAAAATCTCAGTTCAGAGTGCTCTGAGTTCTGAACAATATAAAACAAAGGCAGAAGCAGGGGAGGGAAGAGAGGGAGAGAAAAGTATTTAGAGCTCAAAATCTTACAAAAATGAATGTTGAAAACTATCTTTACGTGTATTTGTAAAATAAAATAAAATACTATTAAAAATAAAACAAAGGTTCACCAAACAGAGCCCAAGACTCCAGGGACAGAACCTAACTTCCAGTATGTAGGGTATTCCAAAAGTCTATTTTAAGCTATTAAAGTTTAAAACTGCACTGAGACTTTTGGGACATGCTATATTTCTATTCAATATATAAGGAAGAAAATCTTAATAATCAGAACCGTTCTAAACTGCAATGGACTGCCTTTTCAGGTCAGGTTAATTCCTCATCACTGGCACTTTTCAGGGAAACTTTAGCATGGATCCTTACATGTAGTAGATTGTAATAGGTAGAAGACCAAACTAGATGGAAGATCTTGGATGTTCCTTCCAGTTTTAAGACTTTCCAACTTGAATTCAAAAGATTTTTCAGTATTTCAGATTTTAAGTTTAATACTTTGCTTATGAAATAATGGAGATTTTAAAATACATTCTATATTTCCTCTGGAACCTCAGTACAACCCAGCTACATTTTTGTTCACCAATGGGCTATAGAATCAAAACCTTAGAGGCAAATTTAAAGAAAAGGCTATCTTGGCTCTGATAGAGCTCAGTTTAATAAATACCTGATATTCATGTGTTGGACGTGACACATTTCACTTCTGGAATTGTTTCCTGGAGCTCAGCCAGAGCAGGAATGGAAATGATTTACTTTACTTCTGGCTGGGTGTCAGCTCCCTGGTCTGGCCTATAGGGAGGGAAAGCCAGAAGACTTTAGAACAGGATTCTCATGTACTGAAAATCTTTTTTTTTTTTAAATCAACTCCTCAGGACACTTATATGGTTCATATTTAATATCCTATACAAAATAATATTCTGGCATTTTTCTGTTCCAGAATTCTTAATCTTGTTAGTGCCATGGACCCCTCTGAGATCAATGGATCTTATTCATAAATGTTTTATCAATCATGTTCTTTTAAATAGATAGGATTACACAGGAAATCAATTAGGTTTCAATTATATTGACATAGTTATCAAAAAAATTTTTACAAACTAGTTCACAGACACTTTAGGGTGAGAAGTCTTGTTCTAGGATTTCATGATTTGTGAGGATTTTTGTATGTATCTCCTCATCACCACACCCTGTGAGATAGTTAGCACAAGTATCACTGTCACCATTTAACAGATAATGAAAATGAAAAATGAATGATTTGCTCATGATCAAGAAGATAGAAAGGGATGGAACCAAGGCTTGAACCTATTTCATCTGATGCCAAGTACAAGGCTCCGTACAGTGCCATTAATCATTGCCTATTTTATATAATAGCTGTTTATAGCTTAGTGTTGTATGAATGCTCTCATATCCTAGCTTAAGTCCTGATTTTCACACTTACAGCCTATATGGTACAAACCTCTTTACCTCTCTAGACCTCAGTTTCTGTAATCAGCTAGATGTTGTAAAGAATAGGTTGCTAGACATGGAGCCAGGAAGAAATGAGTTCAAAACCGTCCCCAGACCTTTCGTGGGTAAGTCACTGAACTTCTATCTACTTCAGTTTCCGCATCCATAAAATGCAGGTAAAATAGCAGCTACCTTTCAGAGTATATAGATAGATAGATAAACATAGGTAGACATGTGTGTGTATGACTTTGAAAACCTTAAAGTGTTATACAAATGTCAGCTACTACGATCATCACAATTATTATTATTAATCTATAAAATGGGAATAATCATGCTACAGGGTCATTGTGCTGAGAAAAATGAGAGACATCTGTGTTTAGATTATTATTTTCTAGTTTTCCTCTATCTTTCTGTTCCTAATTTTTTTTCTTTCCTTGAAGAGGTACAGCTGTCTGCCTTCACTGAAATATACATCAGGCTAAGATACGGGGTGGAGCAGCCTGAAATCTAAGAAGGTGTATCTTCTCCAAGTCAGCCTGAACTGTCAGGCCATCATCTTTGGTAATCTTCAAACCAGTTAGGATAGGGTTCAGTTTTTAGGACACATTTCAATCCCTCATATTGAATGAAGCAAGCTATTCCTGCAAGTGTAAGTCTTTTTGGTTTTAGACTTTTTGGGGAAATCTTAAAGCACTATACAAGCATTAATTATTTTTTTCTATAATCTTCATAAGCCTGAATTTAATACTGATCACACTGCAAAGGCAAGTTCAAAAGCCATAACCAGGGCAGTTATCACTGAACTTCAGATTTATTAAGCTCCTATTCCTACTTCCCTTCCTCCTTTAACCCTGGAATTTCATTTGGGACAATAATTAGACAAGAGATGAGAAGATCTATTTACCTGTATCAAATGGAGGTAGTTTTTGCCATCTAAAAGAGTATGAGAATTCTTTTAAATTTAGTCTCAAAGCGAAGTCACAGATTTTTACCATTATTTGTGCAGAGACTCTTTGTGTGTGTATGTGTTTCCTTTTCGCTATACCGATGTGCTAATCCAATGCTTTCTCTGTACCATGTATGTGTGTATGTTCTTGCTCCCCACACTCCATGCTTCTTAGAATATGAACTCCTTGCAGGCAAGAATCATATGTTTTGCCTTTGTATCCTAAGCACTTCATGCAGTGCTTGGGATGTAATAAATGTTTGTTGTCTGATTGAAGCATATGCTTTAGCACAGCATCCAGGCTATAACTATTTTTTATCATTACTATTTATAAGTTTGAGCATGATATTGATTAGACTTCAAAGACAAGGTCTCAGTGACCAGAAAATTTCCTTTTTGCTGTGTCAAAATGCTTTGCCAGAATCTTCCTCCTGTCCCTCTTATGACACAAAGGTGACCTTGGCCTTGAGGAGTTATGTCAATGGAGCACAAACTCCATGGGGGGCTAACAGGCTTGTGAAAGTATTCTCAGCCAAGGGTGATGGATTATGTGTCTGAAAGTCAACCAAGCTAAGAATGAAGGATCTCATTCCCAGAGGCTTGGCTCCTAGGAGATATCGTCCATTTTATTTATTGGTAAAACAAATAGTAAAAACCAATCAACCAAAAAAGGAAAAACAAAAGAAAAATACCTGGGTAATCGTTTTGAGTTCAGCAGTTTGGAGTACAACTGGAGTCATCAAGTTTTAGAACTGAAAAATTCAGCTATGTCGTTTCATTAAGCCAGCTATTAAGGTGGGAGATGGTAGAATCCCATTCCCTGGGGAATGGTGGAAAGCTGCTTGTTAAGATTCTTGTAGAAAGAATTCTTGCTTGGAGACAAATTGGATTAGATAATCTCTGAAGCCTTTTCCAACTCTGAGAGTCCATGATTTCTGTGAATGTTTTTGGCCATTAGTAATTCTCAGATACAAACAATCTCTTCTTGCACGAGTTTTTCTAGAGCACTTTTCTAGATCTCTCCTTTGTTCTTATCACCCTCTACCTTATGCTATTCTTTTCAATCCACATTATCTCCTCCCTTTACAGTTTATGCAGGAACTATGCCATTTTTTTTAATCTTTATATTCCTCCAACAAGGAGCTTTGTGCATAGTAGGTGCTTAACATTTCTTTTTATTATTTGAATTGCATCTTCAAAAGGTAAAGGTTTTTCTGTCTTTATTAACTGAAGAAGCACCCACATCAATGCATAAATCTTTTATGCCACAAGACTGCAAGACAAGCTTGAAGCATGCATCACAGTGTCTAAATTTTCTTCATCTATTGCAAAAAGAAGGCCTGCTCCCAATTATGAAGCAATAGATGTTCTTAAACTCACCAAGCCTTTGCTTTCAATAAGGCATCAACAATCTCCTATTCCACTTAGTATGTTCATGACTCTTAAGATGAGAAAGAAAACAAAGAGCTCACTCTAAATCTGCATACCTGGAAGATTTCTAGTCTGGACTATATAATTTTATCACTTGTTAGGATCTGTTTTGCATCATTCTCCAGTTGTTCTGGTTAGGAGTCTTGTCTTCCTCAACTACATACTAATCTCCTTGATGAAAAAAAGCTACCTCCTGTAACACCACTTCCTCCTCTGTCACCCCATACACACCCAAAGCTTATCAGACACTTGGACACATAGCACATGCTTAGGAAATATGAGCCTGGAAGGGACAGCTACATGAGAAAATTGGGATCCAGGAAGGTCTCAACCCAGCTGGAGCAATAAACCAAAAATGAGATGAGCTTGAAAAGAGAGAAATTTTAATTACTACACATGTATTTAAAAAAAATAATAATAAAAACAGCTGCATAAATCCAGAACAAGGGAGGCATGGTTTTATATATACATATACATATATACATATATTTTTTTTAAAGCCCTAGGGTTTTGGTAGATTGCAGACTCAATGAGAGAGCAAAATGATGTGGTGACTAAAAGGGCATAGACTGCATTCTGCACTTCCAGAGTGAAAGGGGTACCCAACTGCATTATGAACTCTGTGCTCAGTTCTTGGTGCCATAATTCAGAGGAACATTGACAGTCTAGTACAGTGGTGCTTAACCTGGGGTCCATGAAATATATTATATGCTTACTGAATAGAAGTAACAAATATAGCTAATTCAAAATAGCATCACATGCTTTTTGAGGTAGTAAGCTTTCTGGCCCTGAAGACATTTAAATGTAAAGTAGATGACCATTTGTCTTGGGTGTTATAAATGTGCTTCTTAAAGTGGGAAGGAGTCAGGAATAGTGGCTTTTAAGGATGCTTTAATTATAGGATTCTATAATTCTAGTACTTCATTTGAATAGAAAAAGCTGTAGATATAAATGGATATGAGTTTACTGGACTCCACTATCCAGGGTTTTACTCTAGAGAAAGAGTCTCTCAGGCACACCTTTAGGATACAATCATTCCTCCTTTAATAATTATGGAGTGGAAAACTTTTTTTTTTAATAATTCTTATGAGATATTTTATTTTTTCCGTTACATGTAAAGATAGTTCTCAACTTTTGTTTATACATGCTTTACAATTTCAGATTTTTCTCCCTCCCTCCCCTCCCTCCCCCCTCCCCTAGACAGCAGGTAATCTGATATAGGTTATATCTATATATCTCTATACATACACATATAGATATATATATACACACACATAATAACATTAATCCTATTTCTGCATTAATCCTGTTACAAGAGAAAGAATCAGAGCAGTGATGCAAAACCTCAAAATAGAAAAAAAAACACAACAGCACCCAAAACAAAAGAAATAATATGGTTCAATCAGCATCTATACTCCACAGTTCTTTCTTTCTTTTTTTTTTCTTGGATTTGGAGATCCTCTTCTATCATGAGTTCCCTGGAACTCTTCTGTACCATTGCATTGGTGAGAAGAATATAGTCAATCACAGTAGGTCAACACTCAATGTTGATGATACTGTGTACAATGTTCTTCTGGTTCTGCTCATCTCACTCATCATCAGCTCACGTAAGACCCTCCAGGTTTCTCTAAACTCTTCCTGCTCATCATTTCTTACAGCACAATAGTATTCCATTGTATTCATATACCACAACTTGTCCAGCCATTCCCCAATTGATGGGCACCCCCTCAACTTCCAATTCCTTGCTACCACGTAAAGAGCAGCTATAAATATTTTTGTACATGTGGGTCCCTTTCCCCCTTCCATGATTTCTTTGGGCAAAAGACCTAAAAGTGGGATTGCTGGGTCAAAGGGTATGCACAGCTTTATCGCCCTTTGGGCATAATTCCAAATTGCTCTCCAGAATGGTTGGATCAGCTCACAGCTCCACCAACAATGCATTAGTGTTCCAATTTTCCCACAGCCTCTCCAACATTTATTATCTTCCTTTTTTGTCATTTTAGCCAATCTGATAGGTGTCAGGTGGTACCTCAGAGTTGTTTTAATTTGCATCTCTCTAATCATTAGAGATTTAGAGCATTTTTTCATATGGGAATAGATAGCTTTGGTTTCTTCATCAGAAAACTGCCTGTTCATATCCTTTGACCATTTCTCAATTGGGGAATGACTTGGATTCTTATAAATTTGATTTAATTCCCTATATATTTTAGAGATGAGGCCTTTATCAGAAGCACTGGCCTCAAAAATTGTTTCCCAGCTTTCTGCCTCCCTTCCAATTTTGGATGCATTGCTTCTGTTTGTACAAAGAGTGGAAAACTTTTAAAATCATACTCTTGGGGCAGCTAGGTGGTGCAGTGGATAAAGCACCGGCCCTGGATTCAGGAGTTCCTGAGTTCAAATCCGACCTCAGACACTTGACACTTACTGGCTGTGTGACCCTGGGCAAGTCACTTAACCCCACTGCCCCATTAAAAAAAAAATCATACTCTTAGTAATTTCTATCATACTACCTTGGTAGTTTCAGAAGAACCTTGTAAGACTCATATGAACTGATGTAAAGTAAAATGTGCAGAACCAGGAGAATATTGTACATAGAAACAATAATATACTATCAATAATCAACTATAAAAGACTTAGCTACTCTGATAGATACAATGATCCATGAAAGTTCATAGGAAAACATGATGAAAGATACCATTCATCTCCAGAGGAAGAACTGATGAACTCTGAATACAGATTGAAGCATATTTTTTTTTATTTTCTTGCTTTTCTTTTCTTTTTCTTTCTCTTTTTTACATCATGGAAATGTTTTGCACAACTTCACATGTAATGGGTATCATATTTGCTTTCTCAATGAGTGGGGACAAAACGAGAAGGAGAGAAAAATTTGGGAAATGAAAATCATTCCCTCACTGGCTAAAAGTAGAGAAGAAACTGAAACTATATTTTATTTAGTGTAACACAGTGTTAAGCAGGAAATATATCCAGAGCTGCCCTGACTACTTCCAGCTGAACATATGTGCTAGATCAACTCCTGTGTGCTTTTCGGGTGATGAGCTTGCTGGTTGCTTCTGGATAGCCATGTATGACTCAATACTTAGATACTTTGGGAATGACAAAGTAAATTCCTTGTTGGCAACTGAACTAAAAGAATCAATGTCTTAGTAGACCTTTAAAAAGGAAAGGAATGGGCCCCTGTCTCTGTCATCCTTTGACCCTCCAGATGGTATCATATAACTCTGACACTTCTAGAGAGGGGTGAGAAAAGGGTTTTTGTTTTTGTTTTTCCCATCCATATCACCATGTGGTATGAGGATATAGCATTTAAAATACATGTCCTGCCTAAGCAACTGAGACTGGATCTCAGAACCCTAACTGCTTTTAGAAAATTTTTTATTTCTTTAATCATCAAACTAAATTAAGTTAACCATTCATCTTAAGGTGAATGTGTTCTTGTGAATAATAATGGATCATAGTGTCTGGATACTAGAGCTGAGCTGGTTAGAGCTGATAGGAGACAAAGGGAGATTCTGCATTTGAAATGATGATGTAGAATTAGCTGCCATTTGGTAGTTCTGACACCCATTACCCAGTTCCAGGTCACAGTTCCAAGGCAGAGATGAGAGGTTTCAGTCTTGAGGGATCAGGGACCCTACCTGTATAATGACCAAAGTACAAATGAGTAGAGCAGTGAACAGGTCTCTCCACAGATCACACCACTTTTCTGGCATTCTTTTTTTTTTTTTGGTGAGGCAATTGGGGTTAAGTGACTTGCCCAGGGTCACACAGCTAGTAAGTGTCAAGTCTCTGAGGCTTGATTTGAACTCAGGTCCTCCTGAATCCAGGACCAGTGCTTTACCCACTGTGCCACCTAGCTGCCCTAATCACACCACTTTTGAAGCACCAAAAATCTGCAGGCCCCTAAATTAAGCTGTGAAAGCAGAAGGACATAAAAGACAAATGCTTAGGCCAGCCATCTGCCCCCAAAAGTGAACATAGCCCAACTCTAACATAAAGTTCAAAGTGAAGAAATAGGCTGGAAAAATGAGCAAACTATGAAAAAAAGAATCTGACCATAAAAAGCTACTATGATGAAAGAGAAGCTCAAGATACAACCTCAGAAGACAATAACTTGAAATCATCTACAAGGAAAGTCTCAAAGAAAAATGCACTTTGTACACAAGCCAAATAAGAATTCCTAGGAAAGCTTAAAAAGAGATGTTTTTAAAAGAGTAAAAATTATTTTAAAAATCATAGCAACAAAGGTAAAAATAGGAAATGTGATGAGAGCTGCATAAGAAAATTATGAAAAAATAATTAACAGCTTAGTAAAAGAGGCATGAAAAATGATGAAGGAAATATTTCCTTAAAAGTTAGAATTGGCCAAATGGTAAAACAGGTACAAAATATTATTGAAGAAAATAATTCCTTAAAAGTTAGAATTGGGAAAGTGGAAACTAATGAGTCCCTGAGACATCAAGAAACAATAAAATAAAGTCAAAAGACTGGAAAAATAGTATAAAATATAAACTATCTAATAGGAAAAACAACTGACCTAGAAAATTGATCAAGAGATAATTTTAAAATTATTGTTCCACTTGAAAACCATAAACAAAAAAGAAGAGTCTTGACTTCATATTTCAAGAAATTGTTAAAAAAAAAACTACTCAATATCTTAGAACCAAAAGGCAAAACAGAAATTGAAAGAACCCATTGGTCACCTCCTGAAAGAAATCCCCAAATGAAAATTCCCAGGGATATTATAGTCAAATTCCACAACTCTCAGGTCAAGGAGAAAATACCGCAAGCCACCAGAAAGAAATAATTAAAATACTATTAAGCCACAATAAGTACCACAGAAAACTTAGTAGCTCTTACTATAAAGAAATGAAGGACTTGAATATGATATTCTGGAAGATGAAGAGTTAGGATTATAACCAAAATTAAGCTACTGAGCAATCCCACAAATATTATCCAACATAGAGAAAAATGAATATGTAATGAAATAGAAGACTTTCTAGCAATCCCAATTAAAAAACAGAGCTTAATAGAAAATTCGGTATTCAAACAAAAGACTCAAGAGAAGCACAAAAAGGTAAACATGAATGAGAAATTTAGAGGGATGTTTTCTTTTCAGGTAGTGCCCCAGCCTTCCTTACCCACATCTCTCAGTTCTTTTGCTATGTGTTATAATACATACTTCCCTAAAACAATAACTACTGTATCCTCACCAAAGCTTCAGGCCACCAGTCTCAATGTTCTTGAGTTCCTCTACTGAGATATACTTCCCCATTTTGCAACCTCATCTGCTACATCCTTGCCATATCCCAGATTCAAGGAAGATGCTATTGTTACTCTCTTATTATGCCTACCCTCAGTCAAGAGTCAAGTTCCATTTACCAACTTGTGAGGTTACAGACCAAATTCTCTGGGAAACAAGATGATTCTTCCCTGGCATGGCTGCACCTAATCCTCAGTAAATTGCACAAAAGGTATTCGCAGCACAGTGAATATTCTGGACACCTAAGTCCCTCTAGCATCTCAGATGATTTCCTCTCCAGTTTAGCCTCATCCAGCTTAGCCCTACTATGTCTCCAGCAACAGGATCCCCAGAAGTAACTTTGTTCTCTTCCCAAGGTCTCTACTCCTATCCTTTGATGACCCCAAAACTAAAAATCCCGGTTATAGCTCTGATAAAGGAGAATGCAGTACCTTCCATTCCATTTTTTCTATAGCCCTAAATGTTGGGAAGTATTTCCATACATCAAACCTAATCCACCTCTTCTACTCTTTTCTTCTAGTTTTGCTCTCACAGTTCAAGCAAAAGATGGTTGACAGAAATTCAATAATCACATCAACCCATTCTTTTTATTAACTGAAGATGTAATTTTATTTGGGTCTAGCAACTTGAGTTAAAGAAGCTCAGTTTGGAAATCTTTTGCACTCTCCTTAATATCTCCCGTTTTTATTCTGTGCTTTCCAGTTTAAATATCATTCTTCACCATCCTTACTTCATTCTGAACTTCAGTAATTTTGAAACTCTTCTGTAGAAAAGGACACCCACCAACTTTTGCATTTAGCTTCCATTGCCTCTTCTTGCTTCCATTCAAAAATACATGTCTTTTTAAAAATCAAAGTTGATCAATGAATTCCCTTCTATTGGTCCCTTGACACATCTCCCATCTCCTTCTTCTTCTCCTAATCAGTATTGTTTCTCTTTTTGCCTGGAATAATGAAGAAAAAATTAAGAAAGTGTCATGGTCACCGTGGCAAGAGATGCTAAGGACCTAGTTATCATACTAAGGCAGTAGCTATATTGGTTAAGAGAAGATGAATGAGAGGTGTTGTAGAGGTGGTGAATAATCAAAGATGACTCTGAGGTTGTAAATTTTAGGACTAAGAGAGTGGTGGTAGCCTCAACAGAGATAAGGATGGTTACACAATGTTTTTAGAGATAAAGATGACGGGGTTTTTTGGACATATATAGATGGGACATATGCTTTTGTATGAAATTGTCTTTCTGATAGACTAAAATTTCCTTGAAAGTAGAGACTTTCATCTATATTGTTCTATCACCAATGATTAACACAATGCCTGACATATAGTAGACACTTAGTAAATGTTTGTTGATTGATAATCAGTTGATAGAACTTTTGTGATAGTGAAGAGTTAGAAATGTGTTGGGTATCCATCAGTTTGGAAGCAGCTAGAAAAATTATGGTACATGAATTTGTTGGAATACTATGCTATAAGAAAAGAATAATATATTCATATTCCAAGCCCTGTGGTTCAAAAAAAGGGGAAAAAAGAAAAGAATAATATAAAGAATTCAAAGAAATCTGGAGACTTGGCAAAAAGTTGGAGGACTAGACATTTTCTCCAATCCTCACATCCATTCAAACCTTTCCAAAAGAGGAATGTTGTACAAGAGATAAAGCAATTTCAACTATCTCCACAGTCTAGGACACCAATATTTTAACTGGGTTAAAAATCTAATGAAGTAACAACTGAGAAGGTTAATAATGTCGAATCCCTAATTTACTCACTCAGCACCCTTTCCCCACTGCCTACCATGTATTGGTAGGAGGCCTGCATAAAGTAACAAATGGGCTTGCAAAAGAACTCAACTCTATGATCATTCATTCCCCTCCCCCCACCCTACCCATAATACCTCAGAGATCCAAAAGGCAAAAGTTTGCCCTGGCTGTAAGAGCATAAGTGTTCCATGTTACAATAGAATTCACCCAAATAATGGAGGAACAGAGGGAACTGAAGAGGACACATAGCTGTGTGGTACTCCAATTGGTCTGAGGAAAAGAATGTAACATCCATCTGGGGATAGTTCTGATCCTCCAGAAGCCACTTGAGGAAAGAGTAAAGTCAGCCAACCATGAATTGAAGAAGAAGCTGAGATGGCTTTGAAATCTAGTCCCCATGGAAACTGCCATCAAAGGAGATGAAGTAAGAAATTGAACAATAAAAGGAAAATAAGGTGGGGGTGATGAGACCAAAATTATCAATGAAATGAAGAAGAAAACTCACTTAAATGCCTTGAGCATGTGCAGATAAGCCATCAGGAAAGATATTAATAATAGAAGGCTATATGGTCTTCAGAAACGATAAAAGAGTTCATAAATCCATACATAACTATTTCAAGAAAAGGAGGATTAATCAATGCCTGATGAGGCCGAGCATCATATGGATTTCCAAAAGATCATGGAACTACAAGAGGTTGTTCTTGAATAGTTTCAAAGATAAATAAGAATTACAAAAGCAAAATTTATGACCTGAAAATTATTTGGCAAATAAAAAAAAAAGACTCAAAAGAAAAAGAAAAGAAAAACTTGAAAGCATAGGGGTAAGTCTCACCAAAGAAACAAACAAACAAAAAAGACAAGTGATTAGGAACATAAATATATGGAAGTGGAGGATAATCTGGAAGAAGAGACTCAAAAAAAGCAATAACATTAAAAGGAAGTAGAGGGGGAAAGATAAGATGGTGGGGAAAAAACAGGGATTCACCTGACCTCTCCTCAAAACCCCTCCAAATAACTTTAAATAATTCTCTAAAATAAATCCTGGAGCAGCAGAACCCACAAAAGGAGAGGATGAAGTAATTTTGCACCCCAGTGACAGTAGAGCAAAGGCCAGTGCCCCAGTGGGCATTTGGGAGCAACTGAATACCAGTGGTAGCAGTAACATTTTCCAGACCTCTCAGCCCACAGATGGTAATGGTCAGAATGTAATTATAAGGATCCCTTTGCTGTCACTGGGGCATCAAATTCTGTTGCATTGCCCACACTCAGATCTGGGTCTCAGTCACAAAGAGAAAGAG
This sequence comes from Dromiciops gliroides, assembly GCF_019393635.1. Lineage (NCBI taxonomy): Eukaryota > Metazoa > Chordata > Mammalia > Microbiotheria > Microbiotheriidae > Dromiciops > Dromiciops gliroides. The sequence continues at coordinate 294,483,372 of NC_057862.1, read as the reverse complement.
CACTATCACACCAGAGCTTGTGGCCACAGGGGAGCTGGGACCCTGGTAACAGTTCCAGGGTAGAAAAGAGTACCTGTCTACAGACAAGAGCACAGGCCAGGAGAATAGGAAACACACCTCTCCCTAGATCATACTACCTTGGAAGAACCAAAAAACTTAACAGTCCCCAGAATTGTGTCTGAAATTAGCTACACAAAAAACCTAAAGTTTGGAACAGTTCCCCCTCCACTTTGGAAGCAGAGCCTCACTTTAGCATAGTTAAAGGTCAAACAATAAGTTAGAAAATGAGCAAACAACAACAACAAAAAAATCTTGACTATAGAAAGTTACTATGGCGACAGGAAAGATCAAAACACAAACTCAGAAGAAGATAACCAAGTCAAAACTGCTACATCTAAAACCTCAAATGAATTGTTCTCGGGCCATGAAAGAGCTCAAAAAGGATTTTTTAAATCAAGTAAGAGGCAAATTGGGAAGAGAAATGAGAGTGATAAAAGAAAATCATGAAAAAAGTCAACAACTTGGTAAAGAAAGCAGAAAAAGTACCAAATAAAACACCACCTTGAAAAACAGAATGGACCAAATAGTAAAAAGTGGTATAAAAATCAAGGAAAGAGGAAAATTCTTTGAAAAGCAGAATTGGCCAAATGAAAAAAGATATACAAAAATTCACTAAAGAGAAGCACTCTTAAAAAAGCAGAATTCACCAAATGGAAAAATATATAGAAAAACTCATTGAAGAAAAGAACTTAAATAGTAGAACTGGCCAAATAGAAAAGGAGGTACAAAAGGTCGCTGAAGAAAATAATTCCTAAAATTAGAATGGGCAACGGAAAGCTAATGTCTTTATTAGATTTCAAGAAACAATAAAACAAAATCAAAAGAATGAAAAAACGGAAGAAAATGTGAAATATCTCATTAGAAAAGCAACTGATCTGGAAAATAGTTTGAAGAGAAAATTTAGTAATTATTGAAATACCTAAAAGACATGATTGAGAAAAAGACCCTTGATATAACCTTTCAAGAATTTACCAAGGAAATTTTATTTCAATTTTTATTTATATAAAGGAAATGTTTATTTATTTATTTCCCTGATTATTTTAGAACCAGAGGCTAAAATAGAAATTGAAAGAATCCATCAATCACCTCCTGAAAGATATCCCAAAATGAAAACTCCCAGAAATTATATAGCAAATTTCAGAACCCCCAGGTCAAGGAGAAAATACTGCAAGCAACCCAAAAGAAACAATTGATATATTGTAAAGCCACAATCAGGATAACACAAAAAATCTAGTAGTTTCTATATTCAAAGATTGAAGGACTTGGAATGTGAAATTCCAGAAGGCAAAAAAACTAGGGTTAAGCCAAGAAGCATCTACCCAGCAAAACTAAATATAATCTTTCAGGAGTGGGGTGGGGAGAATGGATATTTAATGAAATTGAGGGCTTTCAAGCATTACTGATGAAAAAACCACAGCTGAATTGAAAATTTGATTTTCAAATACAAGACTCAAGAGAAGTATAAAAAGGTAAACAGGAAAAAGAAATCATAAGATATTCAATAAGCTTAAAGTGCTTACATTCTTACATGGTAAGATGATACTTGTAACTCCTAAAAACTTTCTCATTATTTTTTTTATATTGTCATCTTATTTATTTAACTTCTATACATAGTACATCATGCAAAACACCAGGCTAGATTAATTAATAATTAATTAATTAATGTGTGTCATTTTCGTAGCTAGAATATTAGTTGTTGGAGGGCAGAAACCCTTATATTTGTTCACAGGGAATATTAAAAGAGGTGCTATGGTATAATAGAAAAAGCAATTAACTTGGAGTGAGAAGACCTGGATATAATTTCTAACACTTTACTAGCTTTAACTTTGGGCAAGTCAATAATGCTCTGTTTCCTGATCTGTAAAATGGGGCTATTTAATGTTTGTGCTACCTACCTTTATCACATAATCACAAATTTGGTCAGGACCTTAGAGACTACCTAACTCAAAGTCTATTTCCAATCCAAACTAGCAAACATTTATTAAGATTCTATTATGTGTGAGGCACTATGCTAGGCACAAGGAATACAAAAACAAAACAAACCATAAGTCCCTGCCCTTAGACAGCTTAAATTCTATATGTAAATAAGTATATACACAATCATTTGAGAAGGGAAGGAACACTAGCAACTAGGGATACCAGGAAATGATAGATGTATCAATATTGCATTAGGTTTTTTAAAATCCATTTCCCTTTTTTTGTATAATTGGTTTGTTTAAATTGGTCAGGTTAAAGTTGCCTTAATTATGTACTATATCTTCTTTTTTTTTTTCTTCTTTGACATCAATGCTGATCTTTTGCTCTAACAAGTCAATAGTATGGTTCTATACAGTTAGCTGATTCTAAATTGATTTCTACATTGGTAACCAGGTGATACTTGTCTTCATATAATCAGTTTCATTTTTTGTGATGTCATTTAGTGCTAGTCATATCTAGAATCTGCCAACTCTATTCTTGAAGAAAATAATCACAGCGCATAGGACCGAGTCCTCTGTATAGCCTGTAAACCTTTAACCTCTCTCATCTCTTGGTCTTGAACCATGTTTTCCACCATATTTTTCACTATTGTGTCCCATTACCACCTTTCCACTGATGTCTCTAAATATTAAAGAACATGATTTCATTTGGAGGGTCTTACTTAGTTGTTTATAGAATTCTATCCAAAGGGCTATAGTAGTAGTAGTAAGCTTCCACCATTCGCAGACGACCGTGGATCAGTGCCTTGAAGAACCACAGGCCACAGTGTGGCTGTGCAATCTGATACGGGAGCCACAGCTCCTGCCACAATGAGGACATCTGAAAACTGCGCTCTCTGTTGCCCGTCAGATCCTGCATCTCATTTGTTTTTCTTCCTCCTGAGCTTGAAAGCCCATCTCAGCTGTGTGCAATCCTTGGCCATCTCCTCCCAGCTGCCGATGTCTATTCCCAGAGCCCTCAAGTATTGCTTGCATACATCTCCATAGTGAAGCTGGGGGTGTCCAGAAGGTCTTTGGCCTGAGGCTAACTCACCCATCTTGCATGTGGTGCACATGACCAAGCCAGCAAGCCGTCTTTGTTTCAGTAGTGTGTAGATTCTCAGAAGTTGCGCGCGTTGGAGCACTTCTGTGTTGGTGATCCTATATGACCAAGATATGCCAAGCATACGCCAAAGGCAGAGCATGTAGAAGCTGTTAATTAATATTGATCTGCCCAGGCCAGTACCCTGGAGAGGACATTCCAAAAGGCTATAAAACCATGCAAACCCTTTGACCAAGCAATACCACTACTAGATCTGTATTATGAAGAGATAAAAGAACAAAAAAGAAATAAAAAATATATGTCAAAAATATGTAGAGTAGCTCTTTTAGTAGTTTCAAAGAATTGGAAATTGAGGGAATGTCCATCAATTGGAGTTAGACAAGTTGTTGTATATGATTATGATAGAATACTATAAGAAATGAGAAGCAAGATGCTCTCAGAAAAACATGTAAAGATTTGCTTGAATTGAAACAAAGTAAAAAGAGCAAAATCAAAGGAACATGTATATAGTAACAGCAACATTGAATGATGATCAACTGTGAATGATTTAGTTATTCTCAGCAACACAGTGATCCAAGATCACTTATGATAAAGAATGCTATCCATCTCCAGATAAAAAACTAGTGGGGTCTAAAAGCAGATCAGAGCATTTTTCTTTATTTTCCTTATTTTTCTTGGATTTTTTTTTGTTCTGTGTTTTCTTTCACAATATGACTAACATGAAAATATGTTTTGCAGGACTGCACATTTATAAACAATATCAAATTGCTTTCATTCTCAATGAAATGGGGAGGAAAGGGAGAGAGAATTTGGAACTCAAAAAATTTTTAAACAAATGTTAAAAATTGCCTTTACATATAACTGGGGAAAAATAAAATATTTTTTAAAAAAGAAAACTTTAATATACTTTATAAATGTCTATCATTATGATAAGAATAAATTTACATGGCAAGTTAGCAAAACCTGAACACCATAATGCAAAAAATATTTAAACTGCCCATAATTTCTGAACACAGAAAAACAATGCCAGTTAAAAGAATCCAGGAAACAAATACAAAAAAAACCCCACATCTCTATGCTCACAGCTCTAAGACACATAGTGATTAAATTTTTTAATTCCTCTGACAAACAATAAAATTGGCAAGCAACCAGGAGAAAGACTTTATATATAAAGAAATAGCACAGAGAATTCAAATAGCACAGAAAAATCTGGGGAGATTTGTATATATTGATGCAGAATGAAGTAAACAGGACCAGGAAAATAAGATACATAATGACTACCACAGTGAAAACCAAAAGGAGAGTAAAATGATACTAGACACTATCTACTTATAAGGACAAAGCTTGGCTTCAGAGAAAAGATATGAAAATGTACTTTGCTCTTTTCATTGGTGAAGTGGAAAACTATGGGTATAGAATGTTGTTTTACTGAAGTTTTATTTGTGGGGGGTTTTTCACCTTTGTTACATAGAAAGATTGCGTGGGTAGGGGAAGGATACATTAGAAAATGACCACAATGTAAAAAACAAAAAGCATCAATAAAAATGTACATGGGGCTTCAGTCAGGCATAAATTATCTGGCTATTCAAAGTTTTATTTTATTTTATTTTAGAATGTGCCATGATTAAAGTCGGAGTCAGTGTAAGATCAGTTTTCAGATATTTCTGTAAATACTTCATTAATGAAGCAGCAATCTGGTTTATTTAAGCATTTGCTGGCCACAAGTCAATAATGAGAACAAGAGACACTGAATCTGGGCATGTTGCCCAGATTGTGACTGGCAGTTGGATAGGCAGCCCATTGACTTAATCAGTCCATCTATATCTATATCTAAATCTAAATCTAAATCTATATCTATGGGTATCTATATATGTTTATGTGTGTGTATCTTATGGAAGCATTATAATTAGTATTTTGTCAAAGTCAGGATTTGAACTCAGTACTCCTCAATTCAACCTCACCATGACACCTCCTATGTTGCCTTTACTTGCTTGAGGACAGCTCCCATCAGAAACCCTTGTTTTTCTGACTCAACACCACAACATGGGGATAACAGATTTTGTGGATAAATTACTGGATTTGAAGTCAGGAAAAACCTGATTCTTCACACCCTCACATGAGGTGGAGCACATGACTCTCCAGACAACTTTTTTCACTTAGGCCCTTCAGCCGGTATCTGGACACCTGGACCCCAACTTTTCAACTCCCTTTAATTTGTTGTCATACATCATTAGGATCTAAGTTCCTTGAGGGCACAGTTGTATTTCTTTTTGCTTGCTTTGTACTGCTAATGCTTAGTGTAGTGCTTGGCACATAAGAAGGGAGAATATAAGCACTTATTAAGTGTCAACTATGTTCCAGGAAATATATTAAGTACTTTATAAATATTTATCACACTTGATCCTCCAAATAACCCTAGGAGGAAGATGCTATTATTATCCCCATTTTACTGATGAGTAAAGTGAGGCTGACAGAGGTTAAGTCACTTGCCCAAGGTTGCTTAGGTAGTAAGTGTTGTTGATCAGTCATTTCAGTCATATCCAACTATTTGTGACCACATTTGGGGCTTTCTCAGCAAAGATGCCAGAGTGGTTTGCTACTTCCTTTTCTAACTCATTTTACAGATAAAGAAACTGAGGCAAACAGGGCTAAGTGACTTGCCCAGGGTCACACAGCTAGTAAGTGTCTGAGGCCAGATTTTGAACTCAGGAAGCAGTCTTTCTGACTTCAGGCCTGGCACTCTATCCACTGCTCCACCTGGCTGTCCAACTAGTAATTATGTGATGCTAATTTTGAACTCAGGTCTTCCAGACTCCAAGTCCAGCTGTCTATCTATCCATTGCTCCACCTAATTGTTTCATATTAAGTGGTAATAAAATGCTTCATCTAGCTAGCTAGCTATTTACTGTGAGACATGGAATGCCATAATAGTCAAGGAATTCTTCCTTATATTGAGCTTAAATCTATCTCCCTATGACCTTTTTCAATTCATTCAGCCTTCTGGGACCAAGCAGAATGTTTAACCATTCTCCTGCATGACACTCCTTCAAAATAACTTGAAAACTACTATCATGTTCTCCCTATAGTTTTTATTCTTCAGGATAAAACCCTTCAATTAAGCCTCCGTCTACTGAATGGTCTTCAGGTTTTGTTTGTTTTTTTAATCATTCTGCTCACATTTCTTGGACACCTTCCAATTTGTCGGTTTCCCTAATGGTATTCAACTCAATGAATATTTATTAAGTGCCCATTATGGGGAAGTCATTAGAGGCAGGGGAAGAAAAATAGTCCTTGTCCTCATGGAGCTTTCAATTTTCTAGAGTATTAGCAGGGAAATCAGAGTACTGGGATGTGTGGCTCTTTTTTTACAAGCTTATTCGCCACAGTGCTTCCCATACCCAACCCACAAATGAAGAGACTGCAAGGTATAGAGTAAGGAGCACTTTGAATTCAGAGGCAGAAGATATTGATTGGAATCCCAGCTCTGTTATTTATCTGTGACCTTAGAAAGTCTGTTTTCCATAGGACCCCAGTTTCCCCATTTTCTAAAATGAGGGGATAGAACTAAATGGTCTCTAAGAAGCTCCAGCTTTATATCTAATGGGAGTTGAAAACCAAACCAAGCAATACCAAACAATTCTCTAATTGTTGCATGTTAAGTTGTGAAGTAACAATTTCACTGAAGTGTTGTCTGGATGGGACTAATCCAATTAAATATTTTCCAGATGGAGCTAATGTATATGTTGAGCCCCATTATTTTCACTTTTTAAGAAAAAAAAACTGTCTTCAATACAGTTTTTATGGTACTGCTTAAATAATTTAATTAAACTCAAATGTCATTATAGAGCCAGGTATAAAAAGGAGGCAATTCATCTCTAAAGCTGACATTTGTTTCATAGTTAATTCAATGGTGCCTAATTATCTTGCTGCCTCCTCCTACAACTAACACTAGTTACCAAGAACATTGCCCGTAATTATAGTGCAGCCAGTGTAGCTAACAACCTTGCAGAGATAACATGAGTAATGTTCAATATTCTCCCCATCTCCTACTATGTCCCGGAATGCCCCTAGACACAGGGGAAAACAAATCTACTTGTTTTCAGTAGATATGGAGTCAAAGAACCTTACTTATTAACTGTGTAGCTTTAGCCAAATCATGTACTTTCAATGGGCTTTAGGCTCCCTGATAAGAGGAAGTAGGAGAGAATGGAACAGGTGAGTTTTCTTATAGTCCTGGCATTCTATGGTTCTATAACATGAAGGGCCTTCTAGCAGCTAAATAATTCTAAGGCCCCTTCCAGCTCTGGAAGGATCCAGTCCAAGGATTATAAAGTCCTTCCAACTTTGGCATTCTATATTCTATTATTCTAAATTCCCTTCTCACCCTAACTCTATTATTTTATGATTGCATTCCAATATAATTTCCTTTCTCCATTTGGTGACAAATTTTCTAGGACAGTATTTCATGCCCTCTAATCCCACAAAAGCCAGCGTTGATACATCTGATTCCAAAACTTCACCTTTTAAACATCAAGTTGTTATTTTCCTACCATCCTTACTAAATATAAAATCATTTTTTAAAACTGAGGGGGGGAGGAATTTAAATTTTAACCTTAAAAATCTCACCAGGAAACAAAATAATATATGATTTTTGTCATGTTTGAGGAATTGTATTTGTGTGTGTGTGTTTAAAGTAATTGTACCAGGTGATTTCTCTTTCCACTAAAGTTGTTTTTTGACAGAATCCATTGCTTCATGTATTTTAAAGTTAAAAGGCACAGACCTTCTTGAGTGCTCCAAAATTATACCCTGGTTACTTCTTACGCTCCACTCTTTATGCTCACTTCATTAGGAAGACTTAGCTTTCTACTGAATCAAAGATAAGTGTTTCTACAGTCTGAAGAGCATTCAATTAAATGTTATTTTTTACCTAAGAGACTGTGAATATGCTAGTATACAAAAGAAAAAGTCAGCAGTCTTACTCTTAAAATAAGTGTTGAGATAATGTACCTCTTTTCCTCCCTTGGAGAGGTGCAGGACTATGGCTAAAAGAATACTACGCGTTACTGCAAGATACTATCCCAATGGGGCAGCTAGATGGCGCAGTGGATAGAGCTCCAGCCCTGGAGTCAGGAGTACCTGAGTTCAAATCCGACCTCAGACACTTAACACTTAGTAGCTGTCACTTAACCCCAATTGCCTCACTAAAACAAACAAACAAACAAACAAAATACTATCTCAATGGCACTCATGACTTGTCAACTCCCAGTTTTGGATTACTCCCATGATCCACCTCATCTGCTCCTATTCTTGTGTTTCTAAACAAAGTTGGAAAAAATCTTATGTAATCTTAACTGGGTCCTTACTACCCCAAGGTAATCACTTTAGTCATGTCTAATTAATTTTCTATCACAATTTCCATGGAAGTTCCAAACCACTTCTGTCCTCTAGATTCCTATACTATCTCCTCTCCCTACCCTCTCAACAAACAATCTCACCTCATAGAGGCCAGTTGTCATGGGATCACTCTTTTCCCTTACTCCTTAAAATCTCTTCTCATTACTTCCTATGCTTTCCCCCTTTTACTTCAGTTTCACATGAAGAGCTGACTCTTTTTTAAAAAGCCAACCCCTCTATCTGCACCTTTGATTCCATCCTCTCTTGTCTTTGAAATGTTAATGCCACCATCATCCGCTCTAATTTTACTCTCCCCTCTCTACTGACTCTTTCCCTGCTGATCACAAACTCATCCAAGTGTTCCCCATCCTTAAAAAACTCATATTTGACCATACCATCTCTTCAAGGTGTCCTCCTATGTCCTTACTCCTTTTCACAGCCAAATACCTAGAAAAAGCTATTGACTCTCCTTGCCTCCACTTCTTCCCTTCTTACTCACTTCTCAACCCTTTTAACCTGGCTTTCCTCATTGCTCAACTCTTTTGAATTGCTCTCTCCAAAGTTACCAATGATCTTTTAATTACCAAGTCTGAGAGACTTTTCTCAGTCCTCAACTTTTGTAACTGCTCTACAGCCTTTGATTGTTGACCACTCTCTTCTCTTGTGTTTTTATGATACTTGCTTCTCCTACCTGTCTGACCACTCTTTCTCAGTATCCTTTGCTGAATCATATATATATATACACATACACACACACACACACACACACACACACACACATATATATAGTGTCCCTTAACTATGGGTAAACCCGAAGGCCCTATCCTGGGAATTTTTCTTCTCTCTCTCTCTCTCTCTCTCTCTCTCTCTCTCTCTCTCTCTCTCTCTCTCTCTCTCTCTCTCTATATATATATATATATATATATATATATATATATATATATATATATATATATATATATATATACACACACACATATATTCTCTCTCTTGGCTATCTCATTAGGTCCCATGGACTTAATTATTACCTCTATGCCAATGACTCACAGATCTACAGGGTGTGCCAAAAGTCATAATGAGGTATGATGTTTTAAGAAATTTTTGATTTTCCACACATAATATAAATTCATTTCATATATACATATATATCATATATACTATATATGCTGCTATGGTATTGTAAATTAAAGACAAAAAATAAAGCAATTATTAAATATTTGTGTCTTCTGGCCCACTCTGTATAAAACAGCCTTATCTTCTCTCCTGAGCTCTAGTTCCACATCATCAACTGCTTAAGAACATTTATGTTTAAAATTTTTCATATTGTTAAAATTTGGTTTTCTATATAATTGGGGAAATATAAAATACTAAATAATTTTTTTAAAGAAAAAGAACATTTAACATGTCTTCTAGGTATCTCAAACTCAACATATTCCAAGTTGAATTCATTATCTTTCCACCCCTCTTCATAATTTCCCTATTTCTGACAAGATATCACCATCCTCCTACTCAGGCCCACAGCCTCAGAATTAATCTTGACTCTTTGTGCTCTCTCACCCCACCCATCCAATCTACTTCCATTTTTGATTCTACAAACATCTCTTGCATCCATCCACTTCTCTCAACTCCATAATTCAGGCCCTCAATCACCTCTTTCCTAGATTATTGCACTTATCTGATAATTCATCTCTCTGTCTTCAGTGTCTCTCCTCATCAATTCTTCCTCCATGTGATTGTTAAGGTGATTTTCCTAAAGTTTCAACATTGCCACATCATTCTCCACTCAATAAACTCTAGCCATTCCCTTTTGCCTTTGGGTAAATTCAAACTCCTGTGTTTGGCATTGAAAGCCCTTCATAATTTCCCTCTATTTTTCTAAACTTATGAAACTTTAATCCCATCCATATACTAAATAGTCCAGTCAGACCAACCTTGTTGCTCTTCCCACTCTACACTGACTCTCAACTCTCCTTTTTAACTGGTTTTCCTCCATGGCTGGAATGGACTTCTCAACTCAACTCTGCCTGTTTTCCTTCAAAGCTCAATTCGAGAGAAACATTTTGAGATTCCAAGTTATCAATGCCTTTCCCACTCCCTCAAATAACTTTGTATTTATTTTGTAGATATCATGCTTAAACTAATACATATGGATAAAGATATAAACAGATATAGACATAGACATGATCTAGGTAAATCTATAGACATAGATATAGATATAGACATAGATTTAGATATAGATATCAATGTATCTCCCCAGACAGAATGCAAGCTCTTTAAGGGCAGAAACTTTTTTTTGTCTTTGTTTCTCCTCCATCTAGTTTAATGCCTGGCACATAGTAAGTATTCAATAAATGCTTGTTGATTGATTAGTTAGTTTTCCAGAACTACTTTTATTTTCTCTTGTTTATTCTATTCTTTAAAAAAAAAAAAGGAATGGCTCCCTAAGTAAATGAAGCATAAGGGATATATTCAGAAATGAATTTGATACAGAAGCAAACAATATGAATACAAGTTTAATTTTTTTTAAGAAGTCAGGCAAAGAATATTACAGAAAGGCCTAAGAGTTAGCTATTGGACCCTTGTAAGAGTCAGTCCAAAAATTTGCATTTATTGAGCATCTACTAGTTATATATACTGTAAGAATAATGATCACCAGCAGCAATAAGTTTACACTTATACAATGCTTTAAGATTTTTAAATGCTTTTAATATGTTTTCTCAGTCAGTTCTTACAAGTCCTAGAATGTAAATAGGTGGTAAAAGTATTATTATCCTCATTAAATAGATGATTAAAGTGAAATTCAGAGAGGTGTGACTTATTCGAGACCACACAGTTAGAAAATGGTTACAACATAATCAGAAAGGGAAAGCAAATGATCAGTAGAGCAGGAAACCAGGAGATACTGGCAAAACCCTCTGATGGAAGTACCAGCTTCTCTTCCCCTCTTATTCTCCATATGACCAGCTTATAAAAGCAGAACTTGCCCAAGATTTTCAACCAATATTTCATCAACTGGACCTTACAGCAAAGCTATTTATGTTGAAAAGAAGAAAAATAAGAGAGCCAGGTGAGATCTGCTGTAGGCAGCAGTGAAGTATCAGGGAGGTCAGTGACTGGGATGGCTTTCCTTCTGTGCCTGTGCCTGTGCTTGTTAACCCCTGCCTTGTGTGTTATCTTTAGGCATAATCTCAAACAGGGGGCTATAATGGAAGCTGTTGGAGGTCTTGGGCACAGAGAGCATTAAAGAGTTAGACAATAGTAACTCTGTATCACAGAGTCATTCAATCAATCAATAAGCATTTATTTAGTACCTACTGTGTGCCAGGCACTATGCTTGGTTCTAGGGACAGAAAAATAAAAAAACCTGAAAGTTCCTACTTTCAAGGGGTTTTCATTCTATCAAAAAGGCAACATGTAGATATACAAATATACAGAAAAATGGACACAATAACAGCTGCATCTTTGACAACAGCCTCTGAGCCCTTCCCTTGTCCCTTAGCTCTTCCTGTGCCAGAATTAATGAATCTCTAATGGTTAGAAGGCTCTGGACCTTAACAGTGGCAAAGCTGAGATTGTAGCATCATCACTCTCTCTTTTAGAAGTGTGTTACCTTGGATCCTGCCGTGAAAGGCAAGATACCATAAGGCAAAATCATGACTATGCATAGCTCTTGCCTTCAACAGCTGAAACATCAGTGAAAACTGCCAGATGAATTGGTAGAGGCAGTAAGAAGTAAAGGAGGGGTCTTTATTAGGCAGCAGAGAATAAACAGATCTGCTACCAAAAAGGGTACAAAAATAACTGGGGGCTTCCTTCTGGGGCATCATGAAAAAGAAGAGAAGGTCTTGGCCCTCAAAAGCTTACAATAAAATTAGAGAGAAAAACAAAAGTAAGACAGCATTTAAAAAATTACAGCAAACAGAATGTAGCTGAAATCTCATTACAAGCAATAATAAAGAGCAGTCCCTGTTCTTTCTCTGACCTAGAATTTTGTGGTATTTAAGTTCTGTCTGGATTAAGTTGGATCTAATGTTTTGTTTTGTTTTGTTTTTTAAACAGTTTGTGGTTGTAATGGGATTTAACCCAGGAATATATGTTGAATACATCCATTCTGAAAAGACACAAAGTTAATGGATGATTACAGAGGGGTGAGCTTAATCAAGGAAATGAGGGTGTTGGTTTTTTCTTTATTTTTGAATTAATCTAATTTTTTTTCAATTAACAAGGATTTATTTTCTCTCCCTCCCACTCCACCCCTTACTGGAAAAAGAAAAAGAAAACCCTTGTAACAAATATGTATAGGCAAGCCAAAATAATTTCTCGCCTCTGACCATGTCCAAAAAATGTGTCTCATTTTGCATATGTAGTCCATCATTTTTCTGTCAAGAGGTAAGGAGCTTTCTTCAACATCAGTCCTCTGTAATCATGGTTGGTCAATGTGTCGATCTGATTTATTGCTATTGTATAAATTGTTCTCCTGTTTCTACTCACTTGAGTTGGGTCTTATAGGAGTCTTGAAGGAGCCAAAGAGACATGCTTCATGATAGGGGGAATAGCTAGGGTAAATCTATAAAGGTATCAGTTTGGACATTCTGAACAGATGTCTCCTAATGATGGGTTCCCAAAGGCCATGCCTGGGGGCGAAAACCCTGGCAAGCCCTACCAAATTATAAAGGCAGATGTTGAAGGAAAAACCATAACTGGAGTCCTGGAGATGGGCTGTGTGCCTGCCATCTGAGTCCCATCCTAAGTAAGCTTGGAGGAGTTGAGCACTGAGCTTGGTCATCAGGGAATGAAAGTTTTCTATCGTAGTTTATATACTTTCCCCTAAGATCATTGAAAATTATGATCTGTCAGTGGGAGGAGAATTTTTGTTCATTATTGTTGTTCAGACATTTCAGTCATGTCCAACTCTTCATAAGCCAATTTATGGCAAAGATCCCAGAATGCTTTGCCATTTCCTTCTTCTGCTCATTTTACAGATGAGGAAACTGAGGTAAACAGGATTAAGTAACTTGCCAAAGGTCACATAGCTAGTAAGTATCTGAGGTCAGATTTGAACTTTAGAAGATGTTTTCCTGACTCCATGCCCAGCATTCTATCAACTACACCATCGAGCTGCCCTATGGGCAAAGGATACACACCAATAAAGTCATTTCATCTCTCTGGTCCTTATTTTCCTCATCTATAAAAGAAGGAATTGGGCTAGATGACTTCTGAGACACTTCCTAGTCTGGAGCTACAATCCTAAACCTTGCTCTTCCATCAGTAATAACATGTCTAACTCATACTTGGCAACACCATTAGTTTTTTTATTTTTCTGATACATCTATCTATTGTATTTTCTGTTACAGTTCTCAATTTTTGTGCTTTATTTCCTATAGGTTCTATGAAGATACAGATTATGGTTTATCTAAATTGTATAGCTTTCCTAGCACCTACCACAAAGCTCTGGATACAGTAAGCATTTGTTACATGCCTTTAGATTGTCCTATAAGTAACAAAAGATAAGACATCAAGGTCTACTAATGCCACACCTTGAATTTCAATGCAATACAGAGGAGTTCATAAGTTCTATGTTTTATTCTAGTGGAAAGAGCACTAGATTTAGAGTTGAGACCTGGGTTTCCCAACTCTTTCCTTTACTAGCTGTGTGATCATGAGACATATTACTTCATCATCTCCATCTGAAAAATGGATATAAGATAATACATACATTGCCTACCTAACTGAATTTTTCTTAAGGAAACAAATATATAAACATTAAAGATCAACAGAAATGAGAGTTATTATTATCTTAGAATAAAACATGAAAGGAAAGAAACACAAATAAAATAGAAAAAGGAAATACGATTAAATAGGAAGAGGATAATTTCCTCTCTTCCTCCTTCAACTCTCTTTTTGCTCATCACTCACCACCACTAAACTGGATTTAAATTACTGCATGTTTTCGCCAATCTGTAGAAAATAAATTATTTTAACAAGTGGTAAAATTTGGCTCTTTCTCCAAGCAGAAGGCTCTGCCCTGCAGTCTTCTATCCCTTCCACAGAAAACGCTAAGCTATTTCTGCAGATTCCCGTTGCTTCATTATATATCTGGAATTTACATAATCTGCAGCAAATAAAAAATACAAATGCCTTAGTCTTGCGTAACTGTGGTTCAGTTTCTATTACACTTCTCAGGGGAATTAGCTTTTGATTATAGAGACTAGCCAAAATCATGGCTCTGTTGACTGCCATGGATGGTAGAATCCAAGGCAGGGGGCATCATTTCATCAAATGACTCATACTGCAGAGAGGGAAATGTAAAGCTGATAAAGGGGACTAGCTCAAGGTCACACAGCTGCTAAGTAGAAAGAGTGGGGATTTGAACACATTTCTTCTGATTTCATATCCAACATTTTGCCATACTAGAGGGTTGAAGCTACAAGAGGCAATCGTGAATAAATTAGACTCTGTAAAATAATTTGTCTATCAATTTTTTTCTAATCAGGAAGCAGGTATTCCCACAACTTCATTCTTACCATACTCATGCCTTTCCATTACTTTTATTTTTATGCTGGCTATCTTTTAGGGGTAACTAGGTGACACAGTGGATGGAATGTCAGACTCATCTTTCTGAGTTCAAATCTGGCCTCAGACACAAGCCATATGATTCTGGGCAAATCATTTAACCCTGTTTGCCTCAGTTTCCTCATTTGTAAAATGAGCTGGAGAAGGAAAACCACTCCAGTATCTTTACCAAGAAAACCCCAAATGAGGCCACAAGAAGTTGGATATAACTGAACAGCAATAAAAAATATATATTTTAAATGTCTACCTGAGCTTTTGCTTGGAAAACAATCCCTGAACCTGATTACAAAATGATTGAATAAGTTAGCCATATGTGTGGATGTGTGACACAGGGGGAAGTGTTAATCAGTCTGTTTGGTCTGGTGGACAGAACACTAGACTTAGAATTAGAGTTCCAGGTCTCACAGTTCTTTCATTCACAGACAAGTCACTTTAAGTCTCTGAGCTTCAATATCTTCATCTGTTAGATGGGTATAACAGTATCTAACATAATTTTTCTTAAGGAAAGCATTTAATAAACCATAAAGATCAATAGGAATTATTGTCATAATAAGATAATTATTATTATAATACATTATTATAACAAGATAAAACATAGGGAAGGGGGATCACACCATCTTTTGAAAATCTTCTCCTAAGACTATGAGAAGTTGTGATCTGTGTGAGCAGGAGAATATACATCAATAAAATCATCCCTCTCTTTAAGTACAAGAAGAATTGCTATTTCCCCCAGAAGGGAAGAATAGCTCTGGAAGAAAAAGATCTAGGTTAAAATCCTATTTTTGATTGGTACTACCTATGAATCTTTAGGCAAATCACTAACTTCCATGGTCCTCATTGTCTGTAAAGTGAGAGGATTGGGCCAAATACCTTCTGAAGTCCCCAATATGTCAGAAAGGAAGATGCATATAAATAGAAGGGTGGCTCATCTATCTCATTAGAGAACCAATTTTTTTAAATAGTGGAGCTGGCAGTTGAAAGAACATTAAACTTGAAGTCATAGGACCTGAATTTGAATCCTACCTCTGCTATTTACTACTTTTATTACCTTACCACCCAAGATTCCAATGTAGAGGAGCTAGAACCACCACCCCCTTCCCTGTAGAGGATTTATGGAATATCATAGCATCATGGATTTAGAGGAGTAAAGGACCTCAGAGTCCAGAGAAACCATTTTATAGATAAGGAAACTGAGGCTCAAACAAGTGAAGTAATTTATCTAAGATCTCATAACTAATAAGTGTATGAAGTAGACATAGACAAGAGTTGCTCAGAATGAGAAGGCATAGATGGTTTGCAATGTCACTCTCTGGAGGGAATGCCATTTTGATGAATCCCAAATCCATTAAAGCTTTGAAATATTTAAGTACCCATACACATATCTATATATAGATACATAGATCTATATATCAATCTAAAATTGGAAGTAGGATTTAATGCTGGAAACTAGTGTTGGTGGGATATATAAAAATCAAAAGCTGAAATTAAATTCAACAATATTTGTTGGGCATCTGTTCTACTTGTATCTTCATACACATAAACTGAAAGCCCTCTACTGTAACAAGTATAGACAATCAAAATAAATTCATACATTAGCCATATGTACTCAGAGATGAAGCATGACTGTTTCAACATCAGTCTTCTGGATCTAGACTAGACTATATAGACTATCTAGTTCAAATTCTTTCATTTACAGATGAGAAAATTGAGGCCTAAGAGTGTAAGCAACTTGTTTAAGGTTAGTCAAGTAATGATGGAGGTGGTGATAATTATAATAATATAATGATAATAATGATAACAAGTAAATAATAAATTATGCTATATGGTACAGGGGATAGAACCTGAGTCTAGAATCAGGAAGACCTGAGTTCAAATCCAGCCTCAGACACTTACTAGCTTTATGACCCTAGGCAAGTCACTTAACCATGTTAAGTTTCTTCATCTTTAAAATAAGATGGAGGGGCAGCTAGGTGGCGCAGTGGATAGAGCACTGGCCCTGGAGTCAGAAGGACCTGAGTTCAAATCCAGCCTCAGACACTTAACACTTACTAGCTGTGTGACCCTAGGCAAGTCACTTAACCCCAATTGCCTCACCAAAAAAAATAAATAAATAAGATGGAGAAGGAAATGGTGGATCACTTCAGTATGATTGCCAAGAAAACTCCAAAGGGGGTTAAAAAGGGCTGGACCCAACTGAAATGACTAAATAAAAATGGGGATAATAATAGCATCTACTTCCCAGGATTGATGTAAGGACCAAATGAGATTATGTTTGTAATGCACTTAGCACAAGGCCTGGCACATAATTCTATATAAATGCTAGTTACCATCATGATCTTTGTTTACATAGTAATTTAAGGATAAACTGTGAAGCAGTATGGAGTAGTGCATAGAGAGCCAGCCTCAAAACCAAAAAGACCTGGATTCAGTTCCAGAATCACTCAACCTCTTAGTAAGCAAGGCAGGCCCTCTGTAAGCTTCAGAGGATGTGCTGGCATATATTAGTAGAGACAGTTTCCTCGCCCAGGGGTCCCTTATAACAGAGAAACCATAGATGCAATTGCTATCTCCTATGGGGTAAGCAATGTGAATATTTTCACCCACATTTTACCGATGAGGAAATTGAGACTCAAGAAGTATAAGTGACTTGCCCATACTTACCTAGTGTTGTGCTTAACATGGCCTCTCCAGGTTCCAAATTGGAATTATAATGATGACCAACAATTCCAAGAATTAAAAGACATTAGAGAAACACTTCTGAAGGGAACAGAATCTTGCTCTAAGAAATCTGAAATCTGCATGACCAATGGCAGATGAATTTCACAATAGATGCTACTTGATTGGCAGAAATTCTTAAAACAATGTCCCCCAAATTAAAATTCAGTTTGGATCGGGTTTCTTTTGTAATGTGAACTATACCAGAATAAGAGGTCCTTCATTATCATCTGAACCCCAATATTATGGTGAGCCACCCAATTAACTCTCTCCATATTAAATTTGGCCCCTACACTAGCTAGTAATTTTCAGAGCTGGCACTCAAATCTAGAGACAGAAACTTATTAGTAACAATAGAAAGAGGCAGACATCTTGGCAAAAAAAAAGAGAAGAGTAAAGAGCCAGATGGTTGAAGGTGTCCCCACCCTTCTAGGAGTTTTACCTGAATCCCTCTGGTTACCTCCAAAATTCAGGAGTCATTTTGCTTGAATTGAATTGCATTTTTAACTAAGGGATTTGTGGCAATGTCTTGAACCATTTCAAATCTTACCTTCACCATCTTTACAACTCGCTAAGAATTTCACAACTATACACCTGCCTAAAGACAGAAGCGATTGGTATCCCAGAAGGCAACAAAGTGAGATGGGAGCTCAGGACTGTTTGAGACTGAAGATATAGTTTTTGACAGTCATCTTCATAATGTAAATACAGATTGACTAAAGGGAGAGAAACAAAGATGACTCCATTTTGCCAGTCTTCTAGGTTAAAGTGATGGATTTATTAATGGAAATGGAGAATTTAGGAAAGGAACTGGACTTATAGAAAAAGCTTATGGGTTCAGTTTAGGGAAATATATAGAGTTTGAATCAATGATGAGATATCTAAATAGAGTTCTCCTATAGGCAATTGGAAAATGGGAATAAACACAGGGACAGAGATATAGACACTAGATGAAGCCATACAAGGGCATTTGTTCTCTGGAGGGAGAGAGAGAGAGAGAGAGAGAGAGAGAGAGAGAGAGAGAGAGAGAGAGAGAGAGCATACCCATAAGTGTGCAAAATACCAAGGACAGAGACTTTGGGAACAGCTGTAATGGTTATTAAGAATGTGGTCTGAAAGAGCTGCAAAGAGATTAGAGAATCACAACTTGGGGTTGTAAGGGACCTCAGAGGCTATATAGTTCAGCCTATAACTCTCAAATAATCCTCTGTCCAACATCCATAATAACAATCATCTAGCCCCTACTAGAGAATCTCTAACAAAGGGGAACCCATGACCTTTTCTTTTTTTTTTTCTTTTTTTTTTGTCGAGCAATGAGGGTAAAGTGATTTGCCCAGGGTCATACAGCTAGTAAGTGTCAAGTGTCTGAGGCCAGATTTGAACTCAGGTCTTCCTGAATCCAGGGCTGGTGTTCTATCCACTGTGCCACCTAGCTGCCCCCACCCATGACCTTTTAAGACAGCCTATTTTATTTTTTAAAGAGTCTATTTTTAACTGATATGTGTATGGGGGGATCACTACAGTAAACTTGCCAAGAACACCCCAAATGGGGTCACAAAGGGTTGGACCCAACTGAAATGACTAAATAAAATAAGGATAATAATAGCATTTATCTCCTAGAATTGATATAAGGATTAAATGAGATGTTCGTAAAGCATTTAGCACAGTGCTTAGCACATAGTTAGTTCTGTATAAATGCTTGCTATCATCGTAATCTTTGTTTACATAGTAATTTAAGGATAAACTGTGAAGCAATATGGAGTAATGGATAGAGAGACAGCCTCAAAACCAAAAAGGTGTATCACATCACCTTCATTTGCCAGAATATCCTTCTTTCCTTTCCATCCCAGAGTACCATCCCTTATAAAGAAGACTGTAAAAGAAAGAGGGAGAAAAAACTTGAGCAAAACTAACCAATACATCAACAGACTGAAAATATTTGCAGTTTTCCCTTATATTATACCCCATCTAGCATTACCATATCTCTTTTTTGTGGTCAAATATGATCATTAAAATTTCATAGCTTTCTTTCTTTTATTTTGCCATTGTTGTTCTTGTTCTTTCCGTTTATGTTTTTGGAAACAATGAAATGTTTTACTGGTTCTGACGACTTCATTTTGTATCCATTCATAGAAATCTTCCAATGCTTATAGATATTCTTCACATTCATCATCCCTTATAGCCAATTGATATTCAATTACATTCACATATCATGATTTGTTTAACCATAAACTCAATAAACGAGTATCCATTTTGTTTCTATTTTTTTGCTACAATGAAAAGTTTGTTTTACATGGGTCCTTACTTTTTAGGTTGCGTTTCCTTGGGTATATATGCCTGGCAATATGATCTCAAAAAGGATGTATATTTTAGTCACTTTTTTAGAATAATTCCAAATTGCTTTTTGGAATGACAGGACCAATTCATAGATCCACGAATAGTATGTTAGTGTACCTGTCTTACTACAACCCATTCAGTATTTGCTATTCGTATCTTTGCCAATTTTCTGAGCATAAAATGAAACATTTAGAATTGTTTTGTTCTCAATTTATCTTACTATTAGTGATTTGAATTAATCTTTCCTATTGTTTTTAATAGTTCCAATTTATCTTTTGAGAACTACTTATTCTTATTATTTTGCCATTTATCCATTGGACAGTGGATTTTGGTTTTATAAATTTATATTCATTTTCTATACAGCTTGGATATCATACCCTTATCCAAAATAATTAATGGAAAAATGTTTGCCCAGTTGATTGATCAATAATTATTTGTTGAATGAATGAATGAACCTAATCTGTTACCAAGTGCTGTCAAATCTCCCTCAAGAATATCTCTAGGATTCAGCCCTTTCTCTATACCCCAAATGCCATCAACTATGCTAGCCTCACACTATCGTACCTTATATATAAAAATTGCCCAAATCATCTCCCTTTTCCCTCCCTGCCCCAGAATATCTTGCATGTGACTGTTGGGTTGATTTTTTTAAAAAATAGAGAATCAGACAATGTCAGAAATTGAAGGGACCTCAGCCATAAATTAGACCTAACCATATCTGAATGGGGATCCTCTCTATAAAATCCCTAATGCCATCCAGTCCTTATATGAAACCCTCCAGTGAGGTATAGTTAATTCATTAGAAATAGGTCATTCTACTTTGGGCACAGTACTTTTTGTTAGGAAAATTTTTCCTACATCCAGATGAAATCTAGCTCTGTGCAGCTTCCCCCCATTGCTCCTAGCTCAGATCTCTGGGACCAACCAGAAAAAAAGTCTAATCCCTCTTTCCCATCATAGCCCTTAAAATACTTGAAAATATCAATCATGTTCCCTGTAAACCTTTTCTCTAACCTAAACATCAGCAGTTCCTTCATTCAATCCTCACATGCCACAATTTCCATTCCCTCACAAAGGTCATCTCCTTGGATTTTTAATGCATTTGTGCATGTTGCATGAAAATAATAATAGCAGCACTCTTGGCCCAATATGGAATCTTTAATGTTCCAATATGTCATCACTATTAATGGAGTGTGTTACAGTAAGAGATTTTTTCCATATTTCAACACACTAGAGTAAAAAGAAAGCACCAACAACACCCTGATGATGCCCCCTCCCCAAGTGCCAAAGAGTTAAATGCTTTAGCATCTGTCACAACAGTCTTCCTGAAAAGAGTTCACTCAAGTGAAAGGAAGATCAGAGGAAAGCTCATATGCAGCCAATATAAAATGATCACTAAAACATCTCCCCAGCTCACAAAGGGAAAGATATGTAGATAGATGGATAGAGAGATAGAGATAGAGATATATAGATCAATATCGATATCAACATCAGTATCGATAAAGAGATATATAGATATAGATATAGATATAGATAGGCATTTAGTCCTCCAATCAGAATGAACAGAGAGGTTTACACAGTGCTTTGGGATGAGAATCAAAGGTTAGACAATTCTAACCTGCAGGAAGCAAATTCATTGCAAGCATATCAGTCAGTAATACAACACCTGTTTCTTGCCTATTATCTTCTTTCACTAAAAAGCATATCTGTATTTCTTCTTAGTGGAGCATTACTTTTTCCTCTGGGAATATTAGTAAAGGTTTTCTAGATACTTATGTGAAATGTTATTTCATTCAATTCTACTTCATCCAAAGAAACCCTACATTTATATATTTAGAGCCAACTGCATACAAGATATTGTACTCATTCCCAAGGTAATAGTGTTGGAAAATGGTATACTCTATGCCCTCAAAGAAATCATATCTTATTGGAGTTAGGGATACATATGATATAGAGATAATTTAAATAATTAAATTAAACAATTTAAATAAAACTAAGTATCAGAGCTGGGCTTTGATCTAAAGTCTTCAGACACCAAGACCAAGTCTCCTTCTATTGTCTGACATTTCCAAGCCCTGTAGGAATGAAATGAAGGTTCAATCTCTGGGTGAATGAGGAACATTTGTGAAGGTGGAGAATTAGGAAAAGAGGCTCTTGAAGGGTAGATTCAGGTTAATAAACATGTTATAAGTGCTTATTATATATAAGGTCCCATAGTTGGTATCAGCAATACACAGATGAAAAATTTCATAATCTCTGGTCTCAGAGAACCAACAATCTAGGAAACAAGTACCAATGACATATGCCACCTACTTCCAAGGATTGTTCCAAATGAGAGTTGATATAAATGACATTTAAGATCTCTTCTAACTCTGACAGCATATAATCTAAGCATAAAGACCCTCCTAGTTCTGACATGCTAAGGGTTGTTCGAATCAACAGAATTAGATGTGACTATAAAGTAGTGAGACTGGTTTTCTTACCTAGTCCCATACAAATGGCCCAGTCCAGATGTGTTATGAACAGTGGTATATAAAAAGGACTACTTTGAATGCCAGACTTTATTTGAACACAAATATAAATAGATTCCTTTTTGTTAAAAATTAAATAACCTCACATACAACTTTTTTTGTCAGGCACTCTTAAAATAGGACTTTCTGTCTTTTGGCCTTTTTTCTCATCTATAAAGTAGACATTTGAGGAGAGAGAGAGATCACTTTCTCCTGAAAGGACAAGATTGATCAAGGAAAGCCAATGACGGAGTTTGCTGTTCAGGACAAATTTTTGTCATACTGTAGTTTAAGGTATCACCAAAGACTCTACACTCAAAGTCTCTTTAGTTCATGATACCTCCAATTTGATTACACTGAGAAAATCTCTAACATAGAGCTTAAGAATGGCAGCTGGGCGGCACAGTGGATAGAGCACTGGCCCTGGATTCAGGAGGACCTGAGTTCAAATCCGGCCTCAGACACTTGACACTTACTAGCTCTGTGACCCTGGGCAAGTCGCTTAATCCCTATTGCCCCACAAAACAAAAAACAAAAAACAAAAAACAAAAGAATGGCTCATGTCTAGGTATTCCCAAACATAGCTAATAGGGTTCCCTTTCCTATAGGTACTATAAGGAGCACTTTTATTTTACCCATCACAGAAAGTGAATAAGATGCAAAGGATTCACAAGCTTCCACAAATGAATACAGAAACAGAAAATACTCAAAGAGTCCATTCAACTAATTAGCCTCTATCAGACTGACATTTTGTAGGATTACCGAAGAATGAATTTAATTCCCCTGCAGACCTACACAACTTTGAGCAACAGACAGCAATGTGATGGAGTATAGGAAGGTTTACATCTCCCGGTCTCTTGTGGTATATCTTTAATCTTCTAGCTATAGTCCAATCCTGCTAGTGGCCATCTTTTTTTTCAAAAAATTCTTTTTTCCTCTAGGAGGGCAGTCCCTGAATCTCAAACTCATGAACTCTCAATCTCTTGGAAACTCCAAAACTAAGGATTACCCGAAAGGCAACTCCTTCAATCAGGAAATGACCATTCATTCTCAGGATCATTAATTGTTGACCTTGATCACAAAAGGAAACAAAGGGAAATGGGAAGGTAACAAGCATGTATTAAACACCTACTAAGTGCCAGGCACCATGCTAAGAGATTTGTAAATATTATTTTATCGGATCCTTTGGAAAGTGAGAGTAGCCAGCTAGTAAATAAAGATTCAGAAACTACCCTTTCTGACTTGCCTGGGCAAGTACATGACATGGGGGTTGGGACTATTAAAGTTTAAACTGGCCTATTAGCTAAAGGACAGATAAGCCCTTTATGTGTAGCTGCTACCTAATCAGTGTCAGGGGACAAGATAACTATAGAAGTCAAGACCACCACATTTCATTCAAGTCTTTCCGCACCCCCAAAGGGAACTTTCCATAATCAGGTGGTCATCCCATCTGTCTCCCCACTATCCATCCTCTATAAAGGCTTTGGTCTCCCTTCTGGTCAAGGAGAAATGTGTCTCAGAGAATCATATTATCTCTGAACCATTTTCTCCCCTCGAGGGAAGCCTTTGACTTCCTTCTTGGTCACTTTCTCTAGCACCCAAATAAAAGACTATTTTAATCTAATTGAATCCTGTGTGAGAGGGTATAATTTTTTAAAGAAGAATACCTAAGTATCCATACCACCTATTTCCCCCATGATATTCAGGTGGGTGGTCATGTGTTCCTCTTTGAGTTTTGGTTTTTTTTTTTTTTTTTTGGTGAGGCAATTGGGGTTAAGTGACTTGCCCAGGATCACACAGCTAGTAAGTGTTAAGTGTCTGAGGCCAGATTTGAACTCAGGTCCTCCTGAATCCAGGGCCGGTGTTCTATCTACTGTGCCACCTAGCTGCCTCTATGTGTTCCTCTTGCAAATTCCATTTTCTTCTGGAGATAGGGAGAAAGAAAAAATCCTCTACCCCTTCCACCACCGCCCCCAACTTTCTTTACTGTGGTCTGGAAATCCAAAGGAGAAAAAGTATAGGAAAAGAAAAAGAGGAAAGGAATAAAGCCTTATTATATAAAATTCACCCTTACAACCCATGAGGGAAAGGTAGGTCTTCTCGTAAGAATCCAACCTCCCTTCTTTTCATTATTCAGTCATCCGGTCATGGGGGACCAATGAGAGGAGTTCTTCCTGTTCTCTCAACAAGGAGCTAGGGGTATATCTTACCTTCATGATAGTACCTTTGTTGAGGTAACTGGCCAAGTCAGTGTAGGGTTTCTCTAATCATCCCCATTACATACCATTAGCAGTATACAAATTATCCATTATCTTCATTCTCCTGGGCGATTATTAGAAGAAAAGAACTGGGATCCAAACATCTAAAATATCTACCATTTTCAAAGCTTGAACCATGGAGCAAGGAATGATTATGGGAGACAATATGGCATAGTGGAAAGAGTGCCTTGAATATAGTAGGTGCTTAGTAAACAATTGATTATTGTTTAGGTTCACATGTTTATGTGAACTTGGGCAATTCATTTGTCTTCTGAACTTCTAATTCCATTTGCAACCTGTAAAGTGCTATAAAATTGTTAATTTTTATTACAACCAGAGGAGGAAGTGCTGCTACAGCCTAGAGAAAAATGGGAGCCTTTGCACATTGTGGTATGTGATGGGCCTTGTTCATAAAATCGCTGTTGCTCATTGTTCCCATTAAGCTGGGTCAACATGTGCCTGTAAATTCCTCCCCAAAGAGAAATCAGAACAGCATCATCAGCACCAGAATATGACAAACAACTCAACTATGGAGAGGTGGCTGCCAAACATTCAGCAGTGCTCAGATTGCACCAGAAGGGGGGGAATCAGATAAGAAAAATAAACTCACTTGTGTGCATAGTTCCCTAAATATGTATCCTGCCCATGGTTGCTGTCCGCTTTCACTGTAATGAATATTTGCATTTGGTAGGGGTCAGGGAGCTGTGGTCCAAGGGTGCCTTGTAGAATGTGCTAGTCACTCTCCCCCTCTGCTTTCCTCTCCTCCCCTTTCTTCCCCTCAGGCCAAGAGCATAGTCTGGTCCAGAAAGTTCAGGACACGGCACTACCAGTTCTCTTTGGAAATCCTGACCTTCCTGCTGAATGACTGCTGTGTAACCTTGGCCAACTAGCTGGCCTCTCTGGGCTCTGGTGTCTTCATTCAGGATAATAGCCTTAGAATACATGTTTGCAAAGTGGTCTGTCCCCTGAAGAGTCAGTGCAAAACAGTTTGGGGAAGGAGATGGTTGTTTTGTTTTTCCTGAAATATGAACCTGCATATGTGGCAGCTCCACAATAGATTCTGCCAATTCTCAGAGAACAGATCAACCAATCAATAAAGGTGCATCTATTAAGTACCTGCTGTGTGTGAACCACTGTGCTAGGTGCTGAAAGAAGATAGAAAGACAAAAAAACAAACAGTCCCTGCCCTCAGAGATCTTATATTCTAGGGAATTGTTTGTCTAAATGTATACAAATGATATAGAGGGGGCAGCTAGGTGGTGCAATGGATAAAGTACTGGCCCTGGATTCAGGAAAACCTGAGTTCAAATCTGGCCTCAGACACTTAACACTTACTACTACTTACTAACACACTACTGTGTGACCCTGGGCAAGTCACTTAACCCCATTGCTCTGCAAAATATATATATATATATATATATATATAAAGTAAAATACAAGGTAAGTGACATGAGCAAGAAGGACTAAGGAAGGTGGGAGGGAACCAGAAAAGACCTCTTGTAAGAGATAGCATTTGGGCTCAGATTTAAAGGAAACTATATCTTCTAAAAGGCAGAGATGAGATGGGAGTGCATGGAGATGGGGTGGGGGTAGAGTTGGAGAGAAGCAAAGGCACAGACACCAGCCCAGCCAAGTGCAAAAAGATTGATATCCAGAAGATTGGCTATCAGAAATTGTGGCCCCAACAATTTAGGAAAACATAACCTCAAGCATTAATGTATTTGCAAAACAGATCATAGAACCACAGCTCTAGCATTAAGAAGGACCTCCCTAGGGGTCATTTCATCCAACCACCTTGTTTTTTAGATAGAGGAAATAGTCTCGGAGAAGAAGTAACTTGCCTAAGGTCACAAAGATGATGATGAGCAGAGGTCAACCAATGATAATGAAGGTGATGACAAGGATGAGGATGATGATGGAATTTATATAATGCTTTAATGTTTGCAAAGTGCTTTACAAATTATCTCATTTCATGTTCATAACAACCCTGGGAGGGATCATTGTTATACCCATTTTATAAATAAGGAAACAGAGACATAATGGGTAAGTGAATTGCCCAGGGTCACACAGCTAGTAAGTGTCTGAGTTTGGATTTGAACTCATGTCTTCCTGGGTCCAGTACCAGTACTCTATCTACTGTGCCTCCTAGCTGCCTCTAATGGCATGTTTAACAACAACATTTTTATGAATAAGGAAAATAGACCCAAAGAGATATGGTAGCTTGCTTGAAGGTACACAGGTAACCTCTGACTCCAAAATCAGTGCTCTTTCTACCATTCTACATTGTGATGTCTCTGAGAACCTGGGATTTTGTGAAGGAATTCTGTGAAACATGGCATTCTGGGACTGGCTTCTAGTCCCAGCTTGCCAGAGAAACCTTGCACATATCACTCCCCCTCTGTCTGAGCCTCAGTTGTTTCTATCAATGAATGAAGAAATATGAGATAATTGCTAAGTACCCCTTTCTGTCTTTGAAATTTCACATGACTTAGAGGGCCCACCCAGCTCTAAAGGCCCATGATTCTGTCATTCTGTTTTCCACTTATAAAATCAAATACTTCAAAATCAAAAGAACCTCAGAAGGCATGTAGTTCATCCCATTCCTGAATAGGATACCCAACAAATGGTCATCTAGCTTTTGTTTGACTGCCTTCACTGATGAGAAGCTTGCTATTGTTTTTAGGGAGTTATTATGGGTAAGATGTAGCCCTATGTCACCCTATAATGGCCATTTATCATTTGAGTATCTAACATGACTTTCTGTGGCTTATTAAATTCATTTTCATATTCAATGCAATTGATTGAAATGGGTTATAACAATGGCAGTGGGGCACACTCCAGGCAAACAAATCTCTGGCTCTCCCTGTGACCAACTGGGAGCCAATAACAAACTATACAATGTAAATGTGAGTACTTTGCCTCTAGTCATTTGCTCCCCACATAGCCCAATTCCCCCAAGCATGGCACTCTAACATCAAGGGGGCTCTTTCTGGAACAAAGCATCATTCCCTCCCCACCTCCCCCAATACCACTATCCTGAAGTGAACTCATGTGACAAATTCTTTTAAACAAAGTTTATAGTGTTTTTAATATTTTGGGAGTCTCTGCTATCTGCCTGTCTGGCTTTCTAACCTCCCACTGAACTCCTGGACACAATGGTGTAGAGGTCATTAAATGGCTCATGACTACAGCATCAGCTTTTTGGATTATCCTCACATTAGGAAGTTTTTCCTTATATTCAGCCAAACTCAGTCTCTCTCCACCTTCCACCCATTGTTCCCATTTCTACCCTCTGGGACAAAGAAGAACAAATCTAATCCCTCTTTCACAGGGTAGTTCTTCAAATACTTGATGACAGCTAACATATCCCCTTAAGCCTTCTCTTACACCAAATATTGCCACAGTTCTTTCCATCAATCCTCATATGGCATATTTTCATTCATTTAAGCTTTTTAATGCCCTCCCTAAAATGTTGCACTTTGAACTGAATGCATTACCACAAATATGGCCTGACCAGGGCAGAGAACATGGCTAACCTAGCTCAATGTTTCTAGTTTACATGAAGAATAACAGACCCATTGGATCTCCTTGCATAGAAGGGGTCGGCAGCTGTTTGTTGGAGATCACTGGGCTAAAGGGGAAAGAAGAGCCACGGAACCTAAACAGACCCAACAATGTTCAACCACATGAAGTTGGCCAGTGGGGTTTCATTTTAGGCTAACACCAGGACCCATGCCAATCTCCCAATGCCACCAATGGAATGCCTGCAAAAGCCACAGCATAAATAGTGACAGAGCTGAAAAAGAATTTGGCATAAAACCAAGGCTGCCTCAGATCCCATGGCCCGTGGTTTTAGACAAGCATGTTGTGTTTCTCAGGGGAGAGGTGGGAGACATCTAATTCCAAGGTAATTGAAGCTGGAATCATGGAATATCAGGGTTTAGAGGAGCCTTAGAATCATAGAACATGGACTATCAGAGCTGGTCAGGGCTTTCTACCATAGGACATGGGATAACAGAGCTGAAAGACTATTTGAATCATAGAACATAGAATGTCAGAACTAGAAGAAACTTACCTTAGCATCAAAGAAAGTAGAAAGTCAGAACTGGAGAGACTTTAGATGATAAAAAGACATAGACTATTTAAAGTGAAGGAGGTTTGAAATCAAAAGACCATAGAATATGCAATAGCTGGAAGTTATATTAGAATCATAGCAATATTATTTTAGTGAAGAAAGGGAGATGCGAGGGAGAGAAAGTTATTTTTTATTATTTGGAAGAAATAAAATTAAATCTTAAAAAGTGATAGAAATGTGAAAAAAGGGAGAGTAGCATTAATATAACATAAAAATCCATGAAAACAATACAAAAAATTCAGAAGGTACCACAGATAGATTTTGTTACTACCATGTTAAATTTTATATCTATGTTTTTATAAGAAAGTACACAGAACATGATTTCGTAGTCTTATACAAAAATCATAAAGCAATAAAATTCTGGAGCTGGAATGAGCTTTGGAATCTCAGAACATGGACTATCAGTGCTGGAAGGGACTCTCAGCTCATAGAACATTGAATATCTGAGCTGAAGAAGACATCAGAAGCTATAACCTGAAAAAAGTGACTTAGTTCTATCTCCTCATTTCAGAGGTAAGGAAAAATGATGCTCACAGCAAGCATTCATGAAGCATTTCTCCAAAACCAAAGAACCCCTAGAAATGTGCCAGTGAGCCACCTCAGTCAGGATGTTTTCTGGTCCCTCTCAGATGTCAGGAACAACATGTACTGCTTCCCTTTAAAGGAGAACAGCATTCTGAAATCCTAATCTTGCCGGGGAAATTGTCTGAAGAGTCTTGCCACTCAGCCTCCAAGGTTAAAGTGGTCACTGACTTCTCACAGAAGCAGGTACCAGCAACCTCTCTAGCCACCCAGGCCACTGTGTTCTGCTGAGTGGCCGAATCAATGTGACCTGAGGAAGTCTCTAATTCCCCAAGAGAAAAAGATGTGGAGTGAGAAGAATTCAATCAATCCATGATAAGGTCATTGTGACTCTTGGTATAGTTCCACTTCCCTCTTCTTGTAATATTATTCATGAAGCCTGCATATTTCTTCATCTTTGTGTTAGCTTTTCTTACCCATATCATTTATTTCTAACTATTCCCCTAAGCTTCTAATGGGAAAATCTGGTTTCTTTTTAAGATAAAATGAGAAGTCGTTAGGCCAGCCTTCCAGGCCCTGCACAATTGGGTAAGAGCATGGCTTTTCAGGTTCATTTCTCCTCATTTACTCTATGTCCTAGCCAAAGTGTTGCCAGTTCTGGCCTTGTCCTTACCCCACCCTACACATAAACTGCCCCCTCACATACCTCGAATTTATTGCCTACTCTTCTCTACTAATTGAACTCCTTATCTTTTTCTAAGATAATCTCCTCCATGAAGCCTTCTTTGATCACACCCAGCTCTTGACATCTGAGTCATCCTTCTTCTCTCTATCAAATTTTCTTAGAGAACTTTGGTTTTGCCTGTTTTTCTTATTATTGTTCTTTAATTCTACCTCATAGCCTACTGATTTTTTTTCTTATCCTATCTATCAGAGCACAAGCTACTTGAGAGCAGGGCCTGCATAATTTTCATCTTTGGGTCCCCAGTACATATCATAGTACTTTGCAAATGGTGTTGTTTGTAAACGTTTACTCAGTTAAATTGAACTGAACAACTATCTACATTTAAGCCAACTTTAACATTATATATATTTTTTTCATTTATTAAATTTGCTATGACCTAGGTAGTATGTTATGTGGCAGGGATACAAAAAAAGGCAAAAAATATCCTTTGATCTCAAGGTGCTTGCATCCTGAGGGGAAAGATAACATGAACAAATATAAGTATAACATGTAACATTTACAAAATGAATAGAAGGTAGTTTTGGAAAGAAAGGCAACTAATAGCTGGGGGAATCAGAAAAGACTTTATGTTGAAAGTAGCCCCTGAGCTGAGTCTTGAAGAAACCCAGGAATTCCAAGAAGCAGAGGTGAGAAGGGAAGGCATGGCAAGTGTGAAAGATAGTCAGTGCAAAGACAAGGAGATAGAATGAGGGGATAGGGAAGAGAGGTGAGAGATAAAGACAGAGAAAGACAGACAGACAGACAGATAGACAGAGAGACAGAGAGAGACAGAGAAAGACAGAGAAAGACAGAGAGAGATGGAGAGAGACAGAGACAGACAGAGAGGGAGACAAAGAGACAAAGAGAAACAGAATGAAGGACTTATGAAAAATGCAATTCATCTACAGAGAAAGAACTGGTGGTATCTGAATACAGATGAAAGTATATTTTTGTTGTTAGTTCCTTTTTCTAAAGGTGTTTTGTCTGCCATGTTTTGCATGACTGCACATGTATAACTTACATTGAATTACTTGAGTTCTTAAGGGGGGGAATAGGAAAGAAGGAAGATAATTTGGAACACAAAAGTTTTAAAAATCGATGTTACAATTTGTTTTTACATGTAACTTGGGGAGAATTCTAAATAAATAAATGTTTAAAAAAATTTTTTAAAAGAAAACTACAAAGATAGGAAGGAGTCAGCTTTTGAAGAAATTTAAATGTGAAAATATAAAAAAATTGATCCTGGAGGCAAAAGAAGCAACTAGAGTTGATTGAGCAGGGGATGACCTGATCAGATGTACCCTTTAGGAAAAATCATTGGTAGGTACATGGAAGAAAGTTTTTTTTGTTCAATCATTTTTTAGTCATGTCTGACTCTTCATGACACCATTTGGGTTTTTCTTGGCAAAGATACTGGAGTGATTTGCCATTTCCTTCTCCAGCTCATTTTACAGATGAGGAAACTGGGGCAAATGAAGATTAAATGACTTGCCCAGGGTCACACAACTAGTAAGTTTCTGAAGGCAGATTTGAACCCAGGAAGACAAATCTTTCTGACTCCAGGTCCAGTACTCTATGCACTGTGCCACTTAGCTGCCCCATATGCTCCTGTAGATGCTCCACACTCATGGCAAACCATGGCTGTATGTGAAAAAGGGAAAAATTAATTAAATACTTCTCTTTAAAATTGTCTCTGAACACTGAAGTATTAAGGAGGGAAAAATCACCAAAGGTCATCCTGAAAGTGCATAGCAATGTCAATATGTGGCCTACCAAGTGGTCCAGCAACCATTCATCTTGATTTTTAACAGAGGTCATTCTAAGTTTATTTACTAAAAACAAATTATGTAACAACATATCCCATGAGGATCATTCTTGTCATTTAATTGGTAAGAAATGGCCAGACTCTAACCTCAAATTTGCATTTTGAGGTCAAACACTCCAAGTGACAAAGAGCAAGTGCTCTACAGAATCTCCCAGCATTCCTACCCAAAGTTGGCTGCATAGCCTCTACATTTCAATGTTGTCTGAGATGTTGATGTAGCTGGTAAGACCAGTCCAAAACAGAACTGACTTTGAAGATACCCAACATTTCATGTTCCATCATTAAGATTGACCCCAAAGAGACTTCAACATTGGTTATAGTGAATCAGCTTTAAACCGTTGAACCTGGTCCCAGAGTCTGTTTTCCAATGAATTAATGGTTGGGATAGGATATGACTCTTTTTTTCAGAAAATTCTCTGGTGAAGGGGATGGGAGTTCTCCAAGTCTAGAAAAAGCATCTTCTATAATTTGCCAACACAGGCACTCCATCTCTTCCATATTTTTTGTGTCAAAATCTGATGGTAACAGTTTTATCAATTCAGTTTTTAAAAAAAGAGCATGGTATCTTCTTTGCTGACTGAGTATGGAAGTTACCTGTTAACTTCTATCTAGAAGTTATGACACTATGGATCATAGCTCCCCATCATCTGAGCTTTAGTCACCAAGGGATGTTTGGGGATTATTTTTTGGTTTTGTTTTTTGTCTTTACATCATGACAACCCTAAAAATTCATTTCTTAAGGTGTGGAGGCACTGCAATCTATATTGGTGTAGGGAAGGTCCACCCTAAGGAATTCAGAGTTCTTTTGATGTATTTAAGTAGCCACAGTTCATATTTCCCTAACCCTTAACTTTTTTTTCTAACCCTTAACTTTTAAAAAAGCTCTTCATGGGGGCAGCTAGGTGGCATAGTGGATAAAACACTGGCCCTGGATTCAGAAAGACCTGAGTTCAAATCCAGCCTCAGACACTTGACATGTTCTAGCTGTGTGACCCTGGGCAAGCCACTTAACCCTCATTTCCTGGCAAAAACACACACGCACACACATACACACACACAAACAAAAAAAAAACAACCAAACTAAAAAAGCTCTTCATGTTGTTGTTACTGTTTGTTCTTCATTCTCAAAGCGGACCATGACACTGGTGTGGTGTCATAACTTGCAATGATTTGGATTTTAGTGAGGGAGGGCTGTGCAAGGTCATCAATCTCACTCTCTCCTCCAGAGCCATCTGGGTCCAGTGGCAAGATATATATCAGGATGACTGGTGATGGCCCCAGATGTTTAAGGCAATTGGGGTTAAGTGACCGCCCCAGTATCTGAGGTTAGATTTGAATTCAGGTCCTCCTAATTTCAGGGCCAGTGCTCTATCCACTGGCGTATCTAGCCACCTAACTCTTCAAAAAGTACTTCATAGAGGCTGCACAAAGTAGGTCCTTAATAGATACTTGTTTCTTTCCCTCTTAATATTTATTCTTTCACTTGATAAAGGATATCACATAAACTAATTTATAAGGAAGAAGATGCACTCTTTATATCCCAAGCAAGCATTTATTAACAAAAATTATTCACATTTATTATCACTTATTAACTATGTACTAAGAATTATATTTAATGTCAGGGATATGCAACAATTGGAGTGATGCCACCTGCTGGAGAGTTACTGTAGGAAAGCTCCGCCATGAGGAGAAGGCGTCTGAGGGCAAGCCATGTAGCTTGGGAGGTCAGTTCCTTGGCGTCAGGAAGTGACGTTTGATGTTTCCAGTTTTGACAGGAGGCTTGTGGGACGAAGAAGGGGTGAGGCTTTCTCTCTCTCCCTTTGTCAGGACTCTTGTGGAGAGTGGAGCAAAAATGCTGGCTCCCTGAGATAGATAGATGTAGGCATCTAGGCCTCTTTCTCTCTCTTCACCAAATTCTTATGCTCTTTAATACATGCTTAAAAATCTAAAACTCTTGCTAAAGCTTCTAATTTATTGGCGACCACTCATTAGATATTTTAGACAGTATAGCTAGATAGTAACTTTACAGATACAAAGGGGGGAAATGGTCCCTGGCCTCAAGGAACTCACATTCTAATGTGGGAGATAGTGTGTAAATAACTAGTTACATAGATGGAAGAGAATGTCATGGAGGAAAAAACTAGTAGTTTGGGGTTGGGGGAAGGGGATAAAAGCAAGGAAAGGATTTCTGCAGAATATGGGATTTATCTTAGTCTTGAAGGAAGCCAGGGAGGTAAAGAGACAGAAGTAAAGGAATAGCATTTCAGCTCTGGGGAACGGGATATTCAAGATGGAGCAGAATGTATGAAGCTAGTCCCCAGAAAACAGACAATAACTGGTTTCTTTTCTAAGTCTTTCCAATTTCATAGATAGAGATTGCATTACATTGGCAGAGTCCTGAAGAACTCTGACTCACCTGCATATCAAGAACATTTTGAAGAAAATGGCTTCAGTCAAAGAAATGTTGGCTCTTCCACAAATACTGTAGAACTCTGTGGATAGCAAGGAATCCTTGGCTCCACCGCTACCACCATGACCATTTGAAGAATGGATAAACCAATGCACAAAGAGAAAGGATAATTTTTCTTTAGTTAAGCATGAGGCAGAACCTCAAGACATAATAATACAGTCCTATATGCTAATTGTTAATTATGCTTCATACATTATAGAAAAATAGCTGAAAAGCCATTGCTACAATCCTGGGGCTTAAAGGAATCTAGACTTCACCCATCTTAACAAGTTATTGGTTTGTGTCTATCACTAAAATTTGGTTCAATTTAAGAAACAGCTTTAAATGGTGACAAGAACACTGATACATGCCAGGAAAAACAGATTCTAATGCCCATAAATCAATCAATCAAAATGTGGTTGGCAATATGGGACTAGATCTCAAGAAGGAGACTAAGTTTATATCCCAAAGATATCAAAAAGAGGAAAAATGATCTATTTGTATAAAAATATTCATAGCAACTCTTTTTGTGGTGGCAAAGAATTGGAAATTGAGGGGATACCATCAATTGTGGAAAGGTTGAACAAGTTGTGGTATATGAATGTAATGTAATATTATTGTGCTATACAAAATTATGAGCAGGATAGTTTCAGAAAAAAAAATTAGAAAGACTTACATGAACTGATGCAAAGTGAAGCGAGCAGACCCAGGAGAACATTTTACACAGTACCAGCAATGTTGTATGATGATCAACTATGAATGACTTAGCTATTCTTAGAAATACAATGATCCAAGACAATTCCAAAGGATTCATAATAAAAAATGTGATCCACCTCCAAAGGAAGAACTGGTGGAGTCTAAAGGCAGATTGAAGCAGACTATTTTCACTTTCTTTATTTTTTGTGTGTATTTTTTTCTTTTGGACTGTTTCTCCTTTTACAACATGACTAATATGGAAATATGTTTTGTAAGATTGAACATATATAACCTTTCCTATATCAAATTACTTACTGTCTTGGGGAGAGGGGAGATGAGAGAAAGAGAGAGAGAGAGAGAGAGAGAGAGAGAGAGAGAGAGAGAGAGAGAGAGGGAGAGGGAGAGGGAGAGAGAGAGAGAGAGAGAGAGAGAGAGAGAGAGAGAGAGAGAGAGAGAGAGAGAGAGAGATTTGGAACTCAGAATTTTGAAAAAAATGAATGTTAAAATTTGTCTTGACATGTAATTGGAAAAAAGTAAAAAACTATTTTAAAAAAGAGAGAGACAAGGACTGGATAGATTTGGGAATCATCTCCATAGAGACTAAACTCATGGAGACTGGGGACTGATGATATCACCAAGTAAAACAATAGAGAGGGAAGAGGATACAGGGCAGAGTCTTGGGGAACCATTAGTATGCATGACATGGATGAAGAACTAGAAAGGAAACTGATGAGTGATTATAAAGGTTGGAAAGAAACTGGAATTCAAAAGGGATAGAATAGGCAAAAGGAGAATGTAATCAGTAGGGTCAAAAAATGTACTAGATGGTTTCTGAGGTCCCTCTCATCTTTAAAATTCTGTTATTCTATGACTGCAAATAATCTACAAGCCATTGGCCTCTTTCACTTCCTAATCCTGAATGATATTGTACAACATTTTTTTTTACCATCTTTATCACTTTCCACTGAAGTCACCAAATATCAAATGTCAAGGTAACATGGTTTATAGTATATTATCAAGTTCATGGAGTTTCCCTTTTTTAATACCCTACAACAAACATTGGTGCTTATGCAATTTATGCTGCAATTCATGGTATTCGTTTTGTTGACTTTCATTATGGGTTCTGTAAGGTGAGATGACAAATGGCCCCATTAAACTATAATTCTTGTTGCCTTTGGTCAGAGGATGAAATAAAAATTGTTGATTTCTGTATTCACTTCTCTAAGAATAGTCCATGAGTTTATCCTTTTTAGCTAAAGCTTGCTTATTTCTCCTGATGCCATTTGTAGGGAGAATATAAAAATGGATGTGGTTCATTTCCTCCACTAGTATGTTAACTCACCAGTTATTTTGACAATGCTCTCACATTTCGAGTACCAGCAGTTCAATTAATGCTCCTAAGTGGTATAAAACTATGTGCTTATTAGCATTCTCTGTTTCTTTGTTCTATCACTTTGACCAACCCTGAAGAAAATGGACTCTGAAGAAATACGACTGAAGTCCATTTGGTATTTTTTATATATGTTCATGAGTTTCGTTCTTGCCAAGAAATTCTTCACCTAGTGACCAGCCTTCTGTGCTTGAGCATCTTCATATGGAACCACCCTGGATTTCAGACAGCTCACTAAGTCTGTTGCCAGAAACATAGACAAAGCCTTCCTAGCTTGGCAGAATATAAGCAAGTTTTCACTTAGTTGGCAAAACCTTCAAAAACCCAAGGCTACTTTTAAACTACAATGAGGCATTAGAGGAACACTTTTTTGTGCTTAATAAATATTTGTTATTGAAAACATTGAAAGGTAAGAAAAAAGTCCTGGGCTGAGAATCAGAGGACCTAACTCTAGCCCTAGGTCCACCACTAACTGACTGCAAACTTGGGGCTTTATTTGTCAGTTTCTTCTTCTATAAAATTCCTCAGTTTTCTCTTCTATGGAATTAAAAAGTTGAATTAAATCATCACTAAGATGGAGATACAGGGGATAGAGCACAGAGCCTGGAATCAAGAAGATCTGAGTTCAAATCCACTCTCAGACACTAACTAGCTATGACCCTGGCCAAGTCACTTAACCCTTGTTTGCCTCAGTTCCTCATCTATAAGATGGGAACACACTGGAGAAGGAAATAGCATACCATTCCAGTATCTTTGCCATGAAAACCCCACAGACTTTTTCCATGGGATCACATAGAGTCAGATATGACTGAATAACTGAACAACAGCAACAAAGAGTTCCCATAGTTCTAAATGTCTACAAATCCAACAAATATTGATTGGATATATACCCGACAAATGTGAAAGCATGTGCAAGGAATAATTCACAATGCAAAGATAAATAAACTATCCGTCCAAATGAATATGAAATCAGCACCAAAAAGAATAGTGTCTGTCTAAATGACTCTACACAGGACCAATGGGGGAATCTCACATGAGAATGCACTGAGAAAAGTTTCTTAGATCATGACCATGACTGATGAGAGTGAGGGAAAAAAAGAGCTAATGATGACAGGCAGCAAGTTGTCTTTGAGGATAGCTCTTCAGTCCTTGGAACCAACTCTGTCCAAAGCCAGTGTCACTTTGATGTTGCTTGATGAAAAAGAACTGTTTTTGAGCCTCTGTGAATCCTAAGCTAGTTTAAATACTACAATCAATTACACATTACAATATCTGGGTGAGTTTGTATCCTTAACAAAAAGCAAGAGCAGGTAACCAAAGTAACATTATTTAAAATGTATATTCTTCCTTAGGGCAGCTAGGTGGCACAGTGAATAGAGAGCCCAGGCTTGAGTCAAGAAGACTCATCTTCCTGAGAACAAATGTGGTCTCAAACACTTACTAGCTGTGTGACCCTGGGCAAGTCACTGAACCCTGTTTGCCTCAGTTTCCTCATTTCTAAAATGAACTAGAGAAGGAAATAACAATACAAGAAAACCCCAAATGGGGTCACAAAGAATTGGACAGAACTGAAAAAAGTGAATTCTTCCTTCTGTTTGCAGTGATTTTCTTTACATGCCAAAGTACTCAGCTAGAACGTAGCAGCTTCCATGGTGAAGAGAGTGTATTTCTAGTATTTTTAAGTTCCCTCTGGCCCCTCACAAATTGTGAGATCAATCAAGAAAGAGTCTCGAGTTTAATATAAAACTAGGATTAAACTGGTAAACATCTAGATAACTGGCAAGGCATCAGTACGGAAAAAGAAATGAGATAGTTGAAGAAATTAACATCCAAATTTTGGTCCTCTCACCATCTGGACATCTGGGCAGGTGTCCAGAAGGTGCCCAAACCACATCTGGAAAGAGGCAGGATAGTCATTTGATGATTTACCAGATGCTACAAATTTCTTTTGTCCACATGCTGTGGCCAGAAGGAAGAGAGGAGACCCTTCTTCGAAGAAGTTTCTCACGGCCTGAATTGAATTACTGCTTTTTCACGGTTTCTGCCCATGGAGAGGCAGCTTATTATAATGAGTTCCCATTTCTATAGTGCTTTAAGGTTTGCAAAGTGCTTGCCTCATGTGGTAGATATCACAATTATTGTGATCCCCATTTGATGGATGAGGAAACATACTCAGAGACATGAAAAACCTTGCCTCAGTCACACAATCAGAAAGTATCAGTCAACTTCTTAGCCTAGATCTTCTCATTTAAACTTAGCAATCTTTCCACCACACCATATTAATTGAGTGAGGGTCAGTCAAATGGACAATATTTTATTAAGAAACTTCTATGGGACAAGGACTGGAGATACACAGACATAAAGGAAATAGTCCCCACCCTAGATGTGCTTACATTCTACAATGACAGACAACATCAGAACATCAAAGTATAAATGTAAAAAATGATGTCCAAATGGAAATACATCGTAATTTGGGGGTGAAGAGCTAGCAGTTGGCACGATCAGGAAAGGCTTCATGTTGGAGGTGGCATTTAAGCTGAACTTTGAAGGAAAATGGGGTTTTTTTCTTAAAAATGAACTAGGGATTTTAATAGATGGATGTGAGAAGGGAGGGAATTCCAGGCATGGGAGACAACCTGTGTGAAGGCACTGAGAGGGAATAGGGAGCATCATATGTGAGAAATGGCAAGAAGGTCTGTTTGACTAGATTTAAGAATTCATGAAGAAGTTAATATACAATGTCTAGAAACATGAGTTGGAGCCAGGTTGGGAAGAACTTCCAGCAGAGTATTTGATTTGTATTTTATGCCAATGGTAATAGGGAGCCACTGATGTTTATTGAGCAAGGTAAAGAAAATGGCCTGTGCTTTAGGAATATCACTTTGCCAGCTATTGGGAAGATAAATCAAAGAAGGCATCTGACTGTTACTCAGTAGACCTAGGCTCATTTCCTTCTCCCATAGGTGACTATGGGCAAGTCACTTCACTCTCTCCAAGATGCCACCTGCACTACTAAGCTTACAGGGTACTTTTGAGGAAAGCAATTCATAAACAATACCATTCTATAGAAATAGGAGCTACTTACAATTACTGAGAATTCAGAGTTATATTCCTAAAACTAAATGCTTTTACTGGCACTTAAACAACAAAATTGAGATAGTGCCAAAGGGCAGAGCAACTCCATCTTCGCTCTCCGCAGAGACTGATGCAGCCTTCAGGAATGCAATGTGTTCCCTGGCTGGCCTGGAAATAAGCCTTTTATCAGTGTGATTTATCCCCACTGCTGTGTTTTTATTCAAGGAAGTGGCAGATTGTTTTATGGCTGAAGCATGCCATCCTTACAGCTGACTGAGGGGAACTTCTTCAAATCATGAAGGAAGAATCACTTAAATTCTCCGCAGGGTTTATTCTATTTCTCCCTTCCAGCTATGCTTTGCTACTTCCCATGAGCAAGGTTAGAACATGGAGGCTTAAGCAATGTAGGAGAGAAGAACACTGGACCAAAGATCAGAAGACCTGGTTCCAAGCCCTAGTTCTGACATTTACAAACTCTATAGTCTTGGACAAATCACTTCACCTACATTTCTCCATTTCTAAAATGAGGAGATTGGACTAGAAATGTCTCTAAGGTCCCTTTCAGTTGTAATAAAATATGAGTCTGAGACTGAGTTCCAGTACCAATCCTTCTCCAATCTGGGCCTCAGTTTCCTCACCTGTCAAACATGACTGAATTAGAACATCTCTATGGTTCCTTTCAGTTTTTGTTTTGTTTTTTGTTTTTTTAGTGAGGCAATTGGGGTTAAGTGACTTGCCCAGAGTCACAAAGCTAGTAAGTGTTAAGTGTCTGAGGCTGGATTTGAACTCAGGTCCTCCTGAATCCAGGGCCGGTGCTTTATCTACTACACCACCTAGCTGCCCCCAAAAAGATCTTATTTTAAGGGTGTGCCTATATTCAAACCAATTTGATGGAATGTCATTTTCATGTTAAGAAAGTGAAATCCTGGAATTTCTACAGCATTTTTAGCAGGTAGTGAGTGCACCAAAGAAGAACTGGCTATTGGTTATGGAAGGTAGAAATTAGTTTTTCAATCCTAAATATAAAATCCAATATGATGTAAAGGAAAGGACACTAACCCAGGAGTCTGGAGACCTAAACCCTAATCTTAATTTTACAAATATCAACTTTGAGGAAATCACTTTCCATTTCTGCCCATCAATTTCTGCATAGAATTTCTATGGACCTAAGGATTGTGATGGGAGTAATGATCTCAAGCCCTTGCCCATGCAGGTTATTCTAGTTTTTCCTTAAAATGTAGTGAAACTGCCCTGAGATTTAATTGACTCAGAGAATTAGGGCTCAGGCTATTGGAGTGACTTCCTGATTGCCTAAGTACAAAAAGGAGATCCAGCTGGGCCCTGATGGTTTGGCCCTCTGTGGGCAGCACAGAGTCAGGGGAGCAGAGCTCAGCCAAATCAATCCAGTGTCCTTGTTGAATATTCTTATTTATTGTCCTTTTCTCCTATTCCCCACAGCTAAGTAAATCTCATTTTGTTAACTATCAAATATTCTATGAGTGTTTTATTTTGTTTCAATATTGAACTGAGTCAGGCCTGCAAAGACCTTTCCATAACTGATATTCTTTGGTTCTGTATGGTGAAATGGGTCAGTCTAACCTGGGATTCTGGATGATTTGCAGGAGAATGTGCTTGCCCTCCATGGCATTAAGTTCAAGAGAGGAGAACCTGACCTATAACATTCCTGAATACTGCCTATGGATTTGTCACCCACGGCTGTATCAAAACAAATTTAAATTTATCTTCTTGATCTATGCCATCTCTTAGGAGTAACAAGTCCCATAATGTTACTGGCAGCAATCTAAATATTTCTCAGAATTGTAAAATACAGAATATCAGAGCTGGCAGGGGCATTGGAATCACAGAACACAGAATGTTGGAGCTGGAAGGAATCTGTCAGATCATCTCTAGTCCAACCCACTGATTCTACACCTTGAAGAAACTGAGGCCCAGAAAGAGAAAAAGACTTTTCCAAGGTCACACAGGGAGTTCTATTAATCAAATATTTATTAAGCACCTACTACTTGCAAGGTACTATGCTTGACACTGGAATGATGACTAAGAGGAAGCAATCCTGACTTCAAAGCATTTGTATTCTATTCAGAAGGATAGGATAAGGTCACAGAGAAGGTTGAGATAAAGAGACAGAAAGAGATAGACACAGACACAGAGAGACAAAGACGGAGACACAGAGACAGAGACAGAAAAACAGAGAGAGACAGAGAGAGAGAGACTAGGACAAAAGTGGGATCAGAAAAAGTGTTTCATTAAAATGGGATAAAACCTATTGAGATGGATCAAGGGAGAGAGAGGGATCGTTCGGGCAAAGATACATGGAGAAAGTAGCACTTGACCTGAGCACTGGAGGAAGATAGAAAATGTGAAAGACAACTGTGAAGAATGTATAGCATTTACATTTCTTGAAAAATTGCTCACACCCAGAATAGTGTGCTAAGCCAATCAGATAACTCCCAGGAGAGTGGTCAGGTAGATCCTGGCACCATGATGGATCCCTGCAGTATGATTGGATAGATCCCAGCAGAATGGTCAGGTAGATCCCAGCAGCATGATGAATCCCAGCAGAGCACAGGGTTCATGAAGGTTGTGATGATCTTATTCTTCCATTTTCTTTGTATCGCCGGGGTCTATAACAGTGCTTAGTATGTGCTTAATAAACTTGTTGAATTGAATTGAATCGAATCGACATATGTGAGGCATGATAATTACAACCTACCCAGTTCCACAAAGGTGAATATCAGACTGTAGTGGTAGCAGTAGAACTGATCCAGGACCCAGTCCTCATACATCCATGGACAAGAGTCATTGATGGAAATCTTCAAGCACAGGCTAGCTGAACATTTTCCAAGAATGCTGTTTAGGGATTTGTAAAACTAGATAGCCTCTGAGGTCCCTTCATGCTATTCCTATGATAAATGATCTCAATTTTCTCCATAAAATAGGAGGTCATCTTTTAGGACAAGAGAAGTCACATTGTAATACTTAAAAAGATGTTTGGAATAGCTACCATCACCACTTATGGATTTGGCATCCATAGATATACCTAAACCATCCTAAATCTACCTTCTCTGTCCATGTCATCTCTTGAGGGTAACAGGCTCTGTAAAGTTACTGGCAGGATACTAAATTTAATATTTCTCAAAATTTTGAAATACAGAATATCAGAGCTGGCAGGAGCTTCAGAATAAAAGAATGTAGAATGATGGAGCTAGAAGGAAGCTTCAAATCATCTCTAATCTCACCAACTCATTTTATATGTTGGGGAAACTGAGGCCCAGAGGTAGAAAGTGACTTGTCCAAGGTGATGAAGGAAATTCAATTACACACATGTTTATTTGGTATAGAATAGCTACTGTGGAAAGTGGGATAGAGACCATCAGAGTCAGATAATAAGAATGTCATGTAGCAGTATGACCAAGCTGAATATAGATCATATGAATTTGTGGTAAATTGAGTCTTCAGCTTTCATCAGTTTAAGAATAGAAAAGATGGGGGCAGCTAGGTGGTGCAGTGGATTAAGCACCAGCCCTGGAGTCAGGAGTACCTGAGTTCAAATCCGGCCTCAGACACTTGACACTTACTAGCTGTGTGACCGTGGACAAGTCACTTA
Organism: Dromiciops gliroides; assembly: GCF_019393635.1. Lineage (NCBI taxonomy): Eukaryota > Metazoa > Chordata > Mammalia > Microbiotheria > Microbiotheriidae > Dromiciops > Dromiciops gliroides. The sequence continues at coordinate 294,440,060 of NC_057862.1, read as the reverse complement.
ACCCCAATTGCCTCACTAAAAAAAAAAAAAGAATAGAAAAGATGGATAATGAGAGTAACCCAAGATTGAAGACTGGCAGGGTATAAATGGTAGAATCCATTTCCAATCACTGTGGGGAAGGGGAGTGGGGAGGCACCCAAGACAAGTAGGCGAGAGTGTCAAGGGCGGAGGACAATGAATTGTGTAATGAATTAAATATAGTCAAAATTGTAAAGGGAAGGCAATAAAGCTAGAATACAAGTCAAAAAATGAGAAAACACAGGAGGATGAAGGGGGTCTAATCTGGTTAAGAGGAATGAGACTAAGGGACAGATGCTTGAATAGAAGAAAAATAGATTATGATCATGGGATGTTGTCAAGATCACAGAGATGCAATAATTTCTTTCAAACTTCAAAGAGTGTTTATGTTTTTGGAAAGAATGAACTAATGTGATTGTTCCTGGATTTAATGAACTAATCCATATACAATTGATCAATAAGATACACAGGCTTGCCTACAAAAGACTTAGTGATTCCAATTTGCCCAAAGCAACTATCTGCTTTTAAAAGGGTGCGCTCTCAGAAAATATTTGATGTAATATAAGTTTAGATTTCCTCTGCCTTTTAAAAGATGCTCTCCACAAGTGTGACACGTAGAACTCATTGGAGAAAGCTCTGGGTCAAAAGACTTGCAGGTTGCCTTATGCATGAAAGGAAAATTCCCTCAGTGGGGCATAGCCTGGGAAGAAGGGAGGAGACACATGAAGCTGACAGAATTGCCTTGTGAGAAGGAAAAGCAGGAAGAGTTATCACATCTGGCAGTGACTTACAAACAGGTGGTGAAAACCTGGAAGAGAGAAACCCCATGGAGAGAACCAGACCTGCACAACACGAGTGATATACAAGCGGACAGGAGAAGCGGGCAATGAGGCCAGAGAGCCACAGGGGACACAAGAGGAGCCTTGTCACAAGGCCGGGCCATGGTTTGATGATTTGAGAGATAGAATATAGAGTGGTCCAGAGCTAGCTTATGCCAGCTCAAGATAATGGGCTATTAAATTTTCCAAGTGAAGATTTATACTTCAGAAACTGGCAAACACTAAAATTCGAGGCTTGATTTAATGTTTTGCTAAACTTAAGAAAGTGGAAGGGAAAATGTTAATAATGCAGATTACACATAAAAGCGTGTCATGTGTACTATTTTTTTTTTAGCAAGCCAATTATTGAACATTTACCGGCACACTCCTTGCTACGATCAACATTTGTCATCTGGCCCCAAGATGCTAATACTCTAACCTACCTCTGTGAGACTAGAGAGAAGGATGAAACCTCAACAGATAAGATATCATACCCTAAACTTCACCAGCTGTGCAATGACTCAACTGACTTTGTAATGCTCCCATGATGAAGAAGAAGAAGGGTTAAAGAGGCATCTGAATATCCCTCCCCCAGAGGGAGAAAATTCACCCCTTACTGAAACTATCTACTTTCTTCAGGGCAGACTGGACCGAGTTCTAAACATGGAGTCTCAAGACCGGAGTGGGAATCCCAGCTCCACCTCTTACCACCAGGGTACCTTTGGACAAGTCACTTAATCTCCATGAACCTCAGCTTCCTTGGGTTTAAATGAGGGAGTTGAACTAAATGGCCTACAAAATCACTTCCAGCTCTAGAGCTATGATATGATGATTCCCAAAGCTATTCTGTCTTAATTAAATGCCTTTTGTTTCTTTCATTCATTTCTTATTTGTATTTTCTGGCATAGATATGACATTGGAGGGGACTCAGGTTTTCGTAAGATGATGACCCAAATCAACACACCAAACCTAGGAAGTAGTAAAGGAATCCCAGAGTCATAATAACAATACTAAATTGAGTTGAGTTCCAATTTTTTGTTCTTTTACAGTTGTGTTCAACTCTTCATGACCCCATTTGGGGTTTTCTTGTCAGAGATAATGGAGTGGTTTGCCATTTATTCTCCAGCTCGTTTTATAGGCAAGAAAACTGAGGCAAACAGGGTTAAGTGACTTGCCCAGGATCATACAGCTAGCAAGTGTCTGAGGTCAGATTTTAATTCAGGAAGATGAGTCTTACTGACTCTAGGCCCAGAGTTCTATCTTCTGAGCCACCATTTGTCCTGAGTTCCCATGAGTAAGTTAATTGTTAAGTCCTTTTCTGACATTCTAAAAGTTAGTCAAGAAATATTTATTGGATACTTATGGTTAGTTCTATGCTAGGTACTAGGAGAGAAAGTACCTAGGACCCCACAGTCCAATTAAAGAGACAGGGCTGAAACACAAAGCATTTAGCAACAATTCAAGAGTATGGAATCAAGTGCTAAAATGTACATGATGAACTTTTAACATACTAACAGTTCAGAGAAACTTATGATTAGTGAAGGCTACAGGAGTCAAGGAAGAATTCCTGAAGAAGATACAACTTGAATTGGATAAAACAAGTAAAAACTGAAACATGGATGGAATTAGATATAGGGACCTGGGCAGTTTAGTGAACCGAATACTGGATTTGGATTCAGGAAGACCTACATTCAAATCTTCCCTCAAATGCCAGTTATATAACTCTGGGAAAGACATTATCTCTTAGCCTCAATTTACTCATCTGTATAATAGGGATAATAATAACACCTACCTCATAGGACTATTGTAACAATCAAAACAAAACAATACAAGTAAAGTGCTTTGTAAACCTTAAAACATTATATAAATACTAGATATTAAACACCTTTTACAGTAAAAATATAATTTCAAATCCAGACTACCCCTGCCAAAAATGGGAAGCAAAATTATGATAATTTTGAGAATAAATGCTGGTATAAACCTAGCATACATAATTAAGATGCTGATCTATTGGGGTAGCTAGGTGGCACAGTGGATAGTCAGGAGGACCTGAGTTCAAATCCAGCCTCAGACACTTAACACTTACTAGCTGTGTAACCCTAAGCAAGTCACAACTCCAATTGCCTCACCAAAAATAAAAAATAAAAAATAAAAAAAGATGCTGATCTATACACCAAAAAAATCACATCAGTCTGCTAAGTAGTACTGAGGCTCTTAATTTTTTAATTTTTTTAATTTTCTTTTTCACCCTTTGTTCTTTTAATTATTGTTGTGGTTGTTGTTAATTAACTCTTGAACCCAGCCATTGCCATGGAAAACAAAGCTGATAATGGTGGGAACTCCCCAGCAGAAAGGAAGACAGAGGGATCTGGGAGTTAGGACACATAGTAATGCATAAAAATACATGCATGCCTACATCAAAATGAAGGAGATATTTTTATGTTTAACACTTCTTTGTTTACTTCCATATCAAACCATTACAACTGACTCAGTGGTATTCTTGAACTCTGTAGGGATTCAATTCCATAAATATTAAGTACCACTACATGCCAGGCAATGTTCCAAGATCTGGGTATACAAAAATAAAAATGAAGCCATTCCTGCCCTCAGGGAGCTTAAATTCCACTAGGGAGATATGACATGAGTACAAGTGAGTAAATCCAACATAACAAAGGGAGGGTAGCAGAGTGAATCCAGAATTGGCTTCTGGGCCAAGAAGACTTGGGTTCAAGTCTTACCTCTGAGATATACTGGCTGTGTGATTCTGGGCAAGTCACATAACTTCTCAATGTTCTAGGCAATTCTTTAAAACTACAAATTTCAGAGACCCCTGAATTATTACAAGAAGTTTCCTCATCCAGAAGTTTCCAATACCAAGCAAAAACATGGGTCCAGACTCTATTCTCTCTGAAAGTAAGACAAATAACTTCAAGGAGAAAATATTAACTATGGGAATCAGAGAAGATCTTATATAGAAATTGGACCTGAGCTGGTTTTAAGGAATTTAAAGTACCATGCCAGAATGGTGAGGAAGACCAAGATTGGCCCCAAAGAAGAGATGAATAAATGAACTTCCCTCTCTTTTTTACAGAGGTGGAGAGCTATGGCCATGGAATATTGTATGGAATATTGTATTATGTCAGACTCGGTTGACATAATGGTTATGTAATGATTGGAATGACACCACCTGCTGGAGACTTACTGTAGAAGAGTTCCGCCCATGAAGAGAAGGTCTTTGAGGGCAAGACTAGGAGTCTTTTCTTTGGCGTCATGAAGTGATGCGGGCTAGTGGGAGGAGGAAGGAAGAGACTGGCGCTCAGTCTCGCTCTCTTTCCTGAGAACGCTGGTGGAGAGTGGAGCTAGAAATGCGCTCTCCTTTTAATAGATAGAAATCTAGGCCTTTCTCTCTCTCTTTATCAAATTCTTATTCTCCTTAATAAATGCTTAAAAGTCTAACTCTTGCTAAAGCTTATAATTTATTGGCGACCACTCATTAGATATTTTAGACAGTTTAGCTAGAATTTTAGCCCTTAACAGTTAGTTCTGCAAAACTCCTTTTTTCGCTTTCCTTTTTTATTCTCTGTTAAAAGGTATGAGTTACTTTGTAAAGGGAGGAAAGGGATATATGTGGAAATGAAGAAAAAAACACAAACTATCATGAGGAGACATGCCTGCAAAAGCAGAAGGTAGGAGATGAAACACCATGTGCAGTGAACAACCAGCAGGCCAGTGGTGTGTAACATAGTAATATAAAATAAAAGTGGAAAGGTGGGCAGGAGACAGATTGTGGAGGCCTGAGGATTTCTATACTTTGTCTTAAGGGCAATAGAGAGCTACTGAATATTTTTGAGTGGAGTGTTGAAATTTTTGAGTGGAGTAAGAAATGATGAATATGAAGAATTCAAAGAATGGGAAGATTAAAATTAACTGGTATAATAGTAAAATAAACAAAACCAGCATGATAATATACATAATAACTAGAGCAATATAAATGGAAAGAATCCCCCCCTAAAAAACCACCAACAACTAAAAACCCTTTAATGCTATGTAAAAATGACCAAGAAAGTACAGAGATAGAGAACCACCAGTGTGGAACCCTGCATATACTGTCAGACTCAGCTGATGTGTTCATTAGTTTTCCTAAATTACTTTTTTTTCCCTTTCCTTTTTATTCTTTGTTACAAGATTTGGATCTTGGGGTAAAGGTAGGAAAAGGATATGTTTGGAAATGAAAGTGAGGAAAAAAACACAAGCTAGAAATATATTTTTAATTTCACTTTTTTTAGATTTGACCCATTTTTCTAGCCTACTGAGATCTTTTTGGATTCCAGCTCTGTCATGTGATGTGTTAGCTATCCCTTCCAGCATATCATCCATGCAAATATTGATTGAAATGTTGAACATACTAAAACTGAGGATAGAATCCTGGGCATACTCAGCTAGGACAGTAAGTAGCAGATCTGGAGCTCAAATTTAGACTTCCTAACACCCAAATAATGAGTTTTCCAATATAACACACTAACTCTCCACCATAAAGAAGAAAAAATCCTTCCCAGCATGCCTTTCTTATTCTTAAGGAGCAGCTAAAACCTTGGAATGTGGAAGGGCTTTATTGTACATATAACAAAACTGCTCTCTAAAAACCATGATCGATGAATACAATATACATCTTATCCAAAGAAGTAAATTCAACAAATGAACATTTATTAAGTTGAACTCAAGAAGTCTTCCTGGGCAGCTAGGTGGTGCAGTGGATGGAGCACTGGCTCTGGATTCAGAAGGTCCTGAGTTCAAGTCTGGCCTCAGACACTTGACACTAGCTGTGTGACCCTAGGCAAGTCACTTAACCCCAACTGCCTCACACACAAAAAAGAAGTCTTCCTGACACCAGGCCCACCACCCTAACTTCTGTGCCACCTGAAGACCTGAGTTCATATCTGACATCAGAAACTTACTTGCTATGTTACCCTGGGAAAGTCACTTAACCTCTCTCAAATGTGAGTTCTCCACCCCTTCACCGCCCAACCCCCACCTAAAATGGTCATGAAAAGGGTTCCTACCCCACAGGATTGCTGTGAAGATCAAATGAAATATTTGTAAAATGCTTTGTAACTTTAAAACACCATTTAAAGATAAATAATCATATTATTATTTTACATATGAGAAAACTGAATAAGTAAATGAATAAAGCTTGCATTAAGCATTTATTATATGCAAAGCATTATGCTAAGTGCTAGAAATACAAATAGAAGAGTAAGACAGCCCCTTCTCTCAAGGAACTTCCATTCTATTTTTTATAAATTTATTTGTTTTATTCTGAACTTAAGAAATAAAACAAACATTTCCATAAGAAAGTGGGATAGTAAAACAGAGGATTGCCCTGAGATTGCCAATCTACTATGTACAAATTGTTATTTCCTTCCTCTTTTTTTTGTGGGGGCAATGATAATTAAGTGACTTGCCTAAGGTCACACAGCTAGTAAGTGCCAAATGTCTGAGGCCAGATTTGAACTCAGGTTCTCCTGAATCCAGGGATGGTGCTTTATGCACTGCAATTGCTATTTCTTTCAAATATGCTACCAAGTTATTATGCAACCTTCTTTTTTATTCTTCCTTCATCTTCCTCCCCAAACTTCAAGATGGCTACCATTAAACAGAAATCTCTATATGTGTGTATATGTATATATATATGCACATACAGTGTATACACACATATGTGTGGGTATATATATGTATATGTACATATGTGTGTATGTATATATATATATACATATATATATATATATGTCAGTTCTTTTTCCTATATTCAAGCTGCTTCTTCCTTCATAGACTCCTTGTGATGAATTTGGGTATTTGTAATGGAATCACTTGGTTGCTCAAAGTTCTTCGTAAAACAATATTGATGTTATTGTATAGGATATTCTGCTCATCTCGCTCTTCATGACCATGGAGATCTCTCCATGCTTTTCTAAAATCATTGAGCTCATCATTTCTTATAGCAGAGTGATATTCCATTATGAACATGCACCAGGCTAGTTGGCATCAGGAGAGGGAAGGGGAGGGAGGGTGGGAGAAAAATTTGGAACTCAAAATCTTACAGAAGTGAATGTTGAAAACTACCTTTACATGTAATATGAAAAAATTAAAGTCTGATAAAATAAAATTCTAAAGAAAGAACAGAATGTACCAGCATTTGTTCAACCATTCCCCAACTGATGGGCACCCCTGTGATTTCCAGTTCTTTGCCACTAGGTAGCTCCCATTTTAATAAGGGAGATAACATGTATAGAAGGTTTCAATTGTGAGTTAGATGCAAAAGTCCCATGATCCTCGGCATGCAACAGCAAAACAGATGGTAATGCCTCTTCTTTAATGTCATTTCCACTAAGTTGGTGGCAAAAACTTTCCTTTCTGGGTTTGGAATTCAAAGCCTTTCATAACCTAGCTTCACACACACCCCTACCCCTGCCTTTCTAATCTTCTTACAACTTCCTCCCTGCCATTTACTCTTTGAACTATTGACACTGGCATCCTTACTGTTCCAGGAACAAGACATTCCATTTCTAGACTCTGGGCACTTTGTCTCACTGTCCCACATGCCTGGAATGTTCTCCATCCTCATCTCCACCCATTGGCTTCTCTGGCTTCCTTCAAGTCTCAACTAAAATCCCATTTGCTACAGGGTGCCTTTCCCAACCTTTCTCAATTCCTTCTATTAATTATTTCCTATTTATTACCTATATAACTTGCTTGTTCTTATTTCTTTGCTTGTTATCTCCCCCATTATATTGTGAGTTCCTTGGGGACAAAGCAGAAACTGTCTTTTGCCATTTGTCTCCCTTTTTTGTTTGTTTGTTTGTTTGTTTTTTTGCTTTGTTTTATTTTTTTATGGTGAGGCACTTGGTGTTAAGTGACTTGCCCAGGGTCACACAGCTAGTAAGTGTTAAGTGTCTGAGGCTGGATTTGAACTCAGATACTCCTGACTCCAGGGCTGGTGCTCTATACACTGTGCCACCTAGCTGCCCCTCCCTTTTGTTTAATACAGCACCAGGCACATAGAAAGCACTTAAATATTTATTGACTGACTAGGTCTTCAGTAGCTGAAGCTGTAGCACCCGCAGGAGCAGTTGCCAGGCTGCATCCCTACTGGCATTGTTTCCAAGGATGATGGCTGAGGGTATGGTCTGGAAGCAAGATCATTCCCAAGGCTCTTGGGTTCAGGGTCCATCAGAAGCTGAGGAGAAATGGAGACCAAAGTAGCAGTAGTGGCTTAACTTTCTTGATACTGTGTAAGTGTATGTGACTTAGCCAAGGTCACAGAGGCAGTTAGCATCAGAAGTGGGATAGGATCTCAGATCCTTTGACTCCAGAGACACCACTCTCTCCATTGTACTCCATTGTTTCCTAATGAAAGTCCTTGGGCTGACCAGGGATGCATCCATACCTGTTCTCAAGGGTCTTACAATCTCATCAAGGGGTTATGGGAGAATGGAGAAGACACATACACAAATAACTGTGATACAAATGATACAGAGGAAAATGAGATGAGTACAAAGGAGGAATCCAAGCCAAAGTACTGGCAAAATCTAAGGAACAATCCCTTTCATCTAAGGTTCATAGAAAGCATAGCAGAAGAGCTCATACCTGAGTTGGGATTTGAAGAAAAGAAGAGAGGGATTTCAAGGAATGAGGGAGAAAGAGAAAGGCTTTATTCACCATTCCACCAACATTTTGCTGTGTAACTTTTGGCAAGCTACTTTCTGGCACCTCCGTTTACTCATCTGCAAAATGGAACATTTAGACTAGGAAATACTCTTTCTCAGACTCTAACTGTGTCTCAGACTCTAACTGTGAGTCTATAAATGAATCAGAGATAAGAAGAGCAAAGAGCTGAAGATGAAAGAGGGCAGAATGAGAACATGGAGACAGAGTGTGGCTAGAACATAGGTTGGATGAGGAGGAAGAAGGTAAGATGAGGTTGGAAAGATAGGCTGAAGCCATAATGCAGAAGACTAGAGTGGCACAATTAGGAGTCAATACTTTATGAATAATGATAATGATAACTGAGAGGCAGCTAGGTGGCACAGTGGATAAAGCACTGGCCCTGGATTCAGGAGGACCTGAGTTCAAATCCAGCCTCAGACACTTGACACTTACTAGCTGTGTGACCCTGGGCAAGTCACCTAACCCCCATTGTCCCACCCCAAAAAATAAACTAAAATAATGATAACTGACAGGTTGTGGGAAGTGGGGGAGATATAGTGGAAAATGCAGGTGATATAAAAACAAAAATTTTCAATAATTTTTTTAAAACAGACAAACCTAAAATTATAAAAATAATGGCAATTGGTATAATGTTGTACTTGATCTTCACAATAGCCATGTGGTGAATATTACTGATATTTTCATGCCATTTTTACAGCTAGGCAATCTGAAACTCCATGACTGAGGAAGTGTCTGGGGCAAGATTCAAACCCAAGTCTCTGCTGAAAATTAATTCATAGTTCTTTCCTGTACACCTCTCTGCTTCTTTAGGCAATGGGCAACTGATAGAAGGTTTTCAGTAGGGGAATGAACTGATGCTAGTGGCGCCTTAGCAAGATTACTTTGGCAATATTCACAGGGGAGACTAGAGGCAGGAAGAGGAGTTAGGAGCTTATTGGGAGAGGTGATGACGTTGAACTGATCTTGGGTGGTGGCAATGGGAGCTGAGAGAAGAGGACATATTCAAGATAAACAGCAGAGGTAGAATGGCCAAGACTTGGCAACTGGTTGGCCGTGGGAGGGGTGGAGGGGGGTGGCGGGCAGAGGAAGTGCTATGATCCACTACTTTGGCCTGGATGAGCTCTGGACAGCTTGTGCTGTGCTTTAAACAGCTGTTGACCTCTGAACTCCCTGAGGAGGACACACTGTACGGATCCAGCTTTTCTAAACACAGCCTCAGTTTTGGTGCTATGATTTCTGCCCAAGGGTTTGAAGCATGACCAAGAAGTCTCCACATAAATGTTTAGGGCAGATTTGGGGTTTCTGGCTGCTTGTCTCTGCCTATCAGAAAGCATGTCAAGAGTTGAGAACCTAAGTGAAGGTCTTAAGAGGGTTCTAAACGAGTGTTTTCCAAACTATTTTGGCCATAGAATACTTAGGGATTTTAAACATGTTGATAGGACCCATAAATATAGATATTTGTGGCCAAAGTTACAAACCACCCGAGTGGTGAACTAACAACTCTGTTCCTAGTAGGCAACTAATATATATTTGTTGAATTGCTGACTGGTTGAATGAAGGAAGACAGATTACATCATGCTCTAGTGACAAGAACATGGGACTTGCAGTCAGAGGACCTGGCTTAAATTCTCTGCTCTCCTACTCATTACTTATTTTGGGTTTTTTGAGGGGTTTTTTGGTGAGGCAATTGGGGTTAAGTGACTTGCCCAGGGTCACACAGCTAGTAAGTGTTAAGTGTCTGAGGCCAGATTTGAACTCAGGTCCTCCTGAATCCAGGGCCGGTGCTCTATCCACTGTGCCCCTAGCTGCCCCTCATTACTTATTTTGTACTATGACCATGGGCAAGTCTCTTCTGAGTGTCAGTTACTCCATCTATAAAATGGACAGATTGGACAAGGTGATCTCTAAAGTCCCTTTCAGTTCTAAATAACAGGTATTTGTGAAAGGCAACCAAAGCATTAAAAGGGTTAGTACAGCAGTGTCCCTGTCTTAATAAAATGGTATGATTTTAGCAAAAAGTTCATGGTCCTGAAATCAGAAGCCCCTGTGTGACCATAAACAAGGTCCCCTAACCTCTCTGAGTCTCAGTTTCCTCTCCTGTAAAATGGGGTCAACATTATTAGCACTCTCTACCCCACAGGGTTACAACAAGAAGAGTTTTGTAAATCTTAAAATGTTGAATGGTTGTACTTCTTCAGATTGTCTTTTATGTTTCTTTCTTGGAGGAGGGTGTTAGGACCTTGTGTGAGAAAGCAGAAAGAATACAGGAGGTCAGTGTGAGGGGCAGGGAGATGTGGCTCTCAGTATGAGCAGAAAAAATGATTGAGTAAAGTCATTTGAACCACCTGGGCTATACCCTTACCCCTGCAGATGCAAGAGCAGGAGATAGAGTCAAGGCTAACTCTGATGTTTTATATCCTATGTTGTAAGGTTCTTTTCTACTCAGACATCCTATGTTCTAGGGCCCTTTCCAGCTATGACATTCTATGGTCAAAAACCTGCTTGGGTCAAGGATCCCTTTTTGCTAATTTGGGAGAAGGGGAATACCCTTCTAGCTGACCACTAGCAGGGAAATTCTCATATAAACCCTAATCACAATATGTGGGGCACCACCTACACCCATGAGGGCTTCAGGAGACATGATTTCAGAAATTCTGGTCAGGACCAGGGCCGGGACAAAGTTCATTCTCCCAATCAGGCATGTTTGTGAGTTTCACTGATAAACTATCACCTCCTTCACATAGAAATGATATCATATTTGTTGTATCCCCACTCTCAACACCCCTCCTAGCATGCTGATGCCCCACATTGATAGACTCTGGAGATGGGAACGCAACTTTCAAGTCTACAAAGCCTTCAAAATATTTGACCAAGGAAAGTTCATGATCCACAGTAACCTCAATGTTCCTGACAAAACCCACTGTCCAAAACTATGTGCCAGCCAAACAGAAGCCCGGAAACCACAGGGTTTTATACCAAATGACAGCTATTCCATTTTGGCTGATCTGAGGACCAGCCAATTCCAAGAAACAAGCTTGAAATTCAGTCAGGCAACAGACAACAAACAAACATCCCTGCCAGGTTTGACAGGAGAGATAAGAAAGGTTGGGTTCTATCCACTCAGCAGCTGTGGTTCTATCAGAGTCTGCTAAAGGCTATTGGTGACCACACCTCCTGAAAAAGAGAAAGAGAAAAAGAACGTGAAAAAGAGAAAGAGAACCATGGAGGGCAACCCCCAGAAAGATTAACCTCACCGCAAAGCCAAAACGGATGAGGGGAAGCAGTCAGGAGCAGTGCAAAGCATCCTGGAGCCAGAAGAGTCAAGTATGAGGTCCTAGTTCCAACCCACCTTTGCCTTATGGTCTTAGGAAAATCCCCTAAGCTCTAAAGGTCAGTCTCTTCACATTTTAAATGAAGGAATTCATGTTTATAATCTCCTGGATCCCTGGATCCCTTACAGTTTGAAATCTTAGGATCCCAAAAAGGATACCAGATCTAGAGCTATAAGGGACCTTAGGGGTCCTCTACTCAGATCCCTTCATTTTTCAGATGAGGAAACTAAGGACTAAGTGATTTGCCCAAGATCTGGAGAGGAAAGGGAAACAATAATAAAAACTAGCATTTAAATATAATTTTAAGGTTTGCAAAGTACTTTACAATTATCTGATGCTATCCTCATAGTAACCCTGGGAAGTAGGTGCTATTCTTATCTCCATCTTAAGAAAACTGTTAAGGAAAGTGAGGCAAATATTTCTTTGGTCAGCCAGCTAGTAAGTATCTGAGGCAGAATTTGAACTCAGGTCTTCCTAACTCCAGGTCGAATAGTATCCAATGTGTTGCCTAGCTGCCTCAAGCAATAAGATGGTATTTAAGCCCAGGTCGGCTGACTATAAAACCTATACTCTTTCCAGAGGGTCTCCCCTGGCTACACAAAATTCTCTCTCTCTCTCTCTCTCTCTCTCTCTCTCTCTCTCTCTCTCTCTCTCTCTCTCTCTCTCGCTATATATATATATACATACACACACACACACACATATATATATATATATATATATATACATATACATATATATATTTATATATGGAAGAGGAACTAGATTGCCATGAGGCAGCTAAATGGTACAATGGAAAAAGTATGGGACTTTGAATCAGAAAGACCTGTAATCATATCCTGCTTTTTTTGTTGTTCAGTCATGCCTGACTCTTCATGACCCCATCTAGAGTTTTCTTGGCAAGGATACTGTAGTGGTTTGCCATTTCCTTTTCCAGTTCATTTCACAAATAAGGAAACTGAGGCAAACAGGGTTAAGTGAATTGCCCATGGTCACATAGCTACTAAATGCCTGAGTCCAGATTTGAACCCAGGAAGATGAGTCTTCCTTACTCCAGGCCTGGCGGTCTATCCAGTGTACCACCCACCTGCCCTAAATCCTGCCTTAGACATTTCCCATGTAATCCTGGGCAATTTTCTACACCTCTCAGCCTGAGTTTCATTCTACAAAGATCCATGATTCCATAAGTGCGGCTCCTCCCTGAACCAAAACAGACATCAACTTCTTCTTGGCCAACAATCTTTGCTTCTTGCTGTAGTTTGGGAAAACCAACACTTCTAGATGTGGTAGTACATATCTCTAATCCTAAATACCAGGAAAGCTGAAGCAGGTGGATCTCTTGTGCTCAGGAGGCTTGCACTATGGGCTAAGCCAATAAGGTGTCTAAAACAATGATGAGCACCAAGGAATGGAAAGCTTCCGTGTCTCACCAAAGGAAGAATAAACTGGCCCAAGTCAGAAACAAAGTAAGCCAAAGCTCCTATTCCAGTCAGGAGTGGAATTGTGCCTCTGAGTAGCTTTGTACTTCAACCTCGTTGAAAAAGGGAGACCTAGTCTTTAAATAAAAATCATCACTGAGTAACCAGACCTCCCATGTTATGTAGGTTGGGCCTCAGATGACAAAAAAAAAAAAAAAAAAATCAGTCTGTCACTGAGTTCATCCTCACCTTTCTAGTTCCACAATAGCATGTGTTAGCCTATCCTTCTAGAGACCAGAATCCCAATTCTTACATGTCTTTGAAAGAAAGCACCCCTCAGATTCTTTTTTATGACATCATATCTAGAGCCAACTAGTAGAGGCATATTGAGAGGAATGATTATTTCTCTCTCATGTTACTATCCAGTTATTAAATTTGGGGAGACACCAGCTTTTTTCCCCCTGTCCTATTTCCTTGTCTAATCTCTCAAGGACAGGGCTGATGGAAGATAGGTCTAGCCTCATCATAATATTAATTCTCTCATTATTTGTCAACCAATCAGAACTCATTGCTACCCTCTGGAACACCAACCTTTCAAAGGCCATATAAGTCTTGAGTCTTCCACCATGAGGGTCTTCAGCATTTAAGAGTGTTTTTTTATTAAAATGCTAGCATTATTAATAAAATGGCTAATTTCCCAGAAATTATATCTCTCAAACTTTTTAAATGCCACAGTATCTCCTACATTCAAAAAAGACCTCATTCTAACTCTCTCCACACACATGACTCTGGAACATGTGATGACATTTCTTTCTTTGGTGCTGGGATATAGAACAAAAATATTAGAGGATCACCAGGCTGTATAAATTTGGAAGTTTGCCAAGTTTCAGAAGATAGGATTTGCCCTCAATTCATGTCTTATTAATGAGTCACAATAGAACAGGGGTTCTTATCCTAGGGTCACTGAACATTTTTCTTTTTAATAGTTTTATAATTATTTCAGTATAATTGGATTCCTTTGTAATTTTATGTATTTTATTTCATGTATTTAAAAACACTATTCTGAAAAGACATCTATGGATCCACAATACACAAAAAAAGGTTAAGAATTGCTGCATTAGCACATAATTCTAGAGGTAGCAAGGGTGAACAATGGGTTAGAATGCAGAACTTGGAAGTCTGGAAGACCTGAGTGCAAATCTCACTCACATACTTACTTTCTGTATAACCCTGGGCAAACCCTCTAACCTCTCTCATCCTTAGTTTTCCTCATGTGTAAAATGAGAATAATAAATGGCAGCTATCACTCAGGGTTTTTGTGAGTATCAAATAATATATACATACAGCACTTGGGGGGGGGGTGGGGAAGAACAATTCTAACATGTTTGAGTAAATATCTGCAGATCCCAGAGCAGTGTACGTGAGGGCAAATATCATCAAATATTTTCTTGATGACATTGACGAGACCTTTCCCCTCTCTGTACCTCATCTTTCTCATTTGTAAAATAGCCGAGTTGTATGAAATGATCTCTATAGTCTCTCCTAGCCCAAAATCTAATGATTCTGTTGGTATGATTTAGTAATTAGTATGAGATGACTCCTGGAATCTGAAGGCAATTCAGGACATGGACATGATCATTAATGGTGTAACAGAAAAATACCCTGGGCTTAAAGACCTCATTTGTACCCCAGCTCTCTGGCTTCCTCTATAATCTATGGAATCAAAGGTCCTTGACATTTTTTATTTTTATTTTTTTTTTTGCGGGGCAATGGGGTTTAAGTGACTTGCCCAGGGTCACACAGCTAGTAAGTGTTAAGTGTCTGAGGCTGGATTTGAACTCAGGTACTCCTGAATCCAGGGCCAGCGCTTTTAACCACTGCGCCATCTAGCTGCCCCCGGTCCTTGACATTTAATGTCCTAGCTATGTGACCTTGGGTGCATTTCATCTAAGTTTTCTAGCATTCAGTTTCTTCTATTATTGCAGATGGACTAATATTATCAGTTCTTTGTAAAAAGTTTCCAAGGAATGCAGTTTATAAAGTGGAAAGCACAATAAAAAACATAGTTTTTCTTATGGGAGGGAGGAAGGGGGGAAGGCAGAGAAGGAGGGAGGGAGGGAGGAAGGAAAGAAGGAAGAAAGGAAGGAAGAGAGGGAGGAAAAGGCAGGGAGGGAAAGAATAAGTGATGAAGGGAGGGGGCAGGAAGGAAGGAAGGAAGGAAGAAGGAAAGGAGGGAAGGAGGGAGGGAGAGAGGGAGAGAGGGAGAGAGGGAGAGAGGAAAAAGCAGGAAGGGGGAAGGAAAGAAAACAAGCATTTATTAAGCACCTACTATGTGCCAGGCAATGTGTTAAGTGCTTTACAAGTATTACCTCATTTGAACCCCACAACAATCCTGGGAGGTAGGTGCTAAAAACATTTAATAAATGTTTTTTCATTTATCCATATGCCACCTCTATTTTATCTCATATTGTTGATCATTCTTTCAAGCTTTATATATATATTTTCCCTTACTTTTCTTCTAAGTACTTCAAAAACAGGAACTGTTTCTTAAACCTCCTATCATCATCTCCTCCATACCAGCCCTTCCCCCCTCAGAGCTTCCAGCCCAGTGCTTTCAACATAGAAAGGATCTGATGATGTACCTATTGATTTGTTCATTGATCAACTAATAACCAACAAGAGCTCACATTTCTACAGTGCTGCAAGGCTTACATAGCCATTTCCAACAACTCAGTAAGTCATGTATATTTTATGTCTCATTTCATAAATATATTAACAGGCTTGAGTGAAATATCTTGCTCACTGATATACAGTCAGTTTCAGAGTTAGCATTCAAACTTGGGTCATCTACCTCCAAGACCAGAGTTCTTTTTCCATTGGACCATGCTATCTCTCACTCAGGGACTGATATCTTTGGAACTTTGCTACTGGGTGAGGTGTTTGGGCGGGGGGGGGGTCATAGGACCATCATAACTCATAGTTCTAGAATTGGAAGGGACCATAGATGTCATTGAATCTAACACTCCTATTTTCCAGATGAGAAAGTGAAGCCCAGAGATCTGCCCATGGTCACACAGCTAGTAAGTGTCAGAGGCCAGATTTGTACTCAAGACTTCCTGACACCAGGAGGCCCAGCACTCGATCCACTGCACCACCTAAACAACAAATCATGACTCCAGTTGATGACCAGAAAATAAATCACGACACCATTCCTACAAATGGGCAGCTAAAATTGAGTAATATGTGATTGAATAAATGAAAACTATGAAAATCAATCAAACAAGAGAAGGCAGGAGGATCATAGTCTTGCCACTATTCCGCCCTTTACTAGAATGGAAGAGCAGAAACTGAGGGGACAACATTTAGCAACCTCTTCCCAGAGTGAGCCCTGCCAGCTGTCTTGCTCACATTAGTAATACTGCAATATTAGCACACAAACTACATTAGCATGCAGTGATAGACTTGTGTGACAAATGGAAATCCCTGCCAATCTTCCAAGAGAGAAATATGGAGCTCCTAGCTCTTCGTTTCTGCTCCTCCACAGTATCATAAGTCAAAGAACCACATAATTAGGAAGCTAGAAAAGGCCTTAAGCAATATAATTAAAAATGTCAGAGGCTAGACGACACCTCAGAATATGGAACATAGAGTGTCAGGGCTGAAAGGGGGCTCTCGTCCAGCTCTCTTGCTTTCAGAGGAAGAATCTAAGGACTAGGGAGGTTTAGAGACTTAGTGAATCATCAGGTGTAGACGTTCCAGGGTCCAACTGAATCATTCAGAAACCATTTATTGTCTTGGTTGATGATGGGAACATGAAAGGTCCTAGAGGAGGCTTGACCACAAACACTTCAGCAAAGTTCTAAAAATGTACCAGAAAGAAGAACAAGAAAGAAAATCAATGAGACACAAGAGCTTCCATCTATTCCAAGAATGAATGAGCAATTCACCGGAAGCCTGCAGGAATTCTGAATGGAAACAAGACAGGCAAGAAGGAAGCCAGAACCATGAATTGGGGCCTAAAGCCAGCAGGATCTAGGCCCTGGCCTGTCAGGGCAGCAAGGGGAAAGAGCCAACCCCCATCACTCACTGTACAGAGGGATGGGGCTGGGCAGAACAAGCTCACCTGGGGCTTTCCAAGAGGCCTGAGGCCAGCACCGTGGCAGGCCATGCTGGAGCCATAGAGGGAAACAAAGCCAGCAACAAGTCTCGGCAAACTGCTAAAGCCACAAGAGAAGACAGGGTCAGCAGAAGACAGAGCCAGGATAGCACCCAAGCAGCCCCAGCATGAAGGGACCCCATAAGAGTCCTAAAACAATTGCTCCTACCAGAGCCACCACAAAAGCCAGCGTCAACATAGCAAAGGGGCAGCCCTAGAACCTTGTGCCTTTCAAAAGACAGGTGAACATCACATCCAAGGATGCTGAACTGAATCCTGTCAGGGCTTTGTTAGGGTAGTACTAGAGAAGAATAGTGAACTTTGAAGCCACCCTGATGAAAAGACCGGAGCTGAGTAGAACATTTGAAACACAAACATGGGAAACAAGAGAAACGTAGAAAGATAAACACAACTCAGGGGCAACTAGGTGGTGCAATGGATAAAGCACCTGCCCTGGATTCAAGAGCACCTCAGTTGAAATCTGGCCTCAGACACTTGACACTTACTAGCTGTGGGACCCTGGGCAAGTCACTTAACCCTCATTGCCCCGCAAAAAAAAAAAAAGTTATGTGTTTATCTCTTTATAACTGAATAATTTAAAGTGGTTAAATGATGATAAAATTCTTACCTTCTAATAGGGAGAGAAAAAACAAGTATCTCTTCAGAATTTCACTGTCTTCTAAGAGTCAAGTAAGACAAATTCAGGCCTAGAGTGGTTTAGTTCAGTATTATAGTTTTTTAAAGAATAAAGAAAAGGGAGGGGAAAAGTGAGGAAGAAGCAAGCTGAACTTACTGTAGAAGAAGATAATAGGGGAAAGTACATCTTAAATAGCAAAATGCACACTTTTCTGAACTGGGTAAAGAAAGGCTGAAGACATAAACCCAAAGATATTGGTATAGAAATGTATTGAAATCAAAAGGGAAATAGATGGGAAATGGCTGATGAGAGGAGATGTAAGAGGGACGATAGAGTTAGAAAAGACATCAGCAAAAGTAAAATAAACTTCAAGCTCTGAGAGTAGATCACAAAGGAGAGACCAAAAGAAGTAGCCCTCCAGGGACAGCTAGGTGGCTCAGTGGATAAAGCACTGGCCGTGGATTCAGGAGGACCTGAGTTAGAGTCTGGCCTCAGACCTTGACACTTACTAGCTGTGTGACCCTGGGGAAGTCACTGAACCCACTTTGCCAGAAGAAAAAGAAGAAGAAGAAGAGAAGAAGAAGATATGACAATAATCAATAATCAAAGATATAGAGACCAGGATCCCAGACAAAATAGACCAAGATCACACAAGACCACAACAGATCATCCAGAAGTACTCACAGTCCAGAAATTCCCAAACCCAGAAGCAAGGCTGGAAGAATGAGTAAGAAAACAAACAAACAAAATGAAATGAAATAAAAGATAAACACCTATCTTGGTGGCAGGGACACCTAAGATATAAACCCAGAACAGGAGAAAAACTTCAAAATATCTAGTAGCAAAGCCTAATAAAAAAACACAACTCAGCCCACAAGATCAATTAGAATTACCAGAAGAAATGAAGAGGATTTTAAAGGTGTTTTTCTTTTAAGATTTTAAAGATGGTATTATTGAGAAAAGAATTGGAAAAGAAATGAGAGCTTTGTGGAAAGACTTGGAAGAAGAATTACCAGCTTACCACAAGAGATAAAAACTTTATCCAGCTAACAGATTACCTGAAAATTAGAATAGACTAACCATGAATTAATGATCATATGGCACTGCAAGAAATGTTCAAAGTTCAAAGATTGAAAACATTAGGAAGAAATGTAAGGCATCTTATATAAAAAATAACTGATCTGGAAAATAGATCAAAGAAAGATAATTTAAGAATCACTGGACTACCTGAAAGCCGTGACCAAAATACAAAAGCCTGGATATCATATTTCAGAAATCATGAACAAAAATTGCCCAGATTTCTTAGAACCAGAGGGAAAAGTAAAAATATTTTTGAATCTACCAATCACTTCCTGAAAGAAATCTCAAAATGAAAACTCTCAAGAACAACATAGCCCTAATTCAGAGTTTACAGGTCATAGAAAAAAATACTAGAAGCAGCCAGAAAGAAAGAATTCAAGTACTGAGGAACCACAGTCAGAATTAGACCAGATTTAGCAACTGCCACAATAAAGGACTGGAGAGGATGAAATATGATATTCCAAAAAGCAAAGCATATAGGCTTACAACCAAGAATAACTTACCCAGCAAACCTGAGTATAATCATAGTGAGTAGAAACTTTGAAACAGTAACATGGGAGTAAAGAGAAACAGACAAGTGAATGTTGAAATACAATATAAAATGATTAAATGTTTGAATTTCAATGGGAAGTGAGGATGATACAAACATCTACTAAGGATCATAATATAATCAGGGGTCATACAATGAGTCAAACAAGATGGAGAGCCTGGGAGTATTTTTATTATGTCTTGATTATATTAAAAGAATAAATAAAAGCAGAGGGAGAAAGGAAACAACAAGGAAGGAAAAAGAGAAATAGAGAGGTAACCATCTCACATAAGCAGAGGGAACAAGTAGAAGTTTATACAAATGAGAAAGAGTTGTAGGGTAGAAAATACATGCACACAAATCATCAGAATTTCTGTATATTACCAACTAAACCCAATAAGATAGATAGAAAGAGAAATTCCCTTTAAAATAACTACAGAAGATGTATGGTGAAGTGAGCACCACCAAGAGAACATTATGCACAGAGACAGCAATATTATTTGATGAAAAACTGTGAATGACTTGACTATTCTCAATAATACAATGATCCAAGACAATCCCAAAGGACTATTTTTTTTTTTGGTAAGGCAATTGGGGTTAAGTGACTTGCCCAGGGTCACACAGCCAGTAAGTGTTAAGTGTCTGAGGCCGGATTTGAACTCAGGTCCTCCTGAATCCAGGGCCAGTGCTCTATCCACTACACCACCTAGCTGCCCCACCCAAAGGACTATTGATGAAACATACTATCCACCTGCAAAGAAAGAACTGATATTGATGGAACGGACTAAAGCATGCTATTTTTTACTTTCTTTCATTTTTTTTCTTTTAATCAAGTTTTCTTGTACAAAATGACAAATATGGCAATGTTTTATATAATCATACATGTATAACCCATATCTGATTGTTTGCTGCCTCAGGGAGGGGAAGGGGAAGGAGGGAAAAAGGGATAAAAATTGGAACCCAAAACTATAAATAAAAAATTTTATTACAAAACAAAGAAGAGAAAAAATAACTACAGAATATATCAAATACTTGGGAATCTACTTGCCAAGATACAGGAACTACAAGAATTCAACAGCAAAACACTGTTTATAGAAATAAAGAGAAACATAAATAATTGAATCAATATTAATCACTAATGGGTATGTGAATATGATAAAAATGATAATACCTAAATTAATCTGCTTATTCAACACCATGCCAGTCAAACTACCAAATGATTACCTTATAAAACTAGGAAAAAATAATGATGAAATTCATCTGGAGAAACAAAAAAGATCAAGACTATAAATAATGAAATAATTTATAATAATGAAATAATGAAAAAAAGTAGGCAGGAAGAGGGCTTAGTAATACCAGATCTCAAACTGTACTATAAATAGTAATTATTAAAAACAACTAAAAAACAATAGCGGTCATTCAGCAGAGTAGATTAAGCACATCACTTACAAAAGCAAGTAAACTTATTATCTTGTGCTTGACAAAACCAAAACCCCCAACTATTGGATAAAAGCTCACTATTTGACAAAAAATTTCCAGGAAAACTGGACAGAATTCTGGAAGAAATTCATACCATATATCAAGATGACCTCTGAATAGACACATGACCTACACATAAAAGGTCACATCATAAAATAGGGAAACAAGGAAGAAATTTCCTTTCAGATCTGTGGACAGGGGAATACTTCATGACCAAACAAAAGATAGAGAGGATCACAGAAGATAAAATGGACAATTTTGATTACTTAAAATTAAAAAGATTTTGTGCGAACAAGAGAGACTAGATCAACATACAGAGTGAGACATACCTTTGGGGATTTGGTCATATGGGATTTGTTTTACTTGTATTTACTTATTTGGTAAAAAGGATTTTATTTTTGGAGGGGAGGAGTTTGGGGAGGTAGGAGGGAGAAAAAAATGATACCTGATAATTTAAATTTCATTTATAAAAAGAAGTCTCATCCCAGGCTCTATGATTCAGTCAATGACACCCAACCTGAGAGAGGGGAAGGACCTTCAGGAACAGTACCTCATATTTCAAGAGGAAGAGAACCCTATAGCACAGAAACAGAAGATTAAAAAAACAAAACAAACAAACAAACAAAAAATCCTCTGAGGAAGCCCATGCCAGGTTTTCTAAACTGCCCCCTCCCTTAGGACTCTTACTAGTGCTTCCATACTGCTTGATATCTGGCACCATTAAAAACTGCAGAAACTTGGATTTACTGTTAGAATATCTTAGCATTGGAAATAGCTGTTCTTATTAATCATATGTAGCCTCCAGCGGTTAATTATTTGTGTCAGAGTCTTTTTAAGGACTTTA
This sequence comes from Dromiciops gliroides, assembly GCF_019393635.1. Lineage (NCBI taxonomy): Eukaryota > Metazoa > Chordata > Mammalia > Microbiotheria > Microbiotheriidae > Dromiciops > Dromiciops gliroides. Next base: position 294,418,024 of record NC_057862.1, on the reverse strand, counting down.
AGTTGTAATAAAAAGTATTTGGTAATATTTTGACACTGTCTCAAACTCCCCAACTGATTTTGGCTTACTCTACTTGCTACTTACTAGGAGTACCTCTGAAGGGTAAGGATATCCCATTCCTAATTCCATTGACTCAAGCCCCCATTCCAGATTCATTTCCTCCCTCCCCCTAGCAACCAGTGATTAGTACTTCAATTCCACTTAACAAATTACCATCAATTAGCTTTGACAAAGAGATAGTAACTTTAAAACAATAACAATATTAAAAGAAAATATTTGCCTCTTAACTCTTTCACATATAATCTTCTCTATACCCACTTGGGCAAAGTGTCTCAGACTAATTGTAGTTTCTAAATAGCATTGGTCCCAACAAGTTTATTTACGAATGTGACATTCACTCTGGACAAATCCTGAATACTCTTCTCAGCTATCTGTGGGCTAGGTATGGAAAGCCTTTCCTAGTCCTGATCTTCATTCTTAGGGCTATCAATGTGGTCTGGCTGTGAAAACCTAGCTTGGATTTGACTCCTCGACCACTATACTTCCTGAACACCCAGACTCCCTGACAGCTTATTCTCCTAACCTTTATGAATGCAAAATGTCATAGCCTCCACATGATCAAGTCCTATTTTCACAAGGCAACATGTTTGTCTTGGATAGAGAGAGAAGCAGATACCTCTTACCTTACAGCATTTTCTTTATCCAGATAATATCTACCAGGAAGAAGTCAGGCAAAGAAAAGTGGAACCAAGAAAGTGGGCAGAGGCCAACTTTTGAATGCTTCCACAGCCAATGAAAGGGCCTCCTTTTTTTCTTTTTTCTTTCTTTTTCTTTCTTTTTTTTTTTTTTGGTGGAGCAATGAGGGCCAAGTGACTTGCCCAGGGTCACACAGCTAGCAAGTGTCAAGTGTCTGAGACTGGATTTGAATTCAGGTCCTCCTGAATCCAAGGCTGGTGCTTTATCCACTGCACCACCTAGCTGCCCCTGAAAGGGCTTCCTATTGATGATATGATTATCCAACCTGAGACAGGTATAGAATGTTTACACATGTTTCAAAGTCTCTCCAAGACACTTCCATTACTTGCCTCCCAGAAGTAGGCTTCTCCAACTCTTCTACATGGATAATTACATCATCTGAGCACACTGATGGAGTCTGTACAAGTTAATAAGGACTGGGATTATTGGCCAATCCTCTGTTACATTTGCTTACGTTTTATTCAATCATTTCATTTCTACTTATTTATCCAAGTTTTATAAATATAATCAATATTATTTGCATATATATTCACAGTTTACAAAGCACTTTCCACATAACAACCTGGTTAAGCAGACATTGTATATAAAACTCCATTTTATATATAAGGAAACTCAGACTCAGGAGTATCTATTAAGTGGCAGAGTTGAGCCAAAATCCTCCGACTTCAAATTCACTGCTCTTTCCACTATATCATAACAACCAAAAAGTTTTCTTATTCCCCCTTCTTTACCAAGGTTAAGACAGAAAAGTATGATACGATGGAAAGAGCGCTGCCCTTGGCATCTGTAAATCTGGGTTCTCATGCTGGTTTTGCTATTGGTGTATTGTTGTTTAGTCATTTCAATTATGTCCAACTCTTTGTGACCCCCATTAGGGGTTTTCCTGGCAAAAATAATGGAGTGATTTGTCATTTCCTTCTCCAGTTCATTTTACAGATGAGGAAACTGAAGCCAACAGGGTTAAGTGACTTGCCCAGGCACATAGCTATTAAGTATCTGAGAATCCCAGACGTAAGGGACTTACAAAGGGATGTCCCTTCCTGGGTGTCCATTTCCTGATTTGCAGAATGAAGGAGCAGGCAAGAAAACACCTTTGGTCCCTTCCAACTCTAAATTCTTTAGTTCTTTTACTCTAAGGTCCATTCTAATATTAAAAGGCACCAGAAATTCTAAGAAACCTCTGTCAGGACACATATCTTTTATAAGGGAAGCAAAATGGAAGGAAGCTAAGACTAGGATCCAAACTGAACTCAGGCTATGCAGCTGTTCTATTGTTTTCAGAGGATTGATTAGTTTGTTTACTCTACATATTTCCAACCTTCCCAATTGTTACCAGTTGTTAGAAATTCCTTGGTCTTCTCAATGTGGTCAGAGAGAGTAGAGGCTGCAGGATGCAGGATGATGGATGGCCAATGCTCTCTCCACAGTGGATGAAGGAAGCAAAGTAATAAAGTTGGGCACTGTCAACAGGAGACTCAAACAGGCAATTAACAATGGCCATATCTTTTGTTTTCTTCTTCTTGGGTTTTCAGATGAGACACTCTCAATTATCTTCTTGCCAACCCCATTACTTCCTTATATTTTGAAAAGTCACAAGCCACCACAGAGCTGTTTCCCTTTTTCTTGTACAAATGCACTTCAAACTCTGGGGCTACCTAGCTAGCGGCAGGGTTTAATTAGTTTCGGGTTTTTTTTTTTTTTTTCAAAAAGAGTCCTCAGCTCAACTTGACCACAGTTTACTCTGTGGCCTACATGACTGAATTCCACTGGCATCTCTCTTCCGAGCATCCTGCTTCAGTGGAGTAATGTAGTACTTTCGGTGGTATACACAGAGAGGATAAAGAAATATGGACCTCTGGTGTCTGAATGGGTCCAATGATAGTCTCCCTGACCTTAAAACTAGAGAATATACTTCCCCTCCCCTCTTACCTCACCCCACAAAAGAAGCCAAGCATATAGGTTTCCTATTATTCACTTCAGCAACTTCCTACAATGTTAATGTAAGTTTTAATTGTGAAAAAAAAATTAACACTATCTGATTCTCCTACTTAACCAGCTCTATTAGCTTCTAGCTTTAAATCTAAACTCCTTTGTTTAGCTTTTAAAGCCCTTCATAACCTGGTCCCAATCTATGTTTCAGTCTCAATGGATATTCCTCTCTCACACATATTCTTTAATCTAGTCAAACAGGCCTTTCTATTCCTCACATATAATATTACAACTCCTTTGTCTTGGTCATTTCCCACACCTGTAATGCACTGTCTCCTTACATCCACTTCTCAGAGTTCTTCTCTGCCTTTCAGATCCTGCTCAGGCACTATCTCCTGCATAAAGCTTTTCCTGATCTCTCCAATTGCTAGTGCTCTCTCTCCCAAACTACCTTGTATTTAAATACTTTGTATGTTGTATATATTTATGTATGTACTTAATGTCTCCTTCATTAGAAATATAAGTTTGTTTTTCAGTAGAATGTTTTATATTTTGTATTTGTGTTCTCAGCACCTGACACATTGGAAGGAAAGGAGGGAGGGAAGGAAAGAAAGAAGGAAAGAAGGAAGGAAGGAAGGAAGGAAGGAAGGAAGGAAGGAAGGAAGGAAGGAAGGAAGGAAGGAAGGAAGGAAGGAAGGAAGGAAGGAAGGAAGGAAGGAAGGAAGGAAGGAAGGAAGGCTCTATTAAGTACCTACTATATGCCAGACATTGTGCTGAGCACTTAATAAATACCTGTTGATTAATTCTTAACCTGAATAAATACCTCTCTGTTTAGAAATGGTGAAGCCCATAAAAAACTGGAAAGCATCATAAAATATAACTGTAATCATCAGCATCACCATCATCATTATTATACAACAGCTCACATTTGTATAGTGCTTTCCTCACAACAACTCTGTAATGGGTGGGGAGGAGGGGTTGGTAAAGGGGTAAGTGTGTACAAGAATAATTAACTCCATTTCAAAGATCAATGAAATGAAGCCATAAGAGGTGAGTTAATTTGCCTACAAACATACAGTACATAGTTATAGCTAAGCAGCACAGTATTCTGCAATACTTTACTAGGCTTTTAAAAAATAAATTATTCCTGAATTGCAGGAAATGTAACATTTTAAAAACAAATTTTGAAGAATGAATGATGGATCAGCCAATTCCCATTTTTGTAACTAAATGAACCTAGGGAGTCCCAGGAATAACATGATCCTGGTCACCATCATAGTACATGTTTCTATAATGCTTTGAGGTTCAAAAAGTACTTTCTCTGAAATTGTCCTGTGAGGTGTTACAGAATATTACAGAATTTTAAAAAGAAAAGGGCCCTTGGTGTTCATCTAATGAATGTGGTTCCCAATGTTTCATTCCCCATGATCCTCTCCTTTCAGTAATCATTCCCATACCCCCATTCCATATGAAAGAAAATATATTCCATAGTTTAGAATGCATATGCACATAAGAAATAAAGAGATTAATTTAATTTAACTGGGTACATAACATTTTTATTATTACAAAGCTGTTAAATGTTTATCAGAACAGAGTCAAATAAATTAGTGAGACCTTTGATTATGCTTCTTGTCAATGAACAGTTTTATTATTTATTTATAGTTGTTGTGGGGGGGGGGAATACCACATCTCATTTTCAGCTGATAGTTTCTTTCTTGTTTTGTATTTCTTTTAGAACAGAACTAAGAATTCTGATTCACTGAGATAACTTGATGTAAAAAGAATTACATCCTTGTTGGCACATTTACTAGGAATGGGACATGCTTCTACGAAAGTATACCAAGAAATGTGCAATTTCATTGACTGAAAATCAAATTAGAGTTTCTAGTTATTGAGGAGATAAAACATCCTATCTCTCACTGGGCCACCATGACTCTTTTTCGTCTAGTTTAATAGGAATAGGATTTCATATCCAAACCTCATTCATTTTGGTTTTGGTCAGTAAGAATACCATCTCTTTCATATTTTTCATATGCATTATAATTTTCCTTTCCTTTACTCTCCTAACTCTACTTCCTTACCATTCTCTCTTTAATCCACATTTTTTTATTAACACAATTCTTTTAGGAATATTTTCATAGGCTAATATAATTACTCACCAAATATTCCTTTATACCCTTAGGGACCCCGGATATTGAGGATTAGGTACAACTCTCTCATGTGATAACAAAGAAACTGAAGCCCAGGGAGGAAAGATGATTTGCCCAAGAGAACACTCATCTGTAAAACAAGTTCTCATTGTTGTATTACCCACCTCTCAGAGTTGTTTGAGGAAAGTATCTGGCAAACCTCAAGACTCTTCAGAAATATGAGCTACTACTAATTGCAAAGAATTAATTGTGATTTGAGGTTTCTATGAACTGATCTTTGGTTAAAATTGGAAGCCCTGTGGTGCACCCTGGCTGGCGGCCACCTCCATGCTGGCAAGGTGCTCCACCCACCCCACTGGGGGTAGCCATTGCCATGGCACTGCAGCTCACATCATCACCACAAGCTGATGCCCGCATGGACCTGGCCAAATTATAATGACTGGAAGCCCAGTGAGGGCAGTCATGTGACTGTCAATCAGGGCTGCCAGCCAATTAGCCTGGGGTTGTGTGCGAATAGCCCGGGGTTTGCTGGGAAGGAGAAGGGAGGAGATTCTCCATTCTGTCCTGTAAGAGGGAGAGAGATGGGGCGCAGCTGTTTTGCTCTTTGGGAACAGCTGAATCAAATTGGTGTGATTCCAGGTCTTACTATTTTCCTTCCCCCATTCCCTTTTTCCCTTGTCCCTAGTTCTACTAATCTTACTTGTGTTTTAAATTTGTTCTGATTAATAAACCCTGTTTTGTTTTTTTTGAAAGAGGCTGTTAATCTCCTTCCTTACCCAATATTATGGCGAGCTGCCTAACTAACACTTCCCAATTAAAATTTGGCCCTTACATAATACTGCTCTGGAAGTGTAGACATTACTACCCTCATTTTACAGGTTAAAAAACTGATAGCTTTTCAGTGTAAGAGTGTGATCATTATAGCAAGTTCAGGGTTTACTCAAAAAGAAAAGTGTTGTTGGAAACAACACTTGTTGACCAATCGCTATTTGTTTAATAAAACATAGGTTTTGTGAGAATTGGAATGGCACCCCTGCTAAAGAGATTCTGTAGGGAAGCTCTGCCATAAGGAGAAAACATGTGATTTAGAGACCATGTGACTTTAGCGTCCGGAAGTTATATTTATAGAACCACTTGTGGTACTTGTCAATCAGAGCTACCAGTCAATTAACTTGGAGCTGTGTGTGTGTGTGTGTGTGTGTATGTGTGTGTGTGGACAGCCCTGTTTCCTGTTGGGGAGGAGATTTCTGGGAGAGAGGAATGAGGAAGTGGATGCTTACTCATAGAAGAACTCTCTTTTTGGTGAGGAGAAACAAGTGTGGCGGCAGATGGAGAACAGGGGCAGGGGATCCTCTTAGTCGGTCAGACACTGGCTTGGTGGTGAGATATTTCACATGGGCTGCTAGGAAAGGAAATTGCTTTCTTTCTTTCTGGCTGTACTGAATTAGATCTGAGCTAGGATTTCCATGCTATAAGGAATCTGTTCTCAATCTCTCTCTCTTCACTGACTTATAATATATATTTTAATAAATCTTTAAAAGTCTAAACTCTTGCTGAATTTATCAGTGATTTTAGCCAGCTTTCCCCCAAGACTGGGCAGGGGGAGATTAGAATCACCAATTTAGATTTTAAACAACACAGTCTGACCATTGATACAATGGTAGAGTTGGCAGGTATGCCCAGGATAAGCAGTGGGGTTGGACACAAGATCATTGGCCCAAAAAGAGGGCTGAGTTCTTGCTGCATATTCTTAAAATGCAGAAAGTAACACTGAACTGAAGGGTTTGGTTGTGAATTGTCTTGTCATTGAGCATATGCAACAGAGTACTTACAGGGCTCATGCTCAAATCAACCCATACATGAGTTTCCCTTGCCATATTGATTTGATACTGACTGAAAAGGAACAAATTGTTCCTAAACTAGAAGAGGAAGTTGTTCAAAAGAAAAAGATATCCCAAAAGAAACTGAAGAAACAAAAGCTGATGGCATGGGAGTAAATGTGACATTAATATGCAAATAAAAGTGAAATTAAACAATTACAAAAAAACCAAACAAACAAAAGAAAAAAACGTAGGTTTGAGTCCTGTTGGTTATCCTCAACCTGGTTTAGCCCATCTGCTTTAGTGGTTTACTGGGTTGGTAAACTATTCATGCTATAACTTCTTGGAGCCACAGGTGAGAGTTGGGTGAACCAGGTCGACAGCAAAGGAAGATAAGCAGCTCTAAAAAGAGCTTGGCAAGCCCTCACACCAGAGGTGTGAGTCCTTCTAAATCCCCTATACACCTGTGGTATACAACCTGCTGGTGAGTTTGGGAGATGTCTACCCCAAGCATGTGTGATAACCCCCGGTGAAATGGACAGATAAGAACAATTTGTTTGAAGCAGGTGCTGTAAATCACTTAGAGCTTAGTCAGACAAACATCCAAGATGCCAAGGTCACCCACCACATCCTGGGCCATCTCCAGTCAACTTGACTTTTGTGCTGTTACTGGACTTCAGTGACTCTGGAAGAAAGAGTGAGGCTGATCACTTTGTTCAACTCTACTCACATCCAATTCATGCACAAGTCAAGACATCACCTGTGATGTCATTGATCCTCTTCAAAAAAGGACAAACAACAAAAGGACACAATTTGTCTATTCATAACATGTTAAAATGACTATACTTCTTTTCACAGTTTCCTTAAGGTATGATTTTATATGTTTGGTTTCACTTCTTCAGGGCTTTAATGGATCTCTAATCTCATGGATGTGGTTACTCTTCTCATCAGGGCAAATGACAACCCATCTAAAGCATTTCATCCTGTAAGACCCTTGGACATGTATTCCTATAAACCCTTAACAATGGATCCACCCAATCTTCAGAGGCCTTGCTCTGAGTCTTTTTGCATGAGTATCAGCTTGGGAACTGTTCATTTATTTCTCAGTCTTGTTATCCAACCAATCTGCTTTTTTTCTGAGCCTCAAGATTATCTCTCCTATTATTTCTTTTCCATAAATAACTATTGGACATGTTCCATATTATGTGTACCTATTGTGTAGCTCTTCATTGTCTTCTAAGGTTACTAGAATTACTTTGATTCCTTATACCATCACTGGGAAAACATATTCCTCAGATGATGTATGATCTCCTTTAATCATCCAACAGAAGACCCAGACCTACCAAGGCATCTCGCCATCTTCCCTGATACCATGTTTGTGCCTGACTCATACCCCTACTTTTCACTTCTTGCTCTGAGAACAGTATTCATATAGATTCTACCATTTATACTAAAAAGGGCATAAAAATTAACTACAGTATGACTCATTCACCATTCCAGTGACACTCCACACCAAACCTTCCTTCCCTGGCTACCATTTTCCTATATTTGTTGTAACCTCCTATTAGAATATAAGCTCCTTGTAGGCAGGGAATATCTCACTTGTGTAGTTATATCCCTGGCACCTAGCACTATATATGGCACATAGTGGGTACTTAATAAATGCTTTTTATTCAGTTATTAATTTGGATATCATTGATGAGGTCCTGAGAATGTTCTTGTACTTAATAAAATAAGTACAATATCATTCCTAAGGAATAGTATCTGGAGGACCTCACTGTCTTTCTTTCATTTATACATTGAACAGAGAATCCCCCATGAAAATGGTGAAGACCTTTGGTGAAGACCATGTACCTGTTTTGATCACACTAACATTAACCAGATTCAAGAAAGAGAATTCCTTCCATGGTTGTATTTGTCAAGGAATCTCATATGATCTTAACATATATATGAGAGCTTCCTTATTAGAGAAGAGCTGTTAAAACCTAATTTTGCTCTACTAAGTCTAGCTTCCTTGTAACTAAGTACAGTAGGATTTTCTCTTCTCTGAACTCTTCAGTCAACTGTGTGACTTAAAAAGATGTGATTTGCTATAGAAAGATATTTACAAAAGCTTACTTGTCCCCTGCTCATATTTTCACCAAGGATACCCTCCTTGTAGATCATTCTGACAAAGTAGGCATATGGGTCAATAGTTATTGATGTTCTCTCAGATTCCTTTGGGGGGCATTCATATCACTTGGAATTTTTTCCCATTCTTTTGGTATCTTCTCCCTGAAATCTCTTGCAAATTGTTCCTTCCAGATTGTGTTACTTCCAGCACAGAAGTCCTCCACACATCTGTCCTTGAACTAAAGCAGCCATTCTTCCCGGCTTCATCTTCTTACTTGTCATTTGTATGTTGTCATATTTGGAATTAAGGTGTTAGGACCAAATTAATGGACAAAATATTTATTATTCACTTGTACAATAATTCGACACTGTGTGCCAGGCACTGTGCCAAGCACTAGGGATGCAAAGAAAAGCAAAAATACTGTCTTGTCCTCAAGGAGCTCACATTTCTCACATTTTGAGGAAAACAACATGTAAAGAATTAGGTATGTACAAGACACATACAGAATACATGGTTGGTGATCTCATAAGGTAAGGTCCTAGTAGCAGGAGGGGGTTGGGGAAGGTACCATGGGACAGACCAGGAAAGGCCTCCTGCAGAAGACAGTATTGCTGACAACACTGACAAATTTGTTCCATTCTCCAACTATCCCCTATCAGTTTTGTATATAAATACTCTTGGGTTTGTGTGGTTCAGTTGGGTCTCACACAAAGATTTCTGTTGACTTGTTTTTGCATCCACTGATTTTCACTGTTTTGTGAGGCAATATTTCTCTCAATCTTCCATCTTCCTCCTCTATAATCTTTTATAAACAAGCTTGTTTTCTAAACTGCCATAGCCCTGGGCTGGCATGTCTCCCTGTGTGGGAAAGAGATCCAGGGTTCTCTGGCTAGAATGGTTTCTGAGATCTTTTGGTTCTCTTATGTCAGTGACTGTTTTACATCGTTTAAATTTTTACAGAAAATGGTGATGATCAAAGGCAATACTTTTTTTGGGGGGGGGTTGTTCGGTTTGTTTGAGATTTTTTGTTTTTGTCATTTTCCTTTTCCTTTTTAGCCTCTCTTGGACCTCCATTTGTTCATCTATAAAGACAGGGGATTGGACCAGATGATAACTAATAACCCTTTCAGCTCTAAAGCCTAGGATCTTGATACAGTGGAAAGAGCACTGGCCTCTAGAACTACCTGGGCTCATATTCCCATCTCTGACACTATTTATATTATCTTATGTGTTGATCTTCCTGGGTCTCAGTTACCACATGTGTAAAATAAGGAGTTACACTACATGGCCTCCAAAGTCCCTTTGAACACCATTTTTATGAACCCACAAATCTTGCCAAATTGTATTTTTTGGTTAAAAACACTTTATGTACATTTGCTTCTTTGAGCATTGAACTCATTTGAGGAATCCTGTCCTCATCTTAGAGATGAGAAAACTAAGGTCCAGGTGAAGTGATGAGCCCAGAGTTATACAGCTAATCATGGTCAGAGGCAGGATTTCAAACCAGGTTTTTTGTGCTCCAAGTCTAGCATTCTATCCACTACAGTGTGATGGGGATAGCAAGGAAATAAAGGATCTTGAACTCTAAAGCTTGTTTTCTGACATTAAGCCAAAGGTTCTTTCCACTAAGCCACACTGACATTCTCAAGAAAAGGTCCTTTGGTTCTTGAAATGCACAATTCCCTGACAAGAACCATCCTAGAGCATGAATTCAGGAAATGGAGTTCATAAACTAGAAAGGACCCCAGAGGCTTTCTGGCCTGTAATATGGCTAAAAATCATCTGCCCAATCAATCAATCAAAAGAATGTATTAAGGCTAGTTTGGATGTCAGGCACTGTGCTAGATACTGGGAATGCAAGGACAAAAATGAAATAGTCCCACTACTCAAAGCACTTACATTCTATCAGGAGAGACAGCATGGATTCTTCCAAGCAGAAGGATAGTGCTGCCCCAGATGATCTCCAAGGTCTCTTCCACCTCTGAATCCCATGATCCTATGCTCCAGTTTTTCTGTTTAAATATTAAGGAGAATGTTATCAGCTAAAGTCATGCAACAACAATTTCTCTCTTCATTGGATCCCAAGCTCAAGATGTTGCTGAAAAAAAAATAGCTTTTTCCTGCTGATCCGCTGATTTTAAAAGAGAGACAAGTGTGAGCAAACAAAAGCTGTTACCTCGAAAACTGGGACCAAAAAATCTAGAAAAATGCCAGATATGTTTTCTGCTAAATAAACTCATTTACTTATTATTTTAACCCGTTCGCTTTCAGAATTAGGTTCCATTTGCATATAATATTTGCTAGAGAGAATATGGAAGAGAACTCAATGCTTAATAGGCCTATAGTTGCATATTGGTCCATGTTTTTCTAGGCCACAGATTGAAGTCCAGGCTTATAAATTAATGCTCCCTATAAATTTGATACTGTGCTTTAGAGTACACAAGGATCTTTCACACCCATGTCCTCACTTAATTCTCACAATGACCCTAGTAGGGTGTGGCACATTATCTCCATTTCACAGATAAGGAAGGTGAGACTGAGAGCTGGGAAGTGGTTGGGCCAGAGTTTTGAACTTATTTCTAGTTGAAGAACAAGGCATTTACAGAAATAATAATAGCACAAGTTAAATATATATATATGTATGTATGTATATATATATATGTATATATGTATAGGGGAGATTAGATAGGAAAAGATGAGCTATTAGGAAGGGAAGGGTCATTGAGGAGCTATGGGACAGAGAACAGATAAAGATCCAGAGAAGGAGTCAGGAAGGAGGCAAAAAAGATTAAGACCTGGAAGGGACCTAAGAAATTAAGTCAAATCATAAAACCTAGGGATGGAAAAGAACATAGATATCATCCTGTCTGTCCCTTTTATTTAGCAAGAAAAGAAAGAAAAAGGAAAGGGAGATAAAGTGATTTGTTCAAAGCCAAACAGGTTGTAAGTAACAGAACCGGGAATTTAGCCAAGGTCCCTTGACCCTAAGTACAGTACCCGTTCCACTACCACATAATGCCTCTTACCCTAATTCTCATCTTGTAGAGAGTTGGAAGTGAAAGCCAATGAATTGTCCAGGGTCACACAACTAATGAGCAAAGAAGCCATGGCCCCAGGTCTCCTACTGACAAGCCCAGCTCTGTTTCCACTCTGCCCCTTTAGGATTTTCAATTATAATCCAAAAGAGTGAGGATGTGTTTTTATATCATAACCTCCTCCTTGGGGGATCAGGCAGGATAAATTTTAATGATTTACAATCTGCGGAATGCAGAAGAATCATCTGCCAGTTCAGGATTCCAGGCAGCAAATAGGCAACTCGAGAACTAGATGATCAGCTCTCATGATGGGAGGAAATGATTACAACTCAAATCTGTGCATATCCCTTTCTTTGCCTGTTGAAGTCAAACCATCTTTTAAAGCTAATTTGTATGGCATTTCCTCCAAGAAGTCTTCCTTGATGTCCTCTTTCTGATACCACAAGCATTTTTTTCCTTGCTTCTCTCTTGAGGCATGGAGGATGCAGTATTGGGAAAAGACATTGGACTTGGTGCCAGGAGACACATGGGTTCTAAGCCTGTTTCTGATGTTTACTAGCTATGTGACCCAAAGAGACTTTATCTCTCTGAGCCTCAGTGTCCTCATCTGTAAAAGAGGGGAATTAATAGTGCCTACCTCACTGGGTTGTTGAGATAAAGCACACAAAGTGTTCTGCAAACCATAAGGAGTCATATAAATGCTAGCTGTTGTTGTTGTCATTGTTATTTCTGAATTCAGTGTGGTATGGTGGATAGCAAGTTGGTCTTGGAAACAGGAAGACCAGGGTTCAAAATTCCACCCTTGACACATACCTGCTCTGGAAGACTGACCAAGTCTTTTAAACCCCTTAGCCCTTCAGACAAGACTAGATAAAGCAATTGCTAAACTGTCTTGGTACAAGAAGCTACCTCATGAGGAATTTCCTATACCAATGTAATCACAAGTCTTTATCAAAACAAACAAAAAACCAGTACTTGTAATGGATGATTAAAGATATCTGTTGTATTTTGTTGTCATATCTGGGGTGAAATAATGTAGAATCTGGGATGGCTAACTGTCCATTGTGTTTAAGACTGCAACCGCTGTTGCTACTGTTATCCAAATGTGAATGGACCAAGAAGGTGAAACCAAAGCTCTCTACTCTCAGGAAGGTTAGGTTTGGGGTTATGGATCCCACTTCTATGGTCCTGTTCTAGTTCATGCTCCTCTATTCAGAAGGTGCCTCATTTGTGTTTGAACACTAGAGGGACATTGTAATTAGTAATTCAGGAGTATGCTCAAATGATCCCTGATAGTTGTGAGACTTCTGGTACTTGCAGGAGTGAATTCCTTGAATGCTGATAAAGCACCACATGACCCTGGGCAAGTCACTTAATCCTATTTGCCTCAGTTCCTCATTTGTAAAATGTATTGGAGAAGGAAATGGCAAACCACTCCAGTATCTTTGACAAGAAAACCCCAAATGGGGTCAGGAAGAGTTGGACAATACTGAAATGAAGAACAGTATTGTGTTCCTCAGTTACTAAATCTTTCACAGCTGATTATCTTTATAATATTGCTGTTATTGTATAAATTGTTCTCTTGGCTCTGCTCACTTCACTTTGTACCAATTTATCTAAGTTTTCTCAGGCTTTTCTAAAACTACTCCCTTTGTCCTTTTTTACAGCACAATAGTATTGCAATACTATCACGTTCATCACATTTATATACCACAACTTGTTCTGTCATTCCACAATTGATAGGCATTTCCTCAGTTACCAATTCTTTGCCAAAAAGGAAGTTACAAATATGTGTACACATGAGTCCTTTTCCTCTTTTATTTCCTTGAACCATAGCCCTTGTGCCAGTATTGTTAGGTCAAAGGGTATACATAATTTAATAATTTGGGAGCTCTAATTCCTAATTGTTTTCCAGAATAGTTAACTGGTTCACAGCTCCACCAGCAGTGCATTAGTGTATTTATTTTCCCACATCCTTTCCAGCATTTGTCATTTTCCTTTTTTGTCAACTTAGCCAATCTGATGGAGTTGAGTTGGTACCTCAGAGTTGTTTTAATTTGCATTTCTCTGATTATTAGTACTTTAGAACATTTTTTCTCAGGTGGCTATTAATAGTTTGTATTTCTTCCTCTGAAAACTGCCTATTCATATCTCTTGATTACTTATCAATTGGGGAATGGCTCTTATTCTTATAAATTTGACCAAGTTCCCTATATTATCAGAAAAACTTATTTCAAAGATTTTTTCCTAGTTTCTTGCTTTTCTTCTAATATTAACTACAATAGTTTTGTTTGTGCAAAAAGTTTTTAATTTTGATGTAATAAAAATGAATTATTTTTTTCTCCTGTGAACTTCTCTCTCTCTTGTTTGGTCGTTACCTCTTCCCCATACATAGGTAATACATACAGGTCACTTCTTTGGATTATGATGTCATCCCTTTATTTCTAAATCATGTACTCATTTTGAACTTATCTTAGGATATGGTGTGAGATGTTGGTCTATACCTAGTTTCTGCCAGACTATTTTCCAGTTTTCCCAAATAGTTTTTATCAAATAGTGAGTATTGTCCCAATAGCTGTGATCTTTGGGCTTATTAAACACAAGGTTACTGTGTTCATTTGCTTCTGTATATTTGTATGATAGATCTTTTCTACTGCAGCTACTCTGTAGTGTAGTTTGAGAATTGTAAAAAATACCTTATGCTTTTGATACCTCTTCTCAATTCCTGTTCCTCACCACCACCACCCCAAAAACACACACAAACACCATCTAGCTCAGAATTTCATAACTACTCATCAGACTAGCCTCTTAACTTATTTCCCAGACTCTAATCTCTCTTCTTTATGAAGATACCGAAGTAACCTTCTTAAGGTATAACTGTGACCATGTCACTCCTCTGTATATTAAAATCTTTCGATGGCTCCCCATTGTCCATGTGATAAAATAAAAATTTCATATCTTGGCACTTGAGATCTCACACAATCTGGTTCCCACCTACCTTTCAAACATAAATCCCCTAGCTTTCTTTTTACAGTCAAATTGGATTACTAGATCTCTTCCACTTCCTTTCTGTTCTCTGAGACTTCTATGCTTTTTTATAGATTATCCCCAATGCCTGGAGCAGTCTTCCTTCTAATGTGAAAAAAACATTGAACTTGGAGTCATGAGAAATCTAGCTTCCAATCCTATGACACTTAACTTGCTGTGTAATTGTGGGCACATCAAATGACTTCTCTGAGCCTCAGTTTCCTCATCCATAAAATGGAGATAATAGAACCAGGAGTGTTCATGAGTTATCTACAAAGTTGCTATGCCACTCCAGTAAAGTCACATGACTATGGGTTTCTGTTTCCTCACCTGAAAAAATGGAAATAATAAAATTTGCACTATGAACCACTCTAGATTGTTGTAAGGAAAACGCTTTATGAACTTTCAAGCATGATAGAAAGGACAGTGTTTTTTGGTTTGTTTGTTGTTGTGGTTTTTTTTTTTAACAAGAGAGATGACAGGATGAGGCCAATTAGTCTCTGGTTAATAGAGAGTGAATCTTTATGAATATTCCAGAGCAGAAGATACTATTTTATGTGTTGCTGTGAGTGAGTGATTTACATCTGCTATACAAACTGTGGTGACCTTGCTTAGGAGCAAGCACTTGATTGGTGATAGCTGAACCAAATTGGATCTCTCCATTGCACATAGTAGGAAACTTGCTGACTGCAGCTGACTGACTAATAGGAAATCTTATCCCTCCCTTGCTGGGAAGAAGGTTACAAGTAAGCATTGAGCTCTTGCCAAAAATATTTCCATTTGTTTATGGATTTTTTCATACTAAAAATCCTAGATTCTAATTTTCTTTCAGTTGTCACAGAAGAAGAGTGCTGAGGGTCAGGACAAGGAGAAAATAAGTTTCATCATACAACCACCACCATGTGCAGAACAAATCCTCTATCAAAATGTTCCTCCATGGGTGTGTATATATACATATATATATATAAATATGTATAAATACATATACACATATACATGTGTATACAAATACATATATACATATACACATGTGTATTGTGTATATACATACATATATACAGACATAGACAGAGATAGAGATAGAGATAGGTATAGGTAGAGATGGAGATAGAGATTAGATAGAGATAGAGATAGAGAGATATACACTTGAGGACTAGCTTAACCAAGAACAGAACAGGGAGGCTCATAGCTCATCGTCAATAGACTACCCATTCAGTGATTGGTTTTTTGACCATGGTAACCTATACAATGAAAAAAATGTGAAATAGTCCTCAGTGCTATACAAACTCATCTTGGTCATGTAGTGGTGGTGGCATATTTGGAGTAAAGGAGGCATAGGAGGCTAAAAATCACAATGTTTTGCCTGGCTATAAACATTATCTTATTGCTTAGCACTCAATCTAAATTTGAGATTTGGATCCAAGAACCAATGAGGCAATGCTCAACTAGAAGAACTGACCCATATCATATGGCCATTATTTCTATAAAGCAACATAAGGAAGTTAAAGAGTGATACACAGATTCTCCTTGGAGAGACAAAAGAATTGATTGAGTTGCTTTTGAAATGGGTTCGAGTCATAAAGTTCAAGATTCAAATACCACATAAGTTACTCAGTGGCTGTGAGAGCACAGGCCAGATCTCTCAGAGCTTTAGTTCCTTTATTGGAAAAGTAATAATATTTTCATTACCTACTTCATAGGCAGGTGGCGCAGTGCATAGAGCACTGGAATTGGAGTCAGAAAGAACTGAGTTAAACTACAGTCTCAGACACTCAATGGACATTTAACCCTGGGTAGTTTATTTAACTTTCAGTTAAACATATTTTAAGTTTCCTCAACTGTAAAATGAGAATAGTAATAACATCTACCTTCAAGAACTTTTATAAAGATCAAATGAGATGATATGCCTTGCACAGATTAGCCACTATATAAATGCTTATTTCCTTCCCACCCCAGAAGACAATCACAAGGAAGTACTTGTCTAACTTTAAAGTGCTATACAAATATGATTTATTATCATCACCATCATTATTATTAATTATCTTGAACCCAAAGGCAATGAGAAACTTGGTCTCCTTACCTTGCAGTGCTATTGATGACCATAAGAAAAAAACAAAAAGATCATATGAAGATCATTGAAGTTTATAAGTTTATGCGTACATTTATGTTGCATAGAATGATATTTAAATTTTAAATTTAATTTTAAATTAAATTAAATTAAAAATATTTAAACTTTATGAAGAGTTTGAAGAGATTCTCCAAAGTAAAAGTCAACACATTCACTCAAAGATACACAGTGACTTCAACAGGAATAGAATATGATATATTGTTGGAAAAGATGAGAGTTGAGAAATGAAAGAGCCCAAATGCTTAAAGACTACTCAAATGTCTCTGGCCTAGATAGCATGAATTCTTACTTTTAAGAAGAGAGTATGAAGGCACTAGGTATGAGAAACACCAAACAATATTACTACCTTTCTCCCCCCAAGTAATTACATCAATGTTAGATATGCCTGAGTGTCCCATGAAATAGGTCTGTTCCACTGTCACTCCCCTACTCAATAATCGAAGTGATCAAACTTCTCTGTCATTTAGAAGTCCTTCACAATTTAGCTTCAATCTACCTTTCCATGCCTACTGCATACCAGGTTTTGTGTTAGGCCCTAGAGATATAAATGCAAAGAAGGAAATTATCTTTACAATCACGATGTAAGCTTATGTTCTTTTGGAGAAAACAAGTGTATATATAAGAAAATAGAAAATAAAAAATATGGAATAAATACAAAATAAAGGCAAAGTACTTAAATATAATGAAGTTAAGAAATGAGGGAACCTGCAATTGTTGTTGTTGTTCATCCTTTGCTTTTGAAGAGAACCCATGACAGCATAGAATGATGCTTTGACTTATACATATATTGGATTTTCTATTTATCCTGTAAGTGACTCTGTTTCCTCATTTGTAAAATGAGCTGAAGAAGGAAATGGCACACCACTCCAGTATATTTGCCAAGAAAACCCAAAATGGGGTCATAAAGTGATGGATATGATTGAAACAAGTGAACAACTCCTTTATAGCAACTCAAGGTCAAGGAAAAGTCTTTCACACCTGCAATTAAAGGAATCAGGAAAAGCTTCATGTAGAAGATAAAGCTTGAGAAGTATCTTGAAGGAAGAGAGAGAGAGAGATTCCGCAACACATGTGTGAAGAGTGAGTTCATCACAGGAATTGTATGCATTTCAGGTAGCTATTGCAAAGGTTCAGAGGCTGGAGATTAAGCTCTGTTGATGCAAGAAACAGAGAAGGCCAGTTTCACTGGACAATAGAGTGTGGGAAGGAGAGTAATATATGGAAAGAGAGTTTGGGACTAAGTCATGAAGTGCTTTAAAAGCCAAACAGAGGCTATTTTATGGCACAAGCAATCCACAGGAAACCATCATAATTTATGAAATAAGATAGTAACATGGTTAGATCTATTCTTCTTTTTTTTTGGGGGGAGGGTGAGGCAATTGGGGTTAAGTAACTTGCCCAGGGTCACATAGCTAGTGTAGGAGGCCGCATTTGAACTCAGGTCCTCCTAAATCCAGGGCTGGTGCTCTATCCACTGTGCCACCTAGCTGCCCCTAGATCTATTCTTAATGAAAAATTACTCTTTTTTCTTATGTTCATATACATGATAAATCATAGAATTTCTTTACTTTAATATTGAAGAAGGTATAGGAGAAGGTTTACTGGAAGCCAAAAGGAAAAGGGACTGAAAAGGGCTGGAAACCCCCCAACTTGATGTTGTCTAAGGTGCCTTTTGGCTCTTACATTTCATAATATTCTACATCACTTCACCAGGTTGTTGTAAGGACAATGCTTTGTAAACTTTAAAGCACTGTAGAAACATAAGCTATGACGGTGAGGAGAATCATGTTCTTTCTGGTACTCTAGGTTCAATCAGTTAAAGTTCAGAAATGGGAATTGATGCATGCATCAGGTGGAGGATGAAAGGGAAGGGGAAAAGACTTAATAAGCATTGACAATGTACCTACTGAATACTTTTTAAATATCTTATCCAAATTTACTGTTAAAATTGTTCTTATTATTTTTTAACTTGGCAGCTGTAAGCATGAATTAAAGAGAAGAGAAACAGAAATAGGCTATTATCACTGTAGAGGTAATAAAGCCCTGGATAAAGTGAAGGTTCTGTGAGCAGAGAAAAAGTGTCAGATATGAAAGTAGAAAGAACAATATTTGGCCACTAATTGGATATATGGAGTGAAGGAGAGAGAAGAGTTGTGGCTAATGCCAAGGTTATAAACCTTGAAAACTGAGAGAAGGTATGAACCTGTTATAGAAATAGAGAGGTTTGGAAGAGAGGTGGACTTGGCTGGGGGTAAAGAGGCTTGAGACATAATGAATTCTCTTCTGGCCATATTGAATTAGAAATGTCTCTGAGACAATGATGTTCTAGTGAATATATGACAACCAGATCTCCAGAAAAAAAATGTAGGCAAGAACTATTTTAAATTTTAATCTTTATTATTAAGATTTTCTCCAGCACTCCCCTAAATCTATACTATAAACCAAACAATAAATCAATCCCTGATCTGTAGTGTTTTCTGATTTCTGAGGCATAAATGCTCATATTGAAAATGTGACCAGAGAACCAGTATGGTCTGACTCTGGCACACCTGTGATCTGGGACAACCATTTGAATATTCAATAGTTAGTTGGTAACTCTCATCTGAAGCTCAGGAGGCAGACTGAGGCTGGATATATAGATCTGCCATCTGCACAGCGATAATAACTATAATAAATGTTATAATAATCATAATAATTAACCAGGGAAAGTTGATGAGGTAGCCAAGAAAGAATCTGTTTAGAGAAATGAGAAGATAGTTCAATGGATTTCAGAAAATCCTAGAGAGACCTACATGAACTGACTCAAAGTAAATTGAGCAGAACCAGAATAGTGTACATAGTAAAGGCAACATTGTGTGATGATCAACTATGAATAACTTATCTCTTCTTAGAGATACAATTATCTAAGACAATTCCAAAAGACTCATGCTAGAAAGTGCTATCCACATCCAGAGAAAGAACTAATGGAGTTTGAATGCAGATCAAAGCATACTATTTTTGCTTTCTTTATTTTTTCATGTTTTTTCTCTTTTGCTCTGTTTCTTCTTTCACAACATTACTAATATGGAAATATGTTTTAAATGAGTGCACATATATAACCTATATCAAATTGCTTACCATCTTGGGGAGGAGGGAGACGAGGGAGGGAGAGACAAAATTTGGAACTATAAACATTTTTTTAAATGAACTTTAAATGTCTTTGCATGTAATTGGGAAAAAATACTATTTTAAAGGGAAAAAAAGATAGCCTAGGAGAGAACCTTGAAGAACACACACAAATAGAACATCTATATGTGTGATGATCGAGTAAAGAAAACTGAAAAGTATCAGTTAGAAAAATAGGAGGAGAAAAAGGCGGGAATCATGTCACAAGAGTTCTGGGATGAGAGAGTATCTAGGAGGAGAAGTTGGCTAACAGTGTCAAATGTAACAGATATGTCACAAAACGATCAAGACTGAGATAAGACTATCAAACTAGTAGTTAAGAGATCATGGATAACTTTGTGATTCTGATTGCAGTTGAGTAAGAGGAAGGGAAGTTAAGTCAAGGAGTATAGTCAACTTTTTCTAGGAGTTTGAGAACAGAAGAAGCAATAAATGAGGATACATTGAAGAGATTCTAGGGTCCAGTGAATATCTTTTCACCTTTTTTTGAGGAGGCAATCTGCTAGAGAAAAAGGAAGGAGATGTAATTAAGAGCACAGGGAAAAGTGATGGCCTTGGCAAGGAGAAGGACTACCTCATTGTCAGAAAGCAGGGACAAGGAGAAGAGAGATGGGAGGATGATGCCAAGGGGTTTTGAGATGAAACAGGAACAGAGGATAATTCACAATGAATGGCTTCCATTTTCTCAGTATAGTAAGAAGTAATACCCTCAGCTGAAAGGATAAGGGAAGGGCGATATTGGAGGTTTGAGGAAATAAAAGAAGGTTTGGAATAGTTATTGTGGGGGTGAGATAGGGAATCAATTAAGGATTAACAGGATTGCCTTGCTGTAGCAACAGTGAACTAATATAACCACTTTGGAGAGCAATTTGGAATTATGCCCAAAGAATTATAAAACTTCCTAAACCCTTTGACCCAGCAATACCACTATTAGGTCTGTTTCCTAAGATGACAGGGGAAAAGGAAAAGAACCTATATATTCTAAAATATTTATAGCAGCTCTTTTTGGTGGCAAAGAACTGAAAATTGCATAGATTTCCATCAACTGGGGAATGACTAAACAAGTTGTGGTATATGATGGTGATGGAATACTACTGTACTATAAAAAAGAATGAGCTTGATGATCTTAGAAAAACATGGAAAGACTTGCACAAAATAATGAACAAAAAATGAGCAGAACCAAGAGAACATTGTATATAGTAATAGCAATATTAAGAATGACTTTGAGTTAACAAGTTATTTTGACTACTATAAATACAAAAATTAAATACAAAGGACCTATGAAGGAAGATGCTATCTTCATCCAGAGAAATAACAGATAAATAGAAGTGCATACAGTATGATTATATGCATTTTCTCTTTGTGTACAGATATATAAACACAGACATGTATATATATATATGTGTGTGGATATATATTTTTATATTGTGTATATATAGATAGATAGATAGATATTTGTTTAATATCTGTGTGAACCTAGGCAAGCCACTTAACCCCAATTGCCTTAAACATCAGGGGCCATCTCCAATCACCCTAATGTATATCTTGCTACTGGACCCAGATGGCTCTGGAGGAGTGAGGTTGGTGACCTTGCACAGGCCTCCCTCACTTAAATACAATTCACTGAAAAGTCACGAAATTACTCTGATGTCATGGTCCTCTCAGAGAACAAAGTACAAATAACAACAATATGGTATGGGGTGTGTGTATGTATATGTGTGTGTGTATATATATATATATATATATATATATAGAGAGAGAGAGAGAGAGAGAGAGAGAGAGAGAAAGAGAGAGAGAGAGAGAGAGAGAGAGAGATGTATATAAATGGTATGGTATAAATGTGTGGGGTATATGTGTGTATAGTATGATTACACATATACATACATATCTATGTGTAATGGTAGCCATCTCTAGGGCCAGGGGGTAAGGGAGGGGGCAGGGTGGGTAGGAAGAAAGTTATATGACAACATTATTATATATTTAAAGGGAAAAGAAAGTTGTATATAATAGAGTTGAAGTTTAATATGCAATCATCTTTTTTTCTTTTCTACTTTGTTATGGAAATGTTTTCTTTTTTAAGTTCAGAATTTTTTTTAATCCAAAAAAAGAGTTTAATTGAGGTTAGATGACATAAATTTGTAGTGCACAGAGTCAGTGATGTGACTTCCTTCCATTTTTACCCAATAGCACATGAATAGGAATTGAATAAGAAGGTAATAAAAGTAATCTAAGGTTAATGTCTGGCCAGGAATGAGCGGCAATAAGAGAAAGAAATGATGAATTTGAGAATAGAGTACAGCATGAATTGGTCAATCATCAGGTAGAGATTATGAATGGAGAAAAATGAAGTCAGAGCAAGAGTAATGGCATGAAAAATTACTTACAGGTAGAGGGAATGGAAGGTGCAGTGAAAGCCAAGAATAGTTTGTAATAGGATGAGGCATAAGGACACCTGGGTTGATAAAATATTATAATCAGGTAGAGGGATGTCAGAGGGGTTTTTTTCCTTTGTTTTTACTCAAGGAAGTTGAACACTTGTGGATAATAGTAAGGTTCAGTGTGCGATCATCTGTGTGTGACTGAGGTGCAATGGAGGGGTAGTCCTATACTAATAGGAATCAAATAGTTACTAATATGGAAATTGTATCAGAATCAACTCTCTGTGTACCATCAGACCATTAATTATCTAGATCAAAAGTCAAAATTCACACCAAATTGGAAGAAAAGATACAGATGAGAAGACACTGAAACTGTTTACAATAGTTTCGACCTCATTTATTCAGACAAAATATCAATGCCAAAACTGGTAAATGGATAAAGGAAAAGAAATTGACACAGATTTTCATAATTTCCTATTGAAGTTTTGTTGTTGTTGTCGTATTCTTGTTTGTGGCTTGAATCCCAAGGACTTTAATGAATTACAGCATAAAAATACTACCATATGCCTTTTATAATCATCCTGAGATTATTTTTTTGTTCTTATTGTTCATTTAGTCAGTTATGTCTCACTCTTTGTGACTCCATGGACCATAGCATATTAGGCCCTTCTATTCTCCACTATCTCTCAAAGTCTTTACAAGCTCGTGTTCATTGCTTTGATGACACTATCTATCCATCTCATCCTCTGCCATCCACTTCTCCTTTTGCCTTCAATCTTTCTCAACATCAGGGTCTTTTCCCATGAGTCCTGTCTTCTTATCATATATTTAAGCTTTAGCTTCGATATTTGTCATGCCAAAGAATATCTGAATATTGATTGACTGGATCTCATTGTTGTCCAAGGGATTCCTGAAAGATTTCTCCTGCAACACAATTTGAAAGCATCAATTCTCTGGAGCTCAGGTTTCCTTATAGCCCAATTCTCACAGCCATGCATTGCTACTGAAAAACCATAGCTTTGACTAGACAGACCTTTGTTAGCAATGTGATATCTCTGCTTTTCAGTATGTTGTCCATATTTGCCATAGCTTTTCTTCCGAGGGGCAAGCATCTTTTAATTTCATGGCCAAAGTCACCATCTGCAGTGATCTTTGAATTCAAGAATATAAAATCTGACACCACTTCCATTTTTCCTCCCCCTACTTTCCAGGAAGTGATGAGACCAGTTGCCACAACCTTAGTTTATTTAATGTTAATCTAAAACCACCTTTTACACTCTCCTCATCAAGAGTCTTCTTAATTCCACTTAATTTTCTGCCATCAAAGTGATATTGTCTACATATCATAGAGCATTTCTCCTGGCAACCTTAATTCAAGCTTTCAATTCATCCAGCCTGGCATGTTACATGATGTACTCTGCATAAAAGTTAAACTAATAAGGTGACAATATATAGCCTTGTCATACTCTTTTCCTGAGCTTAAACCAATCAGTTGTCTATGTCTGGTTCTAACTGTTGCTTCTTGACCTGCATACAGGTTCTTCAGGAAATAAGATGATCTGGTAGTCTCATCTCTTTGAAGTCTTGCCACCTTTTATTGTGATCCACAGAGTCAAAGGTTTAGTGTAGTCAATGAAGGAAAAAGACATGCTTTTCTGGAACTCACAAGAATATACAGAACTATACAAGAAAGATCTTAACATCACCAATAACCGTGATGGCGTGGTTACTGATCTAAAGTCATACCTCCTAAAGAATAAAGTTGGATAGAGCACTAGCCCTGGAGTCAGGAGGACCTGAGTTCAAATCCAGTCTCAGACACTTGACACTTACTAGCTGTGTGACCCTAGGCAAGTCACTTAACTCCAACTGCCTCACCAAAAAAAAAAAAAAAAAAAAAGAATGAAGTTATGTGGGTCTTACGAAGCATTGCTGACAATAAAACTGGTGAAGGTGACAGAAATCTAGCTGAGAACCACCAATCAAAATAATTTGTGCCATCAAAAAAATCTCAGATTACTCCCTAAATCAATATTGGAAGAATAGAGAGAGAAAACAGAATGATAAATACTTTTTATTAGGAAACTTCCTGTGGATAGGAAACATCTCTGAAGATTTGAGCTTCAGGAATGATTGGTTGATCCCTCATATATCATCTGCAAAAAAATAGGGTTCTGCTAACTATGTCATCATAGAGACACTGGAAAGGTGCTTTTAGCTCATGAGATAAAGGGGCATTATGAAAAGGTGCTCATTATAAGAATATCACAAATTAGAAGATTCTAAAATTATGTGAGCTCTTTCATGCCTGAAAACAACAACTAGAGAGGATAATGAAGTTCATTCAATAAGGCTAATGCTATAACAAATAGGCTGAAAGAGCCCAGAAACTGCCTCAGTCAGCAAACACTTGATCTTCTTGCCAAGTAGAGAGACAAGGCAGCCAAGGGCAACTCTGGTTTGGAATATAAACTCATTTGCAAAACATTATGGAGAAGAATGGTGGAAGATTATGAGAAGAATTGCCTCATAAAGAGCAAGCAGTGAAGGGGAAAATAAATCTACAGAAAACAAAATGTGGTCTCAAAACTAAGATCAGTCCAAGAGCACTTATAGTTGAAACTGGAAATGGGAAAACAAGCAGATGAAAAATGGAACAGATCTGTCATCAATTCTATAACAATTTTCCATCATCACCACCACATTTGGACTTCAACACCACAGGCCCTGATGGACTATATGAGGAAGAAGAAATAGCATTAAAGAAGATGAAGATGGGGAAAGCAGCTGAACCATACCAAATACGGGGGAAAGGAGGAGGGAGACAGGAATCTGTGTTAAAGTTCCAACCATTCTAAGAGTTGATGAATCGAATTTTAAAATATGTGAAGGAGGAGATACTAAATGACTAGAAAAAAATCATAAGAAGGAAGGAAACAAATTTTTATTAGGTGCCTTCTATGTGTCACGCATTATGAACTTGAGATAATAATCACAATGTTATTAACAAATAGGAGCAGATAAAGAATTTCACTACCTATTGGGAACCCATGTAGGACATCCTTTGTGACAATAGGTAACTCTTTTGGTGAGTGCACTTTTTTATTCTATGGCTTCTTTTATAGTGATAATTAGAGCATTGTTAATAAAAATTATCTCTGTGGATGCATCTGATCCTCACAATAAACCAGGGAGCTATTAATAGTTGGAGCTATTAACAATAGAAAAAACTGAGTCAGATAGAGTTTAAGTAACTTGCCCAGGGTCACCCAGCTAGTAAGTGCCTGGAGCTAGCTTTGAAGGCAGTATTCTCTGACTCCAGGACAAGTGCTCCTATCTATTGTACCACTCAGTTGCCTTATAGGCATTATTATTATAATTTATTATTATTATTATTCAAAACAAATGATTGAGAAGCTTTCAGAAATCACCAATCCATTGGCCTACTTACTCAGCTTTATAAACTATGTGTGAGAATGCTCTATATATACATTAAGTATCCTTGATGAATATATGGAAAGACTTTCATAACTACAGTCAAATTGATGAAAATACAAAGATCTTACCATCTTTATTATTTATGAACCATAAAAAGACAGATGTAACTAGAGATACCTATTTCCCCTATTCAAATGTAATCTTGATTCTTTCACTTTTCTCTTTCTGTCCTAGGCAACAGAATATGGTACCTAGTAAGTACTTATTTGGATGAATTTTATGAACACAGAGAAGCATAAAAAGACTTCATTGAACTGATGCTGAGTGAAGTAAGCTGAATCAAGAAAACAATGTTACACAATGGAATGGAAGAGGAAAGAACGACCATCACAAAAACGTAGAGAATGAATGTTTCAAAACTTCAAAAAACGAGCTTGGCCCTCCCAAAACCGATAAGAAGATACCCCCAAGTCCTTTGCAGATACGGGGGAGCCATAGTTATGAAACTCTGCATATGTTGTTAGAATTTTTTGCTGTCTTTATTGATTTTCATGCTTTCCCCGCCTTCTTCCTCTTTTCAATTTTTTTTTTTTACATTTAATTGTTATATGGGATTGCTCTCAGGGAGAGATATGGTGGGGATACAGGAGGAAATTCAGGAAGTGTAAAAATGATATGCATAAAATTGCATTTAAAAATATATGCTTGTTAACTGATTAGCCATTTGAAATTAATCTTTTTGCTTTTAATATCTTTGTCACCTTTATTTAAAATATTTCCCTTTTTCTTCCCCTACCAAGCAAGTCACCCCTCATAACAAAAAATTTTTAAAGGAGGGGGAAAAAGTCATTCAGAAATTCCAAATGATGGATCAGTTTCAATATTGTATACCTCTGTAAAAAATAGAAGGAAAGTATATTCCCTTAACTCTTCACTGGGGCTAAGCATTCAGTTTTGGTTCCTTCTTTCTTTCAATTTACATTATTATAGTCATTATGTATATTGTTCTTCTTGTTATGTTAGTTTCATTTTGTGTCAGTTTATATCTTCCCATATTCCTCTGAATTCTTTACATTCATAATTTCTTGCCACAGTAATATTCTATTCCATTTGTAATGTGAGACTGGTACAAACACAGAATGCATCAGGGTGCTGCCTCTGGGAGAGCTGTGATAAAATATTATAGGAAGTTCCTTGGAGAGACAATGGAGCATGAATAACATTCTAACTATAATAACCACAGGGTTCATAGAAATCCTATCAATCAGCTGTTTAGCTGGAACTGAAAGAGTGCCTTCAAAAAGGCCTTGGTCATTTAGTCAGCCTCGGCATTCTTTGGTTACACTCTTGGTGAATCTCTTGGACTCTATCTCTGACAGCATCCAATGAGAGACCATCTATAAGTCAAGAGCCCTCCTCATTCTGATGTTCTTCTGTTTTAGGTGAAGGAATGGGAAATTCCAATCTTGTAAATTTTCAAAGGCCAGAAGAGTAGCATTCTGTCTAAGTGTCTACATTTTATGCCCAGACTAACATCAATGCCCTGGGGAGTAAGAAGTGACCTTCAGAAGAATCACTGGGGGTTCAGGCCATTAGTAGCTGAGACAAGCTCTCCTCTAATAGCCATGTCATATCTGAATATAATCTTAGTGTGACCAATGTTTTATAAAAACTTTTATGAGTCTGAGCCCTTGAAATGGTGTACAGGAGAGTGTGCCTCTAAAGTATTAGGGGTGGGGGGAATTTGTACTTTGATTATTGCTATATCTGCAAAGTAAATATCCATTTATAAGAACTAATTGATTTTAAGTCATTAAATGGAACTGGTATATAATTCACTCATACCTAATGGAGGCCACAGTCAGTAGAGGTTCAAGCTAATATCATTAGGAAAGTGATACCTCAGACTCCTCAGGAGCTTTCAAAATTCTAAGGAGCAGATACAAGAGGCCTTACTCTCCCCAGAGATAATCATTACAAATTCATGAAACACAATTTTATATACAAGACTATTTAATAGATACATCCATAGAGATCACTTTGTTCCATATTGCTCTATTCTCACTATGAAATGAGGTATAAAATAGGGAGATGTACACCCAACAAAGGAGTTAGCCATCATCATGGAGTATTTCCTATTCAGTTTCCCTAAAAGTAGTGAGAACCTTCAGAGGTTCCTATCTGCTAATATCATTGTGATGATTGTATCAAATCCCATAGCACTGTACTACTTCCTAAATGAGATTATCAACCACTTCAGAGTTTGTCTTAACACACTCAAACATGCCCACACAAAAAAAGCAAGTGGATGAAAAAGTCCTATTTTCTACACAATGGCATACAGTAGAATGGGTGCCCCACTGGGTAAGTTAATCCATCAGGACATTATATCAGACAAACATTACAGATGGACAATGAGCTGGGTCCAGAAATGAACAGGAAAAAGGGTGAGTTGGACTTAATTTTTTTAAATTGTATTTTTTCTGAACTTAAGAAATAAAATAAACATTTCCACAACATAATAGTATGGAAAAAAGATGATTGTACGTGAAACTGCAAATCTATTGTATACAATGTGTTATTCCTTTTAAATATATAATAAAGTTGTCATGTAGTTTTTTTTGGGGGGGGGGTTTCTTCCCTCCCCCTCCCACCCATTAGATACATATATATATATATATATGTGTGTGTGTGTGTGTATATATATATGTGTATATATATGTGTGTGTGTGTGTATATATATATGTATGTATGTATATGTAAAACTATTCTATACATATTTCTATGTTGTGATGAAATAATGGGATTTAGCAGATACTCAAAGACCCACCTGGAGATTAATCAAGACTGATTGAATCAAGTGAGAGTAATTAACTGCTGATTAAGCCTACTTCAAGTTAATTGGATTGTAATCACATCTGGCTATCCCTTAAGAAGGTATTGTTCTCAGAAACTAGACTGTGAACTCAACTTGAGAACACCTTCAAAAACAATGGATTTGGATGACGCCAACCAATCACCTTGAAGCAGTGTGTAAGGACCTCCTCTGTTCCAGATCTATAAAAAAGTTTCCACAAACAGCTTGCTAAGGAATGCTGATTAAAACAGGCTGGTGAAGGAGTTCCTGATTAAGACAGGCTCCTTAAGGAGTTCCTGATTAAAGCAGGCTTGTGGAGGAGGACTTTAGGAAGAACCCAACCAAGCTGGAACTCTAGGCTAGGTAGGACTTCTTTTTCATAACCTTCTGAACTTTTTGTAAATATCTGTATGTTCTAATAAATGTTTAATGCCCAAAGACTGGTACTGAAGCCTTTTAATTTTGGGCGACTACAATTAAGATTTTAAACATCACAATGTATAGATACAAATAATGTCTTCCATAATTTGTCCTTTGTAGTTAATTTGGTTGTTTATAATACTCAAAATTACTTAGTCACTCAAAGTTCTTCTTAAAATAATTTTGCTGCTACTGTGTACAATGTTCTCTTGGTTCTGTTCATTTCACTCTTCATTATTTCATGCAAATCTGTCCATGTTTTTCTAAGATCATCATGCTCACCATTTCTTATAGCACAACAGTATTCCATCGTGGGTTTCATTTAGGAGGTTACACAACCCTTTCAATTGTCCCAAGTCTTTCCTTGACATGAAATTTCATCTTTTCAACATAAGCATGCTTCCAGGAATTCTCTATGGCTACAAATCAGGTAAGATATCAAAGAATACAAATTGTGGGTGAAAACGGGCAATGAAGAGATGCATAGTAGGTGCTAACAGGTTTCAGCAAGTCGCCAAAGGCCACACACACACGTTCACACTCGAAGTTACATTTCCCTCCTTATCTTTGCCTGCTGACTTCCCTGGCTTTCTCCAAATATCAGCTCAAATCCCACCTTTTTCAAGAGATCTTTCCCAGTTCCTCTCAATACTAATACTTTCACTCTCAAATTACCTCCAGTTCACCCTGTATATCTTGGACATATATAGCTGTTTACATGTTTCCTCCCTCATTAAAATATGAGCTCTCTGAAGGCAAAAATTGCAATGCTTTTCTTTCTATCACCTATGTTCCTGGCACATAGTAGGCACCTTTTCTTATTAAAAGACATCAACCAGGAAATGAATGGTCAGGAAAAGGGTTAGGTCAATTGTGATGTTAGCTCAAGATAAAACAGATAGCCCTCCCAAATGTTATACAGGTATAGATTGTTAAAAGTAGGAAAAGAAACACACTAGCAGATTCAGTAGATAATCTCTGGGGAATTTATGGAAGGATATGAATAAGAATAACCCAATACAAATACAAGATAGTATTATATATATATACACATACATACACACACATATCTATGCATATATACATAGGTGTGTATGTGTGTACATACATATATATATACATACATATACATGTGTATATACATACATACATATATTATATATATATATTTATGCTCACAGTGTGATATAGAAGCCAAAAGAAGGTAATTCAATTATATATTTCATTAAAGAAGGTTTAGTGTCCATGGTTAGGAAGCTAAAAGTCCCACCTGCATTATAATGTTAAGTTCTGGGTACCACACTTTAAGAAGGGCATTGTTAAACTAAAGCATAAATAAAAAGGCAACAGGATAATGAAGGGTCTTGAGGCCATGCAATAGAAGGATCATTTGAAAGAACTGACTACATTTAGTTGGGCAAAGTCCCAGAAGAAGCAGGATAGCTTCTGTAAGTATCTGTTTTTGGTTTTTTGTTGTTGTTGTTTTGGGTTTTTTGGGGGGGGTTTTTTGGTTTTTTGTTTTGGTTTTTTTTGATGAGGCAATTGGGGTTAAGTGACTTGCCCAGGGTCACACAGCTAGTAAGTGTTAAGTTTCTGAGACCAGATTTGAACTCAGATCCTCCTGACTCCAAGGCCAGTGCTCTATCCACTGCGCCACCTAGCTGCCTCTTCTGTATGTATCTGAAGGACTGTCATGCAGAATAGGAATTAGGCTTACTCTCCTTGGCCCCACAAGGAAGAACAAGAAGCATTGAAAGAAAGATGCAAAGAGAAATTGTTAGTGTTCAGTTGTGTACTATTTTTCATGACCCCCATTAGGTGTTTTCTTGGCAAAGACAGCAGAATTATTTACCATTTCCTTCTCCAGTTCATTTTAGAGATGAGGAAACTGAAACAAACAGGTTTAAGTGACTTGCCCAGGGTCACACAGTTAGTAAGTGTCTAAGGTCAGATTTGAACTCAAGTCCTCCTGACTTCAGGCCCAGCACTCTATTCACTGCACTACCTGGCTGCCCCAATGAGAAGTATTTAAACTTAATATAAAGAGAAAGAATTTTAAAAATAATTGTTATCCAAAAATAAAATGAATTACCTCTAGAGGTAATGGATTCATTCTTACTAGATTCTTGAGCAAAAGCTAGAGAGCCAAATAGTTTCCAGAGGATGGCTGTTGAGGTTCATGTCACAAGATGCTTCTAGAGTTCCTTTCAATTCTGTGACTTTAAGTGCTAAGGTATGGAGAGAAGATGCTCAGAGTTAAGGAGATGTGAAGTTTAGATAAGATTCAGGCCTTGTCTTCATGGAGCTTGCAATCTAGGACTATTTAGGACCCTTCCAGACTTGGCTGTGTAACTTAAATAACTAGTAGAAGTGAAATTTGCATAAACTTAATTATGTAAAGTAATACTATTCCATGGGGGCAGCTAGGTGGTGCAGTGGATAGAGTATTGGGCCTAGAGTCAGGAGTACCTGAGTTCAAATCTTGCCTCAGACACTTTCTAGTTCTGTGACCCTGGGCAAGTCACTTAACCCTGTTTGCCTCATCTGTAAAATGAGCTGGAGAAGGAAATGACAAACCCAGTTTTCTATGTCAAGAAAACCCTAAATGGCGTCACAAAGAGGTAGACATGACTGAAAAATGACTGAACAACAAAAGCTAGTGGGTCCAACATTCAACAAGTCAACAAGCATTTGTTAAGTGTTTACTATGTGCCAAGCTTTGGCTGATTACTGGAGATACAAATACAAGCAAAAATATAGTCCCTGCCCTCAGGAGCTTACATTCTAATGGGGGGTGGGGAGCAAGGGAGATAATAAATGAAAGGAAGCTGAAAGGCATGGGGAAAGGAAGAAATTACTCAAGTAGGGGCATGGTGGAGAAAGAAAGAAGTCCCGAGAGTCTGGAGTGGAGTCCAGAGAGGAAAGGAGTGAACATGTCTGGCCTGTGCACTTCCTTAAAAACAGAGGTATCAAGAGAAGCTGGCCAATCAGAGGAAGGGGTTGCAGAGGCAGAGGGATTGTCCAAGGGGAGAAGGCCACAGGAAAAGAAGGATCTTCCAGGCTGAGAAAGCTACTGCACTGGTAGAGAAAGAAGTCCAGAGAGTCAGGAGCAGTGAGCTACTGCAGAGAAACCTGTTTTTTGGTAAATATAGTATACTTACATATGATTTTGATCAATCTTTCTCACTTGTTATATCCTTCATATTAGTGGTATGACCTCAGGCAAGTCTCTCCCACTCTCTAGGACTCCATTTCCTCAATTCATAGTAGTAATGGTCATGGTAGTGGTTGTGGTGGTAGTGGTGGTAGTGGTGGTGGTAGAAGGTGGAGGAGGAAGAGGAGGAAGAGGAGGAGGAGGAGGAAGAGAAGAAGAAGAAGAAGAAGAAGAAGAAGAAGAAGAAGAAGAAGAAACTAGCATTTATTTCAGTTTGCAAGAGACTTTACAAATATCGTGTTTGATCAATAGCCCTTGGAAATAGGTATCATTTTAGAGATGAAGACACTGAGGAAGCAAAGGTTAAGTGATTTCAATAATTAAATTAATTAAATGTAAGGAGCTAGACCAGATTCTCTCAAAGTTTTTCTCCAATTCTAAATATCCTGTGATACTGTTAATTTTTCTACCAAAAACACATGGATTTGGTCCTTGGCAAGTTTCTTATCTCTCTGAAACGTCCTCTTAAAAAAATATATTAATGATCATAGGATGGTCTTATTGGTGAATAAAATCACTAAAAGAGGAATTAATAGTTCAGTGAAAAGACCACTAAAATCTGGATCAGGAGACCTGGATTCAAGACTTCCTTCCAGCTCAGAGTATCTGTGACAAAACTGAGCATCTTGTACTTAGAAAAGATGAGACGCTTTATTTGTACAAAAATATTTATCACAGCTCTTTTTGTGGTGGCCAAGAATTGTAAATCAAAGGAATGCCCATCAATTGGGGAATGGCTGAACAAGCTGTAGTATATGATAGTGATGGAACATTATTGTGCTATAAGAAATGAAAAGCAGGATAATTTCAGAAAGGCCTGGAAAGACTTGTATGAGCTAATGTATAATGAAGTGAGCAGAACCACAAGATTGTGCACAGTGATAGCAATACTATTTGACTAAGAACTGTGAATGACTTGATTATTCTCAACAATACAATGATCCAAGAAAATCCCAAAGGACCCACCTCCAAAGAAAGAACTGATTGAAGGCAGACTGAAGCATGCTATTTTTTACTTTCTTTCATTTTTTTCCTTTTATTCAAGTTTTCTTATACAAAATGAACAATATGGTCATGTTTTACATAATTGCACATGTATAACCCACAACTGATTGCTTGCCACCTCAGGGAGGGGTGGGGAGAAAGGAGGGGAATGAGGGATAAAATTTGTAACTCAAAACCATAAATAAAAATGTTTATTATTCTAATAAATAAATAAATATTTTTAAAAGATGAGGCACTTACCGATTTTCTGTTGACTTCAATGGAATGTCTTTGGGACCACTGAACTACTTTGCCATCAGCATTTGCCCCATCCCTCCAAAACTTCAGTCAACAATCCCGGTGTTCTAAGTCTATGCCTCATTCTCTGGCTGGGGTGGGATGGGCACAAGAAGAAAGGGCTCCTTGGATAATCCTGTGGCTACTGTCGCCTCCTTGGCTTCTGGGCTGCCTTCACGACAACACTATCCTTATGTAGCCCAACATGATCCAGATATTTCTTCTGGAGCAAAAGCTGCCAACTTCTGGTGGAAATAGGGGGAAAAAATCTACAAATTAAGGGAACTCAGAGACCATGTAGTATAGCATCTATTTGAAAAGTATAAGTTCCCAAGCTTCCACTTGAAGACTTCCAGTGATAGGGAATTTACAACCTCCCAGAGAAGCCCCTGCAGCCCCTTCCTCTGATTGGTCAGGTTTTCTTGAAACCTACATTTTAAAAAAATAAACATGTTTATTTAAAGTTTTGTGTTCCAAATTCTATCCCTACTTCCCTCTCTCCCCTCCCCACTCCCTGAGGTGGTAAGCAATCAGATATAGGTGTACATGTATAACTATTTAAAACATTACCATATTAGTCATTTTGTACAAGAAAAAAATCTAATAAAAAATGAAAGAAATAAAGTGAAAAATAGCAAACTTCGTTTGGTCTGTGTTCAATCAATATAAGTCCTTTCTTTGGAAGTGGATAGTATGTTTCATCATTAATCCTTTGGGATTAATTTCGATCCTTAAATTGCTGAAAAGAGTTGTCATTCATGGTTCTGTATCAAAAAACATTGCTGTCACTTTGCACAATATTCTCCTGGTTCTGCACACTTCACTATACATCAATTCATATAAGTCTTTCAAGGCCTTTCCGAAATCATCCTGCTTGTCATTTCTTATAGCACAAAAATGTTCCATCACAATCATATAATACAACTTGTTTAGCCATTCATCAATTGATGGGCATTCCTTTGATTTCCAATTCTTAGCCACCACAAAAAGAACTTCTAAATTTTTTGTAGAAATAGGTCTTTTTCTCCTTTGGGGGGGCGGGGTGTCTTTAGGATATAAACCTAGCAGTGGTATTGCTGGATCAAAGGGTATGGACAGTTTTATATTCTTTGGGCATGGTTCCAAATTGCTCTCCAGAGTGGTTGAATCAGTTCCCAACTCTACCAACAGTGGATTAGTGTCCCAATTCCCCACATCCCTTCCAATATCTAACATTTTCCTTTTTCGTTATATTTGCAACTCTGACAGGTGTGAGGTAGTACTTCAGAGTTGTTTTAATTTGCATTTCTCTACTCAATAGTGATTTAGAGCATTCTTTCACATGACTATAGATAGCTTTGATTTCTTTGTCTGAAAACTGCCTGTTCATATCCTTTGACCATTTATCAATTGGGGAATGACTTGTATTTTTATAAATTTGACTCAGTCCTCTATAAATTTGAAAAAATAAGGCCTTTATCACAGATGCTTGTTTCAGAAATTCCCAGTTTTCTGCTTTCCTTATATTTAAGTTATATTGGTTTTATTTGTGCAAAAGCTTTTAAATTTCATATAATCAAAATTATCTCTTTTATATTTCATAATATTCTCTATATTTGGTATCAAATTCTTCCCCTGTCCATAAATCTGACAGATAAATTATTTCATGCTCTCTTGAAACCTTCATTTTTAAGGAAATGGCCAGGCCAGTCACCTTCACTCCTTCACTCCTCTTGGGACTCTACTCCCAACTCTCAGGACTTCTTTCTTTCCCCACCATGCCCCTATATGAGTACTTCCTTCCTTCCCCCATGCTTTTCAGCTTCCTTTTGCATGTTGGTTCTTACCCCCACACATACACACACAATCAGTTTTTGCTTGTATTTGTATCCCCAGTAATTATCAAATGTTTGATACATATAGTAAGTTAGAAGAAGACAATTCTAATTGTGAAGACATTATTCCTTATATTAAGCTAACATCTGTCTCAACAATTTCCATCCATTGCTCCTATTGCCCTCTGGAACTAAACAGAACATTTCTATCAAATCAATTAGTCAATAAACATTTATTAAGTTCTGACTGTGTGTCAGGCACTGTGTACTGGGGATACAAATAGAAAGAATGAAACAATCCCTACGCAGAGTGAGCTCACAGTCTAATGAGGGAGATGAGTATATATCAAAGGCATCAAGGTAGCTTAATGGATAGAGCTCTGGACTTGGAACCAAGAAAAAAGACTTGACCTGACAGACACTTACTTAAGCTTTGTGACCCTCAGCAAATGACTTAAACTCAGTTTCCTCATGTGTAAAAAGTGGCCAATAATAGCAACTACTTCACAAAGTAGTTGTGAGGCTCAAATAATATAGTATACATAAAGCACTTTGAAAACATTAAAGCTCTATACAAGTGCTAGCTATTATGTTATTTTTGCTACTCTTCAGTTATTTCAGGTATGTCCAACTCTTCATAAGCTCATAAGGGATTTTCTTGGCAAAGATACTGGAGTGGTTTGCCATTTTCTTCTCCAGCCCATTTTACAGGAGAGAAAACTAAGGCAAACAGGGTTAAGTGACTAGCCCAGGATCACAGCGCTATTAAGTATAGAAGCCAAATTTGAACTCAGGAAGATGAGTCTTTCTGACTATAGACCCAGTTTTTTATCTGTTTTACCACCTAGCCTGCCCCCATTACAAGGTTATATAGAATAAGTATTAAATGAATAAATAAAAATAAATGGAAAGTAGTAAAATACTATATAACTTGAAGGGGGACTCTAGCAGTTTGGGGGTATTCCTTTTCCACAAAATAATTCTTCAAACATGTTATAGGGTTGCGACATATCAAGGAATTTGGGACTATTAAAGTTTAAACTAGCCAGCTAAACTGAAGGACATGGGTCTAGGATAAATATCCTTGAGAAGTTAAAATAAAGGACAGAAACACCTTGACAAGTAAGGGGAATAAGCCCATTAGGCCTGGCTGCTGCTTGACTGATGCCAGGGAACAGAGATAACTCCAGAAGTTGGGACCAGCACCCCACTCCAAAGGGAACTTTCTGTTGTCAGATGGTGACCCCATCCGGTCACCCCATCTACCATCTATAAAAAGTTTTGCCTTTCTCCTGTTTGAGGAGATAGGTATCTCAGAGAATGTCTCTGAACCATCACTCCTTGAGAAAAGTCCTTGACTTCTCTCTTGGTCTGCTTTCTCTAGCACCTAAATAAAAGATTATTTTATTCAAATTCAATTTGTGTGCCAGAGGGTGTAATTCTTTAAAGAGAAATACCTGGGGCAGCTAGGTGGCACAGTGGATAAAGCACCGGCCCTGGATTCAGGAGGACCTGAATTCAAATCTGGCCACAGACACTTGACACTTACTAGCTGTGTGACCCTGGGCAAGTCACTTAACCCTCATTGTCCAGATAGATAGGTAGGTAGGTAGATAGATAGATAGATAGATAGATAGATAGATAGATAGATAGATAGATAGATAGATAGATAGATAGATGAATGAATAGATAGGTGATAAATGAATGAATACATAAATAGATAAATGAAATAAGCCAAAAAAAAAAAAAGGTGAATACCTAAGGACCCCCACCACAACCTATTTCCCCATGACAAAGCATTTAAAGACAGAACTTATATCATCATCCACTCCACCCTCTGTCTTCAAGCTTTCTCTTCTCCAGGCTACACTTCCTCGGGTTCTTTAACCAATCCTTGCATGGGCTGCTCAGTTTTAACAGCATCTTGAGCATGGTCCTATGGGTACACATTAGCTTCTCAATGTCCTTCCTAAAATGTGGTGCCCAACACTGCACATGGTCCTTCAGATGAGATCTGAGTAAGTGTTGAATAAGATCAATAATCCTACCTGAGGCACAGAGAGGTTCAGTTGTTTTCCCTATAGTAACATGACTACTAAGAGACAGAGATAGGATTAAAGTGAGCACAGTTCTTCTGACATGGGCTAGTGCTCTTAGGACTACAAAACTGATTGTCTTATGACTATGCAAGATCATCTCTTGAGGAATGGAAAAAGAGATGACTTCAGGGATACGCTCAAGGAATATTGATTTGCCTTTGGGGGCTAAGGCTTTAAAATTTGAATCTCAAGTGGAAAGAAACGTTCTATCTTCTTATGTAGAATGGTCTCATTCCTTCCCCTAGATAGCTAGGAGACTCAGTGGATATGGAGTCAGGATGATCTGAGTTCAATACTGTGTCAGGCACTCACTAGCTGTGTGTCCCTGGGCAAGTCACTTAACTTCTGTCTGACTCAGTTTCTTCACTTATAAAATAGGAATGATAATAATAGTATCTACTTCTCCATGGTTGTTGTGAGAAAATAATGAGGTAATATTTGTAAAGCACTTTGCAAACCTGAAAATACTATATAAATGCAAGCTGTTGGAGCAGCTAGATGGCGCAGTGGATAGAGCACGGGCCCTGGAGTCAGGAGTACCTGGGTTCAAATCCGGCCTCAGACACTTAACACTTACTAGCTGTGTGACCCTGGGCAAGTCACTTAACCCCAATTGCCTCACTAAAAAAAAAAAAAAAAAGACCTTTAAATGCAAGCTGTTGTTGTTGTTGTTGTTGTTGTTGAATTGGAGTGCTCCCTCAGCTGTGAGAGCTTGACAGGTCTGCTTGAGGGTGTCTAAAGATCGGAGTCCCAAAGTAAGGCTCCTTCCTACCACTTAGTGTAATAACTCAGCTAAACTGTTTGCATAACAGTGCTGCTTAGACATTTCACTGTGGGCTTTTGTGTGGGATGAAGTGAAAGCTGCGCATACCATCCCCGTATTTCAGAACTTGCGTGTGTGTATGTGTGTGTGAGAGAGAGAGCGAGAGAGCGAGAGAGCTCAAAACCTCATATTTGGATGAGATACTTAAATAACTTTAGATGAGTTGTGGGTAATTATGTAAGTTCTTTCCCTTCACAGAACTTAGAAATGTCAAATTAGTTCATACATTTAGAGCTGGAGGATTTAAAGCTTTTGTGGTCATTGGCTAATTCAATTCTTTATTTTGACAGAGGAGGAAACTGAGGCCTAGAGAGACTAAGTAGCTTGCCCAGTATTACCATGGAGAGAATAAGTGGTAGAATTAGGATTGAAACTCAGAAATCAAAATCCAAATCTCTTTCCTCAGGACCTTTTATGCACAGATTGAAATGTGTGTGTGGAAATCAACACTGGAAGGGCAGTGAGGTTGCATAGTCAACAGAGTACCAAGCCTGGAAACAGGAAGACTCATCTTCCTAAGTTCAAATCTGGCCTCAGACACTTACTAGGTGTGTGACACTGGGCAAGCCACTTAACCCTGCCTGCCTCAGTTTTCTCATCTGTAAAATAAGATGAAGAGGGGCAGCTAGGTGGCGCAGTGGATAGAGCACCGGCCCTGGAGTCAGGAGTACCTAAGTTCAAATCCAGCCTCAGACACTTAACACTTACTAGCTGTGTGACCCTGGGCAAGTTACTTAACCCCAATTGCCTTACAAAAAACAAACAAACAAAAAAAAGTATTAAAAAAAAATAAGGGGGCAGCTAGGTGGCGCAGTGGATAAAGCACCAGCCCTGGAGTCAGGAGTACCTAAATTCAAATCCAGCCTCAGACACTTAACACTTACTAGCTGTGTGACCCTGGGCAAGTCACTTAATCCCAGTTGCCTCACTAAAAAAAAAAAAAATATGGAGAATGAGATGGCAAACCACTATGGTATCTTTGCCAAGAAAACTCAAATGGGGTCATGAAGAGTCAGATGTAACTGAAATGACTGAACAACAACAATATCAACACTGGACCTGTGTTCAGGATCTGGCTTTCCCACTTAACTAGCTATGTGACCCCACCAGCAAGTTATTTCATCACACTTAGCCTCAGCTTTCTTGAGGGCAGGGACTGCCTTTTGCCTCTTTTTGTATCCCTGATGCTTAGCACAGTGCCTGACACATATGAGTTAGGAGCTTAATAAATGTTAATTGATTGATTGATTGAACACTAAAGATAATAATAACTCTTGAACTGCTAATCTCACAGGGTTTCTGTAAGGAAAGTCAATCAATAGTCAACAAGCATTTATTAAGCACTTATTATAAGCCAGTCACCATGGTACCATCTAAACTTTGGTTGTTAGCTATAGATATGTGAATTGCCATTATAACCATCATCATCTTCAGTGCTATCATTCTAAATGATAGACATAAAGAAATCACAGTTCAAATTTTTTTCTTGGTCAGTTAGTCAATAAGCATTTATTAAGAGCTTACTATGTACGCAGAACTGTGGTAAGTTCTGGGGATAAAAAGAAAGAGGGAGGGGCAGCTAGGTGGCACAATGAATAGAGCACAGGCCCTAGAGTCAGGAGGACCTGGTTCAAATCCAGCCTCAGACACTCGACACTTACTAGCTGTGTGACCTTGGGCAAGTCACTTAACCCCAATTGCCTCACAAAAAAAAGAAAGAGGGGGACTCACATTCTAATGGGGGAGCATGAAAATAACAATGTACATACAAGATACACAAGGAGTATGATTGTTTAGTCATTCAGTCCAACTCTTCATAACTCCATTTGAGGTTTTCTTGGAAGTGATACTGGAGTGGTTTGCCATTTCCTTCTCTGTTTTATTTTACAGATGAGGAACTGAGAAAAACAAGGTTAAATGACTTGTCCAGGGTCACATAGTTTATAAATATCTGAAGCCACATTTGAACTCAGGACTGAAAATATTCCAGGCATGAAGAAAAACCAGTGCAAAGGCACAGAGATGGGAGAAGGGAGTGTTGTGTTGAGGAACCACAAGTAATCTGTAACTGAACTACAGAACTGAGGGGAACAAGGTGTAAGAAGACAGGAAAACCATGGACACTTTATTGGATTTTTTTTTCCCTTTGGGCTTCACTGAAGCAAAAATATTTGGCAATTCATAGACTAAAGACACCAAGTTTAATATTTTGTGCTAAATAGGGTGTATTTTATAAACATTTGCACTAAAATATTGTGTTCTATAAGATAGTAGACCTTTTAAACCAAATTACTTAATCTAAATATAATATTCAATAAAGAGATTTACAAAACATTTTGTGTATGTACATACACAGGCACATATATATATATTTTTGTATATAGTTAATCTATATGTACAGTTATATAATATATAATTAATTCATATATGCAGATATATATTATGTATAATGTTATAATTATCACTTTTAGATCCATTTTACAGATTAAGAAACTGAAGCCCAGAAAGGTTAAGTGACTTACCAAAGATCACAGAGGTAATAAGTGCAAGCTCTAGGACTGTAATCCATGTCATAAAATAACAGGATCAGAAATTTAGAGCTGGAAGGGACCTTGGAAGTCCACCTAGTTCCACTCCCTCCTTTTATATTTAAGAAAACTAATGCCCAAAGAGATTGTCAGCCAAGGTCACACAGGTCCCAGGTCCTCCGTCTCCACATGCAGCAATCCTACCACAGTACCACACTGATTCCAGGTCTAATACACTTTCTCTTGTTTATTTTTTCCAGTGTTGGCTGGATTACACCACACTGCCTCTCCTTTAAAGTACTCTTCAGTTTGATTCTGCTGACCTTATAACATAGAGTGCACATCCTTCATCTAAACTCTGAGAGAGCATTGTCAGTAATTAGCACTTACTTATTCGTCCCCTCCCCCCAGGGAT
Source organism: Dromiciops gliroides (assembly GCF_019393635.1). Taxonomy (NCBI): domain Eukaryota; kingdom Metazoa; phylum Chordata; class Mammalia; order Microbiotheria; family Microbiotheriidae; genus Dromiciops; species Dromiciops gliroides. Next base: position 294,376,634 of record NC_057862.1, on the reverse strand, counting down.
TCGAGTTTTGTCTCCTGTGAAGTGTATATCCCAAGCTGGAGGAATATCAAAAGAATCTGAATATCACCATCTGGAAGTTGTGCCCAGGGTTCCAGTGGGCAGAACTAAGAAGAGCTGGATTTCTCATCTTCCTTTACAAGTATATTTTTTTGGCTTTGAACCCAGCACAGACATTTCTGGTACTTTTATCCTGCTAATATAAAGCCCTAACTTCATTTCTTCCTCATTTATTTTGATGTCACAATTTCCCTTAATATTAGGGCCAGAAAGAACCTTGGAGATGGTCTAGTCTACAACCCTTATATTTGCAGATGAATGAACTGAGGTCCAGGGAGGAAACTCCCTGAGGTCACATTGATTGCAAATCACGGAGATAGAATTGGATGCCAGGTAGACTGAGAAGTCACGGAACTACAGAATATTAGAGCTGGGAGTTACCTTAGGAGTGATTTTTATTTTCAAAGAAGAGGGAAACAGAGGCTTACACAGATGAAATCATTTGCCCAAGCTCACCCAGTTTGTTAGTGGTAGAGCTTGGACTCGAACCCAGCTTCCCTGATTTCCAAAGACTCCAGCTAACTCTAAGTTCTTTTTCTTTCTTGCAGTGTTGGGCTTTTATTTGGGAATTGTTTTGTTTTGTTAACATTTTTTATTTTTGCTTCCAGGACTTTGGATGGTTTATGACTTTGCTTAGCCACAAAATTGAATATGCTGAAATATTCAAATTCCATCAAATTGGTGGAGCTCTCTTTCTTTCAAAATAGCTCATGCTGGGTCTTGATTGGGTATGAAGACCTTATGGGAATCACTCCATTTTCAATGTCAAGCCAAAATGGCTATTATAAATTACCAATTAATTTGTTATTATTATATTATCTTTTACTAATATTCCTGAAAGTTTATTGGTTAATTTGTCACTTTTGTAACTCTCATGAAACCAGTGTTTACCATGCAAAAGGGTTCTTTAATTTTAAAAATTAAACAGAAAGTTCTGTGTTGGAGTTCCAGCTCCACCACTGGCTAGTCCTATGATGTTGGTACAAGTTACTTTTCCATCTTTAAGTTTCAATTTCCTAAACTATAAAATTGAGATAAAAATAATTCTTGTTCTAAAGGTTCAGGGGGGAGGAAGGAAAGGGGAGGAGGGGAAAGAAGAGGGAGAATATTTCCAGAATTGAACGTAGAGTTTAAAAAAATGCTAGAGATAAAGCTGTATCACCATCATTATCGTTCATTAGTATTATCATTATTATTGGGAGTTTTGTTATTAAGATCCCTCCCAAAGCCCAAATCATTGCCTATATCATGATGGGGGCAACAGCCAAGTAGGGTTGTGCCAGCCAGCATAATAGGCAGCAGGGACTTCATGTGCCCTGTAATCATTGTGAAGGCCTGGCAGAACTTCTGAAACAACAGGACTTTGGCAACATCACAGGGCATCCTGGCCAATGAAATGGAATTGCTCCTATGAATATATGCTATAGTGGGGATTCCTTTTATATATAGATGGTGGCTAAGGGCCTTCCAACTTTCAAATTCTATGTTTCTATAATCTATGAAATAAACAGAGCAACACAGGGTTGCAAGCTAGTCCCACTCAATTCTATCTTAGCTTGATGTAGGGTACAACAGAGCAAGCCCTGATCCTTTATCTTCTGGTACCACGAGAAGGCAAAATACATCTGACCAATCACAACTAACAAAAGCCTACCTTTTGGAAATAATTCAGCCCAGATGGCATTGAGCCCTAAAGTAGACAATGAAAGTGCATAAAAGGAACTGAAAGTATTACCCTATTGTATCAAAACAAAAAGTGGTATACAAAATTATTAATATGACAATGTTTATATAATTGTACATGCATAACCTATATCTGATTGCTTACTGCCTGAGGGAGGGGGGAGAGAAGGGAATAGTCAAGAATTTCATAAGCTTATTTCAAACAAATGCAGGTCAACAGTATGAAATGATTTCATTCCTACAAGTAGTAACTTAAATCTGAAGAATCTGAAGGCATTGAAAATCTGTACTTAACATGAATTACAGAACCACTACTGAAATGAAACAGATTCCCCCTCCTCAAAAAAAAATTCCAACATCTCAAATTATTTTGAAGAGGAAATGGGTATAGGTAAAATGGAATTTTGAAAAGCCCTCATTTGTTTTGATGGCATAAAGTCAACAAATAGATCAGTTATATCAAGGCAGAGAAATTCTAAAAAGCTATATCTGCCATAGTCATCACAATTAGACTCATTCTCGCACAGCATTTGAAAGAAAGCTCAAAAGCTTTTCAAGACCTGCACAGATTGTATGTGTTATGACTATTGTCATTCCCAAGAAAGATGATGCTGTCTGAGAATACCCTTAAGTACAAAGATCAAATACCCTCACAGTTTGATGAAATTATTGGAGACTGTGTAAATGAGTCAATCAATTAACATCTAATAAGATCCTATCATGTGCCTGGCACTGTGCTAGGCAAAGAAAGGCAAAAGATAGTGCCACCTTTAAAGAATCTTGCCATCTAAAGGGGAGACAACATGCAAATAACTATCTATAAATATAACAAGATGTTGGAAGATTACATCAAGAACTAGTAGAATATTTGTGCACAATAACACTCAAAGGCAATTTTTAAAAGGTGCAAAATGGAATTTTGAAAAGAAATGTTTATAAAGGAATTCCTGATATCCTTACTCAGCAAAAATAAAAGTGAGAGTCAAAAGATTCAGACAATAGAGAAGTCAAAGTAGTGAAAAGAACCAAAAAACAATTTGATATTAATCAAAAACTATACAATAGATAATTGCAAAAACAAAGAATAAATAAATGAAGGAAGGAAGGAAGAAAAATGAATAAATGAATAGTCAAAAAAAGAAAACAAAAAGAACTTGGGGAAGAGAGAGACTATCTCCTCCTCCCCAACAGAAGGAGAATATGGGTGATTTATCATTAGTTAAATGGTCTAAAGATGTCCAGCACAATGAAAGCTGGGTCAGATGCAAAACAGAAAGCTCATGTACTATTAATAAAATGATTGACAGAATGGCTGTGTCAAGGGAGGTGACTGAAACTCTAGCTTCCCCAAAAAAACTGGAAGGCAGGAGGGCTGGATAAGATTCATAATGATTGGATCCAACACTTCACAGTGGTGCGGGAATTCCTAGCAAAGCCTTTTACCAGTTTCCTCTCAGATAGAAGCCTGATACCCTCATTTCTTAACAGAAAGCATTATATATCAAATCCCTTTCAAAGATTAGAATGCCACAGGGTCCTCTAAATATATGGCAATTGCACTTGAACATTACACAAAACATTCATAGCTTATGTCACTAAAAAATAAAAAATACATAAACACAAGAAAACAATAGATTGGCTGAGAAACAAACAGGCTATGCCAAAAAATTCCAGGAATACAAAGAGCAATGTATCATCAATTCAGGGGTTATTGGACAAACCACTCAAAAGCACTGTAACATTTTACATTGATATCACCAAGAAAGGGAATAAATAAGAGTGTAGTCAGTGTAAGAACTATGGCCTGAGAAAGAATTAAGGGAGGGAGGGAATGGAGGTCAGGTAAGGACAAAGAACAGAGTTAGAGATCATAAGTCATAAAGAATGATTTAATGGAAAGAAATTATGATCAGATAAAAGAATTTTTGAGTTCATGTACATGGAGCAGAATGGGTAATGGCAAGATCAAGGTTATGACAATCCCTTGACTGGAGGAGTAGGATAGTAAAATGGAATAGATTGAGGAACTGGGAAGTTACTTGAAGCAACATCAAAATGGATATTTAAATCCCCTCGTTGAAGGGCAGATGTTGAGGGAGAAAGCCTGACATCCAGGCACTGGACTCACTGAGGATGGAAGGAGAATGGCTTGGGGGATTGATAGATAATGACAGGGGGCAGCCAGGTGGCACAGTGGATAAAGCACCAGCCCTGGATTCAGGAGGACATGAGTTCAAATTCAGCCTCAGATACTTGACACTTACTAGCTGTGAGACCCCAGGCAAGTTACTTAACCCTCATTGCCCTGCAAGGAAAAACAAAGATTTATTACCACCACCAGGATCTGGATCAGATGATCAATTTGGTTATAATGAAGATCTAAGAAAGAGTGGTTGCTGAGCCATGATGGTAGGGGTAAAATCTGGAAATGGCAATGGGAAGCATGGAGTATCTCAACTCCTCCACTGCAATCAAGGTGATATAAGAGAAAGCATAGCCAGTACTAGAGTACAGCAAGTTGGCACAGTCAGAAAGACCTGAGTTCAAATTTTACCTCAGACACTTACTACTTGTATGACCTGGGCAAGTCACTTAACCCTTTTTGCCTCAGTTTCCTCATCTGGGAAAGGAACTGGAGAAGAAAATGGAAAAACAGTATCTTTGCAAAGAAAACCCCAGATGGGGTCATGAAAAGTCAGACACTACTGAAAGGACGGAACAACAATACCCAGTATTAGAAAGGGTGGTGAGGAAAGAAAGCAGTGCCAACAGAAGGGAGCCAGGTCCCTGGGAATTCCAGAATATGGAAAGAGGTTGACTAAAATAAGAGGTTGAAGATGAAAGGAAGTACTTTCATTATGGAGCCTCTTATTCCAGAGGATGAAACAGAAGAGACAGTCAGATCTAGAATAGGATATCAGGGAGGTAAGTAGGTTTGAGACAGATGGGAATAAGAGAATGGGCATTTGGAGCTAGTTTTACACTGGTCGTCAAAGCCACTGAGAATTACAGGCAGAGTTTCACTAGTTGAAGAGAGGTCCAGTTAAGAATGTCATCCTTCCAAATCCACTCTCATGAAAAATGGTGAGGTTGAGTCCTCTGAACCCTCTGGAAGCTCATTTTACAGAAAGTAAAGTCAGGAAGTTGTGGCTCCTTGCCTGCCCTTGAGAAGTTTCTAAAGAATGATAGGTGGAAGGGGCATAACTGCATAGGAGAAGAACCAGGAGACCATGGAAGCTGGCAAGAGGATTCCAATTCCAAAGAATTTTGGAATTGATTGTGAGACATGGAAGATGCTAGCATAGGAACACCCAGAATGGTATGTCTGAATAAAGGAAGGTACCATCCTCTATAAGCAAAGTAGAATTACAGTAGCTCAAAAGAAATGTGAGATGTGCAAATTTAAATTTAGAGATATCTCCACTCCAAATGTTCATGTGACTATTCATGCCCGACCTGTGGTAGAGCCTTCTGAGCTTGTATTGGTCTGATCAGTGATAATTGGATCCACTGGACCTTGACCACAACATAGTAATGTCATTTTGGTCTTCTTTAAGCACTAAGAACAACTGTGAGTGTGTGTGTCTGTGTGTACATGTACTCATTCACAGAATCTCAAAGTTGGAACAGGCCTCCCACCTCAGAGAACATCTTTCCCAACCCATGCCTGAACAGAAATCTCCTCTATAGCATTTTTTTTTTTGCGGGGCAATAAGGGTTAAATAACTTGCCCAGGGTCACATAGCTAAGAAGTGTCAAGTGTCTGAGGCCAAATTTGAACTCAGGTCTTCCTGAATGCTTTATCCACTGCGCTACTTAGCTGCCCCCTCCTCTATAGCATTCTTGACAAGTGCTATAATAGGGAACTCATTAACTCATGAGGCTGCTCATTTTACACGGAGACTACTTTACATTAAAAAAATCAGATTTGCCATGTAATTGTTGAATGCCTTTCCCCCTAAAAGCTCAGATACTTTAACAATCTAATATTCATTCTCCTCAAAACTCTCTGAAATGTGAATCCTGAGACTTAGTCCCAGATTAGCCACATTAACTTCCTGTGTGACTGTTGGATAAGCCTGTTCACCACTCAAATTTCAACATCCTCATCTATATAAAATGAGAGGGGAGGGATAATAGTCGGTTTTTCCCCCCAAGGTCTCTTCCAACTCTAATCTTCTACTAAGTGTAAATACTCATATCTCTTGTATTATAATGGAAAGTACATTGGACTTGGAGTCAGATGTCCTAAATGTACATTCCAGCTATGTCATGAAACAGTCTGATTTTAGGGAAGTTAATTCACTTCTCTCAGCCTCAGTTTCCTCCCTGTAAAACAGGTATCCTCTCATGTGTATAGCATGAGCCAAGTATAACAACAGATCTAGACATACCAAGAACATCTGTTATGTACATCTATGAATGTAGGAATAATGAAAATCAAACTATTTTCTGAGGAGATTATATCAACAGTCAAATGTAGCACCTTTTATTTAGAAGGAGAGAAATGACCCCTCTCTCGTAATACATGTTTTCAGTTTATAAAGTTTTTTTTTTCAACAGAGGGTTATGCCTCTTCCTAGAAGCACTTCCCAGACCTCCACAGCTTCCTTTTAAGCCCCAACTAAATACTACCTTCTACAGGAAGCCTTCCCCAACCCTGCTTAATTCAAGTGCCTTCCTTCTTTTAATTATTTTCTATTTATCTTTCAGGGGAAAGTAGGTGGCACAGTGGATAGAGCACTGGCCCTGGACTCAAGAGGACCTGAGTTCATATCTTACCTCAGACACTTACTAGCAGTATGACCCTAGACAAGTCACTTAACCCCAATTACTTTAAACATCCAGGGCCATTTCTAGTCTTCCTGATGTCTATCTTGCCACTGGATACAGATGGCTCTGGAGGAGAGAGTGAGGTTAGTGACTTTTCACAGCCCTCCCTCACTTAAATCCAATTCACTGCAAGTCATGACATCACCCCAATGTCATGGTCCCTCTTCAAGAATGAAGGATAAACAACAAGAATTTATCTTACATATTGATCACTTTGCATATATTTGTTTGCATGTCACCTCAGCCATTAGATTGTAAGCTCCTGAGGTAGGTTCTTTGCCTCTGTGTGTATGTACTATGCATGTATGCATGCATGTATGTATATGTGTGCATGCATGTGTGTATAGATGTGTATATATACATCCGTGTATGTACATAAATACATTTTATATACCTTATATTTAATTACTTTGAAAGCATGTTTATTTATTTTATATTTATTTGCTCTATAGATAAATAGGTAGATGAGAGATAGATAAATTATAGATAGATAGATTGGTAGGTAGATATGCTTTTTGTTGTTTACCCCATTAAACTATAAGCTCCCTGAAAGGAAGAATTATTTCATTTTTTTATTTGGTATCCCCAAACCATAGCACAGTGCCTTGCACATAGAAGACACTTAATAAATCTTTATTGATCAAAGCTTTCATTAAGTTCCTATTCATATACCAAGCATTATGCTAAGATCTGGGGATACCAGCTTACATTCTAATGGGGGAGACAACCAAAAGTACAGATATCTATATGTTGGGAGAGAGAATCAACATAAAGTGAATAAATACAACTATATACAAAATCGTTAAATACAAGTAATTAAGGTCATCTGGGAGAAAGGACACTGGTACTTGAGTAATCAGCAAGGACTTCATGTAAAAAGTGATGTTTGATCTGTGTCCTGACCCTTGTGTCCTTGGATGGGGGTGCAGCCACAGCAGCCACAGAGAGCCCTTTCCTCTATCCCTCCCCTTCCCGTTTAAAGCTCTAAGAAAAACAATCTGGGATTATTTACATAACCTGGACCAGATGCCCTGGAGGAAGATGAAAGGCAAGAAGAAAGAGAACCCAAGTGCCCCTCTGAGCCACAAAAGATGTTGAGGGTGAGCAAGAAGCTATAAGCCAACCCAAAGCAGAAAACAGAGACCCATTGGAGTAGCCCAAGAAAGAGGTGTTCACACCTAAAGAGGCTCTTTGTGTAAAGGGTGGGGCTGTGGGACCCAGGCATAAAAAAGCAGAGGCACTCAATGTCCCAGATGCAGAAAAGAGCTGGAAGAGAATCAACCCAGGCTCCAGTGTAACTGCTCCGTGGTCCCAGCAGCTCAAGCACTGGTACCTAGAGGGGAGGTATTTAGCACTGCATGCAGAAGGAGAGCAACAAAGCCCAGCTGAACACACGAACAGTGATGAGAAAAGTCCATGATGCTTGCCAGCAACAGAAGGCAGCAGCAGCAGTAGAGCTCAAGTCTTGGAATGAATATCTGTCCCAAAAATGAAATAGAAAAAGAGGGAAAGTGTCCTCTGGAGGAAATGGTTATCTTTAAAAAGCAAATAGTGAGGGGCAGCTAGGTGGCGCAGTGGATAGAGCACCAGCCCTGGAGTCAGGAGTAACTGAGTTCAAATCCGGCCTCAGACACTTAACACTTACTAGCTGTGTGACCCTGGGCAAGTCACTTAACCCCAATTGCCTCACTAAAAAAAAAAAAAGCAAATAGTGAGACGGCCAAATAACATGACATGGGCTGTATACTTAAGAAGGTTCATCAGGATGGTGATGAGCCATCAAATTATGCCCAGGAAGATCAGCTGAAGGAACTGGGAATACTTATCTTGAAGAGTAGAATTTGCAGTCATATTGTTATTCATCAGTTGTTTCATGGTATGATCAATTAGGGTACCAGTACAGATTGTAACACCTTCTTATCCTGTGCTATTCTTGTTAATGTCCTTTTGGGAGGAGGAGCAGTGGGGAGGTTGGGCTTTGGTTTTGGTTTTTGGAAGTTGGAAGTGCTGTAGCCACTAACAGTAAATGTCACTATTGGTTGGCAAGGGAGCTTTGACCTCTTCTGTTTCTGACCTGCCCCTTTAGGCAGCCTAATAATGATTTACCGTATTGGTTCGGGACTGAATAAAGACACCTTATTGGCTTAGAGCACTGTACCTCAGACCTCCAAAGCTCAAGTGATCCACCAGCTTTGACCTCCTCAGTAGCAGGGATTAAAGGAATGTGCCACAGCTCCTGGAGTTGATGTCCTTCTGTAAATTATCCCTAGAAAATCTCCTCAGTACACAGAAGGTCTTCTGTGTTAACTGTTCAGTTGTTTCAGTTGTGTCCAACTCTTCATGACCCCATTTGGGGTTTTCTTGGCAAAGATACTGCAGTGATTTGCCATTTCCTCATTTGACAGATGAGGAAAGTGAGGCAAACAGGGTTAAGTGACTTGCTCAGGGTCACACAACTAGTAAGTGTCTGAGGACAGATTGGAACTCAGGAAAATGAGTAAAATGCTCTATCCACTGCCCCACCTAGCTGAGAATAACTGTACAATACAGGTACTCTCCTTGTGTTCTTCTCATTAAGTAACAAGTCTACCTGTTTTTCTTATCATACATGCCCTTGATGTTGCCTTCTCTCGTACTTCTCACATGCAAGTTATCTCTGACAATGTGCCACAGCCTAGTTACCAGGCAGTTTTGCATTACCATTTGGTCATTTTTCTATATTTGCTAGTCATATAACATCACCAAGAGAATACTGGTGTTAAAAAGATATGGTTTTGAGGGAGGAATCATTCAAAATGCTGGGCTGTTTTCACATTTAATACCACCCACTCAACTCTTCCTATGAATTCTAGGCCCAGGTCATTGTCTATCTTTAGCTCCTGTGCAAGATATATGGCTACTCAATTTCATGGCATATACTGGATAATATGCACTTTTCTAGATAATCTAAAAACTATGTGGTTCTTTGTGCCCTTTGCCACTTTTTCCATGACTGCTACTATCTCTGTGGAAATGGAAAGGAACTGCCTAAGACTATGGTTATTTAACTTTTTATATCTTTCATGGGTCATCATTGCCAGAATTCTTCACCTGATAACCAATTTGCTAATAATAGCTGGCATTTATATTGAACTTTAAAGTTTGCAAAGTACTTTACATGTATTATCTCCTTTGATCCTCACCTAAGAGATAGGTACGACTACCATTCCTATTTTGCAAACGAAGAAACTGAGGAAGAGACTAAGTGATGTGACCAGGATCACACAGCTAGTAAGTGCCTGAGGCAGAATTTGAACTTTCTGCCTCTAAATATTTCATTATATCTACTACACCCCTTAACTAACTGCCTTTAGACAGCAAGGACTATGTTTGAAGTTTTATTGCTTGGCAGAAGCTGTTGGAGATTTAATTTCATGGACAAGAACCCAGGGTCATATCAAATCTATGACCTGGCATCAGTAAGGAGGGAGGTGGGAAAGTTTTGACAGGTGGGAAAAGACAATATAACCATCTGAAAGTTTCTTGGAAAACAAAATAGACTAGGTCTGCTTGGTCTCAGAGAGAAGAATTAGAAATAACAAGTATGGGGCATCTAGGTGGCACAGTGGATAGAGCACTGGCCCTGGATTCAGGAGGACTTGAGTTCAAATCCAGTCTCAGACACTTGACACTTACTAGCTGTGTGACCCTAGGCAAGTCACTTAATCCTCACTGCCCTGCAAAAAAAAAGAAAGAAAGAAAGAAAGAAAGAAAGAAAGAAAGAAAGGAAGGAAGGAAGGAAGGAAGGAAGGAAGGAAGGAAGGAAGGAAGGAAGGAAGGAAGGAAGGAAGGAAGGAAGGAAGGAAGGAAGGAAGGAAGGAAGGAAGGAAGGAAGGAAGGAAGGAAGGAAGGAAGGAAGGAAAAGAAAAAGAAATAACAAGTACATGTAGATAAAAAGCTTACTATAAAAAGAAAGTTTTCTGGAATCAGAGCTCCCCCCGAGTGGAAAGGACAGCATCAGGAGGTAGTGAGTTCACTATCACTTCAAGTAAACATTGCATAGTGGAACTTGGCCTGGGTTTGTCATGAGAGGGCACAAATTTAAATCTCAGCTCTGCTGCTTACCACCTGTCCAACCTCGGGCCAGTGATTTTCACCTGTCTGTGTCTCAGAGTCCTCATTTTTTAAATCAGAGGATAAGGATTGGACATCATTGCTGCCATCCCTTCAGCTCTTAATCCAAGATCGTACTCCCAGTAAAAACTAGATAGCCACTAAAATTGTAGGGGCAATCCTGTTCAGGTATTGAGTTATGTTAGATGACTTTTGAAGTCTCTTCCACTTCTGAGATTCTGAGGTCTCTTAAATGCAGTGTCTCTGGCCTTATCTTTCCTTCCAGTATCAAAGAGAGGTGAATCTCTGGTGCCAGGGTATGGAGAAATAAACAACTTTTTAAAAGCATTTAACTTGGCCAAATAGGCAGATGCTAATTTTCTTATAAAGCTGGTAATCTATCTCATGTCTTACTATTTTTAATGTGCTGTACAAACTAATTAGTATTGGGGGGGGGGGTGTTTTAACAGATAAAACAACACCTCTTTAGCTTAAAACCAGTGAAGGTAAGCATTCCTTTTTGTTCTTCCTGCACCTAATCTTGGAACAATTTAAAAAAATCAAAAGTCTGATTTCTCAAACATCATGAATGATCATCTCAGAATTTCTTTCTTTAATTTAACTTAATTTCATGTTAAACAATCAGGGAATATGGTGTGGCAGAATTCCAACTTCTTGGCTGTGTGACAGGTAGAAAGTCACTTTTATCTCTCAATTTCATTTTCCTCACCAATAAAATGGCAATGAAAATTCATACTATCTTCTTGGGTGAGGCCTATTTCCTAACCTTCCATAGGAGTCAGTGTCTTTCCTCAAAATCGAAACAAAATAAAACCAAAACAAAACAAAACAAAAAATTATGTAAATAGGTTTGGGAATGCCTGGATTCTAGTTAAACATGAGTAAACAAGCTTGTGTGATTGATATAGTAAACAGACTATGCATATATAGAATCTATCTCTACCTTAGAAACACAGAATTTAAGTTAGTGATCATCTAATATGACCCAAAAGGAAAAGGAATCCCCACTAAAAAGTCTCTAACAAGGATTGATTCAGCTTCTGGTGGAGACCTTAAATTGACCAATCACCTCTTAATTCCACCCACCCTTCTTTTGTTTGTTAAGTTTCTATTGATATCTTACAGATAAGTTTCTGTGAATGCCACTTAAAACTCAAATTTGATCTACCCTCTAATTTGAATGTTATTTTGACCAAGCATTGATCCAGTTTATAAGTGCCTGGTTAGTTGGTTGTTGTTCTCAGAGAGGACCAAAATGACATCACTATCTTAGAGTCAAGTTACAATGTGTCTAACTGTGGTTGATCAGACAAATACAAGCTTAGAAGGCTCTACCACAGGTCAGGCACAAATAATCTTTGTAAAAATTTGGGTTGGATTTTCTAAATTTGCACATGTCGAGGGTTTTTTTGTTTGTTTGTTTTTTGTTTTTTGAGTTACTTCAATTCTGCTTTGCTCATAGAGTACAGAACCTTCTCTGATGAGGGCATTCCAGGCTGGGCAGTTCTGTGCCAACGTCTCCCATGTCATTCAATCAACTTCAAACTTCAAGAGAGATCTTAAGAGTGTCCTGATATTGTTTTTTTCTGACCACCATGTGAGCATCTGCCTTCTCTTAGTTCTCCATAAAATAGTCTTTTAGGCAAGCATACATTTGGCATTTGAACAATGGGGTTAGCCCATCAGAGTTGCACTCTCTGCAGTAGAGTTTGAATGCTTGGCAGTTTAGTTTGAGAGAGGACCTCAGTGACTGACCTTGATGCCATGTTTGTCCTCATCAAAGGCATCTGACAACAACTGAAAACATCACGCTAAAAAGCATGGGAGCAAGCACACAGCCTTGTTTCATTCCATTGGTGACTTGGAAAGCCCAAGAGCATTGTCCATTATCCAGAAGCCAGTCAAACATGCCGTCATGAAATTGATGTACAATACTGATGAACTTCTCTAGGAAACCAAATTTTGACATAATTTTCTATAAGCCCTCACAACTGACAGTATCAAAGGCCTTGGTCAGGTCTACAAATGTTGGGTACAGGCCTCTGTTCTGTTCCTGGCATTTCTCCTGGAGTTGTCTGAAATTCCTCCAGCTGTCCAAAAGACCCCAGATATTTGATTAGTTTGCTTTGTTAGCCAACGTTATTCCTTTGTTGATCCAGTCAAAGAGGAAACACAAGATACTAAACCTATCCTGTTTACATATTTAATATGCCATATTTTATATTATTTTATTAAATTAGCTAAGTTTGGGGGTAGAAGGAATATCACACCTTCTCTTCCTTCTTACATTAAAATCTATCCATAGCATTCCTTTTTTATTTGCTAGTTTAGTAACCCTGACAAAAAGGAAAGCTGGTTTAGTCTGGCATAATCTGTTCCTGTTGATGCCATGCTGCTCCTTTGTAAATATCATTCCCCTTTTTCCAAGTTGGCCAATTATCTCTTTAATGATATTTTCTTTTTCTTTTAAAAAAAATTAAAATATATTAAATTTTATACTTATGTCAAACATAGATATAATATACACATACACACATATGACATGTATAATGTATATTTTCTGTTATTACATTTAGATATACCTAGATATATTCTAGTACATATAACAGTATTTTCAATCCTTCCTCTTCCTTTTTTTTATAAACAGGAAAGTTTTCTTTTTTTAAAATACAGGGAAATAACATGTATATATATCAATTTATGTAAATAATGCATATGACAAATTTGTTTAAATATAATTACTACATAAATTAGACCTAAATAACTCATATATGAACAACATATATATTTATGTGTGTGTATAGATACATATATACATCCTGTACCCTTTCCAGCATACCTTTCCAGGAAAAAATGTGTGCGTGTGTATATGTATATTGTAAACAATTAATTGTTATTTGAGGTTTTTATGACCCCATCTTTTGGTTAGAATTTTTTTTTTTAATCCCATCACGCACACTGGCCTCTAAGGCTCCACAAACGGCATCGTGCTCCACTTGCTGGTTGCAGCCATCGCCATGGCGCTGGCACCTCATGTCATCACCACTCTCTGACGCCTACATGAGCCTGGCAAAATTATAATGATTGGAAGCCTAGTGAGGGCAGTCATGTGACTGTCAGAGTGGCCAGCTACTTGGTTGAGGGCTGCTGGGGTTTGCTGGGAGTGGGGAGGAGAATTCACTGTTATAGCTGGAAGCTGAAAGGCGAGGGGGGAGGGGGGGCTATGTATTCTCAGCTGATTCCTGGGTGGTGGTATTTTTTCAGGTATTATAATTTCCCTTTCCCCATTTTTTTCCTTTCCCTTGATCCTACTGATCCTGTGTGTGTGTGTGTGTGTGTGTGTGTTTTAAAGTTTGTTCTTGATTAATAAATCCTGTTCTGTTTTGAGGGAGGCTGCTGGTCTCCTTCCTTGCCCCAATATTGCGGCGAGCCGCTTAGCTAACACTCCCCAATTAAAAATTGGTCCCCACAATATGTATCTGTATATGGGTATGTATATATGTATATATATGTGTGTGTGTGTGTGTATACATAAACATGTATACAGAGAGAGACAAAGACAGAGACTCTGTTACACTTTATCCTTGTCAGTAGAAGACAGCTTTGGTGAGGAAAAATCTTATTTCTTGTTTGATATTTATAATAAAAGGGGTATTAAGCAAAGTTATCTTTTTTGCTACATCTTTCAAGGAATTCTATATAATTTTAACATATGAATTAGAATTAACTTATTTCCAGATAGCCTTTTAGGTATCATCTTGCTCTCTCAAGTCAACTACTTTCTTTATATAGTTAGCAAAAAATAAATACAGTGAGGGGCAGTTAGATGGCGCAGTGGTTAAAGCGCTGGCCCTGGATTCAGGAGTACCTGAGTTCAAATCCAGCCTCAGACACTTAACACTTACTAGCTGTGTGACCCTGGGCAAGTCACTTAACCCCCATTGCCCCGCAAAAAAAAATAAATAAATAAATACAGTGGGATTGTGTATTCTCAGGACCTTGTAAACAATCTGACGTCTGATAATATGTAGACTGCTGAAGAATGTCATTTCTTAAATCCTGTCTATTCCTTTCTCATACTGTCTTAGAGATGTCCTTGATATATACATAGATAATTCTTATCATGATTCTATGGAGATGTATAAGTAGGTTTATGGGATGGTGGTTGCTGATATTTCTTTATTTTCTTTTTGTCAGTAAAAACTGCCATGATTTTTACTCCTAGCCTCCTGTCTTTCAGATGTGTTGAGTACTGATCCCTTAGCACCCTCAAAATTGTGTTGTTCCCAGCACATAACTCCTCTGTGTACACTCTATCTAACCCAGGAGTGATTCTCAGATTTTTTTTCTCTAGCAATATTTATTTTTCCTCAAGCGGCAACTCCAGGCATTGTGAAGTTAGGATTTTACTTGCTATCATTGATCAAGATAATAATTTGTCATAATAATCACAACTGATCTTTTCCATTTTTCCTCTGTTTATTATCTTTCTTCAACTTTTATTTTTGAATGCTCTCAGGAAAATTCAGCTTAATTGGGTCTTTCTCCAAGTTTTCCTCTAAGTTTGTTTTCCCTTTACTCCTTCTCTGTGTTTTATGAGAAAATACTCATTATAATCATCTACCACTCTTTCTCATAAAATTTTTAAAACAATATTCCAAACCAGTGTTGTCCAAAACTTCCTTATCTCTCTTCTGGCCAAAGAGATCAAGTGTTTGCTGGCTAAAATACAACTCCCGGATAAGAACATTTATCATTTTCCCCGACCAGTGCAGGTTGGCACCTTCTCTATAACTTACAGTCTTGGCTATGTGATAAGAAATGGCTGAAGAAGCCAATTTCAGAGAAATCTGAGAAGGCATGTATAAACTGATGCAAAATAAAATGAGAGCAGTGTAAGAGAGCAGTTGTTAATTGGGGTGGGGGAGGGGGGGGAGGGAATCAATTAAAAAATAAAGTTGGCTAGAATACTAAGAGGTTTAGGTATTTGCCCAGGATCTCACAGCTAGTTATGTGTCAAAAGTGAGGCTTGAACATCTATAGGTCTGCCTCAAACCAAGAGAACATTGTACATGGTAGCAGCAACATTGTGCAATGATCAACTATGATAGACTTAGCTCTTCTCAACAATATAATGATCCAAGACGAATCCAAAAGACACATGACGGAAAATGTTCTAGAAAGAACTATAGAGTCTGAATACAGATTGAGGCATACTATTTTCACTTTTTGTATTTTTTGTTTTTTCTTTCTCATGGTTTTCCCTTTTGTTCAGATTCTTCTCTTACAACATGACTAAAGTGGAAATATATTTAACATGATTGTAATGTGCAACCTCTATCAGATTGCTTGCTGCCTGGGAGAGGGGAGAGAGAAAAATTTGGAAATCAAAATCTTACAAAAATGAATGTTGAAAACTATTTTTACATGTAATTGGAGGAAAATACTATTAATTTAAAAATAAATGAATGAATAAGTAAATAAATGAATAGGTCTGCATCATTCCAAGGCTAGCTTGCTATCCACTCTACCACACTGTCTCTCCTAATGTTTACAGTCATTATTAGGACTCTCTTCCTCTACCCCCCCATGCCTATTTTCTTTTTGGTCATTAGCCACTGACACTGTAGGCCTCCCAGAAGTAAGGGCTACTTTATATTTTCTTTGTTTCATAGGTTGCTATGGACAAAGAATTCATCACTGGTTGCCCAGTCTACTGGTTAAGTCCTTCTCTGAATTTAACTAGGATGGTCCTCAGACAATCTGTTGTGGGGACCATACTGAAAGCCTATCTACCTTGGATAGAATTTGCCATAACTTGCCTTCCACTGGCACAACCTTTGAGAACCCAGGATTATTCCATACTATGATGAGGAAGAGTTGTCTCCATTAAATCAAAGACCCTGCCAGAAGAGCAGAAAATCTTCAAAAAGCTTCACATTTTCATCAGTATGTGATGCTCCCACCGCTATCAATCAGACATTCCATGCATTAGAGGCCAGCCTTCACAAGCTGTTTTAACTGAAAAAAATAATAATAATAATAGAGGATATAACACAGTAGTAACAGTAATTCAAACTCAGTCAACTGGCTCTGTGGTCTCACTGGTTTTCATACAGATGCCAATTCATTCACACTCACCTATCCTGACTGATTCCCATCCATATTCTCTTATAGACATCAAGGGCTTCTATATACATTATGGCATGGGGCTATAGAAAAGAGCCCTGGGAGAGACAGTTAGATAGAGAGCTGGCCTCTGAGTCAGGAAAACATGAGTTCAAGTCCCACACTAACAGGTGCTGGTTGGGTGACCCTTCTCAAGTTACTTGACCACCCAGTGCCCCAGGCAGCTTCTTAAGACTTTAAGTTGTCCAGGAGCTATTGATCTGATCTGAAAGAGGGCAGTTTTATTCCCTGGGAATTCCATGAAGTCAACGGTCTGGACAAAACCATGAAAAAAAAACAACCACAAAAGAAAGAAATTTTTTTAAAAAGCCTGAATTTGGTACCATAAGTCCTGGGTTCAAAAATCAGCTCTCCTACTGTTATTTCCTCTAAGAAGTTAAACAACACATTTCCCCTCTCTACTTTTCAACTTCTACCTCTCTAAAAGGAGGGGCTTGAACAAGAAAATTGCAAACATATCCTCCAACCCTAGAACCCTATGATTCTAGGATGTGACAACATGACAACCACATGGACCTGTTGTTTTTCCTTTCGTTCTTAAAAAAGACCATGACACCAGGGTGATGTCATGATTTCCAGTGAACTGGATTTAAGTGAGGGAGGGCTGTGCAAGGTCACCAACTTCACTCTTTCTTCCAGAACCATCTGAATGCAGTGACAAGATATACATCAGGATGACTGGAGATGGTCTCAGATGTTTAAGGTAATTGGGGTTAAGTGACTTGCCCAGGGCCACACAGCTGGTAAGTGTTTGAGGTGAGATTTTAATTCAGGTCCTTCCAACTTCAGGGCCAGTGCTATATCCACTGTGCCACCTAGCTGCCCTACATGAACCTGACTGAGAGGGTGAGCATTCTCATTTACCATATGAGGAAACTGAGGCTCAGAGAAGAAAAGTAGCTTTACTGTAATCACACAGTAAGTGTCATATTTGGGATTTGAAATTAGGTCTCTTGACTCTAAGTACAAGACTCTTTTCTTTACACCAGGGGAATCTTAAGCATTAAAAGCGAAAGCAGGGATTTGAACCAAACAGATCCATGAACCAAAAACCATAACAAACCACACTAATTGACTGGCCACTGGACTGACCCCAAATATTAGTTTATTACTGAAGCATGAATTCAATGGAAGTCTTTTTTGTTTTTCATCATAAAAAAAAAAGCTAATGAACTGATTTAAACCCAAACTAAGCCTGAATATTTTCTTAAACTATTAGGCTGGAACAGAACCAACACATCACAATATCTCCAAAGTGACTGAAGTAAATCAGTATTTAATTCTTTCAGTTCAAGTTTCTATATCAAAGATGTCCATGCCATGCCACAAATAGAAATGTATTTATGGAAGCCCAGAAATGGTTCTGGGTGCATCAAATGTAAATAACTGCTGGTATCATCATAATATTATGAAAAAGTGAAGAAGACTTTTTGCATTTCAGTTAAACCTCCCATGATGAAGAATGGAAGAACACGAACAAGAGTCAGACAAGACAAGCAGGCATAAATGGGTCATCATCTGTCACTGGAGTAAATAACAAAACCAATTTGGTCACAGTCATTTTATTATTTGAGCTTTAACTAAGAGATTGAAAGAGCTTCCAAATGGGGCTCCGTGTGCCCAAATGGAACAATATTCCCAGACGTCCTGGTATAAGTATAGTCCTGATACTAGGACTATAGAAAGCCCAGGAGTTATTACCATTATCTAGTAATGGTAATAACTCACATTTCTATGGCACTTTATTTAAAAGATAAATATTTCTTTATGCAAAAAATGTACTGCTTCTGCTAAGGAATAAGAATACCTTATCATTATTTTAGGGGAGGAAAAGGAGATTAAACCATAAAGTCAAGAGTATAAAAGCAAAACATAAAAGACTTCAGTTTACTTAAAACCATTCTGCCACATGAAATAAATGGTCTAGGTCAAGGATGCTTCAGTCAGGGCACATGAACTTTTTTAAAAATATATTTTGATATAGCTGCATTTCCATATAATTGTTTTCTTCTTAAATCCTATGGATTTTAAAATATTATTCTGAAAAGTCTATAGGCTTCACCAGTCAAAGGATTTCATGACACAAAAAAAGGTTAAGAACCACTACTCTAGGGTAACATAATTCATTTTAGTTCAGTAAAGATGCATTAAGCACCTACTATGTGCAAAACTTTGTGCTAGATCTTGAGGAGACCAAGAAAAATACAAAAGTTCTAGCATCTGTAGTGATGGAAAAGAGCCTTAGGTTTAGAACCAAGGAACCTGGGATGAAATCTACCCTCTCTGACTTCATTACCCAGGGGGCCTCAGGCAAATGACTTCACATTTCTAGGCCTCAGGTTCCTCATTTGGAAAATAAAAGAGCTGGGCTTTGTGATATGTTAGTCTTTTATTACATTTTCCGTACCTTTTTCTTTTAAAAAAAAATGAAAAATTTAAAAAGATTTTCTCTCTTGCTCTATTCCCTTTCAGTTTATTCTAGGCTTTTCTTTGCCTCATAGCCCTTTCTTATTTGTTCCTTCTTTTGTCTCTATATTCTTCATTGAATTAGAGATTCTAAGGTGCCTATTTTGAGTTCTCTCTTGAAAACAGTTTCTCTTTGTTATCACCTTGTAAATCATTTGCCCCCCCCCTTATTTTTTTCCTTTCTCTGTTAGAAATATAAATTCCTACAGGGGTTAGGAGATAGAACTTTCCTTTGTCTCTTAACTGTGCTCTTCATTGCCCTCCATGATCTTTTTTCCCTTTTTGCCACAAAACGTTTCTAGATCCATGCCTTCCCACTCCTTTGGTTGTTGATTACTCCCAGAAGCTAATTCTATGTCTACTGAGGTAGGATGCTATCCATGAAGGTACAGCACTCCCCCCAGAGGCAGTGGTCTCTTTAAGTAGAAAATGTCCATTGGATGACCCCATCTCCCATTGTAGAAATCTCTCTACCCACTGGGAGTGTTATTTAGTGGGATCCCTTCTAACCACTAAAATGAGATTTCCCCTTTTCTTTCTCTGTTTAAATTCCTCCTATTGCCACCTCACCTGTTATCCTATAGGCCCTCTTCTTTCTAGTTTCCAGAAGTTAATGCTCCTTCATTCTGACTCCAGGCCCTGAGTCACCTAATTTCCTCTGCCAGTTGAAATTTCAACTATATGTTCTAATTTTCTGGAATCAGAGTATATATGATAAACTTTTTCTAACATCCAACTTATGTGTCTTTCTGTCTTACCTATATATTCAGTAGGCAACATATTTCTGGGTTTTGTGGGATTATTTTTTTTCCATTTGGTAAACCCACTCTTTTTTTCTAGGTAAATTAAATGAATTAATATTTAAGGTTATATCTATAAACTTTTTTCTCTGGTTTATTTATCTTTTCTTTAGCAACAAACATTTATTTTATTTTCCATTTACATATGAAGGTAGTTTTCAACATTCATTTTCATAAGATTTAGAGTTCCAAATTTTTCTCCCTCCCTCCCTTTCCTCCCCCCTCCACAAGATCGCAATCAGGTTATATATGTACAATCCACAAGTGTTCTTTTTAATCAGTTCTTTCTGTAGGGGTGCATAGTAAGCTTCCTCATTAGTTCCTTGGGATTGTCTTGGATCATTGCGCTGCTGAGAGTAGTTGTCATTCACAATTGCTCATTGAACAATACTGCTGTCACTATGCACAATGTCCTCCCAGCTCTGCTCATTTCACTATACATCGATGTTCATTAGTCTTTCAAGGTTTTTCAGGGATCATCCTGTTTGTCATTTCCTGTAGCACAAGTCCATTCCACTACAATCATATAACACAACTTTTTCCATAATTCCTCAATTGATGGACATTCCCTTAATTCTCAATTCTTAGCCTCCACCAAGAGTTGCTATAAATATTTTTTGTATAATTTTTCCCCCTTTTCTCTTTTTCATGATTACTGTTGTTAACTGTTTCCCTTCTATCCTATTCCCTTTCCCATGATATTTATTCTATTATCCATCTTCTTTCATCCTATCACTCTTCAAAAGGGATTTGCTTCTGTCTGTCCCCTCCCCCACTCTGCCCTTCCTTCTTTTGCCCCTCTCTCTTTATCCCCTTTCCCATCTATTTTCCTGCAGGGTTATAGAGATTACTCCACCCAATTGAGTGTGTACATTATTCCCTCCTTGAGCCAGTTCTAATGAGATTGAGGTCTTTGAGGCAATTTTGATGAGTGTTAGGCTCATTTACTGCCCAGATTAAATAGATTACTCCACCCAGTTGGGTGTGTCTATTAGTCCCTCCTTGAGGCAGCTCTGATGAGTTTAAGGTCTTTGAGCCTTTTCTGATGAGTGTAAAATTCATTTACTGCCCTGCTCCTCTCCCATCTCTTCCCCCACTCCATAAGCCTTTTCCTGTTTCTTTCATGTAGGATTTCACTTCTGCCCTTCCCCCTCCCCCAGCGAATTCCCTTCACCCCTCAATTTGTTTGTGTGTTTTTTTCGTTTTTTGTTTTCTTGGGGAGTTTTTGCGGGGCAATGGGGGTTAAGCGACTTGCCCAGGGTCACACAGCTAGTAAGTGTCAAGTGTCTGAGGCCAGATTTGAACTCAGGTACTCCTGAATCCAGGGCCGGTGCTTTATCCACTGCGCCACCTAGATGCCCCCTTCACCCCTCAATTTAATCCTAAAGATGTTATCATCTAGCTAAGTGACACAGTGGACAAATAATCACCCCTGAACCCAGGGGGATCCCAGCAGAAACCCGGCCTCAGACACAAAACAGTCGCTCACTGTACGACCCCAGGTATGTCCTCCAGCTCCAATTTTTTTTTTTTATGGTTCTCTAGGGTCTTGTATTTGAAAGTCAAATTTGCCATTCAGTTCAGGCCTTTTCAACACAAATATCTGAAAGTCTTCTTTTTCATTAAAGTCCCATTTTTTCTGCTGAAAGATAATGCTGAGTTTTGCTGGGTTGGTGATTCTTGGTTGTAATCCCATTTCCTTTGCCCTTTGGAATATCATATTCCATGCCCTCCAGTCCCTTAATGTAGAAGCTGCTAGATCTTGTGCTATCCTGACAGGAGCTCCACAGTACTTGAATTCTTTCTTTTTGGCAGTTTGCAATATTTTCTCCTTGACCTGAGAGCTCTGGAATTTGGCTATAATATTCCTAGGAGTTTTCCTTTTGGGATCTCTTTCTGGAGGTGATTGGTGGATTCTTTCAATTTCTATTTTAGCTTCTTCTTCTAGAATTTCAGGGCAATTTTCCCTGAGAATATCTTGGAAGATGGTGTCTAAGCTCTTTCCTTGATCATAGTTTTCAGGTAGACCAATAATTTTCCAATTATCTCTCCTGGACCTATTTTCCAGGTCAGTAGGTTCTCCCAGAAAATATTTCACATTGCCCTCTATTTTTTTATTCATTTGGATTTGCTTTATTGTGTCTTGGTTTCTCATAAAGTCACTAGCTTCCATTTGTTCAATCCTAATTCTTAGGCAATTATTTTCATCAGAGAGCTTTTGTACCTCCTTTTCCATTTGACTTTTCAAGCTGTTGACTTTTTTCTCATGTCTTTCCTGCATCACCCTCATTTCTCTTTCCATTTTTTCCTCTACCTCTCTAATTTTATCTTCAAAGTCCTTTTTGAGCATCTCTATGGCCTGAGACCAATTCATATTTTTCTTGGAAGCTTTAGATATAGGGGCCCTGATGTTGACATCTTCCTCTGAGGGTGCCCCTTGGTCTTCCTTGTTACTGAAGAAACTTTCTATGGTCCTCACCTTTCTCTGTTGGCTCATCTTGCCTTTGTTTTACTAGACTTTTAGCTCCTTAAAGTGGGGCACTGTTTCCAGGCTGCAGTATCCCAAGCTTAAGAAGTCCCAGGTGGTATGATTTAAGGAGAATCAGGTTCTTCACTGGCCTGGCCTGTTTCCTGGTCCTAGATGACCCCAGACCAACTTGCTAATCAACCAGCTTTGTGTGTTGTGGTTGTTAGCTCAGATGAGCCTGTGCCCCTCCCCCACCTGGGCCACTGCTACTTGTGCCTATCTCCTGGTTCTCAGCAGGGGTGTAAAATCCAAGTTCTGCCTTAGCACCAGCATAGACCCTTGTAGTCTCTCCCCTGCCCAGGGCTCAGCCCTCTCACCAGACTGTGAGTTTAGTTACAGACAACACTGGTGCTTCAGCTGGGGGTCTCCTTCTCTGGTGAGGACTTCCTGAGACTGGATCTGTGTCAGGGTGACTGTGGGGTTGGGCCCAACTCCTGTATCAGCACAGCAGCTCCCTCCTTCTGACCTTCCAAGCTGTTCTTGGTTAGAAGATGATTTCAGCACATTCTTCTGTGAGTTTTGCTGCTCTGGGCATTTTCCTATGGCATTATTTGGATGTTTTTTGGAGCGATCGTGTCATGAGTTCGGGAGCTCACTGCCTTTCCTCCACCATCTTGGCTCCCGGCATATTTATCTTTAAAGATAATCTTTAAAAGAATATCTTTAAAAATAATATTTATTTTGCTAATATAACAAAATGAACCCAAATTAGAGGGAAATCCTCCTAACTAGTCAAATGCCAGTGTTACATATATGTACAGGAATTTACTCCAACACTCACTTTTAGCATTTAATCTTTTATAGATTATTCAATTACCTCTGTATTTTTAAAATGTTTCCACCTTCCCTTCCCTCCACACATTCTTTATAAACAAACACAAACAATTATCCCAACACACACACCCACAGTACTAGATTGCCTCAGCTAACTAAAGGATTTTTTTCTTTTTTTTTAGTGTTTCCCTCCCTTATTTCCTTCCCACCCATCAACTCACCCCTCTAACCCTCCCACCTCTATTTTCTTAAATAGGACTCTTGTTTTTGTCCTTGTTCTCTGAAAAAGACCATGACATCTGGAGGTGATGCCATGTCTTGCAGTGAGTTGGATTTAAGCAAGGGAGAGATGTGCAAAGTCACCAGTCCCACTCTTTCCTCCAGAGCCATCTGGGTCCAGTGGCAAGATAGACATCAGGAAGACTGGAGATGGCCCCAGATGTTTGAAGTATACAGGGTTAAATGACTTTTCCAGGGTCATGCAGCTAGTAAGTGTAAGTGTCTGAGGTCAAATTTGAACTCAGAACCTCCTAACTCATGGCCAGTGCTCCATTCACTGAGCCACTAGCTGCCCCAGTAGGACTGCTTACTCTTTTGAGGTCATCCATTCTCCCATCTCCCCCCAACAACCTTGTTGATTAAATATTTATGAAGCTCATAATCCATGAATCCTTCTCTTTAAGCTTCCCTCCCTTTTTTGTGGTTCTTATTATCATTATGTTTATCTTTATGTATTTATTGGATCTCTTTCCCTTCCTCCTCAAGCCTATTTATGACTTTTAGTTGCTATCAAAATATCCTTGCTATTGGGCGTTTTTAAGTAAAAGCCTTTGGAGTCTTGGCAGTTTCCTAAAATGGTAAAATTGGAGAATTATACCCATCCCAAGTAGATTCCCTCAACCTTTGAAATCACTTTAAGATTTCCTCAGTCCACTGCTGTTTTACTCATCCTAGGAATCATTAAAATGGGATTTTCATCCCAAAGCTATTTATCCCTTCCCACCATCCTTTGAGGCCAAAAGAGATAATGACCTCTTTTTTGTTTGTTTAATTTGAGTAATATTAACAATATATCCCCAATCTGTTTTCCCCTATCCTTTGTGAAAATTTTATGTGGTAATACATACACTATTTTTTTGTTAACTCTGTATAACAATTGTATGGATTCCCCTTATACAGATTCAGGAATTTAGAATTTTAAAGGTCATATAACCTGATGCTTCCTGTTGATTTTCGTATCAGATATCCCCATTTGAAGATTTGTTCTCTGGTTAATTTCAAAAATAGATTTTATTTTTCCTGTAAAAACACTTGAAAAATATGGTAATCAAAATTATCATTTTTATCCTTGAATATTTTCCCTAGTTCAGTAGGGTAGAAGATTCTGTAGCAAAATCTATTTTACCTTGACTTTCTTGAAATCATATTCTAATGTTTCTGTGCTTCCTGACAAGTAAAGAACCTCATGCAATATGAATTAGAAATTCTTATTGATTTTTTTCTTTTTAGTCTCTTGTAAAATTATCTTTTTCTCAATAAAACTCTATAGTTTGATGGTAATATTATACTGTGAGTTGAATCTGACAAATCTCTCTAAGAGTATCCAGTAAATTATATTTATGTATTTTATTTATGTTTTTTTAGGTAATGGAGTGATGTTTAGACAATTGTCCTGAGTACTTTCTTCCATCTGGTTATACTACCTGTACATGAGTTTTTCAAGCCCTTTTCTTTTTCCTGGTGAAGAGTCCCTTTACCATGTTTTGCTATATTTTCTGCTGCTTCTGCTGATTTTCTTTATAAACTGAGAATTTTACTTCTCATTGATTCCATTTAAGTTCTCTTCCAGATCTAAATCTATTATCCTGTGATACTATTCTGAAAAGCTATGAACTTTGAGGTTCTTTAGTAACTCTCCTATTTTACTCTCCTCCCAAATAGGCGTATGTGTGTATGTGTGTGTGTTTTGCTTTTTTTCTCCCTAGGGCAATGAGGGTTAAGTGACTTGCCCAGGGTCACACAGCAAATGTGAAGAGTCTGAGGCTGGATTTGAACTCAGGTCCTCCTGAATCCAAGTGCTTTATCCACTGCACCACCTAGCTGCCCCCTATGTGTGTGTTTTAACATAAAGACTTTATTTATCTATTAATATAGAACTGGGGAGAGTGAGGAATTGTCATATTTATGACCTCTCATTTGACCATCTTGTATAGAAAGTTTAGGAATTAAAATTTTAAAAGCATAAATATCAAAAGAGTTCAACAAATTCTCATGAGAGTTATCCCAAAATGACAGAATATCAAATCTAGAAAAGACCTTAGGGGTCAAGTAAGCCAACTTTAACCTTACCAAGAATCTCTTCTACATAGTTCCCAACAAGTGATTATCCAACCTTTGAATGAAGACTTTCTATGAAAGGGAACTCATTATGTTCTGAACCAACCCATTCAACTTTTTAAGGCCTAAAACTACCTATCCAAGACTTCCTTTCATTGCTCCTAGTTTTGCACTCTGTGGACAAGCCAATCAAGACTCAGTTCTTCAAAAAAATAAATGAAGACATCTATCAACCCCTCCTAAGTCTTCCCTCCAGGATGTGTCATTATTAACATACCCATTTCTTCATAAGTTTTACCCTACCATTCCCTATCCTCACCCTCACTTTTATTTAGATTGTCCATAATACTTTTTTTTTTTTTTTTGGTGAGGCAATTGGGGTTAAGTGACTTGCCTAGGGTCACACAGCTAGTGTTAAGTGTCTGAGGCCAGACTGAACTCAGGTCCTCCTGACTCCAGGGCTGGTGCTCTATCCACTGCGCCACCTAGCTGCCCCCATTGTCCTTAATACTAATGTACACTCTCTCCTCATCTCTACCATTTGATTTCCTCATCTTCCTTCAAAGCTACTCAAGTACTACTTCTCTGAAGCCTTCCCCAATTCTCTCAGCTGAGTATCCTCCCCGAATATATTTTGTTAGAATTTTTTCCTTAAACCCAGCCAAAATATGCTTCTCTGTAGTTTATAGTTATGAGGTCTGGCTCCAAGTAAAACAACAACCTATCATTCTTTTAATCTCTACCCACTCTTTTACATGACAGTCCTTCTTGGAGTCCTATTTAAATATAACTTACATGCACTTTCCAAGTCTTTTCATTCCCTCTGACTCTAATCTTCACTCTAAATTGTGCCTCCAACTCCAACTCTTCCTTCACTTCCTTCAGTCCATCACCATACAATACAGTCTTCTAAGCATCCTATTCATCCTTTTGTAGATACTCTATTTTATCACAATTTTTCCTATATATGGCACCTGAAACTGGATATTTGACACCAAACCTATCACCTCTCTCTTTCTAGACATTAGAACATTCTTAATGAAACTCAGTTTATCATTTGTTTGTTTTTTTGTTTTTTGGGGGGGAGTTTGGTTGCCATGCCATACTTTTGACTCCTGTCAAGCTTGCAGTCCACTAGAAAATCCAGGTCTTTTTCAGACAAACTATTGTCAAATCCCACATCACTCATCCTGTATGTTAAAAGTCGATTTTTGCTTGAAAAATAAAGAGAATTGGACTTAATACTTGTCTAAATCAAATTTAATTCAATGAGATTGGCTCATGCTCTGGTCTGACAAAATCTTTTGGACTCAGACTTTATTATTTGACATGTTAATTCTTATCCTTGGCTTCATGTCATCTGCAATTTTTTTTTTTTTTTGCGGGGCAATGGGGGTTAAGTGACTTGCCCAGGGTCACACAGCTAGTAAGTGTCAAGTGTCTGAGGCCAGATTTGAACTCAGGTACTCCTGAATCCAGGGCCAGTGCTTTATCCACTGCACCACCTAGCCGCCCCCTGCAAATTTTTATAAATATGTCATGTGACTTAATCCAAGTCATTCATTGAAAATGCTAAACAGGTTCAGTGGGCGGAGTCAAGATGGCAGAAGAAAGACATTAAATGCACAGAGCTCCTGAGACAATTACCCTTAAAACAGCCACAAAACAATCCCTGGAGCAGCAAAACCCACAAAAAGACAGGCTGAGATTATTTTCCATCCAAAGACAGCTTAGAGGGGGCTGTGCTGGGCTATAAGCTGAGTTCAACCCTGTGATTGTGCCGATACAGTCCCCAGGTAGGCTGTGGCAGAGAAACTTACCGCCAAGCCTCCAAATCAGCTGCAGCAATAATGTCTTCTGGAACTAAGCTTAAGGTCGGTTGAGAGGGCTGAACAGCTGGCTAAGGATGGGGGGTGGAAAATAAAAGGGTGTCTGTGGGACCTAAGGAGGAATTTGGCTATCCCACCCCAGCAGGGAACCAGGAAGAAATCTTGAGCAGCAGGAGGCTTCAGGTTGGGGAGGGGCACAGGCTCATTGGAGTTAAGAACCACAGCACACAAAGTTCTGCTGGATGATTAGTTAGCAAGTTGGCTTGAGGTTATCTTAGGACCAGAGAACAGGCCAGGCTGGAGGAAAACCTGCCCTCCCTCAAACTGAAACACCTGGGACCCTCTGAAGCTTGGGATAGTGTAGCTTGAAAGTAGGGCCCCACTGTAAGAGGGAGTTAAAAGTCAAGTAAAAGACTGAAATATGAGCAAGCAAAGAAAGTTGAGAACTATAGAAAATTTCTTTAGTGACAAGAAAGATCAAGGTGCACCCTCAGAAGAGGATAACAACCTCAGGGCCCCTACATCTAAAGCTTCCAAGAAAGATATGAATTGGTCTCAGGCCATGGAAGTGCTCAAAAGCAACTTTAAAGAGAAATAACAGTGATAGAAGGAAGATTTAAAGAGGTAGAGGAAAGAATGGAAAGAGAAATGAGAGTGATGCAGGAGAGTCATGAGAAAACAGTCAACAGCTTGAAAAGCCAAATGGAAAAGGAAATGCAAAAGTTCTCAGAAGGAAATAATTACCTAAGAATTAGGATTGAACTAATGGAAGCTAGTGACTTTATGAGAAGCCAAAACACAACAAAGTAAATGAATAAAAACAAATAGAGGGCAATATGAAATATCTCCTTGGAAAAACAGCTGACCCAAAAAATAGATCCAGGAGAGATAATTTGAAAATCATTGGACTACCTGAAAACCATGACCAAAATAAGAGTTTAGATGTCATCTTCCAAGAAATTGTCAGGGAAAATTGTCCTGATGTTCTAGAAGCAGAAGGTAAAATAGAAATTGAAAATGCTACACAGCCTAGGACCAAGGGCAAATAAATCCCTACAACTCTATGCTAGAAACCTCTACCTAAGATGACATTACATTGAGCCACTAATGACTAACTTTTCGAGTCAGGTCATTTGACCACTTTCAAAATCCCACCATCTAGCCCAGACTTCTTCATTTTGTCCACAAGAATATCATGTGAAGCATTGCCAAGTGCTTGGTTGAAATCCAGGCATGTAACATCTATAATATACTCAAGATATATCAATTTAGTTACCCTTTCTAAAAAGGAAATAGACCTAGTCTGTCACGATCCTTCTTAATGACGATATGCTGTCTTTTACTAATCATTGCTTCTCCTTCTAGATGATCATAAACCTCTAATAATGGCTTTGAGATCAAGCTCCCTGGCCTGTAGTTTGCAGATTCTATTTCTTTTATTGAAAATTATAACATTTGTCCTCCATTTCTGTGGGACAACTTCTATTCACTAGCCCTCTAAAGCAGAGGTATCAAATACAACCTCCCTTGGGCAGCAGCCCACAACAACACTCCCTATTCTGTTGAACCAGATTAAAACCTAATTAGGAAATATTTAACAAAATAAATAAAAATACAATAAAACATGGATAACATCACATTTTAAAACTAAATCAATATGGGTTAGCATATTGACCTTTGGTTTGCAAAGCATTACAAACAGTACTCCTTATGTACAGAGTAGTGGCCCCAATTTCTATATGAGTTTGACAACACTGATTTAAAGAATACTTACAATGGTTCACTAAGAACATCTTCCAGTTCTTTCAAAACTCTTGGATATAACTTGTCAGTGACAAGGACATAGTGGTTTCTAGATAGGTGGACTCTTTCCAATCAACTGCTTACCTTTGATTTCAACTCAGAACAAAGATCAGTCTAAGTCCTAAGGCCATATTTTTTAGTTATCTTGAGAATATTTTTTAACATTTGCCCCTTTCCTTGGGCAAATAAAATTCAAGGATATCCAGAGCTGATTGGAGTTTGTTTGGATTTCTGGTTTTGTTTTGGTTGAGAATTCTTTCCTCTGATTTCTGCTGCTGCCTTCATGGCAGCCCTGCTGAGTCACATCTATGTTTTAAATAAAAACGACTTCAATATAATTTAAGAAACCTTATATTAGTTGAAATAGACCAGTCACAAATGCTAGAATTCTAATCATCATAATAATAGCTAACATTTATTTAGTGTTTATTATGTGCTAGGCACTGTGCTAAGTGCTTTATAATTATTATGCCATCTGATCCTCAGAATAATCCTGGAAAGTAGGTGCT
The DNA here is from genome assembly GCF_019393635.1 of Dromiciops gliroides. Classification (NCBI taxonomy): domain Eukaryota; kingdom Metazoa; phylum Chordata; class Mammalia; order Microbiotheria; family Microbiotheriidae; genus Dromiciops; species Dromiciops gliroides. The sequence goes on along the minus strand of NC_057862.1, from coordinate 294,346,714 downwards.
ATTATTATCCCTATTTTACAGATGAGAAAACTGAGGCAAATAATGGTTAAGTAACTTACCCAAGAATGCCTTCTAATGCCACATTGTGGTGTGGATAAGACCTAAGATTCTTAAAGGCCATATTAGGGAATCTCTTCTCCCCTGGAATTCCTTAATAATCTGGCTCCAGGTTACCATTCCATTTTATTTTGCAAAAAGTATTGAGTTTGGAGTCCAAGGGCTTTGTGACCCACAGCAAATCATAAAATAATGACAATAACAATAGCTAGCATTTATGTAGTGTTTCAAGGTTTTTCAAGTACATTTACTTTAGAAATATTAACTTTTTATACTCATAAAAACCCTAAAATTATATGCTAATATTGTTCCAATTTTGAAGATGAGAGGATTGAGGGAGATAGAAATTAAATGACTTGCTCAGGATCACATAGCTAATAAGTTTCTGAGGCTGTATTTGAATCAGGCTTCTTGACTCTAAAACCCACACTCTTCATTGCACCTCCTAGCTACTTCCATTTAACTCCACTGAACATATTTCCTCATTTGTAAAATGAGGGGATAGGTAAGAAAGCCTACCAAAATGGATTCATTTTAAATATGAGCCCACTGATGGATTAGGATTTGTCCAACAAAGACATGAGGTAAAGGCTAAGAGACTCATTACAAAAACAAACAAAAAACCAAAACAAACCAAAACACAAAAACCATGGCCTTAAGGGGGTGATTGATTTAGCCATAGCAACTTATTGATTCATCTACTAGGGCATGAAGAGGTTACAGTCTAGGTTGAAGTGCTACATCACAGGGTTGTTATGCAGAAAACACTTTGGAAAACTGGACACTATTTGACAGATTCTGAGTCTTAGTCTAAAAGCTCTTGAAATCTATGTATCAAAGTTGTAGAGAAGCTGTGGTCTTCAATGGTGAAGGAAATATTCACAACATTGAAATTATGGTTCTTTTTAGTTTAAGTACTACCACTGTTATTGAAAAGTGTAGAACAAGAGCTTAGAAGCAAGAGAGTACAAAGTACAAAAAAAAATCACATTTTTACAGTATGGTGAGATTTACAGAATACTTCCTTTACTTAACTGTGCACATGTCACATCATCCAGTAGAATGTAAGTTCTTCAGGGGAAGAAAGTGAATCGTTTCCATCTTTATATCCCCAATGCTTAGCACAATACCTTATGCATAATAGATTCTTAGTGAGTATTTGTTCAATTTAACAACGATTCAATAATCCTGTGTGTCATATTTTACATATGAGGAAATTGAGTACTAGAGTGGTTCATAGACTTTGGCTGGTCACCCACGTAATATCACATATTAGACTTAAACTCTTTTCTTCTTACTCCAAGACCAGTGCTAAACTTTGTTCCAGGGACAAGTAGGAAAATTTGTCTGTAGGGTTAGGTTTTGGAGGGATACTATTGGAAAATAAAATATAATAGCAGACAGTTTCATGCCCAGACCCCATCAGCTTGCTTCTGGGAAAATCCTGATGATGTATAAAGAAAGTATTTTTAAAAGACTGGAGTATAAAAAGAGATAAACAGGAAAATTACATTATGCTTAAAAACATTATAGCTTTTTAAAAATCAATATAAATACTTATTACATATGTGCCTAATAATATAACATCTAAATACTTAAAGTAAAATTTAATTGAATTGGAGGGGAAAATAGAAAGTATTTATTATAAAACTATAATAGGGGCAGTATAATGTATCCCTTTCAAATCTAGATAAATGTAACCAAAAGGTAAACAAGAAAGAAGTTAAGGACTTGAATAGAGGTTTAGAAAAATTAGAGAGGACAGAACTGTGGTAATTACTGAATGAGAATAGAAAGGAAAGTAAATACTTCTCACCTATATGTGATAATTTTGCAAAAATTTATAAGATATTGGTGTTTTATAAAGACTTCACCAAAAAATGTAGAAATTCAGAAATACTAACAGATTGTTTACTTATCATAATTCAATAAAAGGCCCTTGAAGAAAGAATCTAAAGGTACTTGAAGGCCAAATAATATAATTATAAAGAACTGGTGGTCAAACAACAAAGTATAAGAATATTAGGAATGTTATCAAAGAAAACAACATCAATGAGATAAACCAGAATTTATTGGATATAGCCAAAGGAAATATGAAAGGAAATGTGTGTGTGTGTGTGTGTGTGTGTGTGTGTAAATGATTTTATAAATGCAAGAAAGAATAAATCAATGAATTGGACATGGAATTTTTAAAAATTTGAATAACAACAAATCGAAAATTTCCAATTAAATAACAAAGTAGAATTTCTGAAAACTAAGGAAGACACTAATTAATATTTATTTATTTTGTTTGCTTGGTGTTTTGTTTTTTTTTTGGTGAAGCAATTGGGGTTAAGTGACTTGTCACACAGCTAGTAAGTATCAAGTGTCTGTGGTCAAATTTGAACTCAGGTCCTCCTGAATCCAGGTCTGGTGCTCTATCTACTGTGCCACCTAGCTGCCCCACACTAATAAATATTTAAATCAGAGATCACTGAATTGATTAATAAAACTAGCTCTTTAAAAAAAATAAAAGTAGCTAACCTGATTTCTAAAAAAGAGAAGAAAACCACATTGTTAATTTGAAGAATGAAAAGGAGAATTCAAAACAATTGAAAATGAAATAAAGAAAATTACCAGAAACTATTTTGTCCAATTATATTCTAACAAAACCTAACTTAAAGGAAATAGATACTTACAAAAATACAAAATGCTCAGATTAAGAAAAGACAAAATAGACTATTTAAATAAACTCATAACAGAAAAAGAAATCAAGCCAAAAATGATCTCAAGAGAAAAAAATCTCTAAGTCCAAATGGATTCATAAATGAATTCTAACATTTAAAGAAAAATTAATTGCAGTATTACATAAACTGCAATAAAAAGAAGGCACCCTTCCAATATCTTTTTGACACAAATATGGCCTTGATACCTAAACCAGGAAAAAAACAAAGTGGGAGGAAGGAGGGAAAACAAACTATAAATCAATATGCCTAATGAACAATAATGCAAATTTTTTAAAATAAAATATTAACAAGTAAGCTACAAAAAAAGATTATCTACAATGACCAACTGGGATTTTTACCAGAAATTCATGACTAGTTTAACAAACAGAAAACAATATATATAATAAATCAATAAAGACCATATGCTTACCTCAATAAATGCTGAAAAGGATTTTCACAAAATCCAACAATCACTTCTTTTAAAAATTATAAAAAATTTGAGAATAAATTAATCTTTCCTTAATATAGTAAAGAGAATTTCTCTAAATCCAAGAGAATGGAGATAAAAAGAAGGCCTTTCTATTAAAATTAGGGACAAAATCACTACTACTATTTAACATAATGCTAGAAATACAAATAAAGAAAGAAATAAAACTAGAAAAGGGAATTGAGTGAATACCCTTGGGCAAAGAAGAAACAAAATTATCACCTTATGTGGATGATATGATGGTGTACTTGGAGCAAACAAGCTAAAATATCTTCCCAAAAGTTGCAATATATAAGATAAATCCATATTAATCATCAACATTTTGGTATATAACCAACAAAACCAAGAAGGAAAAAGTAGAAAAAGAAATTCCTCTCAAAAGAACTACAGAAGTTCTGAAATACTTGAGAGTACACCTACCAAAATGCAGCCAGGAGCTAAATGAATGTAACTAAAAAGCGCTCCTCACAAAAATAAATACAAACCTAAATAAATTACTTTATAATGGATAGGTTGAGCCAATATAATAAAAATTACAATAATTTGCTTTGTTTCTTTAGCATTGTACCAATCACATTCACACATGAATATTTATAGAGCTAGAAAAATTAATAACAAAAAACATACATAGGAGGAAACATTAAGATTATCAAGGGTGACAATTTTAAAAGGCAGGAGGGAAGGGATCTATCAGTACCACATCTCAAATTGTATTTCAAAGCAGTAATCATTAAAGCAATTTGGTGCTGGGGAGAGGAAGAGAGGGGCAGAGAGAGAGAGAGAGAGATCAATGGAATTAAACATATAGAAGAAAACAAATGCAGGAGAAAAGTGCTTGATAAACTCACAGCTTCCAGGGAAGAACAAACTATTTGGAGAGAAAAAAAAAAAGCACTAGGAAAACAGGACAGTTGTCTGGAAGAAATGAGGTTTATAGCAAACTTGACACAATATACCAAGGTAAGCTCCAAATGTGCATATGACCTAGTCATATCATAAACAACTTAGAAAAGCAAGCAAGAAAATTACTTTTCAGATGTATAGGTGAGGAAGAGTTCATGGCTAAAAAAGTGATAAAGAGGGTCACAAGATAAAATGAAAAAGTTTGGTTATTAAAAAAAATAAAAAATTTTGTACAAGTGAATCCAATGTAGTAAAAATTTAAGGAGAAAGAAGTTACTGGAGAAAAATCTTTGTAAAATGTTTCTCTGATTAAAGTCTCATTTCTAAGATATATAAGGATACATAAAGAAATGATCAAAAGTTTTAAAACTAAGCTAAATGTTAAAAAAGGAAAGGAAAGAAAAAAGTTTTCAAAGGAAGAAAATCAATCTATCAACAATCACATGAAAATATGCCTTCAATTACTAGTAATTAGATAAATGCAAATTAAAAGAATAATGAAGTTCTACATCATACCTATCAGACTTGCAAAGATAACAAACAAGAGAGGAAAATGACAAATGTTAGAGAGGCTATGGTAAAACAGGTACAGCAGAACACTTAGAAATGTGAATTGGGGGCAGTCTGGTGGCACAGTGGATAAACCACTGGTCTTGGATTCAAGAGGACCTGAGTTCAAATCCAGCCTCAGACACTTGACACTTGACTGTGTGACCCTGGGCAAGTCATTTAACCCTCTGCTCTGCAAAAAGAAAAAAGAAAAAAAAAAAGAAACATGTATTAATCCAGCCATTCTAAAAAGTAATTCAGATTCATTCACAGTTAGCAAACTGTATACCCTTTGAACTAGCTATAAAACTACTAGAGCTATGCCCCCAACAAAATCAAAGAAAGAAGGAAAGGATCTATACATATAAAAATATTTATAGAAGCTCTTTTCATGATAGTAAAAAATCAGAAACTAACAAGGTAATATTGGGTAATAAACAATTTGTGGTATATGAATATAATGGAATATTATTGTGCTGTAAATAATGACAATTTCGGAGGGACTGGAAAAACCTTTAAGAACTGATGCAAAGTGAAGTGAGTAGTACTCAGAGAACAACGTATGCGATGCTAACTTTATGGGGAGGGGACACTCCAACTTGTTCTGACTTTAGAGTTCTAATCAACACAATGATAAACCACAGATCCAAAAGAATGAAGATGAAACATGCTACTCACCTTTTAACACACAAAAAAAGATGAACTTAAAATGCAGATAGGAGCATACGGTTTGGTTTTTTTGTTTGTTTTGGGTTTTGTTTTTTTTTAACAGGGCAATGAGGGTTAAATGATTTGCCCAGGGTCACACAGCTAGTAAGTGTTGTAACGATTGGAATAACGCCACCTGCTGGAGACTTACTGTAGAAGAGTTCTGCCCATGAAGCGAAGGTCTTTGAGGGCAAGACCAGGAGTCTTTTCTTTGGCATCAGGAAGTGACGCGGACTAGTGGGAGGAGGAAGGAAGAGACTGGCGCTCGGTCTCGCTCTTTTTCCTGAGGACTCTGGTGGAGAGCGGAGCTAGAAAATGTGCTCTCCCTTTAATAGATAGGAATCTAGGCCTTTCTCTCTCTCTTTACCAAATTCTTATTCTCCTTAATAAATGCTTAAAAGTCTAACTCTTGCTAAAGCTTATAATTTATTGGCGACCACTCATTAGATATTTTAGACAGTTTAGCTAGAATTTTAGCCCTTAACAGTGTCAAGTGTCTGAGGCCAGATTTGAACTCAGGTACTCCTGAATCCAGGGCCTGTGCTTCATCCACTGCACCAACCAGCTGCCCCCCACATACATTTTTTTTGATATGATACATGTGGAAATTTGTTTTGCCAGATTATGTAGCTATGTATTGATGGGTTTGTTTGTTTTAATTGCTTGAGGTGGGGCTGGGGTAGTGGAAGGAACAGATTAATTTTTTAAAAAATACTTCTTATAAAAGACCTATTTGTACAAAAATATTTATAGCAGCTCTTTTTGTGGTAGCTAAGAATTGGAAAATCAAAGGAATACCCATCAACTGGGGAATGGCTAAATAAACTGTGGTATATGATCATGATGGGATACTATTGTGCTATAAGAAACGGCAAACAGGACGATTTCAGAAAGACCTGGAAAGACTTATATGAACTGATGTATTAGTTAAATGAGCAGAACCAGGAGAATGTTGTACACAGTGACAGCAATATTGTTTGGTAGAAGACTGAATGACTTAACTATTCTCAGCAATACATTGATCCAAGACAATTCCAAAGGACTAATGATGAAGCATACTATCCACCTCCATAGAAAGAACTGATATTGACAGAACATAGACTGAAGCATGCTATTTTTTCACTTTCTTTCATTTTTTCTTTTATTGAAGTTTTCTTATACAAAATGACTAATATGTTAATGTTTTACATAATTGCATATGTATAGCCTATATTTGATTGCTTACTGCCTCAGGAAAGGAGGAGGGGAAGGAAAGAAGAAGAAATGGAATTTGGAACTCAAAACTTTAAATAAAAATGTTTATTATTATTTTTAAACCCTATGGTAATATGGCCAAAAAAATACTTCTTACTTAAAAAGTAAAAATACACTTTAAAGAAAAGCATTATGCCCAGTGGGGAGCAGCAAAGATAGGGTACCCATTGGAGAAGGCCCAGAAGATAGAATTAATGAATGAAATGCATCTCCACAAGGTCATCATCTTTGAGACATCAGGCCCTTCCATTATACCTTAGCTCCATGTGTTCATTAAATTTATGCCCTTCCACACAGGTTGCTCACCATAGGTATTTCCCATATGTGTACCCTCCATACTTGATCTCTCTTCAGGTGCCCTTTTTCCACTGAGGGTGTATGTATTTGTGGGAGAGGAAACTCAAGGGCTATGGAAGAACATTCTGTTGTTTTTATCACTGTTATTTCATCAAATGTCTTTGCTTTGAACTAAGTGTACTCTCTAGCTAACTAATAAAGGTAAACAAATCATCAGTGGAGCCTCAAGAGCTATGGCTTAAAGATATTTCTGACCCCTAAAGTACTTGGTAACTATGATATCTTTCTGAGGGCCCATAGCTTATTGCAGCCCTGAGTGCTTTACCTGGAATGCACTTCTTCATCTCCACTTTTTGAAAGATTTTGAACTTCAAGGTTCAGCTCAAGTACCATTGCCTCCTGAAAGCATTCAATGATCCCTCTTATTGAAAGAATTCTTTCTCCTCGAATTTTCCTAGAGCTTTTTATCTCTATCCCTCTTTGGTCTCTATCACATTCTACCTTGTAATATTTTTATCTATCTTTTGTATCTCTACTACTACCACCCCTAGCCCCATGGAAATTTAAGTCTCAAGGGCAAAGCCTGTGTATTTTTTCATCTTTCTATTTCCACCATGGTGTCTTATATAACCCCTCTAATCATTCAAGCAATCCCATGCCATCCTGTCTCCTCCAACTGATTGTTCCCTCTATCATCCCCCACTCACTTATTTTCAATCTCTCCTGTTCTAACGGCTCATTTCCTACTACCCACAAACATGTTCACATCTCCCCTATCATGAAAAAAAAATACCCTCACTTGATCCTTCCATCCCTGCTAACTATCTCCCTAGATCTCTTCTGCCCTTTTTGGCTAAATTCCTCAAAAAGACCATCTATAATAGATGTTTCTACTTTCTCTCTTCTCTCTCTCAAGTCCTTACAAACTGACTTTCTACCTTATCATTCTACTGAAATTGCTTTCTCCAGAGTTGCTATTGATCTTTTGGTTACCAAATACAAAAGGCCTTTTCTCAATCCTCATTCTCCTTGAGACCTCTGTAGCCTTTGACTGTGTTAACCACTCTTTCCTTGATACTCTCTTCTCTCTAGGTTTTCAGGACACTCCTCTCTCCTGGTTTTCTTCCTATCTGACAGTTCCTTCTCTGTTCTTTTGCTGGATCCTCCTCTGGTTCACACCCTCTAACAATAGGTGTTCCTCAGGGTTTCTGTCCTGGGTCCTTTTTTCCCTCTATGCTACTTTACTTGGTGATCTCATCGGCTCCCATGAATTTAATTACTATCTCTGTGTTGATGATTCTCAGATCTACCTTTCCTACCCCAGTGTCTCTGCTGACCTCCAACTGTCTTTCAGACATCTCAAACTGGATGTCCAGTAGACATTTTAAATTCAATATGTCCAAAACAGAACTTATCTTTCACCCTAATCCCTCCCCCCCTACCTTCCTTATGACTATAGACACCAACACCATCATCCCAGTCCCTCAGGCTTGCAACTAGGACTCTCCATTTCTCACTCCTATATTGAAGCTGTTGCCAAGGCCTGCCAATTTCACCTCTGCAACATCTCTCAAATATTCCCCCTTCTCTCCTCCAACACTGCCACCACTTTTGTGGCACTTAATGCCTTGATTACAGCAATAACCTGCTAGTGGGTTTACCTGCCTCAAGTTTCTCCCCACTCCAATCCATTGTCCATTCAGCCACTAAAGTGATTTTCCTAAAACATAGGTTTGATCACATCTCTCTCTCTCCCCTATCAATAAACTCCAGGGGCCTCCTAGGGCCTCCAGGAACACATACAAAATGCTTTGTTTGGCATTTAAATCCCTTCCTAATCTTCCCCCTTCTATTTTACCAGTTTTCTGACACCTCATTCTCTACCATGTCACTCTTTGATCCAGTGACACTGACCTCCTGGCTGTTCCACAACAAAGACACTCTATCTCTTGGCTGCAGCATTCTCTGGCTGTCCCCCATGCCTGGAACTCTCTCTCTCTCTCTCTCTCTCTCTCTCTCTCTCTCTCTCTCTCTCTCTCTCTCTCTTCTCTGCTCCCAAATACTGACCTCTATGGTTTCCTCTAAGTCCCAACTAAAATCTCACCTTCTACAAGAAGCCTTCCTTAGATCCTTCCTAATTCCAGTGCCTTTCCCATTTATCCTGCATATAGCTTGCTTTGCACATTTTTGTTTTCATGTTGTCTCTCCCATAGATTATAAACTCTTTGCGGGCAGGAATTGTCTTTTGCCTCTTTTTTTATCCTCAACATTTAGCACAATGACAGGTACATAGTAGATGCTTAATAAATACTTATATTTATTAATATAAATTTTATTAATATAAATTTGATAGGTGCTTAATAAATATTACCAAAAGTGAATTTAACTGATTGACCATAACATCATATTTAGAAGCCTTTCATAGCTTCACTTCAAAGACATCAAAGGAAAATCAGAAAATGCCAAGTACAAACTACTATTTTTTAAAAAAATAAAATCTATAATTGAAAACCACAAACAAAACCCAAATTTTTCTGAACTTAGCACTTGGCTTTTCCAAATAGGTACCTAATTATACCTTAGTTTTTTACTTTTAATTAATTTCAGGGGGGCAGCTAGGTGGCACAGTGAATAGAGCAACAGCCCTGGAGTCAGGAGGACCTGGGTTCAAATCAGGTCTCAGACACTTAACACTTACTAGCTGTGTGACCCTGGGCAAGTTACTTAACCCCAATTGCCTCACTTAAAAAAAACCAGATTAATTTCACAAGTTGCAAGTGACCCAAAGAACAATAAAGATGCACACAGTGAATACAAGTTGTCAGAGACCTATTTCCAGTGGTGATCTATATGCAACAAATGGAGTATAAAGTATGTTATAGAGAAAATGTATGGCTGGAAAAAGGGATGGGCCAGTCACTTACTGAAGGCAAGGGATAGCACCTGGATAATTCAAGCAATTCATTTATACCCGAAAAATACTAAAAGGCATAGGACTCCAGCTTGTTGGGCAGTTTCTCTGTGGTATATCTAAGAAAGCACAAGGACATGGACAAAAATTTCACAAGATATAAAGGCATGGATGGATTAAAAATCTGCAATGATGAAGATACCCATATCAATGAGATTATAGAGACATTTGATGTATTGAAATATTACTTCTTTAGAGCATCAGCTGTCTCTTTTAAATACTAATTTCTGAATGAAGTTTTCAAAATCTGTAAGAACAAAGGATAGAGTAAAAAATAGCAAAGGGCATGCTATGATCTGAATAGCCAGAACTTTTGCTATAGATAGATCAAAATCTAAATGAACAAATGAATGAAGAAAGAATTCATTAAACATTTAAGTGCCAAGAGGAGTTGCTAAACTGGTAGATACAAATATAAAAACAAAGACAACTCCTTACTTTCTATAGAGGGAGGGAAGGAACATATATTGAGGACTGGTGATAAGGGAGGGAATATTTTGGCTTTAGAAAGTCACTGAAATGGTGAGAGGAGCCCCTGGAGAATAGATTGACACATTTTCCAGGAAAAAATGACAGAGTTGATTTATGTTTCCAGACTGGAAGGGAGAGTGGCAACTGAGAAGAGTATGAACCTGGTGGATGGTGACATGACAGAAACCACCAATCAGCAATCTTGTTGGGGGGCAGAGAGGGAAGGGATTTCCCAGTATGAAAGTGTTAAGTCCTCTGGAGCTAGATTTCTAGACTGGGTAGAATGGCAGCTGGGAGGTACCTAGGGTAGAAGGGGAGTTAAAATATATAAATAGATAGCAGATGGAGCTGGTGGGGGAGGGGAGGGAGAGAAGGAGGGACAGAGGTGGAGAGAGAGAGAGATCCCGAACAGCCAGTTCAAAAGTTCATTTTTCAGCTTTCCCCCATTAAAACTAGCAACTTGATTATAGAATTATTGATTTGCTGGATAACCTCACCCTTTTGGAATCAAGTTGCTAGTTGGGTCTATAGATCTTATTATTTCTATTAGAACAGTTCTTTCCTCTCCCCCTCTCATCAATAGTCTATTTTTGTCAGTTATAATTTGGCACTAAATTGAGTTAAGTTGAAACTTGGTCTTCCATGATCTTTTCTGAGCATAGCAAAATTTCTTTGACCCAGTTTCCAAATCTTAGCTAATCAATTTTCAAACAGAAAGGGGTGAAAACTTACTTCCACTTAAAAAAGAAAAACAAGGTACAAAGACTAGGTTCATTTATTTGTTTAATTAAACAGTTGTAATATGATGTTACCAAATTAAACTGTTTCAAGTTTAAATATTTGTCAACCCATGTCCCACCATGTTTTGTAAACATTCATTTTTACTCCAGCTGTAGAAGTCCTTTTACCAATGGGAATTTAGCTGGGAAAGGAAGGAGTGAACAGTTCAAGGCCAGGCTGCTGTGAGTCAGCTGAAGGAGGAATTAAAACCCCATGGCTCCCAATGAACTAGCTAAAGTCTGTGAAAGTATTGAGTCCCTCCCATTGAAGACTGTGGGAGTTTTGGCTGCTTAATAGGATTGTGATTAGGCCCTTCAGACTCTGTCCTTAAAAAGACTCCATGGCACCAGCAAGACACCAAAAAAAAAAAAAAAGCCTAATTGCTGACTTTCTATGAAACTTTTCTGAGCTATATGCACATCCTCGAAAACAACTACGGAGTTAAATGCCGCAGAGCTGTAAGAGAATGAAATACTGCAGAATAATAGTCATTACAAAGTTCAATACGTCAGAATAAAATTTACATTTGCATAACCTTTTCTGGTTTTCAAAACAACGTTGGGAAGAGAAGTTACTCTCTGGCACCCACAGGCTTTGCAAAGGAAAGGATAAGAAAAAAATATATATTAAAAACCTTATATTTCTATATTATTTGGGTATTTGCAAAACATTTTCCTCACAAGAGATATTTCAGAGGGAAATGACTTGTACAAGAGAATGTTGCTGCTGCTAATAATAACAACAACAACTCATTTCTGTGACACTTAGAAAGTTTTATAAAGTGCCTTCCTTACAAGAACCTTGGCAGAAAAAAATATTCCAAGCGCTTCGAAAGGTTGTGTTCTCAGCAAAGTGTGTATAGGGGTAAGACTGGGAGAGAGAAGATCTTTAGTTCATATTGGACAAAGACAAATCTAAGTGTTCCCTGGTAAGAGAGAAAACAGGCGTCCAAGGAGGAAGGGTCATAGCTGAAAGCCCCAGGGCAGCGGGAGTGCCTCGAATCGGCCTCTAGAGAATGGGGCAGCCTCCCCAAGACTGCAGCAGCCTCCCCGCGCCGCAGCTTCTACCTCGGCTACTTAGACGGCCCATTGTGAGTCAGTCACCGGCCGCGACCCGACTCGGCAGCATCAGTATTCGGGAGGCGCTAGCAGCCAGTCTGGCGCGGGCTCTTCAAGGCCGCTGTCCTCATATGACCCCAGGACCCTGGCTGCCCTTTCAGGTCGAGAGCGCTCACACAGCCTAGGGCGACTGCGAGGGAGTGAAATGGCAAAGCCGGGGTTCCCTGAGCCTTCCTCCGGGGGGACGTCACCACCCACCCACTTTTCCTCCACGACTCCCTCCCACCTTCTACACCTTCCCCTAGGCACTGTAGACAGCGCTTGGCCCCAATAGTTTTAGGGGACTGCAGGCAAAAGGCGGCATGAAAATTGCGCCGCAGAGGCAAAGGTAAGAGAGATGGTTCAAGCCGGCGGGGGGCAAAATGGGAGGAAGCAGGCCTGGGTGTGTGGTTGGGGAGAAGAGGAGGAGGAGGAGGAAGAAGGAGGAGGGAGGACGCGGGGTGTGGGCGCAGAGCGTGGGAAGGCTTCGAGCCTGCTGTGGGGGTGGGAGGAGAGCTGCAGCTCTCCACTCTCTCCCTCCCCCCTCCCATTCTGCTCTCCCCTATCTCCCCACTCCCTCCCTCGCCTTGCTCCCTCCTCCCTCTGCTCAGGCCTCCAGGTGAGCATGGGGAAAGCAGGGGAGGAAAGTGGTCGCAGGCTCCGCTCTAGCAGTCCCCGCGCCTCCCATCTGGTTTCCAGTTTTGGAACTGTTTCCTAATGACTTTGCAATCGTTCCTCCGGTTTACTACGTGTAGCCAAAGCTGGTTTAGAGAAATAAGGGAAGAATGATTAGAGTGACCGAGCCAGCATTTGCGAGAAGCCAAGTCCTTTTCTTCCCCACCCCTCATTGTACCCGATACCTAAGTTAGCCATTCACGCCTAACCTCACTGTTCCCTCAGCCCCCCCTCCAGAACCCAGATCCTTCCAGAGAGCGAGCAAAACTGAGCAGAGACTAGAGAGGTGAGACTCACCCAATTCTGAGAAGCCTGTCCCCCTACTAGTCCCCAAGGAAGCGGCCCTTCCGGGCCTGTGTCTACACCTATGACTTGGGGGTGAGGGGAGGGGGAGGCTTCTTGTCCCACTGGGTTCTCTGCTCTTTTCAGCTCTAAACTCCCTGAGAGCAGGGACTGAATTCCCGCACCTAGCCAGCTACTTGCCCTAGAAGCTCTTGATGTTTGTTGAGAGTGAATGAAGGGAAATTTATCCGACTAAGTTGGACTTAAGAGTCGGGACTTGGGTTCGAATTCAGCGTCCCAGCTACTACATGTGCGTCTATGGGCAAAGCACTTAACACCTCCAACCTGTATTCTACCACTGTCATACCTCAATATTTATGGAACTGTGATCCTTGATTTGACAAAGATCTCAACTCTCATGCATCTACACCATCACCTCCTGGGCAACTGCTGTCACTGTCCATCCAGAAATCCTCCATTGACCAACTACTCAACACATTGGAATGGAGGCCTTGCCTTAGATTTTCCATTATGATTCCTTTTGGGAGAGGCAGCTTGGCTTAGTGAATACAGTTAGGAAGGCTTAGGTTCATACATCTCCAATGTATGATAACTATTTATTAGACTTTGGGCCAGTGAATTTATCTTTCAGCTCCCCCAGGCAACTCTCTAAGACTCTAAATTGCAAAGAAAGTGATGATCTGATTTGGTAGATGGGAACCCCTATAAAATCACAGATAGGATGCCCTCCAAAATTACATTTGTTAAAAAAAAAATTTTTTTAAAGGATAATAATTGTGCACTACCTAGCTACCTCAGGGGCTATTATTATTAGGAACTTTACTGTAAAGCAATACAGTGTTGTGAGCCACCTCTATTCTATCCTAATACTTGCTGGGTAACCCTAGGCAAGTAATTTCATTTCTCTCAGGGACCTCGGTTTCCCTATCTGAAAAAAAATAATCATCGTGTTACATCTCTACAGGAAGGAGAAACTTAAAAAAAAAACAACCTTTAAGCACAATCAAAATGTTTAATTATGAGCCTGGGTGGTGCAAAAGAAGGAGCAAAATCTACCAGAAGAACTGGATAAAATTTAGGGCTCTTAGCCCTACTAACATAGCCAACTCTGATTGCTATGTCTTCTGCTGACTAAGCCTCCCCATATCCTTCAACAGATAATCATTTTTCTCTTCCTCTCCTCCTCCCTTCCTTTCCACCAATATATGTCCTCCTTCCCCCTCCCTCTTTCTCTTACTTCTACTCCACTTTTCTTTTTCCTCCTCTCTTATTTCTCAGCTTCCTCCATCTTCTCTCTTGGGTTATGTTCTGGGTTCCATTCTTCAGAAGGGACTTTGAAAAGCTGGAGAGTGTCTAGAAAAGGATAACAAGGATAGTAAAGAAAGGGATTTGAGTTCATAGCATATAAGAAATGGTTGAAGGAAACTGAGATGCTTAACCTTAGAAGACTATGAGGAGGTATATCTTCAAGTATTTGAAGAAGCATCCAAAAAGCCATTAGAAACAGAATTAGGAAGAGTGGATAGAAGTTACAGAGGAAGATACGGGCTTGATGTAAGGAAAAACTTCCTAACAATTTGGAGAATCCAAAAGTATAAAGAGAGTGTTCCCCTTTACTAGAATTGTTTAAGCTAAGGCTGAATTACCAATTAGAAGGTATATTTACATTCTGAGCCCTTAGCACAGTACCTGGAACATTGTAAGTGCTTAATAAATTGTTGTTGATTAATTGATGTTATAGAGAAGACTTCTGTTCAGGTATGGATTAAACTAGATGATCTTTGAGGTCCCTTCCAACATTGAGATGTTGTAATTCCGAGTTTCTTGCTCCTATTCCTCTTTTCTCCCTCCTAGTTCTCTTCTTATATGTCAGACTGGCTCCAATCTTTTCTCCTCTTTGTCTTCTCATCATCTTCTTTTCTCAGAATTTCTCTTTATTTGTTACTCCTTTTTTACTCTTCCTCTATTCCCTTTTTTTCCCTCCTTTTCCTCCTCTTTCTGTATTCTTCCTATGACTCTTCTTGCTCTACTCTCCTCTGAATTATACTTTTTCCTTCTTTCTTTACTCCTCCCTTCCTTCTCTATCCCTTTTAGGAAAAGGGGACGAATGAGGACCATTGAACACTTGTAGCTAAGTATGTGATCCTTTTTCCTGAAGAAAATAAAACTGGACTCTGTAAGGAGAAAATAACTGCTTGTCTTCCAAGGGGTAGTGATGTGGATCCACAGGTTGAGAGATTTTACATATGGTAAAAGTCAAAGAAGGAAGAGACCACTAATTGTGGTTAGTGATTCCCTCCTGAGAAAGGTTACTGAGGCAGCTATTTGTCAACATTATAATAACAAAGAGATATGCTATCTTTCATGTATATAAGACATGAAGTGCTTTCCAAGATGTAGCAAAATTGAAGACAACTAGCCTAGCCATGCCTGGTGATGCATGTGAATGTAGATGATACTGTCAGAAAGAACATTGAAAACATTGCTAGGGATTTTAATTCTTGGGCAAGAAACTGAAGACCTGAATGGTACATGTGATGTTTTCATCCTTTAAGCTGATGAAAGGCAAAGACATCAGAAGAAAAAGACAGATTTGTGAAGGAAGAAACTGGTTAAGATGATGATATATAAGAAAGGAATTTGGGTTTCTGGACCTTAGCTTAAACTACAGGGATGATGGGCTCATGGACAGCAATGAAATAAACCTAACAAGGGCTGGTAAAAAGTGTATTTACTTGAATTCCCACAAATCCGATCGAAGGGCCTTTTAAAAGGGGTGGGGGAGAGAAAACTGCCTATATATGTTTGCACTCAACTGGATATCATGAGACTAGCTACAGTGGAAGATGATTAGCAGTAGAGGAGTGTAGAAATTCACTAAAGATAAAAATCAATGAAAGGGGGTGGAATCAAATGCATGATTTCAAATATCTATGCCCAAATTAAAAAGTAAAACTATGTGTGAAACAATGTAAATGAGATACTAAGGCAGATATTGAGATATAGAATAGGATTTATCATTTAAGTATAGCCCTTAAAGGCTATACCTTAATTAAAAGAGAAGGATAAGAAAAGGCATAATGGAGGGAATAAAACTGCATGTTAAGAAGACACTCATAAAGAAATCTTGGAACCAAAGGCAAGGAGCATTGTGAAAAAAATGTTTGAATAAAGTACAATGACGGTAGAAACATGTGATGTCATCAGAAGATATTACAGACCAGAGGTTTCAAACAGGGTCAAATATGGTGGCAACACTCTGGAGTGCCTCCAAAGTAGATTAAAATATAATTGGGAAATATTTAATGAAATCAAAATATAATGAAGCAGAGATAGCATCGTATTTTAAAACTAAAAGAAGGAAATCAAGAATTTGGGAACCAGAACCCAAGCTTGGCTCAGGCACATGCAATATAATTAATGGGGGGACTTCAATTACCTGGACATTTGCTGGCACTCTGTGCCAAAATCAGTGCAGTTAGTAAACTCTTGGTTGGCCTTAATCATATTTTTTTATTTATTATTTATAAAGTAGAGGAACCAACAAGGAGGACTGCAACTGACCAACAAAGAGATACATGTAGTTAAAGTAGAAATGATGGGAAACATCAGGGAAATTGATTATTCTATTTTAGAATTTGTGATAGAAGAGAACAAAGCCAGCATACACCCTCAATTTTTGAAGAGCAGATTTCAGAGGCTTCAGAGAAAACATAAGTAGGTTTCCAAGGACTAAAATTGTCAAGGCTTCAAAGTCAGCACAGGATAGGTAGGAAGCTCTCAAAAATGAAGATAAAAAGAGAGTGAATTCTAAAGAGAAAGAAGTTACCTAAGGAGACCAATGAACATGTATAGAATACTCATCTACCAACAAAGATTTTTAAAGGATATGGAAGTAAGGACAGATAATGGATGATCAAAATAAAATAATATGCTTCAGTCCTAATATTGAGAATGTTAAAGCTCAGTACTAGTTAAGGTTGGTGAGGAAAGCTAACAACAACAAAAAGAAATGAATGGGTATTTTAGGCATATTGGAGGGGGAAAAAATTAAAGAAGAGAATGCACCTCTGTACTATATTGGGATGATGACAATATAGGATGAAGGAGATATTCAATTCTTGTTATACTTGTATTATGTCTGCCAAGGAAAGTGACATTCATATTGGAAATGATAAAGAAAAAAAAGAAGGGAAAAAAGACTAGTAAGTAATTAATACCCAATATAATTTAAGAGATAGTAAAAAGAGCACTAAGCTACCCATAATGAGTCCAAGTCACTTGGTCTAACAGAATTACATCCCCAAGTACCAATGGGGAGTTAAGTGGGGAAGTAAGGAGGGGAAATGGATTACTGAACCAATATCAGTAATCTTTGAAAGATTGTAGAAAATGAAAAAAGTGTCACAGGATAGAAGAAAAAAATGAGAGAGAGAGAGAGAGAGAGAGAGAGAGAGAGAGAGAGAGAGAGAGAGAGAGAGATCTACAAATTATGAGCTAATGATATTGGCTAACTCCTACCAAAATTCTAGAATGAATATATTATTTAAAATAGAAAAAGAAAATTTCAGAAATGGAAACACAAACAGCAAATATGAGACTTCTGTATGCAGTTGTTTCTACATCTTGATTTTCATGTCTATTCTACCTGTCAACTTTTTCATATTTTTATCAATACCCCATAGTTGTGATAATTACAAATTTACAAGATAATTTAAGGTCTGATTATATTAAGCCTCCTTCATTTCTTTTTATTTTTTACTATCTCCCTTGAAATTTTTCACTTTTTTTCTTCCAAGTATATTTTGTTATTTTGTCTGTTCCTATTCAGTAATCCTTGGTAGCTTCATTCACATAGGATTTAGTCTGTAGATTAATTTAGATAGTATTATGACTTTTATTATATTGGCAATCTCAAGCCATGAGCCACAACTATCCCTACACTAATTTGGGTCTTGCTTTATTTCTGTAGAGAGGGCTATTTTATAGAAGCTCTGTGTATATCTTGGTAAGTGAATTCTCATATATTTTATGAATTTCATCCTTTTTTGAGTGGAATTTCTCCTTCCTGACTTTAATAATATATGTAAAGGTTGGTGATCTTTATTTTCTATCCTGCTACTTTGTGTTCTCTACTAATCATCTCAATGATTTTCTTTACTAATTCTCTAGATTACCTAAGACCTGATTTTCCACAAATAAGAATAATTTTGCCTCCATGTTGCTTTTTTTTCTTATTGCTATAGCCAACATTTCTAATACAGTGTCCAGTTATAATGGATAAAGGAAGTGTCCTTGCTTTGCAATTGGATTTTTTAAAAAAGAATTTTGATTTTTCTCCATTATAAATAATACTAGCTCTTGGATCAAAACATTTTTAGGTTTAGATCTGTTAGTGAAACTGGAAGCCATCTATTCCAACACCCTCATTTTAGAGAGGAGGAAACTGAGACCCACAGAGATGAAATATCTTGCCCAAGGTCACACAGGTAGCAAGTAAAAAAGCAGAGATTTAAAATCAGATCCTTTTACTCCAATCTATCATTTTTTTTCTCTCACCATGCTTGTTTTAAAGGACCTTCCATGTCTACTTTGTTGAGTTTTAAACTTAAATTAATACTATATTTGGTCAAAGGAAAAGGTGTACTTATTTTTTATTGTTGTTTGCATCTATTGGAATGATCGCCATATTTTTGTTTTTTGTTATTTATATGAATAACTATGCTAAATATTTGCCTAGGGTTGAATAATCCTTTCATTCCCTTGTATAAATCCAACTCAGATAAAAGAAATACTTTTACATGTTATATATGTATATGCATATATGTATAATATATAACATATATAATAGTAATACATATTACTGTGATCTGCTAAATTTTGGTCATAATTTTTTCATCAATACTCAGTAATATTGATATAGAGCTCTCTTTCTCTGCCTCTTCCTGGTTGGGATAGCAGGATCATATTTGTCTTTGTAAGGTACCATTATTGAGAACAATTTACGAAGTGGAAAGTTTTAAATTGCTCTTTAAAATGTTTGATAGAAATCACTTGTACAAATATGTAGACCAGAGGTTTGTTGTCTTTATTACTTTATTCATAGCTTTCTAGAGTTATCTTTCTAATATTTTGTTCAGATTTCTACTTCCTATTTTGTTATTTAGTTATTTAGCATTTTGTAAATATTTGTCCATTTCCTTCCTATTCTCAGGCTCACTAGTTTATAATTGGGCATCATTTCTAATATTTCTTTTTATTTCCTCCTTATTTGCCATGCCCTCACCTTGTTCATTTTGTAGTTTGGTAATTTGATTTTCCTGTCTTCTGATCCCATTAGTCACATTGTTTATTGATTTTGTTAGTCTTTTTAAAGACAGTTTTTAAACTTATCAGTTAAATAGTCTTTGTTTTCAATTGTATTTATTTCTTCTCTGATTTTCAAAATATCTTATTTTGTGTTTTTTTCAAGGAGGGCTGTTAGTTTGTTGATTTTCTAGTTTTTTATTGTAAGCTTACTTTATTAAGCCTGTCTTTGGCTATTTAAAAAAAAAATGTCTTCAGAAACATGAATTTTTTTAAAGCTTGCTATAGCTGCTTCCAATATATTTTGGTATATTGTCATATAGCTATTATTCTCTTTAGAGTAATTGTTTCTAGAGAAAGGTATCTCAGAGAGCCACATCTCTGTGCCATACCTTCTCTCTTGGTTTCCTTTCCCTAGCACCTAAATAAATTATTATTTTACTCTAAAAAGAAGAATAATTGTTTCTAGAATTGTTCTTCAATCCTCTTATTATTTAGGATGTCACTTAGACTTCATTTTGTCTATATTTTTTGGTACTTTAAAAAAGTGATTGCTACTTTTATTGCATAAAAAAAGGGAGTGCTAAAGTCACTTATGTTTTTTTGTATTTCAATTATCTTTTTCTTTAAATCCTTTTACACTGTTGCAGTTTGGTACGAATGTGCTTTAAAATGATATTTTTTTATTGTCTATGGTGTCATTAAGAATAATAGAATTTCTGTTTCTGTTGACAGAACCAATCTTTAGTGTTGCCATATCTAAAATCCTGATTGTAACTCATGGTTTCTTTATAAATTGCTTGTAGCATAGTAAATTTTGTTACATTCTTTCATTCTAACCCTGGGTCTTTATGTTTTAAATTTATTTCTTTTATGTAGCAAATTGCTGGAGATTTTCTTACTCATTCTGACATTTCCTTCCATTTTGCCAAATTTAGTAATTTCACATAACCAAAGTTATAATTGTTAATTTCATGCTTTTCTTCATGAAAAATTGGGGGGTGTGTGTGTGTGTGTAAAAATTAACATGATAGACCAATGGAGGTTTTACATTTGTTTATTTTGCCTTATATTAATCTAATCTCAGGCTCTTTCCACAGACCTTCGCTCAACTTGTCTATTATATAGACTGAATGTAAATTCTTTCAATCTACTTTTACTGTATCCCCCCTTCCCCTTCCCCTTCCTTCCCATTCTATCTCTCTTCCTCTCTCTCTCACCTGAATTTATCTTTCCAAGAAGTACTATTTTAATTCACCCCCTTTCTTATTCCTTGCCTCTCCTAATATATTCTAAAATCCCACTGAGGTTTTGCACATAAATGCCTTATTTATTCTATGATCCTAATACTGTTTGATACTTCTAGAAAACAAAATTATCCACCCCCATTTCTCTCACTGCTTCCCTACCCATGTCTTTGTACAAAGAACCCCCTACCCCCCTCCTTTGGAGATCCATTTCCAGAAATACTATTTCATGAAGGGGTCAGTGTGAAAAAGTGGGAGGAGCTTTATATTCAGATCCTGATTACCCAAGCTAAAATCAGACCCTTAAATTCACCACCTGTGCATCCTTCTGGTCCTCTTTTCTCCTCTGTCTACCTGCCTTTTTTGCCAAAAGCCCCAGGAGCCTATAGCTGTCCTTTGCTGGAGTAGGGCATGGATTGGAAATGCACTTAGAGGAAAGAGTTAACTGAAACATTCATTCTTCCTGGATGGTATCTTCTGTAAAGGTCTAAAGCACCTCCTTACCTCCATAGGATTGTGTTGGGAAAACCCTAGATTGACACATTGGTGTTGGTGGAAGCTTGATTCATGTTTCCTGATACAAGGATCCTAACTCCAAATGTTATTTTCCTAGTTTAGTTTCAGGGAAGGATGAGCTATCAAAAAAGAAAGAGCCCCCATTCCTCTCTGACCCAGGTACAGTAGAGAGGGTCTCTACATCCTCCTAATCCCTCTACTGCCTTATTCCTGTTTGAAAGATCTTCATCTTTGGGATTAAATTTACTTACATTCCACTCCCATAAGTGTTAACTGCTTAATCAGAGATCTGAAATCTGGCAAAAGGTTAGAAACAATAATTCTTCACTGTTTGGAACTTTGTTCAGAAGTATTCTTTCAGTGGTCCTGAAAAAAGGAGAGAATTTTATTAAAGTTGATTTGGCTAGCCCTAGAAGCATGTAAAACTTTCATGAATTAAATACTTATTTTTGTTATATCTCTTGCTTGACCTTTCTTAAGGTTCTTTTGTTTGATGAGTTTGCTTGCTAAATGCCCTGGTCACTTCTGGCTTCTTCATAGATTCCTTTTGCCAGAAAATACTATGTTTTCACAGATATTTAAGCTCAGCTTTTTAGGATACATCATTTTGAGGATGCAAACATTTCTTTTGCTTTTCAAAATAGCACATTCCAGTTTTATTGTAAATGAGAATAGTCTTGTGCATTTCATCCTCTTAAATGCTTGCAAGATTTGATAGTCAACATTGAGGTTCTGAAGCTTGATAATTTTTATAGATAATTCAAATTTAGTGTTTTGCTTTGCCAAATTTCTATCCACTAGATATTTGCAAGATTTGGCATTCAACAGAAGTTCTGAAGTTTGATTAACTTTTATAGACAAGTAATATTGAGGGTTTCTCTTTGTCAGATTTGTATGGACTACATCTACCTGTACTTTGTTAACTGTTTCCAGTGCTTCTGAATAATCTTGTTGTAGGGTGTCCTGATGAATAATATTTAGGTTTTTAATTCCATCCACTTTTTGTTAAAGACTTATTACTCTCAAATTATCTTGGTACATTCTTTCCTCTAGGTCAGCTGCCTTGACTTGTAAAGATCTAATGTGTTCTATCAACCTATTGACTTATAAATATGCATGTGTGTATTTGATGTCACTTATTTTTATATTTCCTAGGTTTCCCCTTTATCCCTCTCCTTCCTTGCTCCAAGAGATTATTTTCTCTCGATCTTGCTTTAACATAACAATCTTTCTTCCATTTTTTGCATTTTTGAGTTCCAACATTGCTATACCCTTTCCTAGAGAATTTATTGTTTTTGAGATATTGTCCATATTTGTTCTGTTATTTTATTTGTCTTTTAGAACTTTAATTTTTGTATAAATTCCCTCGTTAATTTCTTCCTTTAATTCTTGTTTTATTTTGCATTCTGTGGTTACTTAGAGTTGTAACATTAATCATATCTGGAAATCTCAACTTGTTCAATTCAATTCCACTCAATTAAGTTAACATTTATTGAGTACTTACTATGTGACAGCCACTGGAAATACAGAGACAAAAAAAAAATAATACCTGCAAAAAGGGGTAAAAACAACTTGCATACAGAAAAGTATGCACAAATTACATATAGAGTAAAAACCAGGAACAGTCTTCAATAAAAGGTGGTACTTAATCTTTCCTGAAGCATTTTTATTCTCATTGGAGTTTTCAAATCATTTGCTTATGTTCCATGATATTTATTGAATATATTAGAGCCTTTGGTTGGATGTCCACATTTTTCTTTTCTTAAAATTTCTCTGATGGCTTTTCTGTGAAGTGGATCTTACAGTAAGTTCTTTCTTATTCTCTCTTTGGTTTTTGTTATCCTTGTTGATCTTTTACTCTGTTAGATGCATTTATTATTACTTTGAGATGCTGGGGAAAGGTTAGATGGAGGAAAATGTCATCAATCATCTTCAAAGAAGTCCTGTTTACTTAGATTTATTTTTGAAAGCATTTGGGGTTAAGTGACTTGCCCAAGGTCACAAAGCTAAGTCAGTATCTGAGGTCATATTTGAACTCAGGTCCTCCTGACTCCAGGCTTGATAAACCACCTAGATGCACATAGATTTTTTTATATAAGTTTTTGTTGATATCTTCTGTTTCTTACATCATCATAGTTATTCCAAGTATGTCTTTCCCTCTCCCTCTCAGAGAGGTATCCCATATAACAAATAGTATTTTTTAGAGAGGAAAAAAAAATAGCACAACTTTTCAAGACATTAGAAAAAGTCTGAAAACATATGTATTATATAACACTTATAGATTTCCTACTTCCACAAAAGGAGTAGGTTAGGAATGCCTTTTCATATCTTCTCATTTGAATCCTGCTTGATCCTTATCTGTATGTTTTTACATTTGATTTTGATTTTTTGGCATGTAGTTCATTCCATTTACATAGTTGTAGTTACTGTGTATATTGTTTTCTTGGCCCTTACTTCACTTTGCATCAGTTCATGTAGATCTTTCCATGCCTCTTTATATTCATCACACATCATTTTTAACAGAACAGTAATATAACATTACATTTGTGTACCACAATGTTTAGCCATTAACCGATTCTTTCCAATTCTTAGCTATCACAGAAAGTACTGAATAGAGACTTTCTTCTTATAGATGGCTTCCTTGGGGGTATAAGCCCAGGAATGGAGTATCTAGTTGCAAGAGTATGGACATTTTAGTCACCTTATTCACATAATTCTAAATTGCTTTCCAAAATGGTTGTACCATTACAAAGCTCCACAAATAATATATTAGTTACTTATCCTTCCACAACCCCTTCCAACATTAACTGTTGCCATATTTTGGTCATTTTTGCCAGTTTGCAGGGTATGAAGTGAACCCTCAGAGTTGTTTTGATTTGTATTTCTCTTATTAATAATGATTTGGAGCATTCTTTCATGTGGTTGTGAATATTTTGCATTTCTTTTGAGAACTGTTTGTTCATATCTTTTGACCACTTGTCTATTAAGCAATGGCTATTAGTCTTAAATCACCCATAAAATTCTCATTGATGAGATGAGTGTTAGGGACCAGACAATGGGTCAGTTGGGTGGATTAGGGATGGACTGAATAGTTGGACCCAAAGAGCAGTCAGAATGACTCAATGCCTAGTTGAAATGAGATCTCTAGTGGAATGCTCCAGAGAAATATGTACTTAATCCTGTGTTGTTTAACCTTTTGGGTACTAGAGAAAAGCAGAACTCACATGATTATCAAATTTGCACATAACCCCAAAGCTAGGAAAGATAAATAGCACTTGAGTCGCCTAGTCAGAATTAAAGGTGATCTGTCTAGATTACTTTCTAGTGATATAGAACATTGAATTACAGCTAAGATCATGTCGAATAAAGATTAAGACATCTCTGTACTCAAAAAATCTATTTTACAAATACAAGATGAAAGAGGCGTAGCTAGACGACATTTCGTTTCCTCAGGAAAAAAATCTAGGATGGGGGGGAGGTGTTAATCTCAGTATTAGTTAGCAGTAGTAATAGCCGCCCCCCCCCAAAAAAATAAAGGTCTGTAAAGGGCTTTAAGTGTTATCCCTTCTAATCCTTACGACTCTATGAGTGAGGGATGGGAGGAAAGAATAGTGATAAAATATCTTCTAACTGCCAAACACTTTGCTAATAATCACTTTACAGGTATTATCTCATTTGATCCTTACAATATAGTAAGGGAGGTGCCATTATTATCTCGGTTTAACCAAAGAGGAAAGTGAGTGTGAGGCAGGTTAAGTGACATGCATGGAACTTGCCTGGGGTCACACAGCTACCAATTCCTGGCCTCCAGCCTGTCTACCAAAGTATTTTAATTCCGGTCTTGCTAACAGTATTACATGGAAGCCTCCCCGCACCCCCCCCCAAAAAAAGTTAATGCCATCTTAGGTGTTGGACATAGTTGGAAGCGACTTCTCTCAGGAGGTGGTGGAGGCCACTTCATTCTGGGGCTTTCAAACATAGTCTGTATGTCTGGGAATGTTGTAGGGGGCATTCGTAGTCAGGTTTGGATTTTATTAAGATGGCTTCTAGGTGCCTTCCAACTCTGAGAGCTTTGCCAATTTTTCTCCCTTCTCTTCTTGCTCCAGTCTCTACCTCCTTCACTCATCCTTTCCTTCTTCCACTTTCTATCCTTGTTGAGGAAGTAATGCGTTCACTAAAAGCTCCACTTTCCAAGATCCTACTGGAGTCCTCCGGTTGCCTAAGAGCAGGCTAAGAGAGCTGGGAGGTAGGGAGGGATGTTATACTCTAGAATTGGAGGAGCTGCTCACTGAGCTGCCCTGACCTCTTCTCTTCTTCCTCAGGTTTATTCCCCATGCTTTTTCTCACCTAGTCTCTCTCATTCCCTGCAGCCCAAATTATGTTCCGAGGGCTGTTAATATTATTAAAGGTGGCTTAAATGCTTCTTAATGAATCTTGCCTAGAAGGAATAGCTTCCAGCCCACGACCTAGACTCCCCTCTTGTACTCTTCCTCAGAATATCATCCCATATTCCTTCTCCTTATGTCTTCTTCCTCCAGTTCTCCTCGAGCTCCCGTCCTCCTTTCTTCATCCCCCTTCCATCTTGGTCATTTCTCTTCTTCCTTCACCCATCTTCTTTCCATTCTTCTCCCTCTTCCTAGCCGCTCCATCGCCCGACCCCGCACCCTGGGGACTCATGGATTGCTGAGCCCCTCCGCCCAGGTGGCCACCTCCCGCTAGGCCGCCCCGCTCCCTCCCACGCAGCATGCCCTGGCAGGAGGGCGAGATCGGTGCGCGGTCCGGGAGAGCTTTATGTAACACGTTGTGCTTTTGTCCCGGGCCAAGAACCGGCCGCCCTTGGTTGTTGTTTTCTCCCCGTAAATTTTTCGGTCTCCCTTGTTTTGAAAGGAGATCAGTGGCCTGAGCCCCTTTCCCCAGGTCTCCCGCCTTCCTCTTTTCTTTTTTATGCCCATCCTCCAAGCCCGAGGCATTAGGTGGCTCCGGGCTGTCTCTGGGGGAAAGGAGGAGGGAAGAAGGGAGGGCGGCTGTAGCGGCTCTTCTTCCCTTGTTTACATGTGAGTTCGAGTACATGGGGCTATTGTTTTGGCGTTTGGGGCTATGTGTGTGCTGTTTTGTTTTGGTTTACGATTTTTCGCGATTTAAAAAAAAGTAGCCCCCGGTTTTTGTGTGTCATTGTTGTTTTTCGTCACCCCCAGACTCCGATTTCTTCCTTGCCCAGGGGGCCAGTGCCCCCATCTTTTCCCGGCCCGCACCGCCCGCGCTCTCCTCTCCCCAGCTCAGGCCTCGCGTCCTCCCCATTTGTTAAACACATCATTAGGACTCGCTCCGGGCCTCCATCCCCCGTCCGGGCCCCACCCCCTGCCCTGAAATATATTTCCCAGATAAAAGGCCACCGTGGGTGGTCTCCACCTCCTTCCCTTGGGGGTTGTAACTTCCCTGGGCTGCTGGGGGTGGGGGTGGGGGGCGGAGGAAGGCAGGACTTCTCAGGTTGGTGACAGCCTGAGAAACTCCCGGAGAAGCTTGCTGGGAGGCCTGGAAGGCGAGAGGCGAGGAGCGGGGGCGGGGGTAGGCGCGGGGGAGGTGTTGAGGAACTAAGGGGGGGGGGGGTCGCTGCTCTTTGAAAGGAGCGACTCCCCCTTCGGAGGGGTTCTTGCCACCCCCATCACCTCCCCCCCACCGAGAAGGAATAAGCAACCCTTTGAGGGGCAAGAAGTAGAATGGAAGAGGGCGGGGGCTTCCCTTTTTGGATTTCTGATTGCATACGATTACATACTTGGTCTTTACAAAAGCTGACCTCAAAGCCCCCCTCTTGTTAGGAATCTCATTCTCAGCTTTTAGTTCGTCGGTCTCGGCCTTCCACCACTTCCAAACCTCCCAGAAGAACGCTACACTGTTTTAGCTGGAAAGGACCTGAGAGATCTTCCAGCCCAACCACCTCCTTTATACGGAGGAGTAACTGAGACTGGGAGAAGGGTAGTAACGCGTCCATGGTCACACAGCTGCTAGAAATAATACTGATATTTATATAGCACTTTACGGATTAAGAAGCTCTTTACATATATTATCTTATTTGAGCCGTACACTGATTCCAAGAGAGGTAGATTATTATTTTATCCGCATTTTAAAGGCTACTGATTCAAAGAAGGGAAGTGACTTTTCTAAGGTTACACAGTCTCCGGTGCTGAAGGTCCTAGATCCCAGTTTTGTTTTGTTTTGTTTTTTTATGCAAATCCAGAGTTCTTCGGTGCGTCTTTAGTCTGCTCATTGTCTGTGGGCTGGGTTGGGAGCCTTTTTTTCTATCGAGTTCGCCTCTTCGTGACCCTTTTTCGGGTTTTCTTGGCAAAGATACTAGAGTGATTTGTCATTTTCTTCTCTACCTAATATCAGAGATGAGGAAACTGAGGCAAACAGGGTTAAATGACTTGCCCAGGGTCACGCAGCTAAGTGAGGCCAATTTGAACTCAGTAAGAGGAGCCTTCCTGACTCCAGGCCCGACACTATCCTTTGGGCAACCTAGCTGCCCTTTGTCTACTGACTTCACTACTTATCACCACCAGGACCACCCACCCTTCTTCTCTAACTTGCTACTCCTTTTGAGTTACCCCATCCCCAACCCCGGTCAAAATTTGGGTTCACAACAAATCAATCACCCAGGGCCACAGACTCTGTGGTTGGAGGAGAAACTGAAATAGTGCATTTTCAGTTGCACTTAAAGAAAAATATCGAGATAGAACCTTAGGCAGAGTCAAATTCAACCTCCTCATTTTACAGAGAATATGGCCCCGAGAAAATGTGACCAGCCCAGTATAGCACAGGTAGCAAGCAGAGCCTGGATTCCAATTGAAAACCTGCCTTTCAGACCTCAGCTCTTTGCACCACATCATTCTCCCTCCTATGTTTGTAGAATGAATGAATGAATGTATGAATGAATGAATGAATCTAAAGGGTGAACAATTCCTGCTTCCCAATCCAGTCATCTGGGAGTTAGCTGCTCTCGGGCCGAGATTTTGATACACTGCTCAGAATGAGACTGAAAGGGGGGCGGGGGACCAGCTGGATTGACAGTCCTTAATCCGTCAGGGAATGCAATTTGAGGGGAGAAATGGCATTCAACCAACATATTAATGTTATTCTTTTAGTCAGGGAGCGGGGGAGTACGAGGGAGGGAGTGGGGGATGCCAAAAAAACAAAGCAAAAAACAAAAAAACCACTGGACCCTCAAGAGGTGCACCCAGGCAACCCACAAGAGATATGCAAGTTCCTGCTAGGCGTGGAGCATAGTGTTTCCCTGCTAACCGAAGTCCCTGGAGGGGGCCGAAAGAGCGCCGGGGCTGAATTCCTGCCCCTCCTGAACAGAAAATCTGGAATTCGTTAAAGATGGGGCTGTAGGAGAGGGGGAAGGCGAAGATAAAAGTCAGATTGAAGCCAGGCGGAAAAGTAAGCTCAGGACACTCGCTTTTGGTAGCCTGTGCCCGGAGTTAATCTATCCCGGAGATGCGCTTTACTGTCAGCTCTAGTTTAGCTTGCTCGCTGCCAGCAGAAAGCCCTTGTGGTGAGAAAGGTTCGGTGGCCCCTAACTATGCCCATGGGGGCCGGATGGGACTGCTTTTGTTTGGGAAAGGGACTTCGGTTTTGTTTTGTTTTGTTGTTTGTTTTGTGTTGTTGTTGGGTTTGTTTTTTGCTGTGGTTTTTATTTGGGGGGGGGGTGAAGATTGCTTTTCGTTCTCTGAAAGTTTAGGATTTGGGGGTGGGGCGAGGAGAGCGAGAGAAGCATTGGAGGGACTGGGTTTTCTAGCTATTAAATCACCACCGGGCTAAGTGCAGGGAGGGGGAAAAACACTGAATTAAAAATAAAAGAGCTGGATTCGAATTCCGAATGTTACTTACTGGGCAACTTTCACTTAACGTCTCTGGGCCTTGGTGTTCTATTCTGTAAAATGATACGATTCTCATTCTCAAGCTCTAAACCTGATGCCTTTAGAAGATTTAGGCAAAACCCTCATTGAGCACACAGCCAAAGAAGTCTGTGAACTTTCCACCTGCCACAGATCCAGTTCAATCCCTACACTCCTTGCCTCTTTAATCATCCATTCCCTCTTCTCAACTCCACACCACCACCACCACCACCACCACCACTCCAACACACACACACCCCACACACACACACACACACACACACACACACACACACACACACAGATTGAGAGAGAGAGAGAGAGAGAGAGAGAGAGAGAGAGAGAGAGAGAGAGAGCGAGCTACCCTGCCCATTTGGTTTCCCATGCTCTGACATGACATTTGTTTCTAATTAGCAGTTACCAAGGACTCAAAGCTAGAAATGTGGCAAACATGATGAGGGGAGAGCCCAGGGAAGGTGGACCTTTCCCCTGCATTGAAAGTTAGTTGCCTGTCATTTAATACAGCTGTTAAGACACTCCTGGGTGCTCCTTGTAGCCAACGGATAGACTGAATAGTCAGTACAGAAGTTGCACAATATCTGTAAATTCGTGAGCCAGAATTGGCAAATTTAACTCCTAACTGGTGGAGTATCCCTTGGCATACTTATGTTTTGTCTTTTAGAGAGAAAATAAAGTAAATGGTGGAAAGAATTCTGGATTTGTAGTCTGAAGATCTGCGTTCCAATGGGGCTTTGCATTGAATGTGTTGTAGTCCAATAAGAAATGCATTCTAGTCTAATGACTGGTCTTGGAGTCAAGTGACCCCTGACTCTGATACAACTGGCTGTGTGACTGTGAGCAGGCTTCTTAAGCTCTGCAGCCTCAGTTTCCTCACCTATAAAATGATGATAAAAATAAGTGCATGACAACTTCATACAGTAGTTGTGAAGAAAACATAAGCACATTACAAGTTTTTTCCTTTCTCTGGATCTTTTTTCCTGTGTGAATTGAAGTGAGGTTGGACTAGATCTCTCAAATCCTTCTCAACACTAACTCCATGAGCTATTATCATATGGATAAATATTAAGTTGGTTTTGTATATTACATTAAAATTGACAAAATGCTTGACATTTATTATGTTATTTGATTCTGAAATGATGAAATACATGTCCAGAGTGCAATCAGAAACAGTAGAGGGAAAGGGGAGGACATCTTATATAGGTGGCAAGTTCTCTGGACTATGCTCTCTAAAATCAGACCTTTCTTTCCTGCCTGCCCAAGTACTTTACAGATAGATTCCCAGATCGGATTTCTGAGAGCCTCTGGTAATCTGCCTCTCCTGTCTTGGTGAAGAAAATGTAAGGAGGCTAAAGGAATACCAGATGCATATCTGTGTCTACCCAATTACACTTGCCATTTTATTAGTTTCTCCTTTTAATATATATTCAAATAGGCAAACAAGCTTGTGTAATTATTTGGAATGTCTGTTGTTTACTTTTCAAAGTTTTCTTAACTAAAATAGGTGACAGAATTTTTCCATCTAGCAAACATCTGAGATTAAGGTCCTCTGAAAATAGTCTGTAAAGGACAGCATTTTAATTTCAACAATCAAAAGCAAAGTGAACTTTAAGAAAAAATGAGTTCTTTTAAAAATCGATCATTGTGATATTTAATTTTGTCAAAGTATTCAAAATTCTGAAAATATTTCATATTGTAGATATAGGATTTAGAGCTGACAAAGACCAATGAAAATTTTTTAAACCTTCGTGGATATTAAGTAATAATAATAATAATAAATAACAGAAACCTAAGCAAAAAAAAAAAAAAAAACCAAAACACTGCATAGGAAAACAGTGGCAAAGGACTAAAATCCCTCTTTCTCTTCTATTGTCCAAAATGAAATTATTTCATATTTACTTGACATAGGGAATTAATTTATTTCCTTTAGGACTTATGGAAAGAAATTTAGCTGCTTTCTATGTAGGCAGATTATGCCAACTAGACTTAAACATAATTGATTTTCTTTCTGAAAGCTTCTAAGAAAATGATGAGGGAAGGGTAAATGACTCTAACCCCCCAGATCTCTGTGTGTATGTATTTTTAAGAATCAACTTATTAGACATAACTAATAGTTTAATAGACTCTGAAATGAAAGTCATGTGAGAAAGCCTAGTCATATTCCTGCTCCCTTTTTTTGAGAGATTTCTGTTTTTGTTTTGTTTTGTACAAAGCAGTAACTTTTGACTAATATTTAACAAAATAAGTGACCTTGGTGTTTAATCTGCAACTAATTTCACGTCATGATGGTAACTTTTTTTTTTTTCAAAAAGTTCAGTATTTGAAGTGAACTTATATTTGTTATCAAATGGCTTTGGTTTAACAAACCTGTGTCAATAGGAGAGTAGTGTATAGTAAAGCAAATACCTTGTATTTTCCTGGTAAATAAATCTCAGTCTCAAAAAAATTAAAAATATGTTGACTGCTTTTTAGGAATAACCTTTAGACTAAAGAGGAAAGGGAAAAGGGACACCTGTTTAGTGGCATTTTGAAAACAATTAAGAGTATTGTTATGCATTATTCATCTAGATTCTTTCCCTGTTTTCAACTCTCAGTCTGAGTGAAAGAAGAAAAAGAACAATCTGGAAGACAAGATATGTTGAATAACATTCATGAAATTAGAAAAATGCTGCATTATGGTAGCATATAACTTTCTAGGTAAAATTACATTAGAATATAATTTTCCAGATAAATATATGACTATATTGGAATATAACTTTCGAGGTAAATTAGGATGATTCTGATCTTTGTTTTCAAAAATTAGTAAATCCTTTAAAATGTGGAAATATACATATATAAATAGTTCAGTTGTAATCCTTGGGGTACTCTATTCACTTGTGACCCTAGGAAAATTATCCTGAATTCAAGGCAGTCTTTGGTTCAGTACTTATTTAAAAACTATAGTTCACAAATCTTTACTATGTTTCCCTCTACCAGTTAGAAGACACAATAGTTCAAAACAAAAGAAACTCAATCAGTGTAGGAAAAAACAAACAAACAAAAAAACCCAGAAAAGACACCACCCTCATGCGCACTTATCGTTCCCTATTCTTCCCTAAATTACCACTTCATTGTGGGAGGTTACAGAGGCAGAGGACATGTGGGACCAGGGAACACACATATAGGGCACCCACATAGCTAACACACAGAACAAGGTGCCAATGAGGAACCCATACAATCAGGGTCCACACAAAGTTTAGGCATTTCATACCTTTGACCTTGTATGGCTCCTGCTGCTCTTCGGTGATATCATTATGATGGATGACCTTTGCTAGCTATATTTTCTCTGCTAGGTATGTCTAGTCATGAAAATTCTCTCTGTTATCATTTCCTGGCTCTATGCTCCCTTCTCCTAAGGTGAGGTGACCAGAAAGCCTCTCCCTGACAAGGACATACTTACTATCTCTTTCATTTCCTAGTCTTGTACTATCAGCCACCATACCTAGCCTGGCAGCTAACAAAAACTGGCTGGAGTATCCCAGGCTAAGATTAAGTCTATTTTTTATTATCTGTGTCTGATGTTGATTGAAAGTATAGTTCTAGACAACTGGTTTTGGATTAGAAATTACTAGTAATTTCTGTTTAACCTGGTATGAGGATCTTCCTTCCCCCTCACCCTCAAAAAAGCACTCTCACAAGAGGTATTATGGAAGTTGATACTACAAAGCCCACTCTCTCCCAAGATCTTCCCAGAGTGGCATGCAGATTAAACTGAGCTAGAGCAAAGTTAAATGAAGATGGCAAGGCCTTTGCTCTTTTCCCTTCTGAGCCATATCCCCGCCTTTATTATGAATAGTAACTAGACTCCAATAGCTATATCCAATTGAATAATTATACCACTTACCTCCTTATGATCATAGAATCAATATTTTTAGATGTGGAAATAATTCATAGGCTTACAGAATGTTAGATTTTGAAGATAACTTTGAGATCATCTAGACTAAACCATCATTTAACAGAGGAGGAAACTGAGAACTCGACAGGAAAAGAGATTTGCCCAAGATCATGCAGCAAGTGTTATCTTCTCTTTTTCTTCCAAGGCTAAACCCATAGGGCCAAGCCCATATCTATCCAGGATATATGTATTTATGTACCAGTTCTATAAGCTATCCATCCAACTGAATATCCTAGCCTGAATGATTTTTGTTACTGTTGAGACATTTCAGTCATGTCTGACTCTTTGTAACCCCATTTGGGGTTTTCTTGGCAAAAATACTTAAGTGGTTTGCCATTTCCTTCTCCAGCTCATTTTATAGATGAGGAACTTAACAAGGTTAAGTGACTTGCCTGGCATCACATAGCTTGTAAGTGTCTGAGGCCCAATTTGAAGTCAGGAAGATGAGTCTTCCTGATTCCAAGTCCCTTGTGCCCCCTAGCTGTCCCAGTCTGGATAATAGGCTTTCTTCATTCACTTGGTTTTTCCTAGGGGGATAATTAGGCCAAGCCTTTTTGAGTGATTATAGATCTCATTTAGGAGGTTTTCTGTGTTCTGAGGTTTTATGCAAGGAGGGCCATATCATACACGTATAGGCACATACCTTTTGTGGGGTATATGTACATACACTTGCTTTGTATTTCAGTGGATATTACTAAACATAGCATTGTTGACTAAAGTTTTTTCTGTTGCTATATCTATCACTATATGCATAGAAGAAAATTTGTTGGAGAACCTTTAAGGTTATATTTTGATCTAACAAAATAAATAACTTTTTTATAGTCAACAAAGAGTATATATAGTGAGATCTTTTGTTCTCTGTCCCTTTCAGTCTATCTGTAACTGTAAATAACTATAAAGGTGTGGTTTGCTGTAGAATACCATTTAGGAAAGCATGTTTACTTCCTTCTCATGTTTTTATCAAGGATGCTTTCAAAATCTTTAAATTTTTCTAAAAAAGATTTTTCTAGAGATAAAAAATAGGTATATGACATCTAGTAGTAATGTCTGTACCTTTTTCTCAGCCATTCAATAACTATTCCCCACTATAATTTTAGATTGTTTGGGAATCTCTTTCTTATGCGATCAATGTTTTTATTCTCCAACATGAACCTTCTCATGTATTCTTCTATTATTACTCTAGTACAAAAACTATTCTCACCTTTGTTTTCCTTAGTGTCATTTCCTTATGTGTAATTGGGGTATCAAAACCTAACCATGATAACTACAGTGTGATTGATGGAGAGATTGGTTTATTGTCAAAGTCGTAACAGGACTTTTCCACTTTTTCTGTTTGCCGTCCTATTTAAATGCTCTTGATAAGGATCTGACTTAATTGTATTGCATGCCAAGTTTTCTGTACATTCATTTTTTCCTCTAAGATTATATAATTCATAATCTTCCTCCATCATTCCCCAAGAATACTAAAAATAGTTTATATTCCAAATTACTGTTGCCCTTGATTGCTACAATTATGCCTTTCAAGGATATCAAATTTTTGTTAACTGAGATAACTGGTAGGTCCTTTGTCCTCCTCATTATTCTTATCAATTTATCTTGTATAAAATTTTCTAGGAAATGATCATAGTTAGTGTCCCTGTCTGCTCCTTTATCTATTTCCAATGTTTTAGCATCAGCGGCTATTTTAAATAGGTCACTTTGAGAATGTATTATTTGCATGCAACATATTTTCATTTTAATTCTTCTAACTATATTTTGTTTTTGATTTTCTCTAACAAATCAATAGTTTGGTTATACACAGACAGCTATTTCACAAATGACTCCCATAAAGGAAACCAGTTGTTTCCTATCTGTTAAAATATAGTCAATTTAATTTTCCTTGGTGCTATTTGATGTTCACCATATACAATTACTGACACTATTTTTAAAGAAAATATTAATTATATTTTGGATATGTGGCTTATGTTTGCTCTAAATGGCTTTGGCTTCTTTCATTTCTTAATCTTGAGTTATATTCTCCAGCATATTTTTGATACCCTCCCCTGTGTCCACGTTTGCTTTTAAGACACTAAATATTAAAGTATACACTGATTTGTCTTTGAAAGCTTATCAAGTTCTTCAGAGAATTTTTCTATTTCCTTATTCTTTGCAACAAAGAATAAATTTCAATAAGCTTCATTGTGGTCTTTTTGTTTATAGTCATCATGAGTACTGAAATCCAGGATAAGCAAGGGTCCTGTTGCTGTCTTTGGAGATACAAGAGCCCAACTCTGACAATTCCTTTATTTGTCTCTTCTAAGAGAACCTGTGAGGCATCTTTCCAGTTACTTGCAACTTCCTTTTGACTTCTGGTTTCATTTACAAGGAAAATGTCAAGATTGAAATTATTCAATTCTTCCATTACTAAACTGGTCACTGGATAAGAATTTCACTTTTGGAAAATAGTTAATGCTTATGGAGGGTCCATAGATTATCTGACTCAGCACCATTTGCCACTTTTTTTATACTTTCCTATTCTCACTACTAAAGTACAAAGGGGCCATACAGTACTGAGGAACATTTTATGATTTTCTTTGTTTCATGGGATTCTGTGGGCAAAAAAATGTATCACCGGTGGCCAGCCTAATGGTGATGAGCCTCTCTCACCATAAGTAGCTAGGCTGATATGAGGAAAGTCAAAACATTTTGTTGCGAGGGACTATACCTGAAGAATTTCCAGCAGAGTAGAACTTTCCAGAGGTTGCAATCCTCTTGCACAGTACTTGAGAATCTAGAATCACTTCTACACCATGGTGAGACATTTGTGTAGGATTTTTATGGAGGATAATATTGATATATTGTGAAAAACTTATAAAAATGTGTTATATTTTGAGAGGAGAAGGTTTCACTGATCTATATGGTCTTTGAGGCTTAGTTTCAATAACCACATCAAAGTCAGAAAGGGCAAAAAAAAATCTGATTAGACCTGGAGAATACAGGAATTGTAGACTCAGGTCAGTCTATTTCAGTGGTGTAGCACTGAAGTATCAAGAAAATAAGACACTTGTAGTCAAGTCACCAGCAAACATTTATTAAGTGCCTACTGCATGGAAAACACTGTACTAAGTACTAGGAATTCAAAGAAAGGCAAAAATAGTTCCTGCCCTCATGAAGCTCACAGTCTAATGGGTAAAGACAATATGCAAACAAATAATGCACATGTGTCTCACACACACACACACACACACATACACACACATATGCACACACACGCCAGGGTATCTAATAAGTGTTTATCAACTGGCTCTTCTGAAAAAAAATCTATATAAGTTACACTTTTAAATTTCATCTTTAATATTAACACTTTCTCCATCACTCTCTTAAGTCTAGACAATCAACACAATAATAACTGAAGTCCTGATTAGCAGCATTTGCTATTTTCTGGGATGGAGATGCTCACGTTGAAAATTTAACAATCTGCTTTCTCAAGCAGATACAAGCTCTTTCCAGCATACCCATGTCCAGGATAAACTGGAAATAATCTCAGAGGGAAGACACTAGCATTATGGAGCTAGTCTTGCATAAATTGGAATTTTAGTTGAGACTTGAAGAAATCCAGGAAGTAAAGAGAAAATTTCAGGCATGTAGGCCCGCTAACATTTAACAAAATTAAGTTTACCTAACACTAGCATAAAAAGTATATTCAGCAAGGATACAGCATTGATTCAGTTGGGTATGGCTCTCTTGCCTACATATTACCCAATGTTCCCCAGACCCCTCTGTCTCCCATTCCCTTTTCCCCTTGCCATCCAATTCATCCATCCACCCACGCATCCCTGACAAGAAGGTATGTTAAGCTAAGGAAACATCTTGACTTTTTATATTTGAGAGACCAGGAAATTACGCCAACATTTTGAACCGAATTATTCTCTACCAAAGTCATTTTGAGAGACAGAAAGGAGAAGATAGTTGGAAGTCAGAGAGAGAGAGACAGGGACAGAAAGGGAGACAGAAAAAGAGAGGAGAGAAAAGAAGAAGGAGGAGGAGGGGGGAGAAAGAGGAAGAGAAGGAGAAGGAGGAGGAAGAGAAGAAAGAGGAAGGGGCAGGAGGAAATCAGGAGAAATAGGAGAAGAGGGAAAGGAAATGAGACAGAGGAGAGAGGGAGGAGGGAGGAAGAGGAGAGCAGGAAGAGGGAGGGAGGGGGGGAGAGAGAGAGGGAGAGAGAGAGAGAGAGAGAGAGAGAGAGAGAGAGAGAGAGAGAGAGAGAGAGAGAGAGAGAGAGAGAAGCAAGTAGAAAAGCTGAAATTCTTTATCCTCTTTCAACTAAGCCAACACAGAGAGTACTGAATTGGGGATTCCAGAGACCTGATCTACCTCTAATTCACAAGGAGACTGACCCTCCCTGAACCCAATTTCACCATCTATAAAAAGAGGATAATAATGCTTCCATGCTGGAGTTACTGTGAGGATAAAATCAGATAAGGTATAGAAACATTTTGTTGTAACAAAATGCTACCAAATTATTCTTCAATTGATTTTCTTGATTCTTTTTCCTTTCATCTAAAGTTCAAGGCAGTGGTGTTCTTAGAGAAAAACTGTTCAGATTGGGTCCTACCCACTTATGGAAATGTGTTCTGGGGGGTCTTTGGTGTTCCCATCTGCCATTCACCTTGTCACAACCTATTCATTTTCTGAGCAATACACTTAATTTTTCTGTCATCCTGTACCTTGATTTCCATTGTCTGGCTCTTACATTCATATTCTAGGGTCAAATTACATGATATTTACTTATCTCTATCCATATTTTATCCTTATTTCCCCTGCCCAGAAATGTAAGGTCACTGAAGCAAAATAATTAAATAAATAAATAAATAAACAAACAAACAAACAAACAAATAAATAAATAAATAAGGGTTTCAATTTTTTTTTTTTTTTTAGTGAGGCAATTGGGGTTAGGTGACTTGCCCAGGGTTACACAGCTAGTAAGTGTTAAGTGTCTGAGGCCGGATTTGAACTCAGGACCTCCTGAATCCAGGGCCGGTGCTCTATCCACTGTGCCACCTAGCTGCCCCGGGTTTCATTTTTTAAAAGGAAAGCAAAAAAGCCCAGTATCTAAAAAGTGCCTTTTACATGCTAGGTACATAATGAATGTTTGCTGACTTGAATCCTAGGATTTAGAGCTTGCAAGGGGCTAAGAAATCATCTAATTTAACATTCTTATTTCAACAAAAGCTTCGGCCCAAGAAGTGAAGTTGACTTGGCCAAGGTCACATAGACAGTAAGTTACAGAGCCAAGTTTCAAATACAAGCCCTGTTTGTGTTCCTTTCAATCCTTTGTTTCTTTCATTCAGTGCTCTTTCTTTTGCCTCCTGTTGCATGCAGTTGCTCCCAGCTGAGAGGTTCACTTCAGTTGGATTTTCCATTGTTATTTCATGCTGTATCTTTGTATGTTCCCATTTGTGCCAGATCCACCTCCTGCTTCAGTTTTGCATGTATTTCATGCTTTTAATTTCCTTTATTTTTGGATGTTGACTGTTTTCTTGTCTTACACTATCATGACTTTGGTCATTTATCTCCACGTTAATTCCTTTATTAATTCAATTTATCTTCCAGTCTTGTTCATTTTTCATTGCTTCAACCATATAGAGTTGCTTCAGTTAAATTTCTTTTTCTCTTTGGGGTCCCTTTTGTGTTTCTGTGCCCGCCAAGACTGCAAAGTAGGAGAATGTCTGCATGAAATAACCAGAACTAAAAGTTCCTTTAGGTCTGCCCAGTGAGAGACAGAGAATTTCAGAGTTAATCAAAGGCTTTAACATACAAAGGGTCCATAGAGATCATTTCCCAACTATCCCATCTGACAGATGAAGAAACTGAGATTGAGAAGCCAAGAGACTTATCCAAGGTCAAATAAAGTATCAGCATAAAGATTTGAACCCAAGTATTAGATTCTAAAACCATTGCTCTTTCCACTATGTTCTTCACAGGGTTTATTATCATTCTTATCCTTGCTAAATTGTTGTGCTAGTATTGTTCCTCCTTCAGGTCTCTAGCATCATGTGATGGTGCTTTCCTCTTTGGAGCTATTGGGGTTTAGGGAACTCCGGGGTGCAGTGAAAACTAAAATTGTTGATTTAAATTAGAATTGAAATTTTGGTTTCTTTTCAATGCAGCAAACAGATAGAACCAACTTTAGTTATAGTATAGATGCTTAGTTTCATCATCTGTAAGCACCCAAGTCCTTTTCACCTCTAAATTTATGAATCCTATATGTTTTTGGAGAGATGACTAGAAGTTTTCCTCTTATATTGCCTATGGACCAAGCAGTGCCATGCACCTTGGAGTGTTTCCAACAAAGAATTGCGCCTATTGTTCTAGGAGCAAGTATCAGGTAAAGAAGCCAGAAGGAAGGCTAGGAGTGAAGAAGTAAGGAGGAGATGATACAAGATCATGGGAATCTGAGCTGGAAAGAAACCCAAGTGATCATCTACTACCCCTGAGTCTTTCCTACCTTTTTTTCTTTTTCAGATGAGGAAACGTAAGGCTGATGAAATGAAATAATTTGCCTAAGATGATAGTAGTAGTAGTAGTAGTAGTAGTAGTAGTAGTAGTAGTAGTAGTAGTAGTAGTAGTAGTAGTAGTAATTGTAGTTGTAGCAATTGTAGTAATTGTAGTTGTAGTGGTAGTAGTAAAGAGTTTTAAGGTTTATAAAGGACATTAGTTCATTTGATTCTCACAACAACACTGTAAGGTAAGTGCTATTATTATTTCTATTTTACAGATGAAGGAATCAAGACTAACTGACCAGTCCTGGGTCATACAACTAGTACTCATCTGTGGAAAGATTTGAACTGAAGTCTTCCTGACTACAAAAATCCAACACTTTATTCACTAGGCTACCTAGCTGCCTCCAATATAGTAAATAGCAGAGTCAGGATTCATTCCAAATAATTTCCAATAATTCATTCCAAATAAATTCCAAATTCATTCCAGCCTTCTGATTCCAAATAAAGTACTTCCTCCATTTCACCATACACTGGGATTATTATCTTCTTTTTCTTTTTTTTTTTTTTGAATGCATTGAAAGTACTTGAGTCATGAGCTATTAAAGCCAGCCTGACATCCCTATCTTTCAGACTTCATTTGTAGAAACTGGAGCTTTTAAAGTCTATATTTGGAGTTGTATTCCCTTCCTTATAGCTAGATAAACTCAAAGTAAGTTATACTGGACATTTATGAAAGAGTAGTTTGCTGTTGTGGGAAACTGAACCTTAAATGAAAGAGAAAATAAGATACAAGTTCAAGGTTCTGCTCTCCATTTGACTTTGCCCACCACCAGGGGCCGCTCTTATCAGAGAATGCAAGATAACTTCAGACATAGGGATGGAATGGACTTTAGGAAGTTGCCTAATACAGCCTGTCTTCAAGAAGCATCACAGTGGACCATCTCAGAAAGATTTTAGAATTCAAAGTCTTATAGAGCAGG
This sequence comes from Dromiciops gliroides, assembly GCF_019393635.1. NCBI lineage: Eukaryota > Metazoa > Chordata > Mammalia > Microbiotheria > Microbiotheriidae > Dromiciops > Dromiciops gliroides. Next base: position 294,306,079 of record NC_057862.1, on the reverse strand, counting down.
GCATTCAGTAATTTTGCTTTATAAGACAGTTCAGTGTTTAACAATGGAGGTGACTAATTGTACTAGCCTACCAACATGATTAGAAGACAGTGGATTAAGAAGTACAGATCCTTGAGTTAGGATTGTAGATTTAGAGCTAGAAAAGACCTTAGACATCATTGAGTACTTTGTGCTTTAGAAAAGACACAATATAAATAATATTCAATCTGTTTCAAAAACTCTAAACCCCAAAACAATACACAAAGGGAAAACAGAATGATAATATACAGAAACTTTTATGTTCTATTCAAAAACTACAGTGCTTACCCAGGCACCTGAAGTCTTTCTAATTAAGTTAGAGGAAAAGGAGTTTGTTACGGATTAGAGACCAAACCAGTCTAATATTTGAAGGAGAAAAGCTCTGTTACTTTACATTATACCAATAATATCAATGCTTTCATTTTAAAAATTAAAGACTCAGAGACATTAAGTCATTTGCCCAAAGACTCCCTGGTGATAAATGGCTGACCTGGGAATCCAAAAGTGCCTGAAATGCTACATCTAGCACTCCTTCCTCTGTATCACACTCCCATCTACTCCGTCTCTCTGCTTCACTTAAATAATTTCAAAAGGCCATCCTCCTCATTCTTAAAGAGTGTCAAAAACTTTCTTTGGTAGCTTTTTATTCCTTGATTTAAGAACCCTTACTCTCAAAAGAACTCTTACCATTATAGAACTTCAGCAAATGATGCTAAGTCTAGGTAATGGAACTGCGATGATTGGCTCTTATCCTTAGGAGAATGACTGCTGATAGTGACATCTGGATCAATGATGAGCAGCTTGTATGAATTATCCTGACTGCCGAAGCTGCCAGTGAAATATAACTAAAAATACTTATAAAGCTCCTACCACATCTGAGACACTGTGCTAGCCCCTGAGGACACAAAGAAATGAAAATCTCTGACTTCAAAAAGCTTATATTCTATTGTCACTAAGTTCCCTGACATCTCTAATCTAGTCTTTCCAGAGCTTATCATGCTTCTCAGTCGTGAAAACTCATGCTTATAGAACATTTTAATGTGTCTTTTCTGATCATTTCCAATGTAATCTTGGACACATCAGTCACTTTCTCTCTCGTGCCCTTAGTTTCTTCATCTATAAAATAAGAAGGTTGAAATAGATGAACTTGAAGGTTCCTTTAACTTTTACAATTCCTCAGTTTTATTGTATGATGCACGACTATAGTGATATGTAATTTTTAAGAGACCAGAACTTATTCTAAATGAGTTTTATCTTCCAAAGTAACTATATGATTATTTCATTAACATTATCATTATTAAAATGTTTTTGAAACTCCTCTTTGGGAATAGCCTTTGAACCTATGGCACATTCCATTTAATTTAACAGACATTTTCTAATTTTTAAGTATCTACTATGTGCAGACCATTATGCAAGGCACTGGGAAATGAACCACAGATTAAATGTCTGCCCTCCTCAGCTCATGGATCTCTTAATCTAGTAGGGAGGTTTGTGATACATACATAAATAACTTATTTAAAATAAAACATAGAACTTCACAAGAAACATAAAGAAATCTAATCAAATCCAACTGAGTTGTCTGGGGAGGGGGCAGATATCAGAGAAGGCATCATAGAGGTAGCAGCATGGGAGCTGGGTCCTGATTGAAGGGTAGAATTTCTTCAGGTAGGAATCAGAGGCACAAGGCATTCCAGGCATGGGGAACAATGTGGCCATTCTTACCAGAACAGGGGATAGAAAGTACTTCAATTTGGTTGGAACACAGAGTACTATGCTTCAAGTACTCTACAACTGAGCCAAACTGGACTACTCAACATCACTAGCTCTCATTCTACCCTTGCTTAATCCTGTACCTAAGTTCATGCTGTCCCTTGTTCTTTGAATGCATTCCTTCCACCCCCAGTTCCATCTGTTGAAGTCTCTTCCTCCTAAGACCAACCCAGGTTCTACTTCCTTCCTGAAATTTTCTCTGACTCCTACCCTACCCCTACCCTTCCTTCTCAAATGTTCTGTGACACTTTGCCTAGACTCTGGGACCTCTTATCTCTCCCTCTGCTTCTTAGAGGTCAGGCTTCCAAAGAAGCAAACAATTCTTTCTTACATATCCTGGAATCCTTTCCTCATATATATTTTTTTGTTTTTATTATTTTTTTAGTGAGGCAATTGGGGTTAAGTGACTTGCCCAGGGTCACACAGCTAGCAAGTGTTGAGTGTCTGAGGCCGGATTTAAACTCAGGTCCTCCTGATTCCAGGGCCGGTGCTCTATCCACTGCACCACTGAGCTGCCCCACCTTTCCTCATATATTAATTCAACAACTTACTATCCGGCACCTACTATGTTCAAAACATAGTGAAGTAGGGGCAGCTAGGTGGCACAGTGGATAGAGCACCGGCCCTGAAGTCAGGAGTACCTGAGTTCAAATCCGGCCTCAGACACTTAACACTTACTAACTGTGTGACCCTGGGCAAGTCACTTAACCCCAATTGCCTCACTAAAAAAAAAAAAAAAAATTAAAACATAGTGAAGTAGACAAGCAGCTGAATATATTGTACCTGTCCTCAGGAAGCTTATGGTCTAGTTGGTGAGATAAAATTAATATGCACAAAAAATGTTAGATAGTAGCACATTTCCATTGTGCTCTTTCTTCATGATACTCCCTTTCTGCCTAGAAGATGGGACAGAGAGAAAATCAAATCCACAAGAGATCAGATGATTTACCTCGGATGAAATAGGCAGAGAGGCAGCATGGTAGAGTGGAGGCAGCATTGTATATCTATGGAGCCAGATGAACTGGGTTTTAATCCTAGCTTACTATTTATCTCTGTGACTTTTGGTCAAGTCACTTCTGCTCTCTGAGCCTCAGTTTATTTATATGAAAAATAAAGGAGTTGGACTAGATAGCTGCTAAGGTCAGTTAGTCAAGAACTTACTAAATACCTACTATGTGCAAGGCACTGAACTAAGTACTGAGGATAGTGTTTAGCTCATAGTCTAATGGAGAGGGGGGAATAAGATGCAAATGATTATGTATAGAAAAGACATGGATGGGATAAATTGGAGATTATCAAAGAGGGAAAGCACTACTGAAAAGGGGCATAGGGAAAGACTTCTGGAAGAAAGTTAGGTTTTAACTGGGATTTGAAGGAAGACAAAGAAGCAGTTAGTTGACTCTGAGGATGGAGTGCTGGGTCTGGAGTCAGGAAGACTCCTCTTCTTGAATTCACATCTGGCCTCAAACACTTAGCAGCTGTGTGACCCTGGGCAAATCACTTAACCGTTGTTTGGTTCAGTGTCCTCATCTGTAAAATGACAAACCACTCCTGTATCATTTCAAAGAAAACCCCAAATAGGGTCATGAGGAGTCAGACACAACTGAATGATGACAAGAATGACAACAACAAAGAAAATCCAGGAGGCATAGAGGAGGAGAGAGAGAATTTCAAACATGGGGGACAGCTATTGAAAATGCCCAGAGTAGGGAGATGCAGATCCTTGTGGGAGGACCAACACTAAATTGCAATGTATGTAAGGGAGAGTAAAGTGCAGAAGCCTGGAAAGATAGGAGAGGAAAAAAGTTATAAGTTATAAGGTCTCTTTCCATTCTGAATCTGATTACCCATGGTGGTATTAGGTTATTAGCAATTGAGCATGAATGGAAAACTATTCCTCCAACTCTGAGCCCATAGACTTTTCCATACTGCCTCTTCAACAAGATGAGATGACAACCTAAGAGCTATTATGAGGCATTATCTAATCTAAGTGCCCAATGAGTAGCACAGGCGAAGCATGCTTCAGGGATTCAGAGGAGGGACACATCACTATATTGGAAGTGGACCCAGCAGGCCTTATCTGAGGAGATATAACGTAAGTGGTGTGAAGGTTTTCTGCATATATTATGATAAAAGAAGTGTTCAATATGTGGGGGATATGGCTGAGCCCCTCAGTATAACTGAAATCATAATGAATACTTGACAAATAGGACATTACTTTGGAGCAGGGCTAGTTGTAAAGCTTGTTGTTTCTCCTAATTGTAGTTATTATGGGGTTTGTGCCCTGTAGGTATCTCATAGGTATGGTGAGTCATAAAGAATAGAACCTACCAGTGATTCGGAGAAGGGATGAGATTATATTCCTTTTTCAATGGACAATCACTATCTCAGTCATTTCTTAATAGCAATTCACAAGCCCAGGCTGATTTAAATAGAAAATTGTTTTGGAGTACAGTCAATATAAATGATATTGCCTCTTTCTCAAGAGCTTTAAACACAAGAACAACAAACATGGGGGAGAGTGGGATAATGCTGTGTAATCAGTACATTTTCTGTTTTACATTAAAAAAATCTACTAGCTTATCCAGACACTTGAGGTCTTCCTAACTAAAGAAAATTAAACAAGTATTAATTAAGTGCCTACTGAGTGCCAGGTACAGAATGGGGCTATCTCCTCACCAAATTGTCTGAGAGAATGATGTACCATCTAAAGAATGAAAGAAGGACTTAAAGGTGAAAACAAAGAAGAAAAAAGATATAGAGAAGAAGAAAGATAGCTTTATCTGTGTCAAGAAGTTGGAGTGTAGAAGAATGTGACACAATGTAGAAATAGAAGAAGGGCCACTTACCATGGAACGTTAAGTGACAGATATAAGGCTCTTCCAGTAGAGGGAAGAGAAAGATTCTTTGAGGAGGAAGCAACTACTTGTGACCCAAAGAACAATCAAGTGAATTCACAGGTTCTGTCCAGAAAGCAGTCACCTAGCAAGAGAAAGAGGGAAAAGAGACTGTTGAGGACTATAAAGGCAGCTATTTGTCTTTCTTGTTTTTGTTTGTCCTTCCTTCTTGAAGAGGACCATGACATCAGGTGATGTCATGACTTTGCAGTGAATTGGATTTAAGTGAGAGAGGGCTGTGCAAGGTCAAGATTGCTAAAGAGGGAAAAACAAAAGAATGGATAGGACCACTATTCAGTATGACTGAAAAAATGTTAATGGAGAGAAAGAAAATCTATTCAATTATTTATTATTATATTCTGCTTTTTTGCCAATAACAGCAATCTTTGAATTATACAGGACAAGGCAAAAATCACTAATGTGGATAGAGAAGAGGGAGGAACCGAGAGGACATGACATGAGAACACCTAGTGACCCTTGATAAGTTCAGGCCACCAGCACAGGTAGAACACATCATGGGTTTCAGATCTGGTCACTGAACCACTGCCAATAAGCTTTAATAGATCACAGAGAATGGGCAAAGCCCTGTGGGATCAAAAGATAAACGTCTTGATTTTCTTAAAAGGAAAAAGAATGTAATTGTCAAACTATTGGCCATTGAGCTTGCTTTGATTCCTGGAGAAATTCTGGGTGGCTTCATCAAGAACAAGTCATGTTAAACCAACTTTCCTTTTTTTAAAACAATAAAGTCGGGGGCAGCTAGGTGGGCAGTGGATAGAGCCTCGGGCCTGGAGTCAGGAGTACCTGAGTTCAAATCCAGCCTCAGACACTTAACACACACTTACTAGCTGTGTGACCCTGGGCAAGTCACTTAACTCCAATTGCCTCACTTAAAAAAAATAAAGTTACTAGAATGATTGAGAGAATGCTATTGGTAGGCTTTACTTACATTCTATCAAAGCATTTGACAATTGTTATTATCCCATATTATCCTTGGGGATAAGAAGGAAAGGTGTGGCTTAGAAAATGAGGCGGTTGGATACATTTTAAACTAATAGGAAGGATACTGGTAAGTTAGTCAACAAAGTCAGTCGAGGAATTAAAAAAAAAAAATCTATTGTGTGCCAGGCATTGTGCTAAGAACTGGAAATGCAAAGAACAGCAAAAGAAACCCCACTCCAAAAAGAAATGAAAACCGAACCCCAAAAAATCAGAACCTGTTTTCAAGAGCTTCACAGTCTAATGAGGAATGTGGAATGCAAATGATTAAATACTACAGGAAATATACAGAAAATGGAGATAATCAACAAAAAGGAGACACTAGTATTAAGAGAATTAGGAAAGATTGCTTGTATAAAGTGAAATTTTAGTTCAGATACCTAAAGGGTTCAGAATCAATGGGATTAGGAAGGTATGATAAGATTGAGAACAGCTAGAGGAAGAAAACCAAGATGATGGAGGGTTTCAAAGCCAAGCCATGTGAGGATCAGTTGAAGAAACTGGTTATCTGTTTTCTGCAGGAGAGAAGATATAAGAGGGATGGGATTGTCATCTTCAGGCATGTGAAAGTATGAGAAAGATTAGACTTATTCAGCTCTGCCCCAAAGGGCAAAACTAGAAGTAATAGGTTGGAGAAGGGCAGATTTTGGGAAGATGCAAAGAAAAAATTCTTAACAATTACTGCTATTTAAAAGTTCAGAAAGTTGTCTTGGAAGGTAGTGGATCTTTCCATATTAGAAGCCTTCAAGTTAAATCTGGATGACCATTTGTCAGGGATGGTATAGAAGGGACTTTTGACCAGGTACACATTTGATTAAAAGGCCTCTGAGATCAGAGAATTATAGATATTTAAAGCTAGAAGTGACCTAAGAGGCCACTGAATCTGTCACCCTCAATTGAAAGATGAGAGGACTGAGAAAACAAGAGGTTAAGTGACTTGTCAGGGGACACACAGGGAGTAAACACCAAGGGAAGAATTGAATTCGGTTCTTCCTGATTCCAAGCTGTAAAGCTGCTTTCTAGCTATACTGTCTAAAAATCAATCGAGTGGTCGCCAATAATTTAGAAGCTTTAGCAAGAGTTTAGATGTTTAAGCATTTATTAAAGAGCATTAGGATCTAATGATCAGAGAGAAAGGTAAAAATCTAACTATTTCTAAGAGACCCCATCATCTGACCTGCCATGGCAAGGTCAGGAACAAAAAGGACCCAACACTTCGTTCCTCCTCCCAGAAGCCTCCTGTCTAAACCAGAAAAATCAAAGTTCACTTCCTGACGCCAAGGAACTGACCTTCCAAGCCACATGGCTTGCCCTCGGACGCCTTCTCCTCATGGCGGAGCTTTCCTACAGTAACTCTCCAGCAGGTGGCATCACTCCAATTGTCACAAAGCCTAGTACTCCATCCTCCTCCCACCCTCCACCTACCTAATCATTCCAACTCTGAAATTCTGTGATTTTATAAAGTATTTGAGTGTTTCCTCTAGTGATCAGAGCTATTTCTATTTGTCCCACACTTTGCAAAGTGTTTTGCCCCAATCATGTGATATTGGTAGGAAAGTCAGTTTGGTGTGGTCCAAAGAAAGCATGCTGGCTTTGGAGTCAGGATAGAACTGGGCTAAAATCTGTCCTTATTATCTGTGTGACCTTGGGTGAGTCATATAAACTCTCAGAGCTTTAGTTTCTGCATCAATAAAATGAGGATCAAAGGATCATGAATTTAGACCTGGAGAGGACCTTGTCCTTTGACTTCATCATGTCCAATGACTTCCTCTATTATTTTATAAATGAGAAAATAAAGGTGCAGAGAAATTAAGTGACCACTTCAGGATCACGCAGCTAGTGTCTAAGGAAGGAGATGAACCCAGATATTGCTGACTCTAAATCCAATTTTCTACTGACAATTCCATCTTATACCAATAATACCAATCTCACAGGGTTATTGAAAAGGTCAAGTGAAAGGATGCATGTAAAGCACCTTGCAAAGCTTATAGGGCTATATTCATGTCAGTTACTATTATCTCATATAAGTATGCCTGTTTTCATATGAGAGAACTTGAACTTTTTTTTATACTTCTAAAGACCATGATATTCCATTGTTAATAATTACTGATCCTCATTGATAGGAGCAGGGTGCCTGACCAGGAAAGCTGATGGTACACTGTGCTGGGTCATATTTATCCACTGCCCCTTCAGAAAGCCACCAAACTCTTTGTGGAGTAAGGAAAGTGAAAAGTGGGATAGCTTGTCCAAAGTTACCAGAAGAGTGAGCTCACATCCAAGACTTCTAACAGCAAATGGAGTGTTCTTTCTTTTATTTGTGCTTCAGTCCTTTCAGTCATGTCTGACTTTTTGTGACCCCATCTGGGGTTTTCTTGGCAAAAGTACTGTACTGGTTTGCCATTTCCTTCTCCATCTCATTTTACAGATGAGGAAACTGAGGCAAACAGGTTGAAGTGACTTGCCCAGGATCACACAGCTAGTAAGTACCTGAGGCCAGATTTGAACTCAGGAAGATATCTTTCTGACTCCAGGCCTAGCACTCTATCCACTGTACCACCTAGCTGCCCTTCTTTCTCCTATAACACATTTAATGTGCAAGTGTCAGAGGGGCTACAGAAAAATTGTATGGGTCATGGTTTCTGACTTCTGACTTGCAGTTTTGTTGGACAGACAATGACATATATGTAAAACTGCTACATGGTATAAGGCAATATAGAATTAGAGGCAAAATTAGGAGTATTGATGTCAGAGTTCAGAGAAGAGAAAGAAATCAATGTGGACTAGAGTAGTAGATGAAGTGGGCTTCATTAGGGAGGTGGGATATTGAAACTCTACCCTGAAAGATGGGTGGGTTTTGGTGAGGTGTTGGGGGACAATTGATGGTGGGTGGAAAAAAATAATTGAATGTTTATCCATTCTTTTGATATATAATAATAGTAGCTAGCATTTCTATAGTGCTTTTAGGATTGCAAGGCATTCTACATATCTCATTTAATCCTCACAATACCTCCATTAAGTAATTGCTATTATCACCATTTTACAGTTGAGGAAACTGAGGCTCACAGTTTAAGTGACACAGCTAGTATCTGGGACTGGATTTGAATTTAGGTCTCACTGACTAGTTGTCCGTTAAGCACCTGGACTACGGCAGATCAGTTAACTCTAATTCACAATTCAACACCCTTCCCTCTATTATAGCTGTACTGCCTCTCAACTAAGCTGTGCTGTAATTACATCCATGGAAATAAACAACCCGTTCTGTGTGTGTGTGTGTGTGTGTGTGTGTGTGTGTGTGTGTGTGTGTGTGTGTGTGTGTGTGTGTGTTTGATTAACAATACCTGATTTCTCTTCCTCACATGCATCAAAATGGCCTGATTGAATGGTGCTATTTTTATTTCTAACCATCCTTTGCCAGATTGCAATGTCAAGGCCAGGACTTTGGAGGTATTTCCTCTGTTTCACAATTCACACAGTGACTAACACATGTTCTGATTTGAAAACTTGGTAAAAATTTAAACTGAGCCATAAATCCCTAAAAAGGATAATAGTTAATGGAGCATAAAGAGCTCTGATCCTTGGTTTGTAGCTCTGGATGAATATTTTTATGTAACAAGGGAGCTAAATATTTTTATAATCTGTAAAATCTCTCTCTTCTCTCTCCTTCCTTTCCCTCTCTCTCCCCTTCCTCTCCTCTCCTTTCTTCCCTCTCTCCTTCTTTCCCTTCCCTATCTCCCCTTCTCTCTTTTTTCCTCCTTCCCTCCCTTTCCTCCCTTCTCTCCCTCTCCTTCCCTCTCTTCCTCTTTCTCACTCAATATCTCAATTCACTCCTTCCTCCCCCTTGTCCTCTCTCTCCTTCCTCTCCTTCCTCCCTCTTCCTTTTCCTTCCTATCTCACTCTCTCCTTCCCCTCTTCTCTCTCCCTTTCTCTTTCTCTCTTTTCCTCTCTCTCTCCTTGTCCTCCCTTCTCTTCCTCCCCCCTTATCTCTCCATTCCTCCTTCCATATATATATATATATATATATATATATATATATATATATATATATATATATATATATATATATGTATGTATAATATTGTTGCCTGTTCTTCATTCCAAAAGAAGACCATGACATCAGGGTGATGTCATGACTTGCAGTGAATTGGATTTAAGTGAGGGAGGGCTGTGCAAGGTCACCAACCTCACTCCTCCAGAGCCATCTGGGTCCAGTGGCAAGATACATATCAGGACAACTAGAGATGGCCCAAGATGTTTTAAGGCAATTAGGTTTAAGTAACTTGCCCATGGTCACACAGGTGAGATTTGAACTCAGGTTCTCTCAACTTCAGGGCTCTGTATATTAGATATGTGTGTGTATATGTGCATATATGTATGTGTACATGTACATGTATGTATGTGTGTGTACCTAGCTGCCTCTCACCACACATGAACTGTGCTACAAGGCAAAGAACATTGGATTAGGAATATGAAGACCAGGGTGCTATCCCATCCTATCCTTGACTTTCTGGAAGAATGATAGAAAAGAGGATGTTAAACATAGAAGGGACTTTAGAGATCATCCATGCCAGGCCCCTCATTTCACAGACGGGAAAATGAGGCACACAGGTAGAGTGAGTTACCAAGGTCACACGCCAAGTTTATGTCAGCGTCAAGGTAAGAACTTTGGTCTCACAGTCTAAGCAAGTCTCACTTAACTATATTATATTATCTTTATATTTCATCCCTAAACCATTTGACATAGGATTTAGTCTATAATGGAGTGACTCACCTAGGTAACTTGGGGAGCTAGGTGGTGCAGTGGGGCCTGGGGTCAGGAAGAATCACTGCCAAGAAAACCCCAAATGGGGTCACAAAGAGTTGGACATGAGTGAAAAATAATACAACAATAACAAAAAATACCTAGATAATATAGAGAAACAAATTTTACTTATATGTCTTATTCACTATGACCATGATTTTTAATTCAATTTAGTCAACATTTGTAAAGCACCTACTATGGGTGAATGCCGCTGAATAATGTATGGTCTCTACCTACCCTTAAGAAGCATGAGATCTGGAAAGTAGGATAAACTTGGAGTCAGAGGGCCTGAATTTCATTTCCAGTTCTACAATTCACCCAGGCCTTCTGATTCCAAATCCAGGGTGCTTTCCCCTACACCAATGGTTTCCAACGTTTTTGTTCTGCAAACCCCTTTCAACAACAACAAAAATGTGTTGTAAACCCTTGGTTATACAACTCATAATGTTCTTCTAGATTTTCTATTTACAATAACTACAACGATAGCATTTGTCCCAAAAAACCTTATGATTGTTTCAAATTGCTGAAGAAAGAAACCTACAATGCTTAAAAACATGTACACTCTTGTTGTTGCAGAGGGAAAAATCTATTTGTAACATGATCAGACAATTGCCCAATTTATGGATTAAGGCTCCATTAAAGAATTTTTAGTGTGAACTCCTTGGACCAATATGGTGAACTCTCAGGGGATTCACAAACCACTGCCTTAAACCACACTGCTTCCCAAGTTCTAATTACTTAAGCTAAGCAAATAGCACAGAATTGGAATAATAATTGGGAGAGATTTTATTGCTTGCTTGCTCAAATTTTCTCACTTTCCAGGTGAGGAAACTGAGGGTCAAAAAAGATTAAATGGCTTTCACGAGGTCACAAACTGACAGAACTAGTTTTTTTTTTTTACCATCATCCTCTGAATCCACATTCAGCCCCCTTTCCTCTATATTATGCTGCTTCATCTCTCTTAGGGAAAAGGAAGGCAGAATTTTTTTTTTAAGTGGGGGCGTATTTTTATTTCTTAAAAGACAATGTTCTGTAGGATTTCTAATACTTCAAAAGTATCTAAGCACTCCAACTTTTTAGAGTGGCCTTTGTTCCAAATGATCAGACTGTCATTTAAGATAAGTACATCTAAGTTTTACCCATTCCCAATTATCATAAATATTGCCATGCGGGGCAGCTAGATGGCGCAGTGGATAAGGCACCGGCCCTAGATTCAGGAGTACCTGAGTTCAAATCCGGCCTCAGACACTTAACACTTACTAGCTGTGTGACCCTGGGCAAGTCACTTAACCCCAATTGCCTCACACACACACACACACACACACACACACACACACACACACACACACACAAATATTGCCATCCTTTCAAAATGGTCTCAGTAGGATCTAGATTTGAGTGTGCAGTTTTAATTCTCTTCATCTTACAGAAGCACAGAATTTAAGAAGTGGAAAAGACATGAGCATCCATTTGGTCTAAATCGTACCTGGAAGGATGCCCTATATAACATACCCAATAAGTGGTCATCCAGCCTCTGCTCAATGACCTCCAAGGAGGAGGAGTCCTCCACCTCTGAAGGCAACCCATCCCACTTGTGGGACCTGATAGCAGGTCACAACTGGCCTCTTTTTCTACTTCTACCATTGCTCCCTGTTCTGCCCTCGGGGAGTCAAATAGAACATGCCTAAGGTTAATCCTTACTCTACATGAAGGCCTTTCAAATATTTAGACATGGATCATCACACACACACACACACACACACACACACACACACACACACACACACACACAGGGTATTCTCTTCTCCTCATTAAACATGCCTTGTTCTTTCAGTGGATTCTCCTGTGACTTGGACTCCAAATCACTCACTATTCTTATTCCTATTCTCTGAACAATCTCGAACTTATCAATGCCTTTCCTAAGCAGTGGCACCAAGCACACAGTGCTCCAGATGAGGTGTGACAAGGGCAGACTTTATTCCTGGAAGTTCCGTTCCTCTTAATGCAGCCCAAGATGGGATGAGCTTTTTGAGCTGCTGTATCACATTGTGACTCCTACCAAGCTTATAGTTTACTTAAATCTCCAGATCTTTATTTTTTTTCAGAATAATTAATATCTAACTATGCCTCCCCCATCTCTCACTTATGAAAATAATTTTTGTACCCAAATACAAGACTTTACATCTCGTTGGGTTGTTGAGTCATTTCAGTCATGTCCAACTCTTTGTGACCCTATTTGGGGTTTTCTTGGCAAAGATACTGGAGTGGTCTGCCATTTTCTTTTCTAGCTCATTTTATAGCTGAGGAACTGAGGCAAACAGGATCACAAAGCTAGTATGTGTCTGAGGCCAGATTTGAACTCATGAAGATGATTGCAAGCCCAATGCCCTATCCACTGCCCCACCTAACTGCCCAGACTTTACATTTACCTTCGTTGAATTTCATCTTAGGTTCAGTTTGATGATCTACCCTGTCAAAAGCCTTTTGGATCTTGATTCTGTCATCCAGTGTTTTAGATATCTTTTCCAACTTATATCATCTGCAAATTTGATCAGCATGTCATCTCTATCTTTATCCAAGTCAATGATAAATATATTAAACAGTACAGATGTCTAGGGTTGCTAAAAAGGAAAGAAACCTCTTGCCACATCAATATTGAATTCGTAACGTTTGCTCTTTGAATCCAGCCATCCCATAATTTTTAATGTATCTGATTCTATTACTTTCTAATCCATATCTCTCAAAATTTTCCATAAGAATAGTGTGAGACACTTTATCAAGAGGTTTGCTATGATCTAGGTCAGAAGTTTGAAACTGGACTGCATTGACCAAATTAAAATATAATAGGGAAATATTTAACAAAATAAATAAGGATACAGTAGGATATAGAAAATGGTAATACATGGTTTTTAAAGGTAATATGTGACCCTCAGGGATCCTTCTATGTGGTTTAGTGGCCCCTGTTTCCATTTGAGTTTGACTCGACTAATATTTACAGCATTTCACTCATCTTTTAGTTAATTATTAATTCTGTCAAGGAAATGAAGTTAATTAGCATAACTTGTTTTAGGTTGAAGCCATGCAGGCTCTTTGTAATCATAGCTTCCCTTTCTAGGTGTTCACCAACCATCCCTTTAGATCTGCTCTAGAATTTTGCAAATAATAGAAGTCAAACTTACTGGCCTAGAATTTTTAGGCTTTGTTCTCTTGTATTAAAAAAACTGGTACATTTGCTCTTCTCCAATGTTGTGATGTCTTTCCCATTTTCCATGACCTTTCAGATACCAGTGACAGTGGTTCAGCAATCACATCGACCAATTCCTTTAATACCTGAAGTTGTAGTTCCTTTAGGCCCAGTGACTTTAATTCATCATAGGAAACCAAATCTCCCCCATTCTCTCTTTAGTTATGTCGAGTATCAACTCCCCATTAGTCATTTTTTTTTATCATTTTCTGTTTAAAGGTCATTATCCTTTGCAACAACAACAAAAAGAAAAACAGGGGAAAAAAGTAAGAGTGAGTACCTTTTCCTTTTCAGAGTCATCAGTTTTCATAGTCCCACTAAGAATCCTATTCTTTCTTTGACGTTCTTTTTTTTTTTAATACAGCTAACCACACAACTCTTTTTGTTCTTAGCTTCCTTCATACACCCCAACTCATTCTATATTTTAGCAGTCCTACGCTATTTTATAGGACTTAATACCACATTATTATTTTAATTCTTTCTTGCCTGGCTTTTCTTTCACCTTGTGTACTTTATTTTTTTTTAAATTTACCTCTAATTTATAATTTTCAACTCACATTTTTAATGGTAAGTTTCTTGTGCATCCAAAGGGAACTTTGGTCAAATTTGACTTCAAGTTCCACTTTTCTTCCTCCTTGGAATTATTTTTCTTTATGTCTTCATAATTTTATTCTTGAGTATCTTTCATCCCTCCTGGGCTGACTTCATTTGAAGTATTTTACTTTAGGGGACTCTATCTATCTTTCCTCTAAACCTTTTCAGTTCTACTTTCCCAAAATCTAGGGTGAATTGCAGATTATGCCCAGATTTCTACTCTTTCTCTATCACAATATTTATAATGAAGCGGTTACTTCTCCTGAGAGTTCCCATCATTTCCATCCCAGTAACCAGTTCCTCCTTCTTAGCAAAAATAAGATTTTCCCCTTCTTGGTTCTACCACTTTTGAAAGATGAAATTATTGCTAGGCAAGTCAAGAAGTTATTAGCTATTCTGCTTTTAGCAGAGATAAAGTTCCAGTAAATGTCTGAATATTTGAAATCTTCAATCACTTACCATCTCATGCCTTTGTACCAGACTTATGATCTGTTTCCCAAACTCCTCATCTATTTCTTCTTTCCATGCTTACGGTCTTTATTATACACATGACAAAATCACTTCTGTTCCTCTCCTCTTACCTCACAACTCTTTCATTGCCTGAAACTTTGCGTATTAAGCATTTATGATATTTAAAAGTATTCTAATTGTTCTGTGAATGTTTTTAAACAGTCTGTTCCACTTATACATTTGCCCCAACCAATTTTTCTTTGGAGTTGCTATTAGCTAAGGTTTTAGTATTAAAAAGCAATATGATACAATGAAAAGGTCAGTGTAGTTGAGTAAATTAGTGAAAGTATTTATTAAGCACCTACTACATGCCAAGCATTAGAAATATAAATACACAAACAAAACAGTTCCTGCCCTCCTCAGAGGATCTTACATTCTATTGCAGAAGACAGCACATGTAGGGGAATGGTGGTCAGGGAAAAAGAGTTTGTAGGAGAAGCCACAGATTTGGCGGGTGGAAAAATAAGATGGTCCATTGATACACTCTTTCCAGAGGGAAAAAAAATGTAGTATTGATTTGATTACATTTCTCAGAGGAACAAGTAGAAATCAGGGTGAAATGAGCAAGATAGTGGAAGGACATGGAAAATTCCTTAAAGGAAGAGCACTTGAAGAAGAGAGACCAAAGATGGAATGACATAATATATTCAAAGAATTTTGCACACCTTTAAGCAGTATAATTATAAGCTATTGCTGTTTTGATTTTCACCATTGTTATGAATGTGTTCTAACATATGACTGAGCAAATCTTTTCACCTCCCAGAGCCTCAGTTTCCTTATTTAAAAAAAATACTTCAGTGCATTTGTGATGCCATTAAAATAGAGTACCTCCTCCAATACTAAAAGATCTCCACTCATTCACATATCATCTTGTGCAACTCTCATTTCTTTCCATGAATCTTCCATAAAGAATTTACCCAATACATTTTTCTATATCTTTTTTTTTTGGTAGGGCAATGAGGATTAAGTGACTTGCCCAGGGTCACACAGCTAGTAAGTGTTAAGTGTCTGAGGCTGGATTTGAACTCAGGTACTCCTGAATCCAGGGCCAGTGCTCTATCCACTGTACCACCTAGCTGCCCCCTAGATCTTTTAACAATACCTGGCTACCAGTTCAATCCTGACGCTGTCTACCTGCCATTCCTTACTGTCGATATAAGCATAACTAGTCTATCTCTTTCCTAATTACACATTTCTAATTTTATACATAACTTTTATGCCATTTTTGTGTATTTAAGTCACCCTTTGTGTATATCTGTACATCTCTATCAATCTATATGTATGTGTGTGCTTGTGTGAGTATGTGTGTGTTTCCACTGTCCTTTGGGTTGCCTGCAATTTTTATTCTTTGGAGATGGTGGTATTCAATGGCTCAGAACCATATAGCATCAATTGTAGAATATTGGTGTCAAAAATATGGAATCTTGTTTCATGAAAAAGTTTGGGATCATTAAAAGAGCTGTGGAGTTTCCTAAATGCAATTCAAGTTGCCCTCATCAGCTTTGCCTGTTTAAAACATTTATAGTCATGGACTGACTCTATGAGTCATCAAACCAATTGTGTATAGTAGTCTGGGCCATAGACATTCTTCATCTACATGGTTTTTCTTGTGTAGATTCTTAAACAAAACTCCCTTGACTGATTGTGACTCTCCATTATAAAGGCTGTGTACTATTCTGGAACTTGGTGTGATCAGTGTGTTATCCCCAAAGAGGAAAATCTGGAGGACCTCAGAATCTCTCTTCCATCTGTGATGAGGATAATAATACTTGTAAGACATGATGCATAGATAGGATTGTTGCAAAGAGATATAAATCATAAAAATGTGAGCTGTTATTATTGCTGCAAATAGAGGAAAGGGAGTTTCAAAAAGAAGATTTTTATTATCTAAAACTGAACTCACATTATCTGAAGTTCTTGCTCTAAACAAGACATTTTCTAAACCTAAAAGCACTAAAGAAATGTGAGTTAATTCTTTCTGGTAAGACACAGAATCAGAGAATCGCAGAGTTAAGGGGACCTCAAAGATTAACTACATTAACCCATTCTTGACCAAGAATGCCCTCAACAAGTGGTTGTCTGCTTTAAAGATCACTACTGAGGGAGGGGTGGGGGAAATCACTACCTACCAAGGCAGCCCATTCCCCTTGTGGACAACTCTAATTGTAAAGAAGGCTTTTTTTGCAAGGGGGGGGGGCGGATTCACCTACATGGGGCCTAAATCTGCCTCTTTTCAACTTCCAACCATTGCTTCTAGTTCTATCTGTGGAGCCTAGCAGAACAAGTTAATTCTCTCTTCCATAAATTAGCCTTTCAAATAACAACAATAACTAGCATTTATATAGTGCTTTCAGATTTATAAAATGCTTTACAAATATTATCTCATTTATCTTTATAACAATCCTGGGAGTGAGGTTCCATTATTATACATGAGGAAACTGAGGAGATAGGTTAAGTAATTTGCTCGGGGACACACAGCTAATAAATGTCTGATGCTAGATTTGAACTCAAGATCTTCCTTAATTCAGATCCACTGCTCCATCCACCTAACTGCCTAAATACCTAAAGACAGCTATTTTCTCCTTCTAACTCTTTCCTCTAGGCTAAATATATCTCTTCATCTGTAAAATGAACTGGAGAAGGATATGGCAAACCAGGCCTTATCTTTGCCAAGAAAACCCCAAGTGGGGTCACCAAGAGTCGGACACGACTAAAAGTGATTAAGCAACAAAAATATACCTGCTTCCTTCCAACAGTCCTCATGTGACTTGATCTCAAGTCCATTCATCATCCTGAACATTGCATTCTGGAGCTCCTCCAGATTCTTTACATCTCTACTAAGAAATGGTGCCCAGAACTTCAGGTGTCTGGAACATAGCACTCCAGATGCAGTCAGACCAAGTCAAAGCACCATGGAACTGTCACTTTCCTCATTTGGGAAACTATGACTCTCTTAACATAGTCTTGAATAGCATAAGTACAATGTAATGCTGCTGCCTCATATTAAACTGGGAGTCCACTAAAGCTTCCAGATGTTACATAAATGGTTGTCTGGCTATACTTCCCCCATCCTGTAACTGTGAGCTTGATTACTTTAACTCTCCCCTAGCTCTCAGTCCCTTCCTACTTGTCAAGGGCAAGTCACTTCTCTTGAAGCCTCAGTTCCTTATCTGTAAAATGGGAGGTTGGACCAGATGATGTCTAAGGTCCCTTGAAACTCTCAATTTGTGGTTTTATGATTGATCCTCTTCAGATTAAATTTCATTTTATTAGTTCTAGCCCATCATATTAGCCCATTAAAATCTTTTTGCCCCCTAAATCTGCCATTCAGCATGTTAACTATCTCCATCCCTACCTCCTGTTTCATGTCAGATGCATATTTTTGCAAACCTGCTTTCTCTGTTTTCATCCTGGCAGGTCATTGATAAAATGATTAAATAGGATAATGTCCCCTGGAGCACCTCTCTAGAGAGCTCCCTCCTAGTTGATGCCAACTCATTAGTGACCACTCTGTAAGTCATGTCATTGGAACAATTCAAAATCTACCTAACTATGCTTGATATAGACTGCATCTGTTCATTTTTTGTCCACAAAAACAGTCTAAGGGACTGGAAACTGAAATACCTTGTGGTCTAGTGGAAAGTGCACTAGACCTGAAGACAGGAGAAATGGTTCAGTTCCCACATCCTACATTTAACTATTTGTGTGCCCATAGAACCGTTATTTAAACTTCAAGTCTCAGATTCCTTATTTGTATAATTAGCATAATAATAATAGCAATCGTCACTCTCTCTTAGGTTTGTTGTGAGAAATAAATATTTTATATAGTGCCCATTTTATCTATCTATATAGTATCCACTTCATCTATATAGGACCCAATATATATGTGTGTGTGTTGCCTGTTATATATAGTGTTTACTATATGTTATATATATATATGTGTGTTTACTATAATATATGCGGTGCCCACTTTATATATGGTACCCACTTAATTCATATATATAGTATCCACTTATAAGTATACAGTGCCCACTTTATATATAGAGATAGAGATAGATACATATATGTATATTTATAATGCCTACTTTATCTACATATAGTAACTACTTTATCTATATACTGTCCACTATATATGGTGCCGTGTGTGTGTATGGCACCATATATAGTGGATAGTATATAGATAGCTAGATATA
This sequence comes from Dromiciops gliroides, assembly GCF_019393635.1. Classification (NCBI taxonomy): domain Eukaryota; kingdom Metazoa; phylum Chordata; class Mammalia; order Microbiotheria; family Microbiotheriidae; genus Dromiciops; species Dromiciops gliroides. The sequence continues at coordinate 294,287,056 of NC_057862.1, read as the reverse complement.
CATGCATATGTGTGTGTGTATGTGGTGCCCATTACTTAGAAATAGCACTCGCTTTTTTTCTCTATTTAGAATTTCATTTTACAAATTACATGTAAAAACAAATTTTGACATCAATATTTTAAAACTTTGTGTTCCAACTTCTCTTCCTCCTTCCCTTCCCACCCCCCACCCCCAGGAACTCAAGCAATTCAAAATAAATTATACATGAGGAGTCATGAAAAACATCTCCACATTAGCTAGGTTGTGAGAGAAAACAGATAAAAATAAAACTTCAGATTAAGGAACTTTCAAAAAATATGCTTCAATCTGTTTTAAGATACCATGAATTCGGGGCGGCTAGGTGGCGCAGTGGATAGAGCACCGGCCCTGGAGTCAGCAGTACCTGAGTTCGAATCCGACCTCAGACACTTAACACTTACTAGCTGTGTGACCCTGGGCAAGTCACTTAACCCCAATTGCCTCACTAAAAAAAAAAAAAAAAAGATACCATGAATTCTGTAGATGGATGGCAATTTTCATAAGTCCTTCAGAGTTATATTGGATCATTGCATTGCTGAAAATAACCACATGCTTCCCAGCAGATCATCTTACACTATTGCTGTTATTTTGTATACAGTATGTTTCACTCTGCTTCAGTTCATGTAGGTCTTTCCAGGTTTTCTGATAACATCCTGTTCATCATAACTTTTATATAGTTCCTTAAACTTGACAAAGAATTTTCTTCACAATAACCCAGCAAAGTAGGTACCATATGTTTTCCCATTATAGTCAATCATAACAATTTCTCTCCATCCTATTGCCTTCCCATGATATTTACACTATTTTCTATCATCTTTCATCCTATTCCTCCTCAAAAGTGTTTTGCTTCTGACTGCCCCCTCCCCAGCTCCTTCCCTCCTTATCATATTCCCCTCCTACTTTCCTGTAGGGTTATTCCCTCCTTGAGCCTACTCTGATGAGATTAAGGTCTTTGAGCTAATTCTGTGTTCTAGATTTTTTTCCTCCCTCCCTCCTCAACCCTCCCTATGAAATCAATCAATTCAATATGTTATACATGTCCAATTATGTAGTGCTCACTTTTTTTTTGTTTGTTTGGTTTTTGGTTTTTGGTTTTTTTTGTGGGGCAGTGGGGGTTAAGTGACTTGCCCAGGGTCACACAGCTAATAAGCGTCAAGTGTCTGAGGCCGGATTTGAACTCAGTTACTCCTGAATCCAGGGCCGGTGCTTTATCCACTGTGCCACCTAGCTGCCCCTAGTGCTCACTTTTTAAATGTATATGGTGCCTACTTTTTAATGTATTTAGTGTCCATTATATATAGTACCAACTTTATATATGATGCCCACCTTACCTATATAGTCCCCTATATACACATCATGTTCATTATATATACATATACACACATATATGTATATGTATATGATGCTCAGCAATCACATCTGTCAGTCCTTTCCTTACTTTAAAATGTTGTCCATTTAGTGCTTATGATTTGAACAAGAGCTCCACTAAGCAGCTAGGTGTTCAGTTATCATCTCACTTACCTTTGGTTTCCACTGCCTTTGGACTCTTGTATTCTAGCCTCATCAATCCATATAAAGAAGGCAGCTTAGAAATAAGAGCTCAGTTCATATACTCTGCCCAACCATCCTAACCTATCTTTTGTTTATCCAGTTGCCCCCAACAAAGCTAAGTAAAAAAGATGCAGATGTCCTTGACACTCTTCTTAGAGAACGGTGTCATTTATTCTCTTGTAATCATCTTCAGTCCCTTGCTATTGCCTCCATTTTCTGTGGTCCCCTCTAAAATGAGTCCCCAGTGCAACTTCTTAGGGCAATTGTCCCTTTTCTTTTTCATTAGAATCCCCTAGTCATTGAACATCTTGGAGCTTCAGTTTCCTGCCTTGCTTCTCATTTCTCCGAGTCTACTCTCCTCATAGCCATCAAAGTGCTCCTCCTAAAGCATAAGTCTGACCATGTCTCTGCCCTGCTCTGGAAATTCCATTGGCTCCAGGTTACTGGTGGAATCAGATACAAATTTCTTTGTTTGGCATTTAAAACCTTTGACCTTTTGGCTCCTGCTTACCTTTCTTGGCTTATTATACAATTTCCCCTTTATACACTCTGGTCCAGCCAAAGTAGTCTTCTTGTTGTTCCTTACATAGGGCACTAAGTGGTCCCAAATGCCTGGAATTTGCTTCCTCCTCCCCTGGTTTTGTAGAATGTCTGACTTCTTCAAGATTCAGTTCCAGTTCTATCTTCGACATCAAGCCTTTCTGGATCCCCTCAGTTGTTATAACCACCCTCCCAAAACTACATTATATTTCTTTTGCATTCATTCTTTTTATACTTTTATGAGTGCATATCATGCCCTCCTAGGGTAGCTAGGTGGCCTGGTGGATAGCCAGGCCTAGAATCAGGAAGACTCATCTTCCTGAGTTCAAATCTGACCTCAGACATTTACTAGCTGTATGATACTGGGCGAGTCACTGAACTCAGTTTCCTCATCTGTAAAATGAGTTGGAGAAAAGAATGGCAAAGTATTCCAATGCCTTTGCCAAGAAAACACCAAATGGTATCATGAAGAGTTGGACACAACTGAAATGACTAAACAACAAGGTGGCACAGTTTATAGAGTGCTGAACCTGGAGTCAAGAAGGTGAGGTTTTTTTTTTTGTTTTTTTTTTTGCTGGGCAATTGGGGTTAAATGACTTGCCCAGGGGTCACACAGCTAGTAAGTGTTAAGTGTAAGAAGGTGAGTTCTAATCTAGATTGAGACCAGCTGTGCAGCCCTGATCAATTCACTTAACCACTGTCTACTTAGTTTTCCCAACTGCAAAATAAAGATAATAATAGCACTTGCCTTCCAGGTTGTTTTGAGGATCAAATGAGATAATATCATAGAGTGTACTGTAGGCACAGGAGTGCTTGTTTCCTTCCCATCTATAGAATGTAAGCTCCCTGAAGGCAGGAACCAGTTTAATTTTTGTCTTTGTATCCCCATAACCTAAACTGTGCTTGGCACATAGGAGGTATTTAATGAATCCTGTTTGTTAATTGATTAAAAGAGAGTTAATAATCCTCTGACCACCTATTTCAAAGGATAGTAATGAGGTTTCATTGAGATAACTTATGGAAAGTTGTTTTACTGATTAGGTTACATAAAAATCCTTTCCAGGATTTATACAGTACTTTCCTTCATATCCTCTACAATCCAGCCAAGCTGCTTCTGTTTCCCATCTCCAGGCCTATGCACAGGCCGTGTCCCCTTAGAACTGAAATGAGTTCCTTTCCCAGCTCTGCCTCATAGAATCTCTAGTTACCTGTGGCATTCAGCTCAAGGATCATCACCTCCAACATGAGGCATTTTCTGATCCCCAACTCCTAGTGCCTCCTTACCCACCTTCTATTCATTATGTATATAGTTCTTTAGCATATGCATATATGTTATCTCCCTTGATAGAATGCAAACTCTTGGAATACAAGGAACAGGCTTTGTTTTCTTTTTTGTTTTTGTTTCTAAATCTTTGCATTAAGAATCTGGGAATGGACAGTACTTGGCACACATTATTAATGTTCACTTGTCGATTATTTTCTCCTTACATTGATTTTGTAATTGCATTAGTTAAGGAGGAAAAGAGGTTAGTAGCAAAAACAAAGAAGGTTGATTAAACTGCTGCTGAACCTTCCTGTTTTATCTGATGAATGGGGGAAGGGAAGAGAACTGTGTCATTTATTCTCTTGTAATCATCTTCAGTCCCTTGCTATTGCCTCCATTTTCTGTGGTCCCCTCTAAAATGAGTCCCCAGTGCAACTTTTTCCTGTCAATAATAATGGCCAGCATTTATGTGGTGACTTAAGGTTTACAAAGCACTTTACAAATATCACCTTATTTTACCTTTTTTTTTTTTTTTTTGCGGGGCAATGAGGGTTAAGTGACTTGCCCAGTGTCACACAGTTATTAAGTGTCAAGTGTTTGAGGTCAAATTTGAACTCAGGTCCTCCTGAATCCAGGGCTGGTGGTTTTATCCACTGTGCCACCTAGCTGCCCCCCTCATTTTACCTTTATAACTGTGGTGTCACACTCAAGTAGAAATAAGGCTGGAGGGTACATACTGACTTAGAAAATGACATATTAATGTTATCTGTGATTTATTATATTTTTATTTATTTTGTTAAACATTTCTTAATTACATTTTAATCTGGGTCTGCTGCACTTTGGCCCAATGACCACATGTTTGATACCTCTGCTTTACAACAGTGTTGGGAGGTAGATGTTATTATTATCCACATTTTACAGATGAGAAAAAGGAGACAGAGGCAAAAATGACTTGGCCAAGGCTATACAGCTAATAAATGTTAGAGGATGGATTTGAATTCAGGTTTTCCTAATTCTAGTTTCAGAGGTAGTTAGGTGGCTTAGTGGATAGAGCTCTGCGCTTGGAGTCAGGAATATCTGAGTTCAAATCTGACCTAAGACACATCCTAGCTGTGTGACCCTGGGCAAGTCACTTAACCCATTTTGCCTCAGTTTTGTCACCTGTAAAATGAGCTGAAGAAGGAAATGGCAAATCACTCCAGTATCTTTGCCAAGAAAACCTCATGTATAGCATTGGCATGTTGTGTTTCATGGGGTCACAAAGAGTCAGACATGATTGAATGACTGAATAATACTATCTAGATACTTCTGCCATGATTATGGTTATGCTCTATGGATGTCCTCTTCCAATATATCGTGGGAAATGAGATGGGAAAGGGAGCTTGAGTTTCAATATGTTCTTTTTTCCATGCTCAAGCTCTGGCAGGTACCATGGAACTGGAAAGGCTTCAAGTACAGGCTATATATTAAATGATGTGTCTGCATTCTGAGGACCAGCCTAAGTCACAAGAGGCTTATTACCAGAAGGATGGCTTTCAGATGAGGATTTTTTTTTAGCTACATAAATTCAAGATTTCTAGCTGCTAAAATATTGAGGAATTAAGATCTGCATCTGTGAAAGTAGAGGACCAATACTGATGAAATCACAGATCTTTGAAGAATTGAAGTATTTTAGGGTTTTATTCTGGGTATTATTCTGGGCCCTTTTTACTAATGTAATGAGACAAACTTAGAACTTTTACATTCTTCTTGAGTCTTTACTACACAGTCACACATTGAACTAAAAACCCATGATTCACCCTGATATTTAATCAACTCAATCAATCAATAAATAAACATTTTTGTAAAGGCCTGCTATGAGGCAGGGACTATGCTAAGCCCTGGGGATACAAAAAGAGGCAAAAGATGGTCCCTTCCCTCAAGGAACTTATCATCTTTTTTTTTTTTTTAAGTGAGACAATTGGGGTTAAGTGACTTGCCCAGGGTCACACAGCTAGTAAGTGTTAAGTGTCTGAGGTCAGATTTGAACTCAGGTACTCCTGACTCCAGGGCCGGTGCTCTATCCACGGAAATTATCATCTAATAAAAAAAAACACATGCAAAGAAATATACAAAACAAGCTGTGTACAAGACAAAACAAAATAAAAATAATTGACAGAGGGAAGGTGTTGGAATTAAGAGGGGTAGGGAAAGGTGGGATTTTAGTTGGGACTTAAAGGAAATTGTTGTGGTCAGTAGTCAGGGAGGAGGAGAGAGAGTGTTCCAGGCATGAGGGAGAGCCAGAGAAAATGCCTAGAACCAATAGATGGAGTGTCTTGCTTGCAAAATGGCGAGGAGGCCATCATCATTGGATGGAAGAGTACAGTGTCAGGGAGTAAGGTATAAGAAGACTTGAAAAGTACAAGGGGCTAGGTTATGAAGGACTTTGAATACTATTTTGTATTTGCTCCTGGAGAAATCGGAAACCAGTGGAGTTTATTGAATAGGAAGGCTTACATGATCAGACCTGATCATTTTAGTGGCTGAATGAAAGATGGACTGGAGTGGCGCAAGTCTTGAGACAAGCAGCCCCACAAGCTGATTATTGCAATAATCAAGGTGTGAGATGATGAGGTTCTAAACTAGAGTGGCAGCAGTGTCAGAGGAGAGAGGGGAATGTATATAAGAAATATTGCAAAAGTGAAATTGACAGGCCTTTAGAACCAGCTTAGATGTGGAGGGTGAGAGATAATGAGAAATCCACGATGACTCCTAGTTTGGGATCCATATTGAGTTTAAGAGACTCATGTTTATATATTAGATTTTAAAGATCACATTACAGTTTCTTCATATCAGTCTTGTGAAGTCATATCAGTGATCATTTTATAGAGGATGAAGTGAGACTCAGAGAAAAGGTGTTATGGTGATAAATACACTGGACTTGGAGTCAAGAGAAATCTGGATTTAAGCCTCTCACCTCTGATACTTGCTAGCTATGTGACCATGGGCAAGCAAATCACTTAATCTCTCCAACCCTCAGTTTCCTCATCTAGAAAATGAACAAAAAAACCCAAACCTTAAGTGCCTACCTCAAGGGTTATTTTGAGGATCAAATGAGATATGTTACAAGCACTGTCATTATTGAGAAAAGATACACTACTAAAAAAGTGATAGAACTGGCACCATTTCCCTAATAGTGAGAAAAATGAAAATTAAAACAACTCTGAAGTTTCATTGTACACCATGCAAATTTACCCCCCCCACACACACAAAGATAGGAACAATCAATGTTGGAGCAGCTGTGTTAAACAGGCACACCGAGACACTCTGGTGTCCTGCATGTATATCTAGCTGTATGTATGTGTATACACACACACACACACACACACACACACACAAGGCACCATATATAGTGGACAGTATGGTTACTATATGTAGATAAAGTGGGCATTATAAATATACATATACATATCTATATCTATATAAAATGGGTACTGTATACTTATAAGTGGATACTATATATATGAATGAAGTGGGTACCATATATAAAGTGGACACCGCATATATTATAGTAAATATATAGTAAACACTATATATTATTTTGTTGTTATTACTATTATTATTATTATTTGTTTACTATTTTTTCATAACTGTATTATTTTCCAGGTACATGTAGGGATAGTTTTCAACATTTGTTTTTATAAGATGTCTTGTTTCAAATTTTTCTCCCTCCCTCCCCTCCCTGCCCCCTCCCCAAGATAGCAAGTAATCTGATATAGGTTATATATGTACAATCACATTAAACATATTTATGCATTAGTCATGTAATGAGAAAAGAATCAGAGCAAAAAGGAAAAACCTCAAAAAAGAAAAACAACAACAAAAACAATAGAAATAGTATGGTTCGATCTGCATCCAGATTCAACAGTTCTTTTTTTTTTTTTTTGGATTTGGAGAGCATTTTCCATCATGAGTCCTTTGGAACTATCTTGGACCATTGTATTGCTGAGAAGAATAAAGTCTATCACAGTTGATCAACACACAATGTTGTTGATACTGTGTACAATGTTCTCCTGGTTCTGCTCATCTCACTCATCATCAGTTTATGCAAGTCCTTCCAGGTTTCTCTGAAATCTGCCTGCTCATCGTTTCTTACAGCGCAATAGTATTTCATTACATTCATATACCACAACTTGTTCATCTATTCCCCAGTTGATGGACATCCCCTCAGTTTCCAATTCCTTGCCACCACAAAAAGAGCAGCTATAAATATTTTTGTACATGTGGGTCCTTTTCCCTTTTCCAAGATGTCTTTGGAAAAAGACCCAAAAGTGGTATTGCTGGGTCAAAGGGTATGCAAATCTTTATAGTGCTTTGGGCATAGTTCCAAACTGCTCTCCAGAATGATTGGATCAGTTCACAGCTCCATCAACAATGCATTAGTGTTCCAATTTTTCCACAGCTTCTCCAACATTTATTATTTTCCTTTTTTGTCATATTAGCCAATCTGATAGGTGTCAGGTGGTGCCTCAGAGTTGTTTTAATTTGCATCTCTCTAATCAATAGTGATTTAGAGCATTTTTTCATATGGCAGTCGATAGTTTTGATTTCTTCATCAGAAAACTGCCTGTTCATATCCTTTGACCATTTCTCAATTGGGGAATGACTTGGATTCTTATAAATTTGATTTAGTTCCCTATATATTTTAGAAATTAGGCCTTTATCAGAACTACTGGCCATAAAAATTGTTTCCCAGCTTTCTGCATCCCTTCTTTTTTTTTTTTTTTGCGGGGCAAAAAAAAAAAAAGGGTTAAGTGACTTGCCCAAGGTCACATAGCTAATAAGTATCAAGTGTCTGAGGCCGGATTTGAACTCAGGTCCTCCGGAATCCAGGGCCAATGCCTTATCCACTGCACCATATAGCTGCCCCCTCTGTCCCTTCTAATTTTGGATGCATTGCTTCTGTTTGTATGAAACCTTTTTAATTTAATGTAATCAAAATCATCCATTTTGCATTTCGTACTATTCTCTATCTCTTGTTTGGTCATAAACTGTTCTCCTTCCCAAAGATCTGAGAGGTAAACTATTCCTTACTCTCCTAATTTACCTATGGTATCACCTTTTATTTCTAAATCATGTACCCATTTTGACCTTATTTTAGTATAAAGGTGTAAGATGTTGGTCTATGCCTAGTTTCTGCCATGCTGTTTTCCAGTTTTCCCAGCAGTTTTTATCAAATACAATACTGGACTCAAAGATCACTGAGATCTCTTTCCATTCCAAATCAATGATGCTATGGTGCTATGACTCCTTACCCCAAGTTTAGTGATTGCTTTGATGATTTGCAAAACCAAGCCCAGCTCTACCACAGTTCTACCTTGTGTTCTGTCTGACAGGGACCAGGACAGGTACAGTCACAGCATTATCTATTATTCACATAACAAACAAGGAGCCAGACTTAGAAAACTTTGTGAGGTAGGGTGTCCACAGATTCTTTTGCCCTTTTTTATAGATGGCAAAAGGAAGGTTCTGAGGATATATCCTGAAGATCACATAACTAGTAAGTGTTGAGCCTGAACTTCAGCCCAGATCCCTTTGCTTGGCTGACATAAAGACTTATTCCCTGCCTAAGGGTAGTAGCAATGCCAACACCCTGAAGGATACCTTCCCTTCCCCCCAACCTCCACTTTCAAAATAAAAGAGATTGAGTTATTTGTTCCCTTGCTATTACAGCTCCTTTTACATAATAAATTCTCTTCTTGGAACTTGTTCATTTGGTTTTCACAGTTACGTGAACTAAAGTCAGTGTTTACAGGGCTCAATTTCAAATGGACACAAGTTATTATTTGCAGAGCCAGAAAGGATAGATATTTTCCACCTTAACTTGGGAGAGATCATTTTAACCAAAAAAAATTTTTAAGATCAAGCTTGGGATTTAAAGCAAATTACTTTCTATTCCACCAAAATGAAGTTTTTAAGTATTATGTTACCAAATATCCTTAATTTTTTTTAAAAAAAGGGCAAAGGCTGACATGTAGACATGATTTGTGGCTATCATCCAACCTGGTACTGTGGACTAAGCACTGGCTTATGACTAGACTAACTATGTAATGATGGGAATTTCCCATCTCTGGGCCTCAGTTTCCATATCTACAAAATGGGGAGATTGAATTAGAGAAATCTTTAAGGCTTCTCCAAACTCTAATATATTATGTTTTTTACAGTTTATTGCTTTTATTTTGGAATTGACAAACACCACATATAATTTCCATATACAAAGTAGAACAGAAAAAGAGAATTGTATATGGCTTGCTTTTCCTTTAAAGTATATAATTAACATGTAATTTTCAAAGCTGTGCTGTCAGTGTTTCCTTTTGACCTTCCTTCTATTCTCTTTGTTATTTTTTTAATGCTTCAATGACCCCCCCTTTTTTCTTTTCTTTTTTTGTTGGCAAAACCAAACTCTAGTCCCCATATATTCTTCACCTCCTCCTACAAATTGGGTAAAAGAAAGAAAGTAGGAAGGAAGGAAGGAAGGAAGGGAACCTTTGCTACAAATATGAATAATCAAGCAAAACAAATGGATCATGTCAAACAAATTAGGATAGTGATTATGTCCAAAAATGAATTTCACATTTGGCATCTTGAGCCCATCTCTCTGTTAGGAGGAGGTGGGTAGCATGCTTCATCAGTCCTCTGGAACCATAATTGGTCATTTCACTGAACAGAGTTCTTAAGTTTTTAAAAGTTGTTTTTCTTTACAATGTTGTAAAAAAAAATGCTCTCCTGGTTCTTCTAACTTTACTCTGTATCATTTCAAATAAGCCTTTCCTGAAACAATTGCTTTCATTGCACAATAATATTCCCTTACATTCATATAGCATAATCTGATCATCCCTATCCCATTTGATAGCCCCTCCCCTTAGTTTCCAGTTCTTGTTAAAAAAGAGTTGCTATGAATGTTATTGTATACATGGGTAGTTTTTCTTTTTCTTTGGTCTTTTTGGAGTATAGGCCTAGTAGGTGTATTGCCTGACTAAATGTTATGCACAATTTGGTGACTTTCTGAACAAAGTTACCAAACTGCTTTCCAGAATGGCTGGATCATTTCACAGTTCCACCAACATTGCATTAGTCTTTCTGTTTAATTGCAGTTCCTCCAAATATTATCATTTTTCTTTTTTGTCATCTAGGCCTGAGTTGCTTTAAATTTCTATTTCTTTAATTATTAATGATTTGGAGCATTTTTCTATGGTTGATGATCTCTTGGATTTCTTCCTTTGAAAACTGTGTGTTTATATCCTCTGACCATTTTATCTGTTAGAGAATGGCTCTTGTATATAAAACTTTTATTGTAGAAACTTGCTACAAAGATTTGTTTTTCCCAATTAACTCCTTCCCTTCTAATTTTGCCTGCACTGGTTTTGAGTAAAACCTCAAAGTGTTTTGTTCTTTGTAAAATGATGTTTAGCTCTTTGCTCATGTCTTATTTGATAGTTTTGCTTTAATGTACATCAAATGGTCTATAGTGTTTTTTTTCTCTGCCTTTTCCCTCCCTGATTCAGGTAACAACAATATACTTTTTTCTTAGAAGGAATTTGTTAAGATGCTTTCTTTTCCTATTTTTGTGTGCCATTTAGCATTGCATTATTTTTTTCTTTGAATATTTGATAGAATTAATTTGAAAATCCATTTGCTAAAGGAAGTTTTTCTCTGGAAGTTCATTTTTGGCTTGTTTAATATCTTTGTCTAAGTTGGGGTTATTAGAATTCCCTTTCTTGTTATGTTAATCTATAGATTTTGTATTTTTGCAGATATTCATCAATTTTATCTAACAGCATTTGTTGGTATATAATTGGCAAACTAATTTCTGATAATTTTCCTTTATTTTTATCTTCAATTGTTGTGAATTCTCCTTTAATGTCAAAACTTAGTTTTCCTTTCTTTTTCCAGACTGTTTATTTCTAGCCGTTTATTTGTTTAAAAAATATTAGGTCCTAGTTTTATTTATTAATTCAGTGCCTTTTTTCTTATTTGCTTTAATTTTGTTCAATTCTTCTTTGATTTTCAGATTTTTCAATTAAGTGTTTAGTTGAGGGGGGTTCATTTGTTGTTGTTCCATGTTTGTTTCTTTTTTTTTAGCTACATGGCCAATTTATTGATGTGTTCTTTCTTTCTTTTGTTGATGAAAGCAATGACTGATATAAATTTTCCCCCAAGGACTGATTTAGTTAGATCCCAAAAGTTTTGAAAAGTTGCTCTCTTCTTTTTTTTAAAATTTGAAATTTTTTATTTCTATGACTTGATTTTTGAACCATTAATTCTTTAGTATTAAATTATTTATTCTCCAATTATTTTTTAATCCTTTCTTCTAAGGTCCTTAATTGAATGTAATTTTATTGCATTATGGTCAATAATGGATGTATTTAGAATTTCTGTTTGTATTTTTTATGTGGCTTTTATGCCCAATACATCGTCAGTTTTTGAAAAGAGACAGCTAAGAAATAAGTATATGCCTTTTTATTTCCATTCAGTAATCAGCACAGATCTATTATATCTAACTTTTAAAAATTTTTATTTATGTCTTTATCTTATCTCTTGTTTATCTTTTGTTCAGATTTACCTAAATCTGAAAGAGATACATTGAGGATCCCCCCACTATTATAGTTTTACTCTCTATTTCTCTTTGCAACTTGATGAACTTTTCTTTTAATTATTAAGTTGCTATATGCCATTCCATGGATATATAAGCATTGCTATTATGTATAATTATGTATATTATGTATATTATGCTATTATGTATAATACCTTTAAGTATAATGTAATTCCCTGCTTATTACTTCTAATTTTCTCTATTTTTACCATCATGTTGTCAGGGATCACGAGTCCTAACTCTGCTTTTCTTAGTTCACTTGAGCCATATGAAATTTTGCTCCAGGACTTTATTTTTCACACAGTATGAGTGATTATGTTTCAAGTATATTTCTTATAAGCAATATATAGTTGGATTCTGCTTTCTAATCCATTTTGCTAGTCTCTCCTTTTTTATGGGTGAGTTCACATGTAAACATTCATGTTCACAATTATGATTATTAATTGTATATTTCCCTCCATCCTATCTTCTTTTACTTTCTGCTACTCTCTTGCCATTTCCCTTCTTCCCCCTCCCCTTAAAGATAAGAGGTGGTGAAAAAGGAATGTGCTTAATATTCATGGTCTACAATTAGGTAACTAGGTGATACAGTGGACAGAGTGCCGAGATTGGAGTCAAGAAGACTCCTCCTCCTGAGTTCAAATCTGGTCTCAGACATTTACTAGCTGTGTGACCCTGGGCAAGTCACTTAATAACCCTGTTTGCCTCAGTTTCCTCATCTGTAAAATGAGCTGGAGAAGGAATGTATCTTTGCCTAGAAAACCCCAAAAAGGGTCACGAAGGGTCAGATATGACTGAACAACAACAAGAAAAAATTGAAGCAGTCTGTTTCCACTCCACTGCCATGTTTCCCTTCAACCCACTCCTGATCACAGGTTTTAGCTTTTTCTTTCTTTGCTTTTAATCCCATCTTCATGCTTCACCCTTCAGAGTTAAAGTTTGTTTTGCTTATGACTAATCCCTCACCAATCCTACCCTCCCTCTTAAATCCTCCTCTCCCCTCTCTGAGTCCCTATTTCCCTACTGAGTTTATTGTATTTGTATACGAAACTCATTTTATCTGTGTATGTATATTTGGGGAAGGAGGGACTGTATTCAACCTTTCTTTCCCAGTTTATTAGACAATGAAGTTCATGTGATGCCCTTTCCCCTCACCTTTTTCATGTTTGCATATTCATCTTAGACATTACTATTATATGAAAAAGTAAGTTCTCTCCCCTTCCTCTTCTTTTATTTTCAGGTATATTTCCTATTCCTTCCTTTTTATTTTTCCTCTTGACATCATCAAAAAACAGAACAAAATCACTCCCAGGATTTTTGTTATTAATTCCCCCATCCCCTTAAAGCTTTAGCATTCTGAAGGAATACTTGTTAGAATGTAAGTATTTCATCATCATATATGCCCTTCCAAATGTTCATATTACCTTCTCATTTTTTCTTGACTCCTGTATTATACAGCAAAGCTTCTCCTTAGCTCTAGCCTTTTCATAAAGAATGCTTAAAAGTCCTCAGTTCTCATAGAGGTCTACTTTTTCCCTGTAAGATTATACTTATTATTATTATTTTTTTTTTGGTAAATCATAGGTTATGGGTAGCTAGGTGACACAGTTGTTAGAGTGTTGGGCCTGAAGTCCCGAAGACTCATCTTTATGGGTTTAGACATTTACTAGCTATGTGACCCTGAGCAAGTCACTGTTTGCTTCAGTTCCTCATCTGCAAAATGAGCTAGAGAAGGAAATGGCAAACCACTATCTCTGCCAAGAAAATCCTAAATGGGATCACAAAGAGTCAGAAACAGAGGCAGCTAGGTGGTGCAGTGGATAGAGCACCGGCCCTGGAGTCAGGAGTACCTGAGTTCAAATCTGGCCTCAGACACTTAATACTTACTAGCTGTGTGACCCTGAGCAAGTCACTTAACCCCAATTGCCTCACTAAAAACAAAAAACAAAAAAAACCAGAGTCAGAAACAACTGAAACAATGAACAACAGCAGTTATTAATTGTTAGTTTTTATATTTTGCTTTTTGAAATATTGTGTTCTAAGATCTCTTTTCCTTTATAGCATTATCTTCCAGGTAAAGTGATTTCTTACTGTTTGAAGCCTTTTTTTCTAGTTGCTTGTGGATTTTTTTTTTAACCTGGAAGCTTTGTATTTTGCCTATGGAATTCCTGGGAGGATTTTTTTTTGGGGGGGGGTTAAATTTGGGAATTTCATTTAGGAGGTGACCAATGGATTCCTTCCATTTTCATTTTGCCCTCTGGTTCTAATAGATATAGTAAGTTTTCAGTTATGATGTCTGGAAATATGCTATCCAAACTTTTTTGTTGTGTTTTCAAGTGGTATGAGGATCCTTAGACTATATCTCTCCTTGACTTGTTTTCCAGTTAATTTGTTTTTGATAGCATATACCTTATATTTTCTCTTTTTTCCCAATGTTTTATTTTTTTTAATATTTCTTGTTGCCTCATAGAGTCATTGCTTTCTATTTAGACCATTCTTATTTTCATAATCCAATTGTTGGGTATCGTTAATCTTCTATTTATTCTAAGCTATTACTTCTCATTCTTTCCTCCATAGAGCTCACTTCATTTAATTAATTAGTTAACATTAGTGTTAATTAGTTAATATTAATGTTAATTAGTTAACATTAATGTTAATGTAATTTTTTATTTCTTGCTTCATTTCTTCAAGGTGCTCTAGTAAGTAGTCCATATGGCATGGTTATTCTTTTCTCTGAGACTTGGACTTATTGTGGAATTTACTATCTTCTTTTTTTGCATTTATTTCTTGAATTTCTTTCAGTTCATTGTATTTGTTCACTGTTTTCAACATTTTCTTCTGCTTACTCATATTTTCAGACTCTATTTCTTTTTTTTTTCTTTTTTCTTCTGGGCAAAGAGGGTTAAGTAACTTGCCCAGGGTCACACAGCTAGTAAGTGTCAAGTATCTGAGGCCAGATTTGAACTCAGGTCCTCCTGAATCCAGGGCCGGTGCTTTATAATTTCATCATTAGCTGCCCCCAGACTCCATTTCTTTACTGGGTGTTTATGTTTAGTCATACTCTGTTGACCCCTCTCTCTTAGATGATGTAGGCAGTCCCTTTGGTGTTGAATGAGATGACTAAGGAAAAACAGAGCCCTCTTCAAGAATTCCTGGATTTAGGTTTAATTTACCAATGGGTCACCTTAGGTTTTGGCCTCAGTCCCTTTCTGTCCCTTTCCAAAACAGAAGTGGCAAACACCTCTGAGTGTCAAACATGCAGGAATCAGATTAAAATGTATTTGGGAAATATTTTTAAAAATAAATAAAAGCACAATAAAACATAGACAATGTTATTATATGATGTTCTAAGTCAATATGCAGCCCACAGGGTTCCTTATGTATGGTTTACTGGCCTCCCACTTCTATTAGAGCTTGACCCTTCTGCTCTAAATCCTGGAATTGGCTCTGCCCCATGCTATGAGTTTGACAGACCCCAACAGATATTGTTAATTGTGCTGATAGCATGCTTCCCACAAGACCCAGTGTTTTTCTTCCCATTTGCTATCCCTTTTTTTTGTTCCTGAGCCCTAGTCTGCTCATGCACTGGACTGGTCCTATCTTCTTCTATGGAACAGACAAGGACTGCCTGAGTTCTGAATTGGGCTTGGGTGTTGGATTGGGCACATGCTGCCTCAGTTCTGGTATAGCCCTATCTCCTACTGTGGCTTGGGAGCAGGCAGCCTAGACACTGTGCAGTCTAGGGAATGCTCTGGCCTTGTCTCCTGCTTTGGGTCAGGGGAATTGCCGGGCAGGCTGTCAAGGCTCTTATCTGTGTATGTCTCAGCCCTAAAACTTACTGTGGCTCAGGAGGAATATTTTGGTCCTATGTTGGGCTCTAGTCTGGCCATATCTTCTGCCAAGGCTTGGCATTGGCTACCTAGGCATTTGTCTAGCACTACAGTGCCAACTTGGGCTTCCTGAACCCTGAATTGGGCACTGGTCTGTCCATGTCTCCTGCTACAGGTTTGGGTTCTTTGTTGGCCATGCCTTGTATATAGCTTGGCTTGTCTCTACTCAGAGTGTCCATAGCATTCTGACTATCTCATTGTGAAGTCCTAGATGAGAAGAAAGAACTTAAGCTCATTTCTCATTGATGTCCTTTATTGTTATTTTTTCTCATGCACTCTTAGGACTTAACTGGGGTGCAATGGGGATATGGACACCTAATCTTATCTGTAAGTCTAACAGTGATTTACTTAATGTGGCATAGTAGATAAGGGGTGAATCTTAAAACCAGAGAGGGTCAGATAGAAGGCCAGAGGTCAGAGGCCAGAAAGAGCAGTTCACAAAGCAAAGACTAGGGAACTGAGAGTGAAGAAGTGATGAACCTCTTACATAAAGAAATGGAAGCCATGGAAGGGAGAACATGTGGCCCTAAGAGATGAGGGAACCACATGGCCCTAGAAGAGGAGGAAATGACCAAGGAGCAGTGGTGTGGAGTAGTAAAAGCTCTTAAAACCTAGGAACTTCACACTTCTGAAGGAGTGGTCAAATTTCTAACACTTTATCTTCTAGAGAGAGAGAAGAACAAGTCTTGAATAGCACCAAAATCCTGGAGAGAAGATGAGCAAGCACATGGCTATATAGGTAGAGGAACAAGGAACTGACCCACAATGTATGGGAGTCAACTTGTGCCTAGCCTCCTACTTACTACCATGAGTAATGCAAGAAGTGCAGGTCTATTAGAAAAAGGGGGGGAGGGGTGGTAACTCCAAGTAGTAATTTGAGAGTAACCTCTTTTGTAACCCTAATGCCCAATTCCTTTTGGAGCAGTCCAGACTCTTGGAGTATTTTTCTCTAGGCAAAGAATGAAATATAACACAAAGGACTCAAAGTACCCTCTTAACAATCAAAACCAATTATTCTTCCTCCTCTGAGACCCTCGTCCTGAGATCCACATAATCCTCCATACAAATTCACACAAATTTATGAGCCACACAAAGTATTATTTCTGCTATGTAGAAACCAGTCTTACAGCAATTGCAAATGTGAAATTATTTTCTGTCTTTATGTAGTACAATTGCACAAAGTATGATTGTACTAATAGTATGATAAATTGAAAAATGAAAATAGGAAGACTATTTTTTCTTGACCACAGTACAGAAGGATGCTATATTACATAGGAAGGTGATTTTCCCTCTTCAAAGTATCTCTTTTTTGAACTGGGATTACAACTAAGAATCACCTACCCAGCAAAAGTATATAATCTTTCAGGGGGAAAAATGGGAATTCGATGAAAGAGAGGACTTTCGGGCATTTGTAATGAAAAGACCTGAGCTGAATAGAAAATTTGACTTTCAAATACAAGACCCTAGAGAAACATAAAAAGGTAAACAGCAAAAAAGAAACGATAAGGGATATTGAAAGGTAAAACTGTTTACATTCCTACATGAGAAGATGATACTTGGAACTCATAAGGACTTTCTCATTATTAGGGCAGATGAATGCAGTATATTTAGACAGAGAACACAGGTGTGAGTTGAATATGAAGGGGTGATATATTTAAAAAATAAAATTAAGGGGTGAGAGGAATGCACTGGGAGAAAGGAAAGGGAGAGGTGGAATAGGGTAAAGTATCTCACATAAAATAAGCAAAAAAAAGCTTATGGAGTGGATGGGAAGATGGGGAAGGTGCAGGGGACTGAGTGAGCCTTACTCTCATCAGAATTGGCTCAAAGAGAGAATAATATACACACTCAATTGGGTATAGTAATATATCTTACCCTGAAGGAAAGTAGGAGGGGAAGGAGATGGGGGGATGGTTAAAAGAAGGGAGGGCAGATTGGGGGAAGGGACAGTCAGAAGCAAAACACTTCTGAGGAGGGATAGGGTGAAAGAAGATAGAAAATGGAGTAAATATGGGGAGGGAATAGGATGGAGGGAAACACAGTAATGGTAATTGTGAAAAAAGTTGAAGCAGAGGCAAGAGCAATGTAAGATGATGCTGAGGAGGAGGAGGAGGAGGAGAAGAAAGAGGAGGAGGATAAAAAGAATGGTACTTTTCTGGGTTATTGTGAAGAAAATTCTTTCTCAAGTATAAGGTATTATATAAATGTTATCTATTATTGTTGTTGCAATAATG
This sequence comes from Dromiciops gliroides, assembly GCF_019393635.1. Taxonomy (NCBI): domain Eukaryota; kingdom Metazoa; phylum Chordata; class Mammalia; order Microbiotheria; family Microbiotheriidae; genus Dromiciops; species Dromiciops gliroides. The sequence continues at coordinate 294,268,927 of NC_057862.1, read as the reverse complement.
GGTTTATTATAAGGAAATTTCTCTTTAAATACTATATAAATGTAGTTTACTATTAAAAATTATAATCAGGATGCTATCAGAAAAACCAGAAAAAAATAAAAATTAAAAAAAACGGGCATCTAGGTGGCACAGTGGATAGAGCACCGACCCTCGAGTCAGGAGGACCTGAGTTCAAATCCAGCCTCAGACATTTAACACTTACTAACTGTGTGTCCCAGGGCAAGTCACTTAACCCCAATTGCCTCACCAAAGAAAAGAAAGGAAAAACCTGGAAAGATTTACATGAGCTAATGCAAAGTGAAATGTACTGTATACAAAATAAAATAACAGCAATATTGTTAGATGATCTGCTGTGAATGACTTAGTTATTTTCAGCGATATAATTAAACCAAGACAACTCTGAAGGATTTATGAAAAATGCAATCCATTTACAGAGAAAGAACTGATGGTATCTGAATACAGATTAAAGCATAATTTTTTTTGTTAGTTCCTTTTTCCAGAATTTTTTTGGTCTGTTTTCTTTCACAACCTGACTAATGTGGAAACGTTTTGCATGACTACACATGTGTAACTTATATTGAATTGCTTGAGTTCTTATGGAGGGGGAGGGAAGAAGAGAATTTGGAACACAAACTTTTAAAAATCGATGGTATTTTACATGTAATTTGAGAAAATAAAATTCTAAAAAGCAAAGTCAAAGTATCTCCTTTTCTTCCCTCCCTCCCCACCCACTGGACCACACATTGTCATACATCTTCTGTATGGGAAGGAACTCTCTAAACAGATGCCTGATACAAATCAGGGAGACATTCTGATCCTTGTTAGAGATAAGTAGTAGTGGTACAATAGAATGAAACACTGAACTGGAGGTAAGAAAGACCTGGGTTTATCTCCCTGCCACCTGTTATCAGGTATATGACGTCAGGTAACTCATTTCATGGATCTGAATCTCAGTTTCCACGTCTGTAAAATGGAGATGATGGTACCTTTTTTGTCTCTGTCTCTGTGGTGTTGGTAATCTCAGTGAGATAATCTCAAATGGTCATCTCAAATGAGGTTAGTGATATGAATATTAGATTGGTGAAGTTATAAAGGGATGCATGAAATTTTATCTGGAAGAAATCTGGCCTTAAGAGTCAAGAGACTTGAATTGAAATCCTGTTTCTGCCAATTTATAATTATAAGACTGCAGGCAATTCACTTTATTTCTCTGAGACTCTCTTTCTCCATCTGTAAAATAGAGATAATTGTGTTTGTGCTCTCTACCTCATGATTGTTGTCAAGTAACAAATTGTACAAACCTTATGATTAGCTATTACTATTCCTTCAAGTTATCATCACTTTTGCTTCTATACTCCCAAGAAAGATCTTTTTATATTCATTACATTCGTTTCCTTCCCTGCCCCATTCCCCATTTCCACCATTTCCCATTCTACCATTTCTATCCATTCCCCAAACACTTGTAATCCAACTTCCAATCTCACCACTCTATTGAAACTGGTCCCTCAATGGTGATCCATAATCTTCTTATTAAAACTGATTATGTTAATCATCAATCTCTTAATAACTAAATCTCACGACCTATTCACATGCCCCTCCAATTTGACCCTTCTTCAGCTTTCAGCATTATTGATGATGCCTTCTTCTTGTATATTCTCTCCTCTCTTGACTATCCCATCTGGATTCTCCTCTTACCTGTGTCTAATCACTCCTCCTCAGTTTCCACTGTTAGATCATCATTAATTTCTTGCCTTTTACGTTAAGGAGCTCTTAAGCCCACTAGCACTTGAAACTCAGCATGTCTGAAACGGAACTCTTGTCGTTGTCCTGCCTCAACTCACCCCTCCTCCAAACTGAACTATTTCTGTTATGGGGAGCAAAATCTTGACATTATCTTTGACATACCCTTAACCTCAACCCCCACCATCAGCCAGTTGAAAGGCCTTGTTGATTCCACCTCCAGCGCTTAGCTCCTATCTGTCCCATTCTCTCAAACCACATGGCTATGACACTAGTTCACTAGCAAGCAGCTAGGTGGCACTGTGGAGAATGCTGGGCCTGTAGTCAGGAAGACCTGAGTTCAAATCCTGCCTCAAGGTAGTAACTGGGCAGGTCACTTAACCTCTGTCTGTCTCAGTTTCAACTGTAAAATAAGGGATAATAATATAACCTATAATAAGATATATACCGGGGCAGCTAGGTGGTGCAGTGGATAAAGCACCAGCCCTGGATTCAGGACTCCCTGAGTTCAAATCCAGCCTCAGACACTTGACACTTAACTAGCTGGGCAAGTCACTTAACCCTTATTGCCCTGAAAAAAAAAATTAAGATATATACCTAAAATAATATACTTCTTATTACATAATATAATACTTATAATAACCTATAATAAAATAGAACCTATAATAAAACCTACCTCTTAGGATTGTTGTGAGGATTAAATGAGATTATATTTGTGAAGCACTTAGCACAGTTCCTGGCACATAATAAGTACTATATAAATCTTAACTATTACTATTTTTAAGCATGGATTATTGCAATAACCTTCTCATTGTCCTCTTTCCTTTCAGTCTTTGTATTCTCTAATCCATTGTCCAAACAGCTGCCACAATGATCTTTCTATGACACAGATGTCCCAGCTCAAAAACCTTCAGTCGTTCCTGTTCACCTGTAAGATATAAGAAATTTGCATTTACCTTTAAAGGTTACAGTGAAAAACTGAAGAATGATATGATACTGTTAGGGCATTCAGATCTAAAAATAGTATATCATCTCTGCAAAAGAGATCATCATTTTAAAGATGGAAGGATCTTTGAGGTCATCTAGTCCACCTTCTTCATTTTAGAGTTGAGAAACCTGAAGTCCAAAGAGGTCAAATGATTACCCTGGAGTCACACAGATAAATATCAGCAACAGAATTAGGTCCCCTAACTCCAAGTTCCTCATTCATTACACTGCACCAAGCTATGTGAGAACAAAGGAAGGAAAGATATTTCCATCTAGGTGAAGGGGTAGAAAGGACAAGGAGAAAGAAATTCCATTCGATGAAATAGCATTGGCTGTTTTTTTAAGTTATCCAAATGGTTTTTAACCCTAGAACCCTTTCTCACTTCAAGGGGCATCCTTTCTGAAGCCCTCAGGGAGGAGAAGGGTTAAGACTGCAACAGTAGGCATCTGGACCTCCATCTCTATCCCACACATTGCGCTGCCTCTAGCAAAAGAAACCCCCCTTTCCAGGCATTGTATAGCTTGCGGATTTAGACAGCGTTTTTTGTTAGAGAAATCAAAAGGCCTTCCCAGGCTATTCAAGCAAACTTTATCAAAGCGGGTTTTGTATTTATTACCACCATCAGCCATTAGAGAGGGCAGCTTTTGTCTTCCTCAATGGGGAAAGTATCTTTTACTTTACTCTTTTGACACTGACTACTTGGCTTAATGCAGTAACCAATTACACTAATTAATCCCTGGGCATTATCCCCCCCCAAGAGAAATTGTGTGCTCCCACATTTAAAATGGCAACAAAGGAAGTAATAAGATTCTCTAAACAGCACAGGACTTAGTGTGTGTTTCTGAAACCGGAAAATGTTTGCATAAAGCAGCCACTTGCTCCACATTTTGCTCCAAGATCCATAGACATGATAGACTCTGATCTTCAATTGGGCTGCCTCTGTGATATATATTTAATGGACTTATTAACTCCAGCCAATGCTCTGCTCAATTTCCAATTCAAGGGGCATATAGCCTTCATTCTTCCTCTCAGTCTGGCCTCCGGCCATGGAATCTATCCAAGAGGAAATGTTTCCCACTTCCATGAACAATTAGAACTTTTTTTCCTTAGGGGAAAAGCCTCCCCAAATTCAGGGTGTGTGTATGAAACTTTCTAGGCTCTGGCAGCATAGGAAAAGAGAGCAGGCTTACCACAGAATATGTGGGATGGACTTTCTTAAAAAGTTCTCCTGGCATAACCTTTCAAGGTTAGAAGCTGGGAGGGACCTTAGGTCATCTAGTCCACCCTACCCCCTCACTTTATACAAGAATAAGCTGAGGGAGTGGGATATATAACAAAAAAAGAAAATATTTTTTATTATTATTATTATTAGGCAATGGGGGTTGTGACTTGCCCAGGGTCACACAGCTAGTAAGTATTAAGTGTCTGAGGCCGGATTTGAACTCAGGTCCTTCTGAATCCAGGGCCGGTGCTCTATCCACTGCACCGCCTAGCTGCCCCCCAAAAAGGAAAATATTGAATGTTGGAGGGGATGTGGGAAAACTGGGACACTAATCTGTTGGTGGAGTTGTGAATGGATCCAACCATCCTGGAGAGCAATTTGGAACTATGCCCAAAGGCAATAGAACTGTGCATGCCCTTTGATCTAGCAATAGCAAAGCTAGTTTTATATCGCAAAGACATCCCCCAAAAGAGAAAAAGACCTATTTGTACAAAAATATTTGTAGCAGCTCTTTTTGTGGTGGCTAAGAATTGGAAATCAAAGGAATGCCCATCAATTGGAAAATGGCTAAAAAAGCTGTGGTATATGATTGTAACAGAATATTATTGTGCTATAAGAAATGACATACAGGATGATTTCAGAAAGGCCTGGAAAGACTTATATGAACTGATGTATATGAAGTGAAGTGAACAGAATCAGGAGAATGTTGTACACAGTGACAGCAATATTGTTTGATGAAGAACTGTGAATGACTTAACTACTCTCAGCAATACAATGATCCAAGATGATCCCTCCCAACGGACTAATGATGAAGCATACTATCCACCTCCAAAGAAAGAACTGATATTGATGGAACACAGGCTGAAGTATGCTATTTTTCGCTTTCTCTCATTTTTTTTCTTTTATTCAAGTTTTCTTATACAAAATGACTAATATGGCAATGTTTTACATAATTGCATATGCATAATCTATAGCTGATTGCTTACCTCCTCAGGAAGGGGGGAGGGGAGGAAAGGAAAGAGGGATAAAATTTGGAACTCAAAACTTTAAATAAAGAGGTATTTACTGGAAGAAAAAGAATAAACAAGCTCAGACAAGTTTGTGATTTATGCAGTAATACAGGAAAGAACAAAAACAAGAGTAAATTCACTTCAGTTCATCTATATTAAGTGCCTACCATGCATGGGAGAACACCAGGGGAGATGCATCATTAGGTAAGAAATGGTTCCTATAGTCATAGACTTTAGAATCTAGTAAAGTGACAAATCCAGGATTTGAACCCACATCTTTCGATTGCCTGTCTAATGCTCTTCCCACTACACCGATCTCTTCTTATAGGAGGGGCTGCAAAATATATTTCAGGGAGATGGTATCTTACCAGATATGTTTTCTTAAAAGACAAGGGAAAAAGGGGTTAGATGCTGCCAAAAAGAAACAGCTGTCCACACTGTTGATTCAAATATCATTCTGTTATTAATAAAAAAAATGTTTTTCCTCTTCTCTGTGGTATCTTGAAATATCCATGGGTTAGTTAAATATATATATATATATATATATATATATTCAAATAGGGCAGCTAGGTAGCTCAGTGGATAGAGTGCTGGGCCTGTATGTAGTCAGGAAGACTAACCTTCCTGAGCTGAAAATCTGGCTTCAGACTAACTATATAACTCTAGGCAAGTCACTTAACCCTATTTGCCTCAGTTTCCTCATCTGTACAATGAGCCAAAGAAGGAAATGGCAAACCACTCCAGTATCTTTGCCAAGAAAACCCCAAATGGAATCATGAAGAGTTGAAAACAACTGAAATGGCTCAATGACAACAAGAAAAAGCAGCAAATGCATCAAGCCCAGGGCTGATATTTGGATTTGCATGGAGCATGGCTACGTAGGTTCATTTTACCAAATCACAGAATTTCAAATCTCAAAGGTATCTACTAGGTCATCCAATCCAATTCATACCTGAAAAGGAAACCACAGTGTAACATTTAACTTAATTCAAAAAAATATTTATCATGCTTACTCTGTGAAAGACCTAAACAAGGGCCAGGGGTGCAAAGAAAAAAATATATACAACATCTACTCATATGAAGCTAAAGACTGTGTTTTTATTAGTATAGAGGTTGATCTTCTGCTTGGGGAACTCCCCCCCCCCAATGCAGGTTGGCACCTTTTCTGCCATTTATGGTCTTAAAGAGTTCCCTGTATCACTGAGAGATTAAATTATTTGCCCACAGTCAGAAAGCCATTGGGTCAGCCTTGAACTCAGGTTTTCCTGGTGTCTACATCTACATCAAGATATATACATATGTGGGGTGATATAAATATAAATGGTACAGACACAGATATAGATGTAGATGTAGGGAGATGAGTCTCTGTATGTATACATATAAATATATAGATGGAAATAGATATGTAGCAATGTCTATTTATATATAAATGGATATATATTAGATCTCTATATATTTCCACATTGAGAGATAGATAGATAGACAGACTAGATATCACTTTTTATCACTTTTTAAAAGAGAGGTAGCATGGTATTGTGAATGGAATTAGGGAGTTCTCTGTTCAGGTGTTGCCTCTGATATACACATGACCATTGGCAAGTCACCTAATCTTTGGTTCTCCCTGGCAACTCTCTTAGACTCTAAATTACAATACCAGTTACTCATCTCCATGGACTGGAAGGTGTCACCACACTTCTGGACCAAATATATGTTTGTGTGTATTTGCATATATGCACACACAGCATATTTGCATTTGTGTATATCTGTATGTATATACCCATACATGTTTGTCATTGTTCAGTCATATCCAACTCTTCATGACCCCATGGACCCTAGCACACCAGGCCCTTGTATTCTCCACTATCTCCTGAACTCTGTCCAAGCTCATGCTCATGGCTTCCATGACACTATCTATCCATCTCATCCTCTGCTGTCCCCTTCTCCTTTTGCCTTCAGTCTTTCCCCACATTAGGGCCTTTTCCAATGAATCCCTACTTCTCATCATGTGGCCAAAATATTTAAGCTTCAGCTTCAGTATTTGACTTTCTAGTGAATAGTTTGAGTTAGATGCTTGATAAGTGTTTGTTGATTGATTGACCAAAGGTTGGAGAGTTTCCCATCCATAGAGACAACATAGTATAGTAAAAAGTGAACTGGTTTTGCAATCTGAAAATTTGGGTTCAGAGAAGACAGGATGGTTCAGTAGACAGTGCATATTTAGAGTTAGAGGTCTTGGTTTCAACTCAGAGCTCTGCCACTTACTTACCTGTATGGCCTTGGAAGGCACTAAAACTCCTGGGACCTCTGTTTCCTCATTTGTAAAATTTGTAAAATCCCTTATAGCTCTGTAATCAGATAGGTGCATGTTTCATGGTTAAACGTTCCTATGTAACATAGTTATACACTTACAGCCTTTCAAATCATCCCAGAAGCATTCCCTGGATCTCTTTTTGAAAAGGACCTTGCTTGTTTTGATAACGTAAAAAAGAAAAAAAAAGAAAAAGAAACTGGACAGGTCATTGTAATGAGCTGTTATATACTTACTTTCAATAAAAATGTTCGTTCTTTTCACTCAGTGAAAAGTTGCATCTTTTTTAATGTTAGGCTTCCAGATCCTTAGTATTCAAACCAGTCATTTATAAGAAGACCTCTCACATGTTCCCATGTTTTATGACTCTAATATACTGAGCAAGTACTTTTGCACAATGCTGTGGTCAGAGATGCTTAGGATAAGTTTAAGCAAGGACACATTTATCCTCTTGTCTTCTGACAGTGTGATCTTTTTTTTCCTTCACTGAAAGCAAGTAAAAATCTAGGCCAAAGGGTGAGCATGCCCTCTTTCTGGCCACCAGGCCATTCATAATAACATATATTTATATCGTGCTTTAAAATTTCCAAAGGCCTTTTCCATATATTATTTGATTTGATTCCTACAGCAGCCTGGAGGGGCAGGAAGAGTGAGGAAAGAGCTAGGAGGAGAGGGGCCAGGATGGAAATGGATAGTGAAGGGCAGGCAACATTATCCCTGTTTTGTGAATGAGGACACTGATAAGGAAAACAAAAGGGAACAAAGCAACTTGCCCATGGGCACACAGCTAGAAAATGACTGTCAGGACCCAAACCCAGGTCCCTTTCCATTACTGTATGCTGCCATCATGAGACATATTGGCCAAGCTAAATGCCAGGATAAGACCCTCTTAAAAGGATACTCAGCTGGGGGCAGCTAGGTGGCACAGTGGATAAAGCACTGACCCTGGATTCAGGTGGACCTGAGTTCAAATCCAGTCTCAGACACTTGACACTTACTAGCTGTGTGACCCTGGGCAAGTCACTTAACCCTCATTACTCTACCAAAAAAAAAAAAAAAAGCTACTCAGCCACCTGGAACAGACTGGAATCCACTCTGTTTCTACAAAGTTGAAACAGACCAAGCCCCCAGACCAGCTATGAACTGACCTAGACAGGACATAGGATACCCAGTATGGATTTGCATGTCGGGAATTGGAGACCTAAGCCTGAGGTTTTGATAGGGATAATTCGAGGAAGAATTATAATAATAACTGACATTTAAAGAGTGATAGTAAAGTATTATAGGAACCACTGTGTCAACACAATGTATTATTATATGTGACATGATATATGTATGTATGTATGTATGTATATATATATATATACACATAAATCATATGATTATGTGATGAAATGAGCAGTTAGGTGGCACAGTGGATAAAATGCTAGGCCTGAGTTCAAATTTGGCCTCAGATACTAACTAGCTGTATGACCCTGGGCAAGTCACTTAACCTTCTTTGCCTCAGTTTCCTCATCTGTAAAAGGAGCTGGGGGAGGCAATGGCAAACCACTCCAGTATCTTTGCCAAGAAAACCCCAAATGGGGTCACAAAGAGTCAAGCACAACTGAAAATAACTAACATATGATAATATAATAATGATAAGACTAATAAACATTTATTTAGTAATAATAATGTATTATATGGAATTTTATTACATGCTAATATAATGTCAGGTATTTTTTAATCACAGATTGATATGGTATTTGATTTTATGATAATGATGATGATATGATCATGATAATACAACGTATACCTATATAGTATTTTACGGTCCACAGGTATTCAAAATGATTTCATCTGAGTGTTATAACGGCCCCTTTAGGTCAATGTGATAGGCATTGTTTCTCCATTTTGAAGATGAGGAAATTGCCATTCATTAAGGTGAGGTGCCCATGGTCTAACTGTTAGTATGAGAAGAGGGGTTCAAACCAAAGTCTACTATTGATTCTAAAAGCAGTGTTCTATCCAGTTCACCATACTGCTTCTCCTGGTGAAAGGCTAATTACAACTATGGAATGCTTTAGATGTTTTTTGTTGTTCTGCCCTTCTTTCTCAAAGAGGACCATTGACATCAGAAAGGTGGTATTTTGACTTGCAAGTGAATTGGATTTAAGTGAGGCAGGGCTGTGCAAAGTCATTGGCCTCACTGTCTCCTCCAGAGTCATTGGAGTCCAGTAGTAAGACATAGGTCAGGGTGACTGGCAATGACCCAGGATACAGTGGGAGACCTTGGCCTTTTTAAGCTAAGGTCTTTCCCAAGTTTCAATTTGTCTGAGGCAACACCCATTCAGTAATTAAGGCTAGGTTAGAAATGAGGTAAAAGACACCTTGATTTGCCTTCATTAAATAATCAGTTTGGGAGGGGAAGACCTAGTGTCAAAGCCGTAGGGTGATTTGGAGAGCATCTAGTTTTAATTTACAGAATGGGGGAGTACTTGCTTAGAGAATCAGTTAAAAATCTAGGTGTCTGAACTCCTGGGAATTTTTGTTCTTTCCACTGTACTATTGTGCCTCTCCCAGACTTCATGAAATCCTACTTAATGCTGGACTTCCCATACATAATAAGGTGCATATCTAAAAAGCAGTCATCTAGGAGGCTCTGGACTACTTGGTATGCACTCATTACTGGGTCATTGTAAGAATTACCAAAATGGTATCCACAGCTGATCCCCTAGCCAGGGACCTGCTATATGTTCCAGTATTTATAGAAACACCAGAAAGGCCCCACCCTGTTTCCCGCTTGGAATAAAATGATAGCTATAACTGGCTTATTGCTTCCTTTATCTGTGAAATTAGGGAGCTAGACCAGATGAACTTGACATCCCTTCTAGCTCTTGATTCCATGAGACTCTTGGCCTCATTGGTAATGATCCCAAAAGCTTACTACTCTCCTTCACCACCATCTATGGAGATATTCTCTTCCTGTATATTTTTTTCCTCTTCCAAATCTAGGACTTTCAATTGCAAGAAAGAATAGGAACTCTCTCATCCTATTTCCTATCCAGGACACCAAAGTCACCCAACAAAATTCAGGTTTTATCTAGCTGTGTTATTTCAGTAGTGTGGCAAAATGGGGGGCACATTGAGTTTGAAGGTCAAAGAACCTGCATTTGATTTCTATTTGTGACATTTACTATCTGAATATCCTTGAGCAAGCTAGTTGTCCCTTTTAGAAACTTAAGTTTCTTTATCTGTGAAATGGGGGGGGGGTGACTTTTATTTTTACTGCCTGTCATGCAAGACTTGTTTTAAAGAATAATAATGTTTTCAAAAGTAATGTGTAAAAAGTTTTTTTGTAAACCTCAAAGCCTATAGAGGGCAGCTAAGTGGTACAATGGATAGAGTGTAGGGCCTGGAGCCAGGAATATTCATCTTCCTGAGTTCAAATCCAGCCTTAGACACTTACTAGCTGTGTGACCCTGGGCAAGTCACTTAACCCTGTTTGCCTTGGTTTCCTCATTTGTAAAATGAGCTAGAGAAGGAAATGGCAAACAACTCCAGTATCTTTGCCAAGAAAACCCCAAATGGGGTCATGGAGAGTTGGATTGAAAAATGACTAAACTACCACCACAACAAAAATCCTATAGAAATGGGAACTATTTTTTTCCCCATGGACCAGTAGATCAGCAGAAACTCCTAAACTTGGAATTCATGCAGTTTAGCAACCTGAATCTAACTGACCTTTTCAGAACCACCTCCTGTGTGTCTCTTTTTCAGTCATTTATTCTAATCAAACTGAGCTACTGACCCATCATCAACTTTCTCCTTCTACCCCACCCACTTTGATTTTATTCATAGCATCCCCACTCCTGGAATGGACTTCTCCCCTTTACCCCCATTTCTTTCTGTTGAAGCCCCTTACTTTCCACCATTTTTTAGGATGTGTGACTTGCCCAGTATTCAAAAAGGGAATTCAAACCCAGTTCCTCTGAGTTGAAATCCAGTGCTTTCCCCACTATTCTGCTTGTGTAGGCACACAGTGATTTTGTTCTCAACAGGATGCCTAGGACAGGGTGGCCTCAAGAAACCCTAGAGGGTACATGTTGTTGGAATGGAAAACATGGTTACTTTTAGTATTCACATTGGGCGAAAACTTGGGAAAAAAAATTAAAAACCTGTCAAGTCTCAGAACATTTCACAGCAACAAAAATAGTTGCATTTTGGAAAAGAAAGAAACATGGGAACACTTCTAGAAGGAAGCTAATCACTTGAGCAATTTGCCAAATGCTTCTGTAATTGACAGGTTAGCTTTGAAAGGTGGCTATCACAACAACTGTAGCATTTTGTTTTGCAAGATTCCTGGGACTAGGTTTCTGATTTTTTTAAAAATTATAATCCAAAGATGATGTTTCCCTGCTATAAAATAAGAACAGTGAACCAGATAACCTTTACAGCCCCTTCCAGCTTTGACATTCTATGTTCTTTGACTTTAAGGTCCCTTCCCAGGTCAAAGATTAACCTACCACAAAGTCAGGGGCATGTAGGTGGCACAGTGGTTAGAGAGCTGGGCCTGGAGTCAGGAAGATTAATTTTCATGAGTTCTAATCTGGCCTCAGACACTTAATAGCTGTGTGACCCTGACCAAGTCACTTAACCCTATTTGTCTCATTTTCCTTATCTGTAAAAAATGAACCAGACGGGGCAGCTAGGTGGCGCAGTGGATAAAGCACCGGCCCTGGATTCAGGAGTACCTGAGTTCAAATCCGGCCTCAGACACTTGACACTTAACTAGCTGTGTGACCCTGGGCAAGTCACTTAGCCCCCATTGCCCCGCAAAAACAAACAAAAACAAAAACAAAAAAACAAAAATGAACCAGAGAAAGAAATGGCAAACCACTCCAGTGTCTTTGCCAAGAAAACCCCAAATGAGGTCACAAAGAGTCAGACGTGACTGAAACAACTGAACAACAACAAGGGTAAAAGTAAGTGAAAGACTAGAAAGGCTTTATCTAGTGTGGCAATTAAAAAGGTTTGAGAAACATAGTTTCTGAGTAATTTAATCATTTTTATTCATAAGACCAGCATGTTATTAATAGAAAGATGGTCATTTGGATGTCTATCTTAGTCCAAAGACAATCATGGTGGCAGACTCACAGTTTATATACCCTTCAAAGAATAGGTGTTCCTGAGAGGTAGCAATCAAATCTGATTGGATAACCCAATAGAAGGTAAGCTATATGAAAACAAGGGGCTGAGAGTGATATCATGTCACCCTTGGACAGAAAAAATGATTTCTGTATTCAGCCTTGGGCTATCTAGGCAAAAGGATCTGTCTCCATCCAAGGTTGAATAGAACACTGGGCTTCCCCACCTTAGGTTAAATTCCTTGAAATGTTGGATGGGGTCTGAACAAGATTGAGGAGAGTTAATTCAATCTCATTATCAGTAATGCCCTTCAAGACACTGAACTTTTACAATCAGGACTTTGGAAGAAGGGAAGAGCTCCGAATTTCCCCAAATTGCTGCTTATTCATAATCATTTCTCTCATTAGGCTTTGGTTTCATATACATATAAACATGTAAAAATTTCAGGAATGCAAGTAAGCAAGTAAGAGAGATAAATGATCATGCTTTGAGGCTTATCTTAATTTCTGGAATTGAGAAGCTGGGGAATCCTGGAAACTGAGGTTCCAGGGCAAGCTAGTTGCCCTTATGTGAATGGCAGTCAGATGTAGTTTAAACTTCAGAAATTAACATTGGAAAGTCTGCTAAGTATTGTTATTGTTGTTTGTCCTGCTGTCCCAAAGAAGACCATAACATCTGGAGGTGACGTCATGACTTGCAGTGAATTGGATTTAAGTGATGGGGGGCTGGGCAAAGTCACCGCCTTCACTCTCTCCTCCAGAGCCATCTGGGTCCAGTGGAAAGCTATAGTTCAGGATGACTGGAGATGGTCCCAGACATTTCAGGTGTTTGAGGTTAAGTGACTTGCCCAGGGTCATACAGCTAGTAAGTATCTGAGGTGAGATTTGAATTAATTTCCTCCCAACTTCAGGGCCAGTGCTCTATCTACTGTGCCACCTAGAGTAAGATAATGAATGATGGCCACCAGGAAGTTGAGTTTAAAAAGAAATATTCAAGCTCAAGGACACTAGTTCCTTAGCTCCCAGTTTAGCTAGCAGCTCCTCTGATCTTTGTTCTTAAAAAGCTTGGTGTCTAAAGCAAAGAATCTTCTATTGCAGATGAGAGGTCTCATAGCCAAGATTTTGAAAAGAGCAAGACAGGTCACACTATATGGGAAAAAAGTTTTTCCCCAGGTACAACTTTTGCAGGTCCATGGCTAGGAAGCTGCTTTTCTAAAAGAGCTGTTTAAGTAAAACCTCTTTTTTTGAACTAAAGAAATAGAGCAGAGTCCACTCTTCTCATGAGGAATAAATAGCAGTATAGACAAAGACCTCAACTGAAACGTAAAACTGGGAGAAGTTCCACAGCCACAGGCCCAGGGGAGCTGTGCTCATCCAACAGAGATGATAAATCCAGTGGAACAGTATAGAACAGAGCAGTGTCCAGCAAAGCAACATGAGATGGAGACTGCCTGTACAATGAAATAACATCCATTGGAATGGCAGGTCAAATCTTGCATTGGACATTCAATAGTTGTGTGACCCTGGGTAAGTCACCTAACCTTACTCAGCTTCAGTTTCCTCATCTGTAAAATGGGGATAGTAATAGGATCTAACTTACAAGGTTGTCATGAGGATCCAATGAGATAATATATGTAAAGTGCTTTGCAAACTTTTAAAAGTGCTTTATAAATGTTAGCTATAGTCATTACTATGGTAAAATGCTTTTGCTATTTTTCTTAACTGTCATTTTGTTAAATAACTTTGCTTTTAACTGAGGTTGTTATCTGGATAACTATTAAAGGTAAACACATTGGTTGGGGCTTGCAAGCTATGGCTTTTTTATGCACAGGGTACCTTAGCCATGGGCTAGTTTCCCTTTGGGGAACTCATTGCAAATTGTATGGGGCAAGTGTCCCCAAACCCTTACAACTGCATTTGGGAATTCAATATGACTTCATTATTATCCTGTCCCCTATTTAATATTATCCCAGTAGTTGAATATTATTTTATATTTTCAATACCTACTTAAAAATAGAAAAAGCCTACCAGAGAAATTCTGAAGTGACTTGGAGAAAAGGAGGGAGTCGCAGTTTTTATCAGAAGTGAGCTAGGACTCCAGAGATACAGGTTCTAGTCCCGAATTTTCCACTCTCTTGCTGTGTAACCATGGGTAAATCACTTTCTTTCTCTGGGATGCCCTTTCATCACTAGAGGAAATGAGAAATTTTGGCTAGATGCCTTTCCTAAAACGTGGATCTCACAACGGGAAATAATTCTTCAGATGTGGCCCACAGTCCTTCCAAAGTGGGAAGGTCCTTAAAATCATAGAACATAAATGTCAGAACTAGAAGGGACCTTAATGATCATATAATCTAATTCCCTTATTTTACAGTGAAGTAAACTAAAACCTTAAGGAGAGGAAAGGACAGTCACTCATCATACAGTTGGCACTTGGCCCTCATATTTTTCTAAAAGATGTACCGAAATTCATGTATTCAGACAGCTCGTCCCTGGCCATGTGTTGGAGGGGATTAAAGTGTTGGGTGTGTTTTTTTTTTTTCCCAGCAAAGATCTGGAATAAATTATATCCCACAAATTGGCTTCTGATCTACTTGTTTCAGACATTAGCATAGGAATAACCTATGTGTTTGCTCAATCCACCCACCTGTGATGAAATCTTGGCTTGTTTGGTGGAATCTACCATCAAAAATGCAAACGATGCACAGATCAACGTTGTCTGGAGGAAGGCAGAAAACTGGTGGATAAACAGTTCAGTACAAAAGTTGCTGGCAGCATGTCCGTGAATTCTTCCAAATTTTAGAGATCTGCAATGCAGATCTGAGGACACAATTTGCTCCATGGTTCATGCGCCAAGTGGGATATTATGTAATTCCTAGTCATTTCAGTGGCCCTCTGTAGATGTGCTGGGGGATACAAGCATGCTAGATGCCCATATACTCAGGGAGCGTGTTTCCTAATGCATGCACATAGAGTGCACACACACACACACACACATACACAGAGGCACACACACTTTTGTCAGTTTCTATCTTGTGTTCTCAAGGAAATAAGTATTAATTTCCTAAAACTAAAAACCATAACATTTTTCTGAAGCAAAAAAAAATTGCTCCATTTTTCAGATGGAAATAAAAAATTGGAGGTAGAGATTTATGTAGACTGTTTTTTAAAATTAACATTTTATTGATATTTGAAAAAGAAATAGCATTATCATCTCCCAAGATCCATAATCTTCCCTCAAGGGCAGCTAGGCGTTTTAGTGGTTGGAGTCAGAAAGACTTGAATTCAAATCCTGCCTCAGGTACTTATAAGCTGTGTGACCCTGGGTAAGTCTTTTAACCTCTATTTGCCTCACTTCCTCAGCTGTAAAATGGTAATAATAATAGCACCTACCTCACAGAGTTGTTGTGAGTATCAAATGAGATGATACTTGTAAAGGGCTTAGCACAGTGCCTTGCACATAGTAGTCACTATGTAAATGCTGATTCCCTTCCCCCCTCATTATAACGTGATACAGCAAAATGGCACAGTCTGATACACTGACCACATCTGAGGTGGGCAGTACTTTTCTATATGGCCTGAGAAAGAGAGGACATCAGCTGTTATAATGGGAGAGATCTTAGAGTTCAGTTCCTTCCTGTTAGAGATAAGAAAATTTAAAAGGGAAGAAGAGAGTTGGGGAGGGGTCCTTTGGCCATGTTCATATAATTTGCAACAAAGCAGAAAGATGAGGGACAGGGAGGTATAGTAGAAAGACCATTGGATAGGAAATTAGGGGTCCTGGATTCTAACCTGGGACCTGCCTCTAATTAGCTTATATGACTTTGTGAAAATCTGTATATATATAATATATATGTTTTATATATATATATATATATATATATATATATATATATAGAGAGAGAGAGAGAGAGAGAGAGAGAGGGTAGTTTTTAATGTTCCTTTTAAAACTTGAACATTCTGTGTTCTGTGCACCCCTGACACTCTAAGGTTCCATAATTTCTCTACCATAGTCATTCTACCACACCATACCACTAGTCTGGCTGAACTTTTAGCACCAGGTAATCACATATTGGGGCAGTTAGGTGGCACAATGGATAGATAGAGTGCTGAGATTGGAGTCAGGAAGCTACATCTTCCTTCTGGCCTCAGACACTTCCTAGCTGTGTGACCCTGGGCAAGTCACTTGGCCGCAAACCTGGCCTCAGTTTCCTCATCTGTAAAATGAGCTGGAGAAGGAGATGGCGAACCACTCCATTATCTTTGCCAAGAAAACCCTGAATGGGATCACAAAGAGTTGGACATCACTGTAAAAAGACTGAACAATAACAGCAGTCGTGTATTTACAGACAACAGACTGCAGAAGGAGTCAGCTTGGGACTTAGAGCCAGGGTCAGGTGCTGTCAAAGCTTGAGGAGCTGTTCAATCTAGGCAATAAATTGGTAAAGTTGAAGGGTAGGGCAGGGCAGGAGCTGGGATGTGGTGAAGGGTGATGTCCATGTTATTAAATTCAGACTAAAGAGGAAAGGTGGTATAGGGGAGAGAGCACACTGACTTTGCTGTCAGAGGACTTAGGTTCTAGCCGTGCCTTTGCCACTTACCAGCCAAGTGACCTTGGACATGTGACTTAACTTCTCAATTTCAATTTAATTCAATACAATAAAAATTTATTTAGTGCCTACTGTGTGCCAAGCAACTGTGCTAAGCATTGGAAATACAAAAAGAGGCAAAAGACAGTCCCTGCCTTCAAGAAGCTTACAACATGCAATATATATATTGCTTCTTTTTGTGTATATAAATATATGTGTGTATATATATATATATACACAAAAATATATAAATATATTGTGTACATTTCTCTGTGTGTGTGTCATACACACACACACACACACACACACACAAAGCAAAGTAAACTATGCACAGGATAAATAGGAAATAACTCATAGAGGAAAGGCACAAGAATTGAGGGGTTAGGGAAGGCTTCCTGTAGAAAGGGGATTTTAATTGAAACTTAAAAGGAAGCCAGGGCCTTGGAGAGCTTATAATCTAATGGGGGAGAGACCACGCAAGCAAATATATACCAATCAAGCCATGCACAGGATATATAGGAAATAATTACAGAGAAAGCACAGGAATTAAGAGAGTTGGGGAAGGCTTCCTGTAGAAGGTGGGATTTTAGTTGAGATTAAAGGAAGCCAGGGAGAGGGGCAGCTAGGTAGTGCAGTGGATAAAGCACGGGCCCCGGATTCAGGAGGACCTGAGTTCAAATGTGACCTCAGACACGTGACACTTAATAGCTGTGTGACCCTGGGCAAGTCACTTCACCCTCATTGTACCACAAAAACAAACAAACGAAGCCAGGGAGGTCAGTAGTCAGAATGGAGGAGAGTGTTCTCATTATGGGGAACAGCCAGAGGAAATGCTGGAAGCCAAGAGATGGAGTGTTGTCATCACTGGTTCAAAGAGTGCATGTGGCAGAGTGTGGGGAGAGAGGGTAGGGGTTGGTATGGTAGAAGAAGACTGGAGAGGTTAAGATGGGGTTAGATTATGAAGGGCTTTGAATGCCAAACAGAGCATTTTCTATTTGTTCCTGGAAGCAACAGGAAAACACTGGAGTTTATTGAGTGAGGGAGAGAGGGACATTAATATGGGGTTAATAAAACTTGCACAACCTTTGTCACAAGGTTGTTGCGACAAAAAAAAATGCTTTGTAAACTCAGAGGTGCTTTGAAAATGTGAGCTCTTATTATTATATCTCTCAGGGATCTTCCAGCTCTAAACCCCACAACCTTAGTTAGCTGGGAGTTGAAACCCATCAAATCCAGTACATTGATTTTTTTAAATGAAGTCATATTGCTTTCAAATCTATTCAGTGCCTGGAACTCAGCCAACAAAGCCTTGTGTAGTAGGAAATTCTGCTTTAATGAACAAATAGGAACAATTTGAAATTAGCATTTCAATGGCTTGCGATAGACAATGTGGGGTAGTGAAGAGAATGTCAGATTGAAAGACAAAATAACCTGGCTTAGTCCACTCTGATGCTTTGTGTGACATTGAACAATTCTCTGGCCCTCACTTTCCCCATATGTAAAATTAGTTGGGTGGACTGGATGATCTCAAATATCCCCTCCAACTCTAAACCCCATGATCTTCTAAAAAGATATTTATAAAGGGCATAAAAAGCAGTTTTAAAAAATGATAATAGGGACAGCTAGGTGGCACAGTGGATAAAGCACCGGCCCTGGATTCAGGAGGATCTGAGTTCAAGTCTGACCTCAAACACTTGACACTAGCTGTGTGACCTGGGGAAGTCACTTAATCCTCATTGCCCCACTAATAATAATAATAATACTAATACTACTACTACTACTAATAATAATAATAATGACTATTTATATAGTGCTTTGAGGTTTGCAAAGCATTTTACAAATATTATCCCTTCTTTTATTCTCATAACAACCCTGGAATGGGGAGGTGCTATTATCATTCCCATTTACAGATGAGGAAACAGAGACTTGGGAAAGGTTAAGGGACTTGGCCTAGGCCACACAGCTAATAATGTCTGAGGCCAGTGATCTGGATTCCAAGTCCTGAACTCTGTCCATTATACCATTGAGCTGCCCTTTTTCTATCAAGTGAGGCCAACACCCACCTTTGGATTTTGTTTGCATTTTGGTAAACTTTTCACCCTATGGATGAGACAAAGTTAAATTTCAACCTAACCCCTATTAGAATTATCACATATATCAAATACAGTGGTAACCAAGATCATAGAATTGGAGAGTCATAAAGGTGGAAGGAAACCAAAACATCCTCTAGTACAAACCTTCTCATTGTACAAATGGGAAAACTGAGACCAATGAGGAGAAAGGATCTATACAAGGACAATGAATGGATCAATGACCAACATAAAGCTTAGAACCCAGGTCTCTGGTTTCCAGATTAATGTTCTTTGTGCTATCTCCCACTCCCTATATAATCATATGTTGTAGTAATCTCCTATTTCAGTGATGATTCAAGGTTTACAAAGCACCTTCCTCACAACTCTTTTGGGGAGTTAATGAGTCAGTGCAAGAATCATTTTATCCATTTTATAAATCAGGATATTAAATCTCAGAGAGGTTAATTCACAATTCATAAATATCAGAGCCAGGAATCAAATTCAGGTCTTCATTCAACCTTTATAGAATCTAAAAGATGAAAGGGAGTTCAGAGATTATCTAGCTCAACCAGGATGGGGAAAGAAGTCACCTCTATGATGTTATCAACAAGTGGTTATCAGATTGTGTTCTAGTGATGAAAAATCTAGGGTGTACTGGAGCAATCTGGAGCTGATTATTATATTTTTCATTGAGTATTTATACCTCAGAAATCAACAAATACTATAAATCACAGCTTTTAAAAATAGGGTTTTATTGATTGTCCACACTTAAGAAAGTGATAGAGAAATTTGGTAATGATGTGAACTTTTTAGTAAAATCATTTACACCTCAGGGTAGCTAGGTGGCACAGTGGATAGAGCACCGGCCCTGGATTCAGGAGGACCTGAGTTCAAATCCCACCTCAGACACTTAACACTTACTAGCTGTGTGACCCTGGGCAAGTCACTTAACCCCAATTGCCTCACCCCCCCCCAAAAATCATTTACAGTTCAGAAATCAGCAAATACTACAAACCAGGGATTTTTAAAAAAATGTTTCATTGATTGTGTAGACTTAAGAAAGTGATGGAAAAAATGTTAATAATACTTAAAAGCGTTTCATGTGTACATTTTTTTTCAGAGAGATGTTGTTAAACATTTATCTGCTCCCTACTGTGGGAACCCTCACCCTTCACAATCATCCCATTCCACTTTTGAATACTTGTAATTAGTATTAATTAATTAGTACCTTTATATATTGAACCTAAATCTGTCTCTCTTTGTAGCTTTCACCCATTGCTCATAGTTCTGCCCTCTGGGGCCAAGAAGAACAGATCTAAGCCCTCTTCCAAATATCATACTTTAAGCTATTTGAAAGCAACAGTCATGCTCCCCCAAATGCTTATCTTTTCCAAACTAAACATTGTAAATTAATTCAGTTCTCTCAAGACTCATCTTCAATTCCCTCTTAATCTTGGTCATCCTGAAAAAGTGTTACATTTTGCCAATATACTACCTAAAACATGGTACCCAGAATGGAATATAGCATCCCAGATGGGGTCTGAACAGGGAATTTACAGCAGCATTATCCCATTCTTTGTTTTGGATGTTAGGCCTTTCTTCATGAAGTCTAGGTAAAAATTGTGCACTTTTCTCTGTCTGTCTGTCTGTCTGTCTGTCTGTCTGTCTGTCTGTCTGTCTCTCTCTCTCTCTGTGTAGGAATATGATACCGTTAGCACCCACTCTCAGATCTTTTGGGGGGGTTTGGGGGGGTTTAGGGGGCAATGGGGGTTAAGTGACTTGGCCAGGGTCACAGAGCTAGTAAGTGTCAAGTGTCTGAGGCCAGATTTGAACTCAGGTACTCCTGAATCCAGGGTCGGTGCTCTATCCACTGCGCCAACTAGATGCTCCCCTCAGATCTTTTTTATACATGATTTGTTGTCTAGACATATCTCCTTGACTTTGAACTTTCAAAGTTGTTTTTGAACTGAAGTGCAAGACTTTATGTATAAATATAACCCTATTAATTTCATTTTATTCAATTCAACATATCAGTTGGAGCCTTACAATGTCATACAATTAGTTCTCTCTCCCAAGGCTGCCATCGATGCCTTCATGGAATCCATTGATAAAAATTGAACAAATCTAGGGAAATAGCTCTGACACACTCCACTAGAGACCTCCTTCAGTATTGATATCAGACAACTCTTGGGTCTGGCCATATAATTTTTACCTCTTCCATCTCCCATCTCGCCCACATCTCTCCATCTGACCTATGATGGTAGCATGAGAGACTTTATCAAATATTTGCTGACATAAAGGTAGACTATTTTCAGCTTCAGATAAAGAACAATAACTAAGTCAATCTCCACCTCTGACACTTACCTGTGTGACCTTGGGCAAGTCCTTAATCTCTCTGGGCCTCAGTCTCCTCATCTGTAAAATGAGGCTAGACTGGATTTCCTCTGCTCCCTTCCACCTCTCAATCTATGATCCCAGAAATTCTCTTCACCTGCCAGTCTAGTTATCCTCTCTGAAAAGGAAGGTAGGTTAGTTTGGCTTGAACTTTTTACGATGAAACTGTCCTGATTCTCATCATCCTTGCCAAAGAAAGTAGCAAAGCAAGAGTTAGGCAGCTCTATTTCTCAATGTGATCTGTTACCATTATCCCTTCCATTCTGAGCAGTAATCCTATCACTTCTTTCATCCTCCTTTTACCCACAACACAGCATGTAAAGTCTTTTTTATAGTCCTGAGCATAAATAGCTCTCTTGACTCCGCTTTAGTGCTATTGACACCATTTTTCCCAAATAGATTTTTATTTTTTTTAAATAATAAAAAATTTTATTTAAAGTTTAGAGTTCCAAATTTTATCCCTCCTTCCCTCCCCATCTTTCCAAGGCTGTTTGCAATCAGATATAGGTTATATATACACAATTATGTAAAACATTACTGTATTAGGCACTTTGTACAAGAAAAATTGAATGAAAGAAAAAATGAAAGAAAGTGAAAAATAGCATGCTTTAGTTTGTCAATATCAATATCAGTTTTCTTTGGAGGTAGATAGTATGCTTTTGGGATTGTCTTGGATCATTGTATTGCTGAGAGTAGTTAAGTCATTCACAGCTCTTCATCAAACAATATTGCCTTCACTGTGCACAGTGTTCTCCTGCTTCTGCTCACTTCACTATACATCAGTTCATACAAGCCTTTCCGGGACTTTCTGAAATCATCCTGCTTGTCATTTCTTATAGCACAATAATAGTCCATCACCATCATATACCACAGCTTGTGTAGCCATCCCCAGTTTGTGGGCATTCCTTTGGTTTTCAATTCTTAGCTACCACAAAAAGAGCTGCTACAAATATTTTTGTACAAATGGGTCTTTTCCTCTTTTGGAGATGTCTTTAGGTTACAGACCTAGTAGTGGTATTGCTGGATCAAAGGGTATGCACAGTTCTATAGTCCTTTGGGCATAGTTCCAATTTGCTCTCCTTAATGGTTGGATTTAATCACAACTCTGCCAATAGTAAGTAGATTAGTGTCCCAGTTTTTCCATATCCCCTCCAACATCCAATGTTTTCCTTTTTTTTTTTTTTTGTTATATTTGCCACTCTGATAGGTGTGAGGTGATATCTCAGAGTTGTTTTAATTTGCATTTCTCTGATCAATAGTGATCTAGAGCATTTTTTCATATGACTATAGATAGTTTTGATTTCTTTGTCTGAAAACTGCCTATTCATATCCTTTGGCCATTTATCAATTAGGGAATGACTTGTATTCTTAAAAATTTGACCCAGTCCTCTATATATTTGAGAAATGAGGCCTTTATCAGAGATACTTGTTGCAAAAATCTTTCCCAGTTTTCTGCTTCCCTTATAATCTTGATTACATTACTTTTGTTTGCTCAAAAATTTTTAAATTTTATATAATCAACACTGTCTATTTTACATTTTGTATTGATCTCTATATCTTCTTTGTTCCTAAATTATTCTTCTGTCCATAAATCTGACAAATAAACTATTCCATGCTCTCTTAATTTGCTTATGGTATCACCCTTTATGTGTAAGTCATGTACCCATTTTGACTTTATTTTAGTATACAGTATGAGATATTGACCTATACCTAGTGCCTACCATACTGCTTTCACAGCATTTTTTCAAATAATGAGTCTTTTCCCCAAAAGCTTAAATCTTTGCATTTATCATATTTTAGATTACTATAATCGTTTGCTATAGTGTAATTTGTGCCTATTCTATTCCACTGATCCACCTGTTTCTTAGCCAGTACCAGATTGTTTTGATAATTACCACTTTATAATACAGTTTGAGATTTGGTATTGCTAGACCACCTTTTTAACATTTTTTTCATTGATTCCCTTGACATCCTTGAGCTTTTGTTTTTCCAAATGAATTATTATTTTTTTCTAGATCTATAAAATATTTTTGATAGTATTATTGGTAGTACCAAATAAATCAGTTGGTAGTACTAAATAAATCAATTAGGATTGTAATTTTTATTAGATGGGCTCAGTCTACTCAGGAACAATTAATATTTTTCCAGTTGTTTACATCTGACTGAAAAGTGTTTTATAGTTCTGGTCATATAGTTCCTGGGTTTGTCTTCACAGGTAGCCTCCGAAGTATTTTATATTGTCTACAGTTATTTTAAATGGAATTTCTCTTTCTGTCTGCTGTTGCTGTACTTTGTTGGTTTATTGACACTATTTTTACAAAATAGTTTTACTTTTTTGTGCTCATTCTCAATTACTTTCCCTTGATTCTGTCTTCTTTACATCTTTTTTTTAATCTCATTTGGCTGAAGGGTTCCCTTTGCAACCACGTTGAAATCTAAACAACTTTCCACTCCCCTTTTCTTTCTTATTGGATTGTTTTGGCTCAGAATTTCAGTCATGGGTATTTCTCCCCACCCTCTTGAGATGACTTTCCCATGGAGAATTTTAGACCATGGAATCTGACCTAGCCTGTCTCTGGATCCTTTGAAATCAACTCCCTCAGATTCTATGATGCATATGAGCTTTTGCCCAGCTTTCCTTTCATCTTTCACAAATACTGAGACTGGGTAGTCACTTCCTCTGAACTTTTCCATCTTTCTGAAACTAAA
Organism: Dromiciops gliroides; assembly: GCF_019393635.1. NCBI lineage: Eukaryota > Metazoa > Chordata > Mammalia > Microbiotheria > Microbiotheriidae > Dromiciops > Dromiciops gliroides. Next base: position 294,244,769 of record NC_057862.1, on the reverse strand, counting down.
TCATCTTTGTTGGTCAGAATCACTTCCAGAAGGGTAGTTTCTCTTGTTGCTTTTTCTACCTTTTAAAGAATAAAAATGTCACTCAGGCACATCACCAATTTGTCAGCTACTCTGTTTTTATCAGAGAAAGAGCTCTAGTAAATCTATCCAGATAACTGAAGTTCCCCATCACCACACTACCATGCTTTCATGACAAGTTGTGATCTTTCTCAAATTCATCTCATTTTTCCCATCCATCTGAATATTTTGGATAGTATATACTAATTACCTCCTTATCCTAAACTTAGTATCATGTTTTCTACTCCCCAGATTTCTGTTTCTTCATATAAATATACAACACTACTCTTCTCATATCACCTAGTCTTCTTCGGTTGACTCCAGACCATGTCCAAAATAAAATTTCTCAGACTGCACTCTGAATTCATCTCCTTTCTTTCTAAAGATGGGTAACATGTTTTATCTTTATTCCTCTGGAATTATGGTCTGTCATTGCAATGATCAGAATTCCTAAGCCTTTCAAAGTTGTTTGTCTTTACAACCTTATTGTTACTATATACATTGTTCTCCTGGTTTTGCACTTCACTCGACATCAGTTCACACAAGTCTTCCCAATTCTTCTGAAACTATCCCCATCATGATTTCTTACAGCACAATAGCATTCTTTCACATTTCTATTTCTCTACATAAAATATATTAGAATATATTCTGATATAGAATATATTCACATATTCTATTTCAGCTGTTCCTCAATTGATGGGCCACCTTCTCAGTTTCCAATTATTGCCACTACAGAAACAATCACAATAAATATTTTTGTATATATGAAGGGGGAGGGGGAAGACAAACATTTGTTACATGCCTATGGGCCAGGAACTCCACTAAGCACTTTACTAATATTATTTCATTTGGTCATATGAAGAAGTCTTATGTGAGACATTTTCTTCTTTAATAATAATAGTGATAGCTAGCATTTATATAACACTTTAAGATTTGCAAAGCACTTTACAAATAATAGTAGCATTTATATGACACTTATCATGTGCCAGACACTGTGCTAAGTGCTTTACAAATATTATCTTATTTGATCCTCACAGCAACCTTGGAATATAGGTGCTATTATTTATAAAATCCCCATTTTACACTTAAAGAAATTCAGGCAAATGGGGGTTAAGTGTTTTGCCCAGGTCACAGTTAATAAATATCTAAGGCTAAATTCAAGCTCAGGTCTTCCTGACTCCAGGTTTAGCGCTCTATCTGTTGTACCAATAGATGCTTCTTTCTATGATCTCTTGGGGGTCCTCTTATGACAGTTTCTTTATAAGCAAAACGACTAGGGAAGATTTTATCTCATTATTGGGCCAGAGAAAATAGGAAAGAGTAGGGGATTAGGGCTTGGGTTTAAATCCTAACTCTATCACTTCCCACAGGTATGGCATGAAACACAATCTCTACACAACTCTAAATCTTACTTAGACACCCTTCCTTCTCATCTTCTCTTATAGAATTACAAAACCTCAGCATTTAATTAGTGGCTATTTTGTTCAATGCATACTTGAACTAATCATCTCGACAACATACCTAACAAATAGTCATCCATCCTTTGCTTGATTCATTCTAATGAGTGGGAAATTACTATCTCCTGAGGCAACCCATTGCAATTTTGAATAGCTCTGATTAAATTAAGTAAGCAAGTGAGCATTTATTAAGTATCTACTATATGTCAGACACTATGCTAAATTCCAGGAATATCCAGATCACAGTGAAACAGCTAGGTCCCAATTAATGTGAATAATGGATCGTGTGTATTTGAAATTGTACTTTTTGAAATTAGAATTATGTAACACATGATAACTTGTTCTTTTCCATTGGAACTATGCAGTGATAATTAAAATAATGTTACTTCTTCTAGGGATTCATTATCCTACCTGTCATCCCTGCCTTCAATGAGCTTAGATACTATTAGAAGAGACAATATGTATTTTAATAAGCAGATACAAAAAGACTACAAAGTAAATTAAGGTGGGGAGAGGGTATGAACCCCTAGAGAGATAAGGAAAGACTTGATATATAATGTAGTGCTTGAGCAACATTTTGAAGGAACAAGAGATTCTAAGAAGCAGAGGAGGTGTGGGGGGGGAGTTTCCTAAATATACCCCAAACACATCCTTCTGTTATATCTAGCTATTGTTCTAGTTCTGTCTTGGGGGACAAACAAGTCTAATCTTTCCATATGACAAGCTTTCAAGTAAAGACAGTAATTATGTCTCCACCCAAACCTGCCCCTTGGGGTAGGGGATGGGGGGTGCATTCATCTCTTCTCCAAGCTAAACATCCTGAGTTTCTTCAATGATCCTCATGGGTCTTATATAAAGGCCTTCACTACCCTCCTTCACAGCCCCTGAACACTTTCTAGCTTATCAGTGACTATTCTTAAATATGGTACCCCAAAATGAATATAATGCTCCAAATGTAGAATGAGCTGGACAGAAGACAGAGGTACTACCACATCACTAATTCTGGACAAGCCTCTCCATCTACCCTAAGAAAGAATTAGCTTGTGGGGAGGGGGAGGGGCTGTAGTTTAATGTTGCTTTCTTCTTGTCATTATATCAATTAGTTCTCAGGATTCAGGAGCTCTTGCTTACCAGCCTGAGTGGGATGAAATTTTACAAAGATATTTCATAGAATACAACTGCATCCAAGTCCAAAGTCCAGTATCAGCAGGAATAGGAAAATCTCCAAGGACTTCCATGGTGCTATTATTATAACACCTTTCCTGGAAGGACGGAATCAGCAGAAGGTGGCAAGACCCTGCAAAATGAGCACAAAAATAGTTCCTAGGTCTGTGGTTATTTTCTTTCCCTCTTTCTCTTTCTGTTTCCCATTTCCTCTTTCTTCTTTTCTACTCTCCCCTCAGTCTTCACACATCTCTCTTGCATGACAGAATTCTGGGAGTTATGGTTTCCAAAGGAACGTGGTGTCATCTCTGACTATAATCCTACATTTCTCTTTCCTTTCTCAGCCAAACTCCTTCAAAAGCTGTCTGTGCTCACTGCCTTCGCTTCCTCTCACTCACTCTTCAACCCTTTTCAATTGGGCTTCCAACCTTATCACCCAATTGAAGCTTCTCTCTCTAAAGTGACCAGTGATCTTTTAATTGCCAGAACTGAGGGTTTCTTCTCTTTATCCTTCCCCTACCTATCTGCTTCCTTTGACCCTGTTGCCTTACCTTCTCTCCAACTCCTCCATGGGTTTTCATGACACTACTCTCTCCTGATTCTCTTCCTACATGTCTGATGACTCCCCAGTATCCTCCTCATTCATCATCATCCATATTGCACTCCCAACCATTGGTGTTCTATTCCCCATGGTTCTGTTCTAAACCCTCTCCCCTATACCAGTTGTGTGAACCATTCATAAGGATCACTGAAGCTGCATATTGACTTAGAAAACTATGTAGAAACATTATCTCTTCTATTCTATTTCTGTGTATTTTGTTAAATATTTCACAATTACATTTTTGTGGGGCAATTGGGGTTAAGTGACTTGCCCAGGGTCACACAGCTAGTGTCAAGTGTCTGAGGCCGGATTTGAACTCAGGTCCTCCTGAATCCAGGGCCAGTGCTTTATCCACTGTGCCACCTAGCTGCCCCCACACTTACATTTTAATCTGTTTCTGGCAGCACTCCAAAGATTGATGGCCACAATGCAGCAGGTGTTTTTGATACCTCTACTTTATATTGCCTTTCTGGGTAATGGGTTTAACTATCATCTCTGCAGATGATTCACATAGATATAGATGTAGAGGTATAGATGTGCATTATCTATGTATACATATATATGTATATATGTATGCATGCATGCATATACGTGTGTGTGTGGCACAGTGTATAAAGTGCTAGGCCTGGAGTCAGGAAGATTCATTGTTCCAAGTTTAAATCTGTTGTCAGACACTCCCTAACTGTGTGACACTAGGCAAGTCATTTAATTTTGTCTGCCTTAGTTTCTTCATCTATAAAATGAGCTGGAGAAGGAAAAGGCAAACCACTCCAGTATCTTTGCAAAGAAATCTCCAAATGGGGTCACAAAGAGTCAGGTACAACTGAAACAACTCAATAACAACAATCTCTCTCTCTTTCTCCCTCTCTTAGTGTATCTCTCTCTTAGTGTATCTTTCTCTCTCTCTCTCTCTCTCTCTCTCTCTCTCTCTCTCTCTCTCTATATATATATATATATATATATATATATATATATATATATATATATATATATATATATATATGATTATTATCATCCCCATTTTATAGAGAGGTTAAATGTCAGAGACCATATTTGAATTCACTTTTTCCTGATTCCAGGTCTCATGCTCTACCCACTACACCACCTGGGTGTCACCTTATCCTGGCATTTAAAGTCATGCACAATCTGACCCTGATGTACCTTTCTACACCAGATATTATTGTTGTCATTCTCTTTCCCTTTATTTATTCTACATCTGCCTACTAGCTTTTCTCTGAACTCCATCTTCTCCTATCACCAAAGCATCGTACTAGAATTCCTTCCTTACCCACACCTTTTAGAATCCTTCACTCTCTTCAAAGCTCAGCTCAGGTACCACTACCTCCTAGAAGCCTTCCTAAATGCCTGCTTTCGCTCTCCTCGAGTTACCTTGTATTTTACTTAAATGTAGAATCCCACTTGTAGAACGGATTCTCCTGAAAAGCATTCACTCATTTAATTTTTGTCTGTATCCCTCAAACCTAACATAATATCTTACCCATAGTGGGTGCTTAATAAACGTTTGATGAATTGGAGAGAAGACAAAATAATAGGGAGAGGACTGATATGTAAATTCACTGAGTTCTTCCTCAGAAAAGTTTGGAATCATGTACAGTAGTTCCAGTAAGGCACTGAACCAAGAGAATGATTCTAAGAACATAGGTTTTGAGGTAGAATGGACCTTAGAATCAGTCAGCCAATCAGTAAGCACTTACTGAATACCACTATGTGCCTGGCACTGTGCTAGGTACTAAGAATCCAAATGCAAAAAGTGAAAGAATCCCTACTCACAAGGAGCTTATTATGTTCTAAGACAAGTACATGTATACACATGTATATACAGCAGAAATATAAAGTTAATGAGTCCAAATATATGCACAGCAACCACATACAATGTAGCTTAGGCAATTGGATGGATCAGGAAAGGATTCATACAGAAGATGGTTTTTGAGCTTTGTCTTAAAGAAAAAGAGAATTTATGAAATGACATAAGGAAGGAGTACCTTCTGAAATAATGGAATAGCCAGTGGATAGAGCCATGGAGATGGAAGACAGATTGTCATATGTGAGGAACAGAGAGAAGGCCAGTTTAACTATGTAAGAGGAGGGTTAATGGCCAATGAGGCTGGAAAGATTGGTTGCACCAAGGTTGTGATGAACTTTAAAAGCTAACCTGAGGAATTTATATTTGATCCTAGAGGCAATAATAGTAGGACACTGTAATAGGTTGAATTGATGAGTCACATGGTCAGATCTGTATTTAAGGACAATTTGTTTTGACCTCAGTATCTGGGCTGGACTGGAAGGCTCAGGGGCTTGAGGCAGGGAGACCACTTAGGCTATTATAATAATTTAGGCAAGAGGTGATGATTCTACAGGGGCAAAGCCAAGATTGCAGAGGAAAGGCAGTGACTTCCCAGAGTTCTCCCCAAGAACCTTCCAAATACCTTCAAATAACCCCATAAAACAATTCCTGGAGTAGCAGAAGCCACAAAAGGATGGGGTAAGATCATTTTCCAGCCAAAAATGGCAGGCCTGGGGTGTTGTACTGGGGTGAGAGTGGAGCACAACTCCATACTGTGCCACACAGATCCAGCCCCAGGCAGGCTGCCCCAGAGGAGCCTCAGAATTGGCTGCAGTGGCGGCTGCTTCTGGAACTCAGATTACAGATGGTGAGGGGTTGGAGTGGTTGGCCAGCAGGAGATTACAGGGGTCTCTGCTGTCACTGAGGCAAGACTCTGTTGTTTTGCCTGAGCAAGGATCCAGGTGGCAGTCTTAAGTGATGGCCCAGGTTGGGGAGGGATGCAGGCATGCCAGAGCTTGCAGTCACAGTGGAACAGGATTCACTTCCAGGTCAGAAGGCAAGCAGGCCTGTGGTTCCTTGCAGATAAGAGCACAGGCCAGGGGAGTGGTGAACATGCCTCTCCTTAAATCGTACCACCTGGGACCTCCGGAAGCTTGGTACAATGAACCCTGGAAGCAGTGACCCACTTTAAGGAGTTAAAAGTAAAGAAATAGACCAGCTAAATGAGCAAACAGAAAAAATGCTGACCCTAGAAAGTTTCTTTGGTGACAAGAAGATCAAAATACACCTTCAGAAGAAGATAAAGTCAAAGCTTTCAAGAAAACATGAATTGGTCTCAGGCCATAGAAGTGCTCAAAAAGGACTTTGAAGATAAGGTAAGAGACGTAATTGAAAAAAATGGAAAGAGAAATGAGAGTGATGCAGGAAGGTCATAAAAAAAAAAGTCAGCAGCTTGAAAAGCCAAATTGGCCAAATGGAAAAGGAGGTACAAGAGATGAAGGAGGCCTAGATCAAGGTGGCAGCTAGGATTGAAGAGGAGTCAGATGAAAGATATTTTAAATGTCAGATTTGGCAACTGTTTGGATATACAGGATGAGAGGAACAATTCAGGGATGACACCTATTTTGTAAACCCAGGTGGCCACAACAATGGTGGTACCCTCAATAATAGGGAATGTGGGAAGAGGGAAGAATTTGTGGGAAAAGATGAATTCTTCTTCCACATCACACGGGACTGGGTGTACAGTGTCTCCATGATCTGGAAAATCCGTGTAAAATATTTTGTCCCTCCCTTTGTTGTGTACTTTTTTTTTTTTGGTAAGGCAATTAAGGTTAAGTGACTTGCCCAGGGTCACACAGCTAGTAAGTGACAAGTGTCTGAGGCTGGATTTGAACTCAGGTCCTCCTGAATCCAGGTCTGGTACTCTATCCACTATCCCACCTAGCTGCCCCTTGTCCCTCCCTTTGTACCAGAGAAGGTCTGATTTTTTTTCTTTTTTCTTTTATTGCTTTTTTTCAGTATTTTATTGCAAAATTTGGGTTAAGCATTTGGTCATAAGCTCTGTGTTATCTTCTGACCTTCGTGTATCGTCTTCGGCTTCCACAGAACTCCCCCTAAATTCCCATTTAAATTCTTATGCCAACCCACAGTCTATTAAAACTGCAATGGGGAAAGTTGCAATGTAGAAGAGCTAAATGTAATTCAGTTATGGACTGAAGTTTCTTGTGACAGGGCATCCAATTTGAAATGCCTGAAGGGCAGTCGAGGATGTGAGACTGAAGCTTAGGGCAGAAACTGCGGTTGATGTCATCCAATCCAACCCTGTCATTTTACAAAGGAAGAATCTGATGCCCAGAGAAATTGAATGATTCCCATGAGGTCATCCAGGCAATACGTGGCAGAGTCAAACTTGGAGCTTAGATCGGTTGACTCTGAAGCCTGCCCTTTTTCTGCTACTATTGATGGCCCCCTTCTCAAGTGAAGCAAGGACTATTGGAGGAGGAGGAGGAGGAGAACCTGGAGTTAAGAGTGATATAGAAATAACCTAGTCACTGCATCGAGCTACAGTTCAATGGGACCTCTGAGGCCAACTAGGTCACCCCCCCCATTCGGTCTCTATTTTTGCCGATGAAAAAACTGAGGCCATGAGAATGGAAGTGTTTTGCATAAGTTACAAAGCCAGTTAAATATCAGAGCCTGGGATTTGTACCCAATTCTGCTGCCAAATGGGTTCAATGGTCATTCTGGCCTGGCTTTACCCAGAGTTTTCATGTGTTGATGCTCTTTCAATTTTTTTATCCTACCCCATGAAAATTGTGCAGGGAAGACAGAACCCAATGTTCTGTTTGCTTAAAGAAAAGCCCCAGAGAAAAAAAGCTTTGGCCACTGGATGGGGTGGAGAGACAGTGTCTCTACCCTGCCCTTACTCTGAACTCAAGCAGCATCAGGCATTGGCTAATATTGTCCCTATACACGTCCACACAGTGTTCCTGGAACAGTTATACAGGACTATTTGGAAGGAGAGCTGGAGGGGACCTGAGAGATCCTTTAGTTTAATCTACTCACGCAGCAGATAGAGTGCCAGCCCTACACTCAGGAAGACCTGTGTTCAAAACTGGCCTGACATACTAGCTGTGTGACCCTGGGCAAGTCGCTTAACCCTGTTTGCCTCAGTTTCCTTTTTTTTTTTTTTTTTGGTGAGGCAATTGGGGTTGACTTGCCCAGGGTCACACAGCTAGTGAGTGTTAGGTGTCTGAGGCCGGATCTGAATGCAGGTCTTCCTGACTCCAGGGCCAGTGTGCTATCCACTGCGCCACCTAGCTGCCCCGCCTCAGTTTCCTTAACTGTAAAATGAGCTGAAAGAGGAAATGGCAAACACCTTCAGTATCTTTGCCAAGAAAACCCCCAAATGGGGTCATGAAGAGTTGGACATGACTAATGGACAAAAAAAATTTTTAAAAAACAGCAAGAACAACCAAAAATACCCTCATATCACAGATGGGAAAACTGAGGTTCTGAGATGGGAGGCAACATGCCAAAGATGTTATGGTTTAGTAAATAGGGCCAGAATTCAGATGTAGGTCTCCTAATGACGATGTAGTCAGTGCTTTCCATTATGCCATACTATTCTCAAGATTCCATGTGGGGGATGGGCAAAAGGGACAAGTCTCGGGCAGCTAGATGGCGCAGTGGATTGAGCACCGGCCCTGGAGTCAGGAGTACCTGAGTTCAAATCCAGCCTCAGACACGTAACACTTACTAGCTGTGTGACCCTGGGCAAGTCACTTAACCCCAACTGCCTCACTAAAAAAAAAAAAAAAACCAAAAGGGACAAGTCTCTCTGCTGTCCTCATGCTGAACTTGAGCAGTGGCATCGGATGTATGTTGCAACTTTACACTGTGTTCCTAGGCCTGTTCTTTTCTCTCTTACATTGGCTGTAGGATGGAGAGATAGGAAGGACCTTGGAGGCCATCCAGCACCCAGTACAATAACTGCCACGGAGTAAACGCTTCATAAATGCTTGTTGATGGAGTGGACGCTCATTGATCTGGTGCAACCCGCCCAGTTTTGTAGCTAAGGAAACAATCCACAACGACCCAAGAGAGTCGGTTCCAAATCTTGGCTCTTATCCAGGTCCTTAAAGGTCATTAGGCTCAACGTGTACCTCACCAGGAATCTGTTAGAGTGTCCCTGACAAACATCCACCCAGGCTCTTTTTGAAGACTTCCAGGGCAGAGAAACAAATGACTTATGGACAATTCTTATTGTCAGAACGGTTTCCCTTGTATCAAGGTGAAATCTCTCTCTCTTTCTGTCTCTCTGTTTCTCTCCTCTGTGTCTCTCTCCCTCCCTCCCCCCTTTAATTTTAGATTTTTATTCTGAACTTAACAAGTCATTTCCCCTAAGAAAGAGCATTCCCACATGCACAACAGAATACAGAGATTGTATGAATCCTCACACTGCACTAGTTGCTTTTTTTTTAGTATATAATAAATTTTAAATTGTTACAAAGCTATCCTGCTTTTCTGTACTTCTTTCTGCACTAATTTCTATTCTTTGCTGTGCATGTATTAAATATTTCAACGGCCTTCTTTTTTCTTTTCTTCTGTTTATGGCATTGCTGTTGCTAATTTCTCCATCACCTGAACTCTCCTCCCAATTAAAATCAGGGAAAAAAATTTAACAAATAAACAGAGTTGAGCAAAATTAATCTGATCATTGACTATATCCAAAAATGTAGGTCTCTTTCTGCACCTTGAATCCATCACTTTTCTGTCAAGAGGTGACAAAGAATATAAGAATGCCAATGATTCTATGTAAGAGAGAAAATAGCAGGCCTAAGAGCACATATCATGGGTCCTCTAGAGACAGATGATTGCTTTGATCATAGTTCTTGCCTTTCAAAGTTGTGTTTCTTTATAGTGTTGTCATTTTATTAATTGTTATCCAAATTCCATTCACTTCACTTTGCATCTGTTCATAATTTCCAAAAGTCTCTGAAATAATTTCTTTCATTTGTAGTTATATAGTTCAATAGATTATAGTTGAACAATATGACATTACATTCATACACACTCAATTTATTCCTTAATTGATGGGGCCCCTTTTAATTTCCAGTTCTTTGCTTTAATTGTTTTTTCTCCTTTAAATTCTACTTTCGGGGGGCAGCTAGGTGGTGTAGTGGATAAAGCACTAGCCCTGGATTCCTGGATTCAGGAGAACCTAAGTTCAAATCCAGCCTCAGACACTTGACCCTAGCTGTGTGACCCTGGGCAAGTCACTTAACCCTCACTGCCCTGCAAAAAAAAACAAAACAAAACAAAAACAAAAATAAATTCTACTTTCAGTATCAAGAAGTTTGGGATTTTTTTTTTTTGGAACTGTTTCCTCCCTGGTATTATCTGTCCTCCTTCTAAACCCTGTCTAATCCCTTTCCCGACTTAGTTCCCTGTTGATTTTGATATAATTATAGCAAACTCTTGAAGAGTATGTGTAACTCCCTTCCTCCTTTGTTTGGTTCAAATAATAGTGAGGTTCATCTGATACTTTTTCCCTCAGTGCCTTCTTTCATGTTCCTCTTTCTCTCACCCACCAATTATGAAAAATAGTAACTTCTCCCTTCTTGGGATGTAGCAGACAGGGTGACAGGCCTCGAGTCAGGAAGAAGAATCTTCCTGAGTTAAACTCCAGCCTCAAACACTTACTAGCTGTGTGACCCTGGACAAGTCATTATTTGCCTCAGTTTCCTCAGCTGTAAAATGAACTGGAGAAAGAAATGCAAACCACTTCAGTATCTTTGCCAAAAAAACCTCAAATGGGATCGTAAAGAGTCAGATACAACTAAAAATGACTCAACAACAACAACAACCCCTTTCTTCCTCCTTTCTACACTAGTATATTCCTTTCTTCCCTTTCTCCTCTTCAAACTTTCAAAACAGAACAAATCCATCCCTTGGGTCTTCTGTTTGTCCCATTTATCTCCTTAAAAACATTAAGGTTCTGAAGGAACACATATTTCTTTTCCCTCTATTAGAACATTAGCATTTCATCACCACATAACTCCTTCCAGCTCAAATAAATGTATTTAAAATAAACTTAGGTTTCTCTTGACTCTTATGTTTGTATTTCAAAGTTCTTCTTGGGCTCTGGTCTTTTCATCAGAAATGCTTGAAAGTACTCTTAGTGGCATCAAACTCAAATAGAAATGGAGCCCACTATTACATCCATTAAGGATATCTGTGAGCTACATATTGAATTAATTTTTTTTACAACGTAATATTATCTATGTTTTATTGTATTTTTAAACTTTTGTCAAATATTTCCCAGTTACATTTTAATCTGGGCCAGTCTTCACTCGGGAATGTTTTGTGTTACGTATGGTTCACAGATTGCATATTAGACACCTTTCCTCAGTGCCATTAAAGGTACCATTTTTCTCCTGTAGGATTATACTGAGTTTTGAAGAGTAAGTTGGTCTTGGATGTAAGCCAATATCTTTTGCCATTGGGAATATTATATTCCAAATCTCCTATAGTAAAAGCTACCAGGTCTTGTGTAATCAACTGTAGTCCCTTCATACTTTAAAATTTTCTTTCTGATTGCTTCTACTATTTTTTTCTTTAACATGAAAGCTTTAATTTCTGGATACGACATTTCTGGACCTATTCCTTTGAGGAGTTTTTTTGTTTGGTTGGTTTTGGTTTTTGGGAGGTGATTGATGGATTTATTCTACTTTCACTTTGTCCTCTGACTCTAATAGATCTGGGTAGTTTTCATTTGATTTCATAAAATATAGTTTCCAGGCTTTTAAAAGAATCATGTCTTTCAAGAAGGTCATTGATTCTTAAATTCTCTCTCCTTGATTATTTTCTGGTTCATTTGTGTTTGAAAGCAGATGGCCTCACATCTTCTTCTATTTTTTAAAAAATATTTTTATTTTATTCTAATATTTCTGTTTCAAGGAGTTATTGGTTGGTGTTTAGTCTCTTTTTGTTTTGAAGGAGTCGTTTTCTTGGGTAACATTTACCAAGTGGTCTTTCTGTTCTAAACAACATATTCTAATTCTTTCCTCTATAATTTTTATTTTATGTGTATCTCTTGCTTCATGTTTTCTAGGTATTTATGTAGTATTTGTGTAAAATCCTTTGCTTTGAGTCTCTGAACACAGTTGTAATGGAATTACTTGTTCCTTCTTCTGAGGGGGAATCTTAAAATCTACAGAAATTTTTATATTAGTTGCTCTTTTTTTGAAGTAATAAACATTTTTATTTATAGTTTTGAGTTCCAAATTTTATCCCTCCTTCCCCCCCTCTCTGAGGTGGTAAGGAATCAGATATGGGTTATACATATACAATTATGTAAAACATTACCATTTTGTACAAGAAAACTTGAATAAAAGAAAAAATGAAAGAAATGCTTCAGTCTGTGATCCATCAATACCAGTTCTTTCTTTGGATAGTATGTTTCATCAATAGTACTTTGGGATTTTTTCGGATCATTGTATTGCTGAGAATACTTAAATCATTCACAGTTCTTCATCAAACACCACTACTTTCTCTGTGCACAACTTTTTCTTGGTTTTGCTCACTTCACTATACATCAGTTCATAAAATTCTTTCTAGGACTTTCTGAAATCATCCTGCTTGTCATTTCTTATAGCACAATAATAGTCCATCACCATCATATGCCACAGCTTGTGTAGCCATCCCCAATTGATGGGCATTCCTTTGGTTTTCAATTCTTAGCTACCACAAAAAGAACTGCTATAAATATTTTTGAACACATAGGTCTTTTCCTCTTTTTTGGTATGTCTTTGGGTTATAGTCCTAGCAGTGGTATTGCTAGATCAAAAGTTGTGCACAGATCTATAACCCTTTGGGCATAGTTCCAATTTGCTCTTCAGAATGGTTGGATCTTTTCACAACTTCAGCAACAATGGATTAGCGTCCCAGTTTTCCTACATCCCTTCCAACATTCATTATTTTCCTTTTTTGTTATATTTGCCACTCTGATAGGTGTGAGGTAATATCTCAGAATTGTTTTAATTTGCATTTCTCTGATAAATAGTGATCTAGAGCATTTTTTCATATGATTATAGAAAGCTTTGATTTCTTTGTCTGAAAACTGCCTGTTCATATCCTTTGACCATTTATTAATTGTGAAATGATGTGTATTTTTGTCAATTTGACTCAGTTCTCTATATAATTGAGAAATGAGGCCTTTTAGACACATTTGTTTCAAAATTCTTTCCCAGTTTTCTGCTTCCTTTGTAATCTTGGTTATATTAGTTTTGTTTGTGCAAAAACTTTTTAATTTTTATTAATTTTATAATCAATATTATTTATTTTACATATTGTTTTACTCTCTATATCTTCTTTGGTCCCAAATTCTTTCTCTGCCCATAAATCTGACATATAAATGATTCCATGCTCTTAATTTCAAGATGGTGGAGAGAAGCCAGGAACTTGTCTGAGCTCTCCCGAGTTTCCCTCAAAAACAACATTATATAAAGCCTCTAAACAGATTCTGGAACTACAGAACCTACAAAAAGACATAAAGACACAAACTTCTTACTTGAGATAATTTAGAAGACTTCAAGAAAGGTCTGTCACACTTGGGCAAAAGGGGAGGGTGGCTTGGCAAAGCACAGCTTTTCACAGCACAACTCAGCCCAGCTGAGATCAGCATGCTGCAGAGGGGGTCTGGACAGGTCAGCAGGAGGCTCCTGGACACAGCATAAATAAGTCGCTAAGGCCCTTGGTCCTAGCTCAGAAGGTGGGTGGCACAACAGGCCATTTGTGAGACCCACTATCCCTGGCTGGGAGGGCAAACTGCCAACTAGAGAACCACCCAAAGGACAGGCACAACCTAGCCAAGCCATCCCAGCACAGAGAGTAAGCCCAGGGTGGTGAGGAATCCAAAAGCCACAGAGGACTCAGAACAGAAAGCCAGTGACCTGGCCCCTATCCCCCAGCACAAGAATCTTGCAATAGTGACCCCTGTGCCCCAGGAGCAGACCAGGCTCTCTCTCTCTCTCTCTCTCTCTCTCTCTCTCTCTCTCTCTCTCTCTCTCTCTCTGGCAGGGCAATGAGGGTTAAGTGACTTGCCCAAGGTCACATAGCTAGTAAGTGTCAAGTGTCTGAGGTCAGATTTGAACTCAGGTCTTCCTGAATCCAGGGCCGGTGCTTTACCACTGCGCCACCTAGCTGCCCCCAGACAATGCTCTCTTAATTTTCTTATGGTATCATCCTTTATGTGTAAATCATGTACCCATTTTGTGCTGTCTTTTAAAAAAAAATATTTATTTCTCCAGCTTTAGCTACTGATCTGGGGTGTTGTGCCATGGCCATGTTCTGCCTCCCGCTATACTTTTGGGAGGGTTGTTGGCTCAGTTTGGTCTCACTTTGATCCCTTGGGTTCTCTAGCTGGCCTTTATTTCTCAGTATCAGGCTCCTATAGATCTTTGAGGTTCAGGACATTACATATTCAGAACCCTCTATGTCATCTCAGTACAAAATGTAGGGACCTCAGAACCTTTAGGTGGATATGCTGCTCCACATGAGCACTGTCATCCTTTTCTCATTACTACCTCTCCCTAAGTTTTTCAAGAACCTACCCTGGAGCTTTCTCACCACCCCTAGGGCATTTTAAGCTTTCTGGGTCTTCCTCCAGAGCTCTTTAAATTTTTTCTACTTCTAGACAAAGAACCTTGCATGTTATATATGATTCTGGCCCATTGCTGGTCTCACTATGAGGCTGGGGTAATTTACTTATCCTGACACTGACTTCACCAGTGCCTCCCTTCCTATTGCATGTGAACTTCTGGCTGACTTTTTCTGCATTTCTATGATGCTATAAATCATTTAAAGTAGTTTCTCATTGGACTTCTCGATTATTAATTGGTTTGGTGCACATTTTAGGTTTTTGCTGAAATATATATGTGGGAGCTAACCAATTTTCACACTGGAGTTTTAAGATGACTGTACCTTAATAATAAGTCTCCATTTCTAATATTTTTCCTACAGACTCTTGCTCTATTCTCACTCCTATTTACCTATTCTAAAGTGCTTTTATTTTGCTTAAATTATTAGTTAATCTATCCATCCATTTATGTGTGTGTGTGTGTCTCTCTCTCTCTATCTATCTATCTATAATTTTTGCTTCCACTTCTTTTGACATTTTGATTTCCTTATTCAGGTGAATGTGGTTCAAAATCTCCTCTCCTGCATTTGACCTCAGGTCTTCCTGACTCCAGGTCCAATGCTCTATCTACCATACCTAGCTGTCTAGCTTTTTCATTCCATAAAAACATGAGAGAATTGATTTCCCTGTTTAGTAATTTCTTGATAATTGTCTTAATTTCTTATATTTCTCTTGTTTGAAGTTTTAAAACTATTTTTCCAAATACATGTAAAAACAATTTTAACACTCATTTTTTTTACTTTTTTTACATCCAAATTCTCTCCTTCCTTCCCTCCTTACACTCCTCCTTGAGAAGGCAAGCAATTTGATATAGGTTTTCCATGTGCAGTCTTGCAAAACATATTTACATATTAGTCATGTTGTGAAAGAAAATACAAACAAAAACTCAAAAAAATGAAGAAAATTTTAAAATGTATGCTTTGATATGCATTCAAACTCCATCAGTTTTTTCTCTGGAGGTAGATAGCATTTTTCATCATTGCCTTGGATCATTGAATTGCTGAGAATAGCTGTCATTCACATTGATAATCATATAGCATTGCTGTTACGTTGTATACTTGTTCTGCTCAGTTTACTTTGCATCAGTTCATGTAAGACTTTCCAGGTTTTTCTGAAAGCATTCTGATTATCATTTCTTATAGCACAATATTATTCCATTGCATTTATATACTACAACTTGTTCAGCCATTTTCCAATGGATGGACATCCACTCAATTTCTAATTCTTTACCACTACAAAAAGACCTACTACAAATATTTTATGTAGGTCCTTTTTCCTTTTTTAGAAAAATTCCCTTTTGGATACAGACCTAGTAGTGATATTTTGGGATGGTATTATAGTCCTTTGATCAGAGTTCCAAATTGTTTTCCAGCATGGTTGAACAAGTTCACAAGTTCACCAGCAGTGTATTAGTGTCCTAACTTTTTGACATCCCCTCTAACATTTGTCATTTTCCTTTTCTGTCATATTAACCAATCTGATAGGTATGAGTTGGTGCCTCAGAGTTGTTTTAATTTGCATTTCTTTAATCAATAGTGATTTAGAGCATTTTATATAACTATAAAGAATTTTTATTTCTTCATCTAAACACTGTCTCTTCATATCCTTTTACCATTAATCAGTAGGGGAGTGACTTATAGTCTTATAAATTTGATTCAGTTCACTATATATTTTAGAAATGAGGCCTTGAGAAACTTGCTATGAAAAAATTTTCACAGTTATGATTACTGTATATTTCCCTCCATCCTTTTCCCCCTGTTTATCTTTCTCTCTCTGTCTCTGTCTCTCCTTTCACCCTATCCCTCCTAAAAGTGTTTTGTTTCTGACAACTGCCTCCCTCAATCCATTCTCCCTTCTATTAGCTCCATCCCTTTGCCTCCTGCCTTCCCATCATACTTCCCTGTAGGGTAACACAGATTTCTATATCCATCTGAGTGTGTATGTTTTTCCTTCTTTGAGCCAATTCTAATGAGAGAAAGGTTCAAGCTTCATCTACTACCACTACTACATCTTCCCCCTCACTATAAAAACTATTTTGTACCTCTTTTATGTAACATAATTTACCCCATTCTATCTCTCCCTTCCCTCTTCTCCCACTGTATCTCTCTTTCACACCCATTGTTTTTTAGCTATCACCCCATAATATTCAACTCACACTCATACCCTCTGTCTATATAGACCTCTTCTAACTACCCTAATAATAAAAAAAGTTCTTAGGAGTTAAAAGTTTTCATCTTCCCTTGTAGGAATGTAAACAGTTTAACCTTATTGAATCCCTTATGATTTATCTTTCCTGTTCACCTTTTTATCCTTCTCATAAGTCTTGTATTTGAAAATCAAATTTTCTATTCAGCTCTGATCTTTTAATAAGGAATGCTTGAAAGTCTTCTATTTCATTGTGTCCATTTTTTTTCCTGAAGGATTATTCTCAGTTTTTCTTGGTTGTAATCCTAGCTTCTTTGCCCTCCAGAATATCATATTCCAAGCCCTCTGATCCTTCAATGTAGAAATTGCTAAATCTTGTGTTATCCTGACTGTAGCTCCATGATAATTTAATTGTTTCTTTCTGGCTACTTGCAATATTTTCTGCTTAACTTAGGAGCTCTGAAATTTGGCTATAATATTCCTGGGAGTTTTCATTTTGGGATCTCTTTTAGGAGGTGATGGTGTACTATTTCAATTTTTATTTTACCCTCTGGTTTTAGGATATCAGGGCAATTTTCCTTGATAATTTCTTGAAATACGATGTCAATGGTCTTTTTTAAATCATGGCTTTCAAGTAGTCCAGTATTCTTAAATTATCTCTCCTTGATCTTTTTTCCAGGTCAGTTGTTTTTCCAGTGAGATGTTTCACATTTTCTTCTATATTTTTTATTCTTTTGATTTAGTTTTATTGTCGTTTGATGTTTCATAGAGTCATTAGCTTCCACTTGCCCAATTCTAATTTGTAATGAAGTATTTTGTTCAGTGAGCTTTTACACATTTATTTCCATTTGGCTGATTCTGCTTTTTTTTTTTTTTTTTTTTTGGCGGAGCAATGGGGGTTAAGTGACTTGCTCAGGGTCACACAGCTAGTAAATGTCAAGTGTCTGAGGCCAGATTTGAACTCAGGTACTCCTGAATCCAGGGCTGGTGCTTTATCCACTGCGCCACCTAGCTGCCCCTCAATTCTGCTTTTTAAGGAATTCTTCTCTTCATTTCTTTTGTGCCTCTTTTGCCATTTGGCCTATACACTTTTTTAAGGTGTTATTTCTTCAGTAACTTTTGTGCCTTTTACTAAGCTATTGAGGCTTTTTTAATGATTTTCTTGCATCACTCTCATTTCTTTTCCAAATTTTTCCTCTACCTCTCATTCACTTTTTAAAGTCTTTTTTATGACTAATATGGTAATGTTTTACATAATCATACATGTATGTATGGCTTACTACCTCAGGGAGGGGGTAGGGGACGGAAGGAAGGAAGGATAAAAATTGGAACCCAATACTATAAATAAAAATGTTTATTACTTTTAAAAATAAGAAGGTAACCCGAATTTTTATAACGATATTATATGAAGAACAGTTGAAGGAAATTAATTTATTCAGCCAAAATGAAAGAAAATAGATTTAGAGAGAAAATAAATAAAGTCCCTTTTGAGCTCTTCCAAAGGAATTCTTTTTTAGGCCTGAGGCCAATTCACTTTTTTTTTTGCAGCTTTGAATATAGCAATTTTGACTTTGTTGTCTTCTGAGTTTGTGGGGGGTTGGGGGGTTTGAAGTTTTTTTAGTTTTTAGGGGTTTTTCTGTCTTTATGTTATTTATTTTTTGGACTATTGAAAGTTTATAAATAAGTGTTTACCTTGTTAATGTACTTAAACAATCCAAGCAATACACAAAACAGATTTGTGATTTTCTACCTCTTTTTATATGCTTCCTATATTTGTAAATTCAAGTTTGTTGATGTCTGTTAAGTTCAAAATAACAAAAAAAAATCCTCTCCCTCCTGATATTAAATGAAGTAATTAACTTGGGTGGGAGGTAGTTATGGCATGAATGTGAATATGTCTCCATTATCTATGTGGTTAGCTTTGAATCTTTTTCATTTTCTATTTTTGAAAAATAAAGTTCTATCCTATGTTGGACTTATTGTAAGCCTTAGTACTTGCATGGCAGCTGACCCTCTCTTTTTTTTTTTTTGTGAAGATTTAGACATGAGCTTGGGTTCCCAGGGATGGAGAATGAGCCAAAAAGAGAAACTACAAAGTTCCCCAAGTTGGTCCTGATCCATTGTAAACCTGAAGCTTTGGTCCTGGATCATGGGCTGTGCATATTTCTGATTGGTTTGTCTGTTGTCCTTTGTTCTTGAAGAGGACCAAAATGAAATCACTATGTCAGATTCAAGGTACAATGTGTCTGACTGTGGCTGATCTGACCAATATGAGCTTGGAAGACTCTACCACAAGTCGGGCACAAATACTCCATATGAAGATTTGGAGTGGAGATACCTCTAAATTTGTGTATCTCACATTTCTTTTGAGTTATTACAATTCTGTTTCACTTATAGAGCATGGCACCTTCTTTAATGAGGTCATATCATGCTGAGTAGTCCTTTGCCAGCATCTCCCATGTCACACAATTGATTCCAAAGTTCTTCAGAGAGAACTTGAGAGTGTCCTTGTATTACTTCTTCTGACATCTATGTGGGTTTTTGCCCTGTGTGAGTTCTCTGTAAAATAGTCTTTTAGGCAAACATATATATGTTTGGTATTTTAACAACATATCCAATACATTGGAGTTGCACTCTCTGAAGTAGGGTTTGAATGTTTGGCAGTTTAGCTTGATAAAAGGACTTCAGTGTCTGGTACCTTATTTTGCCAGGTGATCTTCAGAATCTTCCTTTCTGGGTGCTCTACTGAATGTTGTCCAGGATATTCCTATTCAACCACAGATTGGGTCAGAGGGCTGCCAAAAACCCTTCCAGTATAGAGATTCCATCCTCCTGTAGTTCTGTGAAGAAAGCAGCACCGGGAGCTAGCTGAGACAAAGAGCATGCAAGGCTTATTTTACTCACCAGGAAAGAATTGGTAGCTGAAGGAGAAATAATGGGACTCTGAGGGAAATTTAGTCCATCTTAAACTTCTTTTTAAATTTTTTATTTTTTATTTTATTTTATTTTTTTTTTAGTGAGGCAATGGGGGTTAAGTGACTTGCCCAGGATCACACAGCTAGCAAGTGTCAAGTGTCTGAGGCTGGATTTGAACTCAGGTACTCCTGACTCCAGGGCCGGTGCTCTATCCACTGTGCCACCTAACTGCCCCCATCTTAAACTTCTTGAAAGAGAAGAAAAGTTGTACATAATCTGAGAAGTTCCAAAGATTTAAGACTGAGTTTCCAAATTATTTAAGGGCTAATGGCCCAAAATTCTACAAGAGAAGTGAGTTCCAGAGCTATAGGAAGTTTCCATGAAATTCTAACACAATAACAAATTATCTGAATGAGAAAGAAAAGAGGGAACTACTTAAAGAGAATGATGTGAATGTACAGGAAATTCATTAACCAACTTGTCTTAAAAAAAAAAAAAGATGTATAGAAGGTAGAAACAAGGGCAGATAACAAAAGATTATTACAAAATCACTAGATGATCTCATAATGATAATTTAAGTTTTCAAAAACTCAGAAAAAAAAATGAAGTCAGAGCCATAACTACAAATTCTCATAATAGGAACAGATTCAAGTGAATTGGTTGGGGGAGAGGTTGTTGTAGGGAGAGTGGTAGGGCAGAGAACAGTCTGCTTGGATTAAATGCAGAGGCACTGGGAGAAGAGCAGCTCTGGATGGATACATAGCCAAAATTTGAAAGGTAACATCATAACAAATTTAAAAGAGAATGGAAAAAAGTTACCTTTAAGAATTATGGGGTTGGGGGGCAGCTAGGTGGCACAGTGGATAAAGCACTGGCCCTGGATTCAGGAGGACCTGTGTTCAAATCTGGCCAAAGATACTTGTTACTAGCTGTGTGATGCTGGGCAAGTCACTTAACCCTCATTGCCCCACCAAAAAAAAAAAAAAAGAATTATGGGGAGGTGGGGCCAAGATGGCAGAGAGAAGCCAGGAAGTTGCCTGAGTTTCCCTCAAAAACAAAATTAAATAAAGCCTCTAAATGGATTCTGGAACTATAGAACCTACAAAAAGACCGAGAGACACAAGCTTCTTACTTGAGATAATTTAGAAGACTTCAAGAAAGGTCTGTCTCACTTGGGCAAAAGGAGAGGGCAGCTCAGCACAACTCGACACAGCACAATTCAGCACAGCTCAGAGCAGCATGCTGCAGAGGGGGTCTGGGCAAGTCAGCAGGAGGCTCCTGGACACAGCATAAATAAGTCACTAAGGCCCCTTGATCCTGGCTCAGAAGGTGGATGGAACAACAGGCCATTTGTGAGACCCACCATCTGTAGGTGATAGGGCAAACTGCCAACTAGAAAACCACCCAAAGGACAAGCGTGACTTAGCCAAGCTTTTCCGACACAGGGAGCAAACCCAGGGTGGTGAGGAGTCCAAAAGCCACAGAGGACTCAGAACAGAGAGCCAGTGACCTGGACCCTATCCCTCAGTACAAGAAGCTTGCAACAGTGATCCTTGTGCTGCAGGAATGGACCTCAACTTTATAAGTTTAAAAATAGGCTACAATATGAGTAAGAAACAAAAAAGGACCTTTACCATTGACAGATTTTGTGGTGAAAGGGAAGACCAAAACACAAACTCAGATGAGTTTGTCAAAATGCCTACAAGTGAAGCCTCAATTGGGAAGATGATCTGGTCTCAAGACCAAAAAGCCGTCTTGAGAGAGCTCAAAAAGGCTTTTAAAAATCAAATGAAAGAGGTAGAAGAAATAAAATGGGAAAAGAAATGAGAGAAATGAGAGTTACACTGGAAAAAGAAGCACCAAAATTGAAGAAAACAATTCCTTAAAAAATACAATTGGCCAAATTGGGGGGGGGGGGGGATTATCCAAATGGAAAAGGAGGCACAAAAGCCTACCAAGGAAAAAATGCCTTAAAAATTTAAATTGGGCAGATGGAAGCCATTGACTCCATGAGACACCAAGAATTTGTCAAGCAGAATCAAAAGACTGAAAAACAGAAGAAAATGTGAAATACCTCATTGGAAAGACAACTGACCTGGAAAACAGATCCAGGAGAGATAATCTAAGAACCACTGGACTACCTGAAAGCCTTAAAAAAAAGAGTTCAAACACCATATTCCAGGAAATTATCAAGGATAACCACCCTGACATTATAGAATCAGAGGATAAAATCATCATTGAAAGAATCTATCGATCACCCTCTGAAAGAGACACCAAAAGAAAACCTTCGAGGAATATTGCAGCCAAACTCCAGAACTATCAGGTGAAGGAGAAAACACCACAAGCAGCCAAAAAGAAACAATATGAATATCATGGCGCCACAGTCAGGACCACACAGGACCTGGCAGCCTCAACACCAAAGGATTGCAAGGCCAGGAACATATTTTGGAAGGCAAAAGAACTTAGACCACAACCAAGAATCAACCACCCAGCAAAACTGATCAACATCCCCCAGGGGAAAAGATGGCCATTCAATGAAATAGGGGACTTGCAAGGTCTCCGGAAGGAAAGGCCAAAACTGAACAGAAAACCCGATGCTCAAATAAAAGACACAAGAGAAGTACAAAGAGGTAAACAGAGAAAAAAAAGGTTCTTCAATAAGGTCAAACTGTTTACATCCCCATGAGGGAGGATGATACTTTCAACTCTTCTTTTCTTTTTTTTTTTTCTTTTTTTGTGAGGCAATTGGGGTTAAGTGACTTGCCCAGGGTCACACAGCTAGTAAGTGTTAAGTGTCTGAGGCCGGATTTGAACTCAGGTACTCCTGACTCCAGGGCCGGTGCTCTATCCACTGCGCCACCTAGCTGCCCCGATACTTTCAACTCTTGAGATCTGAGTTTGTGTCTTGATCTTCCTTTTCTCCATAGTAACTTTCTATAGTCAGGTTTTTGTTGTTGTTTTCTCATTTTCCCAGCCTATTTCTGACTTTTGACTTTATGTTAAAGTTGGACACTGTTCCTAGGGTAGAAGGGGCACTACCCCAAGCTTCAGGCCTTGCCTGCTGCTGTTTTCAGAGCTACTTCTGGGGTGGTCTATAACTTTTGATTTCTTTCAAGGTAGTATGATCTAATAAGAGGTGTGGTCACTTCTCTCCTGGACTGTGCTGTGGTCTGTGAGCAACCATAAGCACTCTTTTCCACCCTGGAATTGTGACCAGGTTCTCTACTACCCTTCATCTGCAGTGTACTAATATTCCTCCTTGTCCTGAGACTGCAACTTAAACTCTGTATGGGCAATGCAATAGAGTGCACCCAGTGCCAGCAAAGGGTCCCCTGCAATTTCCTTCTGACCATTTATCTGACCCTCTTACCATCTGTCGGCTGAGTGCTCTGGACACCACTGCCAATTCAGTTTCCCTCAAGGTCTGCTGCTGGCTTGAAGGGGCATGGCTTGTCCTGGACTACATGCCACTCTCACCTTGTTGTGACAAACCTTTCCTGCCAACCTTCTAAGTTGTCTTGGGCTATTAAAAATTGTTTCACCCCATACCTTTGTTGGTTCTGTTGCTCCAAAATTTGTTTTGAAATGTTACTTTAAAGTTGCTTGAAGAGGAATTTGGAAGAGCTCAGGTGAATACCTGCCTTTATTCAGCCATCCTGGCTCCACCCCCTTGCTTGAAATTTTTGCAAGTCAGATGCAAAAGTCAGTGTCTCTTTCAGAGAAACCACTCAAATGTATGTCTTTTATTAAAGATCTATCATTATTCACTGATTATTCTGCTCACCTTTACAGGATATGTTTTGATCTCACTTTTAAAAAATGGGACATTTTGACCTTCTTTTAAAAAATACCATGTCTTAGTCTTCTCTCTGATTTCTCAAGGATACAGAATATTCCTGTTCTGTTTGAATTGACTAGCATAGCTAAAGGCCTTTCTACAAGCTCTTTATAAGATTTATAGTTTGCCATTGAAATTCTGAAATTAAGCATGGTGTTTTTCTTTGGCAGGCATATGTGACATCTATTGATGAGTACTTTTCCATTTTTTGCAAAACTTTTGGACACTTTGCTTGTGTTATTTACAGCAATATGGTATTTGGGTTTTTTAAATTTTGTAATGCCTTTCTAGGGGATTTGAGCCCTTCAATTTATATCTGCACATCCTATACTCAAGGAAAGTTGCTTTGGCTTGCATGGAATCCATGTTTTCAATCAAAATTGTTATTTACTTCTCTTCTGCCAAATTTTCTTCTACTTCAGTTTTAGATTCTGTATCCGTCATTCTGTATCTGTCATTCTCTCTCTCTCTCTCTCTCTCTCTCTCTCTCTCTCTCTCTCTCTCTCTCTCTCTCTCTCTCTCTCTCTCTCTCTCTCTCTGCTTTTACTGTATCAAAGAAATTCTTCATCTTACATTATAAGGTATCAACTTGTTGTGTCCTAATTATTTTTTATTTCAGGGCCGTGATTAAGGGTTTTTTTTTTTCCTTTTTAACCATTCTGAAATTTACTGCAGTTGTTCTATTATTTCTGGCGAATTTTTTAAAATGTAGATTTCTCATTCTCTTTTTCATTGGGGGTTGGTTTTGGATTAATTTCTTTCAAACATAATACATATTTATTGTGTTGTAGTGTTTGCTTATTTCCCTTTCTTTAGAAGTCTTAATTTCATTTTATCTACTTGGAATCTAGACTTATACCTAGCCTTTCCTTCTTAGCTTTTTGAATTTTGAACCTTTTTCTTTTATTGGCAGAATTTTTATCAGGTTTCCATAACTCCTCAGTCTTTGGCTCTTCCTGTGCTGTGACCCATGAAAAAAGATCTCAGACTCCTTGAATTTGGGGTGATGAGGAGTTGGTTGGGTCCCTGACCTGTTTAAACTCTACCAGGAGAAGAATGATTGCAACTAAGTGCATAGTCCTATATCTCAGGGACAATGCAGTTCCTTCACTTTCAGCAGGTACTATACTGCCAGATATCTGCCCCTCACAGTTGTACCCCCTTTACTTTGCATGGCTAAGTAGGATCAGTGTTGTTCCCCCACTATGGCATATAAGGGGTTCAAACTGACCCACTGCCATAAGACAGGTCGAAAGCCTTTCTAGTTTCAGAGCTAGCTATACCTAGCTATTTGAGGACCAAGGTTAAAAAAAGTAAGAGGGGTTGTTAGGTAGTACATTAGACCACTGTTCTTTTAGAAGGCTTTATCTCATGTGGAGGTACTTCTAGCTTCTCTTATTTATACAATCTTAATTGCCATTAATTTGGCTCATTTCTAATTGTTTTAAAGTTGTTGGGTTAGAGGAATCTTATTGAAAACAATTGCTCCATCATCTTGTAAATCATATGTTCTCTTCATTCATTTTAGTTCCATCTTCACAGATGCCAGATCCTTAATTTCTCATATGGAGTTTATGAGCCACTTTGAAAGTCTTGAGTTACATTCATTTTTTCCTTATGGGCCTTTAAAAAAATTCAGCTATCCCATCTTCAATCTCTTTTGGCCCCATTACATTTGAGCCTTTTGTTTTTGCTTAACTGTTTCTTAATTTCATCTTTTTTTTCCTTCCTTGTGTTGCAATTTCCTTTCTAAAGGTTTTTGCTTTTTCTGTTTTTGTCCTTTATTTGTAGGGGATCTGGGCTCAAATATGGCCTTTCACTCCACCCTCTTTCCCGTTCAGTAACATTTTAAGCTATGGTTCAGAAATCCAAATCTTGTTATCTTCTTAGGTCTTCACTTTACCCAAATTGCCTTTTTATTCTGAATCCTTTAATCATCAGTAGTGACAAAAAGACCACTAAAGTCCCGTAAGTTTTTTGGCCAAGATTTCATCTACCTTACCAATGTTTTCTAGGTTCCTCATGGTGGTATCATTTACTCCCATATGAATCAACAGAAATGGGTAGTTGTAAGATTTAACAAGTTTCTGGAGGTTCTGTCAATGTCATGGATAGATGCCTTGGAAATACAGAATATGCCTTTGGGTTTTTTTTTTAATGTCAATACAAAGAATAGTTGTCTCAGTAACCCCTCAGCAGGGAATAACCAACATCCAATACTTGTCTCCTCCCCATCTAACCATCACTGGATGACCTTTCACTTGACAGTATCTTTAGAAATCTACCATCTTTCATTGGAACACAAATTGCTTCCTCCAGAGAGAGTCTAAATCTCTATTCTCTAACAAGAGCTTCATACCTATTTCATAGCTCCAAATGTTCAGTGGCCCTTCTTCCTTCCATTCCCATGTCACATTCTTCTATCTTTAATACTTGTTATTACCTTTATTCCTCACTTTTTCTTCTTTGTTTCTACCTTAAAGTGCTGTCGAGCACATTCTGTCAAGGAATACTTCACTTTCCTTGATTACTTGCAGTATAGAGATATATTCCTCTGACTAGAAAGCTGTTCTACTTTTTCTTTAGGATGGAGACTAATTTGCACTTCAGAAATGTAAATACTGTACACTCTCTCCCTGCAAAATTCTCTTAACCTTCCCAACATACATGAAGCAAAATCTACTATCCTTTGTTTTCTTTCTTTTGTCTTTTTCTCTGTTTTCTTTTAAAATTATTAATTTAGTATTTGTTTCCCCAATTACATGCAAAAACAACTTTCAACATTCATTCTTAAAAGTTTGAATTCCTCTTTTGTCTTTTTCCCCACTAAAACCCAACCCTCCTTGACTCTTTCTTCACTCTCATCATCAATATCCAATCATTTGCCAACTAGATATAACTACATACCATCTTTTGTATCTGTCCCTTCTCTACACCCACATAACCTCTATCCTAGTTCAGGTCCTCACTTTCTTTCACTTAGACTATTGCAATAGCCTCCTAATTGGCCTCCCTGCTTCCAGGCTCTCTTCTTCTAGCCATCTTCCACACAGTTGCCAAATTGATATTCCTGAAGCATAGGTCTGAACTGATCACTCCCCTGCTTAAGAAGTTCCAGTAACTGTCTGCCTATTCCCTTAAGGGACAAAATGTAAATTTTTTAGTTTGTCATTTAAAGCTCTTCACAATCTGGCTCCACCTACCATTGCAGGATTATTGCACAATATACTCCTTTTCACACTCCATATTTCAGCCAAAGTAGCCTACTTTCTCTATTCTGCAATGACATTCCTTTTCCCAACCAGCTGTAGCCCTTTGAACTTCTCCATCATTCCCTAAGACGCTCATCATCCTGAAAGATCACATCAGACTTGGTACTCACACCTTATCAGTACCTTCTGCCCCCCTGGTACCCCTCTGACTGGAAAACAGAGAGTTCCTCCCAGAATTCCCATTAAAGGAGGGAGCCCAAGCCAGTCATCTCTTCATTTGCCACTAGCTGCCCTACTTTGAACTTCCCTTCTTTTCCCACCCCTCTTTCAGCTTCCTTTGTTGTTTTTTTTTGTGTGTTGTCTTCCCTCTTTAGAGTGTAAACTCCTTGAGAGCAGACACTTTCGTTTTTGTAATTGTATCCCCAGGACTTAGTACAGTGCCTGACACATAATAGGCAGTTAATATATGTTTGATTGACCTGACCCCTTACTTAGTGCCTTTGCACAGGGTGTGCAATGTACTTCCTCCTAATGAGAGGACAGATCTAGTAAGGGACCTCAGAGTTCATCCAGTCCAACTTTTTCATTTTACACATGAGGAAGCTGAGTCTCAGTGAGGTCAAGTCACTTCCCCAAGATTGTAGAGATAATAAATATCAGAAATGGGATTTGAACCAGATCCTCTGACTCCTGAGTCAGTATTCTTTACACTGTACCATCCATCAATTGTTTGTAATCAGTGTTACTATTATTAATCCAATTTCCTTTGCATAAGTTTACCCTCACAGGTTTAATCCAAACAATGGATCAGTGCTAACTGTCAGGTCAAATTTGCCTCCCTGTGCCAGGAATTCTAGTTCACTTTACTCCCATACTTTTGGCATTTATGTGTAGACATCCTCATCTCCATCTCTTAAAATCTCTGGCTTCACGCAAGAAAAGGGTTTCTCATGCTCTCTCTTTTCTCAAATTGTCTGTTTGCATGTTGTACCTCCAGAAGAATATGCGATCTTTGAGAGTAAGATTTATTTTTCATTTTTGTCTTTGCATCTCATACAGTGCCTTGTGTAAAGGAGAGGGAGGTATACACACCTATAATTTCATTAATAATAATTATTAATAAGTAATCAACTAGGCAGCTAGGTGGCACAGTGGATAGAGCACTGGCCCTGGATTCAGGAGTCCCTGAGTTCAAATCCAGCCTCAGACACTTGACACTTACTAGCTGTGTGACCCTGGGCAAGTCACTTAACCACAATTGCCTCACAAAAAAACAAAAAAACAAAAATAAGTAATCAACTAATAATTAGCTTTCTCTACAGGTACAAATCAGCCACTGATTTCTTTTTTGTCTTTTGTTGTTGTTGTTGTTTTGTGTGTGTGAGGCAATTGGGGTTAAGTGATTTGCCCAGGGTCACACAGCTAGTAAGTGTCAAGTGTCTGAGGCCACATTTGAACTCAGGTACTCCTGGGGGCTCAGGTTTTTCTTACTTAAAGGATGGCTTTCTATACACTACATCACAGGTATCAAATTCATAGACTTTGAAAACTCCCAAGTGCCCCAAACAAGATTAAAATGTAATTGGAGGTGCAACTAAGTGGTGCACCAGATAAAGCACCGGCCCTGGATTCAGTAGGACCTGAGTTTAAATGCAGCCTCAGACACTTGACACTTACTAGCTGTGTGACCCTGGGCAAGTCACTTAACCCTCATTGCCCTGCAAAAAAAAATGTAATTGGAAAATGTTTAAGAAAATAAAAATACTAATGCAACATAGATAATGTTCATTTGTGGTTGTCTAATACAATATGAAGCCCACAGGAATCTGTTTCTAGTTGAGTTTGACCCTACTGCACTATACAATACTGTCCTTCCCATGTCTTGGACATACTTAATAAATGATTATTCAACTGAATTGAATTGAACATTTTAGGTGTGTTGTTTAAAAATTATTGCTACAACTGTATCTTATAAATTAATTGGTTGCTATTACACCATTTTTGGCAGTAAGCATTTAGTATTCATTAGTATTATATATCAGTAAAGTATTGGCCACGTCTCCCTGACTTCTCATGGTCTCAGGCCTTCAGACCTACATTGTCCTAAGAGGAAGAGAGCGCACCAAGCGAGAGTGAGGCCAGAGAAAGAGACAAGAGAGGTCAGAAAGAGCGACCTTCAAGTGGTCAAGGGTTTTATCCTCTTTTAAGAGAGGAATAATAAAGGAAAAGGGATGGGGGGAAGGAGAAGAAAGAAGCTGAGAGAAACATAGAGAAAGACAACTAAGGGGCATCTACTTTATTTTATTTCTAAGGAAGCCTCAGTTTATGGCTTCCTTATCTTTTTCCCTACTGGGAAAAGTTAGGGAACTAACCCTAGTCTTGTCTTGTCTGCATCAAACTGGAACAGAAGCCATTAGATGTTCTCTAAGATTGCTTTTTGTGCTGACCTTCTTTGTTCTATGATTATGTTACTTTTTTTCTAGTTTATCATATTCTCTTGCATTGTGGTCATATGTGTATGACTATATCTAATTTCTTCTTATTAGATGGCATGCTTCTTAAGGGCAGGGCAACTTGTTGTTGCTAGCACTTAGGACAGAACCTTTGTGCTCAAATGACAGATTTAGAAGGGACTTTAGAAATTCAACAACCTCATTTTACAGTAATGAAACCTGGGCCCAGAGAGCTTTAATAACTTGCTCAAAGTCACAGAGGGGGCATTTAATAAATATTTCTTGAATTAAAAGGAATTAAATAGGGGCAGCTAGGTGGCACAGTGGATACAGCACCGGCCCTGGAGTCAGGAGTACCTGGGTTCAAATCTGGCCTCAGACACTTAACACTTACTAGCTGTGTGACCCTGGGCAAGTCACTTAACCCCAATTGCCTCACTTTAAAAAAAAGGGAATTAAATAATTTCCTGTAGTTCATTTATTCATTTAACAAACATTTACTGGGTATCTACCTCATGCAGCTTCCCAATCCAAAGATAAATAAGATAGAGGCTCTGCCCTCCAGAAACTTCTGGTCCAAGTGAGGAATTGAAGGTGCATTCAGGGTAAATTACTTCAGTTACAAAGTAATAGTGCTAAGATAAAGACAAAGCTTTCCTCCCTCCAAGTCTAGTGATCTCTCTGTCTTCACAGTGCTCATGGCCTAGGAGGAGAAATAAGGCAAGAGCTAAATATATATAATACAAATAAGAATGCAATGTATGCATGAGGCATACAAAGTTCCAAGAGATAGCAACTTTGTTCTTACTCATAATCTTATTCACAATTGCCATTCCTAGAGTCACTGCATAAGTATGCACACACAGCATATTTCATTAGGGTATGCAATCAAAAAACATAATTTTAGAGCAATAATTTATTAAATAATCATAAAGGACATTATTTGAAATTATCAAAGTAAGACAATGAATTTAAGATTAAACATAGCATTCAGGCATAAAATAGCAATCCATATTTTCAAATTAAAAAAACACATCATGGATTAAATGAAAATGCAAAGCTGTCTGTTTTTAGAAACTTTAGTATATACCTTGGCATACCCAGTATACTCTGTATATAGGTCTGTGGCCTAGACCACAGTATACAGAGGGGTTGCCAAGCATATGGACTGACTTCCAGGTCCCTAAAAAAGTGCTCAGCTCCCAAAGAACTGTTCCCTAATTGCTTCTCTCTGGGCTGAAATTCCACTCACTAAGGGACAAATCTTTCATTCCACAGAGATTGAGGCTAACATGCAATTGCCCCTTGGGAATGGAAGGGGGGTGGAGGTACAATGGAATGAACCCTGGGCTGGGAACCAGGAAACTTGGGTCTAGTCACTTCTTTATGGGCTTGTATTTCCTTGCCTATAAAGTAAAGTTAGTCCTGCCTCCCTCGTGGGGCTGTTGTCAGGGATAAATGGGATAATGGATGGGAAAGCACTTTGGAAGCTATTAAACCCATGTACATGTGAGGGAGTGTTGTTAGCTGACAGACAGTGCTTTGCTAAGAGAAGCCTTTCTTGGTCTAATGTAGGTCCATTTGAAGTATTTTGATTCTTTTCCTTCTGCAAAATCCACAGGCAAAAGACACATCTGGATGCAGATTCTATACACAAATGAATAATGCAGTTTGTCCCTGAAAGTTTCCAGAACTCTGTCCCTATGGGAGTTGCCTAGGAGATCTCTCCCATTCACTCTCTATGGATGATGTAAGAAGAACTGGGTGTGGCACACACTGAATATTGGACCTGCAAACAGGTGACTTCTATTCAAATCCCAGATCCTCCACTGGCCAATAACCATATGACCTAAGGCAAAACACTCTGCTTCTTTGAGTGATTGGTGGAGTGGGGCAGTTACCCCTTTCGAAATACTGACAACTACCCAGTGAGGTTTAGAAGAAAGCATTCAAAGTTAATCATTTGGCTAAGGATTTGATGCTTTGGAGTGTATAAAGGGCTCGACCCATGATTTCTTCTGTGTGGATAACTATCAGCAACTCATCTGTAACTTGTAATCTTAGAGAATTACCTGGGGCACTGAGAGGTTGAGGTTTCCAGGATCACAAGCTGGTGGATGCCAGAGATAAGACTTAAACCTATGTCTTCCTGTCTCCAGTTGACCTTTCTTTATCTACTATGATACATGTTTTGATGATAGAGCAGCAGTATATCATTTTGCAGTTATATAATTTACTAAGCATTTTGTAGGTATTACCTTATTTGATCCAAGCAAGAACCCTGTGAAACAGATAGTGCAGCTATTATTTGACCTGTTTTTCAAATGGAGAAACTAAGGCTCTCTCCTGATTCTCCTCCTACCTGTGTGGCCACTCCTCAGTCTTCTTTGCTGGATCTTGCTGTAGGTCCAGCCTACTAACTGTGGGCAACCCACCAAGGATCTTTTCTCATCCTCTTCTCTTCTCACTCTATTTCACTTAGTGATTATATCCATTCCCATGGATTTAATTATCATCTCTCTGCAAATTATTCTCAGGTCTACTTATCCAGCCCTAACCTCTTTCCTGACTTCCCCTATCTCATCTCCAACTGCCAATTAAACATCTCGAATTAGATGTCTCATAGATATCTTAAATTTGAAATGTCCCAAACTGAGCTCACTACCTTTCCACCCAAAATCCTCCCCTCTTCCAAATTTTCCTTTCATCGTTATGGGCATCACCATCCTCTCAATAAATCATCAAAACCTAGGTGTCATCCTTGACTTCTCACCCCTATATCTACTCTATTGCCAAGTCCTGTTGATTCTGTCTTTATAAGATCTCTCACATCTGCCCTTTTCTCTCCTCCAACACTGCTACCACTCTGGTGCATGCTGCGACTATTGCAATAGCCTGCAAATTGGTTTCCTGCAGCAAAACTCCCCCAACACTGCCAGTCCATCTCCATGTAGATGCCTAAATGATTTCCCTGAAGCATAGGTCTGACCATGTCACTTCTCTATTCAAAAAATTCCAATAGCTCCATATTATCTCTAGGATGAAAGATAAAGTATTTGGCTTTTTAAAGCCTTCCTGACCTGGTCCCTTTATGCTTTCCAATCTTTTTGCTCTTTCTTTCCCTTCACAGAATTTTAGACCCAATGACACTGGCCACCTTGGTGTTATGTACATACTCAATCTCTCATCCTCAGGCATTTTCACTGGCTGTTTCCCATGCTTGGAACCTTCTTCCCCCTCATCTCTACCTCCCATCTTCCCTGATTTCCTTAGTCTCAGCTAAAGTCCTTCCTTTTTAGTCTTAGTGACTTCACTCTTATATTATCTCCAATTTATCATATATTTACTTTGTTCGTACATGATTATTTATATGTTGTCTCCCTCATTTGACTGTGAGCTCCTTGAGAGCAGGGACTGGTTTTTGCTTTTCTTTGAATATCCAGCACTTAGCACAGTGCCTGGCACATAGTAGGCACTTAATAAATGCTTCTGGACTTGATTTGACTTGACCAACTCACAGAGAGGTAGAATTTGAACCCAGTTTCTCTGATTCTAGAAGCAGTGTTCTTTCCACTGGGCAACATTGCTTCATTACCTGACATCACATTAAGGTATTGAATCCTGGACTTTGAACATAAATGATTAGTAAATAGAACAGCTGCGATCAGAACCTAGACTTTCAGACTCAGAATCCTGGGATTTTAGAGTTGGAAGAGATCTTAGCAACTATCCAGTCCAGCCTCCTTATTATTATTTTTTTTTCAGGGCAATGAGGGTTAAGTGACTTGCCCAGGGTCACACAGCTAGTAAGTGTCAAGTGTCTGAGGCCGGATTTTAACTCAGGTACTCCTGACTCCAGGGCTGGTGCCACCTAGCTGCCCCGAGCCTCCTTATTTTACAGAAGTAGAAACTGAAGCCCAGAAAGTGACTTAACCAAAGTCGACTAGGTGATAAATGGCAGATATAGGACTCAAACCCATGACTCCAGCCCCCAAATTCACTCCTTGATTTTATTTCTCTTCTCCCTCCACGGACCCTGCTTTTTGAACATAAACATTTGCCTCAGTAAATGTTGCATCAGTGGGTTTCAAATGCATCTCACTTGCAGAAATGCCTTCTTCCAATTTCCATACCACCATGGCAAAGAGGAAATTGTCTCTGTCCCTTTGGGGAGGGTGACTTCTGCAGAAACACTCATTAGTGGTGGAAATGTTTATATTCCATGGTTCTCCAAAATAGTCCAAATATCCGCCCAACACACAAAGAACCCTGAAGTTTAATTTACACCTCAATGAGTCACTGGAAGCAAACATGGGCTCCTTGGTGTCTAATCACTGCCTTTTGAACCTGAACAATACTAGCCTATTATTTCATACACCATATTTAATAACAGGGGGGATGGAATTTTGTGCCTGAAGAAATGCATTCCTGTCTGAGACTTCACTTTGGGTCATGTGAATAGAAAGCTATATAGCGCTGAAAGGGGATCAGAGGGTCATAGATTGAGAGCTGGAAGAGACATTTGAGGACATCTAGAGCAACTGCCTCATTTTACAGATGAGGAAACTAAGACACAGAAAGGCGAACTGACTTATCCAATGTAACCCATGTAATAAGTGGCAGAGCTAAGGTTCAGACCCAGGTTGTCTGACAAAAAATTCAGTGATCTTTCCCCTATACCGAACTAAGTGGCACAGTGGATAGAGCACTGGGCTTGGTATCAGGAAGACTCGAGTTCAAGTCTAGCCTCAGATACTTACTAGCCATTTGTCTTTGAATAAGTCATTTAACCTCTGTTTACCTCAGTTTCCTCAATAGTAAAATGGTAATAATAATAGCATCTATCTCCCAGGGTTGTT
Organism: Dromiciops gliroides; assembly: GCF_019393635.1. Classification (NCBI taxonomy): domain Eukaryota; kingdom Metazoa; phylum Chordata; class Mammalia; order Microbiotheria; family Microbiotheriidae; genus Dromiciops; species Dromiciops gliroides. Next base: position 294,210,560 of record NC_057862.1, on the reverse strand, counting down.
ATAAGGATTAAATGAGATAATTATTATAAAGCATGTGGCACAGTGCCAGGCACATAGTAAGTACTATATAAGTATTAGTTATTATTACCGAGAGAACATACTACACGAAAGTTCCAGAGGCCACTGAAGTCTGAGCCAGTGTATGGAGGGGTGCATGGAGGGAAAAGAGAAACAAGATCAAGAACCTCTTTCCAAATCCTGGTTGTTGTTTTCTACTGGATGTTGGGTCCTTCTTCCTTTTAAATCAGAGGTGTGCTGGTAAATGTTTAGCAAACAGGTCTCTGAGGGGAGAAAACGTACATACAACACTCATGTTTAATCTGATTTATTAACATTTATTAACTTTTTCTCCATCAATCTTTGTCTTTAAAAAAACCCAACAAAACAATAAATTGTACGCTAAGCATTTGCTAATTTCTGAGGTGTAAACGCTCACCTTGAACATTTAACAATTGGCTCTTGCTGGCTCAAACTGGTTTGAGTTGGCTCCATGGTAACCCTGTACCTTCTTCAAACAGGCTCATAGTTTTTTCTTCTCCCCTACCTCTGATCTCATATTTGGGGACTTCAATATCTCTGTTCCCTCAAGCAGTCTGTCTTCCCAGTCCATCAACCTTCTCAACTCCTGTGATCTGCTCCTTGATTCTACATGCATATTCTTGATCTCACTGTCACCCATAACTTTTTGACTTCTGTGATCCAAAACTTTGAAATTACTCTCTGAAACCATAACCTCTTATTCTCCCATCTTTTTTCTACTTCATATTTCCTAAGATGATTCTTTTCTTCTCCATTGTCTCATCACCCTCCTTTGTCACTGAACCTCTCATCCCCTTGTCTTTTCACCAGTCAGGAAATGTTTGTTAGGTAGCTGAAGAGATGAAGTAACCACATCTTTCTACTGAGATTTTAGCTATCAAATCTGTGAATCTCTCTGAGAGAATAACCTTGAAGACAGACTTCCTTTTTCATCTTTGTATTCCTGGTACCTGGGCAGCTAGGTTAGAGTACTGGCCCTAAAGTTGGGAGGATCTAAGTTCAAATCTGACCTCAGACACTTACTAGCTGTGTGACCCTGGACAAGTCACTTAACCCCAATTGCCTTAAACATCCAGGGCCATCTCTAGTTATCCTGATGTATATCTTGTCCCTGGACCCACATGGCTCTGGAGGAGATAGTGAGGCTGGTGAATTTGCAAAGCCCTGCCTCAATTAAATCCAAATCTCTGCAAGTCATGACATCACCCCAATGTTGTGATCCTCTTTGAGAATGAAGGACAAACAACAATTCCTAGCACCTAGCACCATTGACTGTCACATAGTAAACACTTAAGAAATGTTGGTGAATTGAACTGAAATTGAATTCTCTGGTATTTTCTTCCCATGTCCACTTTAGGCTTCCCAATCTCTGAACAGTCAGACAACTTAATACATTCCATCCATATCTCTGGCTTCTTTGAGGCCCAGCTCAGGTGCCTCTTCCTTCACTAAAACTTCTCTAGTATCCATCCCATCCCTCCCAGAAAGGGAGGGGGGAGGGGAATGAAATGTCTTCATCCTCAAATTTCTTTATTTTTTAAATGTTTTATTGATACTTTTTTAAAGATAATTAGGACTAAGTGACTTGCCCAAGATCACATAGATAGTAAGTATCAGAGGCTGAATTTGAACTCAGGTCCTCCTGACTTCAGGACTGGGACTCTATACACTGTACCACCTAGCTGCCCCCTATTGCTACTTTTAAAAACATCATTATCATTTCCCAATAACCCTAGGACCACCATAACCCAAAAGAGTCCTCCCTTGTAACAAAGTACAGTTAAAACAAATCTGTGTGTTGGCTACATCTGGGCAACACCATTCTGTCCCACCACTATGGCAAAAATCAGAAGGCATGCTGTGCCATCAATCCTCAGAAGTCACTCCATCAAGCTCTAAATTCTTTTAGTGTTATTTTCCTTTAAATCAGCAATTCTCAAGCTTTTTGTTTTCAGGACCCTTCTATACTCTTCAAAATTATTGAGGACTTCCCCACCAAAAAAGAGCTTTTGTTATCTATCAATATTTATTGTATTAAAAATTAAAATATCGGGGCAGCTAGGTGGCACAGTGGATAAAGCACTGGCCCTGGATTCAGGAGGACCTGAGTTCAAATCCGGCTTCAGACACTTGACACTTATTAGCTGTTACCCTGGGCAAATCACTTCATCCCAATTGCCTTCACCAAAAAAAAAAAATTAAAATATCTTAATACAATTATGAAAATAGTTTTGACCTTAAAGATCACCTGAAAGGTTCTCAAGGATCCCTAGGGATCCCTAGACAATACATTGAGAAGTAGTGTTTTAAATTATTCTGGTCATCATGTAAATTATTTTCCTAGCACTTCTTTTTTTTTTTTTTTTTTTAGTGAGGCAATTGGGGTTAAGTGACTTGCCCAGGGTCACACAGCTAGTAAGTGTTAAGTGTCTGAGGCCGGATTTGAACTCAGGTACTCCTGACTCCAGGGCCGGTGCTCTATCCACTGTGCCACCTAGCTGCCCCCCTAGCACTTCTTACTTCACTTTTGGTCTATTTGTAGAGGTCTTCCCAAGTTTCTTGGAACTCTTCATATAGGTCTTTTTATGGCACACCTCTGATTACATATCATTACATTCATATAACATTATTTCATCAATCCTTCCCCAATTGGAAAGCATCCACTTCCTTCAAGGACTTTAATATTTTTTCTCAGTAAATACTCCTTTATTTAAAGTTTTGAGTTACAAATTCTATCCCTCCTTCCTTCTCTCTCCCTCCTTGAGGCAGTAAACAACCAGATATAGGTTATACATGTGCAATTATGTAAAACATTGCCATGTTAGTCATTTTGTACAAGAAAACTTGAATAAAATAAAAAATGAAAGAAAGTGAAAATAGCATGATTTAATCTGTGTTCAATAAATATCAGTTCTTTCTTTGGATGTGGATAGTATGTTTCATCATTAGTCCTTTGGTATTGTCTTGGATCATTGTATTTCTGAGAATAGCTATGTCATTCACAGTTCCTCATTGACTAATATTGCTGTCCCTGTGAACAACTTTCTCCTGGTTCTTCTCATTTCACTATTCATCAATTCATACAAGTTTTTCCAGACCTTTCTGAAATCATCCTGCTTGTCATTTCTTATAGCACAATTAATATTCCATCACCATCATATACCACAGCTTGTTTAGCCATTGCCCAATTGATGGGCATTACTTTTATTTTCAATTCTTAGCCAAAACAAAAAGAGCTGCTATAAATATTTTTTGTACAAATAGGTCTTTTTCTCTTTTGGGGGATGTCTTTGCGATATAAACCCAGCAGTGGTATTGCTGAATCAAAGGTTATGCAAAGTTCTATAGCCCTTGGGGCATAGTTCCAAATTGCTCTCCAGAATGGTTGGATCTTTTCACATATATATATATATATATATATATATATATATATATATATAGTTTTTAAAAATATCTTTGGAGTATATGCCTAGCAATGGTGTCACTAGGTCCTCAGATTTCTTAATACAATTTGTCTTGACCTCTCCTTTGTCCCATCACATTCTACTTTGCTGTATTCTCTTCTCCTTCATTGGATTGCAAGCTTTTTGAAAATATAGAATGTATCATTTCTTGTCTTTGTACAATAAGTGTTGAGCATAAAGCCTGACACTTAGTAGGTTCTTAATGAATTGTTTATTAACTTGAATCACATTGAATTGAATTAGCTATAACATATTTCTCCAAATCTTTCCCCTGCCAAAGAAATCCCTACGACCACCAGCCAGAGTTACAGCTAAACCTCCATGCAGAGAGTAGTACAATAATAACTCTGAAACAGAGAAAATAGGGCAAAGATTCAGAAGGTGTCAAAGTTGGAATCATTCCTTCCATAAACTCAATTAATAGAATTGGGAGGCTGGAGATGGGGAAGGAGAAGAGACATGGAACAGAGATAGGATCATAAAATATAGATGTTAAAGAACTCTTAATAATGATCTAGTCCATCTCCATTCATGGGAACTAAGGCTTAGAGAAAGCAATTTGCCTAAAGTCATATAAGTAGTAAGTAGTAAGGTGAGGATTTGAACTCTGGTCTGGTCCTTTGAATTGAAAGTGACTGTTCTCTCTACTTTGTAGTTCAATGTGACATTATATGTCACTTAAATTCTCCCAACCTCCAATCCAACATCTATAAAATTTCATAGCTGATAGGTTCCTCCTTACCAGTGATTTTAGGGGTAAGAAACCAATCTGACCCACCTAAGAAGGCCCCTCCACATCCTATAAGATATCTAAGTTGCCCTGATCCTGAAGCTGCATAAAGAGAATACTCTCAGCAGTCCCAGAGAGAGGTTGGTGTGAATGGGAACCACATTCTAAGAGCATCTTTTCACAAGATCATCATGGACTCCCTCTTCCTGCCATCACCTCACCCAAAGGTTTCTGGTAACATCCTGCTCCTTTCTTTTTCCTTATTTGGATATGTCACTTCTGGGCTTATTGAGTTGTCCTACTTTTGAAGGGACCAGATGCTGCCCTAGTCCAAGGAGTAGATGGTGTCCTGGTTGCCTTTTATTGTTGCCTCTGCCTAAGCCTCCATGTTTGCTTGAATGTTTCCATTTAAACCACATGGCCTCAAGACCTCAAGACAGACCAAATGAAAGGGCATATTGCTCTCTGCAATGACTAGCCAGTCAGATTCTTCTGAGAAGCCCCTTTAGTCCTAGCAGTGGGCCTTAATGACTTGGAAGTTTGACTTGGAAGTTATGGTGGTTATTATTATCCACTAATCCATTTAAGAACACAGTTGTAAACCAACACCAACATTCCCCATTAACCATCCCCTCCCCCATCAATTGACCTTCCGTTTGTTAGAGATGATGAGGCATTTAGTAGGATGTGGTTATTCCTCAAATCCCAAGTGGGACAAGAAATAAGGGGAAGAAATGAGTGAGCATTCTCCATCCTCAAGAAGGATCAGAGAGACCCAGGGAAAGGGCAGTAAACCAAAGCCACATGGTGATGTTCCCCCCAGCCCAAGCCACCCATCTTCTTTTGTGGATGCACCACTGCTGCCAACACTTAAGTAGTTGTATGTGCAACCAATTCTGCTGGTAACAGACCCTCTCTTTCGTGGGCACACAGGAACAGTTGTGCACATCAAGTAGCCTCCTGTGGGGTGAGTTCTTGGAGTCAGATTCAGAAAGCCAAAGGAGAAGATAAGTCCTGAGTGTAAAATGGGTTCCTGGACACAGAAGATGGGACAGCACAGTATGTTTCTATTACTTCAAATTCCCTGTTCTGCAAAGTGGTGATTTTATGTCCTTGTTTATGAAAAGGGTTAGAACAGGAGGTGGGGCTGGTAAAACACTGTGTGTCCTCCCTCTTGTCTGGTGTTGTCTGGAAAACATCATGACAAAAACTTTGCTCATGTGAACCAGTGTCCCCCCACCCTGTTAGTACCAAAGATAAAACACTTGATATCTAGGGGAATCATAGATCCATAGGAGGTCAGATCTGTGAGAGGCTTTAGCCTCTTAGAACATGGTAGTGGAGCAATCCTTACCAGTCCAACTCCCTCATTTCACAGGAAAAGAAACCAAAGCCAAAAAGGAGAAAGCCTGCATCATTCTGAGAGCCTAGGGGAGAACCAGGACTCAAAGTCTATAGACTTCTGTTCTTTCTAGTATGTCACAAACCCATCAGTCTTGCTGGGAAGATGCTAGAACTAGATTGGAACTCAAGAAGATGAGTCTTCCTGACTCCAGGCCTGGTCCTTCATCCACTGTGTTACCTAGCTGCCCTTACCCTAGACTTAGAACTAGCTAATTATTGTAACAGTCTTAGCCTTAGAAAGGTAGGGTAAAGCCAGAATCTTGATTGCCAAGCTGAGAAGCTTAGACTTTATTTGATAGGAGGTGGGGAGAAGGAAATTTCTGGTGGGATTTTTTAGTGATAGAATCATTCCCCAAGATTAGTCTCACAGCTGTTACTATGTGAAGGATGGCAGGGTGGGGTGAGGGAGAAAGATAAACCTTGGGGGGAGGGGGGAACCAATTAGGAGGACACATTAAAAGTCTGGGTGAAAAGAGGAAAGGACCTGAAAGAGGATGGTGGGAGCAGAGGAAGCAGAAGGGATAGAACAGATGTGAGAAATGTAGTGGAAGTAGAAACAATCGATTCAGCAACTGATTGCGGAAGAAGGGGGCTCGAAGGATTGGTCTCTGCTGCCTCTCCACATGGATACAAAGAAGTTGGTTAGTAAAATAGTTATGAGGAACTAGAAAGACTAGGCCAAAGACCATTTACATTCCATTAAACACCTAGATTTTTTTTTTTTTGGCTATTGGGGGCAAGAGGAAGATCAAAAAAGGAATGATAGCTGCAACTCAGGGAATTCCAGGGTAAGGGAGAACTCTTCAGCTCTTACCTTGCCTCTGTTTCCTCTGTCAAAAAGGATTATGTTTAGATTTGGAATGCTATAACAAAAGTACTCATGAAAGAATTGAAACTTTAAATAAGTAAGAAGAAGGTAAGTGAGAACCTAGCTGACCTCAGTGAGTACAAATCACCAGGCCCCTGGGAAACTATAACCCAGGGTAATAAAAAAAAAGCTGACACAGGTGATAACTGAGCTATTGTCAGTGATCTTTGAAAAATTGTGGAAAATGGGAGATATGCTTCAGAACTGGAAAAGAGCAAATATTATCTCAGTTTTCAAAAAGAGGCCGGATTCTTTGAATTAAAGGCCAATGTGCTTGACTTAGATTCCTTGGAGGAAAATACTTGTGAGCTTTTAGAAAGATTAAGTTAGATTGGTTTGGGTAGGATAGATTGATCAAGAATAGGTCAGGGTTTGCAATTATTTCTTCATTAAGTGTTCACTAGAATTCCCTCATGAGTCCATGTAAATCCATGTAAGTGACAGTTCATGAATGTCCTATTTAATTTATTTTTTCTTATATTAGTTTATTTAAATTACCTATTTTGTCAACTTCATATTTTTATATTTTAAATATTCATCTACTTATGTTGCTTTCTCAGGTTTGCTGTCATGTAATTAGATGCAATGTTTCCTAATAACGTTCTTTTATCTTTCCACTATTCATTTGATTTGTTTCCCTTTTCTATTTTTAGAATTTGGTTTTCCAAATTTTATTCTTTATTTGGATGATCAGGTCATCTCAATGTTTAAAAGTATTTTTCAAAACTAAAGATGTCTATCAGTTCTTTCAATGAGACAAATTTGGCCAATTATCCAAATCAAAGAATGATAAGACAGAGAATAGACCAATATTATTTATGAGTATGGGAAGGATTTGTGATTTCTTCAGTGTGTGGAAACTCTCTCTACCAAAACAGAAGATCATTGACAATTTAGTAGATAAGACATGGATTATTGCTTAATGTACCAAGAGGTTAAATGACTTACCCAGAGTTATACAGTTAATAAATGTCAGGTGTTATTCTAACATGTCTTCTTGACTCTTACATTCTACCTCCTCAGATATGTTTTTCTTTTTTATTTCTAATTAATTTAATTTTTTTGCAGGCAATGGGGGTTAAGTGACTTGCCCAGGGTCACACAGCTAGTAAGTGTCAAATGTCTGAGGTCAAATTTGAACTCAGGTACTCCTGAATCCAGGGCCAGTGCTTTAACCACTGCGCCATCTAGCTGCCCCAGATATGTTTTTCATTCTTAATTGAATATCAGTGCAAAAGTATCAAAAACACAGCAATATATAAAAATTGTATTCAATATGATCAAGTAGAATTTATACCAGGAAGGCATATAGAATTTGATATTCATAACACAATTAGCATTAATAGTCATACTAAATAACAAAAATATTATATCCTGGATTAAGTCCTGGATGACTTGTGGTTAAAATACAACATCAATTTATGGTTTAAAAAAAAACTAAGAAAATATAGAAATGGAAACAATGTTTCCTTTAAATGAAATATCACTTATTTGGACTACAATGCTAAAGGAGGGTCATCTATTTTAATAAATGGTCATCTTCACAAGGTTGTAAGGATCAAATGGGATGATATTTGTAAAACTCCTAGCACAGTGTCTGGGATATAGGAATTCATAAATATCTGTGCCCTCTCTTCCTCCTCATCCAGTCTCTGCTCAACGACTTCCAATGAGGGAGAACCCACTAACTAATGATGCAATCTGTTCTTCTTTTGGACAGTTCCAATGATAAGGGAGTTTTTCCTCATCCCAGGCCTAACTTTGCTTCTTTGAAACTTTAATCTTTAGCTTCAGATTCAGCTTTCTAAAGCCAAACAAAACAAATCTAACTAAACTAATCTCTTCTCCCTCTGAAAGCCCTTCAGGTACTTGAAGACAGGTATCATATCTACACACACACACACACACACACACACACACACACACACACACACACACACACGGCCTCTTTTCTTTGGGCTAAATATTCATACTTCCTTCAACCCTTCCCTGAACATTTCTACAAGTGACTCTTCACCATCCTGGTCACCTTTTTTGTAGTCCTCCAGTTCATCACTGTCCTTCCTAAATTGTAGCATCCAGAACCTAACATGGTCCTCTAGATGTAGGCTAACCATAGTGCCTCTCTTCCAGAACCTGAGATAGTCTTTGCTTTTTTCTTGAGTCTTCTGTTGTTCCTTCTCCCCATGCTATAGACAAAGGCTTATTAGGATCATAAGAAGATAGACTTAGGACATGAAGGGACATTGGAAATGATCATGTCCAACTACTTCATTTTACATTACAAAGACCACTGAGGCCCAGAGACATTAAGGAACAAGTGACAAAAGTGGCAAGTAGCAGTCATATAAAAGAGAGGAATTACATTATATAGAGTGTCCCAAAAGTCAGAATGTAATTTTTCACTGACTTTTGGGACACCCTGTATAAAAATATCACGGGTTCCTCATTCACTGTTCCAACTTGCTCTGCACTGGTAGTCCCCTGAGGATAGCTAGCTACTGCTTCTCTCAGGCTTCTAGAAGGATGGGGGCGGGGGGAACCATAGTATGATACTACCTCTCACAAGCTCTTACTGGGTGTGATTCCCCCCCACCCCCACCCCCGTGGTTATTCAGTTGATATCAATTAGCGAGTCACTTAATTAGCATTTAGAAATGGCTTTTTCCTAAGGAAATATAATAAGAACAGTAGGTACAAAGCTTTTCCCTTGTCTTATTAAATTTCCAGTTTTGATACAATGGATCGCTCAAAGGCTGAGGGTTCAGATAAACAATCCCTTTAATGAAAACATCTAATAACCCTCAAGGAAAAGACAATTCAGAAGATGGCTAGAAGCAGGTCAGGAAACTCAAAACAGATAGCAAAGGAGGTTCCCTGGGTCCTAAAATTGTTTTTATATCCTCCTTACCCAAGGGTTCAAAGCTATATCCCAAATCAATCTACATCAGAGCAAAGTTAATTCAAACTGCTCTGGGTCTGCTATAGAGCTTCTTCAATCACAATAGCCTTAGTTGGTATTTTGATAGTGTGTCGGTGGGTGGTAACTGAAGCCTTCCCAATTCCACCAATATACTAGCCCACAATACACTCCAATAGGACACACTCTCCCACAAGTCCAAAAAGAGTCCAGGGGAAAGTGAGCTTAAACCAGGGGTGAAATTGGGGTTTCAGTTATTGTTTTGTTGATTGTCTAGGATTAAGAAAGTGATGGAAAGATTGTTAATAATGCAGAATACACTTAAAACTGTATTCTGGGTATATTTTTTTTCTAGAGAGCTAGTTGTTAAACATTTACCAGTATACACTTGGATGAAGCTTGGAGAACACATATGGCAAAGGAATCATTCATAGCCCCTGGTTGCTAAGAGTTCTTTTCTCAGGGGCAGTTAGGTGGCACAGTGGATAAAGCACCAGCCCTGGATTCAGGAGGACCTGAGTTCAAATCCAGCCTCAGACACTTGACACTTACTAGCTGTGCAAGTCACTTAACCCTCATTGCCTCCCGAAAAAAAAAATTCTTTTCTCCCCTACATGGGGGTTCTCATGAGTTCTCCTTAGAGGGAAATTTCTGCTTAGTCTACCTAATTTTTCCTCAACTCCCAATGCAGATAATGTCATTAGCCACTGCTGTTCTGGGAACAGCCAGCCCACTCATAGGAAGTCCATAATCTTCCAACCTTTGGAAGTTCACATGGTCATCCTATGGTCAAGTGATGAGAGAGAGACAAAAATTCTTTTCTTTACCCCACCCAACTCACCAGGTAATTCCTTCTCAGGGATTTAGTTGTAACTACTTCAACCACTATGCTGACCCACCACCAGAATGTCCAGTTCTGAACTGGCTCGCTAGTTTATGCAAGTCTCACAAGGAATAAGTCTCTTCAACCCATCCCAATATATTTCCTATGTATCATCATTTCATTCCATTCAGTGGCTTTCACTTCTTCAAAATTGGTTAAAAACCTTCTGAACCCAGTTTAATGCCTTAGATTGATTGGTTGACTAAATTGAGATGTTATTGCCTGATTATAGGTATCAGTATGGAGCATCTTGTTGGTTACTTTAAGTGGTGTGGAGTGATCAATTAATTCATTCCTTTTACTTATACCCCAACATAAAAATGAAAAAAAAAATTGTCTAATGAAAAGGAATGCAATGAGAATGAGGAAAACCAAAAATTTTTAAAATACGTGAATCAAATATTTCTGCTATACACTTGATCTCCAAAATATATAAGAAATTGACTCAAATTGATAAGACTAGAAGCCACTCTGTGATAAGTATTCATAGGAAATGAGCAGATAGGTTTTGAAAGAAGGAATACAAATTTCCTAATAACCAACAGAAAAATTCAAATTAATCTGAGAAACTAAAATTAAATTACATTTAAAATAATATAAAGTTAAAATAAATGGCTAGAACACCTATCATATTAGCAAAAATAATAAAAGACAACAAAATTCACTTACACAGCTATGGTAAGGCAAGCATGCGGTTTTAGTACCGATGGAGTTTCAGATTGGTCTAGCCTACAGAGAAAATAATAAGACAGAATGTCAGCATAGCATAGTGAATAGGTAACTGGAGTTGGAGTCAGAAAGACCTGAGTTCAAATTCCTAGTGCCCCTAGTTCTTCCATATCTGACTTTTTTTCCTTCAATGCTCCAACCACTTGATTGAATGCTTGTGATTTCAAAAACAATACATCACAATCTTATATTTCACAACTTGTTCCCCACTAGAGCTTTCACCTCTAAGAGTCTCCTTTGGAGGTTTGGGTTTTAGGGAACTGTGGGTGTTGTTATCCCTGGTGCTCAGTGTTTTACTGCTGCTCCTTGTGATGGGAGAAGGCACCACCACCATTCTATATGTGTTCTCTCCCTTCTCCTCTTACAGAAAGTTTTTTAAAAATATAAATTAAATTTAACATGGTAGTTCCAACATTGCACTGCTTGTCTGTGTCCTCTTCTGAACTCCCTTCTGTTTCTGTGTATTTTAAAAATATTTCACTGACACTCTTTTTTTCTTTTTAAAAAAATTTCTATCACCTCTATGTACAACTCTCCCCCTTCCCTCAAAAAAGAAGCCCTCCTCCATAACATATACTCAATCACAACAAATTTGTACATTGGCTGTGTCTGAAAATGTAAATCACTACTTAATAGTCCATAACCTCCATCAAGGGATAGAAAATATGCTTTGTCATGAGTCTTTTGTGGTCATTGCATTAATCACGGTTCTTAAGTTTTTCAAAAGTGTGCTCCTTTATAATATAGTATAATTTGGTCTTATTTTTAGTACCTTGTATTCATGAGACAGCATGGTATAGTAAAAGTTCTGGATGTGGTATCTGAGGGGAAAAAACTGGGTTTGAATCCTTCCTTGAATACTTATTAGCTATATATGATCCTGGATAAGTCATTTCTAAGACAATTTAATTCATTAATTAATAGGTCCAACAAAGGACCTATTAATACAAAATTGAAAAACAGTCCCTTCTCTCTAGGTATTTCTATTCTTCTGGAGTACACAGCAGGTAAGATAAATAAATGTAGGACCAGTTGTGGAATAAGACTACTAGACTTCATTAGAAGGAAACACCTAATGTGAATGTTGGAAGGAGAAAAGGACTCAGAGAAGGAGAGATAAGGAGGGAGTGCATTCCAGAAATGGAGGACAAAGCTCACAAAAAGTCACAGAAGGCAGGATGAAGTGCTGAGTTGGGAACACAGAAAGCAATTCATTTGTCTTGGACAGAGGAGTGTGAAGTAGAGAAATGTGAAGTAATTCTGACTTATTTGAAGGCTGAAGCTAGACTGTGAAGGATTTTGAATGTCAGACTGAGAAGTTTGCATTTTATCCTAGATACAGGTAATAGGGAGCAAGAGAAGAGTTTTTGGCAAGGATCATTAATTGAAAGTTGGAAAGGACCTTAAGTCCAACCCCCTTAATTTTTTTTTCTTTTTTGTGGGGCAATGGGGGTTAAGTGACTTGCCCAGGGTCACACAGCTAGTAAGTGTCTGAGGCCAGATTTGAATTCAGGTACTCCTGAATCCAGGGCCCATGCTTTATCCACTGCGCCACCTAGCTGCCTTCCCCCTTCATTTTATTAATGATGAAACTGAAGCCTGGGAAGGTTTAGTAACTTGCCCAGGATCATTCAACGAGTAAGTGTCTGAAGTGGGACTCTATAAACATAGCCATCCTAGCTGTTTCTATTACACCATATTACTTTTGACCAGAGACCCACCAGTCACATACCTGTGCTTTAATAAAATTATGTGGTAGCTGTGTGTAGTAAAAGGCAAAAGATTTAGATGATCTGAAGAGAAACCAGAGTATATTGTGTATAGGATGAGTTGGAGGAAGAAGAGATTAGAAGTCGAGAGGTTAATTAAGAGACTAATGTGATAATACAGGACAAGTTGGTGAGGACCTCAATTAGGTCAATGGCTATGTGAATCAAAAGAAGGAAATCGATGTGAGAAATGAAGTGTCATCAAAATCAACAAGTTTTGTCAATCAATAAATCAATAAACATTTATTAAGCCCCTTCCGTAATCTGCTAAGCACTGGATAATACAAAAGGGCAAAAGATAGACCCTGCCCTCGTGGAGTTTATAGTCTAACAGAGGAAACAACATAGACAAACAACCATATACAAAACAGGTTGTATACAGGATAAATAGGAAACAATGAAAAGGAAAAAGGCACTAGAATTAAGAAGGGTCAGGAAAGACTTCCAATAGAAGATGGAATTTTAGTTGGAACTTGAAACAGGAGGTCAATAGATAGAGTAAAGGAGGAAGAGTATTCCAGGTGCAGGGTATAGCCAGAGAATGCCCAGAGTAGGGACATGGAATATCTTATTCAAGGAACAACCAGGAGGATGGTGCCAGTTGAATGGTTTTAGGGGATAAGGGAGAGGGAAGAGTCAAGGAATACTCTAAGGTTGTGACTCTGGGTCAAATTAAATATTAATATTAAACATCAGTATGACAAATTGCTTAGCAACTATTTATATTTACATAAATGAATTGCAGTGCTTAAAATGTCATAAATTTTCCATTTTTCCCAGTTGCCATCAGGTTTCTTTATTGTTGTTCTTATCCATTTTTCTTTTTTCAAGTAATCATAATATGTACTCTCTCCTTCTGGTTCTACTCTTTTTTTGGGAGGGGGGGCAGGGCAATGAGGGTTAAGTGACTTGCCCAGGGTCACACAGCTAGTGAGTGTCAAGTGTCTGAGGTCAGATTTGAACTCAGGTCTCTACTCTTTTAATTTTGCATTATTTCATAAAGGCACTTCCTGATTTCTTCATACTCCTCATACTTTTATATCTTAATGACATAAAAGTATTCCATAACATTTTGTGTACCATTATTTATTTAACCATTCTGCTGTGGCTGGACATTTAGCCTGTATCCCGATTTTTTTTTTCAATAACAAACGATATTGTTCAAATGTGTATTTATGAACATATATTTGAACACATAGCTCTTTTGTTGAGAATCCCCATGTAGTATGTTCCCAACAAAGTTTTCAGTCCCCCTCATGAGTAAACGTACCTGTTTCTCCATAACACCATCTGTATGGCATTCCATCCTATTTAATTATTTTGGGCTATTTTTGATGAGGACGTAATACTTTAGGGTTGTTTAGATTTTCATCTCCTCTATTATTAGTGAGTTTGGACATTTAAAAAATAATTATTTATTTTATTTTTATTTGCATTTCCTCTTTTGTAAACTATGCATGCATGATTCCATAGCCATTAATTATTTCTATATCAGAGTCTGGGAGTTGACTTTTTAAATTTTTAGTAGCAGTTCATATATTTCAGGTTTCATTTTTGATTGATTGCATATTGGATCATATCATTCCATATCATATCCTCCATTGTGGAGATCCATTCAATGACCTGGAGGAGTAGCTCCAGTTCATTTAATATTTCATGGATACCAGTGCAACATCAGTCAGATCTCTTATTCTTCACCTTTGGTACATGACTATTTCCTTTCCCAGTTATATATGTCCTTGATAATGACCTTGTGGTTCTTCTTGTGAACAACATATCATTGGCCACGTGCTACAACCTGCTTACGACACCCTGGGGTGCCCTTTGGTCACCTGCAATTCTGGTTCTTCTGAGATCATTCTGTCTCATGATTTGTAGCCACATAGCACCACTGGGGTGATGTCAGCATTTTGTTTTTAAGAGTAGTTTTATAGCAGCTAGTACTTTGAGATCATTGAAAGAATATGTGCTTCCCCAAATATGTCTCAACCTAATTGCCATTTCCTATTCAAATCTGAGCCCAGGCCATTGTCCCTCTGTAGACCTATCCAAATATTCTGCTATATCCATGGCACCATGATATCCAGATTAAGGTAGGTGATAATCCTGCTGTCCTCTATTAGACTGTGAGCTCTTTGAGAATGGAACTATTTGTATATCCTTGATTTGGGGCATTTGGGGAGTTTGGTTTTTGTTCTGCCTTTCTTTATACCCTCAGCATTTAGCACAGTACAGGACACATTGTAGGTGCTTAATAAATGTTTGATGACTGCCTTGATCAGACCACATTTGGCATATTGTGTTCATTGCTGAAGGGTGTCACCCTTTAGGAAAGAGAAGGAATTACTTCTCAGTTATGGATTGTATTAGGTAACTTCTGAAATAGACAAATAAGCATTTATAAAACCCTACTACGTGCCAGGCACTGTGTTAGGCACTGGGTACATATGTACAAAGGATGAAAATAGAACCTGCCCAGAGGACATGGTGAAAGGACATGCCATTTGAAGGAAGTAGAGGTGTTCAGCTCAGGGAAGGAAAGACAGGAAGGCCAGACCCATTCAGTGTCTTTAAGTATTTGACAAGGCATAACTAGAAATGTTCTCTGCATGGCTCCAAGGGGCAGACCTAGCAACAAGAGGTAGAAGTTGTACAAAGGTATGTTTCAGTTGGATAGATGGAAAAACTTCCTAACAATTAGAGCTGGCCAAAAGTGTGGGGGGGGGGAACCATACTGGGCACAGGGGAGTGAATTTCCTACTACTGCAGGTCTTCAAGCAGAAGCTAGAGAGTTCCTTGTTGGTAATATTGGGGAGAAGGTTCCTGCTTTGTTACAGGTTGGACTAGGTATCCTCTGAGGTTCCTTGATTCCCTCAGAGTTCTCTGGTTCCTTGATGCTATTATTCTAGGACTTTTAAGAGGCCTTGTAACTTGGTAACTTTCCCCTTGTTTGTTATTTTACCCCCGTCTGCTTCTCTGTTGTAACAAGCAATAAAAAGTCTAAGAAAACCTCAGGAAGGACGTGCACTGCTCCATGAGAGGCTAGAGAAATGCTGGTAGTTTGACCATTTCTGCAATGGAGTCTGGGAAGGGAGAACCCCAGGGGATGACCAGCAGGTGGTAGTGGCTGAAACAGAGGACCATGGCTTGGCCCCTGCAGAAGTGAATCAGATGGTTGAAGGGAACCCCACCCCCCAAACTGAATACTTTACCCCAGCAGAAGAAAGGCCCTGGTCTCCAGCAGAGCCCAAAGGGAGCTAAAAGCAAGGATATGGTGGAGGGCATATCCACATTAACTGGGCTTGTGCTGACCTCACACTTAGAATCAAAGAACATGGAATTCCAGAATTAGAAAGTATTTTAGAATAATGGAATAGAAAGTACTAAAGTCAGGAGGGATCCTGGAGAGCATATACCCCCAACCACCTCATTATACAGATGAGGAAACTGGAATCCGGGAAGAAGTAACTTACTGAAAGTCAGATTCTAAGCTAGAACCCAGGTCCCCTGTCCCTAGCTGTAGCCTCTTCCCATAGCACTACTTACAATGGGAATCCTCAAACTTATAGACAAGAAGCTAAGACTTGAATTGTATGGTGCCTCAAGAACCCTCCCAGCTTTGGGACTCTATGAAATAAACCCATAAGGAAGCCCCAAGTTCCTGGGCTCTGAAATTTTCCATTGGAGATGTCATTTTTTGAGGTCCTTGATTTTGCAATCACTCTTGGCCAGTAACCTTCATTTCTCTGGCAATCACAAGTTTTGCTCTTAAGTTATTTAGTCAATAATTTCGCCCCCTCTCTTAACAATTGGTCTGGAAGGAGATCTAATTTCTCACTGGTTTCAATTGTTCTCATTTGCTTTCCCCTGCTCCCCATGCTCCCCGATGCCAGATGCTTCTAGACCAGACAGCCAGGGGATACTTCAGGCCCAAAAGAGAGAGAAACTTGCCCTCTCAGAGAATGTGCTCCAGGTGGTTTATCTATTAGCCTTCTCCATATTTTCAAGCCAATTCTCTCCAGATGATCAAATTCCTAGGAATATTCATTTTTTGGACAGCTATGAATGATCAAAGTTCATGTGAGGACAGAGATAGATGAACCCCAGAGATAAGGTTCGGTGTTCAGAGCACTGGACTTGGGGTCAAGAGACCTGGAGCTGTCAAGAACTCAAGGTGTTACTTTCAGTTTCTTTCTACAATGACAGGCTCGGGATAAATGATCCCTAAGCTTCCTCTGGGTTCCATTTTCTATGGTTCTAAGGTCCCTTCCATCTCTGGCATTACATGTTGTTCTACAGTTCTAAGTTCCCTTCTGGCTTTAACATTCTCTGATACTAGGTGAAGACCTAAACCACCCAAGAAAGATGACAGTGTTCTCATGGACCTCTAAAGATTGACCCTCCATAACTTCTAAAGAAAAGAAGTTGTATTCTGAATGAGAATTAAGATGCCCTAATTGCCAAGAAGTTTTTCTGTGTCTCGCATGTTACTTTTACA
Source organism: Dromiciops gliroides (assembly GCF_019393635.1). Lineage (NCBI taxonomy): Eukaryota > Metazoa > Chordata > Mammalia > Microbiotheria > Microbiotheriidae > Dromiciops > Dromiciops gliroides. Next base: position 294,193,256 of record NC_057862.1, on the reverse strand, counting down.
GTAATGATACAGAAACGTTATTTCATGTCATTTCAATAAACACAAAAAACTGGAGGTCAGAGAGATCACTCCCAGCATCAGGGGGAGGGAGGTGAGGCAAGGGAGGAGAAATCCAGGAAGATTTCATGAAGTAAGACAGCAACTGAGCTCAGTCTTAGAGGAAGGGGGACATTTTAACAGATGGAACAGGAGGTTCTGGGTTGGAGTCTCTTTGGGGCATGGAGTATGATGTGAAAGCAAAGGGACAGTGATGGAGAAGGGCAGAATGAGAATCGGAGATGAAATGAAGTCTTGGTTTTTTGTCAGTCAGTCAATAAATATTTATTAAGTGCTAATGCTACAGGATAAGCATTGAGGTTACAGAGATGAGCAAAGGAAAAGTCCCAACTCTTTAGCTCATAGTCAATGGGAAGAGACAACACCCAAACAATTGTGTTAAAACAAAATAAATAGGGGTTGATTTACATATTCAGTGCCATACCAATCAGACTACCTAAAAATTATTTTATAGAGCTAGAAAAAAATAATAACAACATTCATCTGGAAAAACAAAAGGTCAAGAATATCAAGGGAACTAATGAAAAAAATGTACATGAAGGTGAGCTAGCTGTACCAAATCTGAAGCTTTACAATAAAGCGGCAGTCATCAAAACTATTTGGTACTGGCTAAGAAATAGAGCGGTGGATCAATGGAATAGGTTAGGCATAGGAGATGCAGTAGTAAATGACTTTAGTAATGTACTGTTTGATAAACCCAAAGATTCCAGCTTCTAGCATAGGAACTCAGTATTTGACAAAAACTGCTGGGAAAACTGAAAGAAAGTATGGCAGAAACTAGGCATAGACCAACATCTTACACCTTACACTAAAATAAAGTCAAAATGGGTACATGATTTAGACATAAAAGGTGATACCATAGGTAAATTAGGAGAGGAAGGAATAGTTTACCTCTCAGATCTTTGGAAAGGAGAACAGTTTATGACTGAACAAGAGATAGAGAAAATAAATAGGGGTTGAATTGGAGGTGATTGCAGAGGGAAGACACTAGAATTAAGGAGGATTGAGAAAGGCTCCCTGAGGATTTTAACTGTATCTTGAAAGAAGTCACAGAAGCCAGAAAGCAGAACTGAGGAGTGAGAACATTCCAGACATGGGGCACAACCAGTGAAAATGCCCCAAATTGGGAGGTGGAGTGTCTTGTTCAAGGAACAGCAAGGGTGAAATGTAGATTGCATGAAGGAAAGTAGTAAAAGTTAAGACTTGAAAAGCAGTTTCAGCCCAATTGTGGAAGATGTTGAATGTCATGATGAGGAACTCAAACTTTATTTAGTACAGGATGGGGAGTCACTGAAGGTTTTTCAGTTGCAAGGTAAGAATAGTACATTCAGTTTTCACATCTGTAAAATGAGCTGGAGAAAGAAATGGCAAACCAAAACTCAAATGGGAGCATGAAGAGTTGAACATGACTGGAATGACTAAACAACAACAGCTGAGGCAGAATGAGGTAAGGGCCTGAACAATGGTGGTTGGTTGCATTAAGAGAAGAAAGGAAAAGAAGATAGAATTGGGGCAGCTAGGTGGCACAATGGATAGAGCACCAACTCTGGATTCAGGAGGACCTGAGTTCAAATCCAGCCTCAGACACTTAACACTTACTAGCTGTGTGACCCTGGGCAAGTCACTTAACCCCAATTGCCCCGCAAAAAAAAAAAAAAAAAAAGAAGATATAATGGAGAAGTGAGTGACAGTGAAAAGTCAGAGATTGACTCCAAGGCTAAACCTGGGTAACTTGGAGGATGGTAGCACCCTCAACAGCAATGGAGAATTTAGGAAGAGGGGAAAGTTGGGGAGGGGAAGAAGGGGAGAAAATGGTAAGTTCCGTTCTAAACAAGTTGAGTTAAAAGTGTTGGCAATAGAGCCAGATGGAGGTGTTCAGGAAGCAAGTAAGAAATACAAGAAATGGAGCCCTGGAGAAAGGTAGAGTTCAGAGTCATTTGTATCAAAGCCAGATGAATAGATAAAAATCATCAAGGGGAGAGAGAGAGAAGAAGAAGTTCAAGAGCAGAACTGGGGACACACATATTGAAGGGGCATCTAGAGGAAAAGCCTGAAAGAGAAGGAAGTAATGGGAGAGGCAGGAAAAACACCTCAAGAGAAGGATCTAGCACTTGTGCAAGGTGCCTGGCACATAATAGGTGCTTAATGTTTATTGACTGATTCATTGATCAATAATACAGAAGAACCCACAGAATAATGGAAAGACTGCTAGATCCAAAGTCAGAGAACTTGAATTTTGGCTCTGTTTACTAAGTGACTTCAAGCAAGTAATTTGCCTTCTCTAGGCTTCAGTTTCCTGCTCTCTAATTGAAGGTGTTGAACTCCATGCTCTCCAACATCCCCTTTAGCATAAAACCAATTATTTTGGCCAGTAGTGGGTAACAGAGTCCCAAGGCCTTTTGAGTATCAACCAGAGTAAGCTTTGTCTTTCTGTCCCACCTGTTGCCTGTCTGAGTAACTGACCATCCCCCAACAATATGGGGTCCAATAGCTCAGGGCTCCCTTGGCCTAGCTACAAGCAGGCATTCCTGGTTTTGTTTCTTCTCTCTCTCTCTCTCTCTCTCTCTCTCTCTCTCTCTCTCTCTCTCTCTCTCTCTCTCTCTCTCTCCCTCTCTCTGTCTCTCTGTCTCTGTCTCTCTGTCTCTGTCTCTGTCTCTATCTGTGTGTCCCTCTCTGTCACTCTCCCTCCCTCCTTCTATCTCTTTGTCTCTGTCTCTCTGTGTGGCTCTGTCCCTCTCTTTCTCTATCTCTGTCTCCCCATTCCCCTTCTCCCTGTGTCTCTGTCTCTCTGTCTCTCTCTCTGTCTGTCTGTCTCTCTCCTTCCCAACCTAACTTGACTAAACAGTCTGGATTCCACTAAAGACCACCTCAATTTTCCAATTGCTTTCCTCAACCTGGCTGACTTCCCTGTCCCCACACCAGTCTCTCCACATTTTCTTTAAAGCCTGGACTTTAGCTGGACACAGGCCCCCAGTGGTACCCTGATCCAGCTAAGCGTGGCCAGAAGGCCATCTCCTGGATCCTACCTGTTTCATTCCTGCTAAGCATGCTCCAAGTATCATGTCCCCTTTTTGTAATAAGGAAATAGAGGGCCCTAACTCACTGGCAGCTGGTGACTCAGCATGACTTGTGGATTCCTCAGCAATGGCTTTTTCCAAGCCCTCATCCCTCAGGCTCCCCATTGGTCACCAGGGAGACAGGTCAGTCCTGGGGCTACAGAAATGGAATTGACTAAATTCTGAAGACTGGGATTATAACAGCAACTCAGCCACTTACAGAATGAGTGACTTACAGGGGATGGGCATGCTACAGTCAGAACATGGGATTTAGAGGAAAAGGACTCTGAGTCTCAATTTCATACATTGTAAAATGGGGTGATTGGGGAGAAATAAAAAAAAACCCTATTCAGTATGTAATTATAATGAACAAGCTCCACTCCAGAGAAAAATTGAGAAAATATACCTTCCCTCCCCTCTTTGCATACGTGGAGGGGTATGGATGTGTAACAATGCGTATGTATTCAGACTTGGTTCATGTGTGTTTGCTGGTTTTGTGGAATTCTTTTTTTTTAATCCTTTGTTACAAGAAATGGTTCTTGGAATAAGGGAGGGAAGAGGAATAATATTCAGAAGTGAGACTGATATACAAGATTTTTAGAATGTCTTTTAAAGAAAAAATAAGATGATTGGACTAGATGATCCCTAGGGTCTCTTTCAGCTCTACTACTGTTGTTATTATTGTTGTTATTGTTATCACTAGGCAAGTCACTTTGCCTTTTGGTAACATGAGGGGATAGGACTGGATCAGAACATGTGATGTGGCTGAGAGGGGTCAGAAGATGTGAGGTCTCAAGTCTTTGCCCCAACCCAAAGTAGCTTCATCTAGCTATGCCTTGGTTTCTTTACAAGAGATGGACTCCTGCTTCAATACCCAGACTCATGTAATTTTTTTTTTTTTTGAGGACAGTCCTCAGGAATCTCAGAACCAATAGAAACACGGGTTGTGGTTCTTATTAAGGTCCTTTCCAACAATGATAGTTCTATGGTCCCAAGGTTCCTTTCCCATCAAATCAACAAGCATTAAGTGTTAGTCATGTGGATAGGCATTAAGAAAATAAAAGCCAAAAGAACAATCACTGCCCTGAAGGAGTTTACATTCTCATCTATCTGGGCAAGCAACATATAAGTACCATGTACTAGCAGGCTGGATTGGGAAGAAAGGAAGGGGGGGAAAGCATTTATTAAGCACCTACTATATGCCAGGCACTTTGCTAAGCCCTTTACAAATATTACCTCATTTGATCCTCACAACAACCCTGGGAGGTAGGTGCTATTATCATCCTCATATTATAGTTGAGGAAACTGAGACAGGCAGAGGGTAAGGGAATTGCCCAGTTTCACCTAGATTGGAAGTGTCTGAATCTGGATTTGAACTCAGGTCTTCCTGACTCCAGGTCTAGTACTTCATCCATTTTATCACCTGCTTCTGTAAGGCTCAGAGCAGCCTCTACATAGAAGATGACAACTGGATTGAGCTTTGAAATAAGTTGCAACATTCTAGGATCAACAATTGTTATTATAATAATAATCATTAAATTTACACAGGACCTACTGTGTGTCAGATACTTTAATGATATCCTATTTGATCCTCACAACAACCCTGGAAGGGAGATGCTATTATTATCTCCATTTTATAGGTGTGGAAACTGAGGCAAACAGAGGTTAAGTGGCTTCCCAAGGTCACACAGCTGGTAAGTGTCTGAGGTTGAATTTGAACTCAAATCTTCCTAACTTTAGGCCCATCACTGTATCCACTGCACCACTAGCCACCACCAGGGAACCATTCCAGGTCATTCTTTACTTCTATGACTTTATGCATTCAACACTCTTACTGAATACCTATAACCAACTCTAGGTTGGGTTAGGTTGTATCTTCCTTCTGTTGATTATCTCTGATTTGTCCTGTCTGTAGAGCTTGTTTGAATGTAGCTGTTTGCAGGGCAGCTAGGTGGCTCAGTGGATAAAGAGCTGGCCCTGGATTCAGGAAGACCTGAGGTCAAATTCATCTTCAGACACTTGTCACTTACTAGCTGTGTGATCCTGGGCAAGTAACTTAACCCTCATTTGAAGGGGGGAAAAATGAATGTAGCTGTTTGCATTTTGCCTCTCCCATTAGACTGTGAGCTCCTTGAGAGCCAGGCTCTTTGTGTCCCCAGCATATAGCATGGTGCCAGGCAAACAATAGGTGCTCAATAAATGTTTATCGATTGATCGACTAGACGGCAACTTGCATTGACGTAGCAATTTACAAAGTTCTTTCACAGACCCGCCCCTCATCTAATCAATCTGACTCCACCGAGCTAAATACTGTACCTATTATTTTCCCCATTTTATAGAAAAAGAAACTAAAACCTCGGAGAAGACAAACTAACAATGATTTCAGAGCAGGGAAGAGGCAACTGGGGAGGCTGAGGGGGGCAGGGAGCGGGGAGAGAACTGCAAACTGGAGCCTTCTCTTAGAGAGCCCTGTGACCTCTCCGTGGGCCCTCCCTTTCAGGGACCTAGGCTGCATCCGAGGAGATGAGACTGCCTTTGGGAAGTGACCCAGCCCGTGTGCCTGAGATCGGCTTGTCCCTGGAGAATCAACTGTATATTTACAGCTGGAAGAGAACATAGACTCATCGACTATAGAATGTCAGGACTGGGAAGGATCTCTAAGTGCCAGAAAAGAATATCAGAGTGGGGAGGAGTCATAGAACCACAGAACATGGAACGTTAGCACAGGAAGAAGCCTTTGAATCGTAGAACACAGCATTTGAGAGTCTTGCAACATCAATTGTGAGGGGCAGAAGTCGGGGAGGGGGTCTTAGAAACCCCCCAGACCAATACCCTCATTTTACAAATGCCCGATGTCATATTAGTTAGTGGACAATTGGGTGCTCGGACCCAGATCTCCAAGCTCTGTCATGCTGTTTTCCTTATGCCAATCACATTCCCATCCCAACCCCCTTCCTTCCCTGTATCAGTTTCCTCCCGCCGCCCCCCCCCTCCTCCCGCACTTAGGACAGGTTCTCTTCTCACTCCCACAGCCCACCCCTAACACACACACACACACACACACACACACACACACACACACACACACAGAGCAGGGTTTAGACAGCTTATCTTATTGGAAACCAAATAGCCCCAGTGACCCTCCCTCCCTGTTCAGCGTAGGCAGCGGGGACATGAAAGTGGAATTTTAAAATACCATCGGGGAGGGAGGGGGAGAGCTGCTAAGCATTCCCTCAATTCGCCTCTGAACGAAAGAGCTATGGGTGGTGGTGTGGGGTTTTTTTCCCCCCAAAGCTAAAAAGCATGTTTGGACTTAGAATGAGCAGGTGACTGCCATGGAGGAGCACCGGGGTGGGAGTCTGGGCCTCCCCCTTGTTTTGTTTCAGGTTATGCTTTCATAGTCAGTCAAACCCTCATCCGGGCCCACTAGATTCAAGTCATTGCAGGGAGCCCGGAGCTCAGAGCCCGAAACAGACGCTGTCAGGAATTTTGCCTCAGATAACCCGACCCACCATAGTTCTGTTTGGGAATGAAAAGGAATCCGAGTTTTCTTGGCTTCCGAACTTGTCTTGTTTGTCATGTTCTCCAATGTGAATCGTGGCCACCGTTTAGCATTATAATTAAGTACAATTTAGAAAAGGGGGGTGGGGGTGGGGGGGAAAGCTGTCAGATCTGTTCAAGGCTCTTGCCAGAAACAGCTAAATGAACTTCAGCAGCACAGACAGGGAAAACAGGGATTTGTTTGAAAGTTTCCAGCCGAATGTTCTTGTGCTAGTGGGAGGGAGGCTGGAGGTTCCTAGTTCTGGAGGGAGGGACTTGGCAAGGAGGTGAGGAGGGTTAAATGCCAACTCTTTAGTGACCTTAGGCAAGTCATTTCCCCCTACCCCAACCTCAGCTTTCCCAGATTTTAGTTGGACTAAATGATCTTGATGGTCGATCCCTTCCCCTCTGTAGGGAATAGTGTCACCTTTCTGATAAACAGAAAGTCCATAGCATAAAGAATCCCCCACCCTCACCCCCTTCCAGCCGTAATGCCCTCCCGTCTCTCCTCCTCCAAATATAACCTATCATTCAAAGCCTTCCCCTAAGAAATAATCTTTGACCACCCCAGAGCCAAAGTGATCCCTCCTTCCAGTGATATCCAACAATGCTTTACTAATTGTCAAAGGGATGGTTTGTAAAGAGCCCCCATCTCCAGGTCTGGAAGATTTCTGGTCTTCTATCACTGGTTAAAGAGTTGCATGATCATGGACAAGTCATTTGCATCTAATTCTAGACCTTAGTTTTACCATCTGTAAAAAGAGCAGGCCAAAATCACGCCACGCTTCCTTCCACCTGGAACATGCCATGACAATTATCTTGATGTCATCAGTCATCTTGATAGCTGGTCCCTTCCCCTCTGTGAGGTATAGTGTCACCTGTCTGATAAACACGCCAGAAATTCCACACATTAAGAATCCCCACTGCATCTCACTTCCACCTAGAATGCTGAAGAAAATAAAACTAGGTGGGGGGGAGGGAGGGACTTGCCAATTATTTTCAAGTATTGGGAGGGCTAACATGCAGAAAAATACTTATTCTACTCAGCCACAGAAAACAGAAATAGCAACAATAAATAGAAGTTTCAGAGAAGTAGATTTTAATCTTATGTAAAGAAAATTCTTCTAGTAATCCCAATTATCCAGAAGTAAAATGTGATGTCTCAGGTAGTAGTGGGCTCCCCTGTGCTAGAGGTCTTCAAGATGACTATTTGTCAGTTAGAGGATTTTTGTTCAGGCAGGGGCAGGCCCGGATGACCTCTGAGCTCGCATCCAACTCTTAAGATTCTGTGTTTCTGTGATTTTTTTTGGGGGGGGGGGCAGGGCAATGGGGGTTAAGTGACTTGCCCAGGGTCACACAGCTAGTAAGTGTCAAGTGTCTGAGGCTGGATTTGAACTCAGGTACTCCTGAATCCAAGGCCAGTGCTTTATCCACTATGCCACCTAGCTGCCCTGTTTCTGTGATTTTAATTATCATTTGGTTTGTGACAGAGGTAGGCTGATATTTGAGCACCGGATGGTTTTGGAGGACTGAGGGATTCTTGTTTTCTCAGATGGTAACACAGAGAGGAAAAGTGACCTAGCTGAGGAGCCCTCCAAACCCAGCCCTAGAAAGGAGCCATGGCTAGTGAGCCAAGGATGGCAAAGAATGGGTGTAGGTGTTAGACTAAAGAACGTTGGTGTTGACCAAGGTCCACACCTATCTGTGTCCTTGCTAATGAGGAGGGCAAAGGTGATATCCTATTCACGGACAGTTTAAGCAGTTCTTGGTAAACCACAGCAGAGTGGCTTCCTCTTCCAAAAGCTTAATGCTACCTTCCTGGCTCCCACCTACCTGGGCTCTCGGTAGTAGAGGAAGGCAGAGGTGTTTTCTCAGATTACACAGGTACTGCTTTGACCCAAAGCAATAGGAGACTTCCAGCCCCATTATCTCAAATGAGATAATGTTTGTAAAGCACCTAGTCTAGTGCCCAACACATAGTAGGCACTTAATATGTGCCTGTCCTTCATCACCATCAAAATTCCTTTAAAGGAGTGGCAGCTCAGACACCCACCTCGACCACCTGAGTGGGTCAAGGGGTCAAAAAGACTATCAAGCCTTTTTCTGAGCAAGTGGATATCCCTAGCAAAGTCCTGCTCTATGTGACAGCCAGTACAAAAAGCACAAAAAACGAAAGCACAGATGCATTATTTTTCAGATCCTTAGTGGTTAGTCCATTAACAAAGACTTTTCTGTCCTGTTTTCACAGACCTGGGATCACAGCCTGTGAACAGACATGGCGAGTAGGAGTTTAACTAAAAGAGGAAGGGTCAGGTAAGAAGGGGCTACCAAAATGGGCACCACTGTGCAAATCCTCTCTTCTCCCTCCCCACCCCCACCCTGAACAGAGCTTAGAAGACAGCCCATGTGACTACAAACCCATGAGGGCAGGAGGGACCGTTCAAAGGCTGTGGCTGGGGAATTAGGGATGGGGGAAGAGAGATTGAGGCAGTTCTGAAGATGGGTACATGGATTTGTTCCGAACCCTCTGTTACTCAGAACAAGGTCTATGATCTAGGAGTCTCAGAACACTTGATGTAAAGCCAGAGGTGGCCCGAGAGACTCTCTAATTCAACCCTTTAGTATTATGGATGAGGAAAATGGAACAACTCGGCCAAGGTCACAAGGCAAGTTAATGTCAGGAGAGATTCTAATGCCCAAGTCTCCTGACTCCCAGAGAAAGATCAAGGTTCTCCTCACAAGAGAACTTAAGTACCTTTCCTAAGGTACCTGAGGCTTACAGTATTCCAATGAATCAGAGTCAGTTTGACTTCAGACCTCAGGATTTCTCAAGTCCTCATCTCATGCCTGAAATGAACTCACTCCTCACCGCAACCCCTCAGGATCCTTATTCCTTCAAGTCATAGCTCAGGGGACACCTCTTCCCTAATTGCCTTCACCCCAGTAATTAGTGTTCTCTCCCTCTAAGAATGCTGGATTTAGGTACAGAGGACCACCCATGAGTCCTTGGAAAAGTCCTTTAGTCGCGCTAGGTTTTAGTTTCTTCCTTGGTAAAATGAAACAATTGAACTCAATACCTTCTAAACTTCTTTCCTGCTTTAGACCACAAATTACTCCATATTTACTTATCCATATACATTGAAAGCCAGTCTAGGATCATGGAAAGGGCACTAGCTTTGGAATCAAAGGACCTGGATTCAAATCCTGTCTCTTGTCACTTTACTTTTGTGACTTCAGACAAGTCACTTCTGTAATAAACCTCAGTTTAGAGGTTATTGAGTTCAACTCCTTCATTTTTTCATATTAGAGGAGGAGAGGGGAAGAGAAATCTTTGCACATTTTCCTATTCTGTAAAGTAGGAATTGGGGACTCAACCTCTGGGTTTCATTTCAATCCTAAATCTATGATTCTATGTTGGATCCTTCCCCTCCGTGGGGACACTACTTCATTTTTGTCACTGTGTCCACTATGGTTTCTTAAGTCTAGAACTATTAGATTCTGATTCCAAAGTTCAAAAATGATTTGGTTCTATGGGAACAATTAAGGAATTTCTACTGTGCTTCTCAATCATTCATAAAAGTTACACAAGAAGTTTGTAACCGACTTTTGAATTGCATCATTTTCACTAACTGAGATCAGAATATGGCATTCTTCACTGAATGGAAATTTCTTAAGCAGGCTCCCTTCCCCTCCCCGCTCTGTACTACTACCACCTAGGTGTGGTATGTTTAAAAGATTGAAAGCTCTGCTTCATTTCTGGATGAAGCCTTAAGGGAAAGGGTAGAAAGGATCTTTTTAATGGGAGAGAACTGAAAGGTGGGGCACAGACACGTGGTTAATCCCTTGCCTTGATTTGATTGTAATAAATGAATTTTCTGTCATAAATGGGGTATAATCACATTCAGTCCTATAACCTCATTTCCAGTCATCTTTATTCATTGTCGTTTTTATTCCAAGAATTCCTTGGCATGTTTGAGGAGCTACTGAAGTGTTTAATAGCTGTTCAAAGTAACAACATGCGCTGTTTAGAGCTAAACTGAGGGGAAAATAGACTTAACCAGTTGGGTCATTATCTTTGTAAGAAATGTGTTTGCTTGGGACAGGGCATGAAACAAACTCGTCATATGGAAACAAGCAATGTTCAGTACATTCATGTCCAAAAGGCATCATAGAGAAAGAATCCTAGATTGAAGAGTCAGTTAGCCAGGCTTCCTACCCCTAGTTCTACTGCTCATTTCTGGATAACCTTCAAACCTTCCTCTCTGGTCCTCAGGCTCATCATCTGCCAAAAGTAGACAATAAATCCTGCCCAGACTCCCCCAGGGAGGTGGTTGAGAATCTAATGATATGATTGTGGAAGTGCTTTTGTGAACCATAAAGTACTCTGTAAACTATAAAATTCAATTCGATTTAGCAATTAATAGGTACCTATCACATGCAAGGCTAGAGACACAGCTTGCCCTGTGCAGGGGAAAGAGTGCCTGCAGTAATGAAGACTCGGGTTCAAATTTCACCCCCTGAGACTTATTAGTTACAGGAATAAGACTATCTACTAAGTTATAGATGGGATGAGAGCTACTGCTGTTGCTCTGTGTGCCTAGCACTGTGTTAGTCACTGGGTTACAAAGACAGAAATGAAAAAGTTCTGTGCTCAAGAAGCCAACATCATCCTGGAGATAATTACACCTCATGCATAAATAAATAAATACAAGGTCATTTGTAAAAGGAGAGATGGGATCATTAAAAACTGGAATGAGCAGGGGAAACTTCACTGATGAGAAAATGGAACCTGATATGAGCCTCGAAAAGAAATAAGGCTTCCAAGGCATGAGGCATGGCTTGTGCAAATGTTTGCAGGCAGGAGATGTGATACTGTTTCATCTTGAGTTTGGCTGGGATTTAAGGGTGCCAAAAGAGGAAGCACGAAAAATGAGGCTGAAAAGACAAAGAGACAGATTTTTTTTAATTCTTTTTTTTTTTTTTGCGGGGCAATGGGGGTTAAGTGACTTACCCAGGGTCACACAGCTAGTAAGTGTCAAGTGTCTGAGGCTGGATTTGAACTCAGGTACTCCTGAATCCAGGGCTAGTGCTTTATCCACTGCGCCACCTAGCTGCCCCCAGAGACAGATTTTGAAGTGCTTTACATGTTAGGCTGATACATTTCTGTTTTATCTTAGTGGTAATAAGGAACCAATAGAAATTTTGGAGCAGGAGAGATACCCAATCAGGCCTCTGCCTTAGGAAGATGATTTTGGCACTTTGGGGAGAGAGTGGAATAGGAAGAAGAGACTGGAATCAGGGAGAACATTGTTCATGCTACTAGGATACTGTAGGCCATACATAGGTGATAAGAGTCTGAGATAGAGTAATGACCATATGAGTAGAGAGAAGGGGGAAGAGTATGAAATCTGGTGGAGAAAATATCAATAAGATTTGGCAACCGACCGGAATGTTAGGGGTGAGGGTGAGGAAAGGGTCAAGATTTGCTATAAGGTTATAACTAGGAAGAATCCAGAGACTCTGAATCTCTTCTTCCCATGCCCCACCCTTATCCCCCATTCTGTGATAGCTTTGTTTCAGAAAATTACTTAGGGCATGACAGTCTCTTCCATGATGACTTTAATTCAAGGAGATGTGAGCCCTCTTCACAGTTCAGTTCTGATAATTCAATTGAATCAAAAAGTGTTCTCACCTACTCAAGGCACCATAGCCAAATGGGTTAATTCCAAACCTACCCTATTAATTATGAGTCCACCGGAAAGAAGTGAGTAGACATTAAGAGACTGAGAGTTGAAGAGAGGAAGAGACTAGGGGGTAAGCTTCTGGAGGAGATAGGAGGGAATAGGATCAAGAGTACAAATAGAGGGGCAGCTAGGTGGCTCAGTGGATAGAGCACCAGCCCTGGATTCAGGAGATCCTGAGTTCAAATCCAGCCTCAGACACTTAACACTTACTAGCTGTGTGACCCTAGGCAAGTCACTTAACCCCAACTGTCCAGCAAAAAAAAAAAAGAGAGAGAGAGAGAGGAGTTGGCCTTGATGAGGAAAAGAATTCCCTCTCAAAGACTAGATCAAAGGATAAGGTCAGGTGAAGTGCTGGGGCTGAGGTATGGGGTAGGAGAGATGAAGGAGTTGACCCCAAAGCCCTGTCCTGGGCTCTTTTCTCTTGATTCTCTCTCACTAGTTGACAATGGACTTACTTATCATCTTTATGTAGAGATGATTCCCAGACCTATATATCCAGCTTTAGTCTCTCTCCTGATCTCCAATCTCCCATCACCAGCTGTCTATTGGGCATTTCAAACTGGAGTCCCCATGGACATCCCAAACTTAACTGGCATAAAACAGAGTTCCTTATCTTTCCCCCCAAACCAATCCCTTTTCTGAACTTCCTGATTTCTGTCAAGAGCACCACCATCCTAATAATCTCCCAGGTTCTCAACCTTAGCATTATCCTTAATTTGTTACTATCCCAGTCCCTGGAGCAGCTGGGTGTGGCACAGTGGATAATGCACTGACCCTGGAGTCAGGAGGACCTGAGTTCAACTCTCACCTCAGACACTTACTACCTGTGTGACCCTGGGCAAGTCATTATACCCCAATTGCCTTAAACATCCAAGGTCATCTGATATATATCTTGCCACTGGACCCAAATGGCTATAAAGGAGAGAATGAAGTTGGTGACCTTGCACAGCCCTCCCTCACTTGAATCTAATTCACTGCAAGTCATGACATTACCCTGATGTCATGGCCCTCTTTGAGAACAAAGGAAAAAAAATATATATATATATACATATGCATACATACATATACATATATATACACACATATATATGTGTACACACACATATATACATATATACATATACATATCCTTTCCCCTATATATTTGGAGTTATCAATACAGAGGAAAGAATGTTGGATCTGATGGTAAAGGACGTGAGTTCAAAACCTGCCCCTTCCACATACTCCCTGTGTAACTTCGAGCAAGTCATTTAACCTCCTAGACCTTTGTCTCCTCATGTATAAAATGAGAATATTGAACCAGGTGACCTGTAAGGTCCCTTCCGTACCTATGATCCATTCAGTTCCCACATTTTCTTGTCTCTACTTTCATACCAACTTTCTGTCTAACTCCTTTCTACTCACATGGCCTTCATCCCAGTGTAGGCCCTCATTATCACTCATCTGGGCTACCACAATAGCTTTCTCATTGGTCTCCCCATCTCAAGTATATCTATTCTCCCATCCACCCTCTACAGAGCTACCATTCCCGGAGCATCAGTCTGACCATGTTACTACCCTACTCAATAAATGCTAGTGTTTCCCTATTGCCTCTAAGATGAAACATAAACTCCTCTGTCATGTAAAGCCCTTCACAGCATTGCCTCAACCAACCTTTCCAGCTTTCCTATATATTAATGCCTTTTGTACATTCCATGGTCCAACCAAATTGACTTCTTTCTGTTCTTCACATCTGGTGCTCCGTCTTTCATTTTTATACCTTTAAGCTTGAAACACATTCCCTCCTTCTCTTAAAATTCCTTATTTCCTTCTCAACTCTTCGTTCTGGTCTCAACTTAAGCATTACCTTCTTCATGAAGATTTTCCCCATTTCTCCAGCTCTTAGTGCCTTCCCTTTCCCAATCACCTTGCATTTCTTTTGTGTCTATACCATATGCACTTTTTTCTGCACATGCTCTCTCCCCTGATAGATTGTGAGTAGCCTGAAAGATACGTGGTAGCAAGTACCTTGGATCATTGAATGTATTCCTAGTACCTACCACATTGACTGGCACATTAGTAAATGTTTATTGACTGATTGTCATGATTTTCTTGGTAAAGTAGGAAGTGGTCATCCGCTGAAAGAAAGAAGAACATAAATATTTACTCAACAGCTGGCATCTGCCACTCACTGTGCACTCTACAAATATTATCTCATTTGAGAGAATACTTGAAAAACTCCTGGAAGGGAGGTGCTATTATTACACCCATTTTAAAATCAAGGAAACTGAGGCAAACGGGTTAAGTGATTTGCCCAACATCACATAGCGAGAAGTGTCTGAAGCCAAATTTGAATTCAGGTCATCCTGACTGTAGGCTGAGCCACCCAACTGCCTCTACTGAGAGATAAGGGGATGAAGAAGGCTTGGGGGGGTTGGGATAAAAAGAAGAAAATTTGGAACAGTAGTTTTGGGATATTCAATAGAGTCAATAAGAAAAGAAGGGAAAGATTTATACACAAAAGTGAGGCATAGTTGAAATTAGATGACATGAACTTGTATTGGATACAGTTATCATGGTTAATGGCATTAGATAGCACAGGAGTTGGGGAAAAGAAGGCAGGTAGAGGAGGGGGTGGTATTGACCCAGGGTAGAGGACTGATGGTGTGTGAATAGTGATAGGGCTGGGGCAGGGTATTCAAGGGCAGAAGACAATGAATGGTTGAACTGGTCAACTACAAGGTCAAGACTGTAAATGGGAAAAAAGTAAGACCAGACCTGGGTAAAGAATTAGGAAAATAGAAAGGTATTGAGAAACTAAAGATCACAGTGGGGATGAAAATAAGATTTAGGCTGTGAGATTTAGAAAAAGTAAGAGATGGCAAGATAAGAAATATTGATCATAGAGGCTATTTTTGAGTTTAAGATTATGAAATTAGCTTAGTTATAGGGGATAGTGAAGATCTAAGCCACCCCTGTGAGTGGCTAAAGTGGAATAAACAGAGCTGAGGAGGCTGAATAAGTGGGAGAGGAGGCTGTTTGAGGAGATGTATATTGAAGCACCCATGTCTGAGAAGAAAGGTAGTGGAAAACAGTAAGATTGTAATCCAAGCACAATATGGATGATATGATATAAACATAAAGTAAACTCTGAAGGAGAAATTGCAAAGTGATGGAGTTGGGGCTGACTTCTCCTGGCTCAGGGTGTCCAGCAAGGTGAAAGGAGTAGCCTATATATACCGGAAAGGATGGCAAGGGATGTTGTCTCTTCTGAAGACAACCAGATATTCACAAGCTCCAAAGGACAGAAAAAAATGGAAGATGAAGAGATCTAGGAAGAATGGAAATTATTAACCATAGAACAGTAGTTCTAGAGCATACATTAGACCAGGCAAGCAAAGACTGAAATGTTTTGCAAATTGCAAAGCCCTTTGTTTAAATGTAAATATTAAAGTACATTTAAAACTGTGATATGCAAATTGTATTATTATTATATATCTTGTTCTCATCTTTTTCAGGGGAATTCAGATGGAAATGGCTGAGATAAATCATTATCTTTATTATTCTTTAATATTTATCTAATTATAATGAGCATTTTAATATTTAATAGATATCACTCTCCAATATTTTATGTCCTGTGGATTATTGCGAAGGTAGATAAAATAACTGGTTTGATAATTGAATAAAAAATATTGGGATGTAAAAATTGATCTTGGGTACTGAAAGCATCCTCTGGATCGCTCCAATGGCAGACAAGATAATGTATCTCATCTTGTTCTCACGTGACTTTGATTCCATCTGCTAATACTCTATATTTGGAAAGGCTTTTTTTGTTCCACATACCTTCGAGATTATGAGTATTTGGTATGGCAGTGTCTGTAAATATAAAGTTTTATGGATCAATGGTATGTCCATGTGATCGTGGGCAACAGCCCTGTCTATGATAATGATCTAGTTCCAGTATAGTTTTATTAGTTAAATTCTCAAGGATATTTTAAGGGCCATATTTGTAGCATGGGCATTTGTCATCTGTTAGTTGATGAAAGAGAGTGTGCTTCTGATCTGTAACTCTAGTTACACTGTGGTATCTTGCTAGGTATTCAATAGGTAAACACTAAATTTTTGTGGCCTACAATGATATGCTGCACAGTTTCTATCATTTCCTTGCATAAATCTACCTTGATCAATAAATCAAGACTCTTTCAGGATAACTCTTCTGTAGTTTATGGTGACAGTGACCCTCAATTGCCTCATAGATCCCATCATTTCTATAAATAAGTCGATGTGACCCAGACATTTGTTTGGCTCTTCTTTGTTGACACATTGTTGAATTAATTCGTGTGGATGTTGCCCACAGAGGGCTTTTTGATTCTACTCTTGGATCTTAGCCATTTCATAAATTCCATGCAGAGGTAAACCATTTTCAGTTACATTCTACAAATCCCACAGCGTGTACTTATTGTAAGCCTACTGATGACAATGAAGGGATTTCTGCTTGTTCCAAAAATATTTCTATTTTTAACCTGTTACTCTTTATCTGACTTAGGGTGATGGACCCTGTGTTTCATAACACTCAGTAGGTTTTGTTAGGATATCTTCCATCTTTTATGATCAATCTTGTATTTCCAAAAGTGTATGTTAATACTGGTATCACATCAGTGATATTGTATAGTTGCTAATTGCTTTAAACATATTTTCCCCCCACTGAACTTTGAATTCAGGATGCTAAGTCTCTTGATATACATAGCCACAAATTTCTTATTGATAGGTTTATGGTCAGTCTGTCTTTCCTAAAGTCACTCAAGGTATTTGTAAATATTGTCTGCCTCATTGGTTCAAAGTGACCTCTGGATTCAAGCTCAGATTCTTCAATCTTTGTCTTTCTTGGGTGTACATTAAAATTTATATCATTCATGAGTCCAAATGGCATTTTGATGGCACTACAGAAAGACTCCACAATATGGAATTTTAAAATTTGTTTTTCAGTGGATCCATACAACTTAATGGCATCAGTGTACATCAAGTGATTCATAAAATGTTTTGGTCTGACACTCTCTTTAATTTGGAAACCATATTCAGTTCCATTTAGCAGAAATAGCAGTGGGTTTCAGGCTAGGTAGAGCCATAAGGTCATGAAATCATCTCCCTGAAAAAAATATCATGTTTGATGTGAGTTGTCCTTGGCATTATTCTTTGGATGACATGTTGCAAAGAGAGAGTAGTTTTCTATATGGACACCAAATGCTCTAGTGTTCTCACATCACCTGGATGTATTTTATATATAAACTATGAGTGTTGCACTGAGCTAAAGGTTTTGCAATGATTAATAAGGCAATATAAATAGTGTGGTATTTGCCCTTTGTACCCCTGGGACTTTGGGGCATACTCTTTTTGTTCTTCAGGCAATATATTGTTTTATTGTGTTTGTGGAGCTTTAAATGTTACAAGCCATGTAACATTTCTATTCATGCATACATACAAAGTACATAAATACATACTTTGTGTTTGGAGATGATCTTGAGGTGTTCTTATACCATAGTAGTAATTTGTGATGACTTCTCTTAAGAAAGGTAGATTCTAGCCTGTATTTGAGAGAAGGCTTCTAAAGTATATTGCTAGCTGGGGCAGCTAGATGGTGTACTGGGTAGAGCACTAAACCTGGAGTCAGGAAGACCTGAGTTCAGATTAGGACTTAGACACTTTCTAGCTATGTGTGACCCTGGACAAGTCACTTCACTCCCATTGCCTCCCCCCAAAATTAATTAATTTAAAAAGTATATTGCTCGTGATTGATATGCCACTGTAAAATATTTGATTCGATTTTGACCAATCCCTCTATTTTCCAGTTTCACAGTAAGCTAAAGTTTCAGTAATAGTTACCTCCTTTATATAATTCTCCTGTTATTCATTATGTGGACAGTGCTCAAGCTTTGTGTTTCACAGTTGAACCAATTTGTGTTTTTGTTGTGTTGGACTTCTTGTGACCCTATAGATAACCTGAAATTGCCCATATCCTTTCTCTTTTATAGAAGCAAAGAGAGATTCTGAATGTGGCAGACAATCTTGAAGGAAGGAGGGTTGAAGTCACCATATTAAAGGGTTTTTTATTAATATTGAATTGCATTTTTGTTAATATTGCTTTTACTCTATTTGCCACCTTTAAATTTTTACTTTTACTTTCAGTTGCTGATTAAGGGAATCTAGAATGTCTAATATAATTTGGTTTTCTGACTGTCTTTCTATGGGTGCTTTTTTTTGCCTTTTAATTGAGTGATGTGCAGTTCATATTTTCTATTACACATACTGGCTAAGTATTGAAAGTATATTATTATTGTTTTTATTTCATTCTTCCCATCCTTTTCTATGGTAGCAAGCCAAAAATGGCCCTGGGACTATTCAGTCAATGCTCGACTATTAAATGTTTATTTTATTAAATGTAGTTTTGTGATATTTTAAGATCTGAATTGTCTCTCTCCCGCCCCACCCCGCACTAGAGAAGGCCACCATTTGATGCAGATAGAGACATAGAGATATATAAATGTAAAACCATGCTATTCATACTTCTATTGATCAATTCCTTCTCTGGAGGTGGATAGCATCTTCCTTCATAGGCCCTTTGTAGTTGATTTGAATATTTATAATACTCAAAAGAGCTTAGCTGTTCACAGTTATTCTTTAAACAATACTGCTATTACTATATACAATGTTCTCTTGGTTCTGCTCATTTCACTCTTCATTATTTCATGCAAGTCTTTCCATGTTTTTCTAAAATCGACCTGTACAGTAGTGTTCCATCACAATCATATGCTTCAACTTGTTCAGTCATTCTGCAATTGATGGGCATCCCCACAATTTCCAGTTCTTTGCTACCACAAAAAGAGCTGCTATAAATATTTTAGAACACATAGGTTCTTTTCCTTTTTCCCTGATCATATTGGGAAACACACTTAATGATTGTATTGCTGGGTAAAAGGGTATATACAGTTTTATAACTCTTTGAGCATAATTCCAGATTGCTCTCCAAAAGGGTTGGATCCGGTCACAGTTCCACCAACAGGGTATTAGTGTCTCAATTTCTCCACATCTCCTCCAACATTTGTCATCCCCTCCCCATCATTTTAGCCAATCTGATAGGCGTGAGATAACATCTCAAAGTTGTTTTAATTTGCATTTCTCTAATCAATAAAGACTGTGAGCATTTTTGTATGACTATAAATAGCTTTGCTTTCTTTTTTTTTTTAATACTGAGGCAATTGGGGTTAAGTGACTTGCCTAAGGTCACACAGCTAGTAAGTGTTAAGTATCTGAGGCCAGATTTGAACTCAGGTCCTCCTGACTCCAGGGCCGGTGCTCTATCCACTGTGCCTCCTAGCTGCCCCATAGCTTTGCTTTCTTCATCCAAAAATTGCCTGTTCATATCCTTTAGCCATTTATTAATTGGGGAATGACTCATATTCTTATAAATTTGACAAAGTTCTCTGTTTATTTGAGATACAAGACCTTTATCCAAGAAACTATCCATAAAAATCCTTTCTCAGTTTTCTCCTTTCCTTATAATCTTGGCTACATTGGTATTAGTTATACAAAGACTTTTTAATTTAACGTCATCAAAATTATCCATTTTATATCTCACAATGCTCCCTGTTTATTCATAAGTTCTTGTCCTCTCCATATGTCTGATAAGTAATATGTTCCATGTTCTTCTAATTTACTTACAATATCACCCTTTATATCTAGGTCATGTATCCATTTTGACCCTACTATTATTCTTTTACATTTAATGATCTATAAACTATTGCACTGGTGGATTTTTTTAAACTGCTTTTTATAGTTGAATATAAGAACCAAGATATAAGCTCTTCCTCTCTAGGCTCCCAGAAATGCCTTGAGCATCACTTCACCAGCGGACAGGATAAGAGGGTTGACACACACCTCATCCTGTTCCCACATGATTCTGATCTCCTCTGCTCAGTATATTTTGACAGCTTTTTATTCCATATAATTTGGAGATTTTGATGTATGAGTATTGGAGGCAGCCATTTAAAATGTTGCTCTTAAAAAAATTAAATTAAAATAAAATGGTTTCTCTTAAGATTCTTAAGAATCAGTGTTATGTCCTGGTGATTGTTAGCAATAGTTCACTCTATGATAATCATCTAGTTTCAAAACAGTTTATTAGTTGAATTCTACAGGATATTTAGAAGGCTATATTTGTAGTATGGGCATTTACTGCCCGCCTGTCCATAAAAGATAATGAGCTTCTGACGTAGAATTTGAACCGCCAGATCATGTCTTTTCTAGGTATTTCGTATGTTCTAAGTTTCTACAGCTTATAATGATATGTTACACAGTTTCTACTATTTCTTCCTATAATCTATATTGGTTCTGTTATTATGGTTGTTATTATAAAAAGAAAAGGGAAGGGAAGACTGATGTTAGCCAAAAAGTAGAAGCAGATGTGAATCGGGATGAGGCCTACCATGAGCTGGCCTCCATTCTCTTTGATGTCTATTGGTTTGAAAGGTTAGGAAATGGTGCCCCCTATGTGTTACATTATATCATGAATGGATAGAGTAATAAATGAATGGATGGATGGAAGGATGGATGGATGGATGGAAGGATGGATGGATGGATGGATGGATGGATGGATGGATGGATGGATGGATGGATGGATGGACAGTGTTTCTATGATGTGAGGTTTCTATGAAGAATGTTCTATGATTCTAACTTCTCTTCTTGTTCTGGACTTCTGTGTTCTAACATCTCTTTTAGCCCTGACACACTGTATTCTATGATTCTAAGGTCCATTATAACTTTAACATTCTATATTTTATATTCTCGAGAACCCTTTCAGGGACCTATGTCTGTCCTTTGTGTCCTATGATTTGAATGTTCTTTCAAGCTCTAAAAACTTTAAAGTATGATCTAAATGTATTCTTTTTTTGTGTGTGGGGGGCAATGAGGGTTAAGTGACTTGCCCGGGGTCACATAGCTAGTAAGTGTCAAGTGTCTGAGGCTGAATTTGAACTCAGGTCCTAGCTGCCCCCAAATGTATTCTTAAGTGGGGATTTCAAACCCACAAAAAGAACAGCAAGGGAGATAGCTGAGGTGTTAGTGGAAGGTATCTGTCTCTGCATATTACACATTGCCCCACATAAACAATTATCATCTTGAGCCAGCTCTAGAAAATAAGAGAATTCAGAACTGGAAGGGACTTTAGAAGTGTGGAATATGGAATGTTAAGGGGTGAAAGGGACCTGAAAGGTAGTGACAGAGCAAGTGGAAGTTGATCAGAGTCTTAAAAGATAGATTGGGTTTGGAAGGGCAGAGAAGGTGGGAAGCAGGGCATTTGAGCAGGGAAACATGTACCTGGAGTTTTCTGATATTAATTAGATTGGAATCTGGTTTATGGAGGAGAATAACAAGAGATAAGATTAGAAAGATGGGTGGAGTTAGATTTTAGCTCCAATGTCAGGATTTGGAGTTTGGATTTTATCCTAAGGGTCAGAGGGGGCCTTTGAAGGTTTTTGATCAGTGAGTAGCCTTAGGGAGATTACTCTGGCAGCTCTGTGAAGGATAACTAGGTCAGAGGAGAGACCAAAGGCAGGGAGACATAGTAGAAGCCTAAGTAAATGGTGATGAGGGCCTCAACTATGGCACTGGACTTGTGAGTAGGGAGAAGGGAATGGATGAGAAAGAACTAATGGATGATTTTGCAATATAGGCTACACTGAGGGCAGAGGAGAAGAAAGAATCATGGTTGACACTTTTCAAAAGCAGGTAACTTGGAGGACACTCATGATCTCAACAGAAATTGGAAAGTGGAGAGGACAACTGAATTTAGGAAGGTAATGATTAGTTTGATTTTTAGACATAAAGAGCTGGAGATACCAATAGTATTTCCAAATGAAGATGTCCAACAGGCTAACTGAGAATCCAGAGATGATAGAAATGATTAAGGAGACAGATAAAAACCTGGGAGTCCTTTTATCTCATGGAGGTCCAAATTGCTAAAATTGAAAGGAGCCTTAGACATCAGTTCTACCCCAACCTCCTAAATTTCCATAAAGAAAAACCAAGGCCTTGAAAAGTGAAGTAATGATTTGGCCAAGGTACTCACCCAGATCCTAAATGATAGACGTGGGAATCAAACTATCACAGCATTAAGTGGTGAAAAGTGGGCCAGTTTGGGAGTCAAAGGAACTAGGTTCTGGCTCTGACATAAGTTACCTTTGTGCAAGTCTTGGATAAGTGAATCAACATCTCTGGGCCTCCATTTCCTCCTCTTTTTAAAAATAAAGTAGTCGAAATAGATAACTTCTCAGACCCCTTCCAGCTCTCAGTCTATGATCCTATTCTTCTAACTCCATATCCATTTTCAGGGCATCATGGTGTTTATTCATGGATGGATGCATGGATTAAATTTTTAGCTTATACAAGCCACTCATCTGTCAAGCAACCTAGGCTAAGAAAGAGCTAACCTGGTCATTGGAAAGGAAGGGGGAAGGGTCTGGTTTGCAGACAATTTTTGGTTGGTCTGTATTCACATCATTCCTAATGCCTATTGTCCAGAAGTGTTTTTTTCCCTTTAATTTTTAAGCCCATGTGTATTTTAAAGGAAATTCAATCTGTATGTTTCTGATTCATGTACACTTTAATCATTACACTGCTATTTTGTAAGAGCCATTTGAAGTCCGGGAAGTCTTTTGATGCTGTTTAAAAGGCTTTTAATAAGCATTTTAATCCTTTTTCTCTTAAAAACAGGAAGTGATAGTTTGCCAGCAGTTTAAAAAAAAAAACACTTCGGCACCAGAAGGTCCAAGCTTGGTTCTAAACCCAACCCTAGGAGTTCTCAGGACTAGACAGATGGAAGTTCTGAGTCCCACTCCAGATCCAAAACCTATACACTTCAGAGATGAGTGCCTCCTCATGCCCAGGCCCCATGAACACATATATATTTTCTATGTCACTGGCCTAGCTTCACAAGACAGTGCAAATGACCTACAACATGTACAACTGTGTTTTGAGGAGGCTGGAATTCCAATGTCCCAAAAACTTCCACACTACCTGTCACAGTCTCTGAAATTTCACCGTTGAATATTATGACTCTCTATTCTCTGGGTTTTCAGTGTTTTGGGATTTTGTTGTTTTGTTGAGGGTTTTTTCTCTTCAGAGAGTATCTTCTACGCCTGTCATTCTACAGATAAAGACATTAAGGTCCAGAGAGAATAAGTGACTTCCTCTTCCCCCATATGTAACAAGTAGCGGAGCCAAGTCTTCTGACCTAGAAGGGGCCATAGATTTGTGACCATGTGGTCACAGGATTTTGGACCTAGAAAGAATTTCTTCTCTGTTTCCTTTCTTTCTTCCATCCTTCCTAACTTCCTCCCTCCCTTCCTTCTTTTGTTTCTTTTCATTCTTTCTTTCTCTTTTTCTCTCTTTTTCTTTTGACCAGATCCATGATTTCGTTGCATTACAAGGCTACTAGTAAGAAATTTCTTCTATCAGACATATCACCACTTTCTCTTCAACTTTCAGGCTTGTCTCATTGCTTCATGGCACTAAGAGGTTAAATGACTTCCACAGGATCACACAGCTAGTCTGGTGTCAGAGATAGAGCTTGAACCCAGCTCTCCCTGACTCCAAGGCTATTTCTCCTATTCCATGATGTCTTTTAATCCAATCCTCCTATTTTACAGAGAAGGAAAAGGAAGATCAGACAACAACGGCTTGCCTGCAAAGGTCACATATGAAGTCAGTGACAAAGTGAAGGCCTTGGATATTTCAGGCTTTGGGGGTCACTGCTACTCCTTCTCCCTAATTTGGAAAAGAGAAAGAGTTATCCTATTGTCCCACTTCCCCATCCCCAACTGTTCCTCTACTACTGGTTCCCTAGAAATAACTCCTTGCTTAGTGACAAAATCTTACCCTGGGAGGTAGCATGGAGAACTGGGAATTCAGCACATTTATGTATTTAACCTAAAAAGAGTAAAACCAGAGACAGAGAGATACACAGACTTGGAGAGAGGAGACTCTATTAGGTAATTAATAATAATAACAATATTAGTAATAATAATTTACATTTAGATAGCACTTTCAGATTTACATGGTACTTTTTTCTCAATAATCCTATGAGGATTGCAAAACAAGTAATATATTGTCTCTATTTTGCCATTGAAGAAGATGAGGCTTAGAAAGGTTAAGTGGTTTATCCCTAGCCCAGTGATTTTTATCAAATAACTCGGATAAAGGTATAGAGGCCATGTTTATTCACAGTTGATGTGACTCTGGAAGGGATAACTAACATTTTGGGTGTGGTAGAAAAATATTATTGCTATTTACAAAACACTTTACTATGTAAAGAGGACTTCACAGTTTACAAAGCACTTTCATGCCCATCATCTACACCAGCCCCAAGAACAAAGCAGAATAATAATCCCCATTTGATTGATGAGGAAAATGAGGCCCAGAAAGGGGAAGAAGCTCATGTAAACTGGCATAGTCAGTACTGCAATACAGGAAATGGGAATACTTACCTGACTCTGAGCCGGACTTTTCCCCTTGTGCCAGATAAACTTTCTCCCTGTTTTTTCTCTCCAACATGGGAGCAACGTCTTTCCTATAGAAAAGGGATGTGTCAACTTGTGTTTTCTTTTGGTTTTCATCAGTGACCTTTCTGTTTATCTGGCAGGGGTAAGGATCCCATTCACAAGGGAGGGGGGAAGGGTCACATTTCCCAATGGCAGCTGTGGGGCGGGAGAGGACTTTGGTCCTGGCCTTGGCTCCTGTACCCTCACCTTCTTTCATTCAAAATTACTATCTTCAGATTGTGTCAACATCTAGCTGAGCTGACTTTAGCTGATTTAAAAAAAAACCTGATGTGCTTAAATTTTTAGTAGTAAATGATTAAAAACCACTTTTATTTGACTCAAAACTTTGCTTCATCAATATTACTGGTGAAAC